>NC_142501.1:141361287-143761287 GCF_057876585.1 Rhinolophus sinicus
CCAAAGGCCAGATTTTAAAAAAACAGTTTAAATAAAACAGACAGAAGCCAGCTATGTAACCCGGCTTCCACTTTTGGATCATTATGAGAGTCTCTGGCTTCACAATTTAGTGTTCTCTGTTGAGATTTTCTATCAAGAGTATTGCTGAGCTAAGGCACTCTGATTGTAACTAAACTGACAGATTCAGAAATTCACACAAACACACATACACACGGAACCCCAATTCCGTTGAATTGGCCATCTCCAGCTTGCTGGTTTCTCAATCATGAGTGAATTTGATGTGGTTATTTTTTGAGAGGTCTCTTGAGTGTAGGGGCTATCAGAACTAGATAGATCTTTTTAACAGGCCTAAAAAAAAATTTTTTTTTGGAGCTATTGCCCTCAGTTTGAGATAAGATTGGTCTGTTTTCCCCATATGGAAGGAAAGGGAAGCACTGGCTGTGATTGATAGAAAGAAATCTGAACTTTAAGTATGAACTTTTGGTGACCTCTTTGGCCAGTCCTTTTAAAAAGTTAACGTCTAGATCATTATGTGATTTTTCTCATGCCACATGACGTCTGTGCTCCTCCATCAAGATAAAAACATCAGAAGTCAGGTGGTGGAGATGCGTAGGAAAGGCGAAGGGGATAAGAAAACCATGGAGTTCCTGATGGAAACTTGAAATAAAATAGTAAAACATTTTGAGTGCTGACCGTTTCCTACTCCTCATAGCCTACATGTCCATTCCAAGTAAGTTAATTAAGAAGTGGGTATCGTTTTACCTACCACTTGAAAATGCAAGTTGCTTTTGAAAAGGGGAAAGAGATGGGCTACTTAAAACCTTGTTTTCTATGGTAAAATGGCTCTTCACGTTTCTGAATTGTAGTTGCCATTTAGTGAAGTCACAGATCTCTTAGAAACAAATTTCCCCCAAATCCCTAAAATTTACCCGAAGGTACACCTTTTAGAAAATGACCTTCCCGTCTTTTTTTCTTTCCAGGAAGGCAGACTGTAATTCAAATTGGTCTTAAGGTAAGATTTTTACAGTTGCATAACTCCTATGGTCCACATGAAGGAAACTTCCTGAGGAACAAACACACAAAGGTCAAGCAAGTGAGATGAAATAGATTCTCTTTTGTTTAGTCAGCCACTAATAGAGACCTGTCACAAAATGGCACCAGAAGGCTGAAGGCAATCCCCAAAGGCAGGGTTATTTTGTTTTTGTTTTTGTTTGTTTTTTTTCATACAAAGGCAGGTTTTAAATGTGGCTTTTCTGCTTTTTCACCTGAATGTAGAAGAGGTGTTTTTCCATTACATATTACTTCTTACTATTTATTTGGTACCACATAACTTATTACTAAAGGCCCATATTTTCATTTGACTCGAATAAACCTACAAAGAACCCTCACATGAAAGATAACTGGGGCAGGTACATAGGGATACAACAATGATTCAGACATGCTCTTTGCCCCAGAAGAATTTAACAATGAAAGTTTAAGCATTTAGTTCAGAAGAAATGCTAACAAGAAAACAGGAGTGAGTTAGAGAAAAGTAACATGATAACTCAAATATTCAATGGGACTTTAAAAAATGCAGAAGTTAATGGATCTTTTTTGTCATCTGTATCCAGATTTACCAGAGAGCAAACTCATCACCCTCTTGTCTGGAGCTCTTGCTTTTCCCTGATCTCTGATCCAGTTCGACAAAAGTGCTACTTCAGGTATGGGGCCTGGTGGTGTTGAGAACTTAGTAACCCTGAAGTCCTTTGTAGTTTATAATGTTCCATGGGTAATCACCACAGTGACATAAGCTGAAGAACTTTCCAAAAACACTTGGTGTCAGAGTAATTCTTAGCCCGTTGTGGATACAGTCAACCAGTGACTTTGTAACAAGTCGTTCCTGTGACTAAGATGATCCCGAGGTGGTTTTCCGGACCCACGTGAACATGCGTTTGGGAAAACTGGTTTTCATAGGGAATAACAGGTTTTTGCAGGGAGTTTGTGGCTTATCCCTTTGTTTCCTTTTTAAAATTATTTCATTCACATGGTCAAAAGTTTCATAGAGCTAGTGGTTCCTTTGGCAACCTGCTCCTCGATGACTTGCTATTTGCAAAACAAGCTAATCCATTTTCCAAACTGAAAAAGGAGAGCCGTGGATGTGAGCCGTGACTCCACCAATAACATTATGTCTGACAAGTAGATGTTTGCCTACAAAAGGAAGACTGTCTTCCTAAAAGGAAGAGGTTTGTTCCCGCCGTGGATAAGGAAAAAGAAAGCTATGGGCATCAACAAAATGTGTGTGTCTTTTGGCAGACAATAGCTCAGTGATAGCATCACTCTTTGTAGAAGGGTATTTGGTGCTGTGGAAAGCAAAGAGAATGCTTCAAGGTTATGAGACTCAAATCTGTGGCTAATGTCAGCATTGAACCTTTAGGCAAATTTCATGGGCAACAGTCAAATGTCAGCCCTGAGGTTTCCAAGAACAAGGTCTTCCAACTAGTCATTAGATATGCATCAAAGTTATGCTGAGTTGGGGCCTCATCCAAGGCCGTGTGTTGGTTCAAACAGGTTGCCCCACGTGTCAGCAGTTGCTGCAATAAGGGCAGACAGGAGTAGAATGTCTGACATTCCCTTCAGCCGTACTCAAGGGTATCTGTGCTGCCAAGAAATAACAGTAACGTGGGGCGGCCAGACGGATGTCTCAGTTGGTTGGAGCGCGAGCTCTCAACAACAAAGCTGCCAGTTCAATTCCCACATGGGATGGTGGGCTGCGCCCCCTACAAAGGTTGAAAATGACAACCAGACTTGGAGCTGAGCTGCGCCCTTCCCAACTAGAATGAAGGACGACTTGGAGCTGATGGGCCCTGGAGAAACACTGTTCCCGAATATTCCACCCCCCAAAAAAAACAAGTTTAAAAAAAAAAAGACATAACAGTAGCAGAACAACCAACCACATTGCTTCCGTCAAGAATAACAAACATTGCTCCTGTCAAAAATGACAAACATTCTGTGTCTGCAAAATAAGTGAGGTCTTTCTGAAACTAAGAGCAAGGTTAGCAAAATACAAGGGACATCTTAAGGAATGAATGGAGTGTTTATTGAGGACATGGACTGCAGTGAAAGGGGCCTGAACACAGACCAGGCCTTTAAATCTAGGTATGTCAGGACCTACTGATTCTGTTCATCTCCATTTGTGCAGTCAGTCACCAAGTGATTCTTAAAATCATAAAAATGTTGGAGTTAGAAGGAACTCTATAGGTGATGATGAAAATAAATGATAACATTTATTGTGTTCTTACTATGTGCCAGGCCAAAAAAAGTCTTTTATTTGCATTATCTTTTTCAATTGTATGGCCTTATTTAACTCCTCCAATAATCCCATAAAGAAGGTGTTTAGGCAAATAAGGAAACTGAGGTATGAAAGAGAACATGTAACTAGCACAAGGTCGCACAGTTAGTGCATGGCAAAGCTGGCACACACACCTACATCAGTCTGAGGCCAGAGTCTACACTTTTTAACTACTAGCTGCTAGAGAACACAAATTATGTTCTCCAAGTCCCCAGGAGTTCTCTAATGCACGGTTCAGTGAAAATGACCAAGGGATGTATTGAAAATAACAGAGCCTGCCCTCTGAAGTAGAAACCATGTGTAGTTTAATATGCCAATTATAAAGTGTGGATTCTGGGTTGCCCTCCAGTTTCCCCTCACTAAAGAACTGGCTGCACCTCTTAACAAGGGTGGCTGACAGCACAGTCGGTCATATCCGGATCCCACACTGCTCCTCCAGCTGTTCTTGCTCTGGGACATTGGCCTATGCTTCAGCTTTCAGTCATTTTGAGAACCTAAAAAAAAAGAAAAAATACCAATGCACAGACCCCATCCACTGAGATTCTGATTTGATTGGTCCGTGGAATAGCCCAATCATCAGTACTTTTTGAAAACTCTGTAACTGAACCTCCTGTATGTCCCGTGTGGACAACCGCTGCTTTACACTTTTGCTTATTAATTTGGTGACGGGCTATGTATTGCTTTTTTTTTCGAGAGCATAATTTGTATTCTCTAGCAGCTATTTGTGTTTTTGTTGTTTTATGGTCTGAGAGGATGGATTGGGCCTTAAAAAGCTTTGGCTCTTTGGAAGACGCTGTCACTGCTAGGTGCAGCGTCCTATCTGAGAATGGATTCCCTGTTTACACCACCCATTACATATCCTGGGAACTACATCTACACATCGCCCTACAACACTGCTCAGACTATATGATTGAATTACTTTATACCTAAAATCCTGTAGATTGCAGCAGGCTGTATGCTGTTGCTACAGCTTGAAGATTGAGGGCATATTTTTTGTCTTACGACAACCCCTGCTATGTATGTATATGTACTGTTCACTTAAAATACACACGGACATACATATACACATGTCTTCGTTTCACTTTAGGTCTGGGGGGCTTGCACAATGTCTCAAAAATATCATCTGACCCTTAATTAGACAGCATTAGGAAGAGGTTACGAGGTTGATCTCTTGACTCTAAAACGAGGAAACAAAGTCTTGGGGCTGAGAGGAGACCCATAGGAGTAGGCAGGGCTAGAACTCGGGTCCCTTGGTCTTGCTTCTCGGCCCTGCTGCCTTACTTAAACATGTCTTTTTCAGCCTCTCCTCTTATTCACACCACCACTTTCCTGTCCTAGTCCTAACTTGGTTCCTGAATTATTGCAATAGCCAAGGAAAGAGGGAAAAAATACCTGCAAGAAACCACATCAAAATGCCAAGAGTGGTTGAGTTTGAATGGTAGAGGTCCAGTTTTCATTTTTGCTTTATATTTGCTTTTCTGTGATTTATACATATTACTTAAAAAGTATTACTTTCCTAAAGGAAAACCGAAAACCATTCGTGGATTGCCTTCTTCCTGGTCTCTGAATGTATAAATCCATTATGCAGCCCATTCTGTGGCTCCTATAAGATTTGCCTTCCTAAAACATGTTTTTCTTTAGTTCTTTTTCTGCTTAAATCTTCAGGGGCTTTTATTGCTCTTGAGAGAAGTCCAAACTCCTGGAATCCAAAGGTCTCCTTAATCTAGACCCACCCTCCTGCCTGCCCCTTTATCTCCACCACACCCATCACAATCCTCCCGGCCTGCCTGCCAGCATCCTCCCTTCACAGAACCTGGAGAACTCGATCCAGTTCCTTTGCTCATGCTGTTCTCTACATGCAGAGCCCCACACTCTGTCCTTTCCTCTTTACTTGTGCAAATGTTATCTTTCTGGGTTCAGCTCAAGTACTTCCTCCTCCAGTTCACTTTTGTCACCTTTTATCAGTATCCAGGATGGCAAATAGGTTTCGTGTTATATATCAGGTCCAGGCAATTGAAAATATGTTGCATGGAGACTCCTGAGAGCCCATATGTGCTCAGAGGAAAGAGTTCTGTGGTCAGTACTGGTTTCTGCTGCAGGCACAAAAGGGAAAAATGGCAAAATGTTACATATTTTCCATTCAGTCCCATAACCGTTATTTCAGACCTATGAGGTCCAATATGGCAGCCACATGTGGCTATTTGAATTTAGATTAATTAACATTAAATACAGTTAAAATTTCACTTCTTAGTTGCACTACCCACATTTCAAGAGCTCAATAACCACGTGTGGCTACTGGCCACCATATTGAACAGCAAAGATAGAGAGTGTTTCTGTCATTACAGAAATTTTATTAGCCCTGTTTTAGCCAAATAGTTACATAACAATGCCAGGTAGAATGTATTTGTTTTGTGCCTTGTTTTCTCAGTGGCACCAAAAGTTTTTATGGGCAAGAATCCTTTCTGACACTTCTTTTGTACTCCTAGCGCACCTAGCCAGTGCTGGGCACGTTGGAAATACTTAAAAAAAATTTTTTTATTTTGTGTGTTTTTCCAGGACTCATCAGCTCCATGTCAAGTAGTTGTTTCAGGCTAGTTGTGGAGGGCGCAGCTCACAGTGGCCCATGCGGGGATCAAATCAGCAACCTTGGTGTTAAAAGCACCACACTCTAACCAACTGAGCTAACCGGCTGTCCCAGGCAATACTTTATAAGTATTTGCTCAATTGAATTTTTGTTACTAATTTGGCAATGTTTTATTAAGTAGAGTAGTAGAAAGAGAACTAATTTGGAAATGAAGAAACCAACTTTCTAGCTCCAGCTCTTCTTCTGCCAATTAGTGTGTGACTTGGCATATCTCATTTAATTGAAGTAGGTCATAGTTTCCTCAAGTGGAAACAGTTATAAACTAGGCTATATCAGAGGACGTTTTCCAGACGTGGAATTTTGTGATACATATGGAATGTTTACTTTTAAACAAAAAGGTACACACATGTAAACACACACTCAGAATAAAAACTAGCAGGTTAAAAATATTCTAGCTCATCTTAAATCTCATTTATCTAATTTCCCAAATATATGACTATTATTTGAGGGTTTCATTCTCTGCCAGATCTACAGCTAAATTCTTTGAAGAGGATTGTGGCAAAGGTGGCATGACTCCATAAGTACAGAATGTCAGACTTGGGGAAGTGTGATGGAAAATTAGGTTGCCGTTGTCAGTGAGAAGGTGATGTAACACTTAATGTTTTGACACTATATTCAACCAAACTGTATGCAGAACTCACCAGTCGATACTGCCCACTTCTTGCCATTGCTCTAAGTGTGGGATCAGCAAACTATGGCCCACTCCGCTGTCTGTTTTTGTGTTCTATATGTCGCTAAGAATGGTTTTTACATTCTTAAGGATTGTACAAAAAGAAAAAGAAGGAACGATATGTAGCAGAAACTGTATGGCCTGCAAAGCCTAAAATACTATTTGGCTCTACGCTAATGACTAGTGACCTTCATGTACAGATCCAACCACTTTTCAAGGACAATTGCTTTATGAATTGTCGTCAGCGCCTGTGGCTCAAACATAGTGAAATAAAACTGCATGTTACTGTGCCTTAGAGAAGGCTGAAGACAGGGAAACGCAGCGGCCTGGTGGGGAATAGGAGGGCAACTTGGCTCCATCACTTATATCTGAAGCAGGCAGGGCCCTTGACTCTGTTTTGATGGTGGAAAATGAGTCCTTGGATCCAGAGTCTGTGTGTTCTGGTCTTGACTTTGGAAATTTGATGAGTAAGCATTCACAGGAATAAATTCTGACGGCCCCTTGAAGGTCGAGAGCTGAGAATCCTTGGCCTCCTAAGTTTATCTAAGGAGGGAGCCCAGGCTTGCATCTCACTTGATTCTTCCTTTCCTTTTTCTTCCTGCAGACACTCGTTTAGCACTTAAGGTATCTCGGTTGAGTGGGCAGATAAAGAGGCTGAACTGGAGAGGCAGACCCCATCCATTAGGGCAGGGCTGGGCCCGGGTCTGAACTGAGATGGTAGCCCTGCCAGGTGGGCCTAAGGTGAACTGCTAAGTTGACGGTTTTAAAAGTAAAGAATGACTCTTTTCCTTTTCCTTTGGATGCTCCATGGCCATGTGTCTGGGCCTTTGGGTTTCCCCAAAACGCCTTTTTACCTAGGCATCCTCTCTAGTCTCTCACCTTAGTTTCTAAAATGCACCTCTTCCATAATTAATACTTTAGGGGACATCTTTTCTTCTCTGATCTACCCTTTTTTCTCCTCCCCTTGTCCCATTCTCTCCTCTAGGCTATTTTTCAAAGTTTGCCTTTGCAACTCTCTTTTTTTGATCACCCTTTGCTTCTGTGTAGACAACTGCCCTTAGTATAATCCAGGGTGCGTAGTTTAATAAAAATCCAAATTTACAAAACAATGCTGTTGTCATGCTCAGAGAAGCATCCATTAGGAAAGTCGGCTCCAAGTCAAAAGGCTGATGGCCAGTTTTGGCTAGAATTCTTTGGCTCACTGTACGGACAACCTTGGTTTCCACCATTGTTTTGATAGCAGAACACACAGCTGTGAGACAGAGAGAAGACAAGCAATAGAAATTGATTTAGTAAAATTTGAGATGCAAATATGCAGAAAAACCTGTCACCTTTGGGAATCTCCATTACTCAGAGTTCAGTGTAAGCCTAATAGTTACAAGGATTTTGGTGTCTGAGCAGGTATGTTCCGGTCTTGCCTTCTACCCATAATTAACTTCACCTGACTTCCTTAGGTTTCTGCTTCCTCATTTGTAAAATAGGGATGATGGTAGTACTTGCCACATAGGATTTGGAGATGACTGAAGGGGTAATATATGTAAGGAATTTAGTACTGAGTCTGGTACAATGTGGGTGCTTAATAAATATTGTAATTAGTATTTCAGCACATGTGGTATGGTCTAGTGCAATGCTTCTCAGACGTTTTGGGCTCAGCACATCTTATCAGGAAAATAAAATAAAGGATGTTCAATTAGATATAAATTTCAGATAAGCAGTAAGTAATTTTTTTAGTATAAGTATGCCCCAAATATTGTATGGATACTTACACTAAAATATCATTTGTTGTCTATCTGAAATTCAAATTTAACTGGGTGCCTTGCATTTTTCTTTGCTAAATCTGGCAACCCTGTCTTCCCATTCTTAAAAATTATTGAGGAACCCAGAGTGCTCTCGTTTATGTAGGTTGTATCTGTTGCTATTTACCACATTAGAAATTCAAACGAAAAAATTAAAAATATTTATTAATTCCTTCAAAAATAACAATGGTAAAATCTTACGTTAAAATAAATAATATCTTTATGAGGGGAAAAGTTGTATTTCCAAACAAAGTAGATGGTGAGAAGAGTGCATCATTTATATTTTGCAATTTGTTTTTTCCAAATTTCTTCGATGACTGGCTTACTAGAAGTCAGCATTTTTATATTTGCTTTGCCTTCAATCTATTGAGAGATGCTATTTTCATCAACATATATAAAGAAAATTTAGCTTCACAAAGGCATACAGTTGTAGAAGGGAGGAGTATTTAAAGTAGCCTTTTCAGATAATTTTGAACATTCTTCTTTGATACGAAAATCAAACTCTACATGAGATAGCTTCCTAAAGGTTATTTACACTGTGGAATCTGAAACCATAGCAATGAACTTTTCGTACTCTATTACATTAAAATCCACTGGTTTATCCTGTACTTTGAATGGCTCCTTTACCCATGCATGATTCTGTAACATAATGAATTGGTCATTTGGAAAATATTGGTTTACCGAGTTGTGCTGATCTTCTAAATACTGACACATTTCATTATACAATATTAAAACATCACATTTGTTAATATTACAACTAATCTCATCAGAAAAAACTTTAATCGTTAGCAGGCTGTCAAGCTCATGGTGGTGAGTGCAAGTTCTCCACTATTTTAACTTTTGCTCGAAAGCTTGAATTTTATCATTGGAAATAGATACTATCAGTTGTGTTCTTTGATGTGACCGGCACACTTCATTCATTTTTCTAGAAAATGTCTGCCAAACACACAAGTCTGAATCCCCATAGTTTGTCTGTCATTCAAGTAAAAATGGTGTTCTGTGACAAAAGCACCTGTAGTTTACTCTATAACTCAAACCATCACCCAATTAATTTCCCTGAGATTATTGTCATAATTTGGTATGCGGCAAGACTGATTGATGCATACTTCCCATTTCACCACACAGAATATTAAAAAGATATATATTCAAGAGTCAAGATATACGAAAATTAATGTTTTCCTGCTTCCTCAACTACATTCTTAAGGAAAACTGGCTCTTAAAAACATAAAAGAAAACCTTTGAGTGTCTGGTGATGAAATCTGCTATGATTACTGGTACAGTTGTGTGCTGAGGTGTCAGCGGTTGACCCACTATTGCCTTTTCATCATTAGTGCAAATGTCAGTGCAGTGAAAAAGGCAAAAATATTAGAATTATTATTCTAATATAGTAGTTATGGCCTTGCAGACCTCTGAAAGAGTCTTAGGGTCCCCCACGGGGTCCCTGGACCTCACTTCGAGAGCTGCTGGTCTAGTGGATGATGTCCCAGTGACAGATTGGACAGTGTAGATTGGTCATGTGTTCCCCTCTCCTGCCCCAGCCTCTCCTTTCTTGGGCAATTGGGAAAAACAGCAAGGGCTGCTGGGACCTTGCTTAGGGTCTGGGTTTAGGCTGGAGTGGGTGATGAGCGGTTTCTGAGGCCACACACGTGAGGCTCTCTGAAGCTCCCTCCAGAGAACTGAAGGGGCTTGAGTGATTCAGGGGAGTGCCAAGGCCTTTGGCAGATTCTGGGAGACTTAGCAGCTCCAAATAAAATCTTCACCTCCTGCTGCTTCCTCCTCTCCTATCTCCTAGTGTCCAAGGGAGAGCAAAACCCCTTTCAGAATCTGGAACCATCCTGCAGGTCAGATTTATGCTAGACACAAGGCTATCCATGCTAGAAGTAGGTCCCTACAACTGACAGAAACTCTGAATAGGCCCAGGGTAACAGAGCAGCACTCTCCATGGGCTGGTTATTGTGCCCAGTCAGAGCTCTGGAACTGAAAGTCCCAGGGGTATACTTGTTCACTGCCATACGCAAAACAATAGAGCAAAAATTCAAATTAGAATCATATGAGTAGATGTGGGAAAATGCTATTACAAAACATTTATATTGTGTAGGAGGCACAGTTCTTTCTCGGGGCCATAGGATTTAGTCTCTGAGCAGCATGCGATATCCTATTTAAATACACCAGCACACCAAGTGCTGTACGTAACACAGGGAATTTTAACACCGCCTACAGTGTTTAAAGCCAAACATCAGATTTATACTCAGATTTATAGAAGAAATGAACATAGAGGCTTCCCTGAAATGGGGGAATCCGTACCACCTATTAATAGATTTTGTTGATAGACTTTAAAGTGAATGGGACAGATTATTTTGGGGGCAAGAAGAAAAGGTGGAGGAAAGGTGGCAGGGGGGCCAAGGAAAAGGAGTCGAGTAGAAGAACAGGGCCAAACAGGTTCTGAGCACAGAGCGGCAGAGAACACGTAGGTGGCTCTTGATTTGGGCAACTGGTCCCCAGAGTGAACATGCTGCAGCGTGCTTGGGGCAGGCAGGGGAGTGCAGCTCAGGCAAAGGGCAAGGGCTCCGATTGGGACCGGTTCTGCTATCAGCCAGGCAGCCATGGGCAGCCTCTCTGAACCTATTTCCTTCTCAGTCAGATGAAATGAGATGCCGCATGTCCAGTACCTGGTCATTGTTGACATTTAATAAGTGATGCTCGTTTCATGGTATGACATGAAAGTTGGCTTCTTTGCTGTCTTGTCTTTATAACCCACTTTTCTCATCCTCTTGAATAAAAACAAACCAAAGCAAAGCAACTCCATCAAAACATAAGGTCTCAAGCCTCCACTTATCACTACTATGTCTTCACATTTTTTTTTTGGGGGGGGGGGGCAAAATTCAAATATGTTCCTTAAGCATCAGCACTGGGCTCCATGCTAAGGGGTGTAACAAGTGGGTGCTCTGGTGGCCTAGACAGCAGTTGACGTTGAATGACACACAAATATGTGACCCAAGGGAGGCGCTAATAAGGAAAGACTCCTAGGAAGTGATCATTGTCCCCAGTC
Organism: Rhinolophus sinicus; assembly: GCF_057876585.1. Taxonomy (NCBI): domain Eukaryota; kingdom Metazoa; phylum Chordata; class Mammalia; order Chiroptera; family Rhinolophidae; genus Rhinolophus; species Rhinolophus sinicus. The sequence continues at coordinate 141,372,775 of NC_142501.1, forward strand.
ATGCAGGTTTGTCACTTTGGAAATGTGCTCCTATTGGGTTCGCCTAAAGAAAGGCACACAAGGACAGCAGTAGCCCGGAGGTGAGTTATAGGGGTCAAGTGAGATAGACCCTAAAAGCAGGTAAGAGGTGGACCAGCCCAGAGGGAAGAAGGAAGATGAGAAGAGCCATCCGAGAGGAAAAGATGTCACAGTTGGGGAGAATCAATTAGACCAAATGGGCACTGTAGGGCCCTGAAAGAGACATGCATTTGAGGGAGTGGCTCAGTGTTTGAGTGGCAGCAGGATCCTGGCCTGTCAGGAAAGCTGAGCTTCAGTCCCAGCCTCGTCAGCATCACCAGTGACCTTGGGCCAGTTGTTGAATCTTTCTGGATCTCAGGTCTCACTTTGGTGGAATCAATACAATAAGAACATCTGTCTTACCTCCTCCCTCCCCGGGTTGTTTGATATGTTGTATAAAATAATAGAAGAACTCGGATGATGAAAAGAATTGCTCTTTACCACCTCCCCATCACCTCTCAGGGAAGTGAGGCAAAAAAGCAAGGAGGAAAGGAAGGGGGAAAAGAAAGAAACTGAGAAAAAAGGGAGGCCAGGACAAGACTTTAGAAAGCAGGTTAGAAGGCAAGAGGAAAATGTGAAAGCAAAGAGATGGCTGCCTGGGCTGTCAGCCAGGGAGGCCCCTTCACCACGCCCTGAGAGGCAGATAAATGGATCATTTAGGATCCCACCCAAGGCAGATTAGTCAATGAGACTAGCATGAGATGAAGTCAATTGCCCTGAGTCACAGCACAACCTGAGGCATCTGTAAATGAGGAAAATGAAAATAAGATGGAACCTATCTACATGAGGTAAGGGGGACCAAAGAAAATTCATAACAACCCTTACGATGTTTTGAAAATGTGAAGAACTGCTCTGTGCCATTTTCTAGACTCTCAGATTGGGAGAGTTATCAGTTCTTTGGGATATCTTCCCTAGTAGGGGGTGGGGACAATAAAAGGGTTTTCTTACTTGCCTAACCTGGCCTAGTGTGTGATTCTGAGGCCAAAGTCAATTATTCTCTAGATGGCCTTGGTCTCCTTTTAGCGAGTAGGTTTGACTGTTGCTAAATAATTCTATTTTCTCCTTTCTCAGGCTGTCCTACTCAGAGTTCCAAGAGCAGGTACCGTGTTTCCCTGAAAATAAGACCTAGATGGATAATCAGCTCTAATGCGTCTTTTGTAGCAAAAATTAATATAAGATCCAGTCTTATAGTATATTATATTAGACCCGGTCTTATATTACATAAGACTGGGTCTTATATTAATTTTTGCTCCAAAAGACTCAAGGAGCTGGTTGTCCAGCTAGGCCTTATTTTTGGGGAAACACAGTAGGTGTGTGCTACCCACATGGGCTCTAGACGCTATCAATCTCCATATGTAGTTTTTGTAAAACCAAGCCGACAGTCCCTGGGCACCCTCTCTCTTTTTTATTTTATTTTTATTTTTTTAATTTTTATTGGGGAACATTGAGGAACAGTGTGTTTTTCTAGGACCCATCAGCTAAGTCAAGTCGTTGTTTTCTGTCTAGTTGTGGAGGTCGCAGCTCACTGGCCTCTGTGGGAATCGAACTGGTGACCTTGGTGTTATGAGCACTGCATTCTAACCAACTGAGCCAACCGGCCGCCCCACTCTCTTTATTTTGTTAACCCTGGTGGTACCAAGAGGCACCTGACATTCTGGGTATGCTAATAATTCGGTGCCAGCAAGTTTCTGTTATCCTCCAGTTGTAATTGTTAACTTGAATGGAATGCAAAACTTCTGGTTTGGAACAGAGTTGGTTTTTAACTGTGAATTTACTTGAGGGATAGGGAAAATGGGGAGTACATTTTGTTTATTGTGGAAGACTTTTTTTGTAAAGCTTTTCTGAATTGCATTTGCTCTGATAGATAGAAATACATGGTAAATGTACAGTTACTACTGTATCTACAGACTCACTGGTGAACTCTATCTACCCTTTATTAACGCTCGCCTTTGACACTTTTTCAGTTTAGCAAGCCAAGACTTGCTGGGGGATTAGGACAATGAGCTTATCATAAGGCTGCTTTAAGGGGAAAAAAACCACACAGACACACACACACACACACACACACACACACACACACACAACTCTAATGCTTCTAGTGTCAAGGTTTACTTTTTCAAGCTCTTCCTGGTTGCCCACCCCCACCCCTCGAAAGTTTGGGATTTTTTTTTCTCCCTAAGGGGAAGTATGGAAATAGAGCCCGCCTATTCATTTGCATTATTGTACATCACACACTATCTTTGCAACCATTATATTTTGTTCTCTCAATGGTGTTTGCTCTGAGGGTGGGACACGAGGCTGTTTAGTGTCTTGTAAAACATTTACCAAAAGCACTGAGCCATGGATTTGAAGGGCATTCCGTTGCCAGAGTGTGGGAGGAGAGAACGAGCAGTGGAAACAGAGAGCTCCAGGTGTTTGCCAGGTACTTGTTTCATACTTTAGTATTTAGAAATGTTTAAAATTTTACATTACATACGGGTCCCCTTCTACTGAAGGGGTGGGGATGGTGAGGGGAGGGAAGGGGCAAAAGTAATTTCTTTGTAAACTGTATTTTTCAGTGGCTCTGAGTCCCCGGATAATTATAATCTTCGGTTTCAGTCAAATGTTGTTTTCAGTTTTACTAGAGAGACGTACATTTCATGGAGCGTGAGGTAAAAATCTACCTGTGCTTGAAGTTTTCCAGTGGTCTGAATCAGACGTTAGCGTTTGGAATCAGATGTTAGCATTTGCTTTAGCAAAGAATTCAGAACCAGGTGTGGTGTTTCTAGGAGGCGACGTGTAACCTTGTGATTTGCACTTCAGTATGCCCCGTGACTCATTCCATTAAAAGCTTTTGCTAAATGGTGGTTCCGGTTTCATGAAAATACTTTTAAACTCCCCCTGCCCCCCACCATTCTGTTAAAGTTCGACTAGATAAATTAAAGGTCGGCTTGAAAGACTGCTTTAGATCCTCAAATCTGTGTTTTTAGAACATAGTCACTAGGAATGACGTTAGACGCTGGTCATAGATAGTTTTGGCGAAACTAATGACTAAATACTTCTTGGGAATATTAAATATTTATATTCTACCTTGTTTTGCTGTAAAAAAACAACAACAAAATGAGCATATACTGTAAAACTAGAGCCTTCATCAAATGTTTACATTTAATGAATTGTAGTAATGATATCCTAGACCACGTTATTAGTGACTAAAACCCAAGCAGCACATGCACAAATCTAGAAAAAGAATAGCTCCGAAAGATTTCTGTAATGGTCAGTTGTTGGGGAAAGGAACTGCAGTATAATATATGCAGCATAACAAACGTGGAATCTTTGGCTTTTTTCCTGTGTCTCAGGGCAGGAGACGTAAGTATGAAGACAGTACTAAAGTTTAAGAGCCCATTGATATTATAAAAGAATGTGATTTTGGTACATTTTTGCCCAGTGACACTGGCAGTAAGAAGCCAACAGTTTTTCTTCTGACAAGTTCCCAGGTATTGCAAAATGGCTGGAAGAAATGATTGTTTTAAAATTAGAGGAAACTTCCTTAATGGGAAAAACTTCACTGTGGCTTTGTGTATTTAGGCAAATAGGACTAAATCTAACCAACTGGAGGTCAAAAGACACCAGTGTAGCTGAGAGACAGCAGATTTGATTATTTGCATATGCATGTCAGAAAAATGAGTTTATTTCACTACCCTGCCCACTGAAAATTTTTGTCACTTTCAACAAGTTAATTAACTTTTTCCTACCTCTAAGATTTCAAAACAGAGGTAAGAAGACTTGTTCTCTACTTGTCTGTCCCCCAGATGCACTTAGATTGCTCAAGAGTCTGTCAAACTTTTGACATGCTGTGATACCACATAAATCCAAAAATTAGACGCTGGCCAGTGAAGGAGCTCATGCCTTAATTCCACTGTCTCTAAAGGAGATTGATGCCGTTTTAAGTTTGAAATTTTATCAGAGGAACAGAAAGACTGGAAAAAAAGTCTAAAAATAAACCATTTCCAGATACTTTTATTCCTCATTTCCCTTTATTTCACTGGGAAAATCCTTATTCAATGCCATTTCTTTGTTTAGCTTTTTCACATTTCAAGTCTCAAAGATCTACATGGAATTGTAAGAAACCGAGATGAGCAAAAGCTGCATGTGTACCTCTTGTTCGGGGTTCTTACAGTTGCACGATAGTTTGTGGATGGATGAAGTCGTACATACATCAAATTAAGCCTTGAATCCCTTGGTCCGTATCTCTGGCATTTAAAACTTTGCTGCTGTTACATGTGATATGGTAATAATACTTATATGTCAGATTGGTTTTGTAAGGCATGTAGTCTTTCTACAAAGGTGATTGGCATCTATTCCTCTGTCCTTTAGACTGCAAGTTCCCAATTTGTAATATGTCACGAAGGTGAATTCTCTGGATACAATAATGGGCCCCAAATTAGGTGGTAGTTTGCAACATGTGATAATACCAAGGAGTCAGGGCAGTTTTGGCTTGGACAGAGCTGTCGTACAAAGGCATGGATGGGTGACAGCCTTTCAAGGTGATTTTGGTGGCTGTGCCAGAAAAGTCATATACATGTGAGTTTGGGGTAAGAACTACCATGTTTACCTGAAAATAAGACCTAGCCGGACAATCAGCTCTAATGCGTCTTTTGGAGCAAAAATTAATATAAGACCGGGTCTTGTATAATATAATATTATAGCAAAATAAGACCTGGTGTTATGATGTTTTATGTTTGTTATGTTATGTTGTTATGTTATGTTATATTATATTATACCTGGTCTTATATTACAGTAAAATAAGACTGGGTCTTATATTAATTTTTACTCCAAAAGATTCATTAGAGCTGATGGTTCAGCTAGGTCTTATTTTTGGGGAAACAGTATGCAGGCAAAATGGAGGAATAATCATAAAAACTTGGGCTATTTTGGGCTGGCTTTGTTTTGGTAGGATGAAATGAAAACCGCATATGTATGGGTTAGCTGAGCAATGTCTAAAAATCCTTAACTTGTCTAGTAACCTAAAATCTTAAGAAAGGCAAAAAACAGTGCTCACAGCAGTCAAAATTAACGCCATGAAGTCCATCAGGGTGCCTATTGACTCTTGGTTTAGACATCTTTCTATAAAATTCCTGGTTTCTCAGTGCACAGTAAATCAGAACTCTTCTTTGTTGGCTAATGATCATTCATTCGTGTACGATTCATTCATTCATAAATACTTAGGTCTAACTCTGGGCTAGGTTCTCTCACCTCTCAGTTCTTAAATGTCACTTCTTTAAGGTGACCTTCCCAAGCACCCTAAATTAGGTCCAGTACTTCCACCTTTAAGATAGTCATCACATTGTTTTCTACTTACAGCCTCTGCTAAAATGTAAGTTTCCTTAGGTCACAGATCATGAGTGTCTCATTCATCACTATATCTCCAATGCTTAGTGCATACTAGGCATTCAAAAAATATGTGCCAAATAAGTGAATAATTAAATGAAAGAAAGCAAATGAGAAGGACCGGGTGGTTAGAGGCAGGCATGCAACAGTGAAAAATAGCCCCAGATAACAGGGAAGGGGCAAAAACTACTACCGTGTTTCCCAGAAAATAAGACCTAGCCGGACAATCAACTCTAATGCGTCTTTTGGAGCAAAAATTAATATATGACCTGGTCTTATTTAAGACTGGGTATAATATAATATACTGGGGATATGATATGATATGATATATGATATGATACGATACGATATAATACCGGGTCTTATATTAATTTTTGCTCCAAAAGATACATTAGAGCTGATTGTCCAGCTAGGTCTTATTTTTGGGGAAACAGGGTATCATCCAGTATAGAAGTAACGGTCCCTGAAGGCTTCACTCCATCTCAGCCCAGCTTGACCATGCAAGTTTCTAAGGAAACCTTGGTTTGCAAAGAAGAATGCATTCAATAGTGTCTGTTTTAAGTAAAATGGTTAAATTATTTGGAAATTTCATATATGAGAAATCCTTTTTTTTTTAATTAAAATTTATTGGGGTGACAATTGTCAGTAAAGTTACATAGATTTCAGGTGTACAATTCTGTATTACATCATCTATAAATCCCATTGTGTGTTCACCACCCAGAGTCAGTTCTCCTTCCATCACCATATATTTGATCCCCCGGTAAATTCTTTATTCCTACAGTTATGAGGTACCAATGAATACATGTCTCACTCATGTAAATGTAAAAGAGACTGGAAGAATGCGTAAGAGAAAAACTTCCATGTCATAAGATTAAATCAAATAAGTACTTTGAAAAAATACTATTTTAAACACTGTTGAGATATAAAGGCAGTAAAATGCACAATTCTTGCATATACAGCTTGATGAATTTTCATGTATGTGTGCATATATTTTATATATATACACACACACCTGTAACTACCACTCATGTCAAGGTACAGAACATTTTCAGTGTCCCAGAAGGCTCCCTTGTGCCTCCACTCCGAGTTACACACACACACACACACACACACACACACACCAGGTGACCACTACTCTGACTCCTATTACATCGATTAGCTTTGTCTATTCTTGAACTTCATAAAAATGTAATCTTTTGGTCTGGCTTCTTTCACTCAACATTGTGTCTCAGACATTCATCCACATTGTTTCATGTAGCTGTGATTTATTTTTTCATTGCTGCATAATATTCCTTTGTAAGAATAGACCACAATTTAATAAACTTGGGAAATTAAAAATGTGACTATGAGCTGAAAATCATTCCCTGTGTGCACCAGCTCTTTAAAGTTAAATGATCTCTTCAAGGGTGGGATGGAAATGTTATCACCTGAAAGGGTGAAAGGAGAGGAATCTGTTTCTGGGAGTGTATTTGCTGAGTGTTCTGTATGGGCTGTTTATTAACTGGAAACATTGCCCATAGAGGCAACTGCCAGTGTTGTTTTTGCAGATGAGGAAACTGAGCCTAAGAAAAGATTCATGACTTCACAGTTGGGCTGAACTAAACACACAAGTTGTTAGTTGCCACAGAGAGCAATCCGGTCCTGGCAGAGATGATGCCAGATGGCTGTTGAGGCTGTGCCACCTCATTAATGAAGCCTCGGCTTTTATACAGTAGTGCAGACATGTGTATCTCCTGTCGGAAAGCTGGCCATTGACCTGACATTTCTTAGGTCATTTCTCTCTCTTTCCCTTCAAAGTTTGTTTTGTTCTGAAAAGAAGGCTCTCTTGTGTATTTTTTTATTCTCATCTTTCTTTATGAATATAGTTTTTTGCTTTTGAATAATTTATTTTCAGATGCACATGGTATATTGTAAAATCTGTATTTAGCAACTCTTGAGGTTTTTCTTTTTAAAGATCAGGTTTTAATGTCTATGTGTAAAGAAATAGTCAATCGCCGTAAGACAGGTAGGTGAATTTCAAATCCGAATTGCTGAGAAATTTTCCGGGAGGCAAAGGTCACATCTTTCAAAGTGGGGTTTGAAGTGCTTTAAATTCTAACTCAGAGAAGGCTCTTCATGCTGACCCAGTGGGTATATCAAAGTCTGACTCAACTGAATATCTCATCGATGAACAAAGTTTCTAAATTTCCTTTTCATTACTACCTTCTTCAATTTTCCATCTTACAAATAGTATGCATTCACAAATAATCCATTCTTCAAAAGTTATCAGAGACTTCTCATGATGCCCTTCATTTGGAATAACAAAAGGGAGCATATACTCTTTAGATTTTTTTCTTGTTGGGAATGAAAGAAGTTATGTTTTTAACTTCGCATTAATATCATAAGGCACGTCACTGTGGTCTGGTCATCATTTCATCGGGGCTGAAGATAAGCTGGTTAGCCCACCCTTTGCCCAGTGGAAGACAAGAAAATACCCAGATAGCATCTCAAACATTTTTAGTCACTTATAGAAAGAGCAAGCGATACCCAGATTCTTGGTTTCAAAGCTTTATTATTGTCACAATTAATAGAAAGCCCTTTTTATATGGGACACTTGAAAGCTTTCAGCACATATGTGATTTGATTCTTTTTTTTAACTTTATAGACAACCCCAGGAACAATATCTTGTATTGCAATACTTTAAAAAATACTTTCTCAAGTAATTTTTATGACCACTTTTTATTTTTTAAAATTCTGAGGTGTAAAATATACCCGTTTTGTGTATGAGAAGGCTGAAATAAAGAAGCTTCCTCCATATGCCACTTGCTTTTTCCACAATTTACCAATCTGTCGCTGTTACTGTTAGGATTAATTGAGATAATGTGCAGTATTGAAAGTATCTGGCCTGTCATGGGCATCCAATAGAGCTTAGTTTACCTTCCCTTTGAACAGGATTTCCTGGAAGGAAGTTTGCCTACGTGAACGGAAATGGACTCTTACCTTAATAGTGAATTCAAAAGATTGAGCACTGTCATGTGTGACTTTCTTGTCTTTCAAGATTGTGAAAGCTCCACATTTAAATTAGCCATTGTTGAAGAAAGCGCCATCTGTGTGTCAATCACAAACGCAAACTAGGACTCTGAGTAGAAACAAAGGCTTTCATTCTGCTTTTCTCATAGCATGGCTTCCTATTGCAAAGCCATAAGAAATGCCTACTCTTTCCTTTTTTTTTAATTAAAAATATTAGAATAGTTCATGTGTACAGTCCCTGCTGTTGTTTAATAATAGATATGTCAGAAAATGTAAGATCATATAATGAAGGTGTAAAACGTATGGGCATCTACACACACACACACACACACACACACACACACACGATTGAATATAGCCCCATTTATAATATGATGAAGGCTTTATTTGCCACATAAAACGATAGGTAAGTATTTTAACTGGAATTTTAAGTTGAAATAGAATTCCATAGAAAAAAACTATCAGGCTCTGAGGGAGTGGGCGTGCTGTGGAAAGAACACTCAACCAGTAATCAAGGAATTGATCCATTCCTGGGTCTTCCTCTTAACTAGTTCTGTGGCTTAGAGAAACTTCTTCATGTTGTAGTCCAGCCCCTCTTTATGTTTGCAATAAGAAAAATTAAGGAAATCTTGTTCTTTTTTTTTTTTTTAGGACTTTATTGGGGAACAGTGTATATTTCCAGGACTTTTTTCCAAGTCAACTTGTTGTCCTTTCAATCTTAGTTGTGGAGGGTGCTGTTCAGCTTCAAGTTGTTGTCCTTTCAGTCTTAGTTGTGGAGGGCGCAGCTGAGATCCAGGTCCAGTTGCCGTTGCTAGTTGCAGGGGGCGTAGCCCATCATCCCTTGCAGGAGTCGAACCAGCAACCTTGTGGTTGAGAGGACGCGCTCCAACCACTGAGCCACCCAGGAGCTAAGCGGCAGCTCACCTCAAGGTGCCGTATTCAATCTTTAGTTGCAGGGGGCGCTTCCCACCATCCCTTGAGGGACTCGAGGAGTTGAACTGGCAGCCTTGTGGTTGAGAGCCCACTGGCCCATGTGGGAATCGAACTGGCAGCCTTCGGAGTTAGGAGCTTGGAGCTACAACCGCCTGAAAAGTAAAAAGCAACAAACAACCTTTTTATTTTTTTCATTTTTATAATTTGCCTTCAGAAGTTGAAAGTCCTTGGTCCTCCTTAAGCACTTCTTTGGTAAATAACCTGCTATTTGCAGATATCTTGTAAATGGCCTGTTTCTTAGCCACATAAAAATTGTGACGAAAGTAAAGAATTTGAATGGAATGTGAACAAATTAAGCCAATGGTGATAGTTTTTGATGGGGAGAAGTTTTTCAATTCAAAGAAGTAATCCAGTATTATATTAATTCATTATTCTATTAACTAAGATCCTATCATAGAATCTCATAGGGAAAATGACAGGAAAATAGTAGAAAGAAACAGTCTAATTCACAAAAGAGAAATACTGATGTATAACATAAGGAAGAAAGTTAACATCACAAATAACCTGCAAATCAAAACAACAATGAGGTTACCATTTCCCTGCCATGAAGAAATCCAGTTTAGTCATAGGTGTCTGATGGCCACACAAATTGCTATGACCTAGCAGGAAACAGTTTGGAAACATACGTCAAGAACCTTAGAAATGCTTCACCCAGTCATCACACTAATGGGATTCTGTTGGAAAGAAAGAATGCAACATAGAGGAATACCTCTGGAGAATGAGGACACCCAAATCCCCACCCATGATCAGAGGGTGTACAATTTTCTATTGAATTATCTGAATTTCCATTTCATCTCCTCTTTCTTCCCTATGGCCTTAATAAAAAATTGTCTAGCTATGAGAGAGAGAGACAGAATGAGAGAATGAGAATGAACCTTCTCCCCTTTAGGCCTTTCTTTGTTTTCCACGGTGAACGTGGATTTCTTGTATCATCAAAAGAAGCATACAAAAATGTTATTTCTAAAAGTAATTACTGAAATTCAAAGTCTCTTGCCAGCAAATCTACAAGATAATGACAGTAAACACTGTCCAAGGTGAAGGACAGCAGGAAGCAGTGACCATGGGGAGTTTATTGACCTTCCCATTATATGCTGCTAGTAGGACTTTTCAAGCCCTTGGATTCTGAGTTTGTTCAGAATATCCAGGACTGGCATTACTTGTGCCCGTGGCTCCCCCGCCACTCCGCCCTCCCCAAAGACAAACTTGCAATTCATTTGTCCTGAGTAATCCTTTTCCCAATTCCTGTCACCTGCTGCTGACTATCAGCACCACAGAAATCTCCCCAAACCCCACCTCTATCTAGCCTTCTCCTACTTTGAGACCACCTTGCAGGGAGGATTCCCCTGCCCAGTGCAGGCTCATCATACTTCTATTACATTTATTCTGCCCTCTCAGCGTTAGGTTCTGATTTCAAGTCTTTGTAGTTCTTGTTTCAAAAACAAGGAAGGAAAGAAGAAGGTATAAATGTCAGATTTTAGTCACCGGTATTATCTGTTCAAGCTAAACAAATTCAACTGTTTTCAAGTGCTGTATCATTGAGCACTGACTGATTAAACAAATGCAGTCGTTAACCCCTCTCCCCGACCCTCTTCCTCCTCCCCACCAGAGAGATGGGGAAAATACCATCTTAGCTGGGGAACACATTTCTCAACAACACTCAGGGAGTCCAGTCCACTTCCTCCTTCATGCTTGACTTCCCCTCAATTCAGATCAGGCTCAATTCATCGAATGAGGTTCTCTACTCCTTTTTCTGAACATAGCAACAAAGACACATCAAACAAATATGCTGTGGGAAATATGTCAACATGGTTACAATACAGCAAATAATTTGTCCAACGTGGCATCCCCACCCAAGAAGGTAGGCAGGCAAACCTGCTTCAAACTTATATCAAAAACAGTTACAAAATGCCCAAACTTGACCTTTGTGTATATTCTTTCTGATGAGCTGAATGGCCAGAATCTAGGGGCGGGGGCGGGGGGGTGGGGTTGCTATAGACCGTGTTAGTGTGTAAGACTACATGGATGGAAACTTTTGAACTGAGGTAAGCAGGAGAGGGGAGGACGGGTACGTGTGTATGCTGGGCTTGTGGTGGAGGTGGTTTTGTGGGTACTTGCTGTTGGCATCAGGAAGGGAATTATGCCTCTGGAAAGGAAGAACTAAAAGACTGAAAAAAACATCACTTGAGCTACTGAGTTTCATTTGACTGTCATCTGAGCCTTTATTAAATCTTGGAAATGGTGACCAGAATTTTTAATAATGCATTAAATAAAAAGCACATTGATTAGATTAGTTCCGTGTACTACACCAGAGTGATACAACATTTCTAAGACTTACTGATCTAACTCTGCCCCACATCTCTGGTTCTTCTGTCCAGGACCTACCCTATGACTCTAGCTAAACCTGTGCTGTCCAATATGGTAGCCGCTAGCCACATGCAATACACTATTTCAATTTAATTAATTAAAATGAAATGAATCATTTAGTTCATTGTTTGCACTAAGCACATTTTAAATGCTCCTTTGCACTTGCTTAGTGGAAACGGTATCGGACAGTGCAGATAAAAAGTGTTTCCCTCATCACAGCAAATTCTGTTAACACTGATCTAGATACTTGTTTTCAGGATCTGACAGTATGAAATATGAGCTGTGCATCCCTCAACCCTCTGAGGATAGAACTAAAAGCAGCAGAATCTAGATCTGTTTTACGTTTCATCCTTCTTTCCGCTTTCCACATCTTTTTTTGTCATACAACCTTCATTATAACATTTATCTTCATGTGTTTACATTAGATGTGGCCTCCAGTTGCAGTGATCAAGTTCATCGGTAGATTGGGCTCAGGTTAAGACTGAGAGTGTTTCCCTGTGTTCATTTCACTCTTCATGATAAATGAAGCCATCAGCTGATTTTGTACGACATTTCCTGCCCTATGGCATCATTCCCTCCTCCCTCATTTGTTTATATAATTTTTAAAGCAAATCAAAGACATATTATTTTTATTTCTAGTATTTTAACATGCATCTTAAAAACATGAAGATATTTTTATGTATCTGTTAGGATCATACCTAACAAAATGAACAGTCATGCCTTGTTATCATCTAATATCCAGTTCATATACACTTTCCCCATTTGTCTTAATAATTTCTTTTTACAGTTGATTTCTTCATTAAAGCTCCAAACAAGGCCCATAGAGAACGCTTGTCTTACGTGTCATTTTCACCCACATTTTATTATTATAATTTCAAACATAGCAAATTTGAATTTTGCAGTGAACACTCACATACCCCAAACCTAGATTTTGCCATTAACATTTATTGTGCTGTACTTGCTTTGTCATATATCTGCCCACCAATCCATTTTTCTACCCACAAATTCATCATATTTTTTTGATGCCCTTCAAAATAAATTGCTGAACATTGGAAACACTTCGTTTATTAAAGTTCAATATTTGTTTATAGTTTTTTAAAGATAATATTTGCATATAAGGAAATGCACAAATCTTAGGCGGACATTTACTGAGCTTTAACAAAGGCATGCTATTTTGTAACCCAAACCTCCATTGTGATAAAAAGCATTACTATCACCCCCAGAAAGCTCTTTTCATGCCCCCTCCAAGTCAGTCCCTATCCCTACATCCTCCCTTCTCCATCAACCACCAATGTGAATTTTTTCCCACCGTGTATTTTCCTGTTTTAGAATTTCATATAAATGGAATTCACTCAGTATGTACTTTTCTGTATAAGACTCCTTTTACTCACAATGTTTTATTCTAATGAGCTAGTGAGCCATGGTGTTGAATGTATCAGTAACTCATTTCCTTCTGTTACTGAGCGGTATTCCATTGTCTGACTGTATCACAGTTTATCCATCCTCACATTGATAGATGATTAAGACGTTTCGAGTTGTAGTCTATTATAAATAACACTGCTATAAACATTCTTGCATAAGAATTTGGGAACATGTTTTTATTTCTCTTAGATAAATACCTAGGGATACAGACACATTTTTAAAATAAAGCTTTTAAGTAGAATATTAACATACAGCATAATTAATTATTAATCTCCATTATTATAATATTTAAAACTTCAGCTAAGTGGAACAGCTCAATTGGCCATGAAAACACAGTGTTTCATCAATAAATTGGAGCTTTAAAGCGACTTGGTCTTAAAGACATTATTCGGCTAAAAGGAAATAACTATCACACTGCCCCTTGAGTTTGTTGATTTGGCGTCAATCAAAAAATGAATTTTATGTGAACTTTGGATTGGGAGACAGGAAATCTGACCTTTAGTCCCAGGCCTACCCCTAATTAGTAGCTTTGTTACCTTGTGAAATAATCCAGTCACCACCACGAAATGAGGAGCTGAGGTAGATGACCTCTAAGGTGTGGTTCAGTCATCAACCATTTCTCACGTTTGTGCTAAGCTTTGAGGACACAGATGGGAATACGACATATCTTTTGGTCTTCAAGGTGTTTCTTATGTAGGAGCACTAGGTGGTCTTCTCCAGCTATAAAGTGTCTGTTAGTATTGCTGATTCATTATGTACCTCCAGTTGGGCAAAGCACAATATAGTCAATGGATGAATGAATGAATGAATGCATGGAAACAAAATCAAGAACATTGTGTCCATGGGCACTGATATGTCTAGAACCAGTAAACACAATATGCTATCTACTATAATAAAGATTTAGTGTGCTTGGGGAACAGTGACAGGAAATGATTAAATAAGATATGGTTCTGAAGTTGTAACTGCTTCCTCATAGAGTTTTTAGGAAGAGTCTAAATAAAGTGAAGTTTCATTTCTTTTTTTTTTAATTGAGGTAAAATTGGTATGTAACATATTATTTTCAATACAACATACTAATTTGATCTTTGTATACACTACAAGGTGATCACCACAATAAGTCTTGTCCATCTGTCACCATATAATTGACTTCCTTCACTCATTTTGTCCATTCCCCAATCCCCTCTGATAACCACCAATCTGTTCTCTGTATCTGAGTTGTATTTTGTTTTGTTTTTTTAGATTCCACATATAAGTGAAATCATGGTATTTGTCTTTCTCTGTCTGATGTATCTCACTTAGCATAATACCCTCTAGGTCCATCCATGTTGTCGCAAATGGCAAGATTTCCGTCTTTTTATGACTGAGTAGTATTCCACATCTTTATCGATTTGTCTGTTAGTGGACACCTGGGTTACTTCCGTATGTTGGCTATTGTGAATAATGATGCACGGAACATATGTCTTTTCGAATTAGTGTTTTAGTTTTCTTTGGATAAATACCCAGAAGTGGAATTGCTATACCATATGGTAGCTCTTCTTAATGTTTTAAGGAACCTCCAGTACTGTTTTCCATAGTGGCTGCACCAATATACATTCACACCAACAGTGTATAGTGGTTACCTTTTCTTCACATCATTTCTAACATTTGTTATTTCTTGTCTTTTTGATAATAGCTGTTCTAACAAGTGTGAGGTGGTATCTCATTGTGGTTTTGATTTGCATTTCCCTGATAATTAGTGATGTTGAACATCGTATGTACCTGTTGGCAATCTGTATGTCTTTGGAAAAATGTCTATTTAGATCCTCTGCCCATTTCTAAATCAGGTTGTTTGTTTGTTTTTTAATAGAGTTTTTTGTATTTTTGGGTATTAACACCTTAGTAAATATATGATTTGCAAACATTTTCTCCCCTTCAGTTGGTTGCCTTTTCATTTTGTTGATGGTAGCAGTTGCATTTCTGATGTAGGGAAAGTTCTCCATGCTATTTCTATGCACCTAAAAATTTAAATAAATGAATATTTGGAATCGAAAGGCCTTCTTGTTAATGTATAAGATCCGTATGCTGTGGATCATAAATTTCACTCTCTTTGATTATTTTTTAATGATTATGGGGTTTGTTTTTCTGTTTGAGGTAGACTCTCTCCCTAATTTTTGCATTGCAGTCCTTCCTCCTTATTTGTGTATTCATTTAATAAGTATTTATTGAGTACCTACTATTAACATAAGGTGTGAGATGGTAATGCCATAGAGAGTTATAAACTGAAGAGGACTTATCTAAAGCTAACCGGAACATCTTCTCCAATTTGTAAATATACCAGTCAGTCACATTTATAAATTTTGTTAGAAATGAAGACCTCTGGGTGTGTGAGTGTGTGTGCGTGTGCAGGCCTTATGTTTCCTAGTAATCAGGAGTTATTATATCAACTATCATACTTCACAGTTTTTAATAGAATGCTCTACTATATATAGTTTGTTTTCCAAGGACTCCTAAGGGGAATTTTCAGATTTACCAATAATTTAGGAGTTTAGAAAAGGGAATTTAAAGAAGCATCAATTTTAAGTAACTGGGCCCTGGGATGTGTATTACTAGAAGGTCTGCTGCTGATTATGTGCCCAAACCAAGTGGCTATTCACCAGACTAAGCAAAACTAGCTTGCTTAATGAAGTTCAAATTGAAAATGGACATTAAAGTTTTGAAGGTAGGCTGATAACAGCTCTTGACATTTGTCTCTGCTTTCTAGAATTAGAGAATATGTTTTAAAATAATGAGCATGTGCAGTTCATAATATAAAATGAAAGAAACTTGTTTTGAACTTGTATTTCTCTGAGTTTTCACTAGTTTTTAAAGAGATAATCGTATATTTGCTCATGTGCGTGAAATATTAGAAGGATACCAACTTTGGATTATGTCAAAAGCAAAAAACAGTAAAGCGAGGAGTAAAGACACACAGAGATGAGGGGCTATCTTTATAGTGGAGAGAGGGCAAGCTTAGATTCTGATCTCACTGTGCCACATGTTTGCTGTACAATCTTGGGAAAATTTCTTTACCTGTCTATTTCTCCATTTTTGTGTGCTGAAAATGGGAATGGTGCTACTTTCCAAGGTGGTTAAGATTAGAGATGATGTATGTAATGAACAGTAAAGACTTTATATACTGTGATAGGTAACTACAATCATCTGCTACCAGAGAAGACAGAATGAGACGTTGGCATTGTTAGTGGCCATTTTGGTTATAGCCAAAACTGCTCACCACAATTGTGATGGTTGGATAAAAAGTTTGTTTGGATGGAAGTCTGTATAGAAGAGTGGTTTTTGACCCTGGCTACTATTAGAATCACCTGGAGAAGCTTTTAAAAACTACCACGGCCCAGGATCCTACAAAAAGTCTAGGTTTTTGTTTGTTTGTTTGTTTGTTTTTAAGTTCTCCAGCCAAGGTTGTTCAACCAAGGTTGACATATAACAATTTAGCCCCAGTGACAGTTTGGAAGCCATCATTCCTGCTCATAGCTTTGCTCTGTGCTCCTGCTTAAACACACAGCTACTGATCTGGTTCAACCCTGATCAAAAACTCTCTTACACATCTGCCAGTTTCCTGTAAAAGTTGTCTCCCACTAGGTTTTGTTGTTTATTCCTGTCTGCCCTCTCTGTCTTCTTCTGAGGGGAGCAAAAGTCAGATAAAATAAAAGGAAGCACAAAAATGAGGGTGATCAATTGTTTCTGGGTCCTGTGTGCGATCCCAGTTACCACCGTTCAGGACATCAGACGTGGGGGCTCCAGGCGGCAGGGCTTTTAGGGGCTGCGCTGTGGTGGCATTAGGCTGTAATCATCGCAGAAAGGCTCTCTCCACGAACATGAGAGATTTCTGTAAACTTCTACTGCAGAGAGAGAGAGAGAGAGAAAGAGAGAGAGAGAGATCTGATCGCTTTTCAGAAGTTAAATATACAAATATATGGTGATGGAAAGAACTGACTCTGGATGGTGAACACACAATGGGATTTATAGATGATGTATTACAGAATTGTACACCTGAAACCTATGTAACTTTACTAACAATTGTCCCCCATAAACTTTAATTTAAAAAAAAAGAAGCAGTTAAATAGAAGGACCCTTTAGGAGGAAACTTGCACTGGAATGTCCTTTGTCAATTTTCTGTTTGAATGCTGGTAGCACTTCTCTCCAAAGATACGTCAGATTAGCACCACTCTTTTGTTATACCAAAAATGATGAAATGCCCTTTTCAATAAGGACAAAGAGGCATAAAGTGAAATTTTGCTAGGAGGGAAAATGACAGCTTTTGTGAAACTTGGAGAGTATGTTTGTTGAACTAGGAAAACGTAGGAAGAATGAATGGGTCAGGTGAGATTATTGTGTGACCTTGGTTACTCCATCACCATAAAAACATACACCAAGGAAGGGGTGCGGTGAGACCCTTTGTTAATTAGGACTGTCGGTTGTAAGTGACAGAAACCCAATCCCAAATAGTTTAAGGAAACAACACATCAAATTAAATTCTATACGTAAAATTACACATATACATATATACTTACCCCACTGACAATTCCAAGAGGTAGAACGTGACTGGATCAAAGGATTCAAAAGAGGTCATCGGGATTTTATATATCTGTCAATCTCAGTCTGTTGTCTTCTGTGTTGGTTTTATTTTTTGGCAACTTCAGGCTTATATTGTTCATGTAATTCGTTCATAAGGAAAACCCTGCAGCTTTCTCACCCCTAGAAGGACTCTGATTCAGCCGCATGGTGGTGCACCTGAGTTCTGGGACATGGAGGGGTGTGTTACCTGGGAAGGTAGGTGGGCAGGAAAGTAGGTATCTGCTTTCCTCCTGAGCTCCCTTTCCTCAGTGCAAGTGCTTCATTGATCTCTGGTTCACAAATCGCCACATCTTAGGCCACAGACTCCAAAGTTGAATTGCACCATGTTCCTTGCACTAGTGTGGACTTACTGACTCTCAGGGTTGTTTATCTATGCAGCTAAGCCTCTTGAGAACTGGTGGAGGTTTTTATCATTTCAGCAAGATTTTGCCCTGAGAACACGGAGTACTTGACTTGTCTCTGTTTTGAAACTTTATCATTTCTTTTTTCTTTCTTTCTTTTTTTTTTTAACCAAAAGGAAGCCATTTGCAATCTAGTTCTACAAATTAGCGTTAGAGTACAGGTCTGATCATGAAAGAACCAATATAATCAACATTATCTCCCTGTTTTGTTTCAAGAGCAAGAAAACCTCTTGAGCAATTATTGAGGGGGAATAAATGCAACATGGTATTCTGTCATGTATTACAATTATTAAGGACTTGGTTTACATTTTCCCTAGTCATTTGTACACTTGTAAGTTCAATTTCATGTCTCTGTTGCCTGGTACCACATGATAGGAGGTCAATAAATACGTATTGAAGGAAGAGTCAGGGATTTTTTTTTTTTTGGATCATTTTACTGGATGTTCTAATTTGCCAAAATTAGAATTACAGGTTAAAATTCACAATATTAACTCCAGGACATCCACATATATTTGTTATTATATAGATGTATGATCATTAATATCTTTCTATGTACTATAACATGGCTATATTATGATATCTATATATTATAATTAATATCTTCAGAAATACAAACTGATGCCCAGCTTTCTTG
Source organism: Rhinolophus sinicus (assembly GCF_057876585.1). Lineage (NCBI taxonomy): Eukaryota > Metazoa > Chordata > Mammalia > Chiroptera > Rhinolophidae > Rhinolophus > Rhinolophus sinicus. The sequence goes on from NC_142501.1 coordinate 141,391,633, forward strand.
AGTTGAATTTGGCCTTGATAATGCTCTGGCTGGAGCAGTGAAGGGCCCTTTCCAGTTTCTTACCTCTCACTAAAACGTATCCTGTTTTTCTTTTAAATTCCTAGAGCCCTTTGTGGGGAAAGAACTTCACACTCTTTGAGCCCTTTCTATGTGCCAGGTGTTCTATGGACTCATTGCCTTATTGAAGTGTCACAACCACACCATAAAGCCTTCCTCCTTCTCAGCTGTTAAGAGAATTAATTATTCCCTCCTTCTGATGCCATCTATCATGGCATTTATCACACTGCGTTGTAATCATTGTTTGTTTTATTTCCGTGTCGACTACTAGACGATGAGTTTTTCAACTATAGAATTTGTGTCTTGTTCAGGTGTGTATTCTCAGTACCCACTTCATAGTGGGAACTCCAGAAATATTTTTTAACAGTTTAGGTATTGTGCGATCTTTGTGTTACAGATTTGACATCTGAGGCTCACCCACAGTTACTAAGTGGAAAATGATATGGTTAGTTTTTGAGCTCATGTCTACCAGACTTGAAAGCTTGTTTTCTTTCTGCGAAACCACTCTAGGAAAGCAAGATTGACTGAGATGAAGAGGGTGATTGGTGAAGGGAGATGGAAGAGAAGTATGATGGAGAGTTGTTGCTTGCTGGGGCTGGGAAGGGAGGTGAATTACAAATAGCTTGGTTTAGCAGTGCTCTGACCCCGGGACTTCCAACCCCAGCAAAGCGCATAGGCACGTGTGCATGCAGACACCACGGGGGACTTTCCTCACAGAGGAAGTACTAAGTGAGCAGGGATCAGAGAAAACATTTCTTGGAAAGCTATTCGCTGTAACAATAACAAAGAGCTGGAACACTAAGCCATGCACCAGGACGTAAAAGTATCATTGTCATAATTGAACCTTCTCTGAAATGTTGTTCTGTGTGGTGATAGTTTTACCTGTGAGGAAGTGGGGGTGGTGAGGGGCAGCGTCTGCTATACTTCCACTCTCACATGCTTGGCTTTTTTTTTTTTTAAGCTTTATTTGGGATACAATTTACATACCATACAATTCACCTATTTAAAGTGTACAATTCAATGGATTTTATAGTATATTCACAGTTAGTTTTGCAGCCATCATTACAATCAATTTTAGAACATTTTCATTACTTCTCTAAAAAAAATCCGCTGTGCCCGTTACCAATCACTTCCCTTTTCTTCTCACCCCTCTCCCTCCCACCCCCTACTCCAGCCCTATGTAACCCCTAACCTACTTTCTGTCTATAGATTTGCCTACTCTAAACATTTCATATAAATATTAGGTTGGTGCAAGAGTCATTGCGGTTTTTGCAATTATTTCTAGCCTTTTAAACCGCTATTACTTTTGCACCAACCTAATAGAATCAGTACAATATATGGTCTTTTGTGACTGGCTTCTTTCACTTTGCTTAATGTTTTCAGGGTTCATACATATTATATAGCATGTATCAGCAATTCATTCCTTTTATTACTGAATAGTATTCCATTGTGTGAACACACCACATTTTATTTATTTATGTATTCATTAGTTGATGGACATTTGGATTGTCTCTACTTTGGGGCTGTTGTAATGCTGCTATGATCATTCATGTAGAAATTTTTGTGTGATCGTAAGTAATCAGTTCTCTTGGGTAAATATTTAGCAGTGGAATTACTGGGTTATATGGTAATTCTGTGTTCAACCCTTTGAGCAACTGCCAGACAGTTTCCCAAAGTGGATGCACCATTTTGCATTCCCACCAGCAGCGTTTGAGGTTTCCAGTTTTTTTACATCTTTGCCAACACTTGTTATCAGTCTTTTTTGATTATAGCTACCCTAGTGGGTATGAAGTGGTATTTCATCATGTTTTTAATTTGCCTTTCTCTGATGACTAATTATGTTAGTCATGAAAAGCACATTTTTCATGTGTTTTTTGGCCATTTGTATATCTTTAAAGAAATGTCTATTCAAATCCTTTGCCCATTTTTTTAATGGGTTATTTGTCTTTTTATTTTTGAGTTGTTGGAATACTTTGGATGTAAGTCCCTTATTGGATATATAATTTGCAAATATTTTCTCCTATTTTGTGGGTTATCCTTTTACTTTCTTAATGATGTCCTTTGAGGCACAAAAAGTTTTAATTTGGTGAAGACCAATTTAATTATATTTTCCTTTTGTTGCTGGTGCTTTTGGCATCATATCTAAAAGGCCATTTCCTGATCTAAGTTCATGAAGATTTACACACCTATGTTTTTCTTGTAAGAGTTTTACAGTTTTAGCTCTTAGATTTGGATGATTATCCATTAGGATTTAATTTTGTATATGGTATGAATTAGGGGTCTAACTTCATTTTCTTGCATGTGGGTATCCAGTTGTTCTAGCATCATTTCTTAAAAATATGTCTTTTCCCACTGAAGGGACTTAACACCCTTGTCAAAAACCAATTGACCATAGATGTATGTTTGTTTTTTTCTAGACTCTCAATTTGATTCCACAGATCTATACGTCTATCCTTATGCCAGTACTATACTGACTTAATTACTTAGCTTTATAGTAAGTTTTGAAATCGGGAAATGTGAATCCTCCAACTTTGTTCCTTTTTTTTCAAGACTCTTTTGGCTATTCTGGGCTCCTTTAATTCTCATATAAATTTTAGGATCAGCTTATCAACTTCTTTAAAGAAGCTAGCTGGAATATTGAGGGGACTGTTGAATCTATAGATCAGTTTAAGGATTCTTGCCATCTTAATAATATTACATCTTTGATCCATGAACATGAGATGTTTTTCCATTTATTTAGATCTTTAATTTCTTTCAACACGTTTTGTGGTTTTCATATTATTTTATTCTTTTTGATGCTATTTTAAACAAAATTGTTTTGTTAATTTCATTTTTTGGATTGTTCATTGACAGTACATATAAATTCAATTGATTTTTATATATTGGTCTTGTGTCCTGCAACCTCGTTGAACTTGTTTATTTGTTCTAATAGTGTCTTAGTGGATTCCTTAGCATTTTCTACAGATAAGATCATGTCGCCTGTGAATATATATATAGTTTTATTTCTTTCTAATAGGGATGACCTTTATTTTTTTTTTTCTTGCCTAATTGCCCTGGCTAAAATCTCCAGTACAGTATTGAATACATGTGGCAAAGAGGGCATTCTTGTCTTGTTCCTGATCTTAGGGGAAAAGCATTCAGTCTTTCACTATGAAGTACGATGTCAGTTGTAGGTTTTCGTTGATGCTCTTTAGCAGGTTGAAGAAGTCCTTGGTTCTTAGTATGTTGAGTGTTTTAATCATGAAAGGTGGTTGCATTTTGTTGATTTTTTATTTTATGTTTATTGAAATGACTGTGTAGTTTTTGTCCTTTATTAATATGGTATATTGCATTGATTGGCTTTCTTATGTTAAAATCTTGCGTCCCAGGGATAAATCACACTTGGTCATGGTTTATAATCCTTTATATGTTACTGAATTCAATTTGATGGTATTTTGTTGAGGACTTTTGCATATGTCTTCATAAGAGAGATTGATTTATAGTTTTCTTGTGATGTCTTTGTCTGGATTTTGTTGTAAGGTAATACTGGCCTCATTGACTTGAAGTGTTCCATCCTCTTCTATTTTTTGGAAGAGTTTGTGAAGGATTAGTGATAAATATACTTAAAACATTTGGTAGAATTCACTAGCAAAGACATCTGTTTCTGGGCCTTTCTTTGTGGAAAATATTTTTATTACTAATTCAATCTCTTTACTTGTTACAAGTGTATTCAGATTTTCTATTTCTTCTTGAGTCTGTTTTGATCGTGTGTCTTTCTAGGAATTTGTCCCTTACATTTAGGTTATCTAATTTGCTGGCATACGATTGCTCATAGTATTCCCTTAAAATCTTTTTTTGTTTCTATGACATCAGTAGTGATGTCCCCTCTTTTATTCCTGAGTTCAGTAGGTTGAGTTTTCAACTAGCTAAAGGTTTGTCAGTGTGGTTTTTTGTTTTTTTTTTGTTTTGTTTTCAAAGAACCAACTTTTGGTTTCATTGATTTTTATAGTTTTTCTATTCTCCATTTCCTTTATTTCTGTTCAAATTTATATACTTATTTATCTCCATTCCTTCCTTCTGCTGTTTCAGGTTGGGTTGCTCTTTTTTTTCTAGCTTCCTAAAGTGGTTAGGTTGTTTACTGCAATTTAATTGTTGTCTTCTTTCTCTGTCTCACAAGACAATTTGCAAATGTGAATGACCATTGCTGAATCTGAGTCATTCAGACCTTCTTCTTTGGGGACAGAGTCACAAGGCTGAATACCTGAGGCAGGTACACAGAGAATAACTGATGATGTACTGGCCTCTCACTATGATGGACTCCCTGTGGTGCTGGTTCTGGGGTCATAACAGGCTGGGGAGTCTGGCTGCCTGGGTGTGAATTCTATCTTTGCCACTTAATAGCTGTGAGACCTTGGTCAACTTATTTAAAGTCTTTAAGCTTCAGTTTACGCATTTGTAAAACAAGCAGAAAGATGGTTACTACCTCATAGTGTTGTTGTGAGAAATAAATGAGCTAACTTGTGAGGTACTTAGCCCAGAGTTGGTACATGGCAGATGCTCAGTGAAGATTTGCTATACTTATTTTGTTGTTGTTGTTGTTGTTAGGTCAGGTAGACCTGTGCTGAGCTAACTCCATGTAAAATAGCTCCAGAGCCCAGAGTTGCATTTCCATCAGTTTGCACTTCTTTGCTGACCATCTATGATCTCACCTACATATACTACCAGGATGAACCTCACCTGCGTTTGCTACCAGGTGCTGAGACACATTTCCCACTGGGGTGTGGCAGCCCTGGATGTTACTTTCAAACAAGAGATCTTTTCTCAGAGATCACAGACCTTACTTATTTGATCATCCATCCATATTATAATGATGATATGAGAACAAAGGCAGGAAATATATTTTCCTAAACAAATTCGAAACAAACTCAGGATGGGAGTACCATAAATTATGAAAATAGTATCATTAAAAAATAGTAATTTAACTTTTAGAGTACCTTAGATTCTCCTCCGGAGGTGGGGATAGAAATGCCCTTCTCTGAACTCACCGGAGGAGCTAACATTAGAGTCCTGTTACCTGAGGCTTCATAGGGTAGCATGTTTTCCCATTGTAGCGTCAGGGCACATGGCTGCTGTTATGTGCCTAATGGGCATTTCTCAGGGATAAAAAAGTATATACATTGTTATTCTCATCCTTCAACCAGAGAATGGCCATTACTTTACAAGAAGAAAAAAAGCATGGATCAATCCTATTCTGGAATCTTCAGTTAGCCTCCTTTAAATATATCCTATAGTTGTTTATGAATGGTATTAGCTAAGATAATCCTCAAACCTTCAAGCAAAGTAATATTTTATTAACTATAGCTAGACAATATTTTAATGGTATTACCACTTGAATATAAACGTTAACATCTAATATTAAAATAATAAGCAAACATTTTAATAATATATTGCTTCTCTTCCTGAAAATGCATAAAATTTTCATGTATATATACCGTATATTGTTCCCCTTGCAACATCTCTGAGGTTTTTATAGGGAAATAATTATTTCCATTTTACCTGTAAGAAGAAATAATTTTTTATTTTTTTTTTAAGATTTTGTTGGGGAAGGGGGAACAGGACTTTATTGGGGGGACAGTGTGTACTTCCAGGCCTTTTTTTCTTTTCTTTTTTTTTTTTTTTTTGTCCAAGTCAAGTTGTTGTCCTTTCAGTCTTAGTTGTGGAGGGTGCAGCTCAGCTCCATGTCCAGTTGCCGTTTTCTAGTTGCAGGGGGCACAGCCCACCATCCCTTGCTGGAATCGAACCGGTAACCTTGTGGTTGAGAGGACGCATTCCAACCGAGCCATCCTGGAGCTCAGCGGCAGCTCAGCTCAAGGTGCTGTGTTCAATTTTAGTTGCAGGGGGCACTGCCCACCATCCCTTGTGGGAGTCAAGGAATCGAACTGGCAACCTTGTGGTTGAGAGCCCATGCTCCAACCAACTGAGCCACCTGGGAGGCAGCTCAGCTCAAGGTGGTGCTGTGTCCAATCTTAGTTGCAGGGGGCGGAGCCCACCATCCCTTGCGGGACTCGAGGAGCTGAACCGGCAACCTTGTGGTTGAGAGCCCACTGGCCCATGTGGGAATCGAACCGGCGGCCTTCAGAGTTAGGAGCATGGAGCTCTAACTGCCTGAGCCACCGGGCCAGCCCCTGAAATAAAATATTTTAAAGAGATTTTCCCCAAGGTCTTCTAATTAGAAGAATAACTACCATCAGTACTAATTATTCTCCCTCCCTAACTTCCTCTCCCTCTCTCCCTTTCTTTCTTTCCCCATTTTTATTAAAAGCATCACTAAGTAATAGACGTAATGTAGATTCCCCTTCTTTTTTCTGGACCTGTAGATGCAGAGAAATTAGAAAATACTAGGGGAAAAGTGAAGGAAATAACTCAGTCTACAAATTGATAATCACCTTTCTTTGGTATATAAATCGAGAAGATGAATTTTATCCAATGATGGGTGAAAAGTAGATTTGTATTTTTGGAAGACTGAATTTAGTATAAATGGTCGAAGGTATAGTTATATTAATAATAACACTTAAATTGTATGTATTTCTTCATACATGGAGCATGCCATTCTTGTTCTTTGTGTAGCCATGCTTACAAATAACTACGTAAGGATGTGAGAGATGGGGCACGTGAGGTGCTGAGGAGACTGCGGGCCGTGGGTTCTAAATCAGACAATTAGAGTGGCCTAGAATCAGCAGCCACACCCACTGAGGCAGGTGTAAAGGTGTATGTGCGTGTGTGTTATCCATCATATCTAGACACTGGTCTTTGATAAGAAAAAAATAGATGATGTAGAGGTGAAATCACTAACCACAAAGGACTCCTCAATTCCTGAAACTGATTCATTCTAGTTTCTTTTATGTATCATTCAATTCCATCTGTCAATCCTCAATATAAGTCCCACTGTGCTGTAAAAGAGCTAATAGATGACGTTTGACTGCTCGAAGGTTACTCATGGTATAGTCCTCTCCTAGGGCAGCACAGGGAGCAATTTTTGGTGGCTATTGGAATTTTAGGACCCTTGCACTCCAGTGAGTGCTGAGAGAAGTACTGGCATTGACTTCTGGGATCCCAAATGAGTTGAATCCCTGTTTGTTATCTAGACTTCTACTTATGTAATTGAACAAAGTTCAGTTTGAATAAAGTTGAACATATTTTTATGTTTATTAGCCACAGAATTTTCTTTTCCTGCAAACTGCCTGTTCATATCTTTGCTCATACTCATACTTATTGGGTTATGTTTTTCTTATTGATTTATAAGAGCTCTTGCATATTAAGAAAATTGACTATTATATGTGTTGCAACTCATTCCACTTGTAGTTTGTCTTTGATTTTATTTTAATAACTATTTTGAAATTCCACTTAATGCTCAGTTTTTGATAGAAAAGTAATAATTAGGACCAATTTTCAGTTCAATTTGAAACTTAGATAAATTCTGTTTCAACATTAGCTACTATGTTTAGTTGTTTAATTCTCCAACCTAAGTTCAATTATTAACTGATGTGTCTTCTGGAATATATGGATGTGCATATGAAGAGTCTAAAATGGAGAGTTTTTTTATGTAATAATTTTTCCTTCATTTCTGTAAGAAAGCTGAATGTACCATTAATGGTATTCTATTTCTTCAATTATTCATGATTTTTCTTTGTAGTTTTACTTCCAATAAATGCATTAGTGACAACCACTCAAAAGAAATTTAATAAGCAGTTACTGTTAATCACATGCTTGTAAGTTTGAGGTGTATCTACTTCCTCTTCATAAAAGCGTATTTTCACAGTAATGTGGTTTTCCAATTTAAAAAATTGTCCATTTGAGTAATTATAAGGAGTCATGACTGATACTATTACTTTCATTAACACTTCAGATCAAAGTAATTTTCGTATAAATCTTTTCATAGTTTCACTTGGAACTCTGATAATTTCAGTGTTGGCATTTCTAAAAACATACTGTTAATAAGCTCCTCCACTGCCATCATTTCTTGGTTTCCTTGTCTGTAAAACAAAGCTGGAGAAATGAGGTTCTTGTCAGGGCACTGAGGTGTCAGAGGCACATGGATTTCAAATCAGAAGCCTGAAACAAATATGGTGGAACTGATGGAGCACACACATACATATCCTTCCTAGCCAGAGATGGCAACTGTTAATGCGACTTTATTCTTCCTAGCCATTTCCATAGTTATTCACCAAACCGCTAGAAAGATTGAGCTTTGAGGTCTTTGTTTCACCATCATTCTTAATAAGCTAAAATGTCTTACTATGATTTATGGTTCCATGTTATAAGACAAAAATATTTTGCCAATAGTTTGAAATTCTTGTCAAGAGCAATTATTGAGGGCCCTATTTAGTGAATTTCTGTGTGTATTCACTAGGCAGGGGAGGGATCGAAAGCAAATGCCTTGGATATACTTCAGAAAGAATTACCATCTTGTCAGACAAGCAAATGACAACTGTGTGAACAAACAAAAAACCTGACTACTGGCATATCTCATTTATTACAAGATGGTCTTAAACTCTGTGTATAAGTTTTAATTTTCACATGTGAATTTAGAGTTTATGTACACTAGAAGTATTTTGCTATTTAGACAATGTTGTTGATGAAACAGGAATTTCCATCTCTTTTGCAAGTCTGATTGCAAATGACAAACACATAATTGCCAAATGTTTAAGAAAAGAAAAGTGCTGAAGCAATGTGGCAGAAAAGTTGTTTGCAGAAAAGTAGATACCTGGATAAGAAGACTTCAAGAAGATGATTCTAGCGGAGAATTAGGAAGGAAAACAAGGACCTGGTTAGATAGAGAAAATAGAAAGGTCATCTTGGGGATTTTGTGTGTGGATGTGTGTCTATTGAGGTTGAGAGAAACAAAGGGAAATTATGCAGGGCATTGTAGTCAAATACAACCAAAGATTTTCAGTTCATGATCAAAAGTTTGTAATGTTATGGATGACCAAGAATCACATCAAATTCCCTTCATGGGAGTAACATGATCCCAACTATACTTAACGTAGGCAGTTCTTCCTACTGCTGTCAGGATGGTTACAGGGTAAGTGGTTATCAGGGACAGAAGCAAAGGGGTGGAAGTGGTGGAAGGTTGTGCATGGTTAGTGCTGAACCGAGTCAGTGAGAAAATAGAGGAAAAAATTGGCAGAACTTAACGATAGCCTGCAAAGGGAAGAATGGGGGCCAGAACAAAGAGATTTGTTTATCAAATCGTTTTAATTTTTCTGATCATCAAAGTTATATATGCTAAAGACATATAACATAAATGTATGTGTGCGTAATGTTAAAATACAGAAGTACATAAAACAATTTTAAATCACTCATATTCAATATTCTTACCATCCAGAGGCAATCAGTTAATATTTTGTACATTTTTTTAGTTTTTATTTCCATAGTATCAGTTGAGATCACACTGTACTGTTTCTGTACTGTTTTCTTAATCTCACATATAAACCTTTACTCATGACATTAAAATCCTTCATAAATGTAATTTTTAGTGGCCATACAATTCATATAATTTTTAGTGGCTTATGAACCACCTTTTTAAACCCATTCCCTTAAGGTCAAGCATTTGGGTAGTTTCTAAATTTATTATAAAGAATTCTGAGATAAACATCTTTGCATGTAAACTTCATTTTTTATTGTTTCTTTAGGATAGAATCTTACTGACATAATTACTAAGTGAAGGCAACAAACATTTCCCCAGGCTCTTTATATATGTTATAAAGTTTCTTTTTTTAAGAATGGTTTTGATCAATTTATACTTGTCTTACTAAAGAATGACATATTAGCATTATTTGTTACAAATATTTGCTAATTTTATTGGTTAAAAGTGATATTGTTTATAATATTTTGCTTTAATATACAATTTGCTAACCAATGTGCGGTTGGACATTTTGTTGTGTGTGAGAGTCACTTGTAATTCCTAGAAGAGAGACATTAAAATATAAATACTATACACATCATTGTAACTTCATTGGCATATTTCATGTTATTAGTTAATAAGACATCTAAATAGATGATAGAATATTTTTTTTCAGTGGAAGAATGGAAAGCAAGGGCCAAGTGATGTAACTGAGGAGTGGACCTAAAGGGTGGGGGGAAGGAGGTCCTAGACCGTAGTGTTGGGGGGACAGAGAGAAGGGAGGCCAGTCATGGGAAATCTGCAAAAACAGATCCCAGTCAGGAGGGGAACTACATAAGAACAGGGTCATAAAGCCAAGATGGAAAGAAAATGAACTCAACAAAGAGCAGAAAGCTAAGGGGGGCCAGGTGGACTTAAAAGCCAGAGGGCAGTACGAGGGAAAGAGGCCTGTCGAGTGGAGAATGAGGAGGTGCCCACTCATTAGAGTACTCCAACTCCACTTTCCACGAGGCCCTGGGAGCGTCTCAAGAATTTTCCAGGCAGGTTCTTATTTATGCAAGTCTTTGTTTCCCTCAAATTTGGCAGAGGGTCCAGAATATGGACCTTTCGTATAACCCCTTCCCCCATCTACCCACCCAGTGTGTCTCTTAAATTTGTGATTTATCTCTTTTAATAATGTAGGTTGCGGTGACTATGTTTTGGCTTTTTGTTTGTTTCTTGGCCCTGATAAGTTGTCCATACGTCCTTTTGAATTAAAAAATGATTAAAAGTACAAGAGAAAACTAGAAGTGGAGAGGACCACAGAGTTCTTGCACAATGTATTTAGCAATGAAGTTAAGGACTGAGGGAGTTCGTTGCCTAAAACCTAAATTTTTAAAAATAACATTTTAATATGCTGCCTGATGATTAGCAACATCTACCCTATACATTTGTGTTTTCACTGCTTATGACTGAGAGCCGTGCCATAAAAAGAGTTTTACCCCATATGACTGACATGGTATTATCGCACTACCCTTTTCCCAATGCTCAAGCTGAAAATATTAGTCATCTTGGACACTGCCGCCCGACATGCCATCCATTAACCAGCTCTGTCAACACTGCCTTTAAAATATAACTCAAAGTCAACTTCTCCTCACCGCCGCAGCATTACCACTCTAGTGTAATCCACCATCCCATTCTCTGGATGACCAGAACCTCCCAAACTATCCTCTGCTTCCTCTTTTGCATGCCTGTGATTTCTTCTCCACACCGGAGAGATCTTAAGAAAAAGAAAATCAGATCACATCGCTTCTCTCCTCAGAATCCTACAATACGCCCAATAGAACCCGAAGTCCTTAGAATAAGGCCCTCCTCTGACCCCTGCCTGCTTTGCTCACTCTGTTGCCACTTTGCCCCTTTCTGGCTATTCTTCAGATACCCCAAGCTTGTTCCCTGCCACAGCCTCTCCTTCCTTCTTCTGGGTTGCTTTTTTACTGGGTTTCCAAACTGCTTCACTTCGTCAGATCTCTGTTCCAGAGAGGAAGGACGTCCCTGACCATCCAGACAAAACAGTCCCCATTTTTTCCTCCTAACCCTGCTTTATTCTTCCTCACAGCGTTTATCATTCTCCTCCCTCCCCAGAACAGACATATTTGCTTGTTGATGATGTTTCCCCAGCATGATGGGAAAGACTTTGTCTTTCTTGGTTCTCACTCTATCTCCAAGGCCTAGAACAAAACCACGCACAGTAGATAATCAGTAACCATTTGTTGAATGATTGAATAGCTTATGTAACCAATTCAAAATCAAGTCTCCAGACAACAGTATGATGGTTACCAGAGGGGAAGAGGAGTGGGGCGAGGTTGAAGAGGGTAAAGGGGGTCAAATATATGGTGACAAGGAGACTAAACTTTGAGTGGTAAGCATACAATGCAATATACAGATGATATACTATAGGATTGTACAGCTGAAACTTACATAATCTTATTAACCAATGCCACCCCAATAAATTTAATTTAAAAAGGAAAAAAACAAGCGTCTTACAAAGTTACTATTTGCTGATAATAAGTTAGTTCATTATAACTAAACTATTTACTTCAGTACTATTTTATGTTGTTCTTTTTCTTGAACACACACACACACTCCTTTCTAATTTTAGCACCCTATCTAAACTGATCAGCCTTGCAATTGATCTTTTAAAGATACCCTCATGTTTCTCATTAATGACTTAACCAGTGTTTACAGATCCACAGTAGCCAAAGTTTTAATCCGTTACATTTTTCTTGGCATGGTTTCTATTATTTCCGTATTTCTTTCACATTTCTTTAGACTATCTACTTTTATGTTCTCAAAAAATGTAAAAGCTCTTTTTAGAAAGTGGTGAAAGATTATGTTGAATAGGTAATTAAGCTTAAACAAGAACCAAACCCAAAAGTCTTAAGAAAACAAGTGTTCACAGTCTTTTAAAGACAACATAACTTAATACCTTGCCAGCTATTCAAGCCTCTGACAAGATTCAATTTCCTGATTGACTAAAATGTCAGACTTAAGGTTAATACCAATATTGGTAATATCCAATTCTTGAAATAAAAACAAAATCTTCAGAAAAAAAAAGTTTTTTTAAAAAAAAATCGAAGTAAACAGCTACAGGAAAGTGCATATTTTAAAATTGGGGGCGTTGCAATTGCCCATGTTTGTAACCTAACGTGACTAAATTTCGGGAAGCTTTCCACATGGGCTCTGGTCAACTTGACAATGCTCTCTGACTCCATAGCTCTTCGTGCTTACACAGCTCACGGTGCTTCGTTTCACCTTGTATTTTATATGTTCGAATTCTTTGACTTTCCATTGTCTCTCCAAAAAGATTATTAGCTCCGAGTTAACAGAGACCACATCAGGGGCAGGCCTTTGACTGCATTTCCCACCTCTCGCCCCCCACCCCCCACCCCGTGCCTGAATAACACCTCCGAGTTATTACTGAAAGTGCTCAGTAAACACCCACTGGAATGGTGGAAAAGCACAGTACTCAGAAAATCCAGAATGCTAGAGGATTTCTGTGGCAATTTTGAGGAAATTAGTATAAACACATTTATTAAAGAGCAAAACTTGGCTAAACCATGCCCTTCCTGAGCTCTTGTTAACCTGACTATCCATTCTGAGGTGGGGATCTACTTTTTTCATCATGACTTGTGGGAGTTGGCTTTCTCTAGCCAAAGTGCAACGCCGGGGTTGGACTTTTGCACATTATTTATGACTTTGTAATAGGTATCTCCTCTCCACCCACATTCAATATTTATTCTGGACTTCCTTTTTTAAAAATAAAAAGTCTGTTAAAACTACCATGGGATATATAAAGACTCATAATTGCTAAGCTTATGAGACCCTACAGTTTACTATGTTAGAGGGGCAGCAAGGAATCACCATAAAGTCTTAACAGGTTTCCAAAAATTAATGAAGAATGCTGCCTAGGATAGAGGAAGAGTTTAGAGAGAAAATGCAAAGAGAATTATTTTTAGATTTAAATTAGATTTAATTTAAAGGCTCTTTAAAGTTACGGCCTTACTCACCAAACATTAATTTCCCTACCTGGCTGCAAAGATACCATCTCCAAATTTCCCAAGCTTTTCCTGTAAGAACAGAAATGCCTGTTACTGGCAGCAGAGCAACAAGGTGAAGGGTGGTAGGTAGATAGAGAGGCAGGTGATTAGGAACAAAGAAAGAAGAGAGGAAGGGAGGGAAGGAGGGAGACAGTCTACTTACCTAGAGGTGGTCAAGTGTGACCTCTATGAGCCAGAGTCCCTAGGTTCAAATTCTTGCTCCACTGTTTGCTATTTGTTGGTCTTAAACAACTTACTTTATTACCTGTCCCTTAGTTTTCTCATCTGTAAAATCGGGACAATACTAGTACCTACATCGAAATGCATTTATGAGGATTACATGTGTTAATGTATGTGAAGCACTTAGAAACAGTGTCCGGTATCCGACAAGGACCACAGAGAAGAGTTAGCTCAAGTGGTTTTATTATGAAGTGATACATTTAAGTGAAAGTTAGACAGGACACTTAGGTGAAGATTCTGCCTTGTGCCTCTTCATTGGCTGCCTCACCCAATGGACCCTTGTCACTGGATATAGTAAACATGGGTGCTTGAAGTCTGGGCTCTTCATGACTGCTTTTGTGACACATTTAAATTCTAAAGTTAAACAAGAAATGTTTCTTGCTTGAGTAAAGCTTGGGAGGGAGGGAGTTGATTGGAGATGGGGTGGGGTTATACTTCATCTGACTTATTGGGTAATTCTCTCATTCACTTTGTCTAAGAAGTTACAGACAGGCTCTCCAGTAGGCATAACAACATATAATATTACAAAGCTTTCGGATTAACTCATCCAGTGTTGGATGCTGAAACCTTAGATTCTGAAGAAAAGTGAGTAGTCCTGATCCACTCCCACCTATGTCTTCTCTCTCTCTGAGTCAGTGTTCCTGGTCAAGGTGAACATTTCTAAGGGTTAGGAGCTCATTCACATCTGCAATCAGGGTGGGGCTAAAGACTAGGATTAAAAGGAAGTGCAGGGGGTGGGAAGGAGCCAGAGTCCAGAGTGGAGGTGGTTGGAGATAGATCCCAGAGAAGCCCAGCCTGGCCGATTTAAACCCTCTGAAGTTCCTGCTAACCTGAGAAAGTAGTGCAAAGTTAGTTTTACTTCAAAACAATCCTCCAATAGCATTATGTTCTCTTTTGGATTTCCTTTCACAGTACCAAGTACCTGGCCCCTCCTATTGTATTTAAGACGTCTGCCACCTTGCCCATGTCCACATTAAGGAGCTACTACTTACTATGTAAACAAGTACTTGACATACAGCTTAAATGAGTTTAGATATATGCTTAGATTAAAAGCATGTCCCACTAGAAATCAAAGGGATTCACAAGCTTAATTTTTATAAGTGATAACTAGTAAATATATTTTCTTTTTTTTTAATATACTTTCCCTTGTAAGTCAGACACCATGCAGATCCCCGCATACACACACATATGCCTATTCTCCTTTCCTGCTATTTTTCCTCCTTAATTCTTTATCAATTAACATACTATGTATTTTACTGATTTATTTGTTCAATGTCTTCTCCACCATGAGTCTATAGGGTTCATGAGGGCAGGGACTTTTTTTTTCTGTTTGGCTCTCTGCCGTAGCCCCAGTACCTAGAACAGGGCCTGACACTTAGAAGGTACTTGATAATATTGATTGAGAATGAAATATACTAATGTTAGTTCCTGTTATAATTTTACTCTTTGAAGTGATGGTACTAATTGAGAGGATACCACTTTACATTTTAAAATGAAAGCCCTCAGATTCTTCCTTAATGTCCAGATAAGATAAACTCTTCATCCCAGAGATGTCAGTGTCCCTTATTTAATTCTTCCTGTTGATACCATTAATGGGATATTTAACAAATTAACCGAAAGAGAATGCTATGGTGGTTTTAATCATACATTTGTGTGGATACTGCTCTATAAAAACAAAGGAAGACTTTGTGGTCTAAAGTGACAACAGAAGGGGACAGGTAAAGGGATGTTACCGCTGTATTCAGCTGAGGCCACGCCCTTGTGTATGTTGCATGTGTGTAAACCAAAAGCTGTGGAGGCATTAATCCTTATTATAGTATCACCATTCTTCTGGTAGGCTCTGTGTGTCACATACATTCTTTAGGAGGACGCTCCTATGAGTGCATGCATGCCCTCATCTTTTTGAGCTCACTTTTTCAATGTTGATTAGTTAGCTTCGTCGCCAACTATTATTGCTGAAACCACCAATAAACATAATTACACGGCTTCAGTCCAATACTCAACACCTTTTCAGATGCAGGCTCGTACCTCAGCGTGTATATGTGTACAATTTCTTCCTCTGATGCTTTAGTCATGCATTAATACAATAAACAATTTCAGCAAAGGCTGAAATTCTGAATGGCGTAAAATCTACTTCTGGCAAATTATATACTACTATTATATAGGAAGCAAATACACATTCACTTGATCTTTACATTAGCTAATACCTCAGCCTTTAGATAAGTTAAAATACTTCTTGTAAAATGCTCTTACTAGGATGTGAAGGTGACCTTAGTATGCGTTACTTATATTCAAAATAGCTCACCTAGCAATTTCCTGCTTTCATATTATGTCTTTACCAGAGCTCCACTTCCTCCTCCCACACCTGCCTGAATCTTGTTTCTTGTTCCTTGTTCTTTTTTCAAATCTACTTTAGAGCTTATCTGGTCTCAAGCTTCTATTTTGCATCTGTTTTTTTTTTTTTCTTCTTCTTTTATCTATATTTTTCCTGTCATTCTAAAAACAAGGGCGATTTGTTAAGACAAAGGATCACTCCTCAAGAGATGACTTGAGCTAGTTGTAAGCAGACTCATCAGAAGTTTACACAGCGAATGTAGCAGATGGGACACATGGACTGTGATGCCACTGACGTATTACACATTTGCCTCCTCGAGGGCTATTTAGTAGGAGTCAATGTGAATGGCAGCAGTAGAAAGGGTGACTCTTACTCTTGTGCTGTGTACTTTTCTATATTGTTTGAATTCATTATAGCTAGTGTACATTGTTTTTACAAAGACCATAGATATCTGTGTGCCTATGTGCATGTATCTTTAGAATTAACTTTGTTCAAAGAAAACAAAGGAAAAAATTGCTTATTTTTGTTTAGCGCAGGCCGTGATTGTAATTATTGCTTTCAAGTATTCAGTGAAAAGCTGCCCTGTCCTTACTACCTTACTCTTAAAATTTATCATCTTGAGATGGTTTGTTTCCTAAGTTTTTGCATTCTTGATGTTTGGTGTAAGAATGTGCATACATGTACACACACGCACGCATGCAAACACCTGCTCACACACCAAACTTCCACACCAAAAATACAACCTTTCTAATGCTTACAGCATGCCACACCCCCAGAGTTTATAAAAAAATTCTTACATAGTATACTCAATTACTCTTATATAAAAGGCAGATTTTTGGGATCCCATTTGTAGCCAAGAGGAATTTAGTCCAAAATTGGTAGTTTTTTGGAAGCACTACTTCAGTGTCATTGAAAGATTACTTCAATTTTCTTCAATCAAAACCTAGCAATTTCATTTTATATGATATTTAACATGATTATAATCTTAGACTTGGTCTGGATTTTGACTCTTTACTAACCAGCTGGCATTTTCTAGTCACTATTGATAGCTTCAGATTATGTTATTTGGGAGCAATAGAACTGTCTCTCTTAAAAAAAATATATAGGTAAATAAATGATTTAAAACTTTCTTGTTCCCTTTGGCCTTTTTACTTCCCATCTGGGCTACTTCAAATTGCTAAGGTTTATAGAATTTAATAAGGTTAACAATTACAGAATAACCACTAAGGGAAAACTGGAGACCACAATTTTCATTTTAGGAAGAGTTACAGATGTGTTTCTCTCTTTGTATGCTATGGAGCTCGTTTTAATCCCGGTTCAGAAGGTCCCTAGTCCCAGATGTCACTTGCTTTCAGGAGCCCGTGTGGAGTCTTTCTGCTCCCCTTCCCCTGATTTCCCAACTGCCTGAACCGACACAGTCAACCTCTGGATGTGGTTCCATCTCCTAACTGCTTGAAAAGGAGAGTATTTACTCTGCTTAAGTGCCTCAGGTCCACCTGATCCGTTGTTATGTACAGACTGTTTTTATTATCAATGAATCATGTTTTAATACTCCCTTTTTTCTTTCTATGTCCCTTCTATTTTCCTCCACTTCTTACCAGTAAATCCATTTCCAGCTCCAAACTGATAAAGTAAGATAAAATGAGGGTTTAGTTCATGTGTAATTTTTTTCTACCAAGCTATCCTAAATATGATCGTTGGTAGTGCTTAGGTGGAAAGCTAAAGGGTACTCAATCCAGATCATTTACCCCAGACATAGTAAGA
The DNA here is from genome assembly GCF_057876585.1 of Rhinolophus sinicus. Taxonomy (NCBI): domain Eukaryota; kingdom Metazoa; phylum Chordata; class Mammalia; order Chiroptera; family Rhinolophidae; genus Rhinolophus; species Rhinolophus sinicus. The sequence continues at coordinate 141,409,487 of NC_142501.1, forward strand.
AAAAAAGCAGTATTTGCTAAAAATATAACATTTCTAAGAAATCATAGTAATATTTTTTGAGTACTTTCTATAGGCCAAGAAATTTTCTAAGCACTTTACATGTATTCATTCATTTAATCCCCAACAACAACCCGAATGAAGTAAGAATTACTGTTTTTCTTGTCTGCGTGGAAACAGTACACGGTTGTAGGTACCCATCTTACTCTAGGAAGGTAGATTTTAAAAATCATTTGTTTCCTTTTGGTTAGTATTGGCGTTTGAATAAAATATTTCTGTTATGTTTCCTTCTCTGTGAAACGCCAGAGCTTCTGTGTTCTTGGGCCTTCCCCAAATCCATTTGTTAAGTGGGTTTTCCATGAAGTTTTGACTGCTGTTGAGCACTTTGTGTCTGGCAACTTGAACACCTCCCTTCTTTCTGTACCACCCCCTCACAGCTCCTTCCAGGTGCCCTTAGCAAATGACTCCCAAGGCATTTAAGTGGCCAAAGCTTACTGACCAATGAGGAGACGTGTGCTGTACATAACAGAATTACGTAGTTCCTGGGATCGGGAGCGAAGGTTGCTTAAGCAAAGCTTTTGTGACTATTAGCCTGTCGCATCCAGATTTCAAGACTGGAAAGGTAGGGTACACCTTATTTGTTTTACCTGTATGGTAGGAGGAGACGGTTGTATTTGGTTAAAGTAATTTAGATCAGGTCAAATAAACAAATGATCCATTTTGTTTGTTTTTAATTGAAGGCAAGAAAAAGCGAAGTTTGTAAGAATTTCAAATGCTGCACAATTTACCTTACCAGCAGCAAAACCAAAATTCTTAAGTTACGAACATTTCTTTAAAAAAAAAAAATCAGTTAATCTAGCAGCTCTTCACTTTGCACAGTTTATAAAGCTAGATCTTCACGAAGTCATTTTTTCATCAATCGCTGCTATTTAAACTATGGGATAAAAAGCGGAAATTTAACAATTATGTCCACTTTTGTTTTCCAAAGTCATTTCAGAGTCAGTCTTTAAAGAAGAAATTTGTGATTTTAAGGTATGAGATAATTAAACAATTAATGGAATTAGTATGATAATTACTACATAAAGGTTAGCGATAATGACATTTTCTCTTTGAGAAAAATTCTGGTATAAGAAGACTCTTGTATCAACCATTTCTTCAAACCAATAGTAAAGTTTATAAAATGGAATTAAGTGTAGGTTATATGCTTTAAAGACTACAAATTAGTTTTACTTTCATTATAAAGAATAGTTATATTTTATGTGCTATTTGAGATTTATTCTAATATTCACTCAAAGAAACCAGAGAAATAGAGTCTGCTTCTTTCTATCTGGAAATGGAGCAATTTGAATAGCATTTGAAGCTAATCCGCAAAAGAAATACCTTCCTCATTATGAATAAAATATGATAAATCAATGTGACAAACTGTGTACATAGGAAACATATATTGTTATACTTATTCATTAGCCTACATCTAATGTTTAGTATTAGAAGGTAAATCGGGGTTTGAAGGAAAGTATAAGTCGTTTCCCATGATTGCTTTTTCCCAGAGTTGGCTTAATATGGGTTTGTATTTTATAACAGAAATTAAGCAATATATTTGTTTAAAAATATAACATGAGAGACGGTACCATTTGGTAAATTTTTTTAAGGATTTCCTTAAAACTGCTTTTATCTGTTTTGTAAAGAGAATTGTTTTAGTGTACATATCACTAAGTATAAATGACTAATAATTTATCTCAGGTTCTTCCTTTTCTTACTATTTTTACGTACTCATTTAAAATATTTCATCCTGAAACTTCCTGCTTTTGTTAGATTTGTTCAAATGCCGTTTTATGAGAAGTCATTCTCAAGCCTCCCTCATAGTCTCTTACTGTGGTTGACTCCTTAGGGGAGGTAAATGTGGTTGACCAACAGTCACAGAGTTAACTATTCACAGCAGCGAATACTTGCTAGCCATCTTCTCCAGTACAAGTAAATGCTATTTCTCAACTCCACGCTGAGGTTCAAAGGTTTAAACTAACTTCACAGATCAGAGGTCAGGCACGAATTGCTGCAATTTGTAGTTCAATTCTGCCGATATGACAATTTCACAGCTATGATGATTGCTTTTTTCCACTTCTGCACACAGGCCAGGCCAGGCAGTTAACAGCGTAATTTGTACAAGTCAGCCTTTGGCACCCAAGTTTAATGAATAACTAGCTGGTGCCTTAGGTTTCACTGGTACAAGGTGCATATTATAAAAAGGGTCAAATGTTAATGCACAAAGACGGAAGGGGTGGGAAGTGATATCTCAATAACCACCACCTAAAAATCATGTGTAAAGGATTAGTAATTTGTATTTATTTTTAAAACCCTATTTCTATGATGTGAATGTTCGTATGTTCATTTTCTTTGCTACTAAAAGAGGTAATTTTTTTTAATGTTAGCAAGAACGAACTGTCTGATTAGAGATTATTGACTGAGCAGTAGAAAGTGAAATTGCAGGCTCTGTTTACTCCTTTCATGGGGTCTCTGATTTCTCAAAAGTTTTTCAAAATGTGGTAACTTCAAGAATCTAGGCAACAAATTGGATAACCAGGGGTTTCTGAGCCCATGATACTAATGAGTCTCCGACATTAGTCTCTACTCTTTAACCAAAAAGCTGAACTCTTATATTTCTAACCCAAATTAGGAATACCTTTTATTGCTTAAAGTTGAATATTGGGACTCTTGAAAAAATTATTAGACAGTGGGCCTTGACAATCCATGCGTTTGCCGTTCACAGTTTTGACTCCCTTTAAATGACTCTGAAACTGCAATATAAATACATAAAATTTGTCACTTTTGTTATAGCACAAGTTTAATTTTCTCCTCTTCCAGACTGGGGTGCAGAAGCAGTTGGATTCTTCCACAGAGCAGAATAATTAAGAGCACAGATTCTGGTCTCAGACCTCCTGGGTTTAAATCCCAGCTTCATCACTTACAGCTTAGGGGACCTTAGCCAATGGGCAGCCTCCCTGTGCCTTAGTTTCCTCATCTCTAGAATGGGAATAACCTTAGAATTTGCTTCATGAGGTTGTGGTAATGATTAAATAAGGCATTGTACAAGAAATGCTTACCCCAGTGCCTGGTGCATAATGAGCACTCGATGAATGTCAGCTATAATTAACATTAATAGTATTATTAAGTTGCATAGCTTGATAAGCCTAGCCTACCCCGTACATCAGCCCAACTTGGTTTAGACTTGGTCTTTGCTCTGGTCATTTCATGAGGGACACAAGATAGGGCATAGTTGGATAAGGTGATTTGGGAAAATTTTAGGATGCATTCCTTTTGAATATCATTGGGAAGTGTATTTTAAAATTCCCATTTCAAGTCTAGCACTCTTAGAGGCTATCTTTTTTCCCCCTAGCTGATTTGCTGTCACATGACAAAGCTTGTAAAAAGAGAGAAGTCTAAATCAGGGGTGTCCAAACTGTTTTCAACGTTTTTTACCAAGGGCCATATGCAGTAAAATACACAAACAGCCAGGCCACTCACTTGAGGTGAAGTACGTATTGCCTCACCTGGTTTATTTAAGTAAACTAAATGTATTTTTGGAATTTGCTGCGGGCCAATTAACAATGGATTGAGGGCCGCGGTTGGCCCGCGGGCCGCAGTTTGGACACCCCTGGTCCAAATCATCTGGTTGCCTTTCAGAGTTGTTTTCATTCTGCTCTTTGGTGAGAAACATTTTAGTTTAAAAAATCCTAAATGATACAACATCAATGGGCTAAGTTCTATCCCTGACGATATGTGTTATACTTACTAGATAGAATTTGTGCTTTCCAGGAACACCAGAAATGAAAATCTTAAAAAGTGATTTTTTTCCCCATTTCATTTCATTCCTATGAAACAAAGAAGTAATATTTGAATAAAAACATAATTTTTACAACCAATGACAATAAAAATTATGTTCTTAGCATTAAAAAGGTAGTAACAATACCTTTAATTAAATAATTAAGCACCTCCTGTGTGCTAGGATTGGGTGTGGGGCACGGGGATTATAATAGTGAGTCAGATCTAGATTTTGCCCTGGTAAAGTTTACAACTGACTGGAGATGACCACTTTTATACCAATAATTATTAGGTGAAACCATATACAATTGCCAATAGTCTACAGTTTTTGTCCTCCAAAATGGCAGTTTCATATGATTGACCCTAGTGTTCTGAGTGCTATGAAGGATTATAGGCCACTGCAGGAACATATCCCCAGGGGCTCCAGGGACGGCTCTGAGAAGGAATGAAGTTTAAGGATGAGTATAAGCTGGCCTTGCAGGGGGACTGGCAAAGGTTTGAAGCATTGGGAACAGCATGTGTAAGGGGGAAAGTGACACAAGATGAGGCTGGAAAAAGGAAGCAAAGTCTTCCTCATAGGACTTACTGAGGACACTGATGTTATCCCAGGGCAGTGGGAAGATCGTTCAGAGGCTTAAACAGGAAGGTGATATGATCAAATTGTGTGTTTTTAAAAGGTCACTTTGTCTGCCAGCAGAACTAGATTGATTGCAGTGGGCAAGAGTGGATGGGATGATCCATTGGGAGGCTGCTGCAGGCATCCAGGCAGGAACTGGTGGTTGGCAGTTTACAAGATGCTTTCAAATGTAGTATCTTATTTTATCCTTATAACAACTCTTCTTACACGAGGTGTTAATGTCAGCATCAGTTAAGTGGCATGCCCATGGTTACATGCCGGTAGTAGTGAGAACTCGAATTTTATTACCTGACTCTTACCCCTGGTGTCTTGGTAGCTTTAGGCCCAGGTACCAGCATCCCTGGGTGTGGACAGTTGGTTTCTCTTAAGAAAAGATTTCACTTTTAAGAAACAATTCTCATTCCTTGGCGGTCGAGGATTGGGGGTGAGAAGTTACTTTGAGAAAGTCACTTTTAGATGATGTTTGTGACTGTGAGTTGAGAGAAGCAGACAGAATGTGACGTGGAACTTGATAATAGACTGGACCGTCTTTTTAGAAAAATACATTTATTAATTTCATGTATTTATTTACACCCTGCGTCATTCCAAAAATGTAGCTTTCAAAACTACATTTGTTATGACAAGAAGAAAGGGTAAAAAAATCAGGGTAGGCAAATTAAGATGATGCCACAGGCATCCCAAGTCCAACAAACATCTGTCCCCAGATTCCACCATTTGTTAAAGAGGGACTCAGAAGCAACTCCTAAGATTCTTATGCCCAGAAAAGAAAAAAAAAGTGTTCTGTTTAGAGTAGCATTTTCCTTCTACTGGAATGTTGGAAAATTTCCCCATTTGGTCTTCATACAGATCCCATGATATAGTGACAACATCCATAGCTGTCTCACAGAATGAGTGGGTGAGAGGATTGGAGTGAATTAATTAGCCCAATGTCTGGAAACCATTTCTTTTCTCTAGAAATTTCTCCACATGTCTTAGTGTACCTATTTATGTGACCTTCAGTAAGACAGTTTCCTCCATAGTAAAATCAAGGATTGGGACTAGAGCTGGGCTTCGCAAACTGGGTGCCCTGGGGTACCTAATATTGTGTCAGGAGCAACGGGAAGTCACAGGACAAAAGTGACATACGGGTTTTGGTTGAAGATTTTTTTTTTTATGACAAAACGTTAAAATTTTTATGAAATGTGGAGTCATTCTAGAAGCAAACAATTGAACCTAAGTGTTTCATTTTAAGGAAATGTTCTGTTACTTTGAATAGCAATGAGAGGAACATCAATAATTCTTCTTTCCTCCATGAAGATATGACAAACTACATGAAACCTATAATTTTATTGACATTAATAATTTGCTTTCAATTCATAGAGTTTACATGTCCATTACCATGACATTTTTTAAAGGGGGGAATTTTGGCATTATGCGAAGAGTGAAAACTCACAATTCTGCAATTCTGCACAAATAATACATTCCAGTAATAGTGCTTTGTAAATATCTTCTCTCTTCTTCATATAATTCTGCAAGGAATTATCTCTATTTTATGAATGTGGAAACTGAAGCTCAGAAAAGTTGAAATAATTTGTCTGGATTCACTTAACTAGTAAATGAATAGTGCAGGAGTCTAAATTTTATTCTGTTGCCTCGACGGTAGAATTAACTTAATGGACACACCTTGTAATTTGTACATTTAGTTTTATTTATCAAAATCTATGATGTTGATCATTAGGTGTCATCCAGGACGTAGCATTTAGGAAACCATCCTCATAGACTTGGGTGTGGATTATAAACTTTGAGAAGTAAACAGTTTAACAGCTGTTTCTCTATAATTTATTTGAGAATGTGGCACCTTTTATTCCCCCCAGTAATTCATTGATAATAAGGATTAAACTCAGTTCATAGTTTAGTTTTATTATGTGTGTTCCCATCAGGTTAGATCCCATTGGATGCTTTGTCAGTCACTGTATTATAAAGATAGTTACAGCAGAATAATTTTGGAGCTACAGCTGACTTTAGAGGCCATTTATCAACAGATTCCAAATTGTGCTGTCTGTAGTCTTAAAGATCCTGTGGGGTCCCCACACATTCCCAGTGGACGATGGAGCAGAATGGGTGGTGAGCTGGAGTTACTCCCCATATCACCCCCCCGCCAGCTCTACTTCAGTCAGCTCCTGTTTTATCAATTTTATTTGTTTCTGCATCTTGGTAAATTTTTGTTAGAGAATGGGTTCTACACTAAAAAAAAAAAAAAAAAGTAGCAAAACAAAAATTAAAAATCAGTTTGAAAACCACTGGCAATCTAACTCCTTTATTTTCTTCAGGGGAGCACAGTTTGGCTCATCTAGGTGAAATGATTTGCCTAAGAACACAGAACAAGGCACAGCAGAGCTAGAATTAAAACTAGTCTTCTAGCCACCAGTCTGGTGTTGGAGCCGCTGTGCCAAACTGAATCTTACGTGGCTTGTTGAGGGCTCTTGATAGTTAGGAGAGAATATTCTTAAAGGTGGGCAGATTATATATCCACCAGATGTGAAATAAAGGTAAAAGTTTTGTCCTTAAGATCTATTTTAATATCTCATCTGAAATACACTTACCTTAAGTCTCGTAAATTTGAATATTTTCTATTTCATGACTTTAAAGATTATCCTCGGACTCCAAATTCTATTTGGAATTGTGGGACTCTCCATGCAAAGAACGTCCTCAGCAGTGTTAACTACACCTCTTAGGGCAGAACATCAAGTCACTTTGATAGCACCTCTAATCAGCTAGATGGCAGTTCTTGTTTCAGTGGATTTTGAGACCCTCCCTGGATTCAGCAGGAAAGAGTGTGATGATGATCTATTAGTGATGTGTAGCATAAACCCCCATTTGGCAGGGGCAGCCCATGAACTAGATATTACCATCCCCATCAATGTACCACCACCTCTTTTTAAGGCCCTATGAGCAAAAGGTATAGGCTGTACCTGTATTCCTTTCTAAACACTGTTGTTCATCTTGAAGTCATGGGTGCTCTAAAGACAGAGGCAAAAATACAACAAATGGAAGAAACTGGTTATTTTCTTATTACTAGTGCCTGCTCAATGATAGGAAGGGAATAAAGGGTTGCATTTCTTGGTTTGTAGAGGACATGATAGACTAATGGTAGTCCAGTCTTGAAACAAAATGGCCCCAAATTAGTAATACGTGTATGAAAATTATATTGAACTAGAAAACATTTCTCGCAATTTTTTTACCCCTTAGGATTTGCCTCAAAGGGCACTCCAAAAATTGAACTGAGGAATCCCAAGCAAGCTGTCTGAATTTTCCTGCATATTCTTGTTCTACATCCTATAAAGGACCAGACAAATCAAACGGGTGGTTTTTGGTGAGTACACCAGCTGGTGTCCTTTTCTCCTTAAGGAAAACCATAAATTTTCATTCCTATCAACCAAGCTATCTGCTGCTTACACAGGGTGTACTTTGTGTGTGTTTATGTGGCAACATAGTGGTTATACAAAATGATAAGTCATTTTGAACCCACAGTATAAATCCTTATTGTTGTGGCTCGAGGGAAAACTGCTACTGTATGCATGTGTGAGCATTTTGGGAGTTGAGATGAGGAATGATGATTATGTAGTGCTTATAATCTGTCTTTTTTTCTTTTATTAAATTAATTTCAGGTGTACAAAACAACATAATGATTAGACATTTACACCCCTCACAAAGTCATAACCCACCCCAAGTCTACTACCCCTCTGACATCGTACACAGCTATTACAATACCATTGACTATATTCCGTATGCTGTACTTTACATCCCGTGACTATATATATATATAGTGCATATATATACATACATATACATATGTAAAGTGCATATATATGTGTGTGTATATATATATACATATATATATGTTATAGTTGACATTCAATATTATTTTATATTAGTTTCAGGTGTATAGTACAGTGGCTATAATCTCTTTTATTTGTCTTTTATGCCCCCTCTCCCCCCCACAAAAAAAAGCCAAGGGTATATTTCAATCAGCATTGTCTTTTGAAAGTGCTGGACATAAGGAAGGATCCTTTGTACAGGCTAGAGAAGATACTTGTATGTTTTTGAACAATTCTCATGTCTTCTCTAATTTGTTTCCTTACCTGTCATATAAGGTAAAAGTAACTCATGTCAGGCTCTCTAAATCATGGCAATCCGGTGAATTGTAACATATATAAATACACTTTGAAAACTATATGCTTCTCTACAGATAGAGGTATTAGTATTCTGTGATGATTTTATGTATGCTGTGGACACAAAGCATAAAAGAAAGAGGCTACTTCTGTCACCTTCACCCGGAACCTTGCACGGCCAGCCCTCCCCAGCCCCAGGCCCAGCCCTCCCATAGCTCCAAAAGGGAGAAGTAATAGATCCTCGTATGTCAGGGAGGGGCTTCTGGTGACACCGATGTGCCCAACAGCATCCCCCCCACCCCCCGAGAAAAGAGTCCCTTCTTTTCATATCCTCTTATCTGGGATCTGGACTTAGTCCACTAAATTTAGGAACGCGGAGAGCTAATTATTTTTTTAATTATAATTTTTTTCTTTTTATGAAAGCATATTCATTAAAGGAAACCTGGAAATTAAAGAAACAATATAAAATTACTTATAACCCCACAATTCAAAGAAATCACAATTAACATTATGGTATATTTATTCCTTTTATTTTTTTTTTTAATATTTCATATATATATATATTCTATATATCGTATTTCCCTGAAAATAAGACATGGCCGGACAATCAGCTGTAATGCATCTTTTGGAGAAAAAATTAATATAAGATCCAGTATTATATTATATTATATTATATTATATTATATTATATTATATTATATTATATTATATTATAAGACCCGGTCTTATAGGAAAATAAGACCAGATCTTATACTAATTTTTGCTCCAAAAGCCGCATTAGAGCTGATTGTCCGGCTAGGTCTTATCTTTGAGGAAACATGGTGTATTCTTAAAAAACAGATATATATATATGTGTGTGTATATATGTATATATATACATATACACACACATATATATATTCTAAAATGTTTAACAAGGTTAACATTAGTAGAGAAATGAAATAAGTATTCTAGCCTACAACTATGTCATAATTTAGCCATTTCCATACCTTTAAACATTATATTTGTCACATCACACATAAATATATACGATTATTTTCATTACATTATATTGTAAGTACCACTGTGGTGAAAATATTTGACTATAAATTTTACCTGTGTCTCTGATTATTTTCTTGGAGTAAATTTCTATAAAGGGATTCACTGGGCCAATGAGAATGAACTAATTTTAATGAGCACTGTAAAACTCTTGATATTGTCAAACTGTCCTCCAGAAATGTACCAAATTGTACTTGCCTTCCCATGTGCCCCTACCAATGATATATGATGATGTTAATTTCACTACACACATGTGAAGATTGAGTTCTTTCTACTTTAAGAAGGTTTAAAATTATCAATATTTCTACAGACGCTCAGGAGATAAAAGCCCATTCCCTCTCCCTGGCCCACCCCACCCCAACCAATGTTAAGTCTCTAGACTAGAAGACAGTATCATCTGATCCACATTGTACATTAATATCAATGTCTCAGATCTCTTCACGGGGAAAAGCATATATGAAGCCTGCATTCATTCACTTGGTATTTATTATCACCACTTTTCTTCATTTCTGTACTACATGCTTCAGGAGAACAAACGATCTTTTCATTGTCTATGGGAAGTTTAATTCAGTTGGTGAGCCCAGACAAACAACAAACTCAAAAATCCTTAAACTTGGATGGTTCACCTAACTTCTCAAGGTCTATTTCTTCTTTAAAGTGAGAGGCTCAAATTTGTCGATTTCTAAAGAGTATCTGAAGTGGTTTTTAGTAAAAAGATGTGAGCACACACACAGGTAGTGAAAACAACAATAGAAGTCATTATGTAGATATGTAAACTTAACTGTAAACATAATACGTTGTATAGTTTCCATTATCTGGCAGTGAAAGCACTTCAATTTCTTTAGGAGAGAAGTTTCCCTGCATTAAATATTAGGAAATGTTTTCAAGTGAATCATTTTTTCAAATGTAAAATTAAAGTAGTAGGAAAATCCTTCAAGATGGCCCCTACCTTTTAGCTCTACCACCTATAATTCATAAGTAAGGGATAAAATACAAAAGGCGGGGGGTCCCCAAAGCAAAGGATGGTCAATGAGCTTCACAGAGAGGTTTGTAGAATCATGACTAGGATTTTAAAGGTGACACATTCTACAGATTAGTGCTGTCTCATCTTCATCCCCACCCTGGCACCAGTTGCCCCCCCCAAACACACACACACTAAAAGTCTACACTTGCACTGTTCATGGATTTTTATCAGATTTTCAAATTGGAACACACCAAACAGGTTTAAGGGGTAAATAAGCTCATGATATTTAGCTTCCTTCACCATTACCCCCCTACACCTGCCAAAATGTTAAAATTGTATAACTCAACTACTGAGCTGTACTGAGCAATTTCAGGGAGACTGGGCCAAACTTGGGCAAGAAAGTCTGCCACTGGACAACTGCTCTTTCTCTCTGAGGTAGATTGCCTCTTGCCTATTAACATAGGGTAGATATTTCATAAATATTTTCTGGATTCCTCTCTATTCAGATTTTGTAGATTGTACTGGATTCCTCTCTACTCAGTATTTTTATAATACTGGTTTGTTTTATACTTCAGAAAATATATATTTAAATATATGTTGGGACAACTTCCAAAACCTAAAAGTATGAAGGAACTGTAGTAGTTCCTCAAATTGGCTCTAATCTTGGGACAACACAGCTGCTTTTTGACTAGCTTTCACACAGTTAAAAAGTCTCATTTGCTAATATGTTGATCTCTTTGCAATTTGAATCACAAACATGAAGAAAAAAGTCACATAACCTAGTACATCATTTTTCTAATCATTTTCCTGTCTTCTCTGAAAAATCTGCATTCCTTCCTCCCTTTTATTCCATATAGTGACTCGACTAGTTTTCCACACCTCTCTATTTTTTTTATTGTGGTAAAATATGCATAACATAAAAATTTACCATTTTAACCAGTGTACAGTTGAGAGGCATTGAACATATTCACATTTTCGTGTAAATATCACCACCATCTATCTCTAGAACTTTCTTATCTTCCCAAACTGAAACTTTGTACCAGTTTGTACAAGTTATTATTAAACAATAACTTCCCATTCCTTCCTCCCCCCAGCTCCTAGCAACCACCATTCTACTTTGTCTCTATGAATTTGACTATTCCAGGTATCTCATATAAGTGGAATTACCGAATATTTGTCCTTTTGTGTCTGGCTTATTTCACTTAGCATAATGTCTTCATGGCTCATCTATGTTGTAGCATGTGACAGAATTTCCTTCCTTTTTAAGGCTGACTCAGAAATATTCCATTTTGTATATATACCGTATTTTGTTTACCCATTCATGCACTGAACATTTGGGTTATTTCTACCCTTTAGCTATATGGGTAATACTGCTATGATCATGGATGTATAAATATCTGTTTGAATCCCTGCTTTTAATTCTTTGGGGTATATACCCAGGAGTGGAATTGGTGGATTATATGACAATTCTGTGTTTAAGTTCTTGAGGAACCACTATACTGTTTTCCACAAAAGCTACACCATTTTACATCCCACCAGCAATGCACAAGGGTTCCAATTTCTCCACATCCTTGTCAACACTTGTTATTTTCTGTTTTTGTAGGGGCCGTGTGGTTTTTTAATTTTAGTTTTTAATAATAGCCATCTTAATGGGTATGAAATGGGATATCACTGTGGCTCTAATTTGCATTTCCCAAACAGTTAGTGATATTGAGCATCTTTCCATATGCTTGTTGGCTATTTGCGTATCATCTTTGGAGAAATACCTATTCAGCCCTTTGCCTGATTTTTAATTGGTTGGTTTGTTTTGTTGCTTTATTATAGGAATTCCTTATATTTTATAGATATTAATTCCTTAATGTTTTAAGAGATTAGTTTCTCCCATTCTATGGGTTACCTTTTCACTCTGCTGTGTTCTTTGGTTCACAAAAATTTTTCATGTCAATGTAGTCCAGTTTATCTATTTTTTTCTTTTATTGCCTGTGCTTTTGGTTTCATATCCAAGAAATCAATGCCAAATCCAGTATCATGAAGCTTTTCCTCTGTATTTTCTTCTAAGAGTTTTATAAGTTTTAGCTCTTGCAGTTAGGTCTGTGATCTGTTCGAGTCAATCATTGTATATGGCGTATGGTAAGAGCCAGGATTCTTTTTAAAGAGGTACTTTTCAATCCCACTAAATCTCAGTGAATATGTGTTTCAGACGGTTAAGCAAATAACGCACGCATTGACATCTAATGCTCAACCTCACTTATTTTTCTACCTAGTGGAGGCTTTGGTGGTTTCCCAATAGACAGGTTACATAAAGTTAAAGCAGCTGGGGAACTAACAGCTCAGCCAGCTCAGCTCCCAAAACTAGGATACAGCAATGACAGGGTGCCTGGGATCAGCAAGTGTTTTGATGTAAACATGCTTGATGAAATCCCCAACAGAAGCAACGAAGAGGTAGATAGTGTTTTAGGCCAAAAAGAAAAGTGTGTGTTATATATGTACATATGTTTGGCAGCAAAGGAAAACAGAGGACACTTCATGCTGAACGGGGCCGTGTGTTGTGGGCTACAGCCAATATTTATTTGTACAAAAATTTCTCTCCACACTGCTTTAGAGAAACAAAACTAGATTAGCCACAGTTACGTTTCCAAACGGTTTTCCACAGTAGTTTTCTAGTTCTGTTTTATTGTAGACAGAAGCTAGATGTGCTTACAGGAGGGTCTGGCTAGCCTTCACTTGCAGTCTTGAGAAGTAAGAAGAAACTACCAGGCTGTGTAAGCGGCCTCACCTGGTCGCACCAGGACCAAAGGTCTGCGGCTGACTATAGAGATAACAGCCCACACAGAGATTGCTCATAGCTGCAGGATTCTCCATGTGAACTTGTAGAGATTCTCAACATTAGAACACGGGATTGGTAGTCGGGTGTCCAAATCCCAAATCACTTAGTGTTACATCCACTAAGACTCTGGTGTCAGGCCCATCTTTGTTTTTATGGGGACTGGTTTATGAGGGTTAAACTGCTGCTGTAGGTCCTCATTTTCTCTTTGCCATAAAAGGGGATTTGGAGAAAGAGGAAATAACTAAGCCAATTAAATTTTCTAAGGCTGGGTAAGATAAGATAAGCCATGCTGTCTAAAAACAGTTTGCAAGACTGGTGGTAGCCTATATTTCCCTTGAAGCATTAAAGTCATTTCACACTTTATTAACTCAAAGAATAGCCAATATTTCTCTGTGAGACTGGGAATAAATGACTGGCTCAAATCAGGGACATTTTTACTGGTATGTGAGTTTTTCATACTGAAACATTAACTCAAGTACACACAATGAAAGTACAGAGTATGTGAGACGTGAACGGCAATTATAGTCCAACACTAGTCCCCAGAGTTTACTATATCTGGAATATATAAGTGTCCTGACACTTGAACATTTCATTCTAACTGCTCTAGGTTCAGTTGAACTCTGGATATATATTTTCTGTTCATTTACATTCTTAAAAGTCTACATTTCATGAGTTTCTTTCATTAATATAGTTCTGCTTTCTATGTAACTTTTATAGTCTTTGTAACTTTTATGTACATTTCCAACTAATTTTAACTGTGTAGTTAAATTATAGAGACTGGGAAAACTGGTTCTCCTTCCCTTTCTTCTTTTAATAAATATCTTTCCACAGAATAGAACTTCGATTTTTTTTCCAAATATCTTCAAATTCTACCTCAAAAAAAATTATAAATTTAGCATTTAAATAATTTGCAATTGTCTCTCTTCTTCTCTAGTTTTAAACCATATATTACTATATTTGGTTCAAATGGTTAATACCTGTTAAAAACTGGGGTGTGTGTGTGTGTGTGTGTTTTATTTAAACGATTAAAACAAACAGCTAATCATACATTGCTCTATTCTTATTTATTACTCTGTGGTACTTATTAACCAAGGTAATTACATTCGAAAACCAGGGATATTAAATGAGAATTTAAGATGAGGAAAAAAAGCAATTAAGGAAAAGGCCATGGAAATGTGAATATAAAGACGAAAGATGACAGGTGGTAATGCTTTTTTCGACTAAAACCAGAAGTCCCTGTGTTGCTTCCCTACCTTTTCTCCTCTGCAACAAGAGGTAACTTCCCTGTGTGTCACACTCCCATGAAAAGTGAAAAGGTAGATAAGTGAGTGACATTATTGAATTGAGAACCTTGGATTCCTTATATAGACATTTGTGAACTTCGGTATTATATAGTTAGTATCCGATTAATTTGTGAGCTGCTTTCCAACTCATTAAGACTCACCACTGCATGGGAGAGCACTGCCTAGGAGCAGAGAAATATCAGGGAAGAAAGGAGCCTACCCAATTCTAGTGCGCATGCGCTCAAGCGCTGTAATACCCAGCTTCTCGAAATACCTGTACATAAAAAGAGCATTTGGAAACTGCCTTTGGTCGATCACCATCTTTGTGGCTATTTCCTGGTGGCATAAAATGTCTGCCAAATCTCTGAGACAATGTCATAGAAGCTAAGCATATCAACTTAAGGCAAAAGTTCTACAGCTGCCTGACCAGTGCCTGCTTTACCAAGGAGGCCCTAAGGAGGCTAAGATTTGCATTCAGTATAGTCCATCAATGGCTGATGCGGCTTTTCCCCCTTGACACTGCTAGTGCCTGAACTGTGTCTGAGGAGTGCTGGCTCCCGTACCAAAGCCAACCTGTCCATTCTTTAATGGGATATTTTTGGTCATACAGACACACTGCTGGGCAATACTTGGGATGACAATACTCGTATTTGCACATAGTTCTGAATGAGGATAAATCACACACAAAAATAAATAAATGAAAAAATAAGTCCAAAGCAATTTACCGGTAGTTATATGTGATGATAAAATTCTTTTTGTAGTTTCATCCTACCATGTTTCTTATAAATGACAGTGCTCGTTCATTGGTTCTTCCATTCCTTAATTCCTTATTAAAACATTCTTTCCTTCAGTGCTAGGCACTGGGGATACCAAAATAAGAGTTCCTGCCTTTGAAATGTTTCAATTAGAGCTAATGAAATAAACCATATTGTTTTAATTTTCTACTATATTTCCAATAATGTAGAAGAAAGTTGAAATAGCCTAAAATATCTAAAATCGCTTCATAATAGAAGGTGAATTTTACTTTCTCTGTTATTAAGGGACCTCTCTCAGATGGCCCCATTTCTAATAGAGTCCTTTGAAAAGACTGAAAAACAAATGAAGTTGATAAAACATGCCACGACATTCATAAATACCCACCCAGATTCCTTCTCATGCCAATGGACCCATGCTCTTCCCTTCTTTTCCTTGTTTTTATAATAAAGAATTAAGCTATTGGGTATTAGGGTTTAACCTTAGCAATACTGGAAGGACCTACCTGTTCATTTGTTTCTCACTGTACTCATATGAAAAAAAAAGTCCAAATCTCACCAGAGGAACAACGCTAGAAAGCTAGATAAAGAGAGAACAACATTTAAACATTTAATGAATAATAAAAAAATGTATTTTCTGGATTAGTTTCAAGCTGCATTTTAATGCGTATTGTCTTTTGACTCCCACCGGAAAGTTCACTTTTTATATTTTTTCTCTTTTTTTCTCATAAAAAGCCTATATAATCATACTATCGTGAAATATTGTTGTGGTATTTGAAAATATTTTTAACGTCAAAAATACCCCACATTCAGTTTAAACATTTATAGAAGAAAGTAACCCATGACTTACTCAACGTTGAGAGTATTCGTGGCTTAATGCCATTTCACCGTAACTATTGTCCTGAGGTGTACTGGTCAATGGACCAGTCCAAATACAAGGACATCAGTATAAAATAGGATGTTTTTTCCTGTGGTAGTAGACATTGTTACATAGTCACAACTGAAATGACTAATATAATCAAATACAATCAGAAGGTCACACCAAAAACTGAAGCTAATGTTTGACCAATTCACTCTATTTCAGAGCCTTTGTTTCAGGACAGGCAATTTGTCATTTTTCTTACAAAAGACCTATGATATTCTTGTATACTACTATTTCACATACTGCTAGAAGATAATGAAAGAACATATCCTGTATGTAGAGTATGTACTCATGTCTAATATGCGATAGTAATAATAGACCTTACTAATACTACATAACTACTACTTGCAAACTACTAATACAGTTTGAAATTAGGAAGAAAAGAATAGCATTTACGTATTATAAAGACTGTGAAAGCTTATACTGGGGAAAGTTCATTTTCTAAATCTGTTTCGCATAAATTCAAGAAACCAAATGAATGAAAAATACCCTTTACATACAAATTTTAGAATTTTTAAAAAGCTGTTTATATGTGGATCTCTACTATATACGGACTGTCTTGAGTTTTGTTTTGAATATAAGCAGACTCTACTGTCAAATAGAAGTTAAACTACAGACCGTCACCCCAAAGATAAGGCTTCTTTATTAAGTCATAATCCCAAATTTACCATTATCTAGTGATTTTGAGCTAAGCGCATAATCATCCTTGTTCTCAGTTTCTACATCAAGAAAATAATACTGAAGAAAGTGAGGAAAGCTAAGTGTTGAATAGTTAAAATTATGGTATATATATACATATATATATACATACACACACATACATATATGGACAAAAAAAGAAAATAATACTGATACTTTTGCATAGTATTGTAGGTACATACAGGGAAAGTATATACAGGAAAAACAGATGATAGATAGATAGATAGATAGATAGATAGATAGATAGATAGATAGATAACTTGAATCATATTCTTGAATCATGACATGGGGGACTTCCTATCTACAGGAACTCTATTATGAACCTCTTTGTAAATTAAATATGATTTTTATAATAAAAATAATCACCCATGAAACTGACAGATCATACATTCAAATGCTGGCCCATAAAGTTTTTCTGAGAGTATTATGCCCAGATTTCTTAACGTTGTGTTGGTAATTTTAATATCTCATAGTTAATAAACAATATTTAGGACCTACTACATCAATGAGTAGGCACAAAACATAGTGTAGGTATACTAAATAGTATAAAAAGAATATAATACTTACAAAATTGGACAAATATCACAAAAACATAGCATTTTTTGTATAATCATTAGTTTAAAAAATGCGTCATTATAAGTAACCATTTCACATTTAAGTGTCTTAAAGCACTTATCCATATAAATATTGAAAGTAATAGCTACATAAGTTCCCTTCCAGTTCATCCACAAATTTTTGAAGTAAATCCCTGAAGATTCTTTAACTTTTGAAATTACATTGTCAGGCAGAAAATTTGTGATTCTAAACTGTGACTATATAGTTCTCTACAAAGAGAAGATCCATGAAAAGCATCTACTGGTTTGACCAACTGAAATGCTGATGATGACGATGATGATGATAAATGGATTTGAGCATTTACAGTTGCCAGGTTCTTTTCTAAGTGTTTTATATGTATATTCTCATTTAATCCTCACATTGTGAGGTGTATTATTACCATTTTATAGATGTTGAAACTGAAGCTCAAGGAGATTAAGTGCCTGGTGTGATGGCACTTGTTTCTCAAATGGGGGAGCCAGGATATGAAGGCAGACAGTCCTGCTCCAGAGCTTGGGTGTGTCACCACCATCCCCACTGACTCCTTTTAGTCCCATATTCTCACTTAAGCATTTAGATTACGTGAATTCTAGTCCTTAAACATTTCCACTTAAGAATCGAATTCAACAAAATTTTAAGCCTAAAAAATATAATTTAAGCATGTTACTTACTTTATTAAGGGCCAGAGATAGGCTATGGAACAGTTTGCTGAACTCTCTGAAAGCTCAGAGAAGGGGTGGTGAAGGTGGGGAGGTGCAGTGAGGTATTTGGTAGAAAGGAATGATTTTTCCCAACAACTTTATTGTGGATCTGTGCTTGAATTTCCTTCAACTGTATCAGCCAGTGTCCATTTCTCACTGACCGTGGTATTATTCTGGTAACACTGGCTATAGCGAACCCTGTTATCACTAAGCACATCGCAAAGACAGGGTCCCACGGTAGCAAGAGCTTGGGCTTCGTCATCAGCTAAGTTTCCATCTGAGTGATCTTAGGCAAGTTGTTTGATCTGTCTGAGCCTCAACCTTCTGATCTTTAAAAGGGGGCAATGATGGCTACCATTATCAAACCCTTACTATATATAGTAAGTCCTCACTTAACGTTGCCCATAGGTTCTGCGATTTTAAGTGAAATGATGTATAACGAAAACAAGGTACCACAGGCTAATTGATAGAAACAAAAGTTAAGTTCCTACCCAGCTCATCAACATTGTACCAAAATGACGTTGAACAAAATGATGTTATTCGAGAACCTGCTGTACTTGGTTTTGTTCTAATCTCATTTATTCCTCCCCATGACACCTTGAGATAGTGATTATTAGTATCACTGTTCTCATTTTGCCGATGAGGATGAGGATGAACTAAGACGTTAAATAGCTTACCAACATCCTACAGCTACACAGTTGAAGAGCTGGGGCTCACACCCAGGTAATTGGACCCTAGAGGAAGGGTATTTTGCTGTAAAAACCAGACAGTAAATATTTTAGGTTTTGTAGGTCATACTGTGTCTTCTGCAACAACTCAACTCTGCCATTGTCGCATGAAAGCAGCCATAGACAATATATAAACAAAAGGGTATGGCTATGTTCCAATAAAACTTTATAAGAACAGCTAGAGGGTCAGATTTGGCCCATTGGCTGTAGTTTACTTCAGAGTCCACATTTTAAACTTTCACTCATAGGGATATCATGTAACTCTCTGAGAGATTATTTCTAGTCCATCTCCTTCCCACCAGGGAGGATTGAATTTAAGTCATCTGTACTCTCTTAGTGCCACTTTCTTTTTAGCATGAGTAAAATGCACTCTACAGACACTTTTACAGAAATACTAGACATGCCATGGAACGGTGTCCTCTGAAATTACCTCACTGTGCTCAACGATGGCAGTCAACAGAGTGGCTCATAAAAATGCTCAATAAATGGATTTTGATTTTCATGATGTAAATTAATTTGTTTTACTGCAACATTATTGCTTATGTGTTGTATTTGCCACAATGCGACATATAATTAGTTCTGAAGTGGAGGAGGAGAAGGAGAGCTCTACTCTTGAAGATTTTCCATCTCTAAAAAAAACCAAACGTGGAGATTTTCAGTCGTTGTCCACCTTTTACAGCTGGGTTACTCCTTGGATTCTGCGTCGACCCATGGTTCATTGTCACTTGGACATTTTACTAAGCCGCTGTTGTAGCGTTGGCACTCAGTAGAATGTTCATTGAAAGAATGTATGTGACTTCCTAGGGTTGGATAATCCTGTGTGGCTGCCCATCTTTGCTAATGGTGGTCCCTCTGCTGCTCTCGCTTCCTCTCCCTCCTCCTTCAGCCACTCGGGTAGAGTAGCAACCCCAAGGACTGTCGAGTAGTCACCACTCTATCCCCAAGCACCTAGTATGGCCTAGTAGACAGCAAATGTCCAATCAGTGTTTGAATGAATGAGTGATTGAATGGAATGCATACCCAAATATGGTTTAATTATCTATCCTATGAGATGATTTTGCCTAAGGGGTAAGGGGGGTTGATTTTAGTACCAGTGAATTGACTGTGGCTCAGGAACACATCTTTAGTGATTTCTAATAGTATATCTTAAAACAAAACAAAGCAACAAAAACTCTTAATCTTAAGTGAGGCATTCTACATTATGGAAGAAACCAGCAGTGACATTTGAGAAAAGTCCAAATCTTAAAAACCAGATTGTCAGCAGTTTTCATGTGTCCGTGAAGCAAAGGGGTCTGAATTTAAATAAGGCGGGGGTATGACTTGGCAGATCCTTAGCCTGATTTCAAAAATGGTGTTTGTGGGACCCAGGCTTTTCAGTTGGTCTGTGATGACAAATCAATTTGACACCAGACTGAATCAGTCTGATAGGGCTTTATGGTGGGAGTTGTTTGGTTTGAAAAATTAAATTGACAGGTGTTCAACCAAATTAAATGAGTAGTTTGGCATCACAGAGACACTACCTTGGACCTTTGAAAAATGTTGCACATTTCTCAGTCTTGACAACCTTGACAGTAAGAGCCAGAACAAGACTCTGAGCCCATGCTGGGGGGTGGGGGTGGAGAGTATAAAATAACAACTTCTCTGACTCTTTAATACCTGCCATGTGCAAGTATGTAATCTGTTCAGAGCTCCAAGACTTCATCAGGAATTCTCGACAGTGAGCAATTTTTGGTTGTCAAAACATGAGGAGTGGGGTGGGGTCTTCTGGCATCTAGGGTAGAGGGCAGGGGCGCTATGAACATAGGCCAGCCCTCCACAACACAGAATTATCACACCAAAAATGTGAATAGAGAATGGGGTTGAGAAACCCTGGATTAAAGGATACCTAAAGTCCCTTTGCAGCTCAAATTCTGGGATTTTATGAAATTAGATAGTAGACGTGAAATAATTTTATAAATTGCAAAGCACTGTATAAAGTCAAGCTACTATTATGTAAGCCTCTGCTGCTTCTCTTTCTTCCTTTTTTTGGTGTATCTGCTGGTCAGCCTTTCTGTGCCTCAACCTGATCCTCAAAGATTTTGGTCAACAGAGCCAAGGGAAGGGGTGAAACTAGAAGTCCCTCCTACTGCTTGTTCAGAGTTCGGGAAAACATTGATTCAGGAGGCAGATGTGTACTGAATTTACAGGCTTCATTATTTTCAGCATTACCCCATCAACCTGTTGAGAAAAAGTATAAATGTGTAATGCTTATTTAAAGGAAACAAGATAACAGATTCTTAACGGGTATTGGTGATACTGCCAAACTCCACCCCTTTCGGGTGGGTGACTTTATTCCTGGGAACCCACCGCAAAATGTCTCCTTTTCAGGGATGTGTTGATAGAAATGCCTGGGAAAAGCGAGCCCCTTGGCTTTGCATCTGTTTATCAAACACAGTCATTCACCGAATGATGTGCTTTGCCATAACGAAACCTGTACAGGCATAAACACAGTTTAAGATCCAGTATGAATTAACTCTTCTCAGATTAGTGAGGAATAGACTGAAGGAATGGCCCAGAATGTCATTATCCCACTGCCTCTTTATCCTCTTAGGATTTTACCTAAATAAGAGAGTCATGGAAGGATTTTATGTGTCCCAAGGGTCATGCCCTCAAATAGAAGAAGGCTGCCAGCTGAGATAGAAAGTTTCAGTCTTCAGCTTATTGATTGGGCCCCCAGGTAAATTCCTAGGACTCTTGCCTCCATTTTGAGCAGAACTCCTTTTACACTTTCAAACTCTGAGGTAACAGAAATGTCCCGGTGCCAGAGGCCTGTCTGCTGTTGTTTACTCTAATGGGTGGTGGTAACTTGGCCCAGGGCAATAAGATAATCGCTCAGGGTGAGGCCAAATCTTGGAAACTTTTTGCAGAAGCTGCCCTTCGATTCCACCCGCCACCCCGATTTGTGGCATTAAATGTCCTTTAATCCTGGAACTAATAGTCTGAAATGGGTGCTATTACAGAACCATCTTAGAAATGTGGAAACGGAGCTGAGGTAATTTCCCTTGTATGACATGGATAGTGACTGGCACAGTCATGATTTGAACTTAAATTTCTTGGACAACAAAGTGTTTGCTCTTAGCCAGTACAGTATGTATTTTATTATATCTGTACGTTGTGTATGTCATTAGGTCATGCCTAAGAAGCGGCTAATAGTAAAGACAAAAATTTTATGACATAAAAAAGGGACATCAAAATAAAAATCTAACCACAAACAGATAGAATTACCTCTTGGATAAATGCATTTTTCCACTGAATTAAATTCCAGCTAGTGCTGGAAGACACTGCTCCCCACTGAAATATCTTCAAATTGCAGTATGTCCATAGGTCAGCAAATAAAACTCTCCCAAGAATTCCAAATTGCACACACACACACACACACACACACACACACACACACACACACACACACCCAGGGCAGTGAACCAAAGTTAACTGGTCATTTGGATAATTCTAGAGTAAAAACGTGCCTGTTTTGGATCCTAGGAATGACTGGATGGTAAACATGGGAAATATTTCCCAGTACAGCGGGTATCCCTTGCCCTATAAAACTCCCAGCGCAAAGTTAAAATCTTACTGAAAGGTACTCTGAACCGGTAGTAAGAAGGGCATTTAAATCCTGGATGATTTCTGCTTTAAGTCTGAGTTAACCCTGAAATTTTATTTTACCCTGACAAGCTCAAACGCGATCTCAAACAAAGACAATAAAAAGTCTAGTTAATAGTTCAGATTAATAATAGCTTGATTTGAAAGGTTGTTTTTCTCTGTTTTATATGCCAAACTGCGAATAAGTAAGTGATTTGTTTCAAATATATTGCCATGTTTGTTTAATGTTAGCCGCCTTCACAGACCACTAATGCATTTTTAGTGTGTTCGAGGATGGCTGTGTATTGGGAGGGTCCTGCCCCAAGAAATTTGGCATCCACGTGGATGACTGATTGGAACTTTTGCATCCAATGCAACAAGTCTCTTCAGGTTCTTTCTGTAAGAACCTCGGCAAACTGCTATGGCCAAGGGTTAGGTGAGAAACAGGCTTACACGTGGATGCCTGAGCCACACCACTGTTAGAGAATCACAATGCCAGACAGTACAGCTGCTAGGAATGGAATCTGGGAGACTGGTACGTGAGTCTACAGCAGAACTCACAGGCTAGGCTTTGCATACTGACTGGTTTGGTTTAAAGCTGGGTAGGATAACCTCTTGCCTGTTTCCCTAGAAACACAAGACCTCCTACACAGGGGCAAGATTCTTACCTCAAGTTCAAAAACCTTTTTTTCTTCTAAAAAACATTTTTAGTTGAGCACTTAGTGCTAGGTTCTACACTAGGAGCCCCTCACCACAGCCCTTTAAGAGTCACTTAGGGGCAGGTGTGGTACGGACTCTAAACCAGGCTGTCAGGGTTGAAATACCAGCTCTGATGCTCACGAGCTGAAAAATCTACTGAATCTCTCTGTGCCGCCGTTTTCTTTGTGAGGTAGAGATCCTAATACCCCATACAGACATTGTGAAGATTGAAGTGAGTGGAATACATAAAAAGAGCTTAGCGTACGAGTACTGCCTGGCACAATAGGCATTCAATAAACATTGGCTATTGTCACCATTTTAAAGATGAGACTATTGAGGCTTAAAGTGGTTGAATGGCTTTTCCCAAGGTTCAAAACCAGTAAGTGGAGGAGCCAATATTTGGACCTAGGTCTGTCTGACTCCAGAGACTGCATTTATTCAATAGGCTAGGCAGCTGCAATCAAATTATCCAATCCATTTAAAAACTGTCATATGTTGATTGGATGAAATTGGGTAATTCTGATCTATTTATCCAGATTTCTTTTTTATTATTCACACACAACGTTCAACTTAGGGAGTCTGCTTATTATTCATTCTGTCCACACCTCTACCCAAAGGAGAATACTGTCATTCAAAAGATAGTATTTCTCACGCCTCAGTCACCACCCCCAAATATACTCACACACACACACACACACACACACACACACACACACACACGTACACTCCCACCTTTCTAAAGAGTTTTTAAAGCACACTTCCAATGGTGGCTGGGTTTTATCTTGGGGAGCTATATAGCCTTATGAGAAACAGATTGTTAGTAAAATCGAGGTGCGTCTCTTCTGAAGCAGTCCCTGGTCATTAAGAATGAGTACAAATTGCCTTCATTCTTAACTCTTGTATTTGAAGCATAATTCTTTCGTTCCATTAACTCTGACGTAAGTTCCATGAGGATAAGATGTCCGAGTGCCTGGCACATAGTAGGTGTTCAATAAATATTTCTTGAATGACTGAATAAATAGACACAAACCCATCCGTGTTCATGTCTCTTGAAACCTTAAGAAATTGTTGTTCACATATAAGTGTTAGGGGCTGAGCTAACAACCTTCACAAGATACCTTTTCTTCCAGGTCTCATAAATTGGACCCTGCAGTTAAATGGAAAAGAGTTTAAAATGAGGGAGACAAGGCAACTCAGGAAGACTGTCTTTAAAATATATTCTAATTTAAAAATTGGTCCTGAAATTGTTTCCATCGCTCAGCACAGGAAACAGGGAAGAGTGACTGTAATACTTAGCAGTAGGAATCTACATTATTTCTCTTCAGTGATGTCCTCGCACATCTCCTAGTGTAGAGGTCGGCAAACTTTTTCTGTACCTGGCCAGATAGTAAATATTTGAGGCTTTGTGGGCCACACAGACAGAACTATTCAACTCTGCCATTGTGGTGCAAAAGCAGCACATTTAAGGGGTATGGCCATGTTCCAATAAAACTTTATTTACAGAAAAAAATAGCAGGCTGTATTTGGACCATGGTGATGGTTGGCCAAGGCCTGGTCTAAAGTATATCTAACTGTAATAAGTTACACATTCTATTACATCTCTAAGAGAAGCAGCTACAGAGTTCCCCCTTTGAAGGCATTAAATAAATTATCTTTTATGTATCTAGGCCTTTGGCTTCAATTCATTGTGCAGCACATATAATTTATTTAACTATGTTATATTTGCTATGACGATAAGGAGAACAGAGTTTGTGGACCATAAGATTTTCTTGAATGTGTTAAACTGAGTCAGTGTACCATTTTTTAATGGCCTCCAATGAAATCCTAATTTTATGGAATCCTGGTTTTGTCCTTTTTGCATCTCTGAGCCTTCTCACTTTTGTTTTTTTAGTTTTTTCTTATTGTTGTAACATACACATAACACAATTAACTACTTTAACCACTTTTAACCATTTCAGATCAGTGACATTAAATACATTAACACTGTTGTTTTCATCATCCCCTAATAAACTCAGTAAACACTAATTCCCCACTCTCCCTTTCCCGAACTCCTGGTAATCACCATTCTACTTTCTCTCTGAATTTGACTATTCTAGGTACTGCATATATATGGAATCATGTAACATCTGTCCTTTTCTGTCTAGCTTATTTCACTTAGCAATAATATCTTCATGGTTCATCCCTGTTGTAGCATGTGTCAGAATTCCCTTCCTTTTTAATGCTTAGTAATATTACATTGTGTATACATACCACATTTTTGTTCATTCATTCATGCGTCAATAGACATTTGGTTTGTTTCCACCTTTTGGCTATTGTGAATAATACTGTTACGATCATTGGTATACAAATATCTGTTTGAGACTCAGCTTTCAATTCATTTGGGTATATACCCAATAGTGGAATTGGTGGGTCATATGATAATTCTATGTTTAAGTTTTTGAGGTGCACCATACTGTTTTCCAAAGCACCTGCATGATTTTACATTCCCACCAGCAATGTGGAAGTGTTCTAATTTCTCCACATTCTTGCCAACGCTTATTTTTTTAAAATAATAGCCATTCTAATGGGTATGAAGTGGCATCTCATTGTGGTGCTCACTTGTTTTTCTGTCAATGTTTACACTAAATGTAAAAGACAGTTTAGATACATAAATCAATGTCTGGTGCAAATTAGATTGGTGTGTGTGTGTATGTGTGTGAACGCATGTGCACATTTATTCATCTCCTAGTTGCAAAATTATGTGAGATGGTTTCTAAGAATACGTAAACAGTAAGATTAATAATATAAATAGCTAAATTCATGGCATTGGAAATATAGAAGACTAAAAAAATGAAACTATAGTCCAAATTAAACGAACTTGAGTTTTGTAATGTTACTAAAATTGAAGTGACAGAGTCAATCCTGAACTTCCCAGTGGTGAAAGGAAAAAGGGAAAGAGCACCAATAACATGATTCATTTATTCCAAATGCTTAAAACTGAAGAAAAAAGGTTTTTCTTGGCTCGTAGATACAAGAAATAAGCTATTTTAAATGAGATAATGTTACTGATACCAGCAGCTTTCAGACTGAAAGCAAACAGAATTTTTCATGAATTTAATGGGGTTTGAATTGACTCCATAGCCTGACCATGATTAAGACTTTTTTTGTGTGTAAAATGGTAATTTCAGAGTACAATTAGGAAAACAAAAGTAACTTCACATATTTCAGCAGAGCAATAAAGTCTATTCCTTTGAACTTTAGTCAATGTTTTATGTAGTACAACATGTAAGATCTTGAATTGCCTCATACATGCTTATATATGTACCTAGTATTTCCTTCCCAGGCACAGATTATAAATACATATGTGTTTGTACAAATAGTATTCTTAAGAATATATCCTTACCTTCCATTTGGAAGGAGGAAAAGATCTTCATATTCAAATCTGATATTGGAATTTTTGTTTCAACTTGAAACTACAGGAAGGAATATATCATTTTCAAATTTGGACTAGAAAAAAGTACTTCATAACTGGATAATGTTGTCAAACCACCTTTCAAGCACTTGAATAGCAAGGAAAATTTAAAAATAAGAATTGAAGCCATAGCAAACAGATATTTTTAAGGAACTGAGAAAGTGTCAAAATTACTCTCAAATTGAAAGAACTCGTCTGAAGTTTTACCCAGAAGTTTGTATGAAAGATAATAATTGACATTTCCTGAGCATTTACAATGTTCTTGGTACAGTTCAACGTGCTTTGTATATATTAACTCACTCCTCTAAACTTAATATTAATCCTCGTCATCATTCCCATTTTATAGATGGGAAGCTGAGGCATGGAGCAGCTAAGTATCCTTGCTCCAGGTCATACAAGGAGGAAGTCTTAGAGCTAGGATTCACACACAGCCATGGAGTCTGGCTCCAGAGGCCACAATTCCCCACTAAATTATACTGCCTCTTTATGTCACAGCAGGTAAACCAGAGAAGTATTGACTTGGCCAACTGGCAGATAAGCAGCTCAGATTGTTGTGTCACTATAATTTGTTTTGTTTTTTCTTTGGATGAATTTAACTGTCCTTCAAATTTCCCTTAATACTCTTGGATATAATTCCTAGTGGTAAATATTAAAAATAAATGATACTCTAGGTTCTAGTTAAATGATGAAACCTTATGCAGCCGTTAAAAATCATATTTTTACAAAGAGTGTTAAGACCACGAAGGAATGCTTATAAAATGAAGTAAAGTAGCAGGATATAAATAGTATTATCATTACTTCCAATTTGTCTATGGGGAAGTAGCCTCAGAGAGGTTGTTAGAAGCCAAGTTCCACTCCTGCCCTCAAAAAAATCCATTTTAAAAAAGATGGGAAAGTTTCATTTTGTCTATCACTAGGTAGCAGAATTAGGAATGATTTATTATTTACTTAATTGTCCATAAAATTTACTTGAATACTTTCAAGTAAAAATAGAAAAATAGAAATAAAATAGAAATAAAACTTCATTTTGTAAAAGGCCAATCAGAGCTTTTCATTATAAAAGCCCAGTACCAGCTCCTAGTGATCACTGTATTGTATGATTTAAAATCATTTCCACAGAGCCCTGAGCTGTATAGGTGAAGGTGGCACAGCTTAGACCTGTACTGTCATATGTGGCCACTTAATTTTAAATTAGTTAAAATTAAATAAAATGAAAAACTTAGTTCATCAGTCATATTAGCCCCCATTTCAAGTACTCAGTAGCCACTTGTGGCTAGTGACAGCTTTTCCATCATCACAGAAAGTTCTAATGCACAGCTCTGAGAATCTGGAGCCAGACAACTGGGAATCAAGTTCTGTTACAAGCTGATAACTTGCTGTGTGAAATGGGCAATTTACTCAAACCCTCTGAGCCTACTTCCCCATAGACAAATTGGAACTAGTGATAATATTACTTACCACGTAAGGCAATTAAGAAGATCAAATAAGATAATGCATGTGACATTTCTCTGAAAACTACAGTGCAGTTTACCAGGTAGTTGCTGCTTCACAAGTTCCCTGTTTGAACTCAGTGTCTCTGTGGACTGATTCTAAATCCATGAATGGTCCATACCAAGAATTCTGCTTGAATGGCACCACAAAAACAAGACTTAGCTGCTCTTTACCACAGCTCCTAGGCCTAGTCCTGGGCAGTGTGTATGTTCCATTTCTTCCTTGTAAAAAGCTTCAGCACGCAGCTCTGTATCTGTCTTGTGTAATAACAACTAAAAATTTTCCTTAACAGTGTAAGCACATTGTTCTATTTCCATTAGTAACGGGAAAAAAAAAAAAAAAACTGCCTTTAAAAAGAAAGCAAAGGAAGAGGCTTTGGCTGCCAATGAAATAAATGGGGCAAAATGCTAGTATAGCTAAAAAGTAATCAATCTGAGTGGACAGTGCAGGAATTGAGCAAAAAGATGTTGCCATATGCTGCAAGAACATGAGGTTTTCACTGACAATTACAGCAAGTTCCCCATGCTTCAAAGCTGTTGGGGTACCGATTAAGCGGAAGTACTTGCTCATTCTGAGTTTTTTTCCTTCGTCACTTCTGGTTTTTCCTGCAAAACAACTTGACCAATTTAGACTATTTTAGAGGTGCTGCGTTTCCAGAGCGGTCTCCATCTGACTTCTCATTTAACCATCGGACGGTCAAGTATGAGTCTTGGATGTCTGCAACAAAAACGGGGTGGGAGGAGTCAAGGTCTGACTCAACTCCATGCAGATTCCACACTCACCCTCCCTCTGTCTCCTCCAGGTTTCCGCAAGCCGTGGATGCCTTTGACATTATGACCGCAGAGGATTCCACCGCAGCCATGAGCAGCGACTCGGGCGCTGCGTCCTCTGCAAAGGTGCCGGAGGGCGTGGCGGGCGCGCCCAACGAGGCGGCGCTGCTGGCACTGCTGGAGCGCACAGGCTACAGCATGGTGCAGGAGAACGGGCAGCGCAAATACGGCGGCCCGCCGCCTGGCTGGGAGGGCCCGCACCCACAGCGCGGCTGCGAGGTCTTTGTGGGCAAGATCCCGCGCGACGTGTACGAGGACGAGCTGGTGCCCGTGTTCGAGACCGTGGGCCGCATCTACGAGCTGCGCCTCATGATGGACTTCGACGGCAAGAACCGCGGCTATGCCTTCGTCATGTATTGCCACAAGAACGAGGCCAAGCGCGCTGTGCGCGAGCTCAACAACTACGAGATCCGCCCGGGACGCCTGCTGGGCGTGTGCTGCAGCGTGGACAACTGCCGCCTCTTCATCGGGGGCATCCCCAAGATGAAGAAGCGCGAGGAGATCCTGGAGGAAATCTCCAAGGTCACGGAGGGCGTGCTCGACGTGATCGTCTACGCCAGCGCGGCCGACAAGATGAAGAACCGCGGCTTTGCCTTCGTGGAGTATGAGAGCCACCGCGCCGCCGCCATGGCGCGCCGCAAGCTCATGCCTGGCCGCATCCAGTTGTGGGGCCACCAGATCGCCGTGGACTGGGCCGAGCCCGAGATCGACGTGGATGAGGACGTGATGGAGACCGTGAAGATCCTGTACGTGCGGAACCTCATGATCGAGACCACCGAGGACACCATCAAGAAGATCTTCGGCCAGTTCAACCCGGGCTGCGTGGAGCGTGTCAAGAAGATCCGCGACTACGCCTTTGTGCACTTTGCCAGCCGCGAGGACGCCGTGCACGCCATGAACAACCTCAATGGCACTGAGCTGGAGGGCTCATGCCTTGAGGTGACGCTGGCCAAGCCCGTGGACAAGGAGCAGTACTCCCGCTACCAGAAGGCGGCCAAGGGTGGCGGCACGGCCGAGGTGGCAGCGGTGCAGCAGCCCAGCTACGTGTACTCTTGCGACCCCTACACGCTGGCTTACTACGGCTACCCCTACAACGCGCTCATCGGGCCCAACAGGGACTACTTCGTGAAAGGTTAGTGGGGGCAGTTCTCCTGGGTAGGCCCCCGAGAGCCACATCTGCTAGGCAGGCAGTGACAGAGGTGTTGTGGCTGTAATTGACTGAGCTGGTAGACGCTGACCCCCTATCCACTGCTGTTTGGGTGTCAGTTCTGTATCCTGTTATTTGCTGGCACTAAAGGCATTCACTTGTATATAGCATTGAGAGAGATTCAGATCGTTCTTATGTATGGGGTGAAAGGTAAAATCATGGGGGTATTATGTAAGCTCTTCTTGGATGGTGCCCTTTCAGGATCTACCCAATTGGGGGCTAGTCTCTAGGTACTTAGGTTAAAACCTACTTGTGAAATTATATCTTTAGCATATTGGAAAGTAGGGGGCACAGTGTTGTTGGTTTGGGGTTTGTTTGTTGTTTTTAAATCATTGGCTAGGGTACAATGAAACTAAGCATTATACTAGGAAACAAAATACCCAGGTTCTGGGTCCTGCTCTGAGAATAATTGGCTCTGTGACTTCAGTCAGTCTCTTCAACCTCCCTAAGCTTGTTTTCTCATGCATAAAATGAGGAAGGTGAACCACCAGATCCACTTTCAGTTCTAACTTTTATACAATCTGTAAACGTTTTTCTTTATTGAAATTGCAATTGCTATCCTAGGAACTCACTCTGCAAGTTCATCTCTTGCATCAAGCAGACATGCTTATGATGCAAATCTGGGCTAGAATAGAATGTTTGAAGCATCTTTACCAGCTCATTGAAGAACAAAGGTGTGTAGCCCCCTGCAACTTAGACTTGGGGCAAACACCTAAATGCCGAGAGCCTTCAGTTAAGGTCTGCCTCCTGTACTGTCACTGTTGGTTGCTCATCATTTTTTTGTATTGTTATTATAAGCAGGCAGCATAAGAGGCCGGGGTCGAGGTGCAGCTGGCAACAGAGCCCCGGGTCCCAGGGGTTCCTACCTCGGGGGATATTCTGCTGGCCGTGGTATATATAGCCGATATCATGAAGGGAAAGGAAAGCAGCAAGAAAAAGGATATGAACTTGTACCGAATTTGGAAATCTCTACTGTCAATCCAGTTGCCATTAAACCTGGTACAGGTCAGTATAAACCAGAGTGAGAATGCATCCATTCAGCCTAAACCCCAACCCTCTCTTTGAAGTGACCCCAAACCTACCTCGTGCTCGTTCATCTGCACATGGGTTCCTCTTCTCATAGGCAGCCAGAGATTAGGCAAAGAATGGGCCTCCTGGCCTTTCTCATCTGGAACGTAAAAGGATGATCTAGTTCTGACCATGCTCAACTCAGATTTTCTAGTAGTGGGTTTTTCCAATGGATGTCACCAAATGTTGGGCTTTTTCTCAATCTATGACTGAGTCGGCAGAGTTGGAAGAATATGAGGCTCTTCTGTATCTTCTACCAGTTAAAAACTGTCTTCCTTACTCAAGCCTATTTCTGCCCCAGTCATTAGAAGCCAGAGGGTGGAGCTTATTGCCATTCTGAGAGTTGTAGAAAATTCCCCTCTGAGAGCAAATAGCACTACTTGTCCCTTGTCATAGTCTTAACAAACCAAAATGCCTGTGAACCAGACAGCGGTGAAAGCTTTTGCAGCTGCTAAATTGTCCAGATTCTAATTCCCAGCACTCGTTTCCTCCTCTTGCTGAATCAGTAGATTGGGAGTACGGGTGCTCAAGTAATTCATACCAGGGACCTTGAACTTGACTTTCACCTCCAGGCCTCACAAACCAGTTTGCTAATGTTATCAGTGCCCTTTGGTGAAACAGGTCTTCTTTCTGATCCTAACCTGCAGGGAACTTCATTTAACCCCTCAGTGTGAGTGTAGCACAAACGCCTGATTAGCACACCCACTCAAGCTTCCACACACACAAAAAGCCAGTTGTGGGTAATCAGAGTGATCCTCCTCCACACCTCTTCCTGGTTTAACAGAGGGTAGGTTGAAGAGCTCTTCGAGAATATCCTCACTTTGAAGCTCAGTTACTCTGATTTTCTCCTGGTTGAAGATTTGTATGTTCTTTCTAGTTAAAGCAGTCAAGGAATCGGTGCATTTGAGGCATAGGTTTGCGTTGGCCACAAAGGGCTTAAAAGCATTTTCCCATAAAGCTTTCTTTTGAATTAATCTAGGGATAATGAGTTGTTTTTGTTTTTGTTTTGTTTTGCCTGTGAAAAAATTCTGCAATTTCTGCAGTTAAGTGAGTGAGAAGGAAGGAACTCTTTAGACTGCATTTCCTTATAAATGCCATTGGTGTTATAAGCAAGATCCCATATCTCTCTGTAATTCCATAAAACAGAGCCTGGAGACAGGAGTTCTCACTTTTGCTTGTTGGGAAAGGGACTCCTATTGTCAAGTTGCAGTAGCTTAAACCATTTTTAAACTACTGATTGCGTCCTGGGGCCTGAGGTAGAAATTCCTGTGAGGTTATAGCCAGAGCAATCCACAGTTACTTAGTACAATCCCACTGTAACTATACCTCGTAACCTTCTCTGGGCCCCATCCCCTTAGCCTCTATTTCTGATTCATCCAGAAAATTAGAGCTTTTTGTTTTAAGAAAACTACCAGGACCATGGTGAAGTATCTGGGCACAAGACCATATGGTTGGAAAGAAAGGTAAAAGATCTGGTTAAGGTTTTAGGTATATTTTATTGAATGGCCATGCCATTGTTGAGCCTACAGTTAAATCTGTCTCTTTCCCTTAAATCAAATCAGCTTTCATTGGAATAAATATACCTACAGTTGGAGGAAAAACCATAAATGAAAGAATATTTTGTGTATGCATTTCATATTCTTGCTTATCCTTTCAACTCATATACACACCGTGCACTAACACAAACTCCCCCAAATCATGGCTAGTGTTTTTTCATTTTTACCTCTCTTTATTATACATTGACATTCAATAACTGCTGTCTGTCTGAATCTCTGGTTGAAATGAGCCCTTTGGACTAGACTCACAGAAACACCTTTGAATTGGCAGGTCACATCAAAAAACTAGTCACTACTGCTTCACTAGTATGAGTGGACATTAGAAAATTAGGGAATTTTCTGTCTTTTTATTCTGTATTTTTCCGTGAATCAATAATGTTGAAATCTGAAACACAGGGTGGGGAAGATGTACACAGACCTCTGAGTTCTCAGAATGAAACTTTCCACGTCACCTGTTTCTTAAAACATGGTGAAAGTGAAAAGGGCAGTAGGTCTGGTAATAAGTGAGGTGAGCGAAAAGGAAGGAACAAGTGGGCTTACTCTCAACTTGTTGAGCCTCAAGCCTCTGATCTCACTTATTATTCTGAGCCTGTTTTCTTTGTTCGAAGGGCCTTTCTTGCTCTGTAGGACATCAAGAGTAAGATTCAAAATGAGGTCTTTCTCTAGAAGCAGTGGGAAATGTTGGTGCCGAAACCTAACTCTAGACTTTCCTTCTGTGATGATTATTGGGAGCCTCCGCCCGACCCACATGGTTCCATTTGAAAGACAAGCAGAGGGAGTACCCGCCACCTCCCCTCTCTCCCTCTTGGGTAGCACCTCCTACCTGTGCTCTGAGAGCATACATTAGCAGGGAGAAGCCCATGACTGCCCAACTTGGTTTTCAAAAATATCATTGGGAAAGTGATGGACCTTCCTCAGTGACTGAAAATGCCTGACCTTTGTTTCCCTGTTACTTTTCTCTTTCAGTGGCCATCCCTGCCATTGGGGCCCAGTATTCCATGTTTCAGGCAGCGCCAGCTCCTAAAATGATAGAAGACGGCAAAATCCACGCAATGGAGCACATGATCAGCCCCATCGCCGTGCAGACAGACCCGGCCAGTGCTGCCGCTGCTGCCGCCGCCGCTGCCGCCGTCATTCCCACTGTGTCAACGCCACCACCTTTCCAGGTAGACTTCATGGTGCGGTCCTTGTAATTTGTGTGTGAGGCTTGGCCTCTCTCTATCATGGATTCATTTAATATTCAGCAGGAGAATTTACTCTGTGCTGAGCTCTCTGTTAAAACTCTGGGATTGGGTGACAGAAAAAAACTAATATAAATCATGACAGGACAGAAAGGTTTATAAAGATAAATTTTTAAAATCTATTAAAAATGTATTTAGAATATTTAAAAATTTATTTTAAAATTTTTAAATAATAAATACACTAACATTATCACTGTATTAAAGATGGGAAGCAATGTGCAAAAATGACATGTAATTTCTCAGCGTCATCATATTGTACGTACTATATGTTTTATGACTGGGTAATTGTAACTCTTCTTTTTATTGTTTTAGCATAGACACACAAAAGTCTAGGGAGATAGTTCCCATTTTCCCATTCAAATTGCAGTTCAATGAAGATTTTTTGTTGTTGTTATCTCTCTCTCTCTCTCTCTTTCTTTCTCTTTCTTCTCCCTCTTAGTATGTATGTGTGTGAATATATACATAGTATTTGTATAGTTCTATATATAAGTAAGTTTGTACATGGAGAGAAATAGTTGCAGAGAAGCAGATATAGGAAACTGTAAAATCTGCCCTTAATCCCCTCCTCCAACCATAGCCAACTATTACCACATCTCCCATTCTAATCTCACTATTCCAGCCTCCTTCCCCACCTTTGCTCAAGTGTTCTCTTATCTAGGGTTTCTTTTGTCTCATCTCTTCTGTAGAGTTTTTCCCAACCACCTAACCTAAGACATCGTCTCTCCTGCACTTCTCGTTATCTACATGTTTACTTGGCACATGACTACCAATACGTTCTGTCACCCCACTTACAATGAAACTTTTCCAGACCAACAGCTGTATCTTACATTTCTTTGTATCTTTAGTGCATGGCTCATAGGGAATACCTAGAAGTGACAAGTCCTTCATCCAAACAAAAAAAGTCTTGTCAAAGCTATTCTTTGTGAGGCAGTGAATCTCAAATACTTTATCAATCAACAAGCACGAATATTCAGGCCTGGGGACACTTTACTAATTGGATAAAAGTTATCCAGGGAACGTGTTTAAAAAACAGATTCTTAGACTCAAACCCCAGAAGATTCCAATTCACAGAACTGAACTGGGGTTCTGGAATCCGTGTTTTGTACAAGCTCTTCAGTGATGCTGAAACAGAGCCAGGCTTGTGAGCACCGACCGCAGTAGGTCTGTTAGTTGCGTTTGCCCATGTGAGTACCAATCTTGACTGCATTATTCAGAAAGGTTAGAGTTAATTCATCCATCAATATGTCATACTGTGTTCGTTCTTTAACTCCGGACTTCCTGAAGCCAAAAAAGGAATGGGTTTTAAATGACTCACTGTAGAATGACAGCTAAGTATAGTTATTATTTGTGTACTGTAAATATCTACATTTAACCTACAAGCAATACTTGCTGGAATTCCGGTAATATTTCTAATTCCTCCTTGTTGAGAAACTCATCAACTTTTGTCGTTGGCATGTAGCATCAGTTCTGATTAGGTCCAAATTACAGGCCTCACAGTCCTCTTCAGAATAGCAGACTGTTTCCATTTTATGTCACTCTGCTCTGGATGTCACCATCATAGTCTTTATTCAAAGTCTTTGTTTATGAATTTTTCAATGTACAATCCTTATCAATTGGTTTCTTTGGAGATTTTTTTCCCTCCGGCGTATTCTACAGAATGCCCAGTGCCGCTTACTTATTTAACCTGGGGATGGCTTCTTTGCGTGTGTGTGGCTTGGGTGCTGCCCCTCCAGTCCAAGTACTCTGTGTCCTGCCTCTGAGTTCTCTGACCTTGGTTCTCTGCCATGTTCAGTCTTCTGCCCCCTCTGTATTCTCTGCCAAATTGCAACAGAAGAAGGAGCATTTTATGCCCTAGTGATTGGTGAATATAACACCTTTCTGAGTGGAGCCACACTAGAAATCATTTCCCAGTACAGCTTCCAGAACCTTCCTGTGGAACACCCTCAGTCATCCCCTGTCTCACAGGTGCTCAGGGATGTTCCTGGTTAGCCATTTTATAGCCAAGATTTCAAATAGCCTTTATAAGTAATACAGAAACTATTTATTGGTGGAGGCAGTCATTTTTTCACATTGATTTCTCAAAGCTTTCTCAATCTTCACAACAAATATGTGGTATAAGTAGAGCAAAGTTAGCCATTGCTGTTTAAAAGAAGGGAAAGCAGGTCTTTTTCTCTACCCCTCCCCTAATTCCTCCACTCAACCCCACCCCATCTCTGACCCCAGTGTTGGGCTGAATTATAGCATACGGAAAGATTTCTTTCAGATGTCTTCTCTGCGATTTCCTCCCTTTGTGCCTTTGTCATTAAATATATGTCCACACATTTGGAAAAGATTGTGTCTTGCTGTGATCCACAGCCTTCCCAATTCCGAAGCTTCTCTCCCTGGTTGTAAAGTGTTGCCCATGAGATATTCATTGTTATAGGTGGTAGGAGGCAAGATAATGTAGGCTAAAAGTGCAGATTCCGGAGTCACACATCCCACAGCTTAAAAGCTGTGTCACCTTGTACAAGTCCTTTAACACTTCTGAACCTCCATATACTCATAGTGCCAGCTTCATCGGTGGTGGATGACTCAATAATGTCATACAAATAAGGCACTTAGAATAGTACCTGGTAGACCCTAATCTCTCAGTTATTATTATCATTAGTGTAATTATTATTTTGGTTACAGTTGGAAAAAATGACTCTTAGATTATGAAATTCCTTTGAACGTAATTTTGTGACTCTGATCTGCAGATTTTGTAAAGGAATGACAACGTACTCCTTTATAGAAATCCAGGGGGAAATAATTTTTTTAATCTAATTCTCCATATATCCTGAATTGCTTATTTGAAGATGCATTAAGACATAACGACAATAGCAGCATTTGCTACAGGGCATTCTGTGGAAGATAAAGTGCACCAGATACTTTGTTAAATGTGTTTTCTTTTACCAAAAATCCCCTTTTCATAGCAAACACTTTGGGAAATACTGAACCCACAGTCTTCTCTCTCTATGCCTATTTGCTCTGAAAACGTAGTATTTTACACTTTCCAGTAGAGAGAAGGAAGTAACGGACTTTTATCGTCAGTGATGCCATCTACAGTGAGTCAGCCTTACGTAGCTTGTCTCCCACTTCCTTCTAATGTGAAAACTCCTCCTTATCCTTCAAAACCCAGCTCAAATGTCTCCACTTCCGAGATGCTTTCTCTAACTACTCAAGTTAGTTGGTTCCTTCCCAAAACTTTTACAACAATTTCTATATACAGTGGTGTTATATCTTACGTGAGAGATGGTGGAAACCATTATTATTTGGTGAAAATTGTGCATGATCACAATTTTTAAAAGACACAGCTTAAGAAAGCTTCCCCTTTGGAGATCTACCAGGGATGCCAAAAAAATGGATACAAGTGGACACTGGTAAACGTTGCTCAAGCAGTAGTTCGCCATAATCCAAAGTGTCTGTCTGGACCCTGATCGTAATCACTTTGAGCACCTCTTTGTTAGGCACGGCCGGAGGCTAGAGGACTGAGTCTGGAGACCAAGATTGGTCCATTAGAATTTATTTGGCGTGTTTGAGCTGTGGGAGGTCAGGCTGTGGCAGAGGGAAAAGATCATAACCTCTTCCAGCAAAGAGGGGTGTGGAGTTTT
This sequence comes from Rhinolophus sinicus, assembly GCF_057876585.1. Lineage (NCBI taxonomy): Eukaryota > Metazoa > Chordata > Mammalia > Chiroptera > Rhinolophidae > Rhinolophus > Rhinolophus sinicus. The sequence goes on from NC_142501.1 coordinate 141,447,389, forward strand.
ATAGGAGGGGGTAAATGATGCTGTCCCCCCTTCAATGACAAAGGGTTTCAGGGCATGACTAAGCCCTCCAGCTCCACACCCTGGGCCTGGTCGCCCAGGCCCCTAGGAGAATAAGCAAGACAGGATCATGGACAAGATGGCTTTCAAGATAAGGTTTCTGCTCCTGGCCTAAATATGGCGTAACTCTCTTGTAATTGCAGAAGTCAAATGTGTCCTGTATTCATCTTTTGTTACCAGCATATATTGAATATCACAATTTCAATACAGTTTTCCTTTCTTAAAATGTGTATACATTTTTTTGGCACCCTCTGTATATACTTTGTTCCATAATGTTGTCAGTCTATTCTCTTTGTTTTTGAAACATCCTGTTTCTTCAGTTAAGTATGAGTGAGGCAGCTGCCATGTATTTTAGGGCCATATTTTAGGAAAAATACTTATTTTTAGTTACAATGAGATCAACTGAGTAAAGGGTAGATTCTCAACTCCCTTCGCTAGCTCCCTCTGGGGTTTGTGCTGATTGAGTAGAAGGTGGGTAGGAGATTCTAGAGTAAATAAACTTTCCCTCAGCATTCCAGTTCTCTGTCACCAGTTGAATTTGAATTAGCCTTGAGGATGCAACTGCACCTTAGCTTAATGGCTCACAGCACTTAACAATAATTGTTATTTGTTTACCCTTCTACCTCCCCACCCTGAGAGTGGACACCTCCCTTTTTACCTCTGAGAGCTGAACAAATGAATGGAGTTGTTGAATGAATTAGGTGACTAAACAGGATAGGTACCTACAAGCAAGCAGTAAGGAATCTTTTCCTCTTCCTCAGGGCCGCCCAATAACTCCAGTGTACACGATGGCTCCAAACGTTCAGAGAATTCCCACTGCCGGGATCTACGGGGCCAGTTACGTTCCATTTGCTGCTCCAGCCACAGCCACGATCACCACACTACAGAAGAACGCGGCCGCTGCGGCCGCCGTTTATGGAGGATACGCGGGCTATATACCTCAGGCCTTCCCTGCTGCTGCTATTCAGGTTCCCATTCATGACGTCTACCAGACATACTGATTCTGATGACCAGAGCGGAGACAAACCACAAAACTACTACTGAAGGAACACTTTACTATTTATGAAGAAACAACGTGTTGGACTAGCACATATATGAAACCTGAAAGTGAAGAATGTAATCAAATATCATACTGAAATATTTTATACACATGAAGTTTCCATTAGTTTTTTAAGACTATTTTCAGTTTTGCAGGCCGGTGTTCATACATTTCTAAGAGACTTACAAAGGTTCGTACCTTAATACCATCTCTTAAAAATTTGTATGCTGTAGTACGTTTGTATAGAGGTTTTTGTTTTTGTATTTTTAAGGATATATTTTCAGTATGAAGGTTATTTTCTTAACTTCTGCACTCCAGAGATTTCTATTTTGTAGTACCTTCAATAATATATCAACTATATATTAAAAAGCACACTTGAGCAGCTAGGGAACTATTTTGAAAAATATATTCAATATTTAAAGAAACAAACAATAGTGCTTTAAAAATACTACATAAAACATTATTTTAAAAATTATACTGGAAAGTGCAATTTTAAAATTTCTGCTGGCATTAAGGGTTGACGGTGTTACCGTGTGTTATCCACGATGGTTCTATTTTTTTAAAGAAATTAAACACTCGATCTCTCCTTAAGCCAACATTGAAAAGACTTGTCACACTTCTGAGTCCAAACACTGGAAACCTGCCACCATTACCCTGGGCCCCTGCTCTCTACGTGTCTTTGCTCTTAAACACGTTCCCTCCTTCCTCCCCTAGTCTTGCCCTCTTTCTATCCCCAGTTCCACCTCCCTGTGTGGCAAGTCTAGGGCAAATGAGTCACTGATAGAGAAACCATTGATGACTTTTATACTTCTTCCTGGGTTTTTGTTGGGGTTTTTTGTTTTGGTTGGGGAGGAATTTTCAATAGCAGACTATGTGTAAGCACAAGATTTTAACAGTTTGCATAAGACATCTTTGCATAGCTATTGAATTGTCCCATATAAAACTTCAATTCCTTTTCTAATGCTTTTATTTTATTTGTTTTTGAAGTATGAGTTTGTAGAGACAATGAATGTTATTGTAGACAAGGTCCCCAAAGACTCTTGTTGCAGAAAGTTATGCTTCTAGTTGCCTTATCATGTTTCATGTGGAATGTCTGTGGTAGTCAAGGGTGTTGGAAATACTGTGTTTATTGAACAGGGCTTTCCTCTGTTGCTGTGCACGTGGCAGGTGAACTGAATTGGGGCGTGCACATCCAAGAGGAGGAGAGAAGACCTGCAGGAGTTAAAAGATAGTTTGTAAATATCTCCTAATGCTCCTTTTTAGTTGTTTTATGTTCCTGAAGTTCATAGTATATTGTTTAATGCAAAAATGAAACCATTTTTATTTCAATGTTATTAAAAAGTTGTTTTATTAGGAAGTAAATGTATTGTTGCAGTGTTTTGTGCCTGTTTGAAGGCTTTTGTTTAACAGAGTGAATGTAAAATACAGTAAAATGTTAAGATTGTCATCTACTTTATGAAATACATCAACCTGGAATTTTTTGAAAGGCTCTGTCAAGGAAGCGAGGTGTGCAATAGGTAGCAAGTAACAGTTGTGTTTTCATGTCATATTAGAGATCCATAAAATCTTCCCACTCACGGAATTTTTGCTGGTGGCTGAATTCTTATTTCTAGATTAATAAATAGGATCATGCCTTAGCACATATTTTAGTTTTGTTTTAAATTTTAAATTAAGAGATTCCCAAATGGCTTTTTCCCCTCCTCGTCTTAAGGTGGGATGAATTTTTTATATATAAGCAATATTTATTTATTGTGTAAAATTATTGCGTGCCTGCAAAGGCCTTTAAATATTCCTAACATTCCTTTCCATCATTCTTAAATGACATAAAGTAATTGTGCAATGTTCCCGATGATGTACCCAGCAAGCTTCATCCAAACTCAATTCTGTTGGAATGAGCAGTCCAATATAATGCAGTTTGGATCAGATCATCCCTTGACTTTGTGTGAAAGAAGTACTCTCCGTCCAGTGTAGGATTGTCACAGAGGTTCACTGGATAAGATTCTGACCCAGCGGTCTTACTGTATTTTACATGTGCCTGTAAATTATTTGGGGGGAAAAAAGGTAATAAAAAGAAAAATATGATATCTTAACATGGCAAATACCAAACTACCTTAAAGACAAATGTTGGTGACATAGCCAGTTAAGTATCAGTGAGCCTCTTAACTATTTCTGTTTCAAAACCATTTCACGTACACTACTGAGGTAAGTTTATAACTTGAAATGTGAACTTTTTTTTTTTTTTAGGGTTAAGAACAAACTATATAAATGTACAAAAAAAAAAGCTATAGAGTTCTCTGTTTTCAAACATGCTAGAAGTTTAGTTATCTTTAGTTGCCTTGTATTTGAAAAGCTTTTAAATTTATTTAGAGCCTGCTCCATTTATAATACATTCTTAGGATGTACGTAGTAAATAAAGCTTTCTTTAAAGCAATTTCAAGACGTTCTCTTAAATTGTGTTTTCTTTTTTTATACTGATTTTTCCCCCCTAACAAAACTAGAAAAACCCTTACAGCATAGAAGGAATCGACTAATTCAGTATTTTCAGCTGGAGAAACCAGCAAGTTGCTATCATGTTTTTTGGTTTGGAATTACCACTGAAGACAGGGTACATAGTAAAAATTGTGAATTATCACTATATCACCTTGAGGTCAGGTGATTAAAGGTTGAACACTCGAATCTGGATTGTTCATTCTTGTTCTTTTTTTTTAAGATTTATTGGGGAAGGGGAACAGGACTTTATTGGGGATCAGTGTGTACTTCCAGGACTTTTTTTTTTTTTTTCCAAGTCAAGTTGTTGTCCTTTCAATCTTAGTTGTGGAGGGTGCCGTTCAGCTTCAAGTTGTTGTCCTTTCAGTCTTAGTTGTGGAGGGCGCAGCTCAGCTCCAGGTGGAGTTGCCGTTGCTAGTTGTAGGGGGCACAGCCCACCATCCCTTGCCGGAACCAACTGAGCCATCCGGGAGCTCAGTGGCAGCTCAGCTCAAGGTGCCGTGTTCAATTTTAGTTGCAGGGGGCAGAGCCCACCATCCCTTGCGGGACTCGAGGAATTGAACTGGCAACCTTGTGGTTGAGAGCCCGCATTCCAACCAACAACTGAGCCATCCAGGAGGCAGTTCAGCTCAAGGTGCCGTGTTCAATCTTAGTTGCAGGGGGCAGAGCCCACCATCCCTTGTGGGACTCGAGGAATTGAACTGTCAACCTTGTGGTTGAGAGCCCACTGGCCCATGTGGGAATCGAACCGGCATCCTTCGGAGTTCGGAGCACGGAGCTCTAACCGCCTGAGCCACCGGGCCAGCCCTGTTCATTCTTTTTCTAATGAGAAAAATCATCTGGATGGGAATAGGATATGGCAAAGCCTGTTATTCTTCTCTGTACTGAAGTTTGCGTATGATTCCGAGAGCTTTACACTCAGAACTCTAAATTGAGGCAGTTATGTAACATTGAGTTAGTTGTTTGGTGTTTTTTATGAAAGTGCTGGGGTGACCTGAATATGGGTCACTTCATCTGGAACCAAAGCCTTCTGTTTCTCATTTTCACAGTACACCGCAAGGTTAACCAGAACACTTCCTTCCCTTTTCTCTAAAGATCATCACTGACTTCAGGCAGTATCCATCAGCAAAGCCAATCAAATGATTCAAGGGAAAGTGATGGGTTGTCAATGGAATTACTTCTAAAAATTGCCCCACATGCCATTTTGCCATTGATTAAAATGAATGGTTTTACCTTCTTAGTCTTGAGCAGCTGGGTATGGCCTCCCAACCTACATTTCTTGGAATACTAACTTCCTGCTTCCTCTTAAAAAGACAAAGTCCTTTTTAGAGGCAGAAGAGGCTGGGAAACTTTCCAAGATGACAGATCATTAGGCAGCATTTTAAAGGGCAACAGATCTGCTGATTTCCTTCTTGTTCTAGGAGAAAAGTACAGATGCACTTCAAAAAGCAGAATCTTGCACTGTTCGATTGAAAAAGAATTAACAATCATACAAAAATGTACATTGCACTCTATTAGGTGCCAGGCTTTGTTCTAGGTGCTGTGGTGGCTACAGCATGAACAAAACCAACAAAATCCTGCGCACGTACAGCTTACATTCCAGTAGGAGAACACAGACAAAAGGAGCAGGTAAATAGCATGTCAGGTGGGGATAAATGCTATGATTATATGATTCATTAGGCTCTTTGGCTCCCATAATCTCAGGTGGACCTCACAATAACTCAGTGAAATAGGCAGGGCAGATACTGTGACTAGCCAAGGTCACACAGCTGGTAAAACCTGGACTGAAATCTCTGCTCAGACTCCAAGTCCCAGATTCTAACAGCACACTGACCCTAGAAATGGATAAAACCAGTCATGCCAGTGACCTACTTCAGAGTGCAGAAAAAGAAAAGCTTCTCTACAAGTGTAGTTTCTTTTCTGTTGCCTAAAAAGTGTGTTTTCATAGGCAACCTCTTTCTTTGGGGGATGGGAACTGAAGGTAGACTAGCTGAAAATGCCTACTCTCAGCGTGGAAGACAGCAGCTCTAAGTGTGGCTGCTAAAAATGTATGCACTCGCAGATTTAAGAAGTTCTATCTACAAGGCTGTCCAAAGATAATAGAGGAGGCTAAGGTACTAACATAGAAAGTCAACTATACCCTCTGATTCTTAACTAGAATAGGTGTCCCATTTTTTTTTATTCCAAAAATATCTGTCATGACCGTATACATAATCACTTAGTTGCACGTCACAACAGTTAGAAAACAGAGTTCTATTTTTTCTTTTCTAGTGAAAGATAATCCTATGGACAATCCAACATTCATCAGGTGCTGTTAGCATACACTGTGCAAGGTGTATTTTGTTAGCTATAATTGACTTTCCCAGCTTACCAGACCCTATTTTAAGGGCATTAGGGTACTTGATTATTTAAAAGAAATGTATAATATATTACCTCAGGTATTATGTGGTATCTTTATTATAGTCCTTTGGGTACTCAGCCTTTATATCAAAAGAATATATATATATTTTTAAACAAAATGTGGTCTGGGTGTTTTGATGAAAAACATTTGACACCATGACCCTTTAGAAAAAAAGGGGGGGGGGGGCAACCAGTTAGCTCAGTTTGTTTGAGCTTGGTGCTCCTAACAAGGTTGCCGGTTCGATCCCTGCATGGGCCACTGTGAGCTGCGCCCTCCACAACTAGATTGAAACAACTATTTGACTTGGAGCTGATGGGTCCTAGAAAAACACACTTAAAATAAATTTAAAAGTTTTTAAAAAAAATCTTCAGCTTTTAAAAATCCCTGGGTAGGATTTTTAATGATACAGGTAAACCTGCTTTATCCTTGTCCTACCACTGCCTTGATACATTCCCTGTCTCTGACCACTCAAGGTCAAGGGCATGATTAGGTTTAAAAACAGATGAGACTCAGGAGGTATCACAAAGTGTTTTGCTAATTTCAAGTTCTAAGTTGTCAGACTGGGAATAGCCTTTTCTCTCTTCTTTTCCCTCATTAGTTTAACCTGTCTAGGTACCCAGTATTCCTCTGTCTCCTAACTCCTTACACCAGGGGTGTCCAAACTTTTTTCAACGTTTTTCACCAAGGGCCATATGCGGTAAAATACACAAACAGCGGGCCACTCACTCGAGGTGAAGTACCTATTTCCTCACCTGGTTTATTTCAGTAAACTAAATATATTTTTGGGATTTGCTACGGGCCAATAAAAAATGGATCGCAGGCCGCAGTTTGGACACCCTACCTTACACCAATAAACCTGGAGAAAATGTAATTTCCCAAATACTCTGCGAGCAAGCATTGCGGCGGAGTGGAACAAGGCTGGGTTTGCAGTCAGGATGCCTGGGAGGTGAAACCCCAACTTTGCTTCTTACCAGCCATGGGACCTTGGAAAAGATACCTTGCCTGTCTGAGTATCAGTGTTTTCATTGGTAAAATAGAGATAGATAATCCTGACCTCAATACGGTTATTATGAAAATCAGATGAGTTAATTCATCTCTAAAAAGCCAGGTATATTGTAGCCACTCAAGAAACACTTCTTTCCCTTCTCCTTTATAAATTAGTGTGACTTCGTTCCACTATATTAACTCCACTGAGCCTTTCATTTTATGGCTTTTTATTCATTTTGCTTCCATTTATTCAATAAACATCTGTTGAATGCCAATTGTGTGCCAGCACAGCATGAGGCGCTGGAGAGACCATGATAACAAAATTGACCTCTCTGCCCTCCAGAAACTCCCAGGAATGATAAGACAATGTTGCAAGTGCCATGAAATGCAAGGGGGCACCCACACAGCCTCGGGCAGGGGGTTAAGAGGGATTTGGGGAGGAACTGGCATCTGAGCAAAGAGCTACAGGATGAAGAAATGATGAGCAGGGAGAAGGAAGAGGAAGTACCAGGTCCAGAAGGAAACTCGTGGTTTATTCAAGTACCTGAAGGAAGTATGTCCACCTCCAAGGAGAAAGAGAAAAGGTGTGGAGTGAAGAAGCCCAACCTTTGTTTTGTTCAACATTAAACATGGTCTATAGACCTGTGTTAATTGTGGAAGAGAATTGGTCCCTATAACAGGGAAGTGGGAAGAATCCTAAATCATTCTTCCTTAGGACTTTGAGTTTCTTTCAGAAAATGGTGGAGCCCAGCATTTATCTTAACTGCAGAAGCTTAGGGATTGTCTAGCAGTCAACAGTGTGGTGCATTTGAGTGTTCTCCCTAGTCGGCACCTCCTTCCCTTCTGCCACCCTGACCCCAGGTGATGCCCACCAACCCTGATCTTGTGAGGGAGAGGTTTTCAGTAGCAACCAAGACTCTTAGAGTTTCCCACCCCTTCCTTCTTTTAGATCCAGGATCCAGCCTCTGGGACTGTCCACCCTTTTCTCTCAGATCATAGAGCAGCTACGCATGTGGGCCAGGGTGTCCCACTCGCCTGTCTGGTTGCCCTATGAAGGCAGGCTTCTTAACAAAGGTGATGGAGGCCTATAGTCCTGCAGGTGACTGAAGGAAGAGGAGGGTCCCAAGTAAAATCTTCAGCGGTCCACTGGCTTCCTCAGTGGAATTATATTTCCTTCCAACTCCATTCCACACAATTATACCCACAATCAAAAGCAACACCGAACCCTGCATTTGCAAGAAATATGACCTTTCCTGAGCTAATTTTTAGCCACCCTTCTTTCTTGGCTTGCTTTACTTTGTTTGTCAAAAATCTTCATTAATGATTAACCAACCACGAGATTTAAATAGGCCTTAGTCATTCTGAGGCAGGTAAGACAAGTTGCTGAAGTCCAATTGTTCCTGAGATGACCTTGCTGGGGGCGCTGGGTCAAGACATTTTAAGCTTATGGTATTATGATAACACTGGGGCATGCCAATTGAGTTTTGCTGGGATTTTTCCTCTCCTTTTCTAGGACCTTAATTTCAAACAGTGGTGGCAACAGGGAATGGGGTCTCTATCAGTCTTGGTAGCCTCACCCGCACCCCAATTCAAATATGGTCATTTGACACTTTCTCAATCTTACATGAGATCAGACAATTAAGTTCGCGAACTTGTTGCAATGATGTTACTAACCTCTTTTGATATCAGAGGGATTGTTCATTATGAATTTGTACCAACTGGACAAACATGTAACCAAGTTTACTATTTGGAAGTGCTTAAATGGCTGTGTGAAAAAGTTAGATGACCTGAACTTTTTGCCAATTCGTGGCTCTTGCATCACGACAATGCACCAGCTCACACGGCACTGTCTGTGAGGGAGTTTTTAGCCAGTAAACAAATAACTGTATTGGAACACCCTCCATACTCACCTGATCTGGCCCCCAATGACTTCTTTCTTTACCTGAAGATAAAGGAAATATTGAAAGGAAGACATTTTGGTGACATTCAGGACATCAAGTGTAATCCAACAACATCTCTGATGGCCATTCCAGAAAAAGAGTTGCAAAATTGCTTTGAAGGGTGGACTAGGTGCTGGCATCAGTGCATAGCTTCCCAATGGAGTACTTCGAAGTTGACCGTAGTGATATTCAGCAACAAGGTATGTAGCACTTTTTCTATGATGAGTTCCCGAACTTAATTGGCAGACTTCGTACAAAGTGTTATGTAAATAGCTTCCTGAGAGGCCCCTAAACTCCCCTTTCCCAATAAGATGCTCCCCCCAAAAAAAAAATTCTAGAAATGCAACTGATTCTAAATGTACTCTAGCATTTATAGAAGGAAGTGTTCTGAACATTGGAGACAATAATAAAAACAACCTATTTAGCACAATTTCTCAGGCCTTACATACAAATAGTGAAACCATTGGGCACCCGGTCAAGGCCTGCCCTTAGTATTTCTTTTCTTTGTTCCTCGTTTTCCTTATATTTGGGGATAATGTTAAAGTCTTAGAGGGTGATAACTTGGTGGGAGATAAAAGTAATGACTACAGTAATTTAACTATATGGCAATTGAATACTTACTATATGTCATGTAGTTTGCATGGACTTTTAAAAACTTTTTATTAAAAATAATATAGATAAAGAATTATGCACCAATCACCTACAGCGTGATGAATTTTCACAAATTGAGCACATCCGTGTAACTGGCATCCAGATGAAAACAGGACCAGCATTCCAGAAGCTATTCTATGGCCCTTTCCAGCCATTCCCTCCTCACCAAGGGGAACCACCATTCTGACTTCTAACAGCATAGCTTTGTTTTTCATGAGTCATTTTTTTCGTACTTGAGAGAGCTACTACTATTATCCCCATTTTACAGATAAAAAGCAAGGAGGCAGAAGGAGGCTTAATAATTTCCCTAAGTCACATAGCTGGTAAGTGAAAGAGCCTGGATTTGAACCTGGATTATCTAACTCCAGAGCTGGGGATGGTGGTGAAGGGTAATTATAATCCACCCATTTTGTGAGGATTTAAAGTCATTTGTTTGTTCTAGAAATTATACTGACCTAAAAGAGTCATTGGAAAGGAGAGGGGAAAAAATCAGCATGCATGGCAGAACACGGGGTACAAAACTTGGGGCCTAGAGTCTCCTGGCCCTGTTGGATTACCTTTCTATATATTTTGTTTCCTGGTGGCTTCCAAATGTCTTGCACTCTAACGTCCCCTTTATCAAACTTTGCTCTCAGGAAGGGAAAGAATGAACTAATTCACATGACGGTAAGTTATGAATTTTTGACTAAGGGCAAATCCCTTGTTCAATAAACAGGAAGAAAGCCCTAATTTTGGAACTTAAGGCCATAGCCAGTCAAAGAGAATCACTTCAAGGGTTGGGAGGTCATCCAACTGCCCATGACCTTGCACCACAAAGGCAGCTTAGTGTATGGAGCTCAGCCTAGGAATTCCAAGTTGCCAGGGGCCAAATAATTAGACGCTCTGGACAGTTAACTGCACAATGTTAACGACCAGTGACCCCAACATGAGACATATTGAATCAAATCCTGGAAAGACACTCCAATCAAGGAACTTCCTTTATTGTAAAACACTAATCATATTATCAACTTACCTTTGAATGGTATTTCACTGTCCACAGAAAGCTTTCTTCAGCTCTGTCTCACTTGAGCCTCATGACAATCCTTAAGATAATTATAGAAGATGTTCTTCTCTTTCCTCTTCTGTTTCTCCTCCTTCTCTTTGCTCATTTTATTCAACAAATGTTCTTCTGAGCATCTACTGTGGGCCAGGCTTTGTGGTAGGGCCTAAAGATACAATGATGAGCCTTATCTCCATTTTATCAAGGAAGAAATTGAGGCACAAAGAGTATAAACAACTTGCCCGAGGTTACATTGATATTCTGAAAAAATAATTATATGGTTTGACTGTTTATCGTCTGCCAAACACTTTAATGTAGTATCTTGTTAAATCCTCATAATTCTATGAGGTGGTTACTATTATTTTAACTCCCATTTTACAAATGAAGAAACTGAGGGTCAGAGAGAGATTACATGACAGCCCCAGCTGTGTAGATGGAAGAACCAACATTCAGACCCTTGGTGGTCTGACTCCAGAAATGAGAACTTAAGCATTACCTTACAGATTCAACAACCGATGATATCACTGGCTCATCTGGAACCTAAATGGAACTCACTAGAGCTTTGACTCTGATGCAAAAAGCAGGTAAGAGCTCTATGATTCTGTGGAAGTCTGTAAAATGACTTGGTTAACTTAGCATAAGCCCTACTTTTTGGGTTAAATAGATCTTTCAGTGCATCTTTTACAGAACAGCTTTTTCACCCAAATGTTAAATATATCCATTCAAACAGGACTGGACATAAAGCCCTTGATATTTGAAATTAAAAAAAAAAAAGCACAATAAATTGATGCCTTAATTTAAACATTCTGCTCTCAGTAAACTGGGATACCCCAGGGATGGAACAAAGATTGGTCATTGAAGACTTCACTTCCACTTTTCAGGTTTCCCCTGGTAACCTGAATGTTTATGTACCTCCCTTTTCCCCAAAGTTAGTCCCACCATGGGGCAATCACATGAGGAGCGTGTGGCTCCTTGCGTTTTGGGGGTCCAGAGAGAAGAGACAACACCCCCATTTTCTCTGTGATGTACCAACAGTATCTAGTACCAAAAAGCCAGGACCAACAGTATCTAGTCCCATGTATCTAGAACCTAGTACCTAGTACTAGGTACCTAGTATCTAGTACCCTGGTGCAACATAGAACATGGGTGCTGACACCCTCCTGCCTCCATTCTTGCCCCCCTTCCATTCACTCTCTGCACTATAGCCAGTGTGATCTTCCTAAAATTAAATATGAATGTCAAAAATATTCAGTGACAGTACAAAATTCAGACACTAGCTTAAAACACACAAGGCCCTTTATAACTGGACCTCTGTGCATCCCTCTAGAAGTATCTCCTGCCAGTGGCATGCAGGCAGAACTGATATTCAGACGGTATGCACCAGTACAGCCATCCCAGCCATTCACCACTGGTGTGTCCTCTGACCAACTAGAGCCTGTGCTGTTTACTGCAGATTTTGACTATGTTTTTTTCACCTGGTTACTATTTTTTCCAATTACGCCAAACTATCTGCAGTTCCTTTAAGAAGTTCGCTTCCCTCTAGTAGTGTTCACCCAACAAACTCCCACTTATTCGTCAAACATTTGTTGAGCACTTACTATATATGCTAAGCACTGTGCTAGGCATTCAGGATAGAGAGCTAACGTTCTGCTTTTAAGAAAATGCTGGTCCAGTGGGAAGACAGTAAAGTGAAGAGAAGAATTACAAAATGGTGGGAGAAGTTGTAGGATAGAGACAAATCCCAGTGTTTGGGGAGGACAGAAGAGGGGCCCTCAACCCAGACTCAGGGTTCAGACTGCTATTCCTGGAGAGAGAAGATCTATGCTGGATTCTGAAGGCTAAGAAGGGGTAGAAGGAATTTTGATAAAGGGAGTGATGGGTCTGTAAATAGCATGAAAGAATTAAAGTCTAAAATGGGAAGTCGGGCTAGTGATATGAGGTAGGTGTGTGTGTGTGTGTGTGTGTGTGTGTGTGTGTGTGTGTGTGTTTTGAAGGTGCATAAAGTGCAGAGGTTGTCAGTCATTCAGGTGTGAAATTCCACCCTGACCACAGTGGGGAGTCAATAATCGATTTTCACCAGGTGAATGATTTGATCCTATACCCATTAAGCAGTCCCTTTCCATACCCTCTACCTCCAGTTCTTGGCAACCACTGATCTCTCTCTGTCTCTGCGGACTTCCTTATTCTCCACACTTTCTATAAATGGAATCAGATAACATGTGGCCATGTATGACAGGCTTTTTTCTCTTAGCATGTTTTCAAAGTTTATCCATTGCATGTATTAGTACTTCATCATTTCTTTTTATGCCTGGATAATATTTCACTGTATAGACATACCCTCATTTTATTTGTCCAACAGTTGATGGACATTTGTATTTTTTCTACTTTTTGGCTATTATGAATAATACTGGTATGAATATTCATGTACAAGTTTTTGTTTGAACACCTGCTTTCATTTCTCTTGAATATTTACTACCTAGGAGTGCAATTGCGTGGTCATAGAGTAATTCTATGTTTAATTTTTGGGAACCACCAAACTGTTTTGCACCATTTTATGTCTCACCAGCAGTGTATGAGGGTGCCAATTTCTCCATGTGTCGATACTTTTCCCCCCTTATTTTATTATAGCCATCCTAGTGGGGATAAAGTGGTAGGTCATTGTGGTTTTGATTTGCATTTCCCTAATGACTAATGATGTTGAGAATGTTTTTATGTGCTTATTGACTATTTTTATATCTTCTTTGGAGAACTATCTATTCAATTCCTTTGCTCATTTTTAATTGGGTTGTCTTTTTATTGTTGAATTGCAAAAGTTCTTTACATATTCTTGATACCAAACCCATGTCAGATATGTGACTTGCCAATATTTTCTCCCATTTTATGGGTTATCTTTTCACTTTCTTTTCTTTTTAAAGATTTTAATTTAAAATACAGCTAACATAAAATATTATATTAGTTTCAGGTATGCACCATAGTTATTCAACATTCATATACCTAAAGAAGTGATCACCATGATAAGTCCAGCACCCATCTGACACCGTGCAATGCTATCACAATATTATTGACTATATTCCCCATGCTGTACATTACATCCCCATGACTTATTTGTTTTATACCTGGAAATTTGGACCTCTCATTTCACTTCCCTTTCCCCCACCATTTTAAAATTTATCAATTACACTTGACATTCAGTATATTTTATATTAATTTTAGGTGCACAACATAGTGGTTAGGCATTTATATAATTTAAGAAGTGATCCCTCTGACTAATCTAGTACCTACCTAGCACTATGTATAGTTATTGCCATATCATCCTCTATATTCCTCCTGTATGGGACTCTCTGCACTTCCTGGACTTGTATGTCTGTTTCCTTCACCAGGTTAGGGTATTTTTCGTCCTTATTTCTTCAAATAGGTTCTCAGTCCCTTGCTTTCTCTCTCCTTCTGGTACCCCTATGATATGAATGTTGTTACACTTGATGTTGTCCCAGAGGTCTCTTGAGCTATCCTTGTTTTTTTTAATTTGTTTTTCTTTATGCTATTTTGATTGGGTGTTTCTGCTACCTTGTCTTCCCAATCACTTACTTGATCCTGGGCTCCATTTAATCTGCTGCTGATTCCTTCTAGTGTGTTCTTCATTTCATTTATTATATTCTTCATTTCTGGCTGATTCTTTTTTATGGTTTCTATGTCCTTTTTTATGCTTACTATCTCTTTTTTGAAGTTCTCACTAAGTTCCTTGAATATTCTTATAACCATTGTTTTGAATTCAGTCTCTGGTAGGTTGCTTTCCTCCATTTTGTTTAGTTCTTTTTCTTGATTTTTCTCCTGTTCTTTCATTTGGGATGCATTTCTTTGTTTCCTCATTTTGGCTGCCTTGCTGTGTTTGTTTCTATATATTAATTGATCTGCTATATCTCCCAGTCTTGGCAAGGTGGCCTTATGTAGCAGGTGCCCTGTGGGGTCCAGTGGAACAGTCTCCCTGATCACCTGAGCCAGGTGCTCCAGGAGTGTCCCTTGTGTGGATTGTGTGTGCTCTCCTGTTATAGTTGAACTTTAACTGCTATTGGAATGTCAGCATGTGGAATTGACCCTCAGGCTGACTGGCTGTGGGGTTTGGCCGTGTCTACAGTTTATGGGTTGCTGTGTAGGAGGCTTACCGCACTGAGTGGCATTTACCCCAATGGGCTCTGGAGCCTATTGAGACCACCCTTTGTGTGTGCTACTTGTGGGGCTAATTGGGCGGTGCTGTGCTGTGGTCTGAAGCCAACCTCCAAGTATGTTGGTTCTGGGGCCTCTTGGGAGGGGCTCCAGTGCAGGCACTGGTCACCCACTGCCTGTGACTGGCCGGGGCTACCTGGTAGGAGCTACAAAGTGATCTGTGGTTGTTTGCTGCCTGTGCTAACCCTGGAGGCGTGTGGGAGAGGCCACACTGCCATCCGAGGGTGACTGCCACCGGTACCAGGCCTGGGGTAACTGCAAAAAGCCAGGACACTCAGAGGCCTGCTGCCACCTGTTGGCTTCCTTAAGGTTCAGCCACTGATAAAGCTTCTTGCCATATGTGAATTTACTGAGGCCGGGTCTCAGGGAGTCACTAGAATGAGAAGAGTTGTGGTCACCAGGTTAATGTAGATTCTGGTTTGGTACCGGTGCTGAGCTTGGAGCGACTCAGCCAAAGTCTCAGAGCACACCAAGGCCAGTCACCATCCGCCTGGGGCCCGTGGACTCTGATAGTTTTCCAAGAAAGAATGCAATGAGGGAGGGGCTGGCTGCTCAAGGAGAAAGCGCCTCCAGCATTGTGTGAGTTAGGTGGGACTACGTCCCAGCTGAGTCAGCAGGACGGGCGAAGCAGCAGAGCTCACCAGGCCAATCAAATTCAGGCTTGGCCTGTGGGGGCAGGCTCAACATAGGAAAGATGGCGCCTGCCTGCACAGGAGAAAGACTCCTCACCAGTAAAATGCTGATTGTCTTCCAGTCCTCGCCCTTCAGTCTGCCCCCGCATGTCTCCGAGGGCCCCCAAATCACCATCCCTCCGCTGGAGCCTAAGGTGAGTGCCTGCGAGCTAGTAAGTCTGTGTGCGGGCCGTTTAAGAGGATGTCTGGCTTTCCTGCAGCCTTCTGTCCCACCTGATCAGTAGGAATCCCCACTATTTTTCACAGCCAGATGTTGTGGGGGCTCCTCTTCCATGCACCAGTATTCTGGGCTGGGGACCCTGTTGTGGGGGACTGGGGTCCCTCGCTCCTCTGAGGGCAACCTCTGAGGCTGAGATAGCCCTCCTGATTCTCAACTGCCACAGGTTGGTTTGGGGCCTGTTCTGCATCTCTGCTCCTCCTACCAGTCTTGTTGTGGCTTCTTTATAAGTTATGGGACTTCTGTTCAGCTAGACTTCAGATGGTTCTCCAGGTTGATTGTTCTATAATTTAGTCGTAATTTTAATGTGTTCACGGAAGAATGCAGGCATGGCGTTTATCTAGTCTGCCATCTTGGATCTCTCCTTCACTTTTTTGATAGTGTCTTTTAATGACAAATGTTTTAAATTTTGATGAAGTCAAATGTATCTGATTTTTCTTTTGTTGCTATGGTTTTGGTGTCATATCTAACAATACATTGCTAAATCTAAGCTTATGAAGAATTTTTTCTGTTTTTTTCCTAAGAGTTTTCTAGTTTAGTTCTTGCATTTAGGTCTTTGATGCATTTTGAGTTTATTTTTGCATGTAGTGTGAGGTAGGGGCGCAAATTTATTCTTTTGGATATTCAGTTGTCCAAGCACAACTTCTTGCAAAGACTTTTCCTTCCCTATTGAATGGTCTTGGCACGCTTGTCAAAAATCAATTGGTCATAGATGTATGGGTTTGTTTCTAAACTGTCAATTCCATTCCATTGATATATATGTGTATTCTTATGTCAATACCACACTGTCTTTATTACTACAGGTTTGTAGTAAGTTTAGAAATTGGGAAGAGTGAGTCCTTCAACTTTGTCCTTCCTTTCCAAGATTGTTTTGACTATTTGGGGTCCCTTGCAATTCTGCTTGAATTTTAGGATCAGCTTTTTCCATTTCTACAAAAAAAATAAAAATAAAAAAAAAATAAAAAAGAAAGCTGTTGGGATTTTGATAAGTATTGTGTTGGATCTGTAGATCGCTTCATGGAATATTGCCATCTTAACAAAATCAAGCCTTCCAATTCATGAACATAGACTGTTTTACCGTTTATTCAGGTCTTCTTTAATTTATTTCAGCAATGTTTTGTTGTTTTCAGTGTACAAGTATTAGTTAAATTTATTTCTAAGTAGTTTGTGCTTTTTGATGCTGTTGTAAACGGAATTGTGTCTTTAATTTTGGGATAGTTCATTGCTAGTGTACAGAAATATATCTGATTTTTGTATGTTTTTAGTATCCATTTTTAACTCCTTGTTTCATTTCTCAGTTTATTCAGAACATGGAAGGGAAAAAGAGGTTCTATTTATTAGGACCCTTTTAGAAACCAACACTTGATATACATATATTTGGTAGCTGAGGACATGGAATGAAGATCAGAGAGGAAGAGTGTGCACAAGGACAAAGGAAGGGTCAAGAATGGAACTTTAGTGAACACTGATTATGGGGGCAGTTAGAAGAAGAGTTACCATGCAAAGATCTCAGAAGCCACAGTCAGAGAGGAAACTGTGTTTCGTTATTTGTTGCTATGTCAAATTCCACTACAAACCTTAAAGGCGTAAAACAACTTTCTCTCATTTCTGCCTGGTATTTGACAAAATAGTTTTGCCCAATATAAAATAAATCTGGAGACCACTAAATTAGATTGACGTGTCCCTTTAGTCTGAAGATTTAAAGTTTTGGTGGCTGTGATGAGGAGATAATGGGCTAGGGCAGTGGTTTGCTACTAAATGTTTAACAACTGGCTCTCCAGAAAGAAAAGGCCCTGATTTGTAGCATTGCCAATTTCCATGACATAAGTACTCCCACCATGGCTGATTTCAAGATGCCAAGGTGCTGTCACCAAAGGCAGAGTGGGGAAGAGAGTACAGTAGTCCAGGTTTATTTAGTATTTCCACCATTCAGATAAAATAGTATAAATAACCTTACAGCATAAACAATAATGGTAAGTTTTGAGTATTTTTACATTTGTTTTTAATATAATTTGTTTAATTATAGGTTTATATAATTTTACTTTTAACAATGGCTGTTTAATAACTGGTTCACAAAATCCCTAAAAATTAAACAATTAGCACTAAGGAGCTAGCACAAGTCAGCTTCAGCCTGGGCTAGAGGCACACTTAGAGCTAAGGGACACATGTCCTTGCATAAACAGAAGAGCATGGGTAAGGAGGACAGACCTCTCTTAGACTGACTTCTTACGAGAATTTGGGCAATTCACTGAAACTGACAATAGTTATTTCTCAAGATTGTTATAAAACTTAAAGATAAATATATAGAGTCTGATCCACAAGAGGTGTTCAGAAATGTTAGTTTAATATTTATTTTTCCATAGCTTTAAGCATAGCTTCAGTTTTACTTTGTACACAGAAGACACTTAAGTGTCACCAAGGATACAATTGGGAATTACTAAGTCCAACATTGGGTATAGCACTTATGTGAACACACACATGCAAATAAGTTTCACTTATTACCGTGTTTCCCCGAAAATAAGACTGGGTCTTATATTAAGTTTTGCTCCAAAAGACACATTAGGGCTTATGTTCAGGGGATGTCATCCTGAAAAATCATGCTAGGGCTTATTTTCGGGGAAACATGGTATATACTTTGCATGGCAGAGCCTTAGAAATCTTGCCTCCAGGAGTTTTGGAGGAGGGGAAGCAAAGTATCATGCTCACAGCAACCCTAAAAATTGGGAACCAGACTGTGATTATGTGAAGACCCCCTATAAGACCTTCCTGGTTCCGCAAATATAGTCCTGACAGATGGCTCAGAAACTTGAAAATTCTGCCCTCTAAATGTCCAATGTGTTACCTACAGGGAGTAGGGGTTGGCCCTGAGCTCATCTCGGGGATCGGCTTATCAGTCAGCTTGCAGGGCAGAGAGCAGGGCCCTAGAGAAACGTCACATGGAGCAGGTATGTGTCATGGGACAAAAGGAGGGAGGACTGGGGCAAAGATTCTGGCGTGGAGTGGGGCTTTGCTGGGGGCTGTTAAGATGTGAAGGAAGGTAAAGATACCAAGCAGCAATGAGAGGAAAGGGTCAAGAAGAGACACAAAACCAGTTCTGCCCTGCCTCCCAGCGCTGCTGGAGCCTCCACCGCCCTGTGAGAAAGCTGACAGCCTCTGCTTTTCTGTGTCCTCAACTGCAAGTGCCAGGGATATAGTTAATTCAGGAAGGAAATGCACAGTGGCTGGCACCTGATCCACCTTCAACTCGTTTGTCAACATTTCACAGCCTCTTTGGAGAGGCCTGTGGAGAGATGAGCTGAGAAGTATAATCCTTTCCCCCTGGGGAGGCCAGGTGTTTTTGGCTTTGGGTGGTGGTTTTTTTTTTTTGTTTCTGTTTTTTGGAATACTGGTCATGTAGGAAAGAGCAGTTGCAACCTGTCAACCATGTTTTAGGTATGGGAAATCGAGCATTGTCACAATCCCACCAAAATAATGTCTTACTTCAGAGAGTGGTGGCCAGCAGTATGTTGGGAAACCTGGCTTTGTGCTCAACTGGGGGTCCCTGGGCAAGTCACCTGGCTTCTTCAGCCTTCCATATCCTTTTTGTAAATCAGAGATAATAGGACCTACCTTGCAAGGTTACTGTGGGGAGACATGATGCAAGTTAAATGCGTTGCCCAATGGTAAGTAATATTGTAGTAAGTGCTCAATAAATCGGAGCAACTGGTGTATTACTACCGCCTTGGTGAACTTGGGCAGGTTATTTCATTTTTCTAGGTCTTAGTTTCCTCATTTGTGTATTGTGGGCTAGATGACCCTGGGGCATCTCTGATTCTAGCATTCCATTATTCCACAACAAACAAGATTCTTTGCCTCAGCTCTGGCTCTGCCTACGTACAGCAAGAGATTAAGCCATATGCTTTGTCTGTTGCAATGCTCAAATAGTGAAGACCTTTGACAGCCAAGAAGGCTTATTCACTCCTCCCCTTGAATAGTGCTCCAAGGCTCTGGGACAAAGAGCAAACTAAGGTGTTTCTCTAACCACAGGATTAAAAGAGGGGCCAGGGTGCTAGGTAGCAAGACCTGGGTGTAGTGAAAACAGGGTCTTCAAAAGACTACCTAGAGCGGGGGGAACAGATGTGATCTTGGGCGGAGGTCATGATAGACATGGCAACATTTGCTCAGGGACCTAGCACCATCTTCTGGGATACTACCCCCAAAAGAGGTGGTGGAGCAGGGATGAGACAGCTCTCACTTTTTGAAAAAAATTCCCCTCTGGGCTCTGGTTGAATGAGGCAGAGGCTTATTTTTTCTGAATGGGGCCCTGTGAATGATTATATAATAAAGTAGGAAAGAGATGGGTGTCTTAAGGCAAAGCTTTTATCTCTGGGTTGGAGGAAACAGAGGGCTAGGTTGAAGGCAGGTAGAATCCTTTTAGCGTTTAGTCCTGCCTAATATTTCAAGTTGTCCTAATGTCCCTAATTCAGGTACATAATGGGACAAGAATTGAGTACCTTGGACACAGAGCAGAAGGAAAATCTTTTCCTCAGACAGACCTAGGTCCGTAATGCAAGATGCTAAGGAGTTCAAGTTGACTTATTCCCAAAATACGTTGGATCAACCCCATCTCCATAAAAAAAGAAAGGAAAGGAAAGGAATGAAAGGGAAAAGAAAAGGAAAGGAACCTATGAATATGTGTACAGAACATTTTCTACAATCCGTGTTTTCCCAGAGTCTCATTTCTTTTGGGGCCTCCCCTCATTTCCATTAGTGATTTCCAGATGTCAGTTAAGGAGATGGTTTCCAGCTGGCAGAAAGTGTTGCTCATTAAGAATATTCACAAGACCCCAGGCCTTTGGCTGAGAACTCATAGGGTTTCTGTCACCCTCCCAGCTGGAACGTCTCTACTAGATGACAAACTTCCTGAAGTTTTTTCCTACACATCTTATGCTGTGATAAAATTTCAAGGGCCTGTTTCTGTTTTTTATACTGTCTCTCATTTTGTGCCACTAATTCCATGCCTCTGTCAGTATCAAAGAAGCATATGTCACCAAAAAAAAGAATGGTTTGGGTGGTCAAAGGCCAACCCCACCCAGCCACAACCCAGCTGCCGTCTTTGTCACTCTGTCACTCTGTTTCCTGCCTGGACTCAGAAGAATGGGAGCTGCAAGGGATCTTAGAGATCATGTGTTCTCATTTAATACGAGCTTGCCCACTGATTCATCATGTCACAGTCACACTTTTAGGCTAAATAACAGCAATATGTCCAGCATACCCTCAAACAGGAGTATCGGCCTTGTAGAATGCTCTTCCACTTAAAAAAGTGTGCAAAACTGAAAAATGATATGATGTTCACCAATGTTACCCCAATAAATTTAATTTTAAAAGTGTGCCCACAATGAGCTCCCAGGGACCTGGGGAGCTCTCTTTAACTATGGGACTGTCACTTGCATAATTCTGTTATCTGGGCAAAAACAAAGAAAGGTGAGTGTTATTGGTTTGCTAAAGCTGCCATAACAAAATACCAATGACTCAGTGGCTTAAACAACAGAATTTATTTCTCACAATTCTGGAGGCTAGAAGTTCACGATCAAGGTGTTGGCTGGTTTGGTTTCTCCTGAGGGCTCTCTCCTTGGCTTGTGGATGGTGATCTTCTTGCTGTGTCCTCACACAGCCTTTCCACTGTACATCCCTGATGTTACTTGGTGTGTCCAAATTTTGTCTTCTTATAAGGATTCTAGGCCCAATTTAATGTCTCGCTTTAACTTAATCACCTCTTTAAAGACCCTGTCTCCAAATACAGTCACATTCTGAGGTACTGAGGGCTACGGCTTCAACATATAAATTTTGAGGGGACACATTTCAGCCCATAACAGTGAGAGTTTCTGCTCTCTTTTTGTTGCTGCTAAGGAAGAAGAAGAGGAGAACATATTCTAGAATTTCAGAGGAATATAAACAGTCAGGAACTATCCAGAGGTTAGCAACTAGAACCAAGAATGTAAAATAAGAAGAAAAGTTAAAAGAACTCGGATCACTGGGCCTGAAATAGAAAAGGCTGATTTTCTTTTAATGAAATATAGGGGAACGGCTTAAATATGCTCACCATACAACTTGGACGTGCAGGGTAAACATTTTCTTTGTGTTGTCACCTTATTTGTTGTTATTTGCTGGGTAAAGAGGAGAAACATAACTGAATGCCCAATCCAGCTTCAACCTTAGTCTAAATCAATCACTTAATTAGTCCCTGTGTGTCCACTCAAGGTCTTCGCTTTCTCTTGGCTTCTCCCCCATTCTTAGAGGTTAGAGCCATCTAAGGGGCTCAGCCACATCTGAGCCTTTGGCCCATGGCATCGTTGGAGGGAAGAAGGCACCTTGTTTTATGTAGGCCCTTAAATGTGTCCTTGCCCCTAGGTGTTCAGTTGGCCCACACTACTAAGGTCTGCAACCTGTGTAGCTCCTGGTCTGGGCGTCTTATCACTTGTCCCCTGGCTCCTCTTCTCACCTCAGCTCCTTCTGAAGCTGTAGATACTTCAGAGCTCTGCCCCCACCTCCCTCTGCCATTCTGGGCTAGCTCACTGGCTCTCCAGTGGGAATGGAGAGAGCTTGGGGACTGTAGAGTTAGGCCCTTGCTCTCTGCCTGACATGCAGCTTAGCTTTCATACCACATTGGACTCTCCACTCTACCTTGGCCCCTGTCCAGAGCAGAGACTGCTACCAGACTTCTCCTCACAGTCTTAAACAAACAGGGAGTAGGGAAGAGACTTATCTTCTACGTGCTTCTCAGCTTGTTGGACATGCCTTTCAAAGGGGTATCAGAGCATATATCTCACCACTTGCCCTCATAACAGCTTCCATCCATGGCCTCTTCTTCCCACGATGCCCCGGGACAAGTAGTAGCAGCGAATTCATTTACTTCCAACGCTTTATAGCTTCCTGACTCTAACCTAAATATAACCTACAGATTCCTGGCTAAACCTAAATAGTAAACAGAGTTATCTTCTCTATCCTATGGGAGAAACTCTATGCTCCAGACCAACTGGGAGCTAAAATTATTTAGAAAAATCCCTTTTCTCACCCCAAGCCTAACATTCAAGTTATTGTCTTGCTGTGAAATCCTATTTTGAATGTCAGACACTGAATACTAACTTTTTTTCTCTTTGAATTCCTTCAAATGTCATTCTATTTACTTCTCCAGATAAAAAGACTTCCTGCAGAAAGAAAAAAAGAAAAGCACATTCATCCCCCCCTCCCATTACAGTAGTGTGTCTACTTCTTGAAGGCAAAAGTACTTCCCCGAAGCTCTTGTTTAATGTTATTTTAGGGAAGAGAAGGGGAAAGTAGGAGGGAAATTAATATTTTGAAGATAATAACTATCTCCTGATTTGATAGGAAACAACAAGGAAAATTTGGGTTGAATCAAAATGGAAACACTTTTGAGCAGTTGGAGAGAGACTGAGTGTGTAACCATACTTGGGAATTGGAGTAAGGAAGAGTAATCATGCCAAAGACGAAGAGATGAACTAAATGGCCTCTGCAAATCTCTTCTAGATCACACTCCTGTTCTCCTCACACTGAGAAGGCCCAGAGATGAGGTTGAACCATCTTTTCTAGAGTCCAGTGTATGTGTGTGGTCAGAAACATTATAAGGCCAAGAAGTTTTCGGTTCTATAGAATGTCTGTGAAATCCTTCCCAGCAAGGCAACTGAAACTCGGTAAATCTTAGGAAACTCAGAGGCTTCTGGGAAGAAGAAAATCAGAGAAGCCGCAGAGATTCTTTCATGCATGGAGATTGGGAAGCTTGGTTTTGGAGGCGAGTGAACCAACTCCACCAGAGGCCCTGCTTGGTGGCTCTATGGGGGTTACTAGACAGGGCTCCAGAGAAAAAGGTCACAGCCTTGGCTTCTCCAAGCCTCAGTTTCCTCATCCGTAAAAGAGGGTATTGGTGCCTACCTCCTATGTTTATTGAGCAGGTTACATGAGATAACATAGATCTAGCACCCAACACAGGGCCTGGCACATAGCAAGTTGTCAGTAAATGACAGCAGTTTTTATAACTGCCATTATTTTTAGTGAAACCCTGAAAGAAACAATACAGGGAAGGCAGAGTGGAAAAATCTTCAAGAGGATCCTCTGGTATATAAAATAAACAAAAGATTGCTTTGTATGGTGTTTTTATCCCCTCCTCCTGGGTAAACCAAGGAGCAAAGATACGATTGTAATGTTGCAATCCATGTTGTCAATGAGGACATAACGTGACTAGGATCGTCAGGGGTTTTACCAAGAAAATGACAAGGATATTTGACCCTGTGCTGTAGGGTAAGGATTACATGCCGAGAGCTCAACCCCTCTCACGTTCTCTTGTGACCCCAAAAAAGTCAGAACCCTCAGGCTGAGTGATTTGGGGCAATATATGCATGATACTGAGTGGGAGGACTCCGGGTCGAGCGAAGAATGGAAAATTCCCATTTTTATTGTGGCTTCATAATTGTGTGTTTAAAATGAACAAGAGAGATAGACATAATACAAACCAGAATTAAGGGTAGAAGAATGAGGAAAGTCAGGGACTCAGGAACTAGAGCTGAAGGGGGAAAAAAAGACACTGGAGTTAGAACCATAATCACTGTGATTCAGCAGCTCAAAAAACCTTTACAGTCAGCACTTCCCCTGATTTTCCAGATAAGGAAACTGAGGCTCATAAAGTCAGATTACTTGCCCAAGTCCACAGTTAATAAATCTGGGTCTCCCAGCTTCCCTATAGCACTCTTTTCATATCCAGGGATTAGAGAGAAGACCCTCACAGGGAATAGCTAAGAAGAAGAAAAAAAAGTCATTTCTATCCAAGTCTCAAGACCTATGATTGGTTAGCTGGCAACTTTCAGCTTCATGAAAAGAAACTTGACTCCAAGAACTGCAGCCAAGAGAAGGCCCTGGAATAGAGGCCCAAATGTTAAAGAAACAAGAGGTTGGAGTTGAGCAATGGATGGCAGGACTCCAGGCACCGGAAGGGAGCAAATGCACCTGTTTAGGTACTGAAGCACGACAGGCCCCAGGCAGGCCTAACCCCAACGGGGGGAAGCTGCAGGAGGGCAGAGCAAAGGGCTTGGTTGGAAAAACTTACTTTACAACACTATCCAAGATTCTGGGATGTCAGTGAACATTCTTCCTCTTCTTTCTTTTTTTTCTTGTTGCCCAGCATCAAAATCCCCCTTCCTAATGTTAAGGAATCCCCCATGTGAGTCAGAGCATTCTTCTGGCACCAGTATCTCAAGAATTAACCAGAGGATAGGAACCCAGGGTAACTATGTTGTATCTTCTGATTGTTAGCCAATGCCCGCATAGTACCGAAGCAAAAAGGAAGAAATCTTGCCCTTCTTGTCCTCCACTGCCGAAGAGCACAGGTTCTCGCTCATCACCACCAAGGACTCTGGACTGGGCAGAGTCATAAACAGTGATGTGGGATCCATGGCAGCAGCTGAGGTGGTCTAGCATTAAAATCAATGTCAAAGGACAGTGACCATGGTTGGAAATAATGGTGGCATCCTGGTTGCTTTTCATTAATTCATTTTCCACCATTGTTGGCCAGCATCCAACTACAGATACCTGGCTAACACAGGCGCCATTCCTCACCTGCAACAGGAGTTTGAGAAGGCTACAGGTCAGCTCACCTGTGCATCTTACAAAGGCAGAAGATGGAAGAGCATGACAGATGATGAAAAGCTTCACAGTGAAAAACACACTGAGGAAACAAATTTGTAAAACCATCTGTTGTACTTGCTAAAATCACGTACATGATGCTGGGGGCAAGACCAGGTCAGACAGTCCTGCCACTGCTGCTCTCCATTAGGGACA
This sequence comes from Rhinolophus sinicus, assembly GCF_057876585.1. Taxonomy (NCBI): domain Eukaryota; kingdom Metazoa; phylum Chordata; class Mammalia; order Chiroptera; family Rhinolophidae; genus Rhinolophus; species Rhinolophus sinicus. The sequence continues at coordinate 141,472,948 of NC_142501.1, forward strand.
GACCCACATTTAAGTTGGAGGTTCAGAAAATTGCCCACAGTCACACTGGTAGCCAAGAGGTAGAATGCTGGGAAGATGTTGGGTTCAATTGAACTTTGAAATGTAAGGAAGAAAAGAGGCTTTGGTTCCTTTTAAAAAGAAGCATTAGGTGCTGGTCTGGTCTGGATTATACAATCTGTACCAAGGACTTCCTCAGCTTCATAAACAATGAAGCATTGATTGAGAGAGAGAGGGAGGTGAGAGCTATTTCCTGATTGGAACAAAGAAGACAACGCTAGGATTTTTAAGCTTTGCTGAGAAAGTTATGTAATAGCTGCACTGTCTCCCTGCTTTTCCAGGCTGATCATACGAGAGGAAGACAGGAGATATCTGTGGTAGATATGAGGAAATACCCTCTGATCTTCTGTTAGGCTACCATTTTCTAGGTCCAGGCCCTGTGCTCCCCTTTCGTTCTTTGTGACAAGCCCCAGGAAATCACCCCGTGTTAAAAAAACAAACAAACAAAAACCCCACAGGCTCAGAATGGCATTACTCATGCTGAAAGCCCATGATACCAAACCTAGATTTAATACCTGATTTAATTGCAGTTTCAACCTTTCCCAGAAATATAATCTTAATCACCAATCTGGAATTTTTAGGTTGAGCACCAGTAAGATACTCTCTCGTGTAGGCCTTCTCCATCCCCCATAAGAAGAAGAATCTATCAGCATGATAAAACCCTTAAATTTCCTTTACCCCAGAAAAGAAGACGCCCCAGTCTAAAAATAATCCTTTCTTTTTCCTTTCTTTGTTTTTTGTTGTTGTTGTTTTCTATTTTTTATTTTTGTCTTTTTTTTGTTTTTTGCTAATCACTCCCCTTCCTTACTCTTCTTCTTCAAAAAACTCCCATTTTGTACAACCCTGGGAGCACCCTTCTAGTTGCTAGATGGAATGCTGCCCGATTCGTCTAGCAATAAAGCCAGTTAGGTCTTCAAATTTCCTTTCTTTCACTTCTGTTTTCCATTTCCTCTCTAAAGCTGCTCCCACCCACGCTATCCCCTGAAGTTCTTATAACTGCTCCATCCCACCCCAAAATGGCTACAGAATAAGAACACCTCATTCCAGGTGCCCTCTAAGACAAATATAAGCCCTTATTCGCCTAAGGATTTTCTTCCTAAGCATTCAGGACAAACAAATGGGACAACAAAAATACAAAGGGATATTTACACAGCATAAGAATCTTCCAAGGTCCCCATAGTCCTGGTTCTCGCATGTTGAAACAAGACAATACTAAGTATGGCTGACTTTTACCAGGCATTGGGCTAAGTGTTTCAGCAGGTGTTATTATATTCCCAAGAACCCTATGCATTTTATTAATGGGACTGAAGCTGGAGAGATTAAGTAACTTTTCCAAGGTCAATTGGTAGTTAGCTGCAGAATTGAAATTTGAACCTGTCTGTCTGATTCTATATCTGATGCTCTTCTTTTAAATTTTATTTTAGTTTTGTAATGCTCACTTCCATCCTTGTCCCTTCTTACCATCCCTTCTCCCCCTTATAAATAATTTCTATTAATTTCTGATTTATGCTTCTAGTGTTTCTTTTTGAGAACACACACATACACACACACACACACACACACACACACACACACACTAAAACTGGCGTTCTTTTTATCATGCCCAGCTGAATGCCTCCTATGTATTTTTTTAAAAGAACAAATCAATTTAGTAAGAAAGAAAAATTTTTCCAGAGCCAAATAAGAGGGGATTTATAGGAAGTGAATGCTTCTTTAGATGATTGAAAATAGATACATAAGGATTTCTCGGCATTCTCTAAAACCTCCTGAACAGCTTTTTAAAGTGTCTGTAGTAATAATATTGGTGTTTGAATATCAGAAACAAAAGTGTGAATAAATTGGAAATTTCCTGAATATAAGTAGAAATCTGGTGTAACACCAGTAAAAGCCAGGTGCCCAAGTGGCCAAGTCTCTGCATAGAGTTGTAACAGAGTGAAATGCTCAGCCTCTCTGATTCCATCTTGTTCAAACCTGCTCTGTTCCCATGGCTTTCAGGTTAATAGCTTCTGCCTAATCTTGCATATAGGCATGCTCATCATTAGAAGAATTCTGCTTGCAGCTTGAGTTTTACAAAAACAGCCCCTTACAAGAAAGTGCCTTTCCTGAGGAGATAAGGGAAGTATATATTTAAAAAAATGATTGTTTAATCAAAGATTTGCAGAAACCTCACGATGAGATTCACATCAACTAGAGTCAACAGACTAAGAACAAAGAAGTTCCACAATCTTCCATGGACCCTTGTTGGCGCCCAGATGTCTATGGGCATCAGTCATCCCTTGTCCCTCTTGTTTCCCCTTCCTTTATATAAAAGAAACCTGAACTGTGTACTTTCTCAAGATGGTTCCTTGGGATGCTAGTCTGCCATCTTTTTCGCTTGCTGGTTTTCCAAATAAAGTCAGTTTTCTTGGCCCAACACTTTGTCACTCTACTTCTCGGCTGAGATATGGTGAGTGGTACAAACTTGGACTCAATTACAGAGTCGCTTTCTTCCTGGGGCCACTGCTTGGGTTTTTGCCATTGCCCACCAAAGATTCTCCTTCTCCATGGTAGGAGCTAAACACCCCAGGGCTTAGGTTAGCAAAGAGTTGCCTCACCCAAACCAAAACTCTCAAATAGTCCTCACAGACTCAGTCTTTGTAGTCTAACTGTCCTCTTGCCATAGTAGTTGCTTCTCCATGTGTTCTTGTCAATGAGCCCCCAGCTGCTGGGAGGCGGTGTATACCAAAGGCAACAGATGAGGAATAATAACATCCTGACACAGCTTACTTCCTACTTCAAAGCAACTTTTTTCTTTTGTCTTTGTCATAAACAAGTAGATTACAACAATTTCACTTAAGTCAAACATGTGGATTTGGAATCATATTAAACCAATACACAACAGATCTCTCATAACTCCCCAACCTCATCTCCAGCCATGCTGTCGTCTTCACTAGTCCTTGAACACACCAAACGAGCTCTTCCTTGGGGTCCTTACGCTTGCTGTTCCCTCTGTCTAGAGAGCCTTTCCTCAAGATAGCCACATGCCTCACTCCCCTATTTCCTTTAGATCTCTGTTCAAATATCTCTTTACTAAGAGGCCTTTTTCAAGTACTCAATCTAAAAAAACACTTGCACACATTTCACCCCATCACTCTCTATCTCCATTACTTTGCTTAATTTTTCTCATTGCACTATTCACTCTCACCCCCAATAGAATAGAAGCTCTGTCTAGGCAGCTATTTTCCCTCGTTAGTTCACAGCTATATTCCCAGAGCTTAGCAGTGTTTGATACAGAGGCGGAACTTAATAAATAAATAGCTGCGGATGGACGAATGAAAGAATTTCTCCTTTGCAAAATGTCAGTTCAACCACACTATTTTTTATTTTTTGGGGGGATGTATAAAATGAAACAGGTTATCATTAACCAGGATATATCCAACTGAGCGCACCAGGTGTGACTTTTAACTTGCTAAAGAGAAATATTAGTGGATAGAAAAAAATTTTGCCCCTCCTCCCTCTTCTTCCCACTTTCCCAGCCCTACTCCAGTATCTCTGAAACAAGATGAGCTCTAAGCAAAGTATGCTGAATTAAGCCTGACTGTTCCCCCTGGTGAGGTGCTCTGCCTAATTTGGCTTTGGTGAGAAGCAAAGGGGAAGGGTGTTCATGGACTAGTGCCATTGAGAGAATATCCTGCAGAGCTCCATCCACATTGAGGAAGCCATACAATTCCAGTCTAAAACCCACAGCAAAACTAACAAAGGAAGAGAGGAGACTCAAGGACAGAATCCACAATGGGTCATCCTGCTCCTATCATTACCAGAATAACCAGACCCTCGGTTTGCAAAGGGAGGGAGGAAAAGGAGGAATGGAAAGGAGGAAATGGATTTTGTTATATGCACTTATTTTTAAATACATTTTTCTTATAAGTAACATGTTGGAGTCATTTAGGAAAATCTAAAAGTAGAATGAAGCAAATAACAATTTTTCACAATCCTACTACCCAGGTATAGCAACTCCTCAAATTTTTAGTTTTTTTTACAGTTGTCTTCCTATGTATTTTTTGTTAGTCATGAAAACAATATGATAGCCTCCGTTTTGTTGGCCAAATTTCTTATCATTTCCATAGGTTACTGCTCTAAAATTTGTACCCAAATAGATGATCATTTTTAAGGCATTTTGAAATGCATTGCCTAGTTGCTTTCCAAAGCAGTTGTACTAATTTACATTCCCTCTAGCAGAGCATGAGAATACATACTTCACCTGGCTTCACCTCGCCTCACTCACCTCACCTCACTTCACCTCACCAATGCTGACCAAAATCACCTTAAAAATATTTGAATCATGACATTGTGTAAAAAGATGAAATCAATTGTCATTACCCTCTGAGCACCTTAAACTTCCTGGAGAGGCAATGAAAAGGGAAGAGATAAAATTTGAGAGATTGAGATGCCCTCTTAGTCTAAAAATACAATGCTGCTCATTACTCACCTCGGTCTTTTATAACCATTAACTGCCTCTCCAGCTCTCCCCAGTCAAACCCTTGCCCCTAGGGCTTCTCTTCTTCCCTAAGGGATCTCTCTTTTTTGTGATTTCCCTGCTTTAACTCCTTAGGAATCCACTGAGTTCAGAGAGCAGTGTCCTGCCCACTTAGCTTTCTCAAGAGCTCTCAAATTTGGCCTCTCCCATTCCTGCAAAATTGCTTTCTCTTCCTCTGTCATTTGGAGATTAGGAGAAAATATGTGAGCATCCCTACCCTGGATTGTTCATGTGTGTGTGTGTGTGTGTGTGTGTGTGTGTGTGTGTGTGTGTGTGTTTAAGGACTCAAAATATTTCAGAGATGATGGTGATAATGAAGGTGATGATGCCACTGTTCTCGGGGGTGATGACTGAACATTCCATTCATTGTGCTCAGCAGCTGGATACATGTGTCTGCTTAAGCCTCACAGGTACAGTCACATTTGTCGTCTTAACCCTCACTTAACCCTCACCCTGTGGGATGGGCACTAGTATTACATTCATTTTACAGATTAAGGAAATCTAGGGAAGGAGGTTTGATATAGGTCACTTAACCTGTAAATGGCAGACCCACGCCTAGAGCAATGTCTGACTCCAAACAACAGTATTCATAAAACTTCCCCTGCGTTTCAATGTATCTATGTCAAGATTTTCCAACATTTTCACTCATCCATTCCTTTAATCACATAACAATAATAATGATGTCTTCAAATCATATCTTATATATTTGCAGGACACCTAGTTCCCTTCCAAAGATTTCTCAAGATCTTGGGGGAATGGAGATTGTTGTCACCCTCACTGCAGACCGCAGCTCTGAGCTGCATTGTGGATTGCTCATACCTTCTGAGAACGTTTCTCCGGGCGGTGGTTCACCCCAAACACGACCTCTTTCCCAGTGTACACACAGCTTCACACTGACTTCTCCCTTCCTGACACCACCACACCCAGAGTTGAATATATATAGATCATTGTACTGCAGGCTTAGGAGGAACAGTTGTTGATTATAGAACAGAACAAGAGGGTTTGAAATTGATTATCAGAATTCATTGCTGTGAAGTCTGGTATGAGGCAGTATAGTAGGGTATATTCAAGAGTACAGGCTCTGGAGCCCAAGTCCCGACCCTCCCACAATAATGCATGTTCTCTATGTTGAGGCTACTGGTGTTGTTGACAGCGGCCTCTGCTCTGATTCCTTAGAATTCATGCTGGCATCTGTCCTGATTGGTCAGTTGTGAATGTTTGCTATCAACATCATGCCAGTCATTAAACATTTTGAATACCTTACTCCATGCGTAAATTTTAGCCCGTCACTTAGGCATTTTTGTGCTCCATTTTCGTCATCCTTTTACCAGAAGCCACAAGCCCTTTGCTTAGAGTAGGGGAGGCTACTTATTACAGTAACTAGCGTCTGAAGGTAGATAAGAGGAAATGAGACAGCTCTGTACATTGGTTCTAAAATAAACCATCAGCCATATAACTCGAGGCCTGTCTGGTTAGAGTGGGACCTGGATGGCACCATGAAAAAAGTCCTCAGTTCACATGATTGTTTGCTTACAATTACAATTTCATGAGGGCAAAATCCATATGTGGTTATCGTGTAAGAACTCCTTGCAGGAAAACAGCCTTCTGTCACCTGCCCCAGGTCAGTGAGCTTCAGATGAATGAGTATCAGAGGGGTCACTAGGAATAAGATAAGGGAAGATTTCCTGGGAAATGGACAGAATTATAAAGAGCTGCTGCTTTAAGACTAAGTTTGCATCAGAGGAAGAACTCACAATAGATTTAAGTATATAAAACATCTATATTATTTTGTTTAAAAAAATCATTCAAAGATGAACCACAAACTGAAAATATATGTTACAAAATACAGCAAACAGAGTCTAATCACTTTAATATTAGGTTGGTGCAAAAGTAATTGAGGTTTAAAAGGTTAAAAATAATTGCAAAAATCGCAATTACTTTTGCACCAACTTATTACATAACTCATACAATTTAGTTATGTTTGGAAGAGAGCAGCAATATAGAGAAAACACTGTCTTTGGGACTCCAATTTTTTAAAATGGCCAAAAAACATGAATAGATAAAACATCAAGGAGGAAATATAAATGATGAAAAAACTTTGGAAGAAATATTTTACATCATTGATAACTGAACAAATTTTAATTTTGAGAAAGGATTCCTTGCATGTCAAATTATTTATCCATATGCATTGCATATCTGAAAGCTGCTAAGAGAGTAGATCTTAAAAGTTTTCATTAGAAGAAAAAAAATTATAACTATGTATGATAACTAAACTTACTGTAATGATCATTTCACAATATACATAAATATCAAATCATTGTGTTGTACACCTGAAACCAATATAATGTCATTTGTCAATTACACCTCAATAAAAATTATTCTTTCATTCAACAAATAAATATTGAACATATAGTGTGTGCAAGACGCTTCAAACCCTGGAACTTCAGTAGTAAACAAAGTAGACATAAACCCCACCCTCTTGGAGATTTCATCCTGGTATGGGAGGCAGACAATAAAAAAAAAATTATATGTAAAAGACATAATATATTAGATAGTGATAAGTGCTCAAAAGTAAAGCCATGGAAGAGAAGGCCTTAAGGATGGTGAGTGGGACATGCTCTTTTGTATAGGGTGGCCAGGGATGAGCAAGTAGCCAAAAGAGAGGAGGGAGTGAGCCATTGAGGTATCTGGGGAAAGGGCTTCTCAGTAGAGACACCAGAAGGTACAAAGTCTGAGGCAAAATGTGGCTTCTGTGTGCAAGGAACAGCCAGGAGGCTGAAGGTCTAGAACAGAACGGGCAAGAGAGAGAGCAATAGTAGTAAGTTTAGAAAAAGAGGATGCAAGCCGGATGATATAGGGCTCTGTAGGTCACTGTAAGAACTTCAGCTTTAAGTTGGGATAAAACTGGAAGCCACAGGAGGGTTTGGGGTAGAGGATGATGTAATCTGATGTATTCGTTTGCTGGAGCTGCTATAACAAAATACCACAGACTGAGTGGCTTACACAACAGAAATTTATTTTCTTACAGTTCTGTAGGCTGAAAGTCAGAGATCAAAGTGTCAGCAGGCTTGTTTTCTTCTGAGGCCTCTCTCCTTGGCTTGTAGATGGCCGCCTTCTTGCTGTGTCCTCCCATGATCTTTCCTCTGTGTGTATGAATCCCTCCCTCCCTCGTGTGTCTTCCTCTTCTTGTAAGGACACCAGTCAGATTGGTTTAGAGCCCACCCTAATGCTTCATTTTAACTTAACAGCTCTTTCATGCTTTATCTCCAAATAGACTCATACTCTCGTGTACTAGGGGTTAGGACTTCAACATATGAATTTGGGAGGGGGGACACATTTCAGCCCATAGCAACTGATTTACATTTTAACAGCATCACTTTCACTGCTGGGTTGAGAATAGAGTTGGTTTCCAAGAGCAGAAACCAAGAGACCAGTTAGAAGTTTATTACAACAACCCAGACAAGAGATGACAGTGATTAAATATTTATCATTCCCATCTTTTCATTGTGAAATACAACACAAAGACACAAAATTACATAAATGAACTGCTTGATGGAAAATTACAAAATCAGCACCTATGTAACTAGGTGAAAGAATAGAATAATGCCTACACCCCAGAATCGTGAGATTCTTTTTAAAACCATTTTTTCTGCATATTACCTCCAAAATCATCTATTACTCTTTCTATCAATTCTTTTTTTCATTTTTTATTATAGTATATTTTATTACCATAAAATTTACCATTTGTAAGTGCACCATTCAGTAGAATTGTGCAACCGTCACCATCATCCATCTCCAGGACCTTTTCCATCTTCCCACACTGATGCTCTGAAACCATTAAATACTAACTAACTTCCCTTTTCCCCTTCCCTCAGCCCTTGGCGACCCCCATTCTCATTTCTGTCTCTATGAATTTGTACCTCCATGTACCTCGTATAGTGGAGTCACACAGTATTTGTCCTTTTATGAATTACTTCTTAAATTAAAAAGACTATTAACATTTACAAAATAAAACTGAACTCATAAGAATCAGTTCAACTTGGCTGAAATCCCATGATTCACAGCAATAATCAGTTCAAACATGATTTCATCAGCTCACCAAATGTCTCAACATGACAAGACTTTAGCAGTTCCTTGGCAAAGAGGTATTTTTGGTATAAGACTACCATTCTCAACTTTCCTCAAACCACATTGGGTGGGAGTGGAGCAGAAGCTTCAGAACAGGAGAAAGGCTTAGGGACGCAGAAACATCATTAGAGTGTATCTGCCACCTCACCCCCAATGACCCTTGACCTGGAAATGCTCATAGCAGAACAAGATCTACAGTAGGGCTATTCATAATTAATCATACCAGCTGTTATCTGTTAAACACTAACTGTGGGCTAGGTCCCATTTTAAACACTTTAAATGTATTAACTCATTCAAGCCTCACAGCAGCTCCATGAGACAGATATAAATATTATCCTCACTTGCAGATGAGGAAATTGAGGCACAGGGAAGTTGAGTAACTTGTTCAAGATCACACAGATAGTAGGAAGTTGAGCTGGCTTCAAACGTAGGCCCTTGCTCTTCACCAGTGGTTCTCAGACGTGCGTGCACGCCAGAAGCCCAGGAGGGCCTGTCACAACACTCATCACTAGGCTGCCCCAGAGTTTCAGACTCAGTCGTTCTTAGGTGGAACCCCAGAATTTGCATTTCTGACACGTTCCTAAGATTGCTATGCTGCTGGTCTGGGGACCACACATTGCAAAGCCCTGCTCTAACAACGGGTCAAGGTAACGTCTATGTCATGAGCATCAACTACGAATCAGGCACTTTACAAGAACATTGAGCGCTTATTCCCATTTTACAACTGAGTATTTGAGAATCAACAAGATTCCTTAATTCCAAGATTCCAAAGACCTCCTCAGGTTCACAGAAGCATAAGTGCTGCAGCCCATGTTCAAGACCAGCTTTCTGAATGCCAAAGCCCTTGTCTTTTACACCCCCCTGCCTCACTGGCAGAGTCAGACGGGGTGTTCTACGCCGGCTTATAGCTGGGCACCTCATCGAAGCAGTGTTCAGTAAGTATTTGTTCATTTTAGTGAAGGCAGGAGAAATGGATTTTCTATTACTAACTATACACACACACACACACACACACACACTATATATATATATATATATATATATATATATATATATATATATGTATGTATATAATGTTTTTATGTTCAAAAAGAGAATTAATCTCCTGCACTTAACATAGCCTAACATTTTACATTTTAACCTCAGTGACAGTGTCTTTCATTTTATACTATTTCTGTCACTCATAACTGGGTAGTAGTTGGTCACTCTCAGTCATTAAGAATGACTTAACGAATGTAGTTTCAAAATCTTTTTCAACATTTGTTAAGTTTGCTTCTTTTTTCTTTTTTGATTTTTCATGTTGGCATAATACTCTTATCTCCTTTGTTTCTAAAGTTCTTTTTCTCCCATCTGTGTTCTTATACAATTTAACAAAGTAGACAAATTCTGAGACAGACTAGGAAAGGGTTTAATGTCTGTCTGACTTTCAGTTGGTTCTAGGAAGCAACTTTATATTATTATCAGCTGCTTGGTCTCCGAGTGGGTGGGTCTGCAATTGGACTACTCATAACATATATGGAAGAATTTTCTCTCCTGATTCAAGGTTGCTGTCTACTAAGTAGATACCTGGATTAACTGGTGCCCTATTTTCTATTTTTTTCGAGTGTTGTTGTGGTCCACACTGTTGGCTATCCAACCAAAATCTTCCTTGCCAACAGAACCTTACTGTTGTTCAGGTATTAGGGGTACAGCAATGTGTTGAGGGAAAGTGCACCCCTTCCCCAGCCCCAGGGAATACATCTGATTGTTGTAAAACCAGTCATGCAATAACATAGACCAACCTCTGTCAGTGATTGGGCTAGGGATGTACATGTGACCAAGTTCTGGCCAATGAGATAGAGAAAGAACACTGCTGGGGCTTTTGGGAAAGAATTTGCTCCCTGATAAAAGTAGGGAATGCATTCTACTAATTCTTTCTCATTGCACATCTTTTTGATAGCACTTGTTCTATTTGCAGAACACGTTTTAAAATAGTATAATTTACTACTTAATTCTCTTAGTTGAACCAAATGTTAGAACAGGTCCCCATAAAAAGATAGATGCCTGGAGTTCTGTGGCTTTCACCCTACATCCCGCCAAGATGGGACAGGAATTGGAATGCTCAGAGTCCACTCTTAGGGACAAAGAACACCTGGGTGTATGCCATTTCTCTGCTCAGTAGCTGGTTTCTGGACCTTGGCCCAGGTATCTTATGTGGGAATCTCAATTGCTATATGCTGTACAGCTAATTTACATATGAAGCCTCAGAGAGTCTTACAGCTTAAATAACTTCCCACAAACCCAGCTATTAAGAACGCAATGTAGCTGGTGCAAAACAAGACAAATTGCTATCTATAGATAGGTTCTCTGGATTACAAGGACACCTGTGGGCTACATGTAGGCACTTGCAACAGTTTAATCACTACCATAGGCATGTACCACTTATTAGTTGAGTTAATTAAGAAAACAAGGAATACCGCATCAACTTTGGGCTGGATTTTATTTCAACCTAGCCCAAGACTCTCAGGGGTGGGGTGGAGAGGGAGACCCTGCTTCAGATCTCCAAGATCTTGAAACAAAGCAATTCACTTGCTTTGGGTTTATATATCAATCTTCTAAACTTGGGACCTGCAAGTGGAGTTGTTAGTCTATAAATGACTGAAGTCAGCAGGCTCCAACCACAGTCTTCAGGCCAGAGACAGGGCAAAGAAAACCATTCCTTGGCTTATAGCCAGAAAGGGGACCTCACAGCCAGAGTTTGTCAAAATGCTGTTCCCCCAAAACTTAAAGAACCAGTCTTCCATTGTCTCCATGAAAACACGGAGTTATTTTATAATTTGTGATTCTGAATTTTTTCTCTCTTCTTCTTACCTAGTGTTTCTCTCCTTTTTTTTTTCCACGCAAGTCCTCTCCAAAAGTTTTTCACATTGAATTTTTAATATCCCTATCAGCCAAGGTGTAATCAGGTTTACTTCCTATAGTTGAGTTAATGAAAACAATAGCTATATGGAATAATCTTTTTTGAACCAAAGACATTTCTCCATTCTGCTGCATTTCCGGGAGGTAAGATCCCTTCCCCAATGTGAGAATGTGAGCTTTAGCCTTAAAGAATTCTAACCCTTGTACTTTCAAACTATGGTGAGTCATTCATTTCTAAAGGTGATTAAGGTACATATTGTGTAAGGTAGAAACTTTATTATATTTGGGTTTCTCTGACCTAGATAAGGAAACATGTCCTAAAGAAAGAGAATTTTTAGTACATCTCCCAATCCCCATCCCCATCTTTACTTTTCTCATGGTTACCTATTTTATTATTATTACTTTACTCCCCCCAATTGACATGAATTATTGGCTACAAATCAGTATACATTTTGCTTTTATTACACTTTTCCTTAGATCACTAAAACTTTATTGTTTGTTCTATAAATTTTTCTTTTAATATGAAGATTCTATGACTTCAATTAAATTTAAAAATTATTTTATCAAGTATCCACTACATGCCTATTATCAGTTAAATTGTTCCCCCGAAAAGATATGGTGAAGTCATAACGCCCATAACCTATGAGTGTGACCTTATTTGGAAATAGGGTCTCCAGGTATGGTCAAGATAAGATGAAGTCATACTGGATCAGGGCAGGCCCTAGGTTCAGTGATTGGTGTCCTTATGAAAAGAGAGAAGTTTGTATACAGAGTCAGAGACATGCAGAGAGAACACCATGTAAAGACAGAGGAAGAGACTGGAGAGTTACAGCTCCAAGTCAAGGAACGCCAAGGATTGTGGGCAACCACCAGAAACTGGAAGAGGCAAGGAAAAGTTCTCGCCTAGAAACTTCAGACAGAGCATGGTCCTGCAGCCACCTTGATTTTTTACTTCTATCTTCCAGAACTGTAGGACAATAAATTTCAGTTGTTTTAAGCCATCCATTTTGTGGTACTTTGTTATGGCAGCCCTTGGACACTAATACAACACCCAATTTGATGACGAGATATAAAGACACATAAGATACAATTCTTGTTACCAAGATCCTCACAATCTAAGAGAGAAAAATGTGGACATTTTTAAATTACAAATTTTTAGTGTGTAATAAATGTAAATATAGAAATTGGTACATGCTCATAGAGACAACACAAAAAAGGGAGAAATTAAACTGGGAATATAGGAGAAGCTTTGCAAAAAAAAGTGAATTTAAAAATTCTTAAAATTTTTCTTTATATACAAAAGCACTGGCCTTATTTATTTATTTAAAAAAATTTTTTATTTCAGGTGTACAAAACAATGTAATAGTTAGACATTTATCATTTATACCCCTCACAAAGTGATAACCCTCCTCCCCCAATCTACTACCCCTCTGACATCGCATACAGCCGTTATATTTCCACTGTCTCTATTCCTAATGCTCTACCACTTCTTGTGACCATATATATATATATATATATATATATATATATATATATATATATTAAATTATAGTTGACATTCATTATTGTTCAGCTTCAGCTTCAGGTGTACAGTGCAGTGATCAGGCATCTACATCATCCCTGAGGTGGTCTCCCTAATAAAACAAGTGTTCATCGGATACCCTACAAAATCTTTGCAACATTATTGATTATATTCCCCAAACTGACTTTCATATCCCCGTGGCAATCTTGTGGTTACCAATTGTGCTTTCTAATCCCCTCACCTTCTCCCTCTTTCCTACCTCCCATCCCATCGAGCAACCCTCAGTTTTTCCTCTATATCTCTGAGACTGGTCCTGATTAATTTGTTCATTTATTCTTTTCTTTAGATTGCACATATAAGTGAGGTCATATGTTATTTGTCTTTCTCTGTCTGACTTATTTCACTTAGCATAATGTTCTTTAGGTCCATCCGTATGGTTACAGATGGTAAGGTTTCATTCTTCTTTATGGCTGCGTAATACTCCAGTGTATAAATGTACCATAGTTTCTTTTTTTTTTTTTATTAGTTTCAGGTGCACAAGACAAAGCAAAACTTAGACGTTTATCATTTATATCCCTCACACCGTGTGAACCCCCCTCCCCCCATCCACTATCCCTCTGTACGTTCCCAAAACCTCTCACCTTCCCCTTATCCCCACCCCCCCGCCCCTCTAGCAACCCTCTGTTTTTCCTCCATGTTTCCAAAACTGTCTCTGATTAGTTCATTCACTTATTATTTTCTTTAGATTCCGCATATAAGTGAGATCATATGGTATTTGTCTTTCTCTTTCTTACTTATTTCACTTAACATAATGTTCTCTAGGTCCATCCATGTTGTTGCAAATGGTAAGATTTCTTTCTTCTTTATAGCTGCGTAATACTCCATTGTATAAATATACCACAGTTTCTTAATCCAGTCATCTACTGATGGGCATTTCGGTTGTTTCCAGGTCTTGGCTATTGTGTATAGTGCTGCAATAAACATAGGAGTGCATAAAGATTTTTGAATTGGAGTTTTGGATTTCTCCGGATAGATACCTAGGAGTGGGATTGCTGGATCATAAGGTAGTTCCATTTTCAGATTTTTGAGATACCTCCAAACTGTTTTCCATAGTGGCTGCACCAATCTGCATTCCCACCAACAGTGCACCAGCGTTCCCTTTTCTCCGCATCCACGCCAGCACTTGTTGTTTGTTGATTTATTGATGATAGCCATCCTGACTGGGGTGAGGTGGCATCTCATTGTGGTTTTTATTTGCATTTCTCTAATTGTACCATAGTTTCTTAATACAGTCATCTACCGATGGGCATTTCAGTTGTTTCCATGTCTTGGCTATTGTGTATAGAACCACTGGCCTTTTTTAGTGAATCTTTTCTCTCTTTTTTGTTTGGCTCCCTTCCTTCTCTCCATCCTTTACAACCCACATCAATGAGCACTCTCCCACCCTAGTTAATCTTGTTAATACTCTAGTATTTATTTTTTCATATTTTTCTCCAAACTTAGGTAATCAATCATACTCATATACATATATGTGTTGTCATTGTTCATTTTACAAAAATGTGATCATATTGTAGATATTTTATGTATTTTTCTTGTCTCAACAAAACCTTGTAGAAACCCTTCCATTTCAGTCAATATGGCTCTAAATCATTCTTTTTATTGATTGTATAACATTGCATCCTGTAAGTATACCATATTTTATCCAACCATTCCCCTGTTGATGAGTATGATAAGCATGTTGTAACTGACATCTTTGGACATACATTTCTACTTGCTGTTGCATCTATTTCTGTGGGCTAGATTCCCAGGAGTGGGATTTTGTGGCAAAGGACATACTTTTAATATTTTTAAATGCTGCCTGGATGTTTTTCAAAAATATTATAACACTTCACATTTCCACTTGTGGTATATAAGAGTAGCCCTCCCTTCCCACACCCAGTCCCACCAGCTATAGATGTCAAGATTTTTTTAAATATTTGCCAGCCAGCTGGGTAAAAAAAAAAAATGACATAGCATTCCTTTAATTTCCTGGGCTATTCTTGTATTTTAGCAACTTTTTATATGTTTTTTAGCCATATCAGTTTGTTTTTCTGTGAATTGCTTTTTCATATTGTTTGTTCATTGATTTGATTGAGTTGTTTATACTTTTTGATCAGTTTATAAGAGCAGTGTTTGAATATTAGTAGTATTAATGGTATATCCAAGTCTATCATTTATCATTTGACTTTTTATTTATTATATTTATTATACTTTTGTCATGTAAAATTTTTAGTTTTTGTAATCAAATATGTCTGTCTTTTCTTTTATAGCTTCTGATTTCTAGGTTATGTTAAGAAGACCTCAATAAATAAGTCATGGTGACTATAGTTAATAATACTGTATTGCATATTTGGAAGTTGCTAAGAGAGTAGATCTTAGAAGTTCTCATCACAAGGGAAAAATGTTGTACCTATGCTGACAGATATTAACTAGACTTATTGTGGTGATCATTTCACAAAATATAGAATTATTATGTTGTACACCTGAAACCAATATAATGTTGTATGTCAATTATACCTCAATTAAAATAAAAAAATCTCCTCTGCTACTTACATGTAGGCTCCTAAATTTTCTTTTTTCCCCAGCTTTATTGAGGTATGATTAACAAGTAAAAATTATATAGATTTAGGCAGTAAAACATGATTTTTTAAGGTGTACCAGGTGATGATTTAATATATGCACACCTTATGAAATGATTACCAGAATCAAGTTAATTAACACATCCATCCTCACGCATAGCTACTGTGTGTGTGTGTGTGTGTGTGTGTGTGTGTGTGTGTGTGTGTTGATAACACTTAATATGAAGATTTTAATTCTTCATTCTGTTAATGTGTCCTATCATGTTTATTGATTTACATCCCAGGGATAAATCCCACTTGATCATGATGTATAATTCTTTTAATGTGCTGTTGAATACAGTTTGCTAGTATTTTGTTAAAGATTTTTGTATCTGTGTTCATTAAGGACATTAGCCTATAATTTTCTTTTCTTGCATTATCCTTATCTGGCTTTGGTATGAAGGTAATGCTGACCTTATAAAATGAGTTTGAAATTGCTCTCTCCTCTTCAATTTTTGGAAAGAGTTTGAGAAAGACTGGTATTAATTCGTCTTTAAATGTTTAGTAGAATTAACTAGTGAAGCCATCTGTTTTTGGGCTTTCTATGTTGAGAGGTTTTGATTAGTGATGCAATCCCCTTTCTTGTTATTGGTCATTTCAGATTATTTATTTCTTCACGATTCATTCTTGGCAGGTCGCATGTTTCTAGAAATTTACCCATTTCTTATAGATTGTCCAATATATTCGTGTATAATTGTTCATAGTAGTCTTTTATGAGACTTTGTATTTCTGTAGTATCAGTTGTAATGTCTCCTCTTTCATTTATAATTTTATTTATTTGAGTTCTCTCTTTTTTTTCTTGGTTAATCTAGCTAAAGTTCTATCAATCTTTTCAAAATACCAATTCTTAGTTTTGTTGACTTTTCTATTGCCTTTCTAGTCTCTGTTTCATTTATTTTTGCTCTAATCTTTGTTATTTCCTTCCTTCTGCTAACTTTGGGTTTAGTTTGTTCTTCTTTTTCTAGTTTCTTGAGGTGTAAAGGCCCTGAGCAGACAGGAGCGGCCCCAGACCATGGCTGAGAAGAAACTGGAACCAAGTCACAGGGCTTCTTTAGAATCTGCATTCAGATCAAGGCTGGTAGGCCTGCCTTTGGGGACATGGAGGTGTGTCTCCTACTGGGTTCCTGGGCAGGCAGGACTGCTCTTGGACTGCAGTTGAAAGGGCCTGGAACTGAGTCATAGGCCTGTGTCAGGATTTTAGTTAGACTGAGTAAAGAGGGCCTACCGTGTCCAGGGACACGGGTAGGCAAGTCTCCTGGTCGATCCCTGGGCAGACAGGAGTATTTTGGCCCCATGGCTGAGAGAGGCTGGAGCCATTTCATGATCTGCAGTCAGACTGAGATTGACAGGTCTATCTCTGGGGACATGAATGGGAGAGTCTGCTCGGTCCCTTGGTAGATGCTGCTGATGGGGCTGCAGCCAAGTCCACAGAAGCTGTTTCCAGGTCTGTAGCTAGGACCACAGTTCATGAGTTTGCCACCTGGCTATGTGCCTGCCTTATCAAAATGTCTCTCCTAAGCCTTGGGCTCCACCAGGGTTTTACATTATGTCTGCACCCCTCAACGCTCCCACAAAGGTACTTTTGTCTGTGAATAGATGCCAAATTATTGTTGCTCGGGGGACCTTCCTCAAGTAGGGGACCTTCCACCATCTTGCTCATGTCCTCCTAGTTTTTCTTACAAGGTCTATATCATTTAATTTTGTTTTTCTATGTTTAAGTCTTTAATTCCTCTTGAATAATATTTGTATCTTATTTAACATAGAGGTCCAATTTATTGTTTTTTAATGGATAGTCTTTCCTCACTGATTTGAACTACCCTCTTTGTCATTAAATTCTCACAAACACTGAGATCCATTTCTGAATTCTCAATTTTACTGATTTTGTTCGTTTGCTCTTGTCTATTCTTAGGCCAATCCTAATTTGATTTGCTTATCATGGTCTCCAATATCTTCTTAGGCAAGTACCCCTCACAGTCTTCTTTTGCATATTTTTCCTGGCTGCTGGTATTTAGTATTCATTCTTCCATATAAACTTTAAGATTCAAGGTCTCGGGTAAGAGTATGTGTCTAGCTCAGCCTGAGTGACACGTCCACAGTGGGAAGCCAGTTTTGCTCCTTCTTTTTTAACCACCAAACACCAAAGGTCTTATTTCTATACCTCCTCTCATGATGAAGATCCTAATTGCTCCCAGAGATTTCAGACTCTTACAACAGAAAAGGTCTGATAACTTCTCTTGCACGAGATGACAGGGTGGTTACTTTTTCTTCCAAAAAGTTGACTTATACTCCTGGAGTAAACAAAGGATCACCTCTTACTAGAGCAGCAGAAAAGAAAATGTACATATACGCATTTTTAATCTCTGATATATCCTATTATCCAACTTGTAGGTATTTAGTTAGCAATTTAAAAGCTTTAGGTGGAAGAGTCACAAGATCAGTTTGACAGCAGTGAAGAAGATGAATAGAAGGGGAAGAAACTGGAGGCAGAAGGCACAGTTAAGCTACGAGTACACAAGTCCAGGCAAAAATGACAAGGAACTGAAATAAGGCAATTGCCAGCGGTATAGAGAGAAGAGCATTTGAAAACCACTTAGCAGGTAGAATTGACAGGATCAGTGATGGGTTTGATGTTGGGTTAGATAAGAATCCAGAACAGCTATCTGATTTCTGGCCTGGGTGGTAGAGTCGATGGTAGTACAGCTAAATGACACAGACACACACACAGGAGGAGGAGTAGACTTGGGTGGCAATGTAAGTAATGAGCTGTTTGGGACATGATGAATTTGAAGGTCTGTGACATATTCATGTGGTGATACTCAGTTGATACTCAGTTGACATGAAGATTATACTGGGTTTGGAGCTAAGGGGAGAGCAAGCCTGGACAAGTGGTTTTGAGAACATTCAGGGTATATGTGGCAGTAAAAACCACGAGGGAAGAGAGCTGAGGATAGAACACTAAGGGACATCAACCTTTACCGGAAAAGGAGGAATTGGAGCCAGCCAGGTATTCTGAGAACAAGCCGTTTAAGAAGCAGAAAGTGGTAACACAAAAGACAAGAGAGAAGTGCTTCAAGAAGAAGGAAATGGTCAGTTCTGTTGAAGGCAACAGTGGGGCCTCAGAAGTATCCAGTAGATTTGGCAATTACCAAATGGTAAAGTTGGCAAGAGCCATTTCAATTGAGTGGGGTAAAAAGAAGTCAGGTTTTAAATGTAGAGTGAAGTCGAAGAGTGAGGGACTATGCCAGATGTCTCCCTCTGTCCCTTCAGATCCACATTCTACCCTTCACCACTCTGCTCTCTGTCCCAGATATAAGGCAACATCAACAGATTCCTGTGACTCCATTGAGTTTGGTCAACAATGAGCCCTGGGAGATTAGAGGGAAAAAGGAGAGTGAGGTGGGATATGTAGTCCCCCAATTGCCTCCTTACAGAGTCTGCTGCATTCACTCAGCCAAAGGTCACGATTTTCTCCAGCTGGGTTCAGGTATCCGCTCTCTCCTGCCTCTTCTCAGGCCTCAGAATGGTAATAGCTCTGCTTTACTAGTCTGAGGCTTCTCTACCACTGTTTGTGTTTCTCTACATCCTGACCACATCTTTATACAGAGTTCTTTATTAAGCCTTCCTTGAATTATCCTACTTTGAGTACACCATCCGTGTCCTGCTGGGGTGAAACCTGCTGGAAACCTGAATGATGTGAGCTGTGAAGAGAGATAGAAATACGCAAGGACAGGGGAGGTTTATTCAAGGGTTTGTTTTTTAAGGGTTAGAGAGTCTTGGATATATTGACAAGCTCATGAAGTTTTAACAGCCAGTGCCTCTTTCAAAGGTGTGACCTGAGAGGAAGGAAGAAATGGGCAGAGAGCTCTTTGCTAGTCACCGGAGTTGATGACATTACAAGTAGCCTCACCACTGTTGCTCAAGCTATTCTAGAACCTGTGTTTCCAGTTTGACCAAGACAGTGCTTTTGCCAGCTTTGCCCATGGCTGTGTTGGCAAGTGTTGGTTTGAGCAATGAGCTGATGGAAAAGTAGACACAGAGTCTAAAGAAGGAGAAAGAACAAAGGTCAGGATCTCAGCAAACCCAGGCACACTGCAATGCACCAAGACACTCAGACAGTAAACAAAGCCATTGGTATTTTATTAAATTTTGCAATGCTCTGCCTGACCCGACTTTACCCACATTGCCAATCTCCTCTATTACCTTTCTCCAGTTCACTGATTCCACCGCACTTCTCTGTCTCTGGGGCCTCCTTTCTCTGTCTCACATAATATAAGCCCTGCTAGGCTCTTAAGCTTGAATTCTGTCCTTTCCACTGCCTGCAACCTGGCACTTGCCCGACTCTTATCCTGGCAACTTCCTCCCCCCTCAGATCTTATCTTAACCACCACTTCCTCAGCAGGCCAGCTACCCAATCCAAACCAATCTCCCTTTGTTACTCTCCTTCAGAGAGTTTTGGACTCCTCTTTCATAGCAGTCACATCTTAAAATTTATTGACATGGAGAATTTTATTTAGAGAGTCTCCGAGATTTTCTTATAAGCTTTTTGTTTGTTTTCATATCTAAGTCTTTAATCCATCTGGTATTTATTTTTATATATTGTAGAGGATAGGCACCCTTTCACAGTCTGTGCTTCTATAGCACTTTGTTGGAACCTCCTACAACTCTTCCTCTCATGCATCCATTCAACAGTTGTTTAATGACTCATGACCTTTTACTAGGCCCCTTACTGCACACAAAGAATAAAAAGAGAATATCCTTATCACAAAGGACAAGAGAATAATGACAGAGCTACTGGGTCCGAGGCCTGGAGAAGGACTAAATATACTTAGGAAGCAGACATGCGAATGGAGAAATGACAATATAACAAGGTAACTGCTTGATGACGCATGATGGCTATAAGCGTCTGTAGTTCTGGCAAAGAATGTGTTTCCATCCTTTTGAGTCTCTCACAGTTTATAGCACTCTGTCTTACCCCTCCTAAAAATCAATAAATACTTTAACAATTAACCTGAGTGTAAAATCTTTCTTTTGTAAGCTTTCACTTTTCTCCTAAGGGCCAAACGCATTTCAACTACTTACTAGATATTTCCACCGAGATGTCCTATAAGCATTTCCAACTGAAAATGTCCTAAATAGAATTCTTCCCTCCGAAACCTAGTCTTCCTTTATTCTGCATGTCTGTTGTCTGAGATCGGAAGCTCAAGAATTATTGTCCGTGCCACCCTCTCCCTAACCCCACATCCAAGTAGTCACCAAGTTTTGTCTATCCTAGATCATAAATAGTTTGTGACTCTTTTTTCTTATTCCTTGGGTCAAACCTTTATTATCTCTTCCCTGAATTGGTCAAAAACATTCCAACAGATCTCTCTGCCTCTTCTCTTTTTTCTCTACAATCTTGTAGTCACCACCACAGTCTTATTTCTGAAACACAAATCTAACACTATCAGTCCCTTGCTTACAATCCTTTAATGGCTCTCCAATATTTTTAGGATAAAGTTCAAATTATTTTAGCATAGCTCAATAGGATCATTTCAATGTGGCTGTAGACAAATCTATCCCACACAGATCATCTAAAATATAGAAAAACTTACAGAGTTGCTCAGTGAGTACTATATTAGGTTTCTATTGGTATTGTAACAAATTATTACAAATTTATGGCTTCAAACAACACAGAGGAAAGGTAGAAAGATCCCTAGACTTTGTAGCTCTGGATTTATTTTTGTGTAGATGAATAACCTCTATCTGCTTACGTCATGATCCAATGGGTTTTCTGTAATTTGAAGACAACTGCAATTATAACTGATAAAAGCACTTCTTTTTTAAAAAACTTTTATTTATGTAAGTGTGTTTTTCCAGGACCCATCAGTTCCAAGTCAAGTAGTTGTTTCAATCTAGTTGTGGAGGGTGCAGCTCACAGTGGCCCATGTGGGGATCAAACTGGCAACCTTGTTGATAAGAGCACTGTGCTCTAACCAACTAAGCCAACCGGCCACCCCAAAAGCATTTCTATAATTAAAATAAAGAGGAAAACTTTTCTGATTCTAAGTTACAGTTCCCCAACTTTGTCATCCATTCCATAAATACACCAAAGTCTCTGTTCTTCTAAGCTCTGTTCACACTCTTTTCCCTAATGCCTCCTTACTTCTTTCTCTAGCAAACTCCTACTCATCCTTCAAAGCCCTGTTCAAATATTACACCCTCACAATTCTTTCCCAAGCTTTCCCTCAAACAGATTTATCATCATAGTTCCCATGTCATTTTATCTATGCTTCTATGATAGCACTTTGTACACTACATTGTATTTGTCTATTTTCTTGACTGTCTCCTCTACTGAACTGTGAGGAACATGTTAGCAACTGGAGGGTCAAAGCCATGTTTTGCATTTGTTTCCTTCAAAGCTGACATGACACTTAGTATATAGTACGTGCATAATAAATGTTTTTCTAATAAGTAAACACGAGACTGAAAAACAATATCCGTATGTTGCTAGCCTCTGGAGTCGATGACATTATAAGTAGCCTCACCACTATTGCTCAAGGCATTCTAGAATTTGTGTTTCTAGTTTGACCGTCAGTCCATTTGCCAGGCTTGCCCATGGTTGTGTTGGCAAGTGTTTGTTTGAGCAATGAGCTGATGGAAAATGTTGCTAAATATCATCCTCTCTTTCCTAAGTTAATCCCTGTCTTCTCTCCACTTCTGTTCTTTCATTTGTTTTTAATCGGTAAAAGAATAGTTGAGGAGTTAGGAGTTAGGGTATGGGTCTTAGTACTTGGATCATTTTAATCAAGATGGGAGTGGGGAGAATTTGAAGTCATGTTTGATTGAAAGTAGGGAAAATGTTGAGAAGCATAGTAAGTAATTTAGGGCAGAAATTGAGAATTAAGAATGAGAATCCCTCAGTCTCTCCTATCTTGAATCAGAATCTCTCATGGCCAAAAGCAATGTGGCTTCAGCAGACCTTGCCCTAACTCAGCCACAGTGTTGAGAGTCTGAATCCCAGCTCCACTTAGCCACCTAGTTGGATAGAAACAGCTTCTTCCTCTGAGAAAGAGGACTAGGAATTCCTGCCTGCCCAGTGCTTAGAATGTTGTGGCGCTCAAAGGGGATCAGCCTATGCGTAAGATTTGCTATAACACCCAACATAAAACTGAATCGTGTAGCTTTATTGTATGTAGGAGAAACACCATCAATGTTTAGTGAATAATTGAATGAATGAATGAGCCCCGTCTGCTAATTATCTTATTTAAATCAAAGACTAAATACAGGAACGACTTCATCTTTAGAGTTTATATAAAACCTCAGCAACACATATGACATCATCATTATGAAGAAAGCTCTTTTCCCCACTAAGCTGCTCATCCTTAGACTTTCTTCATCAGGACAGAACTTTTTATTCCATCATTTGTGATACGGCTTGAAATGCACCATGCCTGAGAAAGATAACATCGAGACTTGAATGACATTAAGGAGTACATGACTGTTTTCCTTTTTTAAAAGTATGTTTTAATAAGGACTAAGGGGAAAATTTGATTGGTTTTACATTTTAAAGAGTAATATAGTGTACTTTGTTATCTGCACTGCTAAAAGGGAGAATAATGTGTGATCTAGAAGCTAGCCACTTACCGCTCAGGTAGGCTATAAAAGCGTCCTTCTCCATGTCCTCCATCTTTCTACCCATGAAATTTTGGACCTCCTGCTTAATAATATTGTTTTGAAGTTAAAAATAAAAAGACAATATAAACACCTAAATTATCAATTTTATATATATATATATAGTGTACATATATCTATACCTACCTATATCTTTCTATATCTATCTATACCTATCTATCTATAGCTATATATATCTATATTTAGATATATATAGATATAGATATAGATATCTGACTTGGAAGACTATCAGAATAGATTACAGGGAATTCTATTAATTTATCCCCACATAACAAATGCCCACTAATCTGCCCTTGCTATGATCAAAATAGTCATCACAAACACCATAATGAAAAAAATCCACATGAAGAATCGGTCTATGACTTTTGCAACCTTCTTCCATTCGCTCCCCTTGGAATTGGTGGCCTTGTGGTCTTTGAGGCATTTGGCAATGTATTCGATATTCCTTGTCAACACTTTGTACCGTGCACAGTAACTGTCAGCATCCCGTGAGTTCTCACCCTGGCACCCCAAGTCATTCTTTAAGAGTTTGTTCATTTCCTTCTTTCTGGGAAGGTCTTTGTTCCTGGCTGTTTTCAGATTGGTCTCTGGAAGTTTGCCATAAACCTTGGTGAGGTGGTCCCGCTCCGTGTCGTGGCGGGGGCTAAGGCAGCTCTCCCCCACATCATAGACAAACAAGATCCTGGACATGTATTTCAGGATGACCACGCGGGCCCAGTGTGGCACTGGCCGGGCCTCAGCTCCGCAGAAGTGGATATTCATCACCATAATGGTCAAGGCAGTGGAGGCTGTGATCAAGGCCATCGTGGCTATGTAGTATTTGCCTGGAAAAGAAGAACAACCAAGTTAGCTTAAAAGTGGCCTCATGTGTGGCTCAAGAAACAAACGCTTATTCTAAAGAAACTGTACACACTAACAGTTACTAGTATAGACTGTCGAATCAAACTTCCTGGGTTCAAGTCCCGACTCTGCCACTTACTAGACTTGTGTCCTGAAATAAGTTATAAAATCCTGCAAAGCCTCAGCTTCTTTAACTCATAGGAATAGAGTGAGGCTTAATTGATACATGTGAAGTTGTGAGCACTGTCCCTTGCACTGAGTTAAAAGGTTTATTTAGGTTTGCTGAGAACATGATGTGAAAAACTTCTGCTTTCTGAAAGCAAACAATTAACAATCTGGGCCAGCTCTCACAATTGTCTTTGGACCTCATTAATGTGAAAGCTCAAAAAGGAGACACTGTGACACTATTAGTCTTTAACATGTGATTCCATGAAGCAAACATCCATGAATAAGAAAAACTAAAGAAGAAAACAATGAAGATAAGGGCACAAATTTATGAAATATAGAACAAAAAACTAAGAAGATGAACAAAACCAAAGGCAAGCTATTTGAAAAGAGTAATAAAATTGATAAACCTTTAATAAGGCTGCTCGTGGAACAGAAGTAGGGTGGTGGGGAAAGAGAGAGAGGATATTAAAAAAAATAACAAAACAAACATTTAGAAAACAATACAATAATATAAATAGCTGAATGACAATACACTTGAAAAACCTAGATAAAATTTCTAGAAATATATGTCAAATTTATGAACACGAATTTGTGTGAAAACAAAGAACACTTGAATAGAAATGGGAATTAATAAAATACCTCTACTGTGCACCCTCCAAAAATGCTCTAGGGCCAAAAGATTTTATAGGTGTGTTTTACCAAACTTTTAAAGAACAGATAAATCATATTTTATGCAAGTTGTTCCAGAAATAGAAAAAGAGGGAAAACTGTCTCACTAATTTTATAAAGTCATTTTATCCTTGATTCCAAAAGTAACAAGACAGCCCATTGCAGTTACAGACGTATTTGAGAAAATTCTAAAAAATTATTAGCCAACTAAATCCAATGGAGTCTTAAAATTATAACTTATCATGATAAAGGAGAGTTTAGTTCAACATCAGAAAACCTAATTCATCTTTTTTTATGGCAGGTTAGTATTCCATTGTGTATATATATCAGATCTTCTTTATCCATTCATCTATCGAAGGACAGACAGTTATTTCTATGTCTTGGCCACCATAAATAAAGCTGCAATGAGCATTGGAGCACATATATCTTTACGGATAAATATTCTCAGATTTTTGGGTAGATACCCAGGAGAGGAATGGTTGGGTCATATGGTAATTCTAGTCTTAATTTTTTGAGGAACCTCCATACTGCCTTCCATTATTGCTGCAACAACCTGCAGTTCCACTAACAGTGTATGAGGGTTCCTTTTTCTCCACAGCCTCTCCAACACTTATTATTTGTTTTATTGATGATAGTCATTTGGAACAACATGGATGGATCTTGAGATTAATATGCTAAGTGAAATAAGTTAGACAGAAAAAGTTGAGAACCATATGATTTCACTGATATGTGGGATATAAAACTGAAAGCAACAAAGGAACAAGACGAACATAGAAACAAAAACTGATAGACACAGACAATAGTTTAGTGGTTACCAGAGGGTAAGGGTGGAGGGGGGTGGTAGATGAGGGTAAAGGGGATCAAATATATGGTGATGGAAGGAGAACTGACTCTGGATGGTGAACACGCAATGTGATATATAGATGATGTAATACAGAATTGTACACCTGAAACCTGTGTAACTACTAACAGTTGTCACCCCAATAAACTTTAATTTAAAAAAAATGAAGAAGGAAAATGATAAATTAATTAATTTTAAAAAAAGAAGAAAATCTAACTGACTATTTATGGGGTAAAAGACAAAACTTACATGATTATCTTAACAGATGAAGACAATGTATTTGATATTGTTCATCATCTGCTTATTACTTGTTAAAAGCTCTAAGTAAACTAAAAATAAATGGGACCTTTTTTAATACGGTAAAAGCTGTGGGCCAGAAGCCTAGATTAAAAGCTACATTATGAAGAAAACTTCAACACATTTCTCTAAAACTGGAAGTACATTTCATAGGTGCTACAAATAACAAATTGTGATCGTTAATAAATATTCTCAAGATTTGTGTGTACCTTCCTTAAAAAATTATGTTTGATATTATCACAGAAACAGGACAAGTGATGCTGGCAAAATTCCTAAGACATGACCTAAGACATCTCTCTTCAGAAATTGATCCAGCTTGCTATTGAATGTCACTATTAAAGAAGAGAGAGGGATTTGCCAATTGATCCTGCCTCAAATAGGTTTATGATTAGATGTCCTCACTGTCAGTCATTTCTGCCACAGGAAAAGTAATAAAAATGCTGATACATCTCTTCCTCTTTACTAGTGGTGGTGGTGGTGGGGTGGGGGGGTGTAGAGAACTTTCTGTATCTATTTCTTTAAAAGGTGCATGTGTGTGTGTGTGTGTGTGTGTGTGTGTGTGTGTGTGTGTGTTTTCCTTGGAGAGACACACAAGAAAGAAATTTCCAAACAAAGAAACCAATGTATAACATCTGAATAGCAGTGAATACTGGATTCAGTAGAGGGTAAAATGGTACTACAATATCCCTTTGATAGTGGTCTCTAAGTCTTAGTGTTGTGAAATTTCTCCTCATTGCTTATTTTAAGAAACTACAAATTAGGTCTAGCTTCTGATTTGGGTAAGCATCTGTTACAACAGCACATCACTGAGATAGAGACGTGGCAGAAAGTAGGTATTGAAGGTGTTAGGAGGGATTTCAGAACAAGGAAGGTAAAGAAAACGGAAGGTAGGAATGGTAGTCTCAATCTACATTCCTACTCTTAAAGAGACATTTCATTATTGCATGTTTTCTTTCATTAAAGTGTATTGGGGTGACAATTTCATTATGGCAGATTTCTGAAAATGTGTTCTACTTTATAATCACTTCAGATTTCCAAATCTTGCCCAAGATTGCTAAATCAAACTTTTTGTGTGTAGGAACCTGCATTTGAACAAGCCCTCCCACACCTATTATACCAAGTAAAGGTTGAGAATTATTCTATTAAAGATAGATGGTAGACCGAAAAATCCAGCTCATCATTTCTATCATGTCTGTTATTTTTCCCAAGAAGAGACCCCTTTTGATGTGAAAAGATAAAAATAGTCACTGTTTACTTGGTACGTACCATATATGCCAGGTTCTGTGTTAAGCCATGACCCGTGAGGTATCAGTTACACATTTTACAGATGATGCAGCAGAGACTCAAAGACTATATAACTTGTCTAAGGTGGATCAAGGAATGAATGGTGAACTCAAGAGTTCAAATACAAATTGCTTCAACTTCAAAACCAAGGCCTTCACCTATAAGCCAGTGTTTTTTAGATTTGAACAGAAAGTGCACCAAAATCACCCAGAAGACTTGTTAAAACAGATGCCAGCCCTCACACCCAGAGTTTCTAATTCAGTAGGTCTAGGGTGGGCCCTGAGACTTTGTATTTCTAAAATGCTGTGGGTCTGGGAACCACACTTTGAAAACCACTGGCTCTAAACTATATTGCCTCTCACTCTTCTTTTGTGTCAACCTGGAGACCAAAAGACCAGTTTTATTTCCCAAAACCACATCTGTATTCAAAGATACAGAAGACACCAACTGAAGTATGTGACAGCCTGTGTTGAGTGTGAAGCTGACCTAATTGTTATGAGTTTAAAGGCATAGACATAACCTCAGTCACTACAAAGTTAGGCTTAAAGAATAAGACCCTTTAACTCACCTATCAGAGGCACATTTTCGGAGGCCGGCATGATCTCTGCCACCATGAGCTGAAATACAGTCATGGCCAATAGGATGGTTACTCCCAAGGAGACCTTTTCCCCAGAGGCTGCTGGTAGATAAAAACTCAAGGGAGCCAGAAAAGATATAAGGACGCATGGAATAAGGAGATTGACGATATAGAATGAGGACCTCCTCTTCAGAAGCAGAGTGAATGTCACATCTGGGTAAGGCTCAGAGCAGCAGCCATAGGAGATCACGTTCTTCACAGCAGGCATTCCATGGACCTCCCACTCCACATCTTCAATGAAGTCGGAGAGGTCACCACTGTCCAGGGCATTGAATATGTCCACCTGATTGCCATTGTAGGTCCAGGAACCAAAGGTCAAGTTACACTGCTGGTTATCAAAGGGGAAGTAGGTGACATCAACCACACAGGAGCTTTTGGTGATAGCTGGTGCATCCCAGGTGATCAACCCATCATAACGCAGGACCACATTTGTGTTCACAGGCCCAGAAGATTCATCATCAGCCCTGGAGGTTAGAGGAGGAAAATGAAGCAGCTTGCTAGAAGAGCTCACCAGCTTATTACTCCAGACAGCTCACCAACCTGTGCCCATCACTCTAGTGTCTTTGGCAATGGATCACCATTCTCCCTATCACCTTGGCTTGAAAATCTGGTATCAACCCTAATTTTCCCTTCTCGTCCATCTCCTGTCACTAATCAGGGCCAAGTTCTCTTGGATTCTTCCTTTAAAGCATCTCTGCTCTATGTCCTTTCCTCTCCGTTCCCAATGCCACTCTCTCCATACAGGTATGATGACAAAAGGTAAAGCTGTCAAAACTAAAATCTGACAGGGAGGCTCTGCTTACCTGATTTTATTAACTTTGGGCACAAAACCATTAACACTGCTTTTTGTTTCTGTTGGAAGAGTTGTACATGTTTATTGTAGAACATTTGGAAAACAGAAAAAAAATTATTCACCATAATCTACGAGATAATCATTTACTCTGGATAAATTTTCTTTTTGCTCTGTCAACATTTATGCCAAGCATTTTTGGGTGCAGAACTTCTATTTTCCTTTAGGGAATAACTCTGTCACCACTGCCATTGCAAGGCAGATGGACTGTTGACCAAGCCAGGATAGGAGTTATGACTTTCTGTCAAGCGGCACAGCCAAAGATAGACTCTATAGGAAGGGAGTTAGGGAATGTATACCCTGACCTCACTTTCTTTTCTCCCTCCAATTGTCCACTGTTGCTTCCCATTGGCCAAACCCAACCAGAATCCAGAGGTAAGGGAGCCCACTGTCTGAAAACATCACCCCAGCTACTCAGAAGTAGTTTAAAAACATGACTATTTATTCGCTCTCTCTGGTTTCTCTGATCACATCATTTTACAGCCCAAAATTTGCAATGATTTCTTTCCTATTGTCCGCCAAATACTTCCAAAGTTCCTTAGTTTAGTGTTCTAGGTGTTCCATAATCTACTTCCATTCAACTTTTGACCCTGATGTCTTCCATTTGTCTCCTTCACTCACACTCCACCAATCAAGGCGGAAACCCTAACACATCTTGTGAGTTTCTCTCTTACTCAAACTCTTTCTTCTAGCTAAAATATTCTGCATGTACAAATCTAATACATCCTTCAAGACCCACATCCTCTGAGCAGCCTTCCCTGCCTTTCCAGTCAGATGAACTTTCTGTCTTTGAAGAGCCATGGCACTCTATTTCTATATAATAAGAGATTTACATTTTTATGCAGTATTAGATGATTTTATGTCCATTTCTTATTAGACTATTCCTTGAGGTCAGAGACTGAGTTTTTAAATCCTAATTTACCCCCCAACACACTACAGAATGCCTTGCACAGAAGAGAGATTTAACAAAGAAGGGTAGGTAGGTAGGTAAGTGGGTTGGTTGAATAAATAAGGCTCATTCTCCTTTAGAAAGTGACATGATAACATAGAAATATCAGAGATTTTGGTTCAAAACCTGATTCAGGTTTTGTAACCTCAAGCAAAGTATATCTTTATCACTTACCTGTAAGAGTAGAGATGTCATACTTCAAGGTTTCTTTTTAATTTTTATATTAAGTAAATAACTATGTATATTAATTTCTTTCTACTATTGTAACAAATTTACATAAACCTAGTGTCTTAAAACTACAAATTTAACATTTTTATAGTTCTAGACGTCAAAAATGATGTAGGCAAAGTTGTGTTCCTTCCGGAGGCTCTAAAAAGGAGAATCTGTTCCCTTGCCTTTTCCAGACTTTAGAGGCTGCCTGCCTTCCTTGGAACAGGCTTCCTTCTTTCCTTCACTCTGACCTCTGCTTCCTTTGTGGCATCTCCTACTCTGACCCTTCTGCCCCTTTTATAAAAACTCTTGTGTTTATATGGGGCCCACCAGGATAATCCAGGATAATCTCATCTCAAATCCTTAATTTAATCACATCTGCAAAGTCCCTTTCGCCATGTAAAGTAACATAGTCACAGGTTTCAGGGATTAGGGTGTGGACACTTTGGGCGCCATTATTCCGTCTACCACACTATGTAAAGCCCACCTCTGCCTGACACACAACAACTGTCCGAAATATATTATTTTCTCCTCTTCCCCCTCTTTCTGTTTCTAACTCGGTCCCATGTTCTCAACTAGAGTATGAAAATATTAGAAGAACAAAATTTCAAAATGGAGGTCAAGAGAGCAGTATTCAATAATATGACCCTAAGAGAATATTTAAATTGTTTTACTTTCAGGCAGTCCCTCCTCCCTTTCTATATCTGATCAAAGACTGTACTGACTTTAGTTGTTTTGCACTTGAGTCCAGCCTTTTCCAGTGCAGGCTATTAAAATCCCATTCCCTGAAACTGGAGGAGTGGGCTGACACCAGAGAACAGTGAGAGTGGAGAGAACCGTGAGAGTCAGCGAGTTTTTTTTAGTCCCCAGAGAGTGCCTGGAACCTCAGCATAGCCTGTCTATTTACTAGTCCCACAATCCATTTCTTTTTCTATCCCCAAGGTCTCCATCTCTCAAGTATCCCCTTCCTTCTCTCCCATGTTGAAAGTTACCCTCTTTCCTTCCAAGGGTAACTTTCCTTCCTGCATTGTGATTTCTTTCCTCCCAAGTCTCCTTCAGGATGTCACCTCTCTTGGTCTCTCTGGCTCCTCTAGTCCCTGCCCAACTCTGTTCCCAAGTCTCTCTTGCCAACTTCCCTTCCCACCCTTCTTATCTCTTTCTGCACCCTGCTCTCAAGAGTAATCAATATCTGTTGCTGTTATTTTTACATCTTGGTTTTATTCTTGCCATTTGACTTCTTATCAACGTGTGCTCTTTCAAAGGTCATTCATAACTTGCAAATAGGCAAATCAAAAGATCCCATCTCTGTCCTCTCAATCATCTAGGCTACTTAAATGAAACTTAAAGCTAAATTCTAGATAAATCTTTCTGAATACAATAGGGCACCCAATTCTTCACTAGGTCTAAAATCCAAGTATTAAAACTTCCCATTAAAACCTAACCATTAGAACTCTCTTATAATAAATGCACATTTGGAATTTCTGTAATCCACTCTTTACCTTTTCTACAAATGTCAGGAATCCTTGCAACTTCTTATACTAACCATTGTATTGGCCATATACTTATACTAAACAACCTTACCAGAACTTTGAGTCCCAATTTATTTATTCCTTTACGGATTTGGTAATAAAGCCAGTATCTGCTTAAACCATTATATTCATGAAGAGTTCACTACCTCTTGGGAAAATTAATTGCTTAAGTTATTAATTATTATTTTTTTAAATTGCTTATCTTCTCTTGAACTTCTACTCATTGTCTTGGGTTTTGCCCTCTGGAGCATTTTTCACTCTTTTTTCTACCTTATTTTCTCTATGATTGCCTAGGATGGCCATCAAGTCTTCCTAGGAACTTCTCTCTTCCAAACTAAGAATCAACAAATACAACTTCTCCTCATTTGAAGCAGCTTCCAGGCCCATCACCATCCTGATCACTCCCTAACAAGCCTAACACCTGGATTCAGGCACCAATGATGAACCTAAATATTAAGCATCTTCCTGCCTAAACTATCTTTATCACACCTGACTGGATCACCGCCTGGATCACCCCTCTTTCTCTCCCCATTACCACTCAGGAAGCCCATTTTGTGGTCTACGATGTTCTGTGCCATCTTCTGAGAAGCAGTTATATTATATTTGGGATCAGAAGATTCTGTGGGTCCAGAGATTCAGCTAGAAGGACCAGGGTCAGGGAAATGGATAGGACTGGGGTCCCTCCTTTGCCCAATCTTTTAACTCTCTTCAGTTCTGTTTTCAGTTGGCTAAAAAAAGGCAAATGACGTCTGACCATAATTACATTTAGAGTTTTGTCTGAATAGTAAAATTCTGACATTTCTGAGTAGGAGAATGCAAAGGAGAAGAGAGGATCTGAAACAGAACTATCGGTGACAAGAGGGGAGGGAAGACTCAAGAGTCAAACCAGAGGAACAGAAAAATGTTGATTAATCAGTGTATTAAAGGCTTTGTGTGTGAAAGGATGGGGGACAGAACCCACACATTTCAAGGCCAATGATCTGGGGGGGAGGGAGAGAGAATGGGGACAGAATTTATCAAAGCCACAGAAGGTTTATGTGAACTCATGAGCACATAACTGGCTTCTCTGATAAGTGGGGCCTGGGGCAGGCTTAACTTAGGTTACCATGCACGCTTGCAAAGAAGCATTTCTGCAGGAGCTGGTCATTGCTTCAGCCAATTCAAGTGGGAAGGAGAGGAAAACCAACATTCTTTTGTTTTCCAGAAAGAATTGTTAGAACTTATACCGTGTGTCCCCGAAAATAAGACTGGATATTATATTAAGGTTTGCTCCAAAAGACGCATGAGGGCTTATATTCAGGGGATGTCATCCTGAAAAACCATGCTAGGGCTTATTTTCCGGTTAGGTCTTATTTTCGGGGAAACACAGTAGAATGCTGTTGCTGATCTATGTAAACTGTATTCTCCGGTTACTTTCCTGCACCCTGTGGGTGAGATGAGGTAATGGACATGTTTCCTTCTCGCCATGTGTGTGTTTGTGTGTATGTGTGTGTGTGTATGTGTTGTATGTGTATGTGAGATAGACAGACAGACAGAGAGAGCGCGAGAGCGAGAGAAAGAGAGAGAGAGAGAGAGAGAGAGAGAGAGAGGTGGTGAGCTGGAGTAATAAAGCACTACCACTTGGATGTTATCTTGCTAGAGAAAAGATATGGAAGAGTCTTCTGGCCACTCAGAGTGGGGATTGGTTAGCAGGATCAGTTTTATGATTCAAGAGGTCGTAATCCCTGGAGGAGCTCTTTGGGTAAGAAGTAAGACTAAAATCCAGGCGCCAGGATACCAGTGTTGCTTCCCGAAGGAAAACTCATTCCCACTAGAAGGCTGAGCTCTCACAAGAGCCCCTGTGAGCTGCCCCTCATTCACCTCATTCTGAGTCAGAGGAACATTTCCCAACCCACAGAAACTTGAGTTCCAGAATAAAAAGAGAGAGAAGCCCCTTTTGAAAACAGATGAAGCAACCGAGCCTGAATTGTGGCCAAGCCCTCTAGTTCCTTCTCAAAGTGTGGTCCATGAACCAGCTGCACTAACTCCTGGAGCTTACTGAAATGCAAAATGTCAAACTCTAACCCAGACCTACTGAATCAGAATCTATATTTTAACAACCTCCTCAGGTGATTTATGTGCACTTTATAGTTTGAGAAACATAAACCTTACTTACCCGTTTACTCAAGCCTCCTTGCTCTAGAACCAGGAAAACGCCACTGGTGATTTTAGAATCTAGTTCATCCTCCACTCCAAACAAAGTTCAAAATCCATAGGCCAGCTTCTAGCTGACCCATTCTGATTTAATCTTAGTAGTATCACTGTTATTGATACATGATTTTGGACAAGGGATCACCACTACTATGGGTTGAATTGTGTCTCCCCCAAATTCATACGTTGAAATCCTAGCCCCCAGCACCTCAGAATGTGATCTACTCGGAATAGAGTCATTACAGATATAATTAGTTAAGATGAAGTCACACTAGTGTAGGTGGGCGGTGGGCACTTAATCCAACACCTTATAAAAGGGAAAATGTGGACATAGGCAATACATAGAGAGAACACCATGTGAAAATGAAGGCAGAGCCTGGGGTGACACTTCTACAAGTCAAGGAGCAACAAAGATTGCCAGCAACCACCCGAAGCCGGAGGAGAGGCCTGGAACAGATTCTTTCTCACGGCCTTCAGAAGGAACCAACCTTGCCCAATACTTGATCTTGCGCTTCTAGCCTCCAGAACTGTGCGCCAGCCAACACATTCCTGTTGTTTAAGTGCCTCCGGTTTGTGGTACCTTGTTACAGCAGCCCTAGAACACTAATACAGCCTCTACAACAGTTTGTTCCCTGAAAGGGGAATGTTATCTCTAAGCTTTCATGTGCTGTTATTTTATCATCTACGATTTTAGTACCATAATTTTAAGGCCTAACAACATGAATTGGTACTGAATTTATGCATGCTTTAAATATTCCTTTTTCATCATGTTAAAATTCTGTTAAATCAATAGGTTCCTTCCTGAGAAACTACTGCCTTGCACTTACTTGTTATATAGGACAATATCTGGCCTCCACACCAGGTCGCTGGGGATCCTGATGGAGTCCAGCCCGTCATACTGGTCTCGATCCCACGTGAGATATGCATCATTCCAGATTTGGCGGATCCACAAATAGACAGTCAGAATTTGGTTTCTTTCATCCTGCACAATGAATCCAGATACAACTTTGTCCAGCAGACACCTCAACAGAATGCCCTCCATCTCTAGAACACGTGTTCTTCACAACAGGATTTCCAAGAGCACTAATCTATTTTCAGTACATAAGTAGGAGCTTTTTCAGTCCATCCCCTTGCTTGACTGCCTTAGTGTTTGGAATGTAAAGTGAACAAATATTTAAGTCGTCAGATCTTGGCATGGACCAACTGCCCAAATTGCCCCCAAAATTGATCAACTGGTGATTCACTTGAATGAAAAAGTGAGGAAATATTTCCAATGGACAGAAGAAAAGTTTTTCCAGTTTCATAATTTTGTGTAATTAAACACCTGTAAGCACTAAATAATGTATGGCATCTTAAAACACCACTTTTCTTTGTTTCTAATTCATATAAAATTCACATAACATGAAACTCACCATTTTAACCACTGTAAAGTATACGATTCAATGGTTTCTAGAATATTCACATCGTTGTACAACCCTCACCACTATCTAATTCCAGAACATTTTCATTACCCCAAAAAAGAAACCCTATGACCATAAAGCATTTCTTTGTCTTTCTCACTGCCCCCAGCAACCACTACTCTCCTTTCTGTCTCTATGGTTTTGCCTATTTTGGATATTTCATAGAATTGGAGTCATATACTATGTAACACCACCTTTCTTTAGATGATCTAAGACTATTACTGTTAATGGGCAAGATTAGGTAACATTTAGTGAAATTAACTTTGTAGAAAGCTTCTTTTCCCTGGTGTCTCCTTCTTCCACCAGCTTGCACCCAGGACTATCTGTTCTCATCCCCTCTCAAATTCACAGATAAAGCATCCCTTTGGAAAGCATTATTAGTTTCCTTCTAAGCAACATGCCAGTGAGTCACCACTGTATGACACTCACCATATCCTTAATCTGAGAAAGTGTAATCTGCAGCGTGACATTCAGGACTTTATCTGTATCTTCTACTGGACGAAGAGCATTGGAATAATCTTCAAAAAGGTCATTAAACAACTTCTGAGCATATTTTCCATCTGCTGTTTCAACAGCTGCTCAAAAAGAGACTTAGATCAACATTCAGTGTCGTGTATTTCAAGGAAAATAACAACAGACTGAGGACTAGAGTTGGGAGGATCCAGCATTAGCTAAGGACAACCTTTGGGTCGATGAGAATTATTTTTCTGGCATGCCCAACCGTGATCAGCACCAATCAGTAAGAAGTATGGAACACTTCCTTGCAGTTAGATTATTGGTGTGTTTCCTGGTCCACCCCACCTCCCACCGAAAAGTGCACCCACCAGCCTCTTACCCCTCAGTCTCGAGGCAGCAAAGTAAATCCAGTAAAAGGAGATGTAATAATGGGGCCAGTTCATCTTTTTCCTGAACCTCTATAAATTCCCAGCCAGGCAGCACAGTCTTCCAATTTCTTCTGTGAGTGGGAAGGGTCTAGGTACAAAGATCCCGCTCTGCTGCAGACTCCAGTAGCTGATGGAGCACTCAGGCTTGCACCGCACAGAGAGCCCCAGGTCCTGAGATCCAGACCCGCCCTCCCTCCCCTCTGGTAATCCGAGACTGGCAGCTCCAGCAGCTGAGATGCCAGGAGCCCCAGGTGGGTTAGGTCAGGCAGTGCTGCTCTGGGGGGGACCATCCCAGTTGAGGGTCTCTAGTCACCCTCAGCAGGAACATCCAGTCCAAACTTTTGGTGGGGAGAGAGGTAGGCGCTCAATACCCCTAAGATTCCACCTTAGTAGAATGGGTACTTTTTTACATCTGCAGCAAGCAGATTCAGCCTGAGCCCAGGGGCTAAAGGAAGCTGAGCAGACCCAGCCATGGGGCAGCCCTCTGGAAAGCCTATATGCACTTTGAGCAGCATTTGAACAAGGAAAGAGAAGAAGTTCCATGATCTCCAGAACAGATGGGCCTTTGGGTTTCTTCTCTGCCTTCAGTTGTCCCACTAGATACAGATCCTGCATAGTATGTGTGCGCCTGTGTGTGGGGTGTGTTGGAGGGGAGAAAAGCATTTCACTCCCTGTGGAAGCAGTAGCATGTGATTTGGACCCAGGTTGGACTGCCAGCCCAAACCCTTCCTAGCTCTATAACACTGAGCCTCCTGAATTAGACACTGGGAAAATAATATGCCCTCTCTCCCAGAGTTACTGGGATACTGTATGCAAAAGCACTTTGAAAATTGTAAAGCACTATGTAAATGTTAGTGATTTTCACCTCTGATTGGCTCTGCAGATCCAGAATTTCCATATTTACCAAGTCCATATTTACCAGGGTTTACTAGCTCTAAAAAAAAAAAAGAAAGAAAAAAAAAAAAGGTTCAAAGGCTACTAACTAAATCAGCAGGAGAATGAGTCATAAGTAGTGATGGTATTACCAAGGATGCTATCCCTTTGCTACCTCATACAATTTCTCATATGTGATCTAATTTTGTTCCCATAAAAGAATGTCAATTTTCAGTTGTCATAGATAGCCTGCCCTCCTCTCACCTGGGGAAATTGCCTTGGAAAACCAAATGAAGATCTTTCGGTCATCTGGAATCAGAGAAAGGAAATTGGATAGCGCTAGTTGGTCAGGTTACAGCTGGCTGATGAGTCACCCTGTCCTTCTTCAGGAATATATCCTCCAAGTGGAACAGACACTCAAGCTGTCAGCTAAATGTGTTTCTTAATTGCCTATGCCCTTCTGTTGATTGTGAAGACATTATTTTCCTGACGCCCTAGTCTGACTCACCCATCAAATGACACAATTCCTAGTGCCCACACTCAGGCCTCCTTCAACAAATCATCCACTCTGAAATCTCCGAGGCTGAAGGTTCTTTTGAAGTTGAATTGACATCTTCTTTCATGTGAGGAAACTAAGGCCCAGCGATGCCCAGTCTCTAGCTCTTCCTTAGTTCAACACCATACAAAAAAGAGAGACAGACAGACCGAGACCGACAGATAGACATAAAGACAGAGAGGGAGCCATAATATAGTGGCCTATAGCTTGCAGGACACCAATGGGAGAAGAAATCCATTAAATTCTCTATTTAGAGTTCAGTAAAGCTGAAAGCAGCTGGATAGGCTTTAGACTGATTTTCTAAAATATGGGCTCAGACAATGAAAATAATCTGAATAAACTTCAGCCATACAGAAATTTGGAACCTTCCAAGTGTACTCCATTTCCTGAGCACCCATTAATTTAGGATTGGTCCTATTTATTGGCATGTTAATTAAGGTTCACAGAGCTCTAAACTATTTCAGTTTGGAAGTTCATGATTCTCATGCCAGCAGCTACTTTTCCCAGGCTCATGGGTAGAAATTCTGACAGCATCTCACCACAGTTTTTGCAAAATCATCCCCTGAGGGAGTATACTCTGGCCAGAGAAAAGGGACCCACAATTCAAAATATTTCTAGAGAGCACAATAATCCTTTCAACATCTGCACCTTTTGAGAAGCAGGAGTCCCAAACCACAGTAAAACATTCCAGCCATTTCAGAGTTTCTGGGAGCCAAATCCTCCCCTATATACCAATGCTGAGGCACTTATCTATTGCCAAATACGATATTAGGGTATTAGAGACATTCCACAAGATATTCATATTTTTTTAAACACAATTTGTATCATGTAAGCAATACATGTCTACTATAGAAAGTATAGAAAATCAGGTAAAGAAAGGTCACCCAGAGGAATCCAACCAGGCAGAGATAGACAGGGTTCCCACAGCAGCCATCTTTCTTAAATGCTCATGTCCTTGAGATCTGGAAGGATACAGGCCATTAGCACAACTTTGTCTTGCTCCAAACAGATCCTGAGTACATAGAAGTGAGGATACTTCTAAATAGTCTTCCTGCTCTCCTGGGGTTGCATTGTAGTTCACACACAATCTGCCTTGAATGGTGTACCATCCTTTCCTGCCCCTCTCTCCTTCCCTCAGGGTCCCTGCTCAACCCTTTTTGGTTGAAGCTGCTGAGAACTCTTTGCCCACTGGGGTCAGGTCTCCTGGAGCACCCCTGGCTCCATTCCAGGAGGCTGATGGCAGTGTTCCAGTCCCTTAGAATAGAGCCCCTGCCTGACAAAGAGTCCCAGTGAATTTTTTTGCTAGAAGACCCTCTCCCGATAGAAGAGAGGGAATGGAAGAGGACAAAGGGGTAAAGAGGACAAATATCTGCTACATGTATTTTTCTTAACAAAAATTGCAAAAGTCAAACATAATGTCGTAAAAAGGGTCTTACCCCCCACAAATTAATGTGGCATGAATATTTTCTCCATTTCATGAAATCTACAATCAGAATATTTTTAACCCACGAAGAGCTCTTAGAGACCATCTAGCCGAGCTCCCTCATTTTACAGATGGAAAACTGAGGCCCAGAGAGGGGTAGACAGGGAAGGATGCTGACTCTCCACTGAGAGCAAAGCCAGAGGCCCGCAGCCCCTCTTAGGAGCATGAGCTCTAGGCAGAGGAGAGCTATCTTGGGTGCTCAGAGCTGTGACACCTGCTAAACACTGCTCCCCGACTCAGTGAAACCTCAGGAGATGCTCCAGGGGCCTCCATGCCTGAGGGAGCACCTATATTACTGCTACTTTCTAAATTTGCTGGGTTCATCCTGGGCATGTGCCTCGAAGTTAAAAACTCAAATTCCTTTAAAGGAATAGTCTCCCAATTCTTTCACCACGCGCCAGAGTCTGGGATAAGTTCTGGTAGCCAGGGTGCCAAGTCATGCCCAACAGTCTACCCATTAAGGCAGAGCTCTCTGAACATTTTCGGGGTTCTTTCTGTCTTTATTTTTATAATAAAGAAAAGCAATACAATGCCAAGTTTAATAGCATAAATTCTGGAGTTGAACTGCTTGGATTCAAGACCAACCACCTATCACTTACCAGCTATGTAACTTTGGGCCGATTACTTAACCTCTCTCTGCCTTGGTTTCTTCATATATAAAATGGGGACAATTATAATAGTACATGCCTCTTAGGGTTATTTTGAGAACCAAATGAGTAAATATTAGGTTGGTGCAAAAGTAACTGTGGTGTTTGCAATTATTTTCAACCTTTTATTACTTGGGCACCAACCTAATACATGTGAAACCCTAGGAACAGCACTTGGCCATAAAGAAGTGCTAAATAACTGATATTTAGAGGGGGGAATGCACCCCAGTATTTTTTTAAAAATTGAGCATGTAACCTGTAGCCACAATTCCATCTATCTATCTATCCATCCATTTCTCTCTCTTCCCCACTGTCATTCTCTCTCTGTTTCTATCTCTCTCTCTCCCTCTCCCTTCTCTCTTTCACCAACTTCTTGAAAGACCTGACTAGAGGATAATTATTTTATCTGACAAGCAGTTTGTACTATGGGTGGGAGAATATCAGTCCTGACATTTTCTTGTTGTCATTTTTTATTGCAATATCAATATTATTGTCAATCCACAGTAGATTTAATTATTTACTTAGTTATGTAGTCGTGTGTTTTTTTTTCCAGATTGAGCATATAATTTATTGTTCAAATCAGGATACTTTTGAGAGCGAGCTGGGACAATTCCAGAGCAGCAGGCTGGATGTTCACCCTGGACAATCTATTAGGCTCTGTGCTCAAACCCTCCTAAGAGGAGACAAAACAGAGTTTTCTAACCATAGAACTTGCTTAAACTCAAAGTAGCTTAAGGCCAAGACAGCTTTATTTTAAAAGCCAATTGTGTTATTGAAGAAAAGACCATGTTCTCTCCCAATTTTGACGGTGATCCGGGGCTGCTTTGGGAATTGTGAAGATATGCAAGCTCCTGGGCCCCAGGTTTTGAAACAGGCAGGCAGGAATCAAGGTACTTTGGACCGGAAACAAGAAGTAACAGACCTTGCTAAAAGTATTTTCAAGTTATAATAACCTGGTCCTGGGCCTTCACACCCGGGCTCCGGGAGAGGGACAGCGACCAGAGGGGCAAACTGAGGTGCGTGGCCCAGGGGGAGCCAGAGAGCTACCATCCACCCCCACCCCCCCGCCCCATCCCCTCAGTGCGGTGCCCCTCTCCCCTCATAGTAGTTTTTAAATCCTCTTATCCCCTTTGTGAGAGCCAACCAATCTAAGTCTAGCACACGGGTTGGCAAGCTCATTTTATAAAGAGCCAAATAGTAAATATTTTCAGCTTTGCAGGCCGTATGGTCTCTGCAGCA
Source organism: Rhinolophus sinicus (assembly GCF_057876585.1). Taxonomy (NCBI): domain Eukaryota; kingdom Metazoa; phylum Chordata; class Mammalia; order Chiroptera; family Rhinolophidae; genus Rhinolophus; species Rhinolophus sinicus. The sequence goes on from NC_142501.1 coordinate 141,514,003, forward strand.
GCTATTCTTCTGTGCCATGGTTCTGGGAAAGCAGCCATGGGCAATATGTAAGTGAGTGAGTGTGCTGTGTTCAATAAAACTCTCTTTATAAAAATGGGTGACCAGCCATAGTTTGCTGACCCTTGATATATGGTCATCGAATCCTTAAATCCACTTCACTAGGCTCAAGAAAACTGCAATAGGGGCCAGTGTCCCAAGTGAAGATGGAGAACAGCCTGAAGGGAAAAGAGTCATGATCACAAGCTTGATGTGGGCAGACGCGCAGTGAGGAAGGGACTGACACTGAGTGTAGCTCAGCCGGTTAAATTCAAACTGTGTGTCTGTCATGTGGGGTGTCATGAGGGGTCTCTGGTCCTGCTCCCCACACAAGGACGCAGGATATGGTGAGGCCAAAAAGGAGCACCCACGGAGCCATAGATGGGGGAGTCATACCACTATAGTCTCGCTGGCGGCTGGGTTGGAGACACAGGAAGCAGGAGCCACACGATCTGCAATCCACCATTCACTTCTCTGCCTGCCCACCAAATAACCAACCAACGCAGCCACGGCAGTTATATCAGTGGCTAATGGCTAACTGGTTACAGCTGATGGCCACCTAGTCACAGCTGATGGCCACCTAGTCACAGCTGATGATCGTCTACTACCCAAGCCAGCATCTTTCCTCCACAAGAGGCCGAGAGTCTGGAAACTGCTCTCTGGGACTCTGTCCCCACAAAACCTAAAACTCAACTAACTCTCTATGATAATTTCCTGTTTTGTTGAACAGTTTCCTTCCACTAAGTCATCTGTTAACACCTCTCCAACAAATTAGAGCCCTTTTATGAAGGATTGTTGGGAATACTTACATCTGCACATTCCTAAGAGGTTCCCAGGTAGACGTTTCTCCTCGGTGTCATCATAATTATATTTTTCCAATCTCTTGGGCTAGATGCAGTTGTTGTTTAACAAGGCAGTGCACACTGAAGATGTATTTATTCATTACAGCATTTAACACACTGACTGTATGTCATGCAGGGTGTCATGCGGGGTCTCAGCTCCCGCAGAGTCATAGATAGGGGAGTCATACCACTATAGTCTCACTGGCGGCCAGGCAAGACACACGAAGTAGGATCCCCACGATCTGCAATCCGCTGTTCACTTCTCTGCCTGCAAACCAACCAACCAACCAACCAACCAACCAACCAACCAACCAACCAACCAACCAGTGTAGCCACGGCAGTTATATCAGTGGCTAATTGGCTAACTGGTTACAGCTGATGGCCAATCATTCAGAGCTGATGGCCATTTACTACCCGAGCCAGCACTTTTCCACGTGAGGCTGAGAGCCTGGAAATTGCTTTCCTGGCTCTGTCCCCACAGTGTCCCAGCGCCATATCAGAGTCCTAGAGAAAGGGAGCTCTCACGCATAGAAGGAGACTTTCCATGAGGAGCCAGAAACACATGGCAACTGGAGAGCACACAGCAGCCCCATTTGATGTCTGGAGGCTGGGCAGTTCTCCTTACCGCCACATAGTGACCATTTGAGTGTCAGGGGCAAGGAAGCAGACTCCCCAAATATGGGTGACATGCCCGGTGATGAAAGCAACTGTGGGTGGCTACCGCCAAGGTAGGGGCTGAGAGGAGTGACCAGCAGGGAGATGTTCCAGAAGTAGGACATGCGAATCCCCCTCACGTCCCCATGAATGAGACAGGGCTCTGGTAAATTCACTGAGTCACAGAACACTGTTTTATTTCTAGGATAGCGACCCCTGTTCCTCAACTGTACCCAAATCCATTTGGTGTGGGGAAATGCAGGGGAGATCAGAATAAAAGGGATTCCAGAGGGGAGGAAGGAGGACCCCCTGGAAAACAGGAACAGTAGGCCACATGTCTCACTGTGGTACTGGCACCAAAAAGTGTTCATGCTGGTGTGGGGCCGAATTCCTCGTTTTGTAACTGCATATGTCTGTGTCACATTCTTTCCCCATGTTCTTCTGGCAATGTGTGCAGTAGGCTAGAAAACTCCTTATGGCAAAACCCAACAGGACAATCTCTTGGTGCGTCTGAGCAGAGTGAAGAAAATGCTCAACTCCCAACTTTTCTAAACATGCCATAAAATGGGCATCATCTCCGACTCTTCTCTGTCTTATACACCTCAGCGTTGGTTTACTAGGGCTGCCATAACAAAATGCCACAGACTGGGGGGCCTAAACAACAGAAATTCATTTTCTCACAGTTCTGGAGGCTGGAGGTTCCAGATCAAAGTGTCTACAGGGCTGGTTTTTTCTGAGGCCTCTCTCCTTAGCTCGTAGATGGCTGTCTTCTCCCTGTGTCTTCACACAGCCTTTCCTCTGTGTGTGTTTGTGTCCTAATTTCCTCTTCTTATAAGGACACCAGTCATACTGGATTGAGATCCACCCCAAAGACCTTGCAGGACTTTAATTACCTCGTTAAAGACCCTATCTCCAAATATAATCACATTCTGAGGTATCAGGGGTTACAACTTCAACATTTGGATATTGGGGGACATAATTCAGCTTATACTACCCACATCCAATCTGTCAACAAGTCCTGGCAGCTCCACCTTCACAACATACCTGAAATCCAGCCACCTCTCAACCTCTTCACCACTGTCATCCTGCTTCAAGGCCACCACCAACTCCCATTAGCACCACCGGGCTTGCCTCATCACAGCAAACTTTGCCCCACGTTCCGTTCTTCATACAGGGGCCAGGTGGTCATTTTACAGCACAAGTCTGACGATGTCACTACTCTGTTCAGCCTTCTCCAGTGGATTTTCATTTTGCTCAGAGTAAAAGCCCAAATCCTTACCCGCAACGACAAGGCCTGTACTTTCCATCTCTAAGATTCTCCCCCTTGTGTACGGCACTGCAGCCACACTGGCCTCTGTGCCACTCCTTGCCAGGGCCTTTGCTCTTCCTGTGCCCTCCTCTTGGGGTGTCCCTGGCCATATTCTGTCGGTTCCCTTCCTTCTTGGTTCAGCTTAAACGTCACCGTTTCAGAAGGCCCTTCCTTGACCAGCCTACCTAAAGCAACACTCCTCCCACTCTGTCCATCTCCTCTTCTTCGCTTCCTCATCACACTTATGGTCAGCTGACGTTTGTCTGTGTGTGTGTGTGTGTGCGTGTGTGTGTAGGGGGACGCACTTGTTCGCTTATTGTCTAATCTCCCTACTAGAAATTAAGTTCCATGAGAATAGGGAGTTGGCTTCTTCTGTGCTGTACTCTTAGATACAGAGAAGATATTTATTGGTTGAATAAATGAGTGATATCTAGAATGGGAAAAAGAAGTCTAAGGAACTAAACAGTAAGGAAAAGTCCAGCTTTCAGACAAAGGAAGGTGAATGTATGTCCTATGATTCATAAGCTTTCCAGAATCTTGTTAGCACTCATTGGTGGGATGTTTTTTATAGCCTTACATTACTAGTCTACTGCTGTTATACTATTTAAACCTATGTCAAAGGAAAATTCCTTGAGAACGTGGATCATAATTTCTACTTCTCTATTTGTAACCTGTGCCCTATTCACAGTCCTAGCTCAAGAGGAAAGACCACCAAAATCAATTAGCAGTGTCTGCTATGGATGTAGGAGGAGGTTGTGGAGGTGTCTCCCCAATGTCTCTGCTAACGTAATGCAACAAAAATAACATAAAGACACAGGAGGAGTCCCGCGGCCCAGATTCAAGTCCTGGAACCACACTCACTCGTTACGTGAGCTTAAGCAATCACATAATTTCTTCAAGTCTCAATTTTCTCATTTGTAAAAAATGATAATTACAATATTTACTTAAAAGGCTATTGTGAGGATTCAAGAGAAACAGATAAAGTGCCAGGCACATACTTGGCATACAGCAGGCTCTCAATAAACGTTAATATGATTCCCCTGCTGAACCACACAGGCTCCCGGAGTCCGCAAAACCTCCACTGGTAAAAAGAGACCCACTAGTTGCCAGCAGAAGAGCCAAGTTCATGAAGAGACACAAGCAGGTGATAAGGGATATGCAGTTTTCTGGGTCAGGAGAACAGCTGACACACGATACAGGATATCCGATGTCTACAGGTGAATGATCCGGGGACTGTGGCAGGCTCTGGTATCTGTGCTTTGTCAGAGGGCGCATGCTATTCTCCCTGAAATCCCCTAAGGGAATATATTTGAAAGCCATAAAATTGTACACAGTTGAGTAGGGTGAGTACCCCTGGCTTCTTCTTATTTCTGGGTTCTTTCTTCATCATGAGCTGAGGAGCCCCCATCTACGAGACCCTTGGGGCATCCTTATTAGGCCACTTGCTTCTTACAGCTTTTCTGAAATTTTCCTTTGTTCTTGAGTTTCTGATCCTTTCTCACTCCAGGATGTTCTCACCCCACTGGCTTTTTAGTTCCTCTTCTCATAGCAGCTTGTGTGGTTACAATTGCACAATATTTTCCTGCTATTTGTAGTCACCATCTGCCTGATGACAATGCAATAGTTAGGTGAAAGACAAGCCCTGCAGACTCAGGGAGGCTGCAGGAGGGGGACTCTCTTCTCCTCTTAACAGTGCACACTCCCTCCAGGTTGCTGAGCTGCATGAAGAGGAATGGGGAGATGCAGAGACAACATCACGCACACCAAACTCATAGCCGCCACGGGCACTATGAGATATACTAACTACCCACATCCTCCACGGATGTGCCCCCCTGAGAAGTGGTATGTCCCTCTGGCCCCAGAGCCTCACTTATCCCTTCCCGCCCTTGCCCTGGTCCTGGTAAGCAGGACAGAGAGGGGTGTGTTAAGATAGGAAAGAAATGAGAAGGGGCTTTCTCACCAGAGCAAGGCCCTTGTCCATCTCCCATCGCCACCTGCTCTCAGCGTCCGAGCGTCTTGAGTCTCATCTGCTCAGGCCCACCTAACAAAGAGAAGCTCCGTGGGAATGAGAAGTATGCTTGGGAGAAAGGCAGAACAAAGAGTGTCCTGATAAGTAAAACAGGAGAACCAGAAGACTTCATTCCCAATTTTTTTTCTGAAAGCCACTTTTAAATTTTCTAGTCTCTATTTCTTCTCACCTGTCATTTCCACTGACCTAATCTCTTTACACTAGATCTAAATGAGAAGAGACCAGGAAAGCCACAAGAATGTCAAGGTCACTGGCCACAAATAAGCCAGGTCAAGGAGTATGCCATCGGTGCTTTTCCGACCCACGTTGAAGTCTAAGAGGAAAAGGAAAATCAGTAGTGCTGATCCTGTATTTATGATTTTGATATTTTTGTTTGTCAGGCCTTTTTCACATTAATTTTGACTTTTTAAAATACTGCATTAAAATGTTATCTACATTCATTGAGAATTTTGGGACCTCCTTAAATATGAGCTTGTGTCGCCCTAGTCCTAGCCCTGGTTAGATTTAATCCAGCTGATGACGCTCCTTGCCTGGTTGGTGGTTTCTTTAGGAAAGAAAAGCTGGAGACTACAAAAAAATAATCTAAAAGAATCAAAGTCTATTTGATAAAATATGTTACTTCAATCCTACAAAAAGAATTGGAAGAAAGAATGAAATTCTCAACCATGAAAATAAACCAAATTTTAGACACAACGTAGATCTTTTCTAACAAAGCCAGGGTACTTCACCTTTTCAGCCACAAGGTGTCTCTGTAAACTCCCTGCAGGTCCCTGCACAGGCTACTGAGGATAACGTCATACGTGAAATCGGCGGGTTTTAACCAGCACTAAAGAGATGGTACCAAAAAACAGTTTGAAATGTTAACAGGTGTAAATACCAAATCTGCAGAGACCCATCCATTTATCCAGGATTTCTGGCTACTAGTTAAATGCTTATGATAATAACTCTGTTAACAGGTTTAAGCTATGAAATAGGTTATTAGAGTCAGTTTGTCCTAATCAATGTACTTTCTAGAATGTTCCTGCGTTATTCTTTCTTTATCTCTTAGCCAGATTAGAGAACAGAACACAACCCTGCAATACCCAAATAGGATATCCCAGGAGGATTTCGGAGGAACTCGCTTTACCTTGTTTGTAGGACTAGATCTCTCACTCCTTTAGGGCAGGAAATTTTGAAAACAGTGTTCAAACCATCTGCTTATGTTAAAAAAAATAAATGCGTGAAGTACTATGGTCAAGACCCAGAAAACAAAGTGGTGGAAAAGGTGTACAGTTCTTTAAGTTTACTTATGCGTGTAATCATCCTCTCCCTTCACACCATCTCATCCTGCCCTCGGAAAGAAATGTGAACAGTGAACACACTATTTCCTCTGACCTTATTTTTTTCTGAGTTCATTCTGCAAGTCAGCCCTTTTTCATTGGACACCCTAGAAGGACCATAGGTACCCGCCCCAAGGGTCCACAAAAATGACTTTTGTGGGCAACCTCTGTGATGATGCTTCTTGAGTTTCCCCAGGTTGTCCAAGACAACACCCAGTTTCCATGTTTAAATTACTACTAATAGTAATCACAACAGGAACAATGGTTAATATTTACTATGTGCTCCGTCGGTCTGATAAGAGAGACTGACAAATATTACTATGTCCTTGAAAGGTCTTTGCTCTGCACTTCCAGGACTGTTAAGCTCACCTGGTTTTCTCTTACCTTTCTGGGCAATTCTTCCTCAGATTCAGTCCCAGGCTCTCTCCTCTTGGTCAATGTAGCAGAAAATCGTAGCCGTTAAAATAAAGTCTCAAACTATAAGAAAAGAGGAAGCCATAGTGATAAATGGCTTCCAAGATGGGTTCCAAGATGATAAATTAATTGCATGTCCTGAAGAGAAGTGCCAATGACGGTTTGATTCCTTGTCTCCAGGTATAATAGATGAATTCTTTACATTAGTGTGTTTCCGCTTTAAAGTGTAATCAAATCACAAGGTGGGAGTGGGAGTAGGGAGAATATTAAAATGCAGGCACTGAGTCAACTTGTCTGAAGTGAGATTGAGATTCTTTATTCCACTTGATGCTTATACTGCTGGTTCATGGACCACACTTTGAGTAACAAGGCTCTAGAGTATTCTATAATTATAACGAGGTACTGATAAAGCATACCTAAGTTGCCAGGGACACCAACAGACAAGATCAATTATAATAATGGCTGAATTGTGGAATGGGGAATATCCATTATGAGAAATTTAAAGAAGACATGCTTCGGATTTTCGAAACTCAAAATCTATTTGAACTTAAAAGGGACATAAAATTCCTGTGACATCAGAAATGAGGCTTGATTGTTTTTAAAAGGGCTCAATCTAAAGAATAGCTGTACAGGTTTGAATCACTAGGTCCAGTATTCCCACCAAAAATCAATGATTTGATAACTCAGACTCTGCAACTCTCACTAATATGAATTGTGTGTGTGTGTGGGGGGGGGTCTGTATGATTATTGCAACCGTGAATTGATGTAGAAATAGGAATCCCAGGAACCTCCAAAATAAAAATAAGAATTAAAATATGGATAACAATGGTGATGAAGAACAAACAACCTTAAATCCAGGGTAGTGATCATATTAAAATAAGTGTTTCATAGTAATTTCTGTAATCATTGTGGTAATTAATGTGTGTTTTGTCAGCTTTTTAAGGTGTTTGATGTATGTATGCATTTAAGAAAATCCAATATGCTCATATTGTGATTTTAATTAAATGAATAGAAAAACTTAATTTAGGCTTGCAATCGATGCTTAAATGTCTGCAGAAAATTATTTTCTCAAAAGCATAAGTTTTGCTTTATTAGTTATATACATACTGTATAAAGACAGATACGCTGACTATTGAATATTTAAAAGAACGGTAATTGCTTAATAAAATAATGACCATCCCATTGACCTTTTAGTGTATCACACACTCAAAGTTCCCCACCAAAGACAAACTGCGGCAGGTCCTTTTTCCTGGAAAGTGCTTGCCCCACTGTTCACATATCTATGTGTGTCTTAGTGCACTTAGTGGTTCTCTTACCCTGAACTGAGAACTCCCAACCGCTGTAACCCTCATAGTCCTACAAAGTTACTCGTATTATCGCATGTATGGATGAGGACGGAGCCTGAGAGTTTTAAGTACTGTGCCAAGTAGCAGAGCTGGGATGGAACCAAGGTCTATCTTACTCATGAGCCCTTGATCATTATTATTACGCTGAATCCAATAAACAGGACTCCCTAATGCTGAATGACAGTGCTGCTCAAGTCGTCTGCTGTAGTCTGCAAACACAGGTCACACAATTACAAAAACTCCCAGTATTTTCCCCGAAAAGAGACTTGGGGATAAATCCTTAAACACTGCTTCCTTGAAGGACCAATCATGGGAGAGCACGATGAAAATATACAGCTATAATTTAGGCCTTCATATAAATGATGCCACCTGCCCTTTATAAAAACCTACGCTCTGATGACAAAGCGAATGCCATGAGAAATGATATTTCCTAACTTTTTTACATAGCAGCACAGCACCCTAGTTAATTTGCCTCTAAAAGGATTCTAGGTCCAGATTGTCTGGGCTCAGCTCTTGGAACTGCCACTTTTTAGCTGAATGGCCTTGGATAAGTCACTTAAACTCTGTGTGTTCAGTTTCCTCATCGCAAAGAAGGCATAATAAAGGACCTACCATGAGGTGGTTCTGAGGACTGAATGAGGTAATATATATAAAGAGCTCAAAACTGTTACTGTGTCTCTAAAAGTGGTAGCAAACATTTACTACACATCTGATAATCTATTACAGACACCCAGCTGGTTAGTTAAAGAATCAGCACTTGAACCCGGGACAATTAGACTTTCTTCTCTTTTCCACCAGATCAGATCATTGCCTTATCCATTTTGCTAACATTATTACCCTGTAGGCACAATATGCCCCCCATCTGCCCCTTTCTATTGCAGCATTTTTCACTGTGTAATTGAAAATCCAACTGCAGGAGAGTTATTTATAGTTAGAAAAAATTAGTGTTATTTAGCTAGAGCTTTTCTGAAACCATCAGTCATTACTGTAGGAGCATCCATTTACAGGGCAACATTGTTCTGTTTTCCCAATGCCTTGTAATCATGAATTAGCTACTCAAAGCAATGTTTATTAAATGTCTACAGAAAGAGAAGCCTGATCCAGGCTTCTTCCATCAGAAACCAGCCGTCTTCCCTGAGCTCAAATGCCCATATACCAACCAGCTCTACTTGGATGGCCCACATGCACTTTGGACGTGGCCAAAATTTAACTCACCCTCCCCACTGACTTTCTCTCCCACCCTACCCCCCTTTGTTCCTGCTTTTGTTGAATGGAGCCACCATTCCCATCTCCCATGCCCAAACTGGGAGTTGTTCTAGACTCCCCTCACACATCACCACACCCCATCTCTCACCAAGCCTATTGGTCCCATCTCTTAATCCCATGCTGTCCCTCTCATCTCCCCTGACACACAAGGTAGTGTGATCTGGACTATTGCAAATCCCCTCAGGGATGGTCCCTCTACTTCAATCTCTTCCTCTGCTAGTCCCTCCTTCACTTTGTCATTACGCAGATTTTTTGAAATCTGACCATGTCCCACCCTCTTCCCTATTTGAAATCTTTTCATGCTCCTTCATCATCCATGGCATGGAGTCACACTTTAAGATGTAGCATCTCAGGCCCTTCATATTCTCAGCTCTGCCTTCCCCATCAGACTCATTTCCTGCCATCCCCATACAACTTTTTTGCTGCATTCCTTCCGGCCTCCGTTCTCTTGAGCATGTGGTTCCCTCAGCGTGTAATACTCATTCTACCTTGCCCAACCAGTGAACAATTTCTCCTCTTTTTAGACTCATTGTGAGAGCCGCCTAATCAATGAGGCTTTTTCTGAACTCCCCTGGGCAGAATTCTATACTTCCTCCGTTGAGTTCTTAAGGTTTCTCATACGTGCTTCTGTTATAATGCCTATCCTATTGTTTAACTGTTTACCTGTTTGTCCCCCCAACCAGATTGAACACCTCCCAAGTGCTGTATTTGTCTTGGTAACCCCAGACCCTAGAACACAAGAGGTGCCCAATAAATGCTCATGAAATACATGATCGTAGTGGCAAGAGCCTGTCAGGAGGTCTCCTGATTGCCAGTAGACCTCCCCCCACGCCACTTCCCCAGGCAGTCTTGGCTGGCCTGCCCTGACACATGGCACTGTCCGATGCCCACTGTGAGAGGATGGTGGGGCTGAGTGCTTTGGGTCTTAACCTGTCTGTGCACATATATTTGCCAAGCGTGGCTCCCTAGAAGGCAGCCTTAAGAGGAAGATGAAACAAACCCAGATGTAAATGCTCCTGGCACAGAAACCAGCTACTTGTTTCCAGGTCATTAGGATCCCAGCTGGTCAGAGCAGATCCCTGTTTCAGAAAGAATGCATAATAGCGTGCGCTGTGTTTGGCCTGAGAACCAACAGATTCCAGTCAGAACAGAAGGAGCTAAGTGAATTAGAGTCCACCTTTGACCCAAATCCCATGTCATAAGAGCCAAGCTCCGTATGAGTTCAAGATTCTAAGCTCCTAGAGAAAGAAACCTGTATTTAATTTACCTTAGATTACAAACCCTTCATCGGGAGAAAATGTCACTTAATTGGGTGTTTTTGATGAGAATAATGTTTTCAGATAAAAATGAAAACTATTTGCTAGTTTCCTAGTACAAACAGGCCCTGGGAGGTAAGTTCCGACCTGAACTCTGTTGCTAAATTCACTCTTACTCTAAATATTTACTGAATGTTGGGCAGAGAGTTTACAGAAGAATTAACACATTGTCCCTTCTTCAAGGTGCTTATGGACTATTTGAAGAAAAAAGACAAACTTCTAAGAAAAGTTGAATAATACTAATAGGAGAGTTAAACAATAATATAAGAATATGCTGGGTGACCGGTTAGCTCCCTTGGTTAGAGGGTGGTACTAATAACACCAAGGTTGTCGGTTGGATCCTTGCACAGGACATTGTGCCCTGTGCCCTCCTTAAAAAAAAAAAAAAGAATATGCCTTAAAGGGGTGACTCACTGCAAATGAGATGTTCAGAGAAGAAAGAAAACCTTGGCCCCCAGAGTGGACTGACTCAAAGGACACAGAGACAGTGTGGGGTTCTCAGTTGACAGGTTGGGCCAACAAGATGGAGGGCATGGGGGTGGGGCATCTTGGTAGAAAGGAAAGAGCAGGTCTTTTGGTATTAAAGTGAGTTTTTGTTCTGCCATTTATTAGCTAGAGGTCGTGGGCATTTTTAAACCTCTCTGCACCTCAGTTTCCTCAACAGAAAAACAAGAATAATGTTATTTACTTTATAAGTTCCATATATCACTCCAGACCACAAACATTTAATACAGACACATGTTAAACCCCCAAGAGCTACCACATAAGGAGAGGTCAGTAAAGATTAGTCCCCCTCTTCCTTTACCCTCCAGGTGTCTGTCACTTTAAAGGATGGGTAGCCAGATTCAGTGGACTATTACTAAGTGGGATGCAGGATGTGGGTTCAGAAGTTAGTAGACAGAATAAGCTCTTCACCCTCCATTTTGGAAGATTCCTGCCCTCCTCTGTCACCTTCTATTGGAAGTGGCTCTGTTGCTCCTGAGGCCAGAGCTCCTGCTAATGCAGCCTCTCCCTTGAGCTGTGATGAAGCCCGATGGACCCCAAGATCAAAAGCAGTAACCCTTAGTCACCTGCTGTTATCACTCAAAATGCCTGCTGTTTACCTCACTTAATTTTTTAATTGCAAAAGACAACCACTAGGGGTCATAAGAGTCAGAGTTGGGCTCTGACCCTGTTTATCTTGCAGAACGTCTTTTGTTCTTGCTGGAAAACGTAGTAGTCAGAATCAACAAAACATACATTGTGGGCCGAGAACAATACTTTCTGCACCTTCTGCAAACTCTTCGTAAAGAACAGAGCTCCCTGGAGGCTACCAAGCATTCTTAACTCACCCCTCCTCCACAGCCCATCAGGCTGGGCCAAGGGTTTCTTAGCTCTGAATCCATTTTACAGTATTTCCTCCTGATTAAAAGCCCTTTGGCTCAGCAGGATTATCTATAATGGTAGAAATGGCTCACGTGATGATAAGGCAATCTTTTCACATCTTGAGCTGCAAATTCATCTTGTAAAGCCTTGCCACTGTCTGAATTCACAGCCCTGGATTCTCAGCAAAACCATTCACCTGGGGTTATTGGTTTGGGCTCTTGTTTCCCACCCCCATCCCCACCCAGTTTCCCACACCATAAGCGGAGACTTGAATATCTATCATATTTTACATACTTCCAGCAATCTTCATTATAATCAATCACTCATATGAAAATGAATAAATAAATAAATTCAGCCCACTATGTGCCTCTCAGGTCAGGATAACTCAAGTCCCCGTGGCCAAAACTGAGTGACAAAGCTTGTTTTTCCTTATCAAGAATCCGCTTTCACAAGGGTTCATCTCTTACATTTTCTTTGAAACACTCACGCACACTTTGAGACACTCCACCAACAATGGAAATGAACATGATTTCTCAAGCAGGTTGCCTAGTAACCACTCCTGTGTTTCTGAAACTAATTTAAACGTGAAAATTCAGCTCCTGACTCATGCCAGTAATGTATGTCATGAGTTCCTCAGTATTTTGCTCCGGTTTTTTTCACATTACAAAATAATGCATGGTCATTGAAGAAAGATTGAAAAGAATACAAAAACATAAAGGTCCAGAAAGAGAAACATCTCTTATAATCTCACTATCTGTCAGAGGCAGCCATTGTTGTCATTTGCGGATATTTTCTTCCAAGTCTTTTTTTTCTATGCATTTTTAACATTATTGATATTAGTACTGAATTTACATAGATTATACTTTTTCCACTTAGCATATTGTCAGCATTTCCCCATCTGGCTAAAATTTTCAGAAATCCATTTTTGTTTTTTTAACGATTGCATTACATTACAGTCCATATTCCTTTATTTACTTAACCATTCTCTTAATGCTAGACATTTGGGTTATTTCCCCTCATACCATTTTAATAAATAATGCCATGATCATCCTAGTACAAAATATTTACTTTATCTCTATTTCCTAAGGATAAAGTCATAAAAGGAGTTTCAAAAAGCCTGAACATTTTTGAGCAATGTTTTAAAAAATTGAACTAACACATGTATAATTTTTAAAAAATATAAACAGTACATTAAAAAGTAAATTTCCCTTTTTTTTCTATCTAGTACCGTTCGCTAGAGGTAACCACTGCTACCAGAAGTTTCCTATGAATATAGAAGCACATATATGTCGTTGGTTTGTTTGACACTAAAAATTGCTTTATCCCACTTGCCTTTTTCACTTACTTGATCTTGGACAGCTTTTCACATCAATCCAAATTGATCTATTATTTTGAGAAGTTGCACAATATTCCATTAGATGATGTACTATCACTTACTGCCCTGGACAGAACTTCTTAATGCACTCAATACATATTCAGTGAGCTGGGTTCCCAGCAGTGGGTCTGAATCTACACTGCTTCATCCACACCACACTTTTGCTAAGAGTAAACAGACAATGGCAAAGGTAACAGCCTTACCTGGCTGGAATTAGACAGTATTATGATCTACAGATGTCTCTAAACTTTACCTTGTTCTATTTAACTGAAAGTTGGTATCTTTTAACTGACCTCTCCCCATTTCCTCCACATATAAGTGATGCCATCCAGAGTTTGTCTTTCTCTCTCTGGCTTATTTTACTTCGCATAATGCCCTCCAGGTTCGTCCATACTGTTGTAAATGGCACAATTTCCTTCCTTTTTTTTAAAAGGCTCAATAATATTAGTGTGTGTGTGTGTGTGTGTGTGTGTGTGTGTGTGTAAAACATTTTGTTTATCTATTCTTCCATCAACAGACACTTACATTGTTGCTATGCCTTGGCTATTGTGAATAATGATGCAATGAATACAGATATCTTTTCGAGTTAATAATTTTGTTTCCTTTGTATATACGGAGGTCTGACAATTAAGTTCGTGAACTCATCCTAGAAAAAATGCTACATACCTCATTGCTGAATATCACTATGGTCACCTTCGAAATATTCCCCTTGGGAAGCTATGCACCTACGCCAGCACCTAGTCCACCCTTCAAAGCAATTTTGGAACTCTTTTTCTGGAATGGCCATCAGAGCGTTGTCGTATTACCCTTGATGTCCTGAATGTCATCAAAATATCTTCCTTTCAATATTTCTTTTATCTTCGGATAAAGAAAACAGTCATTGGGGGCCAGATCAGGTGAGTAGGGAGGGTGTTCCAATACAGTTATTTTCTTACTGGCTAAAAACTCCCTCACAGACAGTGCCGTGTGAGCTGGTGCATTGTCATGATGCAAAAGCCATGAGTTGTTGGCAAAAAGTTCAGGTCATTTTCGTCTAACTTTTTCACACAGCATTTTCAGCACTTCCAAACTTGATTAACTGTTTTTCCAGTTAGTAGAAACTCATAATGAATAATCCCTCTAATATCAAAAAAGGTTAGCAACATTGTTTTGACTCTTGATTTGGACTGATGGAACTTTTTTGGTCATGGAAAATTGGCTGACTTCCATTGTGCACTTTGACTCTTTGTTTAAGGGTTGTATTGGTACACCCATGTTTCATCACCAGTGATAACACGGCCCAAAATATTGTCTTGCCTCTTCAAAAGGTCTTGGCAAACTTCGACTCTCCTTTGCTTTTGTTCATCAGTGAGCTCCCTCGGGACCATTTTTGCACACACCTTTCTCATGCCAAGGTTTTCAGTTAAGATTTTCCTAACTGTTTCTCTATCGATGTTTACTTGGTCTGCTATGCTTCTCACAGTCAGCCGATGATTTTGACACACAATTCGATGAATTTTTGCAATGTTTTCATCAGTTCTACTCGTTACTGGCCGTCCTGACCTCTCTTCATCAGTGACTCATTCTCTCCCCTCAGAAAAACGTTTAATCTATTTGTACACTGCCATTTTCTTCATGGTATTATCCCCATAAACTTGGATTAACATGTCCCTCATTTCACTTCCACTCTTGCCACGTTGAACAAGAAATGTAATGTTTGTTGGTTGCTCTAATTCAAGCTCAGACATTCTCGCGACAGCGCACAAAAACATGCAACTATAATGAACGCCACTCAGCAAGACACCACCACACGTTGACATGAACACAGCTGTGAGACACTGATATACCAAGGTTATGAAACCTTATTGAGCTGTTTGTACAGCGCTGCCAATGTAAGCATACGATGGCAAGTTTGCGAACTTAATTGTCAGACCAAATCAAGTTCCATCAGTCCAAATCAAGAGTCAAAACAATGTTGCCAACCTTTTTTGATATACCCAGAAGTGGGTTTGCTGGGTTATATGTTAGTTCCATTTTCAATTTTTTGAGGATCCTCCATACTGTTTTCTATAGGGGCTGCACCAATTTACATTTCCACCAATAATGCATAAGGGTTCCCTTTTCCCTACATCCTTTCCAGAATTTGTTGTCAATCTTTTGATAATAGGCATTCTAACAGATGTGAATTGATATTTCATTGTGGTTTTAATTTGCTTTTCCCTGATGATTAGTGATGGTGGCTGTGTATATGTCTTTTTTGAGAAAATATCTGTTCAGGTCCCTTGCCCATTTTTAAATTGAGTTATTTGATTTTTTTTGCTACTGAGTTGTATGAGTTCCTTGTATATTTTAGGTATTAATCCCTTATCCGATGTATGGTTTGTATATATTTCCTCCCATTCAGTAGGTTGCCTTTTCATTTTGTTGATGGTTTTCTTTGCTGTGCAGAAGCTTTTTAGTTTGATGTAGCCCTACTTATTTAGTTTTGCTTTTGTTGCCTTTATACCTTCAAACTTTTCTGATCTCCATGCCTTTGATTAAAATTTTGAATATGTATGCTCTGCCATTTATGTGCATTTAGTCATTATAAATTATATACTGTAATACTTTATAAATATATTATTTATATGACAGAACATACACAAAAATGAACATTTTAATGGGTTGAATTAAAGAAGACCTAGACATTAAATTTATTTATATATATAATTTTACTATATAAAAATTGTATATATTTAAAATATGTCATATAAAATATAATCATATATTTCATATAATAAATTTTTATGTATCAAAATAAAACTATAATATAAAATTAAATAATAAAATCATTTTACTCTTTGATAAGAGCAGTATGATTGAACATGCTTTATTATATTTCAAAGTATTGGTTTAACATCTTGTATTAGTTATTCTGGGGTCTGAATCTAAGTTCAGCTTATTACAATAGTTGATTTTAAGGGCTGACATCACAGGAAGAGACCCCTCATAAATATATAGAGGGTGCCAAAAAATGTATACACATTTTAAGAAAGGAAAACTGTATCAAAATTGTAGTACTCAATATATACCGATAACAAAAGATGAGTACAAGTCACGTTTGACTTCTGCAATTACAAGAGGTGCTTAAAGTGGTTACCATCAGCGTCCAGACACTTCTGATTACAGCGAACTACTGCTTGAGCAACATTGACCAAAGTGTCCACTTGTATACATTTTTTTTTGCTGGCCCCATTTATAGTCCAGTCCACCAAAAATGCAAAGGTTTTTTGGAAATTTACTTGTGCTTGCATTGTTAAGATTACTTTGATTAATGGTTACTTTGGAGATTAATTTTAAAGCTAGTTATCCATTTTATAAGGTTTTGCTTAATTAAAATCAGATAGTATATTCCATAAATGCTTTTCGTCCCCACAAATCCTTTTAACCAGGCACGTGTCCAAAACCAGACTTTCAGTCTTCCACTTCAAACCGGCTCATCGCAAGCGTTCCCTGTCTCAGTTACTGACAACTCAATCCCCTCCGTGGATCAGGCCAGAAACCCTGTGCCTCTTCCTTGCCTCCTTTCTTTCAGCTTCCCACAGAATCCACCAACAAATTCTATTAGCTCTGCCTTCAAGGCGTGAAGAACCTCTAGAACCTGAGCACTTCCTGTCTCTTCTGTTACTGTCCTTGTCTGAGCCCCCATGGTCTCTCACTTACAGTTGTTACAATTACACCTTGACCATTGGCTCTGCTCCTGTGCTTTCCCTCCACAATCTCGGCATCACAGCAGCATGTATGAGCTTCTTAAAAGTTGTACTATCTTTTTAATTGGAAAAATGTCAACCTTACAGAAAAATTGCAAGACTAAGAAAAGTATAAAGAACACCATATTCCTTTACCCCATATTTACCTATAGTCAATATTTCACCCATCTGTTTGTTATCTATCTATCGATCTATCCATCGTGTACCTATCTAAAGGGCGTATAGTGTGACCCTGTATTCCCAAGTGCTTCAGTGTATATTTTCTAAGAATAAGTATATTCTCTTGCATAACCATAGTATAGCTACTAACCTCAATAAATATAATGTTGATACAGTAATTTTATCTAACCTCCCATCTGTCTTCCTAGTTTGTCAATTGACCCAGTGATATCATGTATGACACTTTATTTCCTTTAGTAAAGGATCCAGTCTGTGATCAGAGTCAGGTGTATTATTTATTTGTCAGGATGCTTTTGTCTCCTTTAGTTTGGAACATTTTACACAGACTTTCTTTGTCTTTTATAATACTGACATTTTTAAAGAATAATAGTCCTTTTTTCCTATTTTTGAATGGAGTCTTCTCATTTTGGGTTTTTTGATGTTTCCTCATCATTGAATTCAGGTTATGAATTCCTGGCCTGAACATTACATAAGTGATGCTGTGTCTTTCTTAGGGTATCTCATCAGGGAACAAACAAGGTCCATTTGCCTTACTGGCAGCATGGATTTTAGTCATGCTGTCAAGTAGTGGTCTGACTTCACTGTGTAGTTGCTGTTTTTTCCCATGTGACTGATAAGCAATCTTTGAATAGGTACTTTAAGACCATGCACATATCCTGTTCCTCACTGAAATTTCCACTTAGATTTAGCAACCACTGATGATTCTTGCCCAAACCCATCTTTAATTAGATGATTAGAAATGGTGATCTTTGATCTCCAGCACACCTTGCACATTTACCAGTCCGCACTCTGCATTTCCTCCCTTCCCCTTTATCTACTTATTATCAGTAGGGATGGGTGGATTCCTATTTTTCAATAGTTTATGACCCATTGCTATCCTTAATTATTTAGGTGTTCAAATTGCCCCAAATGTGGGCAGTGGTAGCTCCATCACACTGGTTACTATACCCTTGTTTAAAATCAGATCACGTAACTCCTCTACTGTAATGGCCAAACTTGCCACCTCTCCAAATGAGGGGGCCTTTTCTAGCCCTGGTTTTAGAGACAAGAAATAGCATGTTGCCCTGGATAGTCCTCAGATATAAGGAAAGATTCGCCCTGAAAATCTCTGAATGAAAAGGTCTCTGTTAAAGGTATTACAGTGCTTGTGTATACATGGCTCAATTACTGAACCCTCCTGAGGGCTAGGTACTATGCACTGCGTATGGAAATCCAAGTAACACGGAGCTCAGGAAGCATGCAGGTGAGACCTCACCAGACCTGCTCTGATGTCTAAATGAATAAAGAAAAGAGAGGCAGTGCTGCATAGTGGTTAAGAGCACAGACTCCTGAGCCGGCCTGGCAGGACTAAAATCCTGTTCTTCCACTTCATAGCTGTATGACTTTGACAAGTTGCCTAATATGGTTGTGCCTCAGTTTTTCCTATCTGTAAACTGGGCCTCAACATGGTACCTCTATCTCATAGCATTGCTGCAATGATTAAATGAGTTAGTACATGTAAAATACATAAACAAGTGTCTGGCACACAGTTAGCTCTCAATAAGTGTTGGCTATTAAAATAAAATATAGTAAGTAGATGTGCCATAAAAAATAAGACATATCCATCTTGGGAGTTTTGAAGGAAGTAATAAGTGAGCTAGACTAGAAGGTAGAAAAGAAGGACTCCCAAGCAGACTGGGTGGGGAGTGGGGGGTCTGGTCATTCATTCAATGAATACTTCTTGTTTATACATTCTTGGTTTTGCCTTTGTGTCTCCTTTTCCATTGAAGTTATTGTTTTCCTTATTGTACGAGGTTTGACAATTAAGTTCGTGAACTCATCCTAGAGAAAGTGCCACATACTTAATTGCTGAATATCACTATGGTCACCTTCAAAGTACTCCCCTTGGGAAGCTATGCACTGACGCCAGCACCTAGTCCACCCTTCAAAGCAATTTTGGAACTCTTTTTGGAATGGCCATCAGAGCTGTCGTCGTATTACCCTTGATGTCCTGAATGTCATCAAAATGTCTTCCTTTCAATATTTTCTTACCTTTGGGTAAAGAAAGAAGTCATTGGGGCCAGATCAGGTGAGTAGGGAGGGTGTTCCAATACAGTTATTTGTTTACTGGCTAAAAACTCCCTCACAGACAGTGCTGTGTGAGCTGGTGCATTGTCGTGATGCAAGAGCCATGAATTGTTGGCGAAAAGTTCAGGTCATCTAACTTTTTCACACAGCCTTTTGAGCACTTCCAAATAGTAAACTTGGTTAACTGTTTGTCCAGTTGTACAAATTCATAATGAATAATTTCTCTGATATGAAAAACAGGTTAGCAACATCGTTGCAACAAGTTTGCAAACTTAATCGTCAGACCTCCTATGAAGGAATGAACCAACTTACCAACATACATACACCATACCCCATGACGTACTGATAGAATTTCACAATGATCAGTATCACTTCAGCTCAGTCAAGATTGACTATCTGCCCATCTAACCCCACCTCCCCAGGCTCTTAGTGTCCTCACCAGGCCTGCTCCGACTTTTTTCCAGGCCTAGGCATTGGGAAACCAGAGAGCCAATCCAGGGCCTGGCTTGGGATGATGAAGGGATGGGGCAAGAGTCATGAACTCAAATGTAGGAAAATAGCTAAGAGTGAAAATGTAACTAAAAAGGTAATGGGCAGTACTTGGGACTGTGAGAGCTGGTGCTTTCGTGACCAACGCAAGCATTCCAATTCACTTTTTGAAAACACTGTGCGGGCAAGGGTGATATTAAAAGTATTATGACTAACAACTGGTATCACATGGACACCAACCCATCAGAACAAATAGCAGCAGAAACAACCAGCAGTGGTGCAGACCAGCTGACTGCCAGCCCTATACTGTGGGCAAACCAAACATATCCATAGTCAAGACTCTGGAGCTACTGAACTCATATGCAGATTGCTTCCTCTGCTCTAGTCAAAGTCAGAACAGGAAAAGCAGGTATCAAACCAGGATCATATACAGCACTGTGCAGAGGCGCTCAATTAAAGTGTGTTAAATGAAGAGGCAGCATGGTTAGAAATATGGCTTCTGGAACCGCGTAGCATTGGGCTAGTGTCCTAGAGTCCTGGCTATGCCATGAACTATGCCAGTAACTTGAACTCTCTGTGCTTCAGTCACCTTATCTTTAAAGTGGAGATATAATCGTTGTAAGAGTAAATTAGAGAATACATGTTAGAACAATGCCTGACATATAATGAGAGCTCAATAAATAATAGTTATCAGTATTAGCTGTGTAGCATTGAAAAAAGAAGTGTGTCGGGGACTCAGGCCAAGGGGGGGCAGTCATCGAAGCTGACACAGAAGGTCTGAGCTACTAGTCAGGCAGAAGGAGGTCACCACGTCGGCCAGCCCCAGGAAAGAAATCGCTCTCACTTAACTGAAGCCAGCCAGTTTTATACCAGAGTGTCAGATAAAAATCTGCCTTCCTCTAAAACTTTCTGTATCCCTTCTCCTTTAACTCCAGGCATAGTCTTCCTAACATCCTAGTCAGAGGGAAGATGTTATCCCAGTGCTACATCTGGGAGTGCCTGGGCTCATCTGATAGGCCAATCTCTGGGAGGCCTCTCTCAAGTCAGGAGCAAGGCTGATGGGCTAAGGGACAGCAGGCATGCAGGCGGGTGCCGCTTTTCCTGGTGGGATGTCCTTTTTTGTCCTCTTCCCGACACCACAGAACTCATCCAGTATATCCCATAGAGCCAGAACAGTAAAATCTCACAGCCATGGTGACCAACCACCAAATGAGTTCACTATCTAGCCCCAAGAAGCAGACAAGGTGGCATTTTTGTTTGTGGACTAGCTACTTATTAAGGCACCTGTGCTACTGTTTATTGGCTATTTGTAAAGAAGTTGAGCAGTGGCAGCTTATGTTTTTCCTCTTCTGGGAGGGAATAGGAGGGGTTTTTTTCCCCCCTCAAACATAGTGTGTTTTAGCAACTGAAAGGAACTCTAGAAGGGCTTCTTGGCTAATCCAGGTGCCTTTGGGATCCCCATTTCCTCGAGATTAGAGCGTTCACAGCAGATGCCCTCTTTATCAACTGGCTGCATATGCTTCCTGTCGCAGTGGTTTGAGATGGGCGACTGCAGCTATAACTACCGGATATAAACAGAGACTTTTCAACCACTAGGTTCCTGGTCTGCTGCTTTAACCCTCCTGTTTCCGAAGCTCATAGAGAAATAAAGTGGGTCTCTGGGCCAACAACTTCGTTTCTAGCCAGTGCTTGCAGAAACAAGTCCTGCTGAAGGATGACAAGGTTAAAAGGACAACTGGGAGCCAACAATTGGTTATCCCGTCTTAATTATCCATAGTAAGCATTTAATGGAAAAGAAAAAAAATGCATTCATTTTCTATTTAACTGCTTAATTTTAGATGCCAAGACGGTGTTACATAATGTCATAATGTTAGAGCAGGAAGGGACCCAGCAGATCAAATTAAGTAACCTCATTTTAGAGAAGCTGAGGCCCTGGAATGTTAGACTTTTCTCTCAAGGCCATGTCATTGCCTAGCAGCAGAGCAAAAACTAGAACCTCAATATCCTGCCTGCATATCTAAAGCGTTATTCTCTTGCACCAGTGGCATTTTCTCGATGGCAGAAGAGAAATATGAGAGATTTTAGCCTCAGTCTCAAGCAAAATAATGTAACTCTAACACCAGAAGTGAAAGTATTTTGAAACTTTCTTGCAGAATTTCCTGGGGGAAAAAAAATGAGGATTTCATTCCCTGGACTTAGACACCTACTTAAAGAGAAGGGTCTATTCTGTAGAAAAAGGTGGGAGCTGAGGAAAGATCCACACTACAAAAATATAGCCATTTCATTTCCTGCCAACTTGACTTCGTTAGGGTTTTAAACCAGTTCCTCTTTTCAAACAAATGTCCCCTTGGAAAGCTAAGCTCATTGATGTTTCACAACTGAGAATCAGAACATCCTCTACTGTAAGGAGTTTGGGGAAAGGAAGTTGTTGTGACTAAGTCGGAGGAGGAAGTGACACTTTAGGGAAGGTAGGCCAAGGTCAGGTGGCAGTGATGGGCTTGGGGGAGTGCCAGAGCCAGGGAAATAAAGAGGTGAGAAAGAGGCCAGAAAGGGAAGTGCACAACTGCTGGGTCCGAAATCGCAGTGGGGCTACATTGACTTGTATTCAGGACATTGGGACAGCCCATGACCACGAGAGGGCAGCAACAGGAGACGAAATTCCAGGGACTCCTCACAGGGTGGGTTAATTCCAGGTCTCCAGTATAACCCGGAACTTCCTATCCAACCTGAGTCTCTCTGTTTTTGTTTGTTTGTTTGTTTGTTTTTTGGTCCAAAATCACCCACCTCAACCTGGAGGAGTGGGGAAGGAGTTACTTCCCTGAGCAGAGGAGGCTGGCCCAGCAGCTGTCATACATCAATTAGATCAGGGTTCCCTGACAATAGTCGTTTCCTCCTTATAGTCCATGATTTGTCATCTCTGTATCACATGTTTAACATTTTATTAAAATAGACTTTAAATTGGATTTCATTTCTTTACTTCGCCTTGCCTTAAGTAATAAGACCTGTGAAATGACGGGTTGGGTGTTTGGTATGTTAGATATCTATCTATCTATCTATCTATCTATCTATCTATCTATCTATCTATCTATATCTATATCTATATATATGGCATATGGCATAATTATTACATTTAAAAATGTCTATCACCAGAAAATCATCTTGCTATCACAAGTAGTATGCATGCATATCACACTTGGAGAAACATTGCATTATTTCAGTCAATCCCCCCCAAAGACCCAATGAAGAAAGTAATAATATTATCCCCATTTTATAGATGAAGAAACTGAGGCTCAGAGAGATTAAATAGCTTCCTCAAGAGTTTTCACCAGAGTTGGGACTTGAACTAAGGTCTGTTTGACTTAAAAGGCAGTGGCCCTGGCTTCCCCTGAGGAGAAGGAAGGCAGAGACCCCTAAAGCCAAAGAAGAAGAGTGAAGACTCCCAATGTGACATGAACATCCTCCCTTCAGCTCCCTCTCACTTCTTCCCTTTTCTTCTTTGTCTTCAATTTCTCCCTCTCACCAAAACAGAACACTCCAGAATGCAACCCTTATGAATAAAGGCTGCCAATTCCACATCAGGAATAAAATTTCATTTGGAAATTTTTATCACTTCTAAAATGATGATAAAGAAAGTCAGCTGTTTATAATTTTGGATGCAATGTGAGAGAGGAAGAACTGAAGTTTCTGGGGAGTCTCATAACATACGTCCCAACTTGTGGGAAGCTGAGTAAAGTGGACTTATCACTCAGCCCAGAGGACTTCTGGGGATAGAAACCTTAACATCTACCTGAAGTGACTTCTCATACCTCAGAATTATGGCAACAGATATGGTAAAAAGAGAAAACCCTAGACTCTGTCACTTACCAGCTATGTGACCTTGGGCAAGCCACTTACCCTCTCTAAGCTTCACTTACTCCATCCCTAAGGGAGGATAACGATCATTGTCTCAGAGGGTTATCATAGCATTAAATGAAGTTAGTGCTAAAACATGCTACTATTATTATTATTATTTTTAATTACTGTGAGTGTCAAAAGGACCTTCATATTCAGAACTGAATCAGCTTAAACATATTGCCTTTTCAACTAAAGTTGACTTAAAAAAACACACACACACAAATGACGTGAAAGAGCCTAAAGCAAAATGCAATTGTTAAATTTTGACATATTCCTGACCCCAAAGTCCCACTTCAGACATTGTTTCCTCTTTCCCTAATATTCTAGCCCAACACTCATAACCCTTTACTTCTACCCCAGGGTCCCACTGGAAGAACAGATGGGACGTGTCTTTGCCCAAACTGGTTTTACTTCTTCCCAACCAGGCCAGGGTCACAGCGATGGAGAACTGTCTTCCATGACACTGAGGGCTGCGTTTCTGTTTTTTATCAATGCAAGGCAGGCAAGAACACTTAACTCAGAGAACTTGGTAACGCCATGAATTTTTCAGCTTCTAACTACACTAGTACCTCATCACTTTTCTTTGTCTTTCTTTCTTACCTACAATCTAGCAGGCATCCATGTTCTCATTAACAAAGCCACCTATTAGAACCAATGGTAAAGAGCGATGAGCGAAGCAACATTAGTCTACTACCTACCTACCATCTGACCTCACTAGAGGGAAGCTACATATTGAGAATAGCAGAGAGAAAAGATAGAAGGGAACTGGGTCCCCAACATCACGAAGCCACATACCAGCTCTGAAAGCTTATTCATGATGAAATCATCAAGAAGCCTTCTGAAAACCAGACGCCCCTGTCCTTCCCGGGCCCACTACCATTCTCTATAGCTGTCTGCAAGCCTCATCTCCAACTCACCCTGCTTTGTAGAAACATAAGCTCTGCACAAATAAAAGCTCCACAGAACTACAGAGAGCTTTGGGAGCATCATTCTCTTTGCCTCATCAGTGTTTCTATTTTATACATTTTCCTGCTCCTGCCTGGAGAATGGCATTCAATCATCTGAGACTCATTCTGTAGAAAGAGCTTGATTGACTGAGGGGAGAGGACAAATTCTTTTATAACCTGGATGCAGACATCTGGAACCTCAGCCTGTTTCCCACACCCCACCCTTCACCCCTAAACCTTGCCCACCACCACTGAAGTTTCAACAGCTACATCTTAGACAACTTTTCCATTTCTGAGGGTTTTATCTGTCTAAAAAATGGGCTTACTGTTGAGGGAGTTGGAGCTGTCAGACACCTGTCCATAGTTGAGAAAGAGAAAAATGTATTTAAAGATCTGTTAGTGGCCACTCCGTGCCAAACAGAACTCACATTTGTCTTCTGTCCAGAAAGCTGATCATTGACTTTGAATGGGGTTTTGCTGATGCTGTTAGAAAATATTTTACCACTAAACGAAAATAAAGATGAACTGCCTCTCTGAAGAGGCAGAAGTTAAGAGATAATAACAAAAGGAATGTTGATACAATTTTGTTTGATATTTGATGATATTCAATGTCCCAGAACAGTGCTTTGAGAATTAGTTTTTCCCTTTGATCTTGCAGAACAGTTTGAATGGATATAGAGACCATTCATATAAAAGAATAACTTGGATACATATGGCAAAACAAAAGAATTTTTCAGAAAAGGGAAAAGCATATGTGTTTAAATAAGCAGAAATATTAACTCCTCTGTCTGGCTAACTATTAAGTTGTAATTCCTTCTCTACGCCGTATCATACCAACCAATGACTCAGCAATATCCGTCAGTGTAAAGGACATATTAAGATTTATTTTTTGGAGTTATTTGATTTTGCTCCCTGGTCAGCTCTACCATTTATCTGCCTCTCTCACGATCTCCCTCAAGAACGAGAGAATTTTACTCATCTTGATATCTTCTGTAAACTGTGGGGCATCATAGGATGATCTGAGGCAGGTATATAGTCTTTTCATCACGTCTCTCCCCCACTTTATTTTCTGGCCTTCCTGCATCTATTATGGCCTACCTCCCTCACCCAGATACTTCCATCCCTGGCAGTTTTATCCATGATCTCACTGTCTCCTCCTTCTGATTAGGCCCACCTTAGAGCATCCATGAGGCTGCATGATATGGAATGAACAAAAGTCACCAGAAGGTCAAAATCCTGGCTTTTTACTTCTTAGCTGTGATCTTTGTCAAGTTACTTTCTTTAGCATTTCTGCTTTAAAAAAAAATAGTTATAATACTTCCATATACGATTTTTGAGATGATTAAATGAGAAAATGTACATAACATTTATGGCACATTAAGTGCTCACTAAATAGTAGTTCTTTTCTTCCCTGTCTGTTCACCCCAAAATAGTTTTGGTTTGAAGAACTCTCTGTCAAAGGCTATACTAAACAGTTTGACATTACTATTACCCAAAGTTCACTAAGTACTTTCATTCATCATTCTAAGGAACACAATAACATGTCACCTTTGGCACCTGCCTCTGGGGAGGTAGTAACGTCTTTTTTTGTCATAGATCATTTCCTTAACTGGCCTTTAAACCTCAAATGAAACAGCAGGGTCTGCTCAGGTCGAAACTGTAAGGATCCTCAGTGGTTTCACACTTCGCACCAGGAAGCCTCTGTTGGCCCCTTGGGAGCCAGGACAGTACCAACTGAGAACTTTTTACTTCTCTCCAACTCAGAGGGCACTACCGAGAAAAGGTGGGAGGGCTGCCTGCTGAAGTGTGGCCTTCTAAGACAAGGTGGAGATGTAAATGTGGCACAGTAGCCTGTGAACCTGAGACACGTAACTGTGGGGAATAGTGGCCTCTAGGGAGCCACATGTGCAACCCCATCCACAGCCAGAAAATGATGCCACCTGCAAACGGAGTCTGTGAGACATGAACAGGGTTTTCCAATGATGCTTTTCCTGTAAAGAGGATCATGCCTCATGTCAGTCCTCAGTGCAATTTGATTTGATGCTGCCTGCATAAGTTCCATTTGCAAGGAAAAAACAATTTGCAAAATCACAAATTTTTTTCTCTTTATACCTCAGTTCCGGTTAAGCCAGGGGCTACATACTCAATTGCAAATAGGGATGTAATATGTAAGATGTCGTTGAGGCTACTATTTAAAAAAGAGACACAAAAGTGGAAATTTATTTTTCTGATGCAGTAGTCTGAGCATAAGCTTTTCAGAGCTGGTATGTGGCTCCTTGTTGGAGACCCAGTTTCCTCCTATCATTTTGCTCAGCTATTCTCAATACATAGCTTTCATCTTGTAATATCAGATGGCTGCTCCAGCTTCCACCATCATGTCCATATTCCAGTTGGCAAGAAGAAGAAAAGGAGCAAGAGAGGGCATCCTGCCTTACCCTAAAAGCTCTGGAAGTTTTGCCCTGCGTTACCCTAAAAGCACTGGCAGTTTCAAACAATTCTACTTTCATAACATTGGCCAGAATTTAGTCACATGACAACACCTAGATGCAAGGGAGACTGGGAAATGTAGTCATGAGTCCAGCTGAAACATTACTATAGAAGAAAGGGAGAATGTAATATGGGGAGACATTTAACAGTTTCTGCACACAGGACCAGACAAGAATATAAATCAGTAAAGCCTGCTGGGTATAAGGAAATATGCATATTTGGTGTGGGTGATACAGCCTCAAGCAAACAGGAGAGGCCCACTTTGAGGGGCAGCCACTTTTACCTTAGGTAATACTGTCATGCAGAAATTCATGCTTAGTGTTCCAGTTCTGCTGGTTTTCAACAGAAATCAACATTTAAAAAAAAAATGCATCTCCTAATTTTAAAAGGTTCGCTCAAAAAATATTTTTAAACACTATATGGGCCAAACATATCTATGGACTAGCATCTGGGGCCCTATGTTAGATTTGATATGCATGAAAGTGACAGTTGTGCTTAACTCTCTGCCTGAAATGCAAAACTTTTGAAATCCAAAATTAGAGATAAAAGACAAACAGGGCTAAAAAAGAATTGTGATCAAGATAATGTCTTTAAACTGAATGATATACTCGGCTTCTTAGTTGGGCATCAAGACAAGAAAATCACGAATTGGCCATGAATTTCTTTTGTCCTTGAAATACCATATTTCACTCTTTTGGTGTGAAATAATTGTAATCTTTCTCTGGGTTGCAATGATCTGGTAGTTAGTTCACCAGATAAATGAATTGGAGGAAATACTTGGGCTCCGTTTTTCACGTATAAGATGGAGATGATATGTGCAGCAGCCACAAAATGTACCACTCAGATCTCCTGCGGGGGGGAGTATAAGTGACTGTTGGCCCATATGCTGCCATTTTGGATCTGCCACCATTTTTCACATGAAGTCCACACTTCCCATAGTTCCTCCTAAACAATGACTGAGCACAGAACAGAGACCTCTCTAATGGTCGGTAGACTTTGGCTCCAGGACTCCTCAAACCTAGAGCGTGGCCAAACCTTTCTTATAACTGTACTGCAGGCAGAGACTCCTCCAACCCAAGCCTCCTTCCTTTCACAGGTGTCAGAACTTCTCTCCTGCTTTCTCCTACCCCCTTCTCCTTTCGCTTTCCCCTTCATAAATCTCTCACATATCTATTCCCATCTTGGCATCTGCTTCAAAGCAGACATGAACTAACACATGATGCTAATGATAGCAACAGCAATTATAGGAGCAGTTATAATTTACGGTGTGCTATGTGCCAGGCACTGTGCTTACACAAGCACAGTTCTGAGAAACAGAAATATATTCCTGGTAATAATAATAATAACTAACTTTATTGGGCACTTACTACAGTATGTTCTAAGGCAATGCATTACAGCCTTACATGTGTTGTCTTCACAAGAATCCTAAGGTGGGTAGTGAACTATTATTCTTCTGATTTTACATATGTGGAATGAGGTTAAATAACTTGTTCAAGGTCATGCATCTAGTGGGTGACAGACCGTGACTCAAAGCCAAGTTCATCCCACTCCAAAGCCCACTTACTCATATGTCAGATATTTGTGTAATTCCTTCTCAATTTCTACTGTATCCAAATATCACCACATACTACCCACACAACTTATATTATTTATGAATAACACCTGTACATTATTTACTTAATATTTTTATTTAAATTAACTGATTTAAAAAACTTAAATATATTCATTTTAGAAAGAAACGTATCTCTAAAATAAATGGTAAATTCCTATCCTTTGCCACAAATTAAAGATAATCCTCAAAAAATAATCACAATAAAAACAAAACAATATTATCAAACTTTATCTAGACAATATTATAACATTTAAGTAGATACTATAAAAACTTCAAATCTGAGGTCTGCACTCATTTTGTTGTCATTTTTTTTAAAGGAGATTAGCAAGTAATAGATGTTTAAAAAAGTACTATCTTCAAATGAACATTTTTTCCTTGACAAAACCAGAAAGATTGAAAAAAATTAAAAATAATATACTTGTTTTTCTCAGTCGGTGACTCGATGTTCTTTAATGCTGTGTCCCCATATTCCTAAAATCGTCCTGGGTGATAATTAATGACTGATGTGAAAATGATGTGATGTGATGCTCATTTGGATGGAAAAACAATTTTATACAACTGTCCCTTGCCCCCAAGAGAAAAGAAGATTAATTTGACTACTTTTCACCCTCTGCAGGTCCTAAATGCACACAGTTGTACGCTCTGGTTTATCTGGAGGGTACGATCTTTCAAAAGTAAAACAAACTGGAGCCTGCAGCATGACTGAACCCTGCCTTTTGGGCAGGTGTATCCGGTAGAGAAACAAAACACGGCTCTGTGGTTAGGCCGCCTAGCGCACTGGAGATTAGCACATTCACAAATCAGCCTGTCTGGGAGGGGCCAAACCACACACATTGACAACATGGGGTCTGTGTGAAAACCTCCAAGCCTCTTTGGGTTTGGAAGACAGAGCTGATCCAGATCTGGAAAAGGGCAGGCCACACCACCTGCTGGGCCTGCATCAGGCCCTTTCCAGCCCAATGCTTCATAACATAGAGTAACACCCCATGTTACTCACAGAGACAACAGATGTGATCCTGTTGTAACAGATTGCACAGTTTTGCTGCAGTGTCAATACAATTCAGGAAATCATACCCCCACTCTCTACGATTTAACCCAAAAGGAAGAGACCAGCATATGGCCATTCTGTGACTTGGACAGCACTCTGAACCTAGTAACGAGGCAGAGAGGGCTTGTCACCAGCCCTTCCTTCTGACTCTGAGTTCCTGAATCAATTTCCAATATGTATCATTTGTATTTGTTTTGTATTTGTATTGGTATTGGTATTGGTCTTGGTATGTGGTTGGCAAATTTAGTTGGACCTGGTAATAGAGAAAAGACCGGGATGCTGTAGTGCAGAAGTGTTTCCGGTCCTCCATTCATTGTCACAAAATCCCAGTCTTGTGTTCACTTTGCAGATGGAAACACTCAGAGTCACTAGGAGCTGAAGTGAGTGGCTGAATACTGAGTTCTGACAGTGGATCTATGGCAGATTCCTCATCCTGTACTTCCTCAGATTGCTGGGTCTTTAGCATATTATTCTTTTGAATAAATCACCGTCCCCAGCAGACATAAGCAGTAGAGGAGGAAGAGGGATAACTAACATTTGTTGAGTACTAAACACCTTAACTGCCTCATGAAATTTAATGCTAAAACTCTTATTGGATTAAGCAATTGATTGATTGATTATTCCTTCTCTGCCAGTGAGAAAATTGAAACACAAAGGAGGTTAACTGTCAAACATCACCCAAAGCAAAGATTCAAACCCAAGCAGTCTGACCCCAATGTTTGAACTTATAACCACTATGCTGCCTTTTGAGTCAGACATACCTGAGGTCAAATCCAGGCCCTAGTTGTACAACCTTGGGCAAGTCATCTAACCACTCTGATCACTGCGTTCTTATCTAGAAAGTGAGGATAAAAAGAGTGCCTACCACTGAAGGCTAGTACAGCTCAATAAATGCTGAGTATCATTAGCAACATAATGGTGGCCTAAAGCATTGATCCACTTCCTTACTTCTCTAATGCCTGTCCTCTTTCCAGTTACTCCCCGCTGTTGACCAAAGCAGAGCCTTCCATATTATCTCAGCTACTCCATATGGCTGACATAGGGAGGGGAAGCCATAAGACAGAGAAAACCTCCTCCTGCCTCCTCATATAGCCCTTCCCCTTTGGAGCTGCATATGGTGAGTCGTGGCAGGACCCACAAAGCATTTTCAGAACCATCAAGGATTTTTAAAGGCAGTGACAAAATCCAGGAGATAGATGGCATCATAGAGCTGTTTGTCACGGAAGGGAATGCACCTAATAGGGGAGTCTCTGAGAAGAAGTGTGCTGAAAATCTTCGCGTGCCCCAGGACATTTCAGAGAATGAGTCCACTGAGAGGAGTGAACTGGAGAATGACCATAAAGTTTGCAGAATTTCTACATATCATGGGTTTTTTTATTTGTCTGCGAATGCTTTGACACTCCTCACATCAAGAGGTGGAGTCGAATCCCCTACCTTAGAATATGTGCTACACGTAGTAACACTGTGTGACTTCCAAGGTGAGGCTATCAAAGGTGTTCTAGCCTGCCTCGCTCAGGATGCTTGCTCTTCCAACCGCCTGCCATGGGCTGAGGAAGCCCAAGGGACAATGGAAAGGCCATGTTTAGGTGTTTCATTCCTCAGGTTCAAGTAAAGTCCTAGAGAACAGATAGTTTTTGAGAGGACTCCAGCCCCAGTCACCATCTCAAGACAGTCATCTCATGAGAGACTCCAAGTGAGAACAGCCTCCTGAGCCCAGACAACAATAAATGATTGTTGTGTTATGCTGCTAAGTTTGAAGTGGTTTATTATACTACAATAAATAACTGGACACTACAATATATTGCACAAAGCTCTGCCGTGAGCTTTATGTTATTGATTGTTGTTTCTTAGAAACTATTAGTTTAGCACTTATTTTCATGATGCATAATTAATTTTTGTCATGTGTTTATCAACTATTTTTATGATCAAGAGTAAGCATTTTAATCAATTTATTTGAAAATGACTCCACAATAAGAACTGGAAATATGAGTCACTTTATATGTTCTCCTGAGGGAAAAGCAGCTAGGTAGCCTTTCCTTGGAATAAACCTAAGAAGGATTCTTTAACTCCCTAAGTCATCAAAAATGGGGAAGCTTTAGAATGAGTTGACCTTGAAATCCTCTTTGAAGCAGGACTGGAGCCAAGAGACAAGCAGAGCCATGATCCATAGGCAGCCTCAGCATGGCAGGCTGAAAAATAATAATGCAGAAGTTGTCTGCAAACCATCAGCCAACTGCCAAGTGTTTCCTAGGAGCTGGCTTTATCTTCAACATTTGTGGATATAAAACTTCCAATGCTCAGCAGCTACAAAAAAATAATGGGTTATCTATATGAACATTAATGCACATATACACATACAAACACACATACATACACAGGGCCCCACAAAATTGCCTACTGTGTGTCGTGAACAAATTACTTAACTTTTCTGTGTCTCGGTTTTTTGGTCTCTAAAATGGAGATAATAATAATACTTTCTGCATAGATTGTTGAAAAGTCTGCCAGAGGGTAAGGGGGGTGGGGGTGGGGGTTGGGAGATGAGGGTAAGGGGGATCGAATATATGGTGATGTAAGGAGAACTGACTCTGGGTGATGAACACACAATGGGATTTATAGATGATGTAATACAGAATTGTACACCTGAAATCTATGTAATTTTACTAACAATTGTCACCCCAATAAATTTAATTATAAAAAAAAAAAGAAAGAGAATCAATTTCAAAAAAAAAAGAAAAGTCAATGAGCTTAGAATACTTAGAACACTAGAATAGAGCATGTTCAATGAATATTAGTTATTATAATAAGCCATACATATACATACACACATAGAAAACATAGAAAAGACTGAAATAAATTGTACCAAAGAGTTACTGTTGTTACCTCTGAGTGGGATTATAGATGCTTTATGTTTTCTTCTTTTATTTTTAAAACATCTTATAATAAACCTTTCTTTCATTAGTTTTTAAAAACATCACTTCACTAGAAACTACAAGGGAAACCTAAAAAAATGGATGTGATTACTGTAAAGAGGGTAGGATAATGATAACTTTTTTAATGTTTTAAATTTATTTTTAGTGCTGATTAGCACTAGAAAAATGAAGAAGGAGGCTCAATTTATGCTCAGCCATGTAATACAAATTCAAAATGTCATTATTTTGTTGAGTTTCATTAGATGGTTAGAAGGAGATCACCGAGGACTTCTGTAGTCATGGAAGGCTTCTTGAAGGGTGGGGCTCAAAGTAGATATGGCAGAACGGGGGTCTTTTCCAGAGAACTGGTTTCATTCTCTCTCTCTCTTTCCTTTCTCTCTCTCTCTCTCTCTCTCTCTCTCTCTCTCTCTCTCTCTCTCTCTCTCTCTCTGTCATACACACACACACACACACACACACACACACACACACCACACATGTACACACATACTGTTTTGAGCTCCAACTACACCAGCTGCTAAGGGCATAAAGAAACAACTCTTATCTTCAAGAGTTTACTGCCTAATGGTGAAAGTATACACATAAACAGTAATCTTTCGACTTAACATAATAAGTACTATTATAGATACATGCACAGGTGTCAGTGGGAAAATAGACAAACCACATTAGCTCACCCTCTGGCTCAAATTGGCTTCTTGGAAGTGGAGCTTCTTGAACTAAGGTTTGAAGAATGTATTAATTAGCTTGTGCTGCTATAACAAAATACCCTAGACTGGGTGGCTTAAACAACAGACATTTATCTGTCACTGTTCTAAAAACTGGGAAGTCCCAAATCAAAGTGCTGGCCAGTGCAGTGCCTGGTGAGAGAGATATTCCTGGCTTGCACACGGCTGTCCTCTTCCTGTATCCTCACATGGTAGAGACAGAGAGGGGCTCTGATCTGTTCTTCTTTTTATAAGAGCACTAATTCCATCATAGGGACACTACCCTCATGACCTCATCTAAGCTTAAATGTCTCCCAAAGGCTCCATCTCCCAACACCACCACATTGGGAATTATGACTTCAATGTATAAATTTGGGGGAACACAAACATTCTGTCTATGGCAAAGGAAGAGTCAATCCCAGGCATTGGAAGTTGGGCATTCCCAGAGTCAGGAACAGCATAAACAAAGGAACAGAAGTGTGAAATGACTTCGTGAATACAGGAAACTATAAGCCGTTTGGTCTTACCAAAAGAGTACTCGACAAACGTTTTGTCAACCACAGAATCCTTTCCTCAAACAAAAAATCATATGTAGGAACCCAGTGATAAAACAGGTTGGCTACGTAGAGGCAGTAGGGGACACCTCTCCTCAGGTGGCCCCTGAAGCATGTCCTCACAAGGCGTAAGACTCCCAGGGTCGGGTAGGGGGTAAGACTGGAGGTTCTACAGCACAGAGGATAAAGTGGGTGACTTTACTGGGGCAGCAGATTGGGACCAGGTCTTGGACGGCCTAATGTACTCAGCCTTCATAGGAATGCAATGAGGCACTACTGAAGGCTGTGGGTTGTCTGACCATTGTGTGCTCAGCTTTGTGCTTTGGAAAGGAGGTTGTTCTGTTACTCTGGAGAATTCGGACTAATATAATGGCTTAACCCATTGTCCAGTGAGCAGGGGATAGAGACAGGACTAAAACGTTATTTTGTAACAATTTATTAATTCAACTTCACCACACTTCCTCCCACAATGGTGCATTCAGAAGGTAGAGCAGCAGGTCTTGCTCTTAATTGGCATTCTTAAGGCATGGCTCTGATAACATCACCAGCCTGCTTAAAATCTTCCATAGTTCTCTGTGGCCTTCCAATAAAGCCCCAATTACAGGGTCTAATGTCCAGGGGTCTCTGTGCCCTAGGTTCAACATCCGCACCCAGGCCTACCTCTTAAGACAGATAAATTGATTGTTGTGCACCAGTGTTCACTCCTTCCCCTAATAAGATTATACATCCATATCCTTTGCCTTGTGACTTATAGTCCCCCCCCCCCCCTCCGTGGGAAGAGTATAAATTCCCGCTCCGTTGATTTGGGGTTTGTCCACATAACTTGCTTTGCCCAATGAAATATAATCAGATGTGACATCTACCCATCCTAGGAGGAACTGCAAATGCTTGTGTGGGTTAGCTGAACTGAGAGGGC
Source organism: Rhinolophus sinicus (assembly GCF_057876585.1). Taxonomy (NCBI): domain Eukaryota; kingdom Metazoa; phylum Chordata; class Mammalia; order Chiroptera; family Rhinolophidae; genus Rhinolophus; species Rhinolophus sinicus. Next base: position 141,548,830 of record NC_142501.1, read on the forward strand.
AGGTGGCTTCTAGGAAATGGGGAAAAAGAGTGTAGAACTCTCTCACGAAGATCATTTTACTTTTTAAGTAATAAGAGTAGCAGCTGTCCTTTCTGAAACTTTTTCTTGGAAGTCCAGATTTTAACACTGCTGTAGTGTGAAATTGTTTCCTTTTAAGCAACGAGCAGCCTGTGTTTCTTGAGAGTTTAAGTCATTTATAATTTGGGATGTTTACATTACAGAGCAATGAATTTCTTTGAATCTTAACTCAATGTTTTTGGAAAAAGTGTCTTAAAACAATGTCTTGTTTTATTTTCACCATGTAGCAGAGTAAGAAAAAATATCTTAACAGCTGGCGCCAGACTCCCAATCTAAATATAAAATACCTTTGTTTAGGACAATAGCCTTATGGGTCATTTGTGATGGAAAGTGAGACCTTGAAACATGGGAGAACAGTTGTGAGAAAAATGAGAGATGATTAAACTATTCTGCTTTAGAAATAAATAAGAATGGGGGTGGAGAGGGAAGGCAGAGGGAGAGAGGTGAGATTAAAGGAGAACAGAAAGAGAAGAAGAGAGAGCAAAAGATTATAATAAAAGGACAGGAGGCTGGAACCAGGTTGGTTGAAGCAGACATCTCCAGTTGTCTACAGAAACCTGTTCTCCCTTTCTCGCATAGTAATAGGCTTCCGGCAGGCCACATGGCAGCCCTGTGAAAGAATGCATTTTCCAGGCTTCTTTGCAGCCAGTGTGATCAATACTATGTTCTTGCCAATGGAATGAGAATGGAAGTAATGTTTACAATGGATTGTTTAGAAGGAAATCCTAGGCCTCCATTCCCTCCTCTTCTTCCTTTTCAGTGGGCTTTTGTGGATATGCTTTGACCCAGCTTTGACCATGAAGATGAGGACAAAACCACTCCCAGGGGATGGCAAAGCAACAAGATAGAAGGAACACTTGTTGGAGTGGTGGCAGAAGGCAAAGCTGCCATTTAGACTGGACTGCTCATCTCTGGACTAAGAGAGATAAAGTCACAGTGGTTTTTCAGTGGGGTGGGCTGAGGGGAGTGTCTCGTTGTTTCAGCAGCTTAGCCTTAATCTTAACAAATACAAAGGCAAAATCACACTTTTAGAAAATGGAGATAGCTATTATTCAGTTTTTTAATTTTGTATATTACTGTGCTGTAAACTTGCCATCTTTTGACGTTTGGCAAAATGTATTACAAACATAAAGGCCTGTGTGAGTAAGAGGCTTGGTAGAAATCAAGGAGATATTGGGTCCATCGCTGGGCCTACAGAGCATAGACAAGGGAAAAAATACATGCAGGACGATCCTGTTAAAAATGACACTGAGTGGAGCCATATTAAAATAGAGCCGGAGTAGCCATTTCAGAACTGCCCTTCATGTCTTGTTTTCTTTATCTTCCAAAGTAGGCCAAACTACCAACATTCCAAGAAGTCAAAAAGAGTTTGTAAGGACTTATGAAATTGGACTTTGTTGATGACCAAATCACTAACCAATCAATGAAGTTCAAACCTAACCTTTGGCCTGATGACCTAATTTGAAGCCAATCTATGAAGTACAAATCTAACCTTACCTCATCGAGCACCAGTGAACTTTTCTTTAATACAACATACCTCCTCTTCCTCCCTTTTTCCCTTAAAAATCCTGAGCCTCTCTCCTGGGGTGGGCGGAACACTGTTTGGGCTTCTGCCTGAATCTGTATTCCCAGAATTGCAATTCTTTAAATCCCAAATAAACACTTTATGTTCAATTATTGCCTCCTAGATTTTTAGGCTAACAGTCCATAAACCAAAATAATTCCACAGAAGCAGGAGCTCCAAGAGAAAGATTACCATGACAATGCAAGACCACCTGACTCTGAATTCACAGAAATCTCAGGGAAGGCTGGACTTTGCACAGAATATGAAATGGAGTAATGACCCAATTCAATCTAGGTCTTAGAGGTCAGGATAACTACAGTGAACACCTGGACCACAACAGTGATTAATCTACGAAGGCAGGAGTATGCTGTGATTAAGAGTACAGCTTCAAGAGACAGAATATATGAGTTCTGATTTCTACTACTTATAACTATGTGACTTCAGGGAAGCCTCGGTTTACTTATCTGTAAGTTGGGTATAGTAACACTATCTACTTCACAGTATTATCATAGGGAATTAAAAGGAACAATGTGCATTAAAAACTCATATGTGACATGTGATGAGGGATCAATATGACTTAGCCTTTATTATTAATAATAATATTTATTAAGTTCATCATAATGTTAATATGAGACCCAAGCTATTTTTCAAGGCTTAAAGAAAAGAACACTACGTTTGGCAAAGTCATAGGCTCAAATGTTTCTGACTTGACCTGAGGCAAGTGGGTGGGAGAAAGATGTCACTCCAACAAGTGAGATGTGCTGGATCAAGTAGCAGTATCTCCGTTGTCCAGATGAGAAAACAGAAGTTGAAAAGGGTGCCTGAGGTAAGTTAGTGGCAGAACTAACACTAAAGCTGGAGTCTCAAACCATTATTTGAGTTTCAAGTCATTTTAATGAAGCCAGGCAGAAAACAAAATAAAAATACTTTTACCTGCAGTTTCAGGAGCCCTGGGGCCTACCCTTACACCTCCCTTTTTCTTCCTACTGTGTTCCATCCTTACCATCACTCAGGAACTCAGACTGGAAAGCCACAGTTGTTCTGTACTTCCTGTTTTCCCTCACCACTACTTCTAATCAGTCCTCCCATGGTGTCTATTTCATCTCCAAAATTGCTCTCAAATCTGTCTACTTTTTTCTACATCCACTGTCACTAGAATACTGCAAACCACCCACAGTCGCCTCTTAATTGGTGACTACACTTGCTTTCTTCTTTTTCCTCTCTTCTCAGCAGCCATAGAGATTTTTTTAAATGCGAATATAATTATTCCTGTCCCTGCATAATACTTCCCATTGGCTTCCCACTGCCCCAGGATGAAGTTTAACCAGCCTTTCTTGTTAGTGTCAGAGTATAACATTCCTTCAGCTTTTGAAGCTCAAACCACACCAGACAGTTTTTCTGTTTCTAGAAGAGCTCCTGGCCTTTGAATGTTGTTTCCTCTGCCTAGGACACAGTTTCCTTCTCCACCTCCCTTCATTTAACCGATTCATTCATTCGAAAACATTTTTTATCAAGCTCGTACTATATACCAAGCACTGTTCCAGGCCACACAGGTAAATAAACTTTTTTGTGCCATGAACCCTATTGGCAATCTGGTGAAATCTATGGGCCTCTTTCTCAGGCTAAAACTTTTCATGTTTTTTTTAAGGATGATGAATTTTATTTAAATATCACTTTATGTCATTGTTTACTTATTTCACTTGAAACTCACCACAGGCCTATGGTTAGATAAGGTAGATATTATCGTACCCACTCTTTTCCCCAAGATATTATAAACATGGTTGAAAAGGATATTACGGTGAACACTGGTATGGTAGGCAGAATGATCCCCACCCCTAAAGATGTTCATGCTCTAATCCCTGGAACCTGTGCATATGCTACGTAACATGGCGCAACAAACAAACAAAAACAAACAAACAAACATAAAAAGACTTTACAAGCAGAATTAAGGACTTTATTGTAGAGACATTATCCCTGTAAGAAGATTACTCTGGAATATTCAGGTGAGTCCAATATAATCACATGAGCCCTTAAAAGTGGAAGAGGAAGAGAGGCAGAAGAATTAATCAGAGAGATAAGATGGCGGAAGAGGTAGGAGAGATTTGAAAGATAAGAGGGTCTTGACCCAACATTTCTGACTTTGAAGATGGAGGAAGAGGGTTGTTATGTGTTGAACTGTGTTCCAGGCTAACACTTTTTAAAGGCATGAAATAAATACAGAGGATTATAAAAGAAACCAAGTGTATTGAAATAGTTACCAAAATATTTTTGAAGTGTGATATAGTAACGTATGTTTCTTTATTAAGAAATAACAAGATCTAGCAGTGGGTCTAAAAAATACTGTAACTTCATATTAGTGATCAGCATAAATGATATTTCAAAATATCTGTAAAATGGTAGTGTGTGACCAAGTACATATGACTGTGGTTTGTTGCCTACAATCACAATGGAAGGAAATGCTAAATTTCAGTTATGGGTTAGTGAAAATAATGACGTAATTTTTTTCTATCCAAATTCATAGAACCAAAATTCTATCTTCAGGGCTCCAGAAGTCAATTAGGTTAAATCGGGGAACATACCCTGTTTCTCCGAAAATAAGACCTAGCTGGACCATCAGCTCTAATGCTGACCTGGTCTTACAGTAAAATAAGACTGGGTCTTACATTAATTTTTGCTCCAAAAGACGCATTAGAGCTGATGGTCCCCCTAGGTCTTATTTTCGGGAAAACACTGTAATAGGAAACACAAGAGCGTATGTTCTAGTGGGGGGAGGTTGATAATAAACACAATAACTTCAGATTCTGATGAGTTGTTTAAAGACAATGAACAAGACAATTTCAGATGATAGTAAATTGTTTAAAGAAAACAAAGTAAGAGAGATTAGCTAGTAATGAGGGCCCCCTGGGGCCTTCACTGAAACCCAAAGAAAGAGAAGGAGCTGGTCTCATGAAAAAAGACAGGGAAGCCTGTCACAAAGAGAGGGGATGGTAGAAGGCAGGCCCAGGCTTGGCAGCAAAGGGAAATGAAGTCAGAGAAGCAGGTACACATCAGTATTAAAGGCCAGCAAAGGAAGTCCTTGAGCTTCTGCTTCAGTTACTTCCACTTGAAAATTAGGGTGGCATTCACCGGTATGCCAGGCTTTATTCTAGGAGCCCTTGAGAGAACGTGAGTGAAAGGACCTGGTGAACCAAGATACCCTGGGAGCTTTTCATGGGCCACACGTCATCTCGTTTAACCCTGTGCGTTCACACTGTTGTTCTGTGAAGTGTATACTCTTAGGTCCCATTTCTCCGAGAGGGTGGTTAAGTCATTTACTTAAGATCACATAGGTGGTATATGACAAAGCTGGGATTCAGATGAAATTATCTGTCTCTAAAGCCCTTTCACTTGACCACTACCCTTTTCTACCTTTTGTTTATGAATAAAGTATAAATTCTTTCAAATTAAATTCACCCACCTTCCAATGGCCCCCCAGGACTTGACGGTCTGTGATCCTTTCCCCTTGCAGAGCAGCATCTCCCAGGAGCAGAAGTTAAAAATCCAAACATAGCCATTAAAAGCTGCATGGCCTGAGGAAAGCCACTTAGCCCTAATTTCCTGTTAAAACCAGCATAACCATGGCAACCCACTCCCAGGGCTTTTATTAGAGTCCAAAAGGGAAAATCAGCCTAAATCAATGTGAGGAGGAGAGGTGTTCCATTCCCTCAAGCGCTGCTAGTTCCATCCTCCCCCAGCACCCACAAAGGCTGCCATCAGCTCAGGAGAAAATCCCCATCTTTTGTAAGAGCAGAAGCTCCAGTGAGCACTTCTGTGCACTCTTGCGCCCATCCCTTTCCCGAGAGGTTTTCTCCTCAAGTAGATAAGGGTCTAAATGAAGGGTCAGATGTGTGCTGTACTCACTTCCCTAAAAAAGCCCCGAGCCCCGTTCCAGCCAGGTAGCCTCTCCTGCCCAGATTCAAGGAGGTGAGAAAAACAGGGAAAGTGGGCAGAGGGAGAGGATTTGGGTCAAACCTTCTTCATTTCCGCTCTCACTCCTGGTTTTCTCTGCCTTTTGCCGCTTCTCCAACTTGCTCTCAGAGCCTTACCATCAAGATGCTTCTGAGCATCTCCCTCCTGTTGGTGCCTTAGCCTGAAGTATTTGAAATACAAGTTTCCCCCAAAAGTACCGCATTCCTATGAAAACTTTTGTGGGGACAGAGTCCCAGAGAGCAGTTTCCAGGCTCTCGACCTTACGTGGAAAGGTGCTGGCTCGGTTATTAGATGGCCATCAGCTGTAACTAGTTGGCCATCATCTGTAACCCGTTAGCCATTGGCCACTGATATAACTGCCCGTGGCTGAGCTAGCAAGGGCGGATTGCAGTTAGCACGGTGTTGGTTGGTTGGCAGAGAAGCGGACTGCGGATTGCAGATCATGTGGCTCCTGCTTCCTGTGTCTCGACTAGCCACCAGCGAGAATATAATGTTATGACTCCCTTATCTATGGCTCCGTTGTTTCTTTTTGGCCTCACCATATCCTGCGTTCTTGCATGGGGAGAGGGACCAGAGTCCCTGCATTACACCTTTCCTAGGCCGAAATGGCATAAAGCAAAAAAGCAATTAACTTAGGCCACATCTTGCTAAGGGATGCACAAAATAAACGGAGATAAAACAGATGCTCGCATACCATTCAAAGCTATGGGGCTTGTCGCTGAGATGCGGAGTGTAGTTCATGGGGAAGGCGCTTGGGGGCGCTACTCTCGCTGTTCTCAGTGCCGCTGCTTCTATGTTGATTCTGCCAAACACATGCTGAATGCTATTTTCTCTTTTTTCAGTAAAAGCAAAAATCCTCTTCGGATTTCTTTCAGTTAGCAAAAGGAAGGTACTAATGTAGGTATTTTGTAAAAGAGAAGTGACATAATGCGAATTTTCAAAAAGTGGGAATTCTGCCCAGGTTCTTCCTGCTCCATCCAGGTGTATGGGGCAGTAGGAGCCCTGCCTCCACCTGCTGCCTCCAGGATGAGAAAAAACAGCAGCTCTGTGCCCTGGTTTGTTTGAGGGCTGCATCCAATTTATTAAGACCTTACTGGATTGGGAAACATTTCAACACCCTGCGGGCAAAGTGCATTCTGTGCACTGCAGGCAACCTATTTCAGACCAGTGGTGCATCTTCCCATCCCTTTTGTTTCACTGTCACCAGCAAGACTGAGGATGCCCCAGAAATGACAAAGGTCAACATTTTTACTGAGTCTCCATATGGCCCACCCATATACTAAGTACATTACCTGGTTTAAATTTAATTACACTACGAGGTAGGTATTATTACTATGTCATCCAATACAAAATTATTGTTTTACAGGGCAGGAAACTGATATTTGCAAAGTTTAATAACTTGCCCAAGGTCATTCAAGGTTTTAAATTCAGGTTATCAGATTCCATGGCTTTTACTCTCCCAGATACTGTCCTCTGGTCTAGATGGTTACAATAGTGATTAGATCAAAGTTTACTTTGGGTCAGAATTGACTTGTCAACTTGAGGTGACATGGGTAATGTTATGTCATGGGGACTCTTACACATATACCGTAAAATGGTCACAGATGCCTTTGTGAATGGAAAATATTAACTGTCCCTAAGCTTGCTACAGGCGCCTCATGGAAACGAGGGCTCTGACTGACTCATATGTACTGCAAAAACCTAATGGTGGCAGCAGCCTCCTTTTTTGATGTGGCTTCCCTCTCAAGCTTATCTTGTCAAACTGCTAGAGAGAAATAAAATTCCTTCCATTGGACTAAGTTCCTTCTCATCTTGGCTGCAGCACATAGGGAGGAGGAAAAGCAAAGAGAAATAAAGAGAGCAAGTGGGTGAGCTTTTAGCTGTGGGTCATAAGGAAGATGGGTTCCCCGACCTATACAACCTGACAATCTGCCACTCACGTTTGACAGACGGAAAATATGTGCAGCGTTGGATGGCTCCTCTCACTCTGTCTTTACAGTACAACAGACACGGAGCGCTACCAGGAAAAAAACAAACGCTATGAAACAAGAACCTTGTCAGGAGAAATGAGAGGGGTACTCACTGAGTTTTCTTTCTTAGCCTCTTATTACGAACCCCAGGACCTAAACCCTGGACCCTAGCATAATTACGGCACTCACTATACTCTCTGGGCTTCATATTTCCCTCGGAGATGGCAGCTCCTGAGAGCAAGAATGGAGCTTCACGTTCCATTATGTCCCCAGCATTCCACAACATCCACCAGGTAGTGCTCAGGACCTTTTGGTGAATAAACTCACAAAATTCAGAGACCCAGAAGGCAGCCTAAAGAGTCCTTTGAAATCAAACTCATCTTCTGGGAAACATAGGCCTGTAGCTTATGAAAGTACAGACGCTACAACATTGGAACAGAAGCTAGAGTGGGATCAGAACAGATGATAGCTAGAGAAATTCCTAAAAGAAAAAGTATGTGTCAAAATATAAGAGGTAATTTTGTAATGTGATAGAAAGTGCTGCTCTGTGTTTTCAATGCCAGCGTTTATTTGGGTTCAGACTATTTCTGTTTCCTTTGCTTGAATATGAGATTCTTATCCTCATCTAGGTACACTCAAACTTAAGGTTGAGTTCTGGGAAGCAGCCTATTGAAGGAAACAAACAGTCAGAGCTCTAACAGTGCCACATATATATGTATGTATATGTATATAAGCCTACATGTATGCATATAAGCCTATAGAATGTATATATATGTATATATATACACACATATATATGTCTCATATATACTCTAATCATAATCACAGCACCATTGAGACCTCTGAAGCTGTCCCCTAATACATAACATTTCTCTTCCCTATCCTGGTACTAAACAAGTTAAGAAATAAAATAGAAGAGAAAGCTGGAGGCCAAGATGTTACCGTTGTTACTAACAAACATATGTATGAAGCATGTATGTATTATGTAGAAACATATGTATATAGTATGAAGACATAGCTTAGTGTGGCCTTGCTTCCTGAACCAGAATCAGGTAGATTTCCCACCCATTCTCAGCAGTGCTCACCAAGGGCACGGAGTGGAGAGAGAAATCAGTGCAGAGCGACCAGCTCTGGGAGGACTTCCTGCATAAAGGGTCAGAGGACAACATGGGCTCTCCCTTGGCCATGTCTGGCCCAAGAGAATACAGACAAGAACTGAGCTAAGAATACCCTGTTGTTTTTCTTCAATTTACCAATGAAATCAGTCACTCCATTTCCAAAGTGTGGAATGTATAAAAAGGACAGAGAGAGAGAGAGAGAGACCCAGAGTTATATTAATCAAATGCCCTTCACAGGAAGGAAGCATCAGGAGTGAGAAAGAAGTGTTTCCCCAGGAACATCTGTAGCGTTAAATCACATGTCTTAAATGTTTACATACCGTCTCCCACTTATGACTGGAAAGCCCTTGAGGGGAGGAATTGTGCTTTCTTTATCTTTGTTTGTCAGAGCCTTGCACTTGGAAGGCATGCAAATGTTTGCTGAATGGATATGGATCCAGAGTCCAGAAAGCTCCAGGTTCAGATCTTCTCTGCCAATAACCTCGGAAACATGAACAAATTATTTACCGAGAGGTTGCAAGTGAATAGCCCACAAACCACATCCAACTCGGACATGATCAGTTTGACCCACAGAGTGTTGGCCCACCGCTGTCTTAAAAGTTTGTAAATTAGTTGACAATACTGTCAGGACAGTTTTTTCCAGCGGGCCCCTCTAGGAGCTCCATCCCCCTCTAATCGGAGATGTCTCCAGCGGGCCCGCTAAGAGCTCCATCCCCCTCCTATATTAAATCAGAGCTGTCTCCGGCGGGCCCTGCTAGGAGCTCCATCCCCCTCTAATCAGAGCTGTCTCCGGCGGGCACCATAGTTAGAGGCCTCCCCGTCAAAACAATGTTGAATGATCACAGCTATTAGGGACGGACCTCCCGGCACCGTGGCCAGATTTAACCAATCCCTAGCGTCGCAATAGCAATAGTGCGAATCCCCCCAAACCCAGAGGCCTAACCTTATAAAACAAAGCGCCCAACCCGGTAAGTGCTCAGTCTTTGGGAATAATCCCGCTGAGCCCACCAACGTAATAAAGCTGTGTTCTCCCTGATCTCTGGGTCCCACTTGAGTCTCTCCGTCCTCGTCATTTTCCCACAACAATACTTAAAACTCAAGAGATCTTACATAAAGATCTGGATTTCTATCTTTTCCCAAAAAGTTGGAAGATGATGTAGTAGATTGATTGCAAAGTGGTCTCAATTCTTCACCCTCCCTTTGTCCACACACTTTGCAATGTTACCCCTACAGTTCTTCGCATAAAGGATTGGAGTCTATAGCCCGACCTTTTTCTGTGGATCGACCTTGTGACTTGTCTTGGTCAATAGCCTATGACAGAAATGACAGTGTGCCAGCTCTGAGCCTGAACCTATGAGGCCTTGGGTGCCTCTCTTTCTTTCTTGGAAACCTACCAGGACTCCCTATGAATAAGCTTGGGCTAGACAGCTGGAAGTTGAGAGACCATATCAAACAAAGACAAATTGACAAGTTGTCTCAGTTGTCCCAGCCAAGGCCCAAGACATGTGAAAGAGCCTACCCAATGTCAACAAAGCTAACTCACAACTATCCCACCAGCTGACCACACATGCATGAATGAATCCAGCCAGGACTAGAACCACCCACCTGATCCACAGATTATAGACAATAATAAATGTTTATGGTTTTAAGCTGCTGAATTTTGGGATAGTTTGTTACGTAGCAATAGCTAACTAGTGGGCTTGCTGTCCTTCATGGTAATACTTCACTGCGATGAGCAGCCCCTTGAGATGAGGCATGAATTTTGCAGCTCCCTACTATTCCTGCCACTATTGTCTCTCTGACATAATAGCTGAGTGATAGTTGACATTAATTATCATTCTTGAGCTGTTGTTATTCTCATCATTGGGTTAAGAGTAAACTAAAATAGGTCTTATCACCGTGATCATCGATAAAGATTGAAAGAGCTATATGTTTCAAGCAAACTGAGACTGGGGGTGAAAATTTTCTTACACTGACTTCCTATATGTACCTCAGTTTGAGCTCTTGATTTAACCCCTCTCAGCTTAAGTTTTCTCTGTAAAATGGGGTTAAGTACACATGCCTCAGAGGATTCTTTAGGAATTGAGTTAGGTTTAATACAACGTCATAGTGGTTTAGTACATAAACTCTGGAATGAGATTGCCAGAGTTTAAATCCCATATTTCTCATTTACTAACTAAATCCATGTATACTGGCTAGATAGATGAAAACTGCCTGCTGATAGATGTTCAATAACGTTACGTTAGTCCTTTTCCCCTGTAAGAATTATTTCTGAGCTTTACACTGTTCTAGTAAATTATCAGTCAAAGCTAACTTTAAAGGAGACTATTATTCTAGAAAGAGACTAAGAACTGAGAGGGACCAAAACAATGTCAATTTGCTGAGTGTTCAATAACTTTTATAAGAATTATAAAATATTGGGCGGACAGGTGGCTCAGTTGGTTAAAGCACGAGCTCTGGGCAACGGGGCTGCCAGTTTGATTCCCACATGGGCTAGTGAGCTACGCCCTCTGCAACTACAATGAAGTCAATGAGCTGCCGCTCAGCTCCTGGGTGGCCAGATGGCTCAGTTGGTTGGAGCGCGTCCTCTCAACCACAAGGCTGCTGGTTGGACTCCTCGACTCCCGCAAGGCATGGTGGGCTCCGCCCCCTGCAACTAAAATTGAACACAGCAACTAAGATTGAACACTGCACCTTGACCTAAGCTGCAGCTGAGCTCCCGTATGGCTCAGTGGGTTGGAGCGCGTCCTCTCAACCACAAGGTTACCTGTTCAACTCCCGCAAGGGATGGTGGGCTGCGCCCTCTGCAACTAACAATGGCAACTGGACTTGGAGCTGAGCTGCGCCTTCCACAACTAAGCTTGAAAGGACAACTTGACTTGGAAAAATCCTAAAAGTACACAGTATTCCCCAATAAAGTCCTGTTCCCCTTCCCCAATTTAAAAAAAAAGAATTATAAAGTATTTATACCTTCTAATCAAGGTATAAACACCTTCTGAAGATACCCCAGATAAATAATATAGAGGCAAAAAGCACATAGATATTTACAGCATCTGTTCATTGAATGGAATATTTAGCCATAAAATCAATATCACCATGGGAAACATGGAAATTTGTTCAAAAATAATGTTAAGTGAAAAAAATACATATAATACATTAATTGCAATTCTACATAAATATAACTACACATTGAAAATGATAGGGATAAAATATTAGGTAATATAAATAGTTGCCATTTCAAGTTTATAGGATTTTAATAAAATTATTAACCAGTATACTACAATTTTAAAACTTGGAAAATGTAGATCATTATACCACACTATCATAAAAAGAGTAAATATTTGTAGGGCATTACTCAAAGTGAATCTAAATATTTTATTGGTATTTATGAATAAATTTAATTGAGCATCAGTATGTTTTATTGGTAGACACAAGAACGAGCTATTATATAAGCAAAAAACTTCTTCTCTTAAAACCTGCAATCTGAGTGCTGACACTCAGAGTTTTCCCCTCACTCTCACTCCCACACCCACATTCATCACTCCTTGCTGTAAAAACTCAAACACAACAAAACACAATTTCAACACTTCTAGCTCCAGGTCAGGCTATATCAGGGGAAACAAACCAAGGTTTCATCCCCTCCAATTACTCTGCATTGAGGGTAGGATGCTGTGCTCTGCCAGCCGGGTAGAACAGCACAATCTCGGTTCTCCCCAGCTCCATGTTGTCTGACAGAACATTCCCACACAGTGTCAGAGCCACACTCTGCTTCTGGCATGTTCCTCTCTGGTTGCATGTGGAAAGGAACATCTCCCTCCTCTTGGATGCTACCACTCAGTAGAAGCCCCTTCATTCACCCTGACATTCTTCCAAAGGAGAGTTTAGATGTTTTTGTGGTTATATTAACAATGGAGGGAGGGAGTTTCTGACTAAAGACGGCTTAATTGATGAGCTAGGTGGGGCTCAGTTCTCCTGTATCTTGCCAGTTGAATACGGACCCTGGTTTCCCTGTCTGTAAAACGGGCTGATTCTTTTTGCCTTGTCCTGCTTCACAGGTGGTGGTGGTGATGGTGATGGTGATGGTGATGGTGATGGTGATGGTGATGGTGATGGTGATGGTGGTGAAAGCAGCTAATGAATGCATACTATGTGCCAGACCCAAGGCTAAGCTCTTAACACTCATTTGTCTCACACAATCCCCACAAAAATTCATGGAACAATTATTTGTGTTATCCCCAATTTATAAGTTAGAAAACAGTGTTTTGGAGCAGCTATATCATTTGTCTTCAGTCACACCGCTAGCAAATGGCCATGAAAGAACTTAAACTCAGATCCTTCTGATGACGCTAAAACTGGGCTTTTAACCTTCAGACCATATGTCTTTGATATACATTTATAACACATCACAGGAAAGCATGTCAAATATTTAAAAAGTCTCGAAGACACATACTAGAAAAGTAATAAAAAGAGAGTTTCATCTTATTATTCTTTGTATGCAGTATTGGATTCCAAAATAAACTTCATTTCTGAAACACTCTTCCCTACAAGTTGAGAAAAAAAGATTTTTGTTTCTGTTTTTTAAAATTGCTCTCAATCCAAGAAACTTGCAGCCCTATGACACCAGCACAGAGCACCAGAAGGGACATTCACAGTCATAGAGACCAGTCACCTCCTTTCATAGTTGAAGACACTGTCCCAGGGAGAGCAGAGGGTCATGGCAAGGCCACACGAAGCTCCAGTCCAAGCCTTATTTTGCCAGGCCTCATTTAGTTTCCTCCTGGTCCCTCCTGTAGAGCTTTAATGTCTGTTCAGATAGTTCTCGGAAGCGTTGAAAAATTCACCTGTCTTTCCCTCTCTGTTTCACTCCCTCCCCCAGGTCGCACCAACCACATCCTTGGGCCTTCGGGTCATGGTCAAGCTGTCTGTACTTGCTGGGTTGCCCGCTTTCACAGAGCTCTGCACACAGGTGCAGGAAGGGCTGCAGCTGTGAACTTTAATTAAATGGTGAGAGACTCCCCCTAGACCCCAACTATTCTCAGCTCACCACACTCCAGATAGTGTCACCACTCTGCTGTCTAGAATGTGTTCACCCCCATATGACAGCAACTACAGCCGAGATATCTGCAGAACTGTATTTCAAACCTTTGCACAGATTCATGCAGTAGCAAAGGAATGAAATATAACTAAATGAAATAAAAAGATCTATAGAAATATAGCTGATGAAGGCCCCATTCTTTCACATTCAGTTAGACCTTAACTGAAAAGTCTCTATGGAACACATTCCAATGAAATTTTGCCAACGCCCTTTAGCTAAAACTGCTCTTGATAAGGTCACTACCAAATTTATTTATTTATTAATAAATCCAATGGACTATTCTTAATTCTCATCCACTTGTACGTCAGTAGCATTTGACACAGTTGAAGACAGGGTCAGTGCCCAGATAATGATGTCACTTGGCTGAGTGGTCCATCAATACCCCAGTGACAGAGGTTTGGTAATTAACCCAAAGTGGACCAGCATTCTTTGTAGTTGTTGAATGTATATTTGTGCTTAAGTTAACTGTGTATAGGTCGCTCTATGAAGTAAGTTCAGTTCTTCTCAGCTTAGCGCTTTGGTTGTCTTCAGGAAGTACCAAGTTTACCAAGTCTGTATAAATCTGTTAATAGAAGTCTGTTAAGCCTAAGAAGATGTAATATTATCACCTAATGCCCACATCTCTGCTACTTCGTGAGAGTCTCCTATGCATCAGGAATTGCATAGTTTAGTGGTGCAGGCCATAGACTTATTGGAGCCTTCTGAAGCCCCATTGCCTGCATTTAAATTCTGGCTCTGAGGCTCACCATTTAGAGAACAAAAGAAATATAAAACATGTAAGGCTACCATGAGCAGTTGCATAAGTTGTTTATTGTATAAAAGTGCTCCACCGATCAGTGAGCGGTCGCCATAATTCTGCCCAGGCTCTTCTTACCAAGCTCTCTGTCCAGTATAGGGTTATGTCCACCTGAAGGAGGGGGGATCTGTCTGCAAAGGTGTGTGCCCATGAAATGTGTCTCTTCAGAGGAAATGACTTTTTCTAATGTACTCAAAAGAGCCAAATGGCCGAGCAGCAGCCCTGAAATTAGGTTCTCGAGAGGCAACCTTGAAACTGGGACTTCAGTCTTCAACAATTTGGTTGTGGATCAGTTACTTTTAGAACCCCAAATGCTAAGAACACTGCCTGGCACATAGCACTCAACAAATATTTGTTGAATGAATTAATATAAAACCATTTGAGAACAAGTGCTGAATGTTGTAGAATATAGCAATGTTTCTCAAAGTGTGATCCAGGAACCCCAAGGCTTTTTCAGGGGACCATGAAGTCATAACTATTTTCACAATAATACTAAGGTCTTACTTGTCTATTTCACTCATTCTCTACAAGTAACCAGAGTTCAAAAAGTTCATTGATGGGGTTTCAGATTCCACATTACAACGAACCTATAAGAAACTATAACGTCAAGTTTTGGAGTACTATCAGAGAAAATATCCACAATTATCTGAAAAAGCTATTAAAATACTTCTCTGTGTTCTAACTACATATATGCGTAAAGCCAAATTTTTTTCATATATTGCATCCAAAACTACACACTGCAGATCACATCAGATTGAATGCAGAAGCAGGTATGAGATCCAGCTATCATTATTTTTAGACATTCAGGTGATTTGCAAAAATATAAAACAAAGACACTCTTCTCACCAACATTTTTTGTTTAGGAAAATACAGTCATTTTTCATTTAAGAATGTGTTACTTATGCTAACATTTAATGAGTTTATTGTTGTTACTTTAAGTAAATTGATATTTAAATATTTTGTCATATAAGTAATTTATCTGTTGTAATTTTGATTTGGTTATTATTAATAGCAACAACTCACATCAACAAAAGCTTTAGGTTTTTTTTTTAATGATTTTTAAGTGTATGAAGTGGTCCCAAGACCAAAAAGTTTGAGAACTGCAGATAAAAGGCAAACTTTATATCAGAATCACCTGGAGAAATTTGTAAAAAATACAGATTCTGGATCCCACTCCTCCAGATTCTGATTCAGTGAGCTGTAACAGAGCTCTTAGAATTTGCATTTTATAAGAACTCCCAATAATTCTGATCATCAGTCACTGGTAGACACAATAAATACAATAGAAGCTTGGGGGACTACAGGATCAAAATGCACTCCCATTGTCAGTGAAAGCTTCGTTTATCCAACATTTATTAATCACATGCTAAGTTCCAGGCAATACTATAAGAACATTGCCAGACACAGGCCCTTTTCTTAAAAAAGTCACAGACCACTGAGAGAAATGGGCAGGGCAGGAAAGAGTTACAGCACATAGTCATGGGGTCTGTGATGGGGAAAACGGGGTGCTGTGAACACAGAAGCAAGACACCCCGCTTCAGAAGAGCTGGCCTTAAACAATGGGAAGAATCTCTAGAAAGGGGTGACAGGAGATTATGAGTGACGACCTAGAGGTAATATATGGACCATGTTGTGGGTAATATATGGACCAGCGTGGCTGGCATGGAGCTCTGGCAAGAGAACAGAGCAAGATAAGGTCAGATGGGTCGGGTGAGTCAGATGGAGGAGTTTAACTCCAATGTGTGAGCTGCTTGCAGTTGGGTGGAGATAAGATGAAAGATGTGTTTTACGAACACAACTCTGGTGACATATGGAGAATGAGGGGCTGAAGATGCGTGCTAGATGGCAGTTAGAATAATGTGATTCTGGGAGCCATCCAAGCCAGGTGGGATAATAAACAGCGGTGTTCATGCCTAAAAGAGATAGATAATCCACTGAAAATCAGGCAGTGGGATAAAATCAATTTAATAAACCCTCCCTGAACTTTCTATGCCCTTTTTGTTTGAATTTCCCAAATCATTTTATAGCAGCAGCTCTTGAAATTTTAGGGTCATGGACTCATTTGAGAATCTGATGAAAGTTTTAGACATTCTCCCCAAGGGAAAAAAAGTGAATTAAAGCAAAAAAAATTGTGTGTGACTAGGCAGGATTTTCTCCACTTTCATGTTTCCTTACCCTCATGACTTCTTTTTCCTTTTTTTCTAAAAGAGGTGTCATTTGATAAGAAGGGGGGAAAAGGAAAAAAAGATTCTTTTAGCAGAATAAGGCATTAGAGTTTTCCTGTATGAAGTAGTGAATATTAGCAGCAAAAAGGTTGAGGTTAGAAATTTCATTCTGAAGTTCAGGAAGCCACTTCCTGGGGAGTCCAAAGGAAGAAATGCAGGAGAGGAAAGAGGGACAGAGTCCAAGTACGGTGGAACAAGAAGTGCACTAGATTATGCAAGGTTTGACTGATGCCTTAATGGAGAAAGTACAGAGTTGCACTCGATGAGCAAGAGTGATTGCCCAGTAATAAGGCTTTATGTCTGGAAATGGACTGTATCTATACACTCACCAGACATTGTAGTCATAAGCAAGGACAGGTTTTACTTCTTCACTTATCTCAGTACCCTGTGAGGACTCATCTTCCACAGCATTTGGGACTGGTCGTCCCCATTCAAGATCGCTGGTCACAGTTGTGCAGGCTGTTCGCTGAACAAGGCTCTAGGCAGAGGCAACAGTGGAGACTGAAACCGGCCTGTGCTGCACCTGCCAAGCTCTGGGGGCTGGCATGGGGTTGTGTACACCCAGAGCAGGCACCATTTTCTAACTCTCATGAGTTAGAATTAGCCCTGCAGGCGACCAGTGCTATAACACCTGCCTGACACTGTGCTTTTTCTTTTCTCCTGCCTCCTCCTCTTCCTTTACCATAGAGGGCCATGGCAGAGAATGGTTAGTTTGTAAGTCTCCACAATATAATGTGGGCTGGGAACATTGGCCAGACTCACATCTCCCCTCCTCGCTCTCCCTCCAACTATTCTCCATCTCTCCCTCACACCTTTCCCAGAGCCTCTTACACATGGACTTCACTTTCTCTGAAGAAGCAGATCGAGAGTGAAGAAGAAACATTATTCACTACATGACGAATGTGCTTCTTCTACCAAGAGTAGAAAGAAGAAAACAGAACCAGACAGAATACAGCAGCCTCCCTCCAAGCTAAGAGCTAAGAGAACAGTTGTGAAAAAGGACAACCCATAAACAGTACCTGAGTAACAGCCACAGAATTGAAACCACAGGAGAGCTCTGCCGTGTCCCACAGCTGTGGGTGAGCACAGGTTTGGCAGGGTTCCAGATCTCACACCTGCTGTGGCCCAGGCTCCGCTGTAAGTCTGTTGGCTAGAATCAGCCCCAGACTCATTCTAGCTTAATTCCCTCCTCTCTACCTTAAAAGGAGCTTTAAAAGTATGGGAAATGCCAGTGTTACCCCACAGGCAAGCCTGGATGGCTTATTCACTTCAGGCAGTCCCCTCCTCTCCCTGAGGGAGTGGGCTCCTGTGGCCACATTCAGTCCCTTTCCTGAGGCCTGTGGTGGGTCTGCTCTTTCTCGCCTCATTGCTACGAGACCAAGCTAAAGCCCAGAGCATAATTTGGAGCAAAGCAGGAACCTGCTACCACAGGGCCTTTTACTTCAAGGAGACCAGGAGTCCACAGTCATCATCATAATAATGGTAAACATTTATAGGGCACTTATTATGTACCATGCCCTTTCCATTCAATATCTCACCTAATTCTCACAACCACCTCCTGAGGTATTATTCTCTCCATTTCATAGATGAAAAAACTGAGACTCAGAAATATTACAAAGCTTGCTCAGTGTTGCCGGCTCACACCAACTCCACCAATCCATCAGAATTGTTTCTTCCTTCCTCTTTAGATACGATCATGTGTCAAAGTGTATTGAGGCCTTTCTTCCAGTGAAGGGGCCTCTAGGAATCCATTTCAAAGATTCACACTTGATAGGATTGGCCAGATTATTATTTTTAGAGTAGACATAGGAAATAAAAGCATGTCTGGGTAAAGGTCAACTGAAGAAGACAGAAGAGTGGTGTGAGGGTAACTGGTTTCCCAGAACAAGTCTTAACCACATTACAATCTATCAGAAAATTGCATAGGCATTTTATCAGGACCACTGATTTTCTTCCCAGAAGGAGGTTTTGAATTACATCACACACAGAAAGGGTCGGCCCCAGACCAGATCTGGGACAATTTTTCTTTTCAATGTTATTACAGTGAACATCACATTTTAGCGATGTATTACATGACTATTGCAAAGTAATTATGTAATGATAACACATAATCATGGTGTTACAGAAATGCTGAGACAGTCAGGATCAACCTACATGTCTGGCCTATAACAGGTGCTTAATAAATGTTTATTCAGAGAATGAATGAACAAATGTATTAAATTTCTCAGGCAGAAAAGAAATGAGTAAACCAGATTGATGCTGCTCAAAGGGCAATCCAAGGACCATGCAAGGTAGGTCTGCAAACTGTTAGTGGACCACAGCAAGATAAGCACAGAAATTGACAGTACGTATGCAGAAAGTTTTTTAGCAATTGAATAATGTTTATTGAATCTAATAATAAAAAATGGGGCTGGCGTCATATATGTTTATTTTCTAATTTCATGTTTTCCTATTAGTCCTTTGTCTTTTTTCCTTCTTCCAGGAATTTGTTGTGCTTTTAAACAGTATTGGTCTGCAATGATTGGAAATTTTAAAAAAAGAAAAGATATTTTACCTCAGCAGTTTAATCAGACGATCGCAGACCCATTGGAAAGTCCAGACGACTTTATCACATGAGAAATTACATTTATAAGAAATATCAAAGCGGAAGAAAGAGACCTTGAGTTTGCCCTACACAAACCTTCAGCCAGTCAGCTCTAACAAGAGCCTCACCTAAGATCACCACTTATTTCTTGGAGGGCGGGCAAGAGGGGTGTCCGTTCTAGGCTCCTCATCTACCGGTTCTCAGAGCTATGCCATAGCTTGGAGGCCCGGCACCGCGCAGACTCTCCTCCCTACCCTACCCCCAAACTTCAGAACGAACCAGGGAGAATCAGAGACGTTAGCATCAAAGCAGAGCAAAATCCGAGGCTCTGTGTTGTGGCAGGATGGGGGTTTTCTTCCCCCTTACCCCCTCCTTTTCTTCCTCCCCAAGGCCCCCTCCCAGCCCTTCCTGGGAGGATGTCTGGTAAAATGGAGGAAAGTGACTGTTCTGTCTGACAGATATCAATGGTAATAAAAGAAAGGGTGGTTCTTTGTGTAGCTATTTCACTCTGAAGGGTTTAAGCCTCCTCTAGGGACCGTCTTTATGGGGTCCTACCGTGCAGGAAGGGCAGAAAAGGTAGGAAAAAATGCGGGGACAGTGGAGAAAAGATAGAGAAAACCAGAGAGAGAATAGCTGCATGGATGGGTATCAAACTATGTAATGAACTTACCGGTGACCTAATGGGAAAGTAAAATCTCTGGACTTCACATTTGTCATACTAAGATTTTTCTTTCTAGGACTGGATGTTCCTATAGGCCCTCCCAGTTATGGAACCAAAGAGCCAGTGTGTGAAACCAAATAAGGGGAACCATTATTGGCAGTGTGGTGGTCAGGAACATAGGCTTGAGCCAGATTGCCTGGATTGAATCTTGACTCTGACGCATGCTAGGTGTCTGACCTTGGGTAAGTTTCCTCATTTGTCAAATGGTGATAATAATAGTACCTGTATTTTGAGTGTCTACAAGTAAATAAATTAACTTATGTAAAGCACAAAGTGCTAGATATATCTGTGGTTTTTACTATGGCTTTAAACAGGCCATACACAAACACACATACTCACAAGCATGCACACACTCATGCATTTCCAGTACAACGTTCAAAAGATGCCCATAGATGCAATTAACAAACTCGTGCTTACAGGTTCCTTGGGAAAATCTGAGGTAGTTATCCTGGTGCCTTTATACACAGTGGCGTAGGAGTATGTATAGTCATTAACATGCTAACATGGAAAGCTGTTCACAATATAGTAAGTGAAAAAAGCAGGTTGAAAATCAGATTGTATCATGTGATTCTATTTTCTAAAAAATACACACATACGTGTATAAGAAAAATCCTGGAAGGGTAAATACAGAAAATGATGTAACTGATTGTCAGAATGATTTTTATTATTGTCTTTTTGCATTGCTGGTTTTAAAAAATCTTTTCAACAGTAAGCATGCAATATTTGTAAAAATTAGGGGGGAGGTAAATATAGAAATATATATCTATATAAAGAATCTCTTTCCTTTCTGATTCCTTTCACCTGCCCCAATCAGGCTGGCTTGCAGATTTTGCTTCTGAGCGTATGGGTGGAGGGTGGGAGAGTTCAGGTTACCCCTGAACTCATGAAGCCCCAGCCCTGAGCTCTTCAGGGCTCATCGCTCCGAACAGCTGTTGAGCTTGTCAGTAACAGGTGAGGCAGTGCTTCTGGCTGGCAGTTGTGTCCTGTGTCTTCCTGCTCCTGTACTGTAGCTGGTTTCATGTGCTTGCCTTTGTCTCTGACATTTTCTTTTCTTTTGTTTTTTTAACAATCACCTGTCAGTGCCCTGACATTTTAAGCAAAGGGTAAAGCTTTAAACTTCCATCATTCAAACTGAAACAAATAGACACAAAGCCCATAGCGCAAAGGTGGAGGCCTGAGGGAAGAGGGGAGAGCACCTGGGAGCCAAGACCTGGCTCTCAAACCCCAGCTTTGCTGAAGTCAGCTTTGTGTCCTTGGGCAACTAGGAGAGTCAGTTTCCTGATCTGTAAAGTGATGTTAGACTAAATCCTCCCTAAGCTCCCTTCCAGCTCCAAAAATGCAAGTCTAGTCTTAATATAATTGTAATAAAATATATAATATAATATAATATAATATAATATAATATAATATAATATAATATAATATAATATAATATAGATAATACCAGATAGTATAATAATAGAGATAATATAATAAAAATAATAAAGAATAGAAGCAAATGTTCCAGTCATGTTAATTTAGATATTAGACCCTCAGTGGAGGTATATACACTAACAAAGGAGAGAAAAAAATTAGTGTGAGTTTGCATGCAGTATCCAGAGAATTAATGCAAATATGGTTTGGGGCCTGGATTAGCAGATAATTTCCTTCTTTCAGACTTTTCCATAGATGTAATCTATGTCTGTTTTACTTACCTAATGAGTGCTTAGCAGACAACCACACAGTGGTGGGTCCAATATTTTTAAAAATGTGTTCTGATAGTAAGGATAACCATGGCTTGGAAATGGGGACCTCACTTCTGGTCTGTAACTGTGTGTGTGGCCTGAACACGTCACATAGCTTTGTGGGCCTTACCTCTCTCACTTCTACTTCACAGAGTCATCTTGCGCCTCAGATGAAAGCCTGGTGGAGTGGAAAATGGGGAGTCTGGAGCCATGAAGTCAAAGCATAATCCTGGTTCTGCCAAGCATTAGTTAGGTGTGCATAGATGAGTCAGTTAGCCTTCTTGAGCTTTAGCTTCCTTGCCTGTAAAATGAGCCAGATAATAATAGCCCACAGTATTGCTGTGAGGTAATGTGGGACAATGTACATGAAGAACTTGGTAACCTAGAGTGCTAAGCAGATATGGGCAGTTATTACCATAAGACACAGGAAAGCATTTTGGACAATCTTAAAGTGCCGCATGAATGAATGTGCAAGAGGATGATAATGAGAATTGATCTACACAAGAAAGAGAATTCAGCATCTACTATGGCCCCATCTCAGTACTGGAGTAATCAAAGATGGTTGAGAGGGGTACCTGGCTGCAGAGAGAATGGTGAAAAGAAAAAGAGAAAAAGGAAGGGCAGGAGATGTATTTGAGAAGTACATGCATATATTGATTTATTTGGGGGCTTTCTGAAGACTTTAAGAAAAAAATACCTTTAGTCAAAATCCTCAGTAAATCTTCCATTCCCTGAGACGACTGCTCTATCATCCAACAACTACCCTTGTGTTCATTCCCGTGACTCACTTGCAAGTTACACCCCTTAATGTGAAATTAGTGTGCATTGGTGTGAAAGTTCTGCGGACAGATTGGGGCACCTTACTATGTTCTAGTTAAACAACATTTCCAACTGCATCAGTAGATGGGCTCTAGCTGCCATAACAGAGCTGTTTCTCGTGCCTGCGCAGCCACATAGGTGCACAGATTCTTGGAATCACTCCACAGGGCCCAGTAAGCACGGTCTTGGCTCTCCTTTGAGTCCTATCTAGAGGCTGAGTTCTGCTCGTTTCCTTCCTTGTTTTCAGAATCCTTTGGAAACCACTTGCCTATGTAAGCCACCAGCACCACTTTGCTTCTGTTAATCATGTCATTCTCTGTTCCAATCTATTTGCTAATCCATTCCTTGGAACAGCCCTAACCCAACATGGTTGGAATCCCCTGTGAAATCAGTCACTTCTGGAGGGAGTTGGGTATTGAACAGTGATTATTGTAAAAAGCATGCGTGTCCCTCTCTGAGCGCCAGCAGAAAAACAGTTAAGCCTGCTATCTTTCTCAGAGGGGTGGTTTGTTTTTAAATGATGAGGTCTGTCTACATCGTCCAGGCTTCTTCTTCAATTTAAAGAAGAAACTACCAAATATTGTCTCTCCCTTTTCCTAATTTATTTTCCATATACCACTGACAGCCCATCTACATTTATCTGGTTTGTATACAAAGTTATTATCTGCACATACACACCTATCCCTACCTAACTAGATCCTAAACGCCACAAAAGCAGGAACTTTGGCTACTTGCAACCTTGGTGCTAAGAAGGTCATGGTGCAATGTGGGAATGGAAACATAAACACATAATTATGAAACAATCCAGTGTTGGAGATAGGCTGCTGTTAATTGTTGATTTTTCTGTCTGGAAGATCTATCCATTGATGTCAATGGGGTATTAAAGTCCCCTATTATGACTATTACTGTCCCCTATTACTGTCAATCTCCCCCTTTATGTCAGTCAATATTTGCTTTATATATTTAGGTGCTCCTATTTGGGTGCATAAATGTCTATGAGAGTTATATCCTCTTATTCAATCAATCCCTTTATGTTATGGAATGTCCTTCTTTGTCTCTTATTATAGTCTTTATTTTAAAGTCGGTTTTGTCTAATATAAGTATTGCTAATCCAGCTTTTTTTTTTTTTGCATGAAATATCTTTTTCCCTCCTTTTACTTTCAGTATGCATGTCTTTCAATCTGAAGTTGGTCTCTTGTAGACAGCATATCTATGGGTCTTCTTTTATTATCCATTCAAAAGACCCTATGTCTTTTGATTGGAGCATTTAAGTCATTTACATTTAAAGTGAGTATTAATAGATATCTACTTATTGCCATTTTACTATTCATACTTATGTGTTTTTCTCCCCCTTCTTCTTCTTAAAGAAAACCCTTTAACATTTCTTACAATACTGTTTTGGTAGTGATGAACTCCTTTAATTTTTTCTTTTTTGGGAAACTCTTTATCTCTCCTTTAATTTTAAATGATAGCCTTGCTGGATAGAGTAGTCTTGGTTTTAGGTACTTGCTTTTTATCACTTTGAATATTTCATGCCCATCCCTTATGGCCTGAAAATTTTCTGTTGAGAAATCAGCCGATGTCTTAGGGCAGCTTCCTTGTAGGTAACTAACTGCCTTTTTCTTTCTGCTTTTAAGATTCTGTATCTTTAACCTTTGCCATTTTAATCATGATATTTCTTGGTGTGGACCTCTTTGAGTTCATCTTTGGGACTTTTCAGCACTTCCTGGACTTTTGTATCTATTTCTTCCACTAGATGAGGACAGTTTTCAGTCATTATTTCTTCAAATAGGTTCTCAATCTCTTGCTGTCTCGCTTCTCCTTCTGGTACCCCTATGATATAAATGTTGTTACTCTTGATGTTGTCCCAGAGGTCTCTTAAGCTATGCTCATTTTTAAAATTCATTTTTCTTTTTGCCATTCCTATTGGGTGTTTTCTGCTACCTTGTCTTCCAAATCACTGATTCAATCATCTGTTTCATCTAATCCACTGTTGATTCCTTCTATCATATTCTTTATCTCATTTATTATATTCTTCATTTCTGACGGCTTCTCTTTTATGGTTTCTATGTTGTTTTTTATGCTTACTATCTCCCTGTTGACATTCTCACTAAGTTCCTTGAGCATCCTTATAACCAGTGGTTTGAACACTATTTGGTACATTGCTTGCCTCCATTTTGTTTCGTTGTGTGTTTTTTTCTGAAGTTTTGTTCTGTTCTTTCATTTGGGACATGTTTCTTTGTTTCCTCATTTTGGCTGACTTTCTGTGTTTGCTCCTATGTATTAGATAGATCTGCTATGTTTCCCAGTCTTAGTAGAGTGGCCTTATGTAGTAGGTGTCCTGTGGGACCCAGTGGCACAGTCCCCCTGATCACCTGAGCCAGGTGCTTTAGGAATGTCCTTTGTGTGGGTTGTGTGTATCCTCCTGTTGTGGTTGAACCTTGATTGCTGTTGGCACATCATCGGGTGGTACTGACCCTCAGGCTGACTGGTTGTGAGGATTGGCCATGACCACAGTGTACAAGCTGCTATGGGGGGCTGACAGCAGGGAGCAGGGCTCTGCTGCCTGCTGAGACCACCCTTTGGGTGCCCCACTTTTGGGGCTAATTGGGTGATGCTCTGTTGTGGTCTGAAGCCAACCACTGGATGTTTTGGTACTGAGGCCTCTTGGAAGGGGCTCTAGTGCAGGCCAAAGTCAGCCACTACCTTTGACCAGCCTGGGGCTACCTGGTAGGAGCTACAAAGTAATCCGCAGTTGCTTGCTGCCTGTGCTGGACCTGAAGACATGTGGGACAGGCCACATTGCAAACCAAGGCCAGCTACCACCAGTACCAGGCCTGATGTACCTTAGCACAAGCCCCAGGGTACCCCCAAGTTTTGTCACCACCTCCTAGCTACCTGTAAGGCCCAGTCTCTGAAAGCATTTCAGCAGTATACAAATTGGATAAGGAGGGGAGTCATCAGAGTGGGGCCAGTAGCGTTCACCAGATTAATGAAGATTCAGATTTGACACCCCTCCTGAGCCTGGGGCTACTCAGCAAAAGGCACAGAGCACACTGAGGCCAGCCACCACCCACCTGTGGCCCACAGACTCCTGAGAATTGTCCAAGAAAAACTGCAGTACAGGCTGGGGCTGGCAGCCCACCCAAAAAAGCCTCCAGCTAGCTGTGTTCAAGATGGGTGGGGTGGGGTCCCAGGGAGTCATCAGTGTGGGGCAAGCAGAGTTCACCATGCAAATACAGATTCAGATTTGGCCACGTCGTGGGGAGGGCTCAACTCAGAGACAATGGTGGCTATCCCTCCAGTTCTTACCCTGAATCCACACAACTCAGTCTTTCTCTGTATGTCTCTGACACCTCCCAAGCCATTGTCCCTTTGCTGGAGCCCAGGGTGAATGCCTGTGAGTGAGTGAGTGAGTGAGTGAGTGAGTGAGTGAGTGAGTGAGTGAGTCTGTGTGCAGGTCCTTTAATTAGACGCCTGGGTTTCCAGCCACCTTCCATCTTACTTGGAGGGACAGAATTCCCGCTGATTTTTCACAAGCAAATGTTGTGGGGACTCCTCTTCCTAGCACTGGTACTCTGGGCTTGGGAGCTTAGTGTGGAGCTGGGACCCCTCACTCCTCAGGGGGAACCTCAGTAGGTGAGATCTCTCCCAATTCTCAACCACCACATGTCGGTGCGGGGCCAGTCCATTTCACTTCTCCACCCCTCCTACCAATCTCATCATTGCTTCTTCTTTATATCCTTAGTTATAAGACTTCTATTCAGCTAGTCTTCAGATCGTTCTCTAGGTTGATAGTTCTATAATTTATTTATAATTTTAATGTGGTTCACTTCTATATTTCCCGGGTCTCCCTGAGTCCTTGCTCTCAGTACCAGTGCCGATCACGGCATGACAGAGTCTGGGGCAGAGCCACCAGGGACTGTTAATGGCTAGTGGTCCTGAGCACCTCTCAAGTACTTTTTTTTTATTGTTTATCAGTCATGGATATTTTTTTCTTCTGAGAAATGTCCATTTTAAAGTTGGGTTATTTTTGTTGATTCATAGTAGTTCTTTATATATTATGGATAATAACAGAACTTTTAAAATATAAATATCTAGAAGACCCATAATTGTTGAATATTGCTATCACAGAACTATTCTTTTACTTATTGAGATCAGAATTAATCAACACACTCCTTCTTTCTCTTCCAAGCAAATAGATGTCAAGAGTGATATTTCCTCGGTTTTGAGGCTAGGACCCAGATCGCCACATCTATACCCTTCAGTGGAGGTTTGAGTAATCACTTAATGCCAGAATATATAGATTACTGTTAATATTTAGTGAGTGTATCAGTCTGAATCCCTTAGGAAACCAAATTTATTTTAGATGTTTCAGATAAAGAGACTTGAATGAAGGCACTACTTGTAGAGGTCTGTTAAGAGAAGACATGAGAGATGTTGCATCCCAACACTAGCACCAGTGGGAAACCATTACCTCCTTCGGGGCTCATGGGCAGGGTGAGGAAATACTGTCCTGGACCCCAGTGAAAGCTGGAGGTGTGGAGGAGGAGCTGCCCAGCAGGAACTCCAGCTCCTCACATGGAATGAGTCACAGCTATTGACATATGAGCATCACCAAAGCAAGAAAGGAAAAGGAAGAAAAACCCAACTATTCTCTCCTCCTACCCTCTGACTTCCAGCAGAGTCTCCCACCAGCTGCACCCAAGTGGAAGGCAGCCAGGAAGAGCTCCTGGATGATGCAGTCCACAGGGCTAGGCTCCCAGGCACAGAGGAGGTGTGGGGACAGAGTCCCAGAGAGCAGTTTCCAGGCTCTCGGCCTCACGTGGAAAGGTGCTGGCTTGGTTATTAGATGGCCATCAGCTGTAATCAGATGGCCATCCACTGCAGCTGGGTGGCCATCAGCTGTAACCAGTTAGCCATTAGCCACTAAAATAACTGCCATGGCTACACTAGCAGGTTGGTTGGTTGGTTGGCAGAGAAGTGGACGGCAGATTGGGGCTAGCAAGTGGAGTTAGCAAGTGTGGATTGTGGCTAACAAGTGCAGTTAGCAATCAGACTGTGGATTGCGGATCGTATGGGGCCTGCTTCCTGTGTCTCCAACCCAGCCGCCAGCGAGAATATAGTGGTATGAACCCCCTATCCATGGCTCCGTTGGTGTTCCTTTTTGGCCTCAACATATCCTGAGTTCTTGTGTGGAGAACAGGAGCTCAGACCCTGCATTACATATGGTGCAGCGAGCAGCAGCGTATGGTGCCGGCCAGGGCTCTCCGAAGGATGGTGGAGGAGTTTGTGCATGTGAACACTCAGTCTCAGGAAGCCCATGAGGAGCGGTGCCAGGAACAGAAAACACAATCTGCCTGGGAGAAACGTGACCCCTCAGTGAATTGGTGGTCCTCTCGAGCCTCTGGATGGCGTGCTGCTCTGTTGGTCATGGCAGGCATCGCCTGCTTTTTGGTAGGCTGCTGCTGCCATAGGCTCCTAGAGTTGTGGACATCTTGCACGGGGTCCACCGCCCACTCGGATACCTGGCGTGGAGAGTAGGATTCCGACCAGGTAGGAATGATGCCTGACTCTGGGCAGGAGGACATGTGGCCCCTACACAGTGTGTGGTGCCTGGTGGCCACTGTTCTCAGGAGCTGGACCCCCATGGAGGAGTGGGAAGATGTGGATGGTTCTCCAACCCGCATAGGAAAAGCCGCGCAGCTGCCGGAGAGCTGGACGCCTGTGGAGGGGTGGGAGGATGTGGACAGTTCTCCAACCAGCATAGGCCAGAGAAATAGAAGGTCGTTGCAGCCGTGTGGGCTGGGAAGTGCTTGCTGAGGCAGCCCAGGTGCGGGACTTGTGGTCCCAGGAGGAAACGCTTGCTGAGTCCTCGGTGGAGCATGCGGGTGAGGTCAAGGTCGTCCCTCACCCCCAGGTTGGGGAAGACTTGGAGCCCTCGCCCTGTGGGGAGGGCACACATTGTAAGGCCAATGCACAGCCCTGGCGAATGACTGTGGGTTATGGGGAATTGCTTTCCATCCCTGATTTGATGGAATGCTTAACTGTTTGCTTGGGAACATGCCACCATGTGGTGGAACTGGCGGATATTTACTTCCTGCGTCTCGCTCAGCCACCAGTGAGACTGGGGTGCAGGAAGACCCCTTATTGGGGTACAGGTGGATATTTGCTTCCTGTGTCTCGACCATCCGTCATTGAGAATATGTAAGCACCTTGGCTGTGAGCCACTATGGTTCCAGCACGGTTGTCAGGGTGTCATGTGGGGTCCCTGGTCCCGCTCCCCACATAAGAATGCAGAACATGGTGAGGCCAAAAAAGAACACCCACAGAGCCATAGATGGAGTAGTCATACCACTATAGTCTCGCTGGCAGCTGGGTTGGAGACACAGGAAGCAGGAGCCACATGATCCACAATCCGCCGTCTGCTTATCTGCCAACCAACCTCACTTGCTAACTGCAATCCGCCTCTTTGCAATCCACAATCCGCAATCCACACTCACTAGCGTAGCCACGGCAGTTATATCAGTGACTAAAGGCTAACCGGTAACAGCTGATGGCCAACTAGTCATAGCTGATGACCATCTACTACCCGAGCCAGCACCTTCCCACATGAGGCCGAGAGCCTGGAAACTGCTCTCTGGGACTCTGCCCCCACAACGGTTCCCTGAGAAACCCTGGCTGTGCCCAGAAAGACTGGAGATACCCTGAGAAACACTGGCTGTGCCCAGAAAGTAGGTGGACATCGAGGGACACCCCCTGGGACATTACTTGAACTGGACTGAAACTTTCTCTTGTGAGCTGGGTTCCTGGCATGGGGCCCCTTGCGGAAGACACTTGTGTAGATCATGAGATGAGACGCTGGAAGGATGGAGTGTGGGGACAGAGTCCCAGAGAGCAGTTTCCAGGCTCTCAGCCTCACATGGAAAGCTGCTGGCTCTGTTATTAGATGGCCATCAGCTGTAATCAGATGGCCTTCTGCTGTGAGCCATTAGACACTAATATAACTGCCATGGCTATGCTAAGGGGTTAGTTGGTTGGTTGGTTGGTTGGTTGGTTGGCAGAGAAGCGGACAGCGGATTGCAAGTGAGGTTAGCAAGAGCGGATTGGGGCTAGCAATCGGTTAGCAAGCAGATTGTGGATTGCGGATCATATGGAGCCTGCTTCCTGTGTCTCCAACCCAGCCACCAGTGAGAATATAGTGGTATGAACCCCCTATCCATGGCTCCGTTGGTGTTCCTTTTTGGCCTCACCATATCCTGCGTTCTTGTGTGGGGAGCGGGAGCTGAGACCCTTCATTATAGGAGTTCAGCAACAAGTAGAAAATGGAAATGGGGGAGTAGGGACAGCCAGCAGAGAGCAGCCAGGACAGTGGAATATGAACCACCTGAGACTTTTCACAGGAAGAATGACAAAAGAAATCTCACACAGAAAGGCTGCCAAGCTCTCATCATCAGGGTGTCCCTACAGTGTGTAACAGGCATCATTCTCACCATCTTAGCTAAATTAGCTGGGGTAATGAACATTAAATGTAATTCACAATATCATTTTTAGATGGTCAAGTTTACAATCAAAATTACATGGCAAAATTGAGACATTTTGAAAAGAACTGTACTGGAAAATATCTCTCTTTGTCTGTCAGTTTCTTATCAACAGAGAGAATAATAGTTCCTTTATGAACATGTTTTGAGGATTAAATGAGATGATATATATATATATATATATATATATATATATATATATATATATATAAAGTGCCTAGCACAGGGCCTGGAACCAGTAAGCATTCAAATGTAGTATTTTGCTATTATCAATATGTGTCATTTTATTTCATCTTACTCTAGTTAACATTGCTAAAAATGGAGCTTGCTTCTGCGTGGATTTCCCATCATGTGGCCCACTATTAACAAGTTCTAGAATATTTTAATCTGACCTAGAATATTCAGCCTATGTATGTATCTGCACAGGGATCCACCAAAAACATAATAGCATCACTATTTTAACAATAGTTTACAGATATAAAGCATTTCTACAATCATTATTGTACTAGTTCTTGGAGTAACCCAAGAATTAGAACCTCTGTCTTAAGATGGGGGAAAGGGCTAAAACACATACGACCCAGACTTTCTAATTCTGAAATGTGTTACAACTGTCTGGCCTCTTACTCCCTGATTATGGCTCTCTAATTATCATTAAGCGTTACATTCTATGTCAGGATATATTTTAGGATCAATGAAAAAAGTTAACGTGGACTTTAGGTTTAATCAAGTACTTTTATCAACTTACATCACAAGTAATTTGTATGGTTTATCTTTTCTGGTGAAAAACTGCTTGAGATCTTAACTAACAATTACGTTGCTTTGCTTTTTCAGGAGAGTTGCAGCTTGAGGATAAATAACTCCCTACCCGTTAGTTATTCTAGTCTGATTCAACCCACAGGATTGCCTTCTCGGCACTGGGGACAAACACTCACAGAATCTCTGTCCCCCCTGTCGTATCATAACTCTACAGATGTGCCAGACTGGAATCCTTCCATCAATCTCATGCTGGGTAAAATGCCCTTCTCGGGTACCAAATCCTTAAAAGGAAAGAACCCAGCTCTGCTCTCCCCTGTCACTCCCTCATACAAAGGAAATACCTGAAACCTGAGGGATAGACAAGTGAGATAAGAAAAAGAGAATAATTCCCAAGCTTTTTAGAGCATGGAATCATGATGCATTTCATCTCTGTCAGTTCACATACAATCAACCTAGGAAATTATACCTAAAAGCTAACGGTTGGAGCAGGGACTTTCGAGAATGATGGTGCTCTGTGATTTAGGTCCCATTCTCGTTTCCAAAAAGAAAAATAAAAAGAGAGGAATAAGATCAGACTTGGAATTTTTTTTTTTTTAATAATTTTTAAAACACAGGCCACTTGACTCGTGGGGGTGGGGCCCACACGGCTACATGAGATCGGATGTGGCAAAGCCATACGGTCGGCCTGCTCGGGGAGGAAGTAGGGCAGAGTGGTTTTGAGCAGAGCTTCAGGGTTAGACAGACCTGCTCGACAGTCCTAGTGCTGCCACTCACCTTCTCTATGGCCCTGGACTTGTCACGTCAATGTGCCAGGCCTCAGTTTCCTAGTGTAAGATGGGACTCGTTATAGTGTGCCCACCTAAACACCAAGTGCTGAGCACACTGCCCGGCACATTCGAAACACTCAGCAAAACAGTAGCCATTAGGACGCTTTTAGCTTTCTTGTCATTCAGCCTGGTTTCATCACACTAGAGGCTGTTGCCCTATTTAGATAGTCATTATAAAGTAACACAGAAGAGGATGAATAACTCAAACATTCAAATCAACTCTTTAATATAAAAAAGAACATATCTAATATTTGTTTATTAACAAATATTAAACATATTTAACACATTTAATGTTGCTATGTGGATTAGTTAAGAATCAACATACAATAGTCTACAAAAACAGTACCGCAAGTTTTGAAGTGTAAGAAACATGTGCCTGCGTCTAGGCAGGCAAAAATAAATATACACTCACGTAGAATATACATTACATGGATTCCAACAAAATGACCTATTTTCACTACTTACCCCTGCAAGGCTAATGAGGGTCTGCTTCTTTCCTATACCCACTTGGTGGCACAGCAGCCCAATTCCTGTCTTTCGCCCTCCAATTCAACACAAGTTTGTTTAGCTACGGTTCCGTCCCTGTGCTGGACACCGAGACACAGAGGAGGTGACTCTGTCTTCAAGAACTCATAGTGTGGTAGGGAGACAGACACCGCTGGCCTCAATGTTGCCAGGTCCCATCACTGGGGAGGGTATGATCATGGATTTTTTATTCTCAGGTGTGAGGGTTCCCAGAGGGAGCGTTTAAGCTTGGCTCCTGCTAAAAGGCAGAGGGCTCATCTGTGTGTCTGCCCAGGTGAAGACAAAGTCATTTGCCGAGGCCCTCTCTGGCCCTCCCTTCCTCACCCCTTCCACCATGGCATCAACTCTTCTTCCCTCACTTAGAATCTGGTACCCAGGTCTCCCCATTTTCAAACACACCCATCTCTCATCTCCCTTTAACTAGAAAGTAAAGCTTGGGGATAGCCAATTTTAGTGAATAGAAGTTCATTCCTGCTAACACGCTAAACAGCCCCCACCTAAAGACTGGCCCTGAAGGAAAAATCTGCTTGAGTTATTTAAGATTGTTTGCGTGTTGGAGGAGAGGATGATAATCAACAGGGATATTAGAGATGAGCTTCCATCGCTTCCCCTGCCTGGTCACCCTTCAAGCCTTTCAACCCTCTGGACACCCAGTGCCAGGAGCTAGATATAGGGGCTCTCAAGTCAAGGGACATAGGTGACACAGAGGCAAGGACAAGCCACGGGACTGGAGAGCTGGAGATGGCTGGGTGAAGGCAGGTACGTCAACCCAGGGAATGAGGGAACCTCAGCACCCACAGACTAAGATGCAGGTCCCAGGCCTTTTACTGGACATTGGTGAGAGAAGAGGACAGAAAGAAAGCAGTGTGGAGATGAGCACACATCTGAGTTTGACATTGGTTACAGCTATAAAGACTTGACTACATAAGGAAATTGAAAAACTAGTTTGGTTATGTCAATGTAAGACTAATCATAGTCATTTACGTCAACTGCCTTACCATTTCTGTGTAATGGCCAAGTTATACCACGACAGTGATGTACTTTAATAAACATGGTTCAGAGTGATTCTGAGTTTTATTGGACTAGGTGAGTAAATTATATACCTGGGTGCCAACCTTCACAATTTTTTCCTCAAGTTACACAGTTTTCTGTTCTTAATTTTAACAGATGATCATACCATTGCTTTTAACCAGATAAAATGGGGTTTGGGGAAGTCACCATTTATTCAATATTTGCCCTGAGAACTTTTTATTATCTGAAAATTGCTATACAGGTTTCCTGTTCCCTGTTCTTGGAATTTGTGGTTTGTTTGGGGTTTTTGGTTTGTTTGTTTGTTTACTCAGGTGCTTCATATTCACGAAATAGAAAAAGCTATACATTCTTCCTTCTTTCTCTTACACACACATATATGTAGACACCTTCCTACTTGCTCTGATTGGATCCTAAAATTAATAAATTATGTTGCCATGCCATCTCAGTTTACAGCTCAAATAACAAATTCTCCAGATTCCCACACGTTGAGCCTGCTCTGTCACAAGACCAATTAGGAGCCAGTGTTGGAAGATGCAGGCAATCTGCAGCAATGAAAGTGAAACTTTTTTAGTTCTGTTTCAAGCTCTGCTGCTATTACTTGGAGAAATCTGATTCTCTACCTGAAAGGTTTTAATTCAGTCAATTTTGGTGAACAAAAGAGGTATAGTTTAGTGCATAATTGACGTTCTTAGGGTGAAAAGTAACATCATAAATAAGAAATGCTTTTTAAAAATAGTTACAGAGAATAGAGTAATAGCTGTTCAAAATCGTGAAGCAGTATTAAAGTATCATATGTTATTGAACTGTATTTTATATGCAAATTGAAAAACAGCTGGGTAGAAAATTCATTGTAAGGACCAGTTGACGGTCCTTTTAAAATTCAATTCCCTAGTAAAATCTAGCAGGCAAGTGTCTTCCACAAAATTATTACTTCAGGAGAAAATAACACTACAGACAGGGCAAAACCCTATAAGGTTGTTTCACACATAACAGCAGTTTGTGTTTGTGAGTATGTAGGAAAAAACTTCCCAAGTGTGAAAAGTAATTATATGTAAGAGCTCTATATTTTATCTTTTAAATAAAATGTGTCTTTAAATATGGAATTATTTGGAAAACTCACATCATTGTCCAAAATTATGAAGACCATTTTAGTTGTTTAATTGGAGATGAAATATTCATTACAGCTTCTCAACAGATCTTCTAGTTGGAATGGGCGAGGAGTTCATTTGCCAAGTGTTCTTAACAAAAATATCCAGAGGCCAAGTCCCATAAAAACTGTATCCAAAGGAAACACTGCTCAGGATATACCCAGGAAGAACATCAACCCTTGCTTGCCTGCCTGCTCACTCTGTCCCCATTAGTCTTTGGGGTGAGCAAACGAGTGTTGGGTGAAGTGTTTCGCAGGTTAGAAGATCTTGCACTCATTAATGGAGAAGAGCTTCCTTCTGTTGCGTCTCCTGGCTTGGTTGACGGCAGTTCGGACGGCACACTCAAATACCTGCTGTACCCCCCGGTTGCTAAGGGCCGAGCACTCCAGGTAGCCCTTTGCTTTCACCTCCTGGGCCAGTCTCTTCCCTTCTATGGCATTAACACAGGAGGCCCTGTGGGGCCCCATCTCCCGCTGGTCAGTCTGGGTGGCCACCACCAGCACGGGGGTACAAGGCAAGTGACTCCTGACTTCAGCTATCCACTTGTTCTTCAGGTTCAGAAAGGAGTTCTGGTTGGCCACAGAGTAGCACATCAGGACCACATCAGCCTGCTGGTAGGACAGGGGACGGATGCTTCTGAAGGCGTCGTTGCCAGCTGTGTCCCAGAGACCCAGACTGATCTGGATACCGTCCATGAAGACGTCCACACCGGTGTTCTCATACACCGTGGGCTTATAGGCCTCCGGGAAGGTCTCTGAGGTGAAGCGCACCAACAGGGAGGTTTTCCCCACAGCAGAGTCACCCACCAGCACACACTTAATGGAACTCAGCATCTTCCCAGCCTGGGTTCCTCGTTACAAGTTCAGAATCCCTGAATGGCTGAAGCAAACGCCATTCAACACAGGGAATGCAAACCAGATGGGTTTGAGTTCTCAGGACCTCTGGCAGCAAACTTCAGAATGTGCCTTCTCTCTGTCCACCTGAGGGAGACCTCGATCTACTTTGAAAACCTCCAAAGTCTGGTCTTCAACTGGAACAGAAAGAGAAGAGGGAAAATTGAGTCTGTTTTCCCTTTTTGATGAATGGGGCACTTCCTCGTTGGGAAACTAATTAAACATGGGGCCCACCTCAATGCAGCCGTCCCACACCCCCCATCTAACCCACTCTTCCCCAGCAAATAAAGCTTGGATCTGGTATCGCCCAGCTAGGGCACCCACAGCTCCACCCAGTCAAGGCACATAAGCTGATTCTTATCTCGAAAATCAGCCTGGTGATAAAAACTGATAAAAACAAGCAACCGCTCTGATCAAAACATGAAAAAGACCTCAACAGCAACCTGTGTGTGTGAATGAGACGTTTTCAAACAGCTCTCTACTGGCTTCCGCTCCAAGAATTAAGGAAGGCCACTGACAGCACGCGCCATCTTCAGCGTTTAATGGATCCCAGCAACTTTGGGAACTGCAAGAAAGAGAAACGTAATGAGCCACAGATATTATAAGCACTTCCTTTCATTTAGTGATTAATCAGACAGTCCTTGCTTTATGTGGTAATTTGTGTTGAGGTCAAACAGAAGAAATCACTGGAACTCTAAAAATTTGCTGTTTTTCCCCTTTAAGTTTTTCCATAAACTGGCTACCAATATAACAGAAAAGACACACTGTCCTTGGCATTTTCGGCATCTGAAATCAGACCCCATTACCTATACAACAATACGGCTTTGCGCACATGTCACTTGATCTCCAAGCCTCATTTTACACCTCTGCAAGATTTTGATAAATTTAGGAACCACTTCTCAGAGATGTTGTGAGGATTAAATTATTTCTTTCAACATTTTTGGATAGCTACCTAAGCATCAGGAGCTCTACTAGGCCCCTGGTTAAACAAAATAACTTGCTTAAAAGTAACCATATTCAGCGCCTCTCATTTTAACAAGGCTGCATAAATACGATAGAATCTGAATTTCATGAAAGGGTCAAATAAATTCTCATGCATTGCAGGTGAGAGAGCTCCAGACAATGAGATCAGCCTTGGAGACAGTGTCCCGTCTACCAACAGACATTGTCACAAGGCCAGCCCATCTTCAGAGAAAGGAAAAGACTTTCAGACCAAAATCCAGAGTAAAGGTTATTAATACAATCTGGGCTTATAAGCTCCCACACTGGGGATCTTCCTCACATGTCACATATAAAGCAATGTAAAACAGACCTATAGGTCTGCTTCAAAACATGATTTTTACAAATCACTCCTCTAAATCCTGACATTCCTTCCCAAGACATGTTTATCCTTGTCGACCCACAGTCTCTGTTTAATTAGACATCATAGCCTATGCAAATGATCTCATCAGATAAATAATTTATATGATTATTCATTTTTTCAACTACATGAGAGCTGGGTGACCTTAGCCAAGTTACTTAACCTCTCTGAGTCTTGGTTTCTTCATAAAAATGAGAAGAAGAAAAGCACCTTCTTCATGCAATTATTAGAAGGGTTCAGCATGAGGAGAGTCTGGCTTAACACAGACCCTGGCATATGGGATCTATAGAGAGCCATCATGTTACCTATTTCCACCACCATTTAAAATGCCAAATATTAAATGTCTATAACACGAGCTGGGGTATCAAATGTTCAGCTGAAGACTCACATCGGTTCAATCTCATGCTCCCTGGGGGCGTCATTGGGTCTCAAACTTTAGCTCCTTAGACCTATGATGACTTAAATATTAATACTTGCATCATTTCTGACCACCTTGTTACTTAGTCCAAAGCTAAGACCTCTTAAGACATTTTAAAGCTTTTTTTTTATTCCAGTGTTAGCAGAACCAGAACTAAGAAAAATATACATATGTCAGACTTTTGGTTAGTAAATAAAATATTTCTTAGTAGATTGAGTAAAAGCCAAATTTCCTGAGTAAATATCTGCAAAAAGAAGTCTGTGAGGCAAAATTGTTAAGAACATGTGCTCTAAAGTCAGGTAGACCTGGAACTGAATCCGGACTGCCCTAATGACTACCTGTGCGACAGCCTTAGGAGAGTTTCTTAACCTCCCTAAGCCTCAGTTTCCTCCTCTGTGAAATTAATGTAGTAATACCTACATCACAGGGTTGTTAAGAGTATTAAGGGTGCTTAGATGTATAAAATCCTTAGCATAGTGCATACTATAAACATACTACATGTATACAGTCAACACATAGCAAACATGCAATAAGTTGTCCTTATTAATATCACAGTTAAATAATAATTACTAAATATAATGATAAACAATTATCAATTATAAGCAGGGAATTTGAAATAGCACTAAAAAGAGTTCTCCAGGCAGGAGGGCCCTGTGTATCTTATACTCAGCTATGACTACAGAAAAAGGGCAGGGGGGCTTCTTCTGGTAGCATAAAAATAAAAATATCATGTGAACAAAGCAATTCTGTCTGAACTTTGCCACCTAGAGAGCTCCAAAGAATCAGACTGGAGAAAAAGACTCTGTTCAGTCAAGTGACGTTCATTCCCCAGCCAGTTCTGGCACTCAGAGGCACATCAAGTCAGCTCTCAGGGCCTCGGTTTCCCAAATAATAAAGTGGTTGGACAATGCCAGCTTTCTCTGTGGTTCTATTAAAACTGAGGACAAAAGAGAAAGCTTTATTGCCTGCCACAGTGACCACAAGAACATAAACCTCTGCTTATTCCGTAGCAGGAAAGACAAATGATAAACTTTGATAATCTGCGTAGCCTTCAGCAGATGGCTAAATATGGAGCTGGGAGAGGAGAGGCGGGGAGCAGCTCTGGTCCAGGTTAGAGCAGTGCCCTATATAGACATGACAGATCATCTTCAGATGTTGTGTCACACGTGCCCAAGATGGAGCCGCCATGGGTCACATCGTCAGTGCGAACGGTTGATGAGCTTGATGTCAGTGGAATCCTTCTAAAGGGAGAAATCCTCCCTAAAAGGGCTACCGGGTGAAAAATAGAAGCAGGTTTTCAGGGGTGTTTCACAAGTGGCTAACTGGCAGCGCTGCCCCAATTATAGGTCTCTCAATACAGAAGAGTTACCAAGAGTGACTTTAGATAACGCCATGAGCGACGCCACTGAGTGACCCTTTTAGGACTTAAATCAGACTGGAATTAAGGAACCTTCAATCTCAGAACCTCTTAGGTCTCAGTAACGTGATTTCTCATCCCTTTCTCCTCTTCACACAGAAAGGAGGCCTTCAACCAGCCCCCACAGTTCACACAGAGAGAGGAGGAGGGAAAGGAAGCAAAGGTGCTTCTGTCTACTATCGCGAAGGGACAATGGCAGACGAAAGGGGAGGCTTAGGGCTAGTCCATTTCATCCTCTGGAGAGCTGAGGGCTGTCCAGTAGGAATTCCTGGTCTCGCTTTCACCTCTATTCTCATCCCAACTCACAGATATCCACTCTTTACCATCATTCTTTCTTCAGACACACTCTGTGCTTCTCTGTTTGCCTAGAGAGAACTGTCCTTCATTTAGGCCCCAACTCCCATCTCTTCTTGAAAATCTTCATCACCTGACCCACTGATAGATCAGGTGCCCCCTCTGTGTTGCCATAACACCCACCCCCACACACCTCTAACGTAGTCATTATCACACTCTGCTGACATGGTGGGTCCTCTTGTGTTTATCCCTCATCTGTGAAACTGGAATAAGACCTGTCCTGCCATCCTCATATGGAGCTTATAAGGATCAGGTGGAAACGATAACAACACAGCAACAATTTGTGCTTGTAATTTTACATAGAACTTGTACTTTTGGAAATAACTCTTGTTTGTTTTATGAGAAAACCCCTTCAGAATGATAGAGCATGATATAAAATTAAGGTGAAATTATGACTATTATTAACTAATTATTATTATTGCAGGTTTTGGTTATTTGGATTTTATGAGGTGGCTTACTTCAAAATGCTGATGGAATCCTCAGCTGTTTGTTTGTTTGTTTGTTTGTTTGTTTTAAAAAATATGAGCCCCTGGCAGCCATGGCGAGGGATGGCCTGTCAAACAAGGAGAATACATCTAAATACATCCTCCTCAAAAGAGCTTCAGGCAGAGGACCTGTGCTGGCAGCAGCCAATTCATTCATTAAAGAAATAGATTCTGCCATAAATCTAACACAATTAGATGATTAGGAAATTGCCATGTTCCCCAGCAACTCATCTCCTGCCGGCACCTTCCATCAGTGACCCATGCACAGTCACAGGGACATCACGGCAAGAGCGGGCCTTGCTGGGGATGTGTGAACCCATGGAGCTCCCCATCTGGCAAACGGGACTGGGAACTTCATTTTGTTTCTTTTTCTTAGAGGGAGAGAGAATCAATTCAAAAAACTCTTAAGCAACTTAGTAGAAACAAAAGGATAACCATCTCTAAATTTTATCACTCCAAACCCTTACTCAGTTTTCATTCTCAAATATACACTTGTATACATCTTCTAAACATTTATTCAGATTTAAA
Source organism: Rhinolophus sinicus (assembly GCF_057876585.1). Taxonomy (NCBI): domain Eukaryota; kingdom Metazoa; phylum Chordata; class Mammalia; order Chiroptera; family Rhinolophidae; genus Rhinolophus; species Rhinolophus sinicus. The sequence continues at coordinate 141,588,777 of NC_142501.1, forward strand.
TATTTTTTTATTTTCCACATGGTTTACATACCTGCCAGTTTTCAGTTTTCCATTGTCTCAACAATTCATAATTGCACAGACATAGCAGAGTCTTTGAGTTATTTCCAGTATTTCACCATAATTAACAACTGTGCCATTTTATATACACACAAATATACATGCATATATACAGAGGGTACCAAAAAAATGTATGCATGTTTTAAGAAGGAAAAAAACTGTATTAAAATTGTAATGCTCAATATATACCGATAACGAAAGATGAATACAAGTCACGTTTGACTTCTGCAATTACGAGAGATGCTCAAAATGGTTACCATCAGCATAATTTTAGTAGTTTTTTTCTTTCTTAAAATCTGTACACATTTTTTTGGCAACCTCTGTATATATAGGATGTGTGTCTGTGTGTGATATATACATTATATATTTGGGGAAGCCAAAAGAAGGAAAACACATGATTTGTATTTATCTTTTGTTATCAGTATAAATTGAGTATTACAATTTCAGTACAGTTTTTCCTTTCTTAAAATATGTATACATTTTTTTGGCACCCTCTGCATATATATATGTATATATATATACACTTTTACACTTTTATGTGGACAATTTTCTTGGTGAACATATTCACAAATGTGGCATTACTGAGTCAGTGGGTCATTTTGTGATTTTTATTTACATTATTGAGCATCTTCCAGGGACTGTACCAAGTATTTTGTATTTATTATTCATTAGTTGTTTTATACATTAAAAACATTTTTTTGTTTAGAGCTTCCTGTGTGGCAGACACTGTAACGAGTCCTGAGGCCTAATAGGGAACGAGACACTTGCTGCCTTCATGGAGATCACTGTCTCACAGTTACACAGGCTTCTGAAATCTGAGACACTTGCCTACAGTCACGCAGTGAGGAAATACCAGAGGCAAAGTTAGACCTAAATAGAGTCCTACTCCAAAGCTACAGCAGCTCCCCTTCCCAGCCTACCCCGTAATTCCCCTCAGCCCTATCCAGTGCATCTCAGATAAAAGGAGGTTTCCGACGCAAACCCAGTTTTAAGCTACTTTTTTCAGCCATCCCTGCCATCCAGGTCCCTACTCCTATTCTCTTCCTACAAATAAACCAACTCTTGACATGTCACAAGAAGTATCATATTTCTTGATCTGAAAGCTGGTTTCACAAGTGTGTTCAGTGTGAAAATTCATCAAGCCCTAGACCTACAATGTGTTCACTTATCTGCATGTGGATTAAACATCAGTAAAAAGTATTTTTTAAAATAAGGTTACTGCCTTTTCAGTGAACATCTTCTTAGGTAGTATTTAATCTCAAATTTCCTCTTGTAAGAGTTCATTTCACTAAATCTGAACCCTTCTTGCGTGTTTCTAATTGCTACAAATAACGATTACATTCCCCTCAAAATCACAAAATGGGATCATTTTTAGATCAGTCTATTTCTATACACAGATCATCTCTATTCAAAATGGATTTTGTTCTAACAGTTTATTTACAAGATGCTGGTTTACAACTTTTAATACATGTTCTCCAGAGTCAAAGATCTAAGCTATAGTTACATTCCTAAGCCTGAACTCTATTTAGCCATATCACAGTTGAATTACAGCAGAACATCACCAAGTCCGGAGGCCTCCTGTTATCTCGACACCCTAATCTTCAAAGCCTCTCTGAGCCAGAAGTCCTGACCCTCCAACGCCCAGGCCAAGCAGCGACGGTGGCACTCTTCCTCTCCTCTGTCCCAGCCATCCTGGGTTGACTGGTCCTTGCCACTCCCAGGAGTACAATAATTGTCACCACGGTCTAGAGTTCTCAGCTTGGTCCAACTACAGTCAAAAATAAAGCTAGCCAGCTAGGCAATTGCCCAGGTATCATTAAAAGACACCAGAACCTCATCTCAAAACTAAGGGGATGGGAAAATGTAGTTCACACAACTTCTCTCAAAGTAATGGAAGGAATATTCTGGAAAACTGCTTGGAGTCAAGGGTGCAACCCCTATGGGGCATGCTCAAAAATGGTCACCTAATCTTTAAATTTGTTCCTAAGGAATGTGAATTTAATTGACCGAGAGACTCGTATGTTCTCAGTTGGCTATGCGTTTTGGGGCCGAAGCAAAATTGTTTGAGGAAAGAGAGCTAAAAGGCAAATATATGCATATCTAACCGTTCTATAACATAATGATACTGTAAAGCAAGGTTACCAAACTATGGCTCACCCGTGTGACAAACCATCTGTTTTTGTGTGGCCCGTGAATTAAAAATGGGTTTTTACATTTGTAATGGTCGAAAAAAAATCAAAAGAACAATATTCTGTGACATGTGAGTATTATATGAAATTGAAATTTCCGTGTCCATAAATACCATTTTACTGGAACACGGCCATGCTCTTTCATTTACGTATTAATTATGGCTGCTTTCTTGTTACAACTCAAAGTTGTAGTAACACAGACTTTATGACCCACAAAGCCTAAATAAAATATTTGCTTTCTAGCCTTTTACAGAAAAAGTTTTACTTATTACAGACAACTCCTACTATATAAAGAGAGGCAATTCAGAGTAAGAAGGCGAGAAGAGACTCTGGGGTCAGGCAGTTTGGGTTTGGCTCCAAAGTCTGCTACTTACTGTGTGACCTTGGGTAAATTGCTTGACTTCTCTCAGCTTCAGTCCTTTGTCAATAGAGGCAGTATAATACAGTGATTAAGAGCATGGACTCTGGAACTATACTGTCTCCCAGCTCCACTAACTACTGGCTGTGTGATCTTATGAAAGTTACTTAACCTTAGTAACCAAAGTTACTAAGCCTTAGCTTCCGCAACTGTAAAAAAGAGTAATGGTAGGGTAATTATATGGGGTTGGTGCATGTAAAGCACACAGAATGGTGCCTAGCACAGACTGAGTACTATAGAAGTACTTACTTTTATTATTATTCCCCTTGAAGGGTTGTTGTAAGATTATTAGAGCTACTGTCTGTCAAAAGAGTGCCTGGAATAAAAAACGCACTCACAAATAGTAACTGCTATGACGATATTGTTATGTACCAGTACTATAAAACCCAGAAGAGAGAGAAATTAATTCTCTGGAAGAGGGAAAAAGGAGAGGAGACTAGGGAACCCTAAATTTAAAATGTGAGGAGCATACTCTTGAAGTTACTTCAAGATTACCTGAAATCTTAACTTCCTAACTGATATAATTACCTTCACCACCTTCTCTTGGCCCTCCTTGCCCCAGTTCTGCAGAATTAGCTCTTTGCAAAAGAGCAAAAAGTCATAATGAAAATAACTTAAAGGAAAAGAAACTCAAGAGTGAAAATGTATTACACACACAAAACCAGATCACAAATCAAAGTAATTCTGAGAGTAAGGAAGACCCTCTGCCCTGCGGGTCCTTTCTGTCTGACAAGGTGAGGGGGCAAGGGTTTGTGCTTTAGGATTTTATGTTTTCTCCTTAGACTTACAGTAGCTCCCTGTATGATCTTTACTTACTGGGAAAATATGAAACCTGCCTGATGTCTGGGTAGACCTCTACCAAGTTCAAGATAACTCCTAGCTCTAAAGTACCATCTATAACAAAGAAAACCATCACATCCCAGGGTTTCCCTACCTCTCCCGTGCCAGAATCACCACCATCATTCAACAACCAATCATATTTAAGACACTGTGAACAACATTCCCTCTCTTATTTGCTGATACAATCAAACTGAAGATGTCCTCCCCACTCAGACTAACTTCTCCCTTCATTTCTCTGGACCATTTCTATACACTCTTTTTAAAAGTAATACATACACATTATAAAACATTTAGAAAACATTGAACTATCGAAAGTACCTAACGGAGAAAACCAACTACCACCTAGAACCAAAAGCGGTAAGATATTAGTGTACCTTTTCCTGTTTCTTTTTTTCAGTGAGTCATTTTTTTTCAAAGCTAATACCATACTTCATATATAGTTTGGCATCTTGCCTTTTTATTTAACGTTTACATCATAAATATTTCCTATTCCATTAAGATTCTTCAAACGTAATTTTAATGACTATATAATAGTTCATTATATGAATGTAGCATTATTTATTTAACCAATTGTCTATTGTTGAACATTTAAATTGTTTCTAATTTTTATCATAACACTGAGTAAACATTTAAAAAATAAATTTGTATAAATATACAATTATTTCTTTAGTAAAAATAGCTATGAGTACAATTACTGGAACAAAAGATGAAAAAATTGAACCAATTTATATCCCATAAGCAGGGTATGAGAGTATTCATTTCATCACCCTACCAACTATCACTTGCATAAATATCACAATTTGATCTGTTTTCACTTGCATTTCATTTATGACTAGTGAAAATTAAAATTCATCTGTTTATTGACCACTTACAATTTTTCTTTTTTAAGTTATCTGTTTTACCTACTTTTCTAGCAAGGTGGTCATCATTTCTTAATGAGTTTTTAAAATCTTTTTAGAGATTAATGATATTAATCCTTTCTTGGTTAAATAAATATGTTGTAACATATATATATATAATATTCTGGGAATTCCCCCACATTCCTAACACTCCCCCATCCTGGCAACCCCTAAACAGAATGTAAAATAGCACGTTCCCTGATGTGGAAAGAAACTTAGCATGATTTGATGCCTAAAAGGTCATCTAGTTCAACCCACTCATTTCCCCAGGAGGAAGAAGTGGTTTAGCTAATGGGGGCTGACTTGAGGCCCAGAAACTGGATCAGCTGAGTCAGCACTCTTTCCATCTACACAAGATTTTTTCAAATACTATATAATATATTATGCCTACGTTTGATATCCCATACTTAATTTCCTTAGTAGTTTAAAGACAAAGCCCATATAGATAGCTTAGATAGAAATTTCAAATTGGTGACTTTTTTCTCAAAAGAGAACTCCCAGTTTTAATATGAAAATACTTTCCAAACAGAGGTTCCCTTTCTCATTAACTTCCTTTCAGAGACAGATCATCTCTCTTTAGGGGCAATCATTAAGCCTTCCAACGTTCCCCACAATTAGCATAAACCCTTAATTTACAAGTTGCTCAAACTGTAAGAGAAGTCAAAGTATTTGGTTCTGGATATTTAGCCCAGAGCACTGAATAGAGTGGGGTGACTGAGTTTCACATTCAACGTATAAAATTGCCAACATTCCATTGCTGGCAAGGGCCCAGGTTGTGGACTCAGGGTCTCTGTTAGAGCCTTATCTCCATTGCTGATTAGCACTATGTATACTCTTGGGCAAGTCACATAACAGAACTGCAAAATGTGGATAATGAGGCATCGTTTGTAGAATTTTTAAGGCAATTAAAAAGAATCTCCCATGCCTAGCGGAGTACCTGACCCTTAGCAGATAACAATGAACTCTCACATGGCACGTACCATTGGTCATACACTGAAGTACTTCATGAAAATTAGCTCATTAATCATTATAACAGTACTATGTAGTCAATATCATTGCTTCCTCATTTTATAGCTGTGGAAAACTAAGGCAAAGAGAATTAAAGTAACTCGTCCAAGATACTTCTAGAGAAGAGGGCTGCTGGGGTTTGAACCCCAGCAGTCTGGGGTCCAAGCACGTTTGTAATGCCATTTCTACCTCCCTTTTCACTGTCTCTCATTTGGGGAAAGCCTACCTACTTTGCAACCTTGATGAAACTAAGCAATCTGCTATGATTGCTATGATCTGAATGTTTGCATGCCCCTAAAATTCTCATGTTAAAACCTGACCCCAATGGGCCTTTGGAAATTAATTAGGTCGTAAGGGTGGAGCCCTCATGAATGAGGTTAATACCCTTATAAAAGAGACCCCAGAGCACTCCCTTGCCCCCCCACTCCCAACCATGTGAGGACACAATGAGAAAGCGCCATTTATGACTCAGGAAGTGAACCCTCACTAGACATTGAATCTGTATTGGCCATAATATTGGACTTCCCAGCCTCCAGACCGTGAGAAATAAATTTCTGTTGTTTATAAGCCACCCAGTCTGTGACATTTTCTCATAGCAGCCCAAACAGACTAAGACACAATCCTAAAATAAAGGCAAGTGAGGAGGGTGAGCTGAAAAGACATTTTTCAGCTGGTGGGTGATTTCTTTCTTAATACAGTCCTGGTTTCTGACATTTTAAAGATTTTTCCCTTAAGCAAACATTCTCACATACCATTGGTAGATGTGCAAAAGCGTGCCATCTCTACAGAATGCAATTTGACAGAATCCAACTGCACACTTAGTGTATTTGACACCCAGAGTCAAACTTCAATTTTAAAAGTATTCAAATGCAGTCAAATATTTCATGTATGAACTAAAACTTGCACTTATCAATCAAAAATATTACACTTTATGGTTTGTGCTCGGCTTCACTATTTTAAACACAAAACTCCAAGACGTCACATAGAATAACAGAACTGAAGCAAAACAAGTTCTGTTTCATAGTCTCTCTAATCATTGTGCTATCGTTCTTTATTTCTAATCTACTGTTTAAACTCAGGAATATGGAGTCGTGTCACAGGGGTAGGCATTGCAATCTACCCCCAAAGTCAGCTCTAATGGGATCTCTACACACCACTAAGAACGTACTGTGACTTTATCACTGCTAGGATATGGAGATAATAGAAAGCAGACCCACATTGGTCTTATTACTGTTTTTAAATTCTGGACAGATAATGCACTCCCAACTTCCTGTACCATGGTGGACCCCTTCTAATACCTTGCCCTTGCTAGTAGTTATCAAAATTTTAAATACATATATACACCTTTTAACCCAGCAATTCCAATTCTTTAAACACATTGTCCTATTGAACCTACAAGTAATCAAGACGTATGTGCAAGAATTTTCACTGCTGCATTATTCATAACAAAAAAACAAACCTGGGAATAACTGAAAGGTACATCAGGAGGCAGTGGTTACATTAATTCTTTCATATCCATATGGTGGAGTCCGATACAGCATTAAAAAGAATTAGGTCAGCCTGTATGCGTCGCACGGGAAGAGTACTCACGACATACTAGCAACTGAAAAAGGCAAGCAGTTGAACAATTTGGTGAAGGATCCCATTTACGTAGAAAAATAAATGTACAGGCCTGGTCTGGGGCCCTTGAATGCCCAGAAGGATATTGGTCCAGGCAGAGGCCAGGGATCTGTGCAACGATGGGCAAATCCAGGCTCCCCATGAATTGTCAGCTCATCTTATACATGTCCTCCTATAGTAGGTAAAACTAGACTAGGCGGACAGCAGTTACTCCCTAAATTGTCTAAGGGAGAAGAGGAACAAAGAGGGATAACCTAACAGCGCAAGTTTGTGCAGACTTTCTTAGGTTTTCTTAATCCCCTTTTGGAATATACTAGATGCATGTACTTTCTCTGTTGATTACATTGCAGATATAATACACAGCAGTGAGATTAAATACCTCCTTAGATGCTCAACTTCTGATCAAGGACTTACAGAAACTGGGAGAAACAAGTTCATAATGACCCTGAAACTACCGGGCTACTCCAGAGCAAAATTCTTTTTTAACTGTTTAATTCATTGTGCATGCGTACATGATGTTCTATTAAGTTCCAAATTCCATAGAAGTCTGAAAAAAATGTCAAGATATGTCTGCCTTTAATTGGCTTTAAACTAGACCTACTTTTGCAGAGCCTAGTGGGGACCAAAGATGATAAAGAAAATGTTAATATAGTTTAGACTGGGCCTAGAGGTTTTTTTCTTTTTTTCTTTCTTAGTTAATAATGTTTCTGACCCTCATTTTTTTTTCTTTATTAGAAGAAATGACTTCATGGGGAGAGGTAATGTGATGACCATGCAAAGGCAGAATAGCACCGCTATACTTCATCATCATTAGGTCCCATTTGGCTGGGACCTTAGAGAATAAAATCTGAAATTACAGAGAAAAGAAGCAACATTCTGCATACAAATGACCTCACACTAAGTTTCATCCCACAAAATATTAAAATTTAAATGGACAAGTGCTATAATAAAGGCAAATGCAAAATGCCAAGAGAACACTGAGGACAGACTGCTGGTTATCTTTGAGGGTAGTCCGGGAGCAGGGAGTGACGTGTAAGATGGGTCTTGGAAGAGGGAAAGAAAATAGGATTGATGGACCGAATTCAGACAGAGAAGGTGACTAGTGCCCAGGTATGCATGTGGGAAAGGTCTGGGTATTTGGAGGGTAGAAAGTTGGCTTTTGTGGCTGAAGCACAGGTGGGACATGATCTTAGAAAGAGACACTGGGGCCAGTTTGTAAAGGGCCCTTCACTCCATGTTAAGTATAAAATAACCTCTATTCAGCCATTTTTCTCGTTACCTTTCTCCTTTCCCCTGTCTCCACTTCACCTAACAATTGCTACATCGCTCCAGACTATGTAACATCCTCCAAACTCTCCCTGCCTTTCCTGACTCAATAACCTTAAGTGTGCTGTTCTCATTTCCTTAAATATGATCTTCCCTGCTCTAACTCTTTCTGGTAAATTTCTACTTGCCCCAGAGCCCAGCTCAAATGCCACCTCCTCCAGGAGGCCTCCAGAAACTCCCAGAAAGCATTATTTTTCTCCCTTATTTGAACTCACCTGTAATCTTTAAATGTTTTTACATTTATTTTGTTGAATAGTTGCCTATAGTAAGATTCAAAAGTACAGAAGTGAAAAATATGTCTCCTTCCTATGCCTCTGCCCCAGGCATTTTCCCAGAGGCAACCATCGTGTTAAGTTTCGTATGCATTTTTCCAAAGTTATTAATTATGACATATATTCACATGCATATATATATATGAATACATATGTGTACTTATATACTCACATGCTCTTTTTTATATATAAACTACAGCATTATACACTTTTTGCACTTAATACATCATGAAACTTTTTCCTTAGCTGCAGATTTTGAGTTGTCTGATTCTAAATTCCTTTAATATAAAAGGACTAAGCAATTCCTCCTCCATTATGGATAAATCTGAAAATACAAACATAATACTAACTATGAAAGGACAGTCAGTATTGTATGTAGAGGCAACTTGCAGTGGACAGAGCTCTGGACTGTGAGTCAGGTTCGAATCCTGGCTCTAGCACTGCGTGACGTTGCTCATGCCATTTAGCCTCTCCAGGCTTCAATTTCCTCATCTGTAAAATCAGACATTGAGCTCTATTGGCTCTAAGGGCCCCTCCAGTGCTGATTATTTCACGTTTCTATGAAAGCAGTGATATCACAAGCTGCTTTTAGAGCAGATGTTAACAGAGAAGAGGGTGAAGAGGCAAACAGCTCCAAGAGTCCTGCCAAGGACAAGCTTTCCAAACTCCCAGGCTTTCCCTCATGCCTTGCCTTGCCTCTCCTTCCTTCTCCATCCCCTATCTTGACCCAGGGACATGCATATTAAAAAGCCCTCGGCTTGGGCTCCTCAGCCAAGCTAAACACTAGGGGCCGTCCAACAGGTGTCTGATTTCAAGACTGTGTTCAAATGTAGCAACTGGCTTACATTTACACAAGATAGAAACAGAATATGAACCTCTTTTCCCCGGAATGTGTCCCAGTCCAATTTAGACTTCACTGGCATAATTTGCGACAGAGAGAACTTGCAAGTACTGAGTGGAAAAACTGAATGGAGAAATCACCCAGCCCATTTACACACTTCGGCAGCAGAACAACTAACTAGGTGGCCAAGGTAGGTGAGAGGCATAAAGGTGATTATCATTTAAGCTCCACAAAAATCCCTCAGTTCTCTAAGCATCCTCATGGCTGAAAAGCAGCCAGTGGCCACATGACTCATCTGCCTCCTAAACATCCACACCATGGACCAAAGTTCTCAGGCCTGGTGAAAGCATTTCCTACAAGCTGAAAACAACTGAAAAATTGCTGACCAGATGTCCATGGAGGAGCAATTAGTACAGGTCCCAGCAGGGAGGACTGCAGGATAACCATCTGCTCTTGGCAGCGTAACTTGCAGCTCTCACTGGATTACCCACAGCTCCTACCTGGAGATTGATGTTTATCCTTTAAGCCAACTCGCATGCCTGCACACAGCTATTACCAACATGTTTGAAACTAGAAGGCATAATCCTAAAGTTGTTTCTAGCAGCAGGGACTCCCAGAAAACACATTCCCTATGGAATTGACTTGCCAGCTATTCATTTTTGCCTTCATTTGTCTCCACTTTTTAAATGCAAGACAACTTGCCACAGAGGATAACTAATTTTTCAAAGGAGAAAAAAACAAACAAACCACACACCTCTTTTATCATTGAATTCCTTATTATCTTAGAAAAATATTTACGAATGTGGAAGAAAGTATATGACAACAAAGTTACAGGAGGGGAAAAGCAAGTTCAAAACAGTATATGCAACATGATCTTGATTTTTCAATAAAAATAAAGAAAGGAATAAGGAACTATATACCAAGATGTTACCAATGCTCTTATTGGTGCAATTACAGACTTTTTTCCATTTTTGTTTTTTTCATGTGTGTGCTTCTAGATATTTTCCAAATTTCCTGCATAGACATATACCGTTTTTGTAAAAAAAAGTTGTGAAAATAACTCATGATCTTTTGTAAAAGAAAATATAAACGTGTCTCACAGTTCCTTCCTGGGTAAGGGTAGCATTTGCTAGTATCACTGGATAGTCATTGTCAAGAAAGTGTGGCACAGAGGCCTGGATCCTAATGAAATGACCCTGAACAAGTGCAGGATCTCCCTCCTGCCACCATCACCTCATCTGTCAGATAAGCAGGACTCACCAGGTCTGCGTCCCTCTCTTACTCAGCAGGTAACTCCTCACGGCAGGGCTCTTTCAGACACCACTCAGGTAAAAACAAAACAACAACAACAACAAAACCTTGAAATATTCCCGTGATTCGGATTGTGCTCTGACCACCCTACTCAGCACGCTAGAAAAATTACTGGGGGAACTAAGATCCTAAGAAAACAGGTTTCTTGTGTAGTAGAGATGGGTGCCACTGTTAGGAGTTATGGGAACTTCTTTCTTTTTGCCATTGAGGACCAGAATGGTCAAGAACATGCTTTATCCTAAGGTTCGCTTCCTCCCTGTGGTTTGTGAAGGAGAGCAAAATACAAGAAGATCATCAGTCAAGATCTTTTCTTCACTGACAATGTATGGATAGACCCTGTAAAAGTATGATTCTCAGACTTGCTTGTTGTCTGTTTCCACAGATGACCAACTTTATTCTTTCTGATTAATACCTCTTCATATAAACCCAACTTCTCAGGAGATGGCTGTCATGTACTAGGCTACCCTAGTTTTGCCTTAGTGGTACTCGCCCACCTGAAATTACTTTCAAAATACAATACTAACACTCCAAAAGGAACCACCATGGATATTAGTCATAAACCCATCATCCCAAAGTAAACTGAAATGCACCGGAAGATATTCCTTTAACCTCATTCCATCTTCTTCTAACCACCTCTTCACTTGTACGTTATGCCCATGTCTTGCAACACTCACATACGCCATGCAGCCCTCCATCAGAAAGTTTCCTTCTGCTTTATCAATCCCAAAGAGCTTACTTAGTAAGATGAAATTTGAAAACCTCCTAGTGGAGTCTTCAGTTCTGTTTCCCATGAGGCTTTACTAGCCTGGCCCAAGGGGTGTGTGTGTGTGTGTGTGTGTGTGTGTGTGTGTGTGTATAATCAGGAACTTAGAAGAGTGAGACCCATACTTGATTTTTCTAAAATAAGGTCTTAGAAAACTTCACTGTCATAGAGTCAACTATCAGTAGGTAAACTAAGTCCCCTCCTTTTTGCATCACTGGACACAAAATGAAATAAAGGGCTTCATTCCTCTATTACATGAAAGTCTGTTTTCTTATCTTCTCCCTGTAATGATAATTTCCTGGATGAATTCCAGTGTCTTCTCAAGTATGAGTCATCACTGCTACTTGTACACAGAACTGAGTGTTCTGGGCTCCTCATTTTGAGGAAGGACTGGCATCTACTAATATCTCCACAGCATAATTCTTGATCTGTGATAATCAAGAGGCCCAGCTCAGGGAAAACCTCCCCACCGAGAGATGACAAAGAAACTAGTTCTCCCATCTATCAGCAGCAGCTGCCATCCCTGCTGATAAGGATTCATGCAAGAAAGTCTGACCTTCAGGGTTTTCAGCCAGCTGGCACAGCATGTACCTAGCATGTCCCTTTCAGGGGACAACCTTACCAGAAAGAAGGTACCTGCCTACATGGGGTGACATCAAGGGTGATGGGAAATTCCCTCCCTACTGAACATCTCTCTCACCTGTGCAACAGCCCTTTCGCTAAAGGCTTGGGGCCGTGTTGAAATGCAAATATCCTTGGAAGGTAAATCTCTTTTTACCATTTTCACATTTACATGAATGTACTTCCAATCTCATTCTTTTCTCAAAGCCAGTTTTGATCGGATGAGGAGGAAGTTTCACAAACAATAAAAACTGTATGCAGAGAAAACTGTGTACAAAGAAAGGTGAGACAGTGAAATAATATATTCAACTGGGAATTTATCCCATTCTCTGGACCATTCCCATCGAAGTCTGAGTCCCTCCTCAATTAGAATAGCCCTGGTGGCCTACTAGTTTCCTGTATTACCTGTGGGTTGGTTGTGTGAAGGGTCATTGATCTGAATTCTCAACAATATCATTCATGTGTTCATTCCTCCAATACAGACTGCAGTCTGTGTGCCAGGCACTGTACTTGCCTGTGTGCCAGGCATGGTGCATAGGGGACCAAGTAAACTGAGGAATCCTAATCCATCGCAAAGTCAAATCTTCAACAAATGGATGAGGATTACTGGGGTCATAATACTGCTCATGACAAAGGTGTTTAGGAAAGCAGTTGGAGTTTATTCACTGCATTTGCTACCCACCCCACAGTGCGGTGAAATACCATTAGCCCCGGGAAGTATCATTAGTCACAACTTATAGATAAAGCAATCGAGGTCCAGCAGGGTAAAGTTGTTGATCCACAAATTTGATCACCACCCAAATTACCCAAGGAGGTTTTTTAAAATGTTTTCCTGGGCCCCTCACAGATGCATTCTCATTCTGTAGGTCTGGGAAGAATCAGAGAAATCATTTTTAAAGCACTAAGATGACTCAGAAGCACAGTCAGATTGGAGAAACACTATTATACAGCTAAGCACAGCTTTCTCAGACAGTTTTTCATTTGACTGCCACGATCTGGGAAGTTAAGGATTATTATATTATTATCCTCATTTTACACGGGAAGCAGCGTCGGCCCAAAAACCAATCAGCTCAAATAAGACCAAAATGAGGTCTCTCTCTATTTTCTTTCTTTTTCATTTAAACAAAACAATGGAACAATCATAACTGATTATCTCATAAACAATAATGACTTTGCTGCTTTCAAAACTTCTTTTGGTCTTTGTACTGTCTATAGAAGAGCAATCAAACAGCTTGCTATGAACCTAATAAAACCACCCAAGGCATCCGCCAATGTCTTTCTTCATCACTTCATTTTTCCCTTTAAAAATAACATTAAAGATACTTAAGAGACAATAACAAGTATCTTAAGATATGTAAGAGACATTAATGATGGACTTTGGATACTGAATTAAATAAACCAATTGTAAAAAGGTATTTTTGATACAAACAGGAAAATATGAGTATGGATTGGGTATTAGAAGATTCCAAAGGATCCCTGCTAATTATGTTAGGTGGGATAATGGCAGCATGGCAGTGCTAGAAAATATTCTTGATTTTAGAGATGCATAGCATATATTAGATAAAGTGACATGATGTCTGGGATTTATTTGAAACCACTTCAGCAAAGGAAAAAAAAATAGATGAAATAAATATGGTAATATCTTGACAATTGCTGAATTTGGGTGATGGACATATAGGGACTTTTAGACGTCTTTGAAATTTTTATAATAAAACAACTTTTTTAAAAGAAATCAAGAGCCTCACTTCCCCATAGTGCCATTTTCCTATTGTGGTAAGTTCTCGATGCTTATAAAAACAGCTTGCCAAAAAGTGTTCTTATGTGTCAGATATCTCCTGCACATCTACTTTTTCTACTTTGTTCTTCAAACAGGCTTTTTTTGCTCTAACCAACGGCCATGGAATATACTTACACTAAAAACTCATTTGCTTTTCTAAAATTCAAAAATCTAACTGGCATTCTGTTACTTACACTAAAAACTCATTTGCTTTTCTAAAATTCAAAAATCTAACTGGCATTCTGGTTTTTGTTTTTGTTTTTGTTTTTTATTTGCTAGATCTGGCAACCCTAGACAAGGGTTTAAAAAGCCCTAATCAGGAGTCAGGTTATCTGGGTTCAGTTTTATCTCTGCCACTGGCCTTGGAATCAGGAGCAAGTTACCCACCTTCTTTGGGTCTGCCTTTCATCATCCATAAAACACGAGGCTTTCATTCCAGCTCAAAATACCCTGAAATGTGGATACTACTCTTATTCCAACCTCTCGGCTAGAGATACTTTTCAAACAAGTATACCTAAGTGATCTCCCCTCTTCAAGGGAATGTTAAAAGAGAAATTCAGTAAAGCAAAGGCATGACCCCTGAAACATCAGGCTGATAAGCCAAGCCATCCACGCCACCATTTACTGAGTGTCTGTGGGGTACCAGATCTTGAAGCAGGCACTTTCTTGCATGACCGCATTTTATCCTCACAACAATCACACATGGTAGAGAAGAGTATCCCCATTTTACAAATGTGATGACTGAGGCCCAGAGAAATTCAATAACTCGTCCTTGGTTAACTTCAAAGTCCTGAACTTTACACTACATCTCCCAGCCTCTAATCCCTTCACGCAGAGAGGATCAGGAACTGGAAAGCAGAACAGAGCTAATGGACAACTTATAGCTCTTCAGTCAGGCCTTTTGATTTTTCTCTTGTCAGCGAATCCCATGATGCTGGGTATGTTTGTGTTAAAATACAAATACAGTGGGTTTTAGGACTGCAGAGAAAACAGAACTTCCAGCTATGTATTAGCTCTTATTTTACCTAATGATATTTATTGACTTTATCTATTATTAAACCAGCTTGTATTAATTGCGTCCTAGATGCACAGCACTTACACGGGACATTGTGAAAGATTCCCTGCTCTCCTGGAATTTAGCCTATTGTAGAGACAAGATACAGATGCTTGAGTCAGACAACTAAAAGTAAAGACATTTCGGTATATCTAATTACTTAATTAGATATATCAAAGAATCAAACAGACCAGAAGCACAATAGGGGTGTTTTCCTTTCAATCACAGTGACAGTCAATATTATTTTATATTAGTTTCAGGTGCATAGACATTCAGGTTAGACATTTATATAATTTATGCAGTGATCTGCCCAATAAGTCTATTACCCATCTGGCACTATACATAGTTATTACCATATTATTGATGATATTCCCAATGCTTTACATCCCCATGACTATTTTGTAACTGCCAATTGGCACTTCTTTTTATAACTATTATTATTAGTTTCAGGTACACAAAACAACATAGTAATTAGGTATTTGTATATCTCACAAAGTGATAACCCCAATAAGTTTATTACCCACCTAACATTGTACATTGTTTTTATAATATTATTGACTATATTCCCTATGTTGTACTTTATATCCCTGTCACTATGTTTTTTTATAGTTGACATTCAATATTATTTTATATTAGTTTCAGGTGTTCAGCATTAGATATTTATATGATTTATGAAGTGATCCCCCCAATGAGTCTTGTATCCATCTGACACTATATTTTTTACAATATTATTGACTATATTCCCCATACCATAATTTACATCCCTATGACTATTTTGTAACTACCAATTCGTACTTCTTAATGCCTTCACCTTTCTCACCCAACCCACCAACCCCCCTTTCCATCTGGTAACTATCAGTTTGTTCATTGTATCTATCAGTCTGTTTCTGTTTTGTTTCTTCATTTATTTTGTTCTTTAGATTCCACATATAAGTGAGATCATATGGTATTTGTCTTTCTCAGTCTGGCTTATTTCGCTTAGCATAATATCCTCTAGGTCCATCCATGTTGTCGCAAATGGCAAGATTTCATTCTTTTTTACGGCAGAGTAATATTCCACTGAAGTGATATGTATCACTTCTTTATTGATGGCATCTAGGTTGCTTCCATATCTTGGCTATTGTAAATAGCAGTGCAGTGAACATAGAGGTACATACATATTTTTGAATTAGTGTTTTGGAATTTTTGGGATAAATACCCAAGGGTGGAATTACTAGGCCATAAGGTAGTTCTATTTTCAAGTTTTTGAGGAATCTCCATACTATTTTCCATAGTAGTGGCTGCACCAATTTTCAATCCCCCAATAGTGCATGAGGGTTCCCTTTTTTCCACATCCTCACCAACAATTTTTTGTTGATTTATTGATGATAACTATTCTGACAGGTGTGAGGTGATATCTCATTGTGGTTTTTATTTGCATTTTTCTGATGATTAGTGACATTGAGCATCTTTTCATATGTCTATTGGCAATCTGTATGTCTCCTTTGGAGAAATGTCTCTTCAGGTCCTCTGCCTATTTGTTAATTGATTGTTTCTTTTTTTGGTGTTGAGTTGTATGCATTTTTTATAAATTTTAGATATTAACCCCTTATCAAATGTATCACTGGTGAATGTTTCTCCCATTCAGTAGGATGTCTTTTTATTTTGTTGATTGTTTCCTTTGTTGTGCAAAAACCTTTTAGTTCGATACAATCTCATTCATTTATATTTTTCTTTTGTTTCCCTTGCCCAAAGAGATATATCAATAAAAATATTACTAAGGGTAATGTATAAGAGTTTACTTCTTATATTTTCTTTTAGGAGTTTTATGGTTTCAGGTCTTACATTTAAGTCTTTAGTCTATTGTGAATTTATTCTTTTATATGGCATAAGAAGGTGGTCCAGTTTCAGTTTTTGCATGTTTCAGTCCAGTTTTTCCAGCACAATTTATTGAATAGATTGTCTTTATATCATTGCATATTCTTGATTCTTTTGTCATAGATTAAATGACCATTTCAGCATGAATTTGTTTCTACACTCTCTATTCTGTTCCATTGATTTATATGTCTGTTTTTATGCAAATACCATGCTGTTTTGATTACTATAGCCATGCAGTATATTTTGATGTCTGGTATTGGGCTACCTCCAGCTTTTTTCTTCTTTCTCAAGATTGCTGTGACTATTCAGAGTCTTCTATGGTTCTACATGAATTTTAGGATCATTTGTTCTTGTTCTGTGAAAAATGCCATTGGTATTTTGATAGGGATTGCACTGAAACTATGGATTGTTTGGGAGTAGTATGGGCATTTTAACCATATTAATCTTTTTTATCCACATGCTTCCATTTATTTGTATCTTCTTTAATTTCTCTCTTCAATGTTTTACAGTCTCTGAGCACAGGTCTTTTACTTCCTTGGTTAAATTTATTCCTAAGTATTTTTTTATGCAATTGTAAATGGCATTGTTTTTTTAATTTCTCTGATAGTTTGTTATTAGTGTATAAAAATGCAACCAATATCTGAATATTAATTTTGTATCCTGCTACTTTACTAAATTCATTTGTCAGTTCTAATAGTTTTTTTGGTGGATTCTTTAGGGTTCTCTATATATAGTATTATGTCATCTGCAAATAATGACAGTTTTACTTCTTTCTTTTTAATTTGGGTGCCTTTTATTTCTTTTTCTTGTTTGATTGCTGTGGCTAAAACTTCCAGTACTATGTTAAATAAAGGTGGTGAAAGTAGACAGCTTTGTCTTATTCCTGATCTTAAGAAGAATGCTTTCAGCTTTTCCCCATTGAGTATGATGTTAGCTGTGGATTTGTCATATATGGACTTCATTATGTTGAGCTATGTTTCCTCTATGCCCACTTTGCTGAGAGTTTTTATCATTAATGGGTGCTGTATTTTGTGAAACACTTTTTCTACATCTATTGATATGATCATATGATTTTTATTTTTCATTTTGTTTATGTGGTGTATCACATTAATTGATTTGCAGATATTGAATGAAACTTGCATACGAGGAGTAAATTCCCACTTGATCGTTGTGTATGATCTTTTTATTGTTTGCTAATATTTTACTGAGGATTTTTGCATCTGTGCTTCTCAGGGATATCAATGTATACTTTTCTTTTTTTTTTTTGTAATGTCTTTGGTTTTGGAATCAGGGTAATGATAGCCTCATAAAATGAGCTTAGGAGCCTTCCTTCCTCTTGAAATTTTTGGAATAGTTTGAGAAAAATAGGTATTAATTTTTCCTTGAATGTTTGCTAAAATTCACCTGTTAAGCCATCTGGTCCTGGACTTTTGTTTGTTGGCAGCTTGTGGATTACTGATTTGATTTCATTAGTAGTAATTGGTCAGTTCAGATTTTGTGTTTCTTCTTGATTCAGCCTTGGAAGATTGTATGCTTCTAGGAATTTGTCCATTTCTTCCAGATGGTCGAATTTGTTGGCAGTTTGTATAATTTCTTGTAGTATTTTCTTAAATATTTTTGTATTTGTGTAGTGTCCATTGTCACTTCTCCTCTTTCATTTCTGATTTTATTTATTTGGTTCCTTTCTCTTTTTTTCTTGATGATTCTGGTTAAAGGTTTATCAATTTTGTTTATCTTTTCAAAGAACCAACTCTTGGTTTCATTTATCTTCCATATAGCTTTTTTAGACCCTATTTCATTTATTTCTGCTGTGATCTTTATTATTTCCTTCCTTCTGCTAATTTTGGACTTTGTCTGCTATTCTTTTTCTAGTTTCCTTAGGTGTAAAATTAGATTGTTTATTCAGATTTTTCTTGTTTCTTGATGTAGGCCTGAATTGCTATGAATTTCCCTCTTAGGACTGCTTTCACTGTGTCCCAGTGTTGTTGTGTTTTCACTTTTGTTTGTCTCAAGGTATTTTTTGTTTTCTTCCTTGATCTCATTGTTAACCCACTCATTGTTTAGTACCATTATTATTTAACCTCCATGTGTTTGTATGTTTTTCAGGGTTTTTTTCTTGTAATTGATGTCTAGTTGCATACCATTGTGGTCAGAGAAGACGCTTGGTATGATTTCAATCTTCTTAAATTTATTGAGACTTATTTTGTGGCCTGACATGTGGTTTATCTTGGAAAATATTCCTTGTGTGCTTGAAAACAATGCATATTCTGTTGTTTGGGGGGTGAAGTGCTTTAAAAATATAAATTAAATCCATCTGGTCTAGTGTGTCATTTAAGGCCACTGTTTCCTTATTAATTTTCTGTCTGGAAGGTCTGTCCACTGGTGTCAGAATGGTGTTAAATCCCCTACTATGATTGTATTACTGTCAATATCTCCCTTTATGTCAGTCATTATTAGTTTTATATATTTAGGTGCTCCTGTGTTGGGTGTATAGATATTTACTAGGGTTATGTCCTCTTGTTGAATTGATCCTTTTATCATTATGTAATGTCCTTCTTTGTCTCTTATTGTAGTTCGTTTTAAAGTCTGTTTTGTCTGATATAAGTATTTCTACCCCAGCTTTTTTGTTTGTTTGTTTCCATTTGCATGAAATGTCTTTTCCCCTCTCTTTACTCTCAGTCTATGTGTGTCTTTCGATCTGAATTGAATCTCTTGTAGACAGCATATACAGAGGGTGCCAAAAAAATGTGTACACACTTTAAGAAAAGAAAAAGCTGTATTAAAATTGTAATACTCAAATTATACCAATAACAAAAGATGAATACAAGTCATGTGTATACTTTTTTTTGGCACCCCCAGTATATGGGTCTTGTTTTCTTATCCATTCAGCTACACTATGTCTTTTGATTGCAACATTTAATCTATTTACATTTAAAGTGATTACTGATAGATACATAGTTATTGCCATTTTATTATTCATATTTTTCATCTTATTTTGTTTCCCCCTTCTTCTTTTTAAAGAAGTCCCTTTAATATTTCTTGTAATAGTGGCTTGGTGGTAATGATTTCCTTTAGCTTTTTCTTGTCTGGGAAGCTCTTTATCTCTCCTTCAATTTTAAACATTGGATAGAGTAGTAGTTTTGGTTGTATCCCCCTGCTTTTCATTACTTAAAATATTTCCTGCCACTCCATTCTGGTCTGCAAAGTTTCTAATAAAAAATCAACTGATAGTCTTGTGGGAGATCCCTTGTAAGTAACTAGTTGTTTTTCTCTTGCTGCTTTTAGGATTCTCTCTTTGTCTGTAATCTTTGCCATTTTAATTATAATGCATCATCTTGTGGACCTGTTTGGGTCCTACTTGTTTGGGACTCTCTGTGTTTCCTGGGTTTGTATGTCTATTTCCTTGCCAGGTTAGAGAAGTTTTCAGTCATTATATCTTCGAATAGGTTCTCAATCCCTTGTCCCCTCACTTCTCTTGGTGCTCCTATAATGTGAATGTTGTTATGCTTGATTTTGTCCTAGAAGTCCCTAAACTATCTTTGTTTTTTGTTGTTGTTGTTGTTGTTATTGTTATTGTTGTTGTTGTTCCTATTCAGTGTTTTCTGCTACCTTGTCTTCAACACAACAGGATTTAAAAAGGATGGAGATTCATAAGGGCTAGGGCCGTGTAAAGAAATTATGGAGGAAACAGGACCTAAACTAGTCTATGAGGGAAGGATTTGAAAAGTTTCGAGAGGAAGAAAAAGGTCTTCGAGGCAAGTGGAACCACCTAAGAACTCCCAGAGGAAGTGACTTTGAATAGGGCCTGGAGGGGAAAGGAATTTGAAGGGTAGCAAGAGAGGGAATTGCATGTGCAAAAGCACAGAAGACTGACACCAAAGATGTGTTTAGGGGCCAAGTAGATCAGTGTGCCTGGACCCCAGACTGTAGTTGAAGAAGTGGTAGGAAATGAGAATGAGAAGCTAGACCACCTGCCTATAAGGAATTGGAAGCTACTAAAGGCCTTTGGGTAGGGTAATATGTTCAAATTGATATTTGATGGCAATTACTCCAGCTATAAACATGTTAGGTACAATGTTATTTGTTTCATTCAATCTAATATATGTGTGTGTGTGTGTGTGTGTGTGTGTGTGTGTGTGTGTGTGTGTGTGTGTATATATATATATATATATATATATATATATATATATATAGAGAGAGAGAGAGAGAGAGAGAGAGAGAGAGACTAGTATACTAACATACAAAGATGAATAGGACACAGTTCTTACTCTTAAAAAGTTCAACTGGGTAGCCGGTTTGCTCAGTGGTTAGAGCACAGTGTTCATAATACCAAGGTCGCCAGTTTGATTCCCACATGGGCCAGTGAGCTGCGCCCTCCACAACTAGATTGAAAACAATGACTTGACATGGAGCTGATGGGTCCTGGAAAAACACACTGTTCCCCAATATTCCCCAATAAAAAATACAAAAAAAATACACAGTCCAATGAGAGAAGACTACCAATTGCAAGATAGTATAAGTTGTTCGTTAATTTAATTTATGACATTATCTCTCACAGACATTGTTAGTTTTCTACTCAACATCCGTGCTTCTCTTTGTCATTAGTAATAGAATCTAATTTTGTTTGTAAGACAATGTACAAATCCTCAGGAAAATGTTCATGCTTCGTCTAGGCCACTATTTTGCAAATTTTTTTTTTCATTATCACCTCCCTATGAGCATTTTTAGACACTTTTTTCCTAATTATCTCACCCATAAAATTTTAATATCATAGATATACTGTATGTCGGTGTTATATATTGTATGTATACCTGTACTTTAAACATGAAAAGAGTAAGATTTTCTTCTCCCTCTCCCTCCTCCCACCAAAATAATATTCTTCCCCTCGGGGACGATATCAGCACCACACCGTCTACCCTCACCCCATCACCCACTCCCACCACTCCAACCACATTCCTTGCCTTCTCTCCCCATTAAGAATGGATGGTCTAAGGCAATTACACCAATTCTATTTCCTGTTTCCCTGTCTTCCTCATAGCTGAGGTGGCCATGTAACCCAGTTCTAGCAATGACACAGAAGCTGGTCACTGTTCTGGAGGTCTCTGGAAAAACTCTTGTTTTCCTACAAAAAGCTACAGCTACTGCCAAGTCAGCTTCCTTTCCACCTCCACCCATCTCTACACCTCTCGATAAGGCACACGGCTCTAAGGTGCAGCAACCGTCTTGCAACCATGACAAAAAACAAGACAGTCACAGTCTGAGCCACTGAACCAGCGACAGACATGCAGACTTCCAGACTTCTTGTTATGTGGGAGAAATAAATCCAAATTTTTTAAAGTTACCGTTAGTCAGGTATTGTTAACTGATAGGATGTCTATCTCATGAACAATAACTATCTGACATGACTGTGAGTTATTGTTAAACCAAAGCCAGAGAGAAACACACACAAAAATAAACAAAAAATGTATTTGGGAATATTACACACATCCAAAACAAGATTTCACTCAAGTTTTAAAAGGAAAACTTTCTCCTTCACTAAATCAATCAACTTTTTGAATAATTTTAAAATATTCTAAGTAATATTTGGCATTTGAAACTAATAAACTTCTCAAAATTTGATATTACTGTGTAGAAAAAATGGTCACGAAAGGCTATAAGATAATTTATCTTCTTAATACCAAAATAAATACATTTATGATTTGTGTAGTAGTTGGGTCTTTTAAAATATTTGAAAGTCAATTATTTCTAAATTAAATATTTAAGATGCATAAAACATACGTGCTTCTTAAAAGATCCCTTTGGGAAATTTTTTCACATGTTAAAATTTTTTAAATAATCATTTATGTTCATCACTTAAATATTTTACATTTTATTAAATTCCATTACTAGCAAAAGCTAATTCTTTCATATTTTAAAAAAAAACATAAACCACTCATATATTTATTTAATAACTCTAACATCTCACATTAAAAGTGATTTTTTTTATGGCTTATCAAGGTTCAAAATAAAAAAAAAAACTCGACATCCCTCTAAATCTAAAATACCCTCTAAATCTTAAGGGATAAAATTTAATTATAGGCTTAGGGCTTTCAAAGCATTAGGTTTCCCTCATTATGTTAATATAACCCTCATAGAAAAATCATTTTACTAGTTTCATTATTAACCTCACACTATAAATTGACCTTTTTATTATAAAAATAATGTATGCTAATTACAGAAAATAC
Organism: Rhinolophus sinicus; assembly: GCF_057876585.1. NCBI lineage: Eukaryota > Metazoa > Chordata > Mammalia > Chiroptera > Rhinolophidae > Rhinolophus > Rhinolophus sinicus. Next base: position 141,611,854 of record NC_142501.1, read on the forward strand.
AGAAAAAATGAAAATCATTTTTAAATCACATGTAATCTTTTCATGATATGTGATTTTTTCATGAGTACAATTACATAATCTAGTTTTTAAACTGATGGTGACTTTGAACATATCGGTTTATCTACTTTCATATTCTAAATTCATGTATAAAAATATATAGGTCTTATAAACAAAAATATATAATAGTATATTCTGATTTTTTTCACTTGTCATTAAACAGTCTTCAAAAATATTTTAATGAATATTTAATAAGCTGAAATACAATTTATTTAATCATATCTTTCTGTTGGACATTTTAGGTGGATTTTAGATTTCTATATTACAAAAGAAAATCATTGAGTTGAAAAGCTTTGCCCTTATTATAAAACACCTCTTATTATTTTCTTAAGAATAATTCTTATTAATTCATATATGAGATATAAAACAAGAAGCAACAAACGAACGAACAAATAATAAGATACAGACAACAAAATGGTAGTTACCAGAGGGGAAGGGGGAAAAGGAGAGGACTGAGAGGGTAAAAGAGGTCAAATATTTGGTGACAGAAGCAGACTAGACTTTGGGTGGTGAGCACTCAATATAATACAGCTATTGCATTATAAAGCTGTACACCTAAAATTTATAAAACCAATGTTACCCCTCCCCCAATGAATTTAAAAAAATTTTACATGATGTAAACTTTAAAACACATACAAAAAGTAGAAATAATACATACATATATAATCCATTTGTTCATCATCCAGCATCAACAATTATCAACTCATGCCTAATCTTGTTTTATCTCCCTCCACTCAGTTCCCTATCTTCTTCCCAACTCCTGATATGTTGAAGAAAATCCCATACATTGTAGCATTTAGTCTATAAATATTTCAATATGTATCCCTAAAATACAAAGACTGTCCTTTTTCTTTCTTTTTCTTTTTTAAAAATTTTTATTGGGGAACAGTGCGTTTTTCCAGGACCCATCAGCTCCAGGTCAAGTCATTGTTTTCAATCTAGTTGTGGAGGGCGCAGCTCACTGGACTATGTGGGAATCGAACCGGCAACCGTGGTGCCATGAGCACCCTGCTCCAACCACTGAGCCAACCCGCCACCCCTGTCCTTTTTCAACATAACCTCAAAGCTAAAATTATAGTTTATGGTATAAAATAGAAAATTTCCATTTTTATATAACTTTAATCTTTTCCCTAATGGTTTTTGCTGTTATTGTTAGAAAAACTTTCCTTACTTTATAATTTTATAAAAATTCACTTATTTTATTCTAGGACTTTAGTACACAGCCATTGAAGAAAGTTTTGAAAATACAAATGAATAAAAATAAACAGGTGAATCTCATAACTCATACATATCACTTTCAATATTATAATGTAGATTATATTCTGGAAATATTTTTAAATTTATTAAAATTATATAAAATAAAATCGTTTTTTGTAACTTGATCTTAATTTATTGTAAATGTCATTACAAGTCAAGAAATGTTGACTGACATTATTTTCTAAAGGTGTATAATATTCTGTTGTAAAACTATGTAATAATTTATTTTACTCAATGCCTTAATGCTAGATATTTAGATTAAGTGAAATATTTTCCCAACATAGATGATTAATTAAATGAATATTGAATCCCTATAGTATGCCAGACACTATATTTAACACTGACGATACAAAGGTGAGTACACACACACACACACACACACACACACACACACAGAATAATTCTTAGAAGGGGTCAAAAGCTATGAATATTAGAAGGCTATTCATTCATACTTGCAATTTTTCTGAAACGAGGTCTTCCTAAAGCCATCTGAAATAATTCAAAATGATAATCTAGAACAGAGCATATTAAATGACAAGAATAAGGGATCATTCAACTTTTTTTTCTGACTGCCTGGTGATACTGTTTACAAATTGTGCTTTGGCTAATATTTTATAGCAAAAGAAAAAACTTGATAATAATTTTAAAGAGTTTGATAAGACTGAAGGTAATGGAATTTATTTTGTTATTTATCCTGCATTTTACCCAAGTAATTAGTTTGTTAAAGATCTAGTATTTAAGAATTGTTAAGCACTCTCAAATTTGGCAAAGAAATGAAAAGTAATTATAATTGGTAAATAAAATAATGTGCTACACACCTGTTGTGAAATAAATCTAGTTATGACCAAATATATAAAGAAAGAAGCAATAACATTTAAATTCCAAATAGTGTGAATGAATGTAGGAAACCTTTAAAAGTCTGATGATTTCAGCCCTTTAAAGAAAAGACCAGTAAATTAGAGGAAGCTTTAAGATAATGTAACTTCATAAGATTGGTTGGTCACAAGTCAAAAAAAAGTGAACATGAACTTCGGCTGAAAACACTGGTGATTTTTTTCATGAGCAAAATTGTACAATCTAGTTTTTAAGCTGGAAAACCACAAAAGTCTAGTCCCTACTGGAAGAGAAACTTTTACTTTTCCTTCCATGTACTCTCGTATGTGTGTTGGGTCTTTCCTGGATGACATGTCAAATGGACAGCCATTGGGGAAATCCAAAATTACGGGTTTGAGTTTTGAATTTTGATCCAAGTTTTACGTAGAACTCCTCTGCTGCCATGCAAAAACTGTCCATGTATTTTCATGGCTCTAGAATTTAATAGAAATATTGTCACAACCTACATTTCGAAATTGCTTTGCCTGAAATGTAGAAGATGAAAAGAAAGAAAAGATAGCTACAGGATTCAGAAAAGACACATAGTTGTCCTTTATTAATCAAATGATCCTTTTAAGCATCAGCTGTTATTTCTATTACATTAGGAAGCAATGTTTACTTGAAGTTTCCTTCTATAGATTTTACACATTTTGCAGGGAAAGCACTAGACGATGGCATTTTTAATACATGAAATCTTACTATTTACAAATAAAATATTTAAGTTAGGTGGCATATGCCACACTTGCTACAATGTACATGTATTATTATGTATTATATTTTTAAACTCGAGATTACAGATATTTCTCTAATATTACCAGATATTCTGTGTGTAGGAATATAGTGACAATATTATTTTAGCAGATGCAGGAAATTGTGGTACTGTCAATATGTAAGGTTTCTCTGCCATTTCCCTTCCTATTTCCTGTATATACGTCCAACACCGCTTTCTACTTCCTTCTTACAACCCGAGGAAGAAAGAGAAAAAGACTATCAATATAAATTTCAGCAAGTTACTACCCAAAGACATTGGAGCTTGAGGAAACCAGATTTTATACAAAAAAAATATATACATATATTCTGAATGGGATTTCTAGACCCTTTAAGGGCTTTTGTAGTTGACGGCAGTAGTTTTACGTCATTTAAATTTGAATCAAAATATATGGCTTTCCTTTTCTTGATTAGAAAAAATAATCACAGGCATTCTTAAACTTCTCAATCATGGTTGAGATTATTTTCAGCTCACAACTGGAACAAAGAAAGGCAGAATTCTTTGTGGCAATTGAGAAAAAGGTTCATGATGAGATATGTGTATTTGGAAGTGCTCGGGAAGGTGACAGCTGGAAAACAATGCAGAAAGTAAAGGAAAAGTAGGGATCCTGCCCAAAAGAAAGGATCCTGTGAAAGAAAGGAAAAGCATCGAGGAAGAGATACGTGCCAGTCAGCTCCCTGCATCAGCAACTAGGTCACCTGGTGTAGTGACAAAGCAGCAGAACCTCTCTCCAGGAGACAAGATGGGTAGAGAGCTTGCTACCGGCCTTTGGTGTACATGGACGATTTCTGTTTGTTGGCGGTAACTGAGAATTCTATGATGCGGTATTATTATTAAAATGCATTGAATGTATTAAATCAAAACACATTGAAAAATGCATCAGGTACATTAAACTGAAATTGGCAGTTATGGGTGTACAATAATTAAAATGGTTGTAGAAGTTGAGATACACTAATTACTTAAATAGACTCATATTTCTTATAGATTTTCCTTTACTACTTCAAAGAAAAGATTTATAATTCTTACATTATGCCAGATCAAGAGGAGCCTGAACCATATTTCACAATTTATTTAGCCAATTGCACATACTTTTTCTCTGAAGGGTTGAAGATAGGGTACATTTCCACTCCCCATCCTGTATTTCTCCATTCTATGACTGTGACATGATAACGTAGTCTTATCAATTTCCACAGAGTTGGCTAGTTTAAACAGATGGGTTTGGGATAAAGCATACCCTGCCTAAGCCCCAATCACAGTCCAAGTGCAGAGGAGATTAACAAGGCATGAGCTTTTAGCTGAAACACCCAGTTCCCCAAATTGCAAGTCTGGTACCCACTAACGGAAGATGGCTAACAGGGCTTCCGTGGCCTAAGGGCTACACAGGAAAAGAACAATCTCCAAAGTCATCAGGGCCTAACAGATGTTCAGCTTCAGATAGGAAAACCTACATTTTACACTCAGCAGCAAGCATATTACATACAAAAGCAGCCTGGCTAGGTATCCAGCATTTGAGGGGTGTCAGTTTACCCCACACCACTTGCTACACTCTGGAGTTGGCCAAATCGGTTTTTTATAGCCAGTATTTCTTATGCCATCTGGGGACTACATGACAGTAAATAAGACATTAAACTAGAATCTCGAGAGATGGCTTTCCCAAGTGGGAATTGACTCTAGCTTCACATGAGAGAATTCAGAATTCAGGACTTAAAACATTAGTCACATATTCTCTGAAAAGATCCAACTCTAGCCCCACATGTTTACTCAACTTAAGGATCCAGTGCTATAAAACTACACACACATCTGCCACCCTGTACTCATTTTAGTCATCAATTTAAGAGTCAGCATTTCTCTTTAGCAGCTAAATCCTACACCAGCAATAACCAGAACTTTCTCCACCTCTGCAAGCCTTCTTCAGCTCTATCGACAGCCTCTGAAGTGCGAGTTCTTAACATGAGCCTGCTGGACTACCGGGAGTCCTGGATGGGTTTTAGAGGATCCCTAAATCTCCTAAAATTATACAGCCAATGTACACGTTCCTACATATGGAAGGTCTTTGGTTCTCATCAAATTCTCAAAGGAATGTGTGACCAAAAAACAGTGATTAGAAAACACTGCTCTAAGGGTAAGCCAATCAGTCCATGAACCTGTTAAGTTGGGAACAGGACAGTCAGCAGGTGCTTGTGAAAGGAGGTCTGACTTCATGTGTCAGACCTTTGCACATCTAACGAACCCTGAGTGGCGCCCCCAGAGCTAAGAAGGTTTGTTGATCTATCCTTGTTTTATCATGCAATGTCCCAAGAGACTAATGACCCTGAGGACAGGCAATGTGAAAACATTTTTAAAGGAAAAGAATCATCTTCAGTGCAAAGTTGGAAGAACCCAAGATATTAAAGACTATTTGAGAGTTTATTACCATCACTAAATTCTTCCACAGCCGGGTGAAGTCACTAATGTCAGTACCATGGCATCTGCTACCGCGATATCATTTACTTTCAGTATGTTTATTTTGTAACATACTGTTGTTACGGCATATGTCTAACTGTTACTACTATTTTGATTGCTAAAGTTCTATAGTTAAAGTACTACATTTCACCAAAAATTAGATCTTTTTTTGTACTTTGATGTAATGTTATCATACACTAAGGCCCAAAATGTTTTGTGGACAAAGCACCGCATATTCTACTCAAGTTTTTTCTTAATTACTACTTCCCAGTGGTTTGAAATAAAATGTTTCTGGGCCCCGGACTCTCCCTATGATCATTTCTCTCTACCCGTTTGTAGTTCCCCCACTCACAGCTACCTTCAGTTAGTCCAAAGGCCTGTTTAACTGTGGAAGGGAATTTTGTGGTACAAACGATATTCCTTTAAGGAGTATCACAAGTACAGCCTCCTGGTTTTAGTTTGTTTCTATAAATTTAACACAATAACTTGTCCTTTCTGGGCTTTCTCTGTTGTCACACCCCTTTTATATTATAAGCCCTTAGATCCTAAGCCTCAAGGGAAAAGCCTCATCCCCAACACACGCACACGCACGCACACGCACACACACACACACACACACACACAGATATACATTCCCTGGGCCAAACCAAACTACTCCCTTCAATGCTTCTCGAAGTATGATCTGCAGACCACTTGTATCAGAATCTTTATGGGATGGGAAGACTTGTAAACTGTGCATATTTCTGCCAACCCCCAGACCAACTGGATCAGAATCCATGGAGGTGGAACCTAGCATGCTGCATTTGTTAACATATTCCCCATCCATCCAGACGATGCTTAAAACTCACTAAAATTCGAGAACCCAAGATTTAGAAGAGGAATTTCCTCTCTGGTTTGAGCCCTATTGTTTTTTAATCTAAGTGGAACCATTTTCTCACCATCTTGCTTATGTCTGAGATCAGCATTTCCCTGTATTTTCCTAAGAAAGGTTCTCTCCTCTCTCTCTGGTCTTTGCTGGTAGCTCTTCTATGGGCTATTTCTCAGCCTCTGTAATCTGCGTTAGCAAGTCCTCAGTACAGAGCCAGTCACTTCCTCCTTCCTGTGCTGCCCTAAAGAAACCCCCTTAGCACATACACCCCAGACTGCCTGGATCCAAACTCCCTTCACAACACCCTGCCCAGGGATTCACAGAACACATCTGCTGGTCAAAGGCAAGCCCCCATCTAGTCCATAAAACTCCTCATAGCCTGCCCCTTAAATATAAAACTACTTAAGATCCCCTATATGCAGTCTTTCTCCGCATTTTTTAAAGTACACATACCACTACTATAATAAATGAAATAAAAACAAAATTCTGTTTTACCATTCTAACACATAATGCTTTCATTTTTTTATCTTCACATTTAATACTCATTCAAAACAAAACCACTATAAGTGAAATTTTTAACCCTGCTTTTCAAATTTAACACCATGTGAAACATATTTACATAACTACCATAACTGTGACCTTTAATCATTACAATATATTCCGTGGAATTAATGCTGCCAGAATCACTATTGCTTATGTAGGTTATTCTCAGATTTTGCTGTTATAAATGATAATACAATGAACGTATTTTTGCATGTTATTTTCTCCTTCTTTGAATTATTTACTTAGAATAAATTCCCAGAGATAGAATTAATGGATCAAAGTATACGAGTATTTTAATGGCTCTTGACACATTGCCAAGTTGCCATATTTTATAGTTTCTTGGTGGTATGCTGGTAAATGTTTAACAGGCTTGCCTCAAAAAAAAAGAATATGAAGGGCCTGATTTATAGTGTTTGCCAATTTCCATAGTGTAAATACTCCTATCCTGGCCAATTTCAAGCTACCAACATTGAATCACTAAATCCAATGTTGGAAAAAGATGCATACCATTACATAATATTTCTATCCTACAGATAAATTGGAGTAAGTAACTTCAAGAGCATAGATAATAGTAAAATGTAAATAATTAGGAATGAGTTTTGAGTATTTCTTACCTTTATTTTTAATATAACTTATTACTGTGAGTTATATAATTTAATTTTAATGAATGTGTTTAACAACTGGCCTGCGAAAGTTCTGGAAATATTACAATCACCTATTGCAAGTACAGGCAGGCTCTCATACACCACAGTGCACTCGATATTTTGCAAGCGCATATCCTTTTCTTTTTTTGTAATTGAAGCCATTGAAAATTCACCTCATTCCCTCTGTGTCACAAACAGTAACCATGCTTTTAGGTTAGCAGATTACACAAACACATAATGAATAAAACAAATGAAAGAGCAGAAGTTCTATCTGGGTCAATTAATTTTGCCCACCCTCCCCCAATTTGGACAATACTCCCTTCATGCATTCATCTTACTAGCATTTTTCCATGGAGTCACCTATAAAAACTACTCAATCATTTATTTACTCAAACAATGACTAAATGGATAAGTACAGTTCTCATGGCAAATGTGATGAGAACTGTACTGCAGGTTACTTAACCACTCTTTTCTTTTCTACGAAATAGGGAAGAGGTCACTGCTGACTTCGGTTTCACAAGAAACTAAGTGTAGAGATAAGAAGGCTGCCACTAATGCTCTAAGAAGAAATTGAGCATTGTGTAATGCTTGAAATTTTCTTCTGAAAGTAATGCATTAGTATTCTGCTTTAGAGGAAAAGAGAAATGGGAGATTTGGCACTTTCTCCACTGAAATGAAATTCCTTTCTTTGGGCTCTCCCTGAGTAATAATGAGAAGTCTCTACTTGTAAATAACACTTCAAAATGTTTAAAGTGGCACCCTACATAATGCGTGTTAAAATGTAAATATGGTTGACAAAAACTCTAAACATGCTCACACCTTGACTCAGTCATCCCACTCCCAGGAATTCTTCTAAGAAATAAATTCAAAACAAAGGAAAATATTTTTGTGTGATCATATTAATCACAATAGAGGGAAGACCCTTTTCCCTCATCTGAGCGCTTACTCAACTTACCATGTCGGTGCTCAGGGGCCTGGTAAAAGAGTTCTGGATTAATAACTTCCAAATGCACCTGTAGAACAATTGCCTCCAAGTCACCTAGGGCAAAAGGGTTTATAGTTATTACCACATGGATTCCTGGACCTCACTCCAGGGCTGGGATGTGACACATGAGAACTGCTAGTTTTTCAAAGCTCCCAGTGGTTTTGATGTCCAACCAACTTTAGGAACCACCATTCTGGGCCAGAACCAGACAAATCAAATTGTCTCCGAACAACTGTCCACATCCAGGGGACAGAATGACATCTTCTTATGCAAGGTGTCAAGAAGTTGTTCAAGGCATTCAAGCAGGTGCTAGAGTAAAATGACAAAAGAGCTAGGAGGAGTCTTGGTTGCTGGTACCCTCTCACCTCCCTCTAGTTGAGCTTCCCATCTCTCCCTGCCCATCCCAGCACCCAGTACTGTCCTGGTGACTTGCAACATGCTCCACTTTGGCACCCATCCTAACTTGTGTCCACCCCTTTCCACACACAAAGCCTAAACTTTCCTCTCTTATATTATCAGTAGGGCTCTAGAAGGAAAATAATGTTACTACTTGGCCGTAGTAATCTGTATGTGTAATTGAGAACCCCCTGCATAATGAACATACAAGCCATGTTTGCATTTTTTAAAGGGGACTTGCTAACCCCAAAGAATCTCTAATCTAGAGTGTGGAACTGGAAAGCAGGATGCTTTTTAATCTTGGCTTTCACTCAGACCCACACATCTAGAACCCAAATAAGCACTTTGGGCACTCATTGTCAAAATGGTCCCAACTCCTGAATAAAAATGGATTCTTAGCTGTGCCTTGCTAGCACTAAAATTAAAAATATAATAAAATTAAATATTTAATTTAAGCTAGCTATGGAAGAAGAGTCACCCTCTCTGCCTCTGTTTCCAAGCACCACTGGAATTGCACCCAAACATTCAGAGAACATCAGCCACCAGGGCCCAAAACAACATGGCAGACACTCAGAGAGTGACTTATAAGTCTGATAATCTGATATGGAAAGGCTTAAAATATCAATTTCTTATTGTTTTCTCTTTTTCATATTCATTATCGCTATAAAACACCCAAACATCCAACCATGTACCTATTCCATAGCTATGATTGCCAAGCCTCTGCCCATCAGCCCCATTTACTATACAGACATCTCATTCACAGGCCAGGGACCATATCACCTAGTGTCCTCAGCTGAGTCCTTAATAAGAATCATAAAATGAGAGTTTATTTTATGCCAGGCACTAGGCTAAATACTTTATATATTTTTATTTCATTTTATCCCTACACTAACTCTCTGAAGTAGGTATTTTCAGTTATTATTGAACGTTACAGAGGTTTTTTTTTAATCTCAAGATTGGAGAAGTAATGTGTCTGACATTCCCACAGCTCAGAAGCAATAATTCCAGGCTTCAACACAAGGCAATCTGGTGCCAAAGTCTGAGTTCTTATTCACCATACTGTAATTCTGCTATTATGTGGACACTGATATTTCATGGTCCAGAAAACAAAAGTGCTGCAAATCATTAGGAAAAGAGCAGCAGCAAATCCATAATACCCCATTCAGATATGCAAAGGCAGTAATATTTCATGGAATTTTTGAACTGGCTTTTGAAGACTAGAGACTTGCTTGTAATCAGTCCAACAACTTGTCCTCTTACTTTAATACTGGGTGATTAAAGGGTCTCCTTAAAATGTACTAACCAGAAATGGAGGCCTTACAGGTACCTGAAGCCACACAACACTTTCTCGACAGAAATGGTGTACTAAGGGAAGACAGTAGAGAACAAGTGGAGGACACAGATGTATAGATGCATAAAGCAGCAACAAGGGTAAGAGGCAAGCATCTCCAGGCTCGCTCTCACACAGAATTCTGTTAGAGCTGTGAAAGCTGAGAAAAAGGAACCTAACGGCGTGAGAAAACTAGAAAACTACTGAATGGAGTCTGTTCTCCTCAGCCTCCTCGCAAGGCCCTCCATGACCTGTCCCCACCCTAATTTTCCAAGCATATTGCCTGACAATGTGTAAAACAGACTTCCCTCTTTTCCTGGGCCAGTCTCCTCAGCTGGGCTGGTCATCCCCTAGTCGGTCTCACCTTTGTGCCTCTGCCCACAGAGTCCTCTCAGTGTGAATAAACCTTCTTCTACTTCTCCTCATATCTCATGTCTTTCCAAGACCCATGTCTTCCAGACTATTCCAGCTTACTTTCAAATCCCCTTCTTGGAACTCCTATAATTCACATAGCCTATGGCGTCCCATTCATCACTTATTTCCCATCTTCCACTGCTTCCTGAATTTTACTTCTTACCACGGATACTAGATAATCAGGTCCTTCAAATATAATATAGAAAATTCTTTATATTTCTCTTATATCCTCCACAGCTTCAGCTCAGAATCAATAAAAGATAGTTGACTACTTGTTGCTTATTTGAATATTTCAATGGCAGCTTTAATTTAGTGAAGCACCTAAAACTAGTGATTTCCCAAACTTTATTTAGTTACAATCCAGGCAACTGATTGTTTCCTCATAGCATGTCTCCAAATCAAACCACTTCAAAAACTAAATTTAGTTTAATTTAAAAATATATACTTATATGTCACGTACTGCTTTTAGAAAGAAGACTTTAGTATTGGCAATAGGTAAAACAAGCTAAGAATTCCACATCTGAATCTATATAATTTGTATTTTGGTTCTGTTTGTTTTCTGAATTAAAAAAATTTTTAAACTCATATTTGCACAACTTAGGGGATCTTTAGATTTACTTCATCAAGTGCAGAGTGATATATAAACTACTCTTTTTTTTTAATTTTTCAGTTACAGTTGGCACACATTATATTAGTTTCAGATGTACAACATTAGACATTTATATACCTTACAAAGTGATCACCCCAATAAGTCTAGTACCCATCTGACACCATACTAAACTACCCAAATATTTTAGCTCAGTTTTAGTCAATAAGAAGCACATGAATTCTCTAGGAGAATATCTGGAAAGCCAAAAGCCAACTATTATAACATTTAATATTTCAAAAACTATATGCATCTTGTTAGGATTTGGGGTGTGTAACTGGATACAGAGCAACTACACTTTCTCCCATAATGTGGTTCCATACTTTACAACAGGTAGAACAGGGTAATTACTATGTTTAACCTAGAGTAGAATCTAAGTAAAATTAGAAAGATTTCTTTTGGTACCAAAGGAATATTTTTAAAGAAGCAAAAGTCTTACCTGTTGTTGAAAGCTAAAGACATTTCTTGACAGCAAAATGACTGACTCCGGAAGTCAAAGTTGTTCGGTACAGGTTAATAAAAGCAAAAGCAGCCAAGCCCTTTCACTGCTTTGATTTCTTTCTAAGATCAATCTCTTCTTCCTCCCCAAGAGTATAACTGGTTCACACTGGAAGAACTAAAAATGTAAGAGCTGGGCTGGTAGAGATTCCAGTCCAAAATGGTTGAGTTGAGTGTGTGTGGTGACTGAGGCAGCAGGAACCATCCAAATGTGACAAAAGAGGTTAGCAAGTTCCTGTGCATAAGTCAGTTTCCTGTAGCCGGCTTCTCCGAAGAAGGGGTTTCATTTGTGTGGGTTTAGGGCTGTGTGTGTGTGTGTGTGTGTGTGTGTGTGTGTGTGTGCGCACATGTGCATTTCTCTCCATGACAATATGAAAACTTCCCCAGATAAGAGGCAGAATAAAAACGTTGCTGCATGGCTGGATTTGTGTTTAATATATCAACCCTCCCGGGACCATTTTCCCTCCCCCGTAGCTCTATTTCCCACCAGCAAATCACATACGTAAAACTGAGGAAAGGAAGAGTGAAAAACTAAGATGACTCCTTAAGGAAGTGAAATCAATCAGAAAAAAGAAGAAAAAGTTCATTCCACTGACTGGCCTTGGCTAATTTAAGCCTAGGAAAAAGTACCTTAAAACTTGATGAACAAACAGGTGGGTGGTTTGGTTTGCTTTGCCTTATTAATAACTACAAAATAATAATTTGGAAAAAACAGACTCAGCCACAGCAAGAGCTCAAGCAGCTCTGCCATGCATTTACCGTTTTATGGACCAGCACCTGCGTTGTGAGGGATGTGACTATGAGTTGTTTTCAGACTCCTCAGAGTTTCATTATTTGCCTCCAAACACAAATTTACTTGTTTTGTCCTCCAGTGCAATCCAGGTGTAGAGACCATCTGCATTTTGTTTATGGTTAACTTGCCTAAACCTACAAATTTAACTTTCATGATGTGATCACAATGCCCCATACCTCAAATCCCGGAATAATCATAAATGCTATTGCCCAGGGTGAAATCTTGGTCAAAATACCTACGTGCCATAAGGATAAAGTCAACTCCAAGTCAACAAACGTTTATAGAGCCCCTAGTATGTGCAAGATCCAGTGCTGGGTGCTGGGGTAGGGTGAGGACACAAAGATGAACGTGATGGAATATCTCACTCATAATGGTCAAAACCAAGTGAAGGAGAAAGACGTGGACATAGAGGAGATGCTGTGAGTCAGGATCTATTCAAGTTTTCACACAAAGAATCCTGGGACACAGGATTCCAGTAAAAGCCAAGTGTATGCAGCCATTTTGCCAGTTAAAATAGCCACTGAACATTGACATGGATTCTCTCATAATATTCCAAGGAGCCTTGGCTGGCTTCCGGGAGGTCCCGCAGGCCAGTAGGCATCATTCGCGGTCCATCCTTGTCATTGCAGACTCATATGTGCCTGATACCGTGCACTGAAGAAAAGTGCAAAGACCAAGACAGACATATTCCCTGCCCTCATAGCACCTACATCCCAGTGTGAGGAAAACAAACAAAAACATTCAAATAAATGCCAATAATTATAAATTATACTAACTATTACAAAGGAATCAGAGAAGAAGCTGGAGCTGGAGAGCAAGACAAAATCTACCTCGTAGAGGTGGTCAAGGAGGGCCTATTTGAGTAATTGACATTTAAGCTGAGACCTGAAGCCATGACTCTCACCCCTGGCTAAAAATTAAAATCATCTGAGAAGGTTTTAAAAGTACCGGTACGTAAGCCCCACTCCACCCCCAGAGATTCTAATTTAATTTGTCTAGGCTGGGGCCTGGGCATCAATATAAACTCATTCTAATCATTCTATATGTCACTACTACTCTAATAATGAGAAACAGGAGCCTGGGGAGAGTAGGTGGAACGACATTCCAAACAGAAGCAACAATATGTGCAAAGGCCCTGAGGTGGGAAAGAGCGCGGCATGTTTAAAGGAGTGAAAAAGGATTAATGTGTCTGGTGGGTTGTGGTGGCAGGAATAAACGGAGGAAGATAAATATTCTCAGAGATAGACACACAATTACTAAGCCCATAAGAGACTCTTACATGAGCCCAAGTGTCCATTTGTTAATGCTCAGTAAGAACTCAGTTTGCCAGGGGAGATCATTGAGCCCTCCGACAAGCACATTATCTTCTTCTAGAAAATTCTCCATGGAAAGTCAGATCACCATCATGATCACATATGGCTGATGGATACTTTACTTACCTCTGGTTTGTGTTATTTAAAGATTTGGAGCAGCTAATAAAAACACATATACCATACGAAGATAAAACAAAAGTTTTAAAAAGAAATGAAAAGATGAGGCCAAAAGAAAAGAAGACAGAAAATTAAGCTAAAACCAGGAGTGAGATTGATACAGAAAAATGTATGTGATGTGGTTCTAAGCTTTTAAGCAACCAGTATGAAGCGGCAAACACTCCCATATAGAAAATAGAGTGCCCGCTGGATAAAAAGGTGTGTTGCACTTCCTGGCTTTCCGAGGTGCTGAGACTAAGGAGAAACTTGGCACTTGAATTCTCAGAGAAAGCACATCACGATTGAACGGACACACCATCCGTAAACTAAACAGAGCCTTGTGAGCCTCTAAACATGTCTTGTGAAGTGCTTCCTTACATTTTCCCTCAGTGTAGCCTGATTTTATTTCATGCAAGTTCACTTAAACAATTCCAGGGAGCACATAGGGTAGGGACACTGCTTTGATGAGACAATTTAATGCAGAAATGAAGACCAACTTCAGATATGCTTTAGAAAATTGAGGATAAAAGAGTTTTTTCATCAGAGCTTCTAAAAGATTTGGGAGGACAAAGAATTCAAAATTGGTTGTACTTCCAGCTAGAGATCCAGTGGTTTTCTCAGTGTCCTTTGAGAAAGCAGAGGAGTTCTGCAAGGACAGCTGCCTTCATGGACAACACCCCCTCCACCTCCAATAGAAGGTGAGATGAGACTCTGCCCTTTGGGAAACGAAGCAAGAGGAACCACAACCATGGGTTATAAGTTCAGGGCCTCAGGCTTTGTACATTTTTTCCACAAAAGGGCCTGCATACTCCAGGGTCAGGATAGATAGGGTGTGTCTGCAGGCCCAAGCACTCCCACCTCATCCAAGATGGTTCTGGGAAGGGCATTACCACATCTGGCTGTAAGACTCCCCTTTCCCTCTTGGCTCCCCGTCTGACCACCCTTCCTCTTTTGATGGACTTGCTCTCGCAGTGTATGTAATTATAGTTTTCAGTGTTCTCATATAATCAAGCTTTGTTTCCTCCTGCTCCGGAGGGCAAGAAACAGTTTTTCCTACTACCTTTTACACACTTCTAATCTTCACATATAATTTATTCTCAGAGGGGATTTTCTTGGTGGGGGTTGGGAGGGGGTTGCAGACAGCTATCTAACTTTCTTCCTTTCATGGAAATCTCTCTTTTTCCTCTTCTCTCTCCCTCCCTCCCTCTTTCCCCGTCATCCTCATTCTTTTAACAGACAGGATTAGTGTAAAGGGTAGAAGAAAATGACTTCAAATACACACATATACTACATGCTTACACACACACACACACACACACACACACACACACACATACACACACACACCAACCCAAATAGCTCGGTGTCAGTTCTGATGCTGTATAGTAAAGCCTTGGGATAGAGGTGGGGAGTCCCGGAGAAGTCAGTGTGGTAGGAAGGAAGAAAAGCTCAGGTACGGAGGGCCTAGGAGGAAGCAGATCCTTGTTATGAGCCCTATTCCGGGAAGCCTTCCATGACCGCTACAAGCTGGGGTTGGTGCCCTCCCATGAGCTCCCACAGCCCCTTATGTGAAAACTGCCACAGTGCTCACCAAGCAGCCCTGTAACATCCAGTGGAGAGACCATCGAGGCCCAGGGCCTGGCCTTGCTCACTGGTGCATCTCAGGCACTACATGTCACTCCAGAACCATTTGCTGAACAATAGATTGATTCTCTCATCTAATCTTCACAAGAGCCCTAACGTGGTAAACATTGTGAAGTATATTTTACAGCCAACAAGACCTCAGCTGCTTAATGAAATTCTATGGCCCACGAAAAGCCAAACAAAGATTCACCCTGTTCATGGATCCTGGATCTTCACACCACTGTCTCCCAACAGTGAGAGCTGGGCCACTGTCGGGACGGAGGGGCAGCCCAAGCCCCAAGGTTCCTTTCTCTCTCCTGAGCGCTCCTCCTCTGAGATTCCCAGGCAAACACAGTCCGATAAAGTTAAAGACTTGCTTTCTCAAGAACACCTTCATTTGAAATGTCCTCTGACAGGGCAGAAAAACAATTTATTTTCTCTTTAACAGTCTCCTGAGAACAATGATCGCTTTTATTGAGATTTTTAAATAATGTGACAACTGTCTGTGTACCCTGAACTCACGCATAAGTGGTATTCTTGCTCATTGCCAAGATGCTCTGCCCTTTATACCAGAGAGAACACTTAAAGACACTGGTAATTGTAATGAATAGTAAATCTTGGAAAGTCTGCCATATCAATTATTTAGTAAATTATTTCTACCCTGGGTTAGTAAGAGATCTCCCTTCTTACAGTTAGTTTACTAACGGAAATGGTTTAGATTTAGTGGGTAGCTTGTAATGTTTACACAGACCCTCAGACGGTCATTTGTTATATGCCACCTAATAAAATAAAATATTTCAGTGGGTTCCAAAGATGGAAAATATGTACTAAAACCTTGTCTGAAGGCTTTGAGTTTCAACCCAGAGCATTAGTCATACTGTAATTATTCTTACCCAGCTCCCCACTAAGTGATGAACAACTGTATTAAACCAAAACATGCATTCCTTCTGATTGAGAGATTTCATGATGGGGATTATAAAATGTTAGCTCTTGGTAAGAGAAAGAGCTTAATTCTGATGTATAATACATCAGTATAAAAATACATCCATATAAAATACCCTTTAAAATTCTAAACAATAAAAAAATATCTTAGAAGTACCACAGGCTAGAAATCACATGAATGACTTCCTCCTTTTGCATTTTAATTCATTATAAACAACAGCTTTCCTGACCAGATGAGAATATCATTTCAAACATCTTTTAGCTGCCCTCTTATAGCCAAAACCATAAAATCATCACTTCCCCCACTGTTATTCTCAATATCTATCTTCTCTCTAACTGTTTTAACATAACATAACATACTGCTTTTTGTTTCAGTGACTGTTTGTTAGGTTCTCAGGATTCTCAACTGTCGTCTGTATCTTGGTTTGTTTGCCCTATGTAACTATGTTCATCTAGCAAACATTTACATCCTGGTTCAGTTTATTACAGAGCTATAATTCATAACAATGCAGGGTGTTGTTGCAGAAGACAGCACCCAAAGTAATCATTCAAGCTGTGGCTCTAAAATTAAGGTACAACTTTTTTTTCCTCTGTCAAAGCACAGCTAAATGGGATCAAATAACCATTCCCCTTGTTAGTTGGTGCACGTTTCCATTGCAGACGTTAGTCAAAGCGCTTCTAGAATCTTTATACAACATCCTTCAGGCAGTTTAATAAGCTACCAGTATCACCGCATTCTATTCACAACTTGTTTTTGACTCAAAATATAATCTAGCTTGGTTACCCACCTTATTCGCAGGGTGTAGCTCCCAAGGGCTGTCTCCCAAAATCAGATCTACTCGAAAAGAGCAAATATTTGCTATCATTGAAGAAATTTCAAAGAATGAGCCTCGGACTCTGAGAGCAAATCCAGATGAGGAGTTTGAAACATGATGTAAGAGCAGTATCTTTGGGTCCCGTACACAAACTCCCAGGGGACTCCTGCAAAGCACACAGCATTTTCTGATATAGAAATTCTGGTGAGTTCAAAAAAGAAGAAGGAGAAGGCCATCGCGGCTTCTTCTCAAGCTCATATTTTACACGTTGCCTTGATAGGGATCTTTGGTTTGGGCACAAACATCATCGGGTAAGTGCAACTCAGCACACCTGCTCCGACTGGGGGTTGCAAACATTTCAGTTACACAGCAAGGCTCAGTGAATGTTCACTTGCTGTTTTTTCAAAATAACACGAGTTCCCACACAGTTCCAGAGGGAACAGGTTGAAGCTTGTACCCAAAGGCAACCTGAAATTTTGGAGAAAGCATACATTTGGATTCAGACAAAGCAAAATTCAAATCCCAGCTCCACTTATTAGCAAGGATGAGGCCCTGATCTTCCCATCTGGGAAAATGGGTTTAATAATATCGACCTCGGAAGGTGTTTTTTTTTAAAAGCAGCCTAGTCCTTCATACTTTTACCTTCTGAAGATTTTTCCCTCCATCCCAACCCTCTCTTTGAATAACAACTGTTGAACTTCAGAATTTGAGAGGCTTTGCCAGTGCCCAAATTTTGATTTAATGAACTCATCCCAGCTTACATATCATGCACAGGATTCTGATGTTATGTGTTTATTGTCTCAACAGTTTAAAAGGGTCGAGAAATTTTTAAAGCAAGTTGTTAATGCTACTTTATTCCTTATGCGTAATCTGAATAATTACAGACTCTTCAGAAATGCCTTCTGAAGTCATCTGCTCACCACTTACAAATGCCTTATGACAAATGAGAATTTATCCTTTCCTTCCTCATTCACCAAATACCTACTGAACACTTGCTATACTATTTACTACGCACTGTGCTAGGCCCTAGGGAGGCAGCAGTGAACAATAACCACAAAAGTAAAATAACCTGCTCTCATGAGTTCACGTCTACTGGAAAGGTAAGTAATGAACATGATAATTTAGCATGTTACAGTATGCTAATTACTAAAAGGGAAATAAAGCAAGGAAGAGGGATAGGAAGTTTAGGGGTGTAGATTTAAATAAGGTGGTCAGGAGAGTCCTCAGTGAGAAGGTGAGGGAGGTGGGTCTTTTTTTTTAAACATCCAACAGCCATTTTAATGTTTAATGGTCCTTAACATCAGTATGCATCCCTAGGTTTACTGGTCATTTGACTTCTCCATGTTGATAGAAGGGCTGATTCCTCTTCTGCCCCTACCTGGGAGAGAGAGGTGTGCAGCAGTCCCCCAACTGGAAGAGAATCTTACGCAAACTCACCTCCCAGCCCCGGCCCTCCACTTAACTGCTCACGTCTCTACTTTTCTGGTGTTTCTGAGTCTCTTCTCTGAATCCTTGTAAGTCATTTTCATGATAGACTGCTGACATCTAGAGAGAATTATGACCAGAGCTAAGTACCTGGTGGAAAATTTCAGGGTAGTAGGAGCTTTTTCAGACATAGGGTCACAATACTGCCTTGTCCTTAGTTTGCTATTCTCTGCTCCTTTGATCTTTTTACCAAGTCATAATAATAATTTAATAGTAAGAGTCACACTGGCCTACCATTTATTGAACATTTAACATGTGCCAGTTAAGCATTTTATATGCATTTTCTTACTTATATCCCAACAATTATGAGCTAGGTACCACCATCTCCGTTTGCAGAGGAGAAAACAGAGGCACAGAGAGAGCTTACGCATTTTGCTCAAGATCACACAGGAAAAAAATGGTTCAGCTGGATTCCATGGTCCATCTTTACATTTCTTTATGATGGTAGCCAGGTGAATTTTGCCAATGTAGTTGGTATCCTTGACTACAGAATACAACTATATCATTTAAATATTATTAGGTCTCTCACACGAGGTGGGTACCCCCAACACCCCAAGTCTGTTGGCCTGATCCTGAATTGCACATGGCTGGCTCATTGACAAAAACTGATTTTAAATTTCAAAAGCTGCCAATATTCTCACCCAAAAAAAACAAATATTTCCATTTGCACTTTTAGAAAATAGGTCTTTGACCTCTTTTGTCTTTTTTTTCTAAGATGCCTCCCATTTCCTGCTTTAATGTATAGGCACGAATTTTAAACACATTCATTTTTAGTTGCTGTTTTTATCAGTTATTGCCACTATACAAATAAGCAAGAGGAGTTTCACCCACTACTGAATAGCTGTACTGAAAATGTGAAAGACATATTTAAAAATGACTTTCATATGTACTCCTGAATAAAGTTCTGGAAGCTGTTACAGACATATACCAATATACAGAAAAGACATGACACTATCTTCTGAAAATCACACAAGATTAGAATTGATATGGCTTGTCAGTTCATAATCTGAACAGATGGGTCTCTTAAATGAATAAAATACATTTTATAGGAACATATAACCAATACAAGGAAGTTGAAAATAAGGTGACCAGTAGTGTTTCAATTATGTATAGCAGTTTAAACACATTTTTGCACAAATACTCAGAATATGTGTAGATTTTTGGCTTTGAATGAATGTAGTTTTTCAGGGATTTTTTGTTGTTGTTTTGTTTGTTTGTTTGTTTTTAAGATTTTTAAGATTCACAGTATTAAAAATAGTTAAGAAAATCAGCGAGACCTCTTTAAGCTCAACAGAAAGTAGCATACTCCTTAAGCTAGTGCTTACTTCAATAGAAAATGTATGTCTGACTTTCTGGCAATTCAAGAATAATTTGGCCATAGCTTTAGGAAGCCAAATGCAGATTACTGATTCCTTCTTCCTTACCAATAACTTCTTGTCTTGGAAATACCCACTTGCTCAAATAACAAATGCTGACTCAACTAAGTAAAATTATGAATTCCATTCACTTTATTACTGATACAACCTTCATAGAGAGAACTAGTTTGAAACATCTGTGTGAACATTTGTACTTATTTATAAATTGCAATTAGGCCCATAGGTATTAAAGCAAAACAAAACATCATGTTATTCAGTTGAGACGTGACACCAGTTGGCATTGCTTATTAGGAAAAAACAGTAATGGGCTCAGTGAAAGAGAGACAGGTAGGGCAATAGCGGCAACCACTTTCTTTTAGAAGGCACTGATTTTATTTATGTGCTGCTGGTGGCTCAGTCCTAAGAAGCAGGCAATTTCAGCTCACTATAAACCAAAAAATATTTAATGACATGAGAACATGCTCACAGCATACTGTCAAGTGAAAAAAAGCAGGATACAAAATTTGAATTTGAATTCAACTAGTTATATACGTTTATGCAAATGGTAACCTCTGGGTGACAGGACATGAGTGATTTTTATGTTTTCCTTTTTCTTTTTCTGTATTTCCCAAATAACCTTTTTTAAAATTAAATTTATTGAGGAAATAATGGTTAATAACATTATATAAATTTCAGCTGTACAAAATTATAAGTAGATGGCTATATGCTCTATTGTGTGCTCACCACCCAAAGTCTAGTTTCCTTCCATACCATGTATTTGGCTGCCTTTACCTAATTCTCCCTCCCCCTATCTGTTTGCCCTATTTGGTCACCACCTTTCTGTCGTCTGTATCTACTGTGTATCCCAAAAAATAAGACCCAACCGGAAAATAAGCCCTAGCATGATTTTTCAGGATGACATCCCTTGAACATAAGCCCTAACGCGTCTTTTGGAGCAAAACTTAATATAAGACCTGTTTTTATTTTCGGGGAAACACGGTATGAGTTTGTTTTGTTTGTTTTGTTAGTTCATTTGTTACTTTTTTTTTATATTCCACATATGAAAGAAATCATACAGTTTTTGTCCTTTTCCATCTGATTTATTTTACTTACCATAATACCCTCAAGATCCATCCATGTTGTCAGAAAGAATAAAATACCTAGAAATAAACTTTACAAAGCACGTGAAGGACTTGTACACTGAAAACTATAAGATGTTGAAAGAAGTTGAAGAAGACACAAAGAAATAGAAAGATATTCCATGTTGATGGATTAGAAGAATTAACATTGTTAAAATGGCCATACTACCTAAAGCAACCTACAGATTCAATGCAATTCCTAAAATCCCAATGGCATTTTTCACAAGTGCATAAAAAATCCTCAAATTTGTATGGAACCACAAAAGATCCCAAATAGCCAAAGCAATCCTGAGAAAAAAGAACAAAGCCAGAGGTATCACACTCCCTGATTTCAAACTATACTACAAAGCTGTCAAAGTAATCAAAACAGTGTGGTACTGGCAGAAAAACACACACAGAAAACAATGGAACACAATTGAGAGCCCAGAAATAAATCATACATATATGGGTAACTAATTTATGACAAAGGAGCAAAAAATACACAAGGGAGAAAGGAAAGTCTCTGCAATAAATGGTGTTGGGAAAACTGGACAGTCATATGCAAAAGAATGAAACTAGACCACTATTTTATACCATATACAAAAATTAACTCAAAATGGATTAAACACATAAATGTAAGACCTGAAACAATAAAATCCAAAACACATAGAAGAAAACATAAGCACTAAGCTTCTGGACATTGATCTCAGATATGTTTTTATGAATGAGACTATACAAAACTAAAAAGCTTCTGTACTGCAAAAGAAACCAAGTTTTCTATTGTAAGCATCTATTATTTATACGAGCCAGATGGAATAACTATTCTTTTTTTTTTAACTGCATTGAGGAAAACTACATATTTTTCTCCATAAACCTTTGTCACTACATCAGTTGCAATATGATTTGTGCAATAACCAGTGATTTTGTAGCAGTTGATTTCGAGGAGAATTACTGAACCACAGCTGAAGCTTGCAAAGTCATCTTCCTCATAATTGAGCCTCTGCAGGATCACATTTAGATGATTACAACCAGGTGCAAACTCCACTTCCATATAGACTCCAAAATGAGATTCCAGAGGTTTTTGCGTTCAACCTTAGAAGTCCTGTCTTAATTTTCCCTTAAAATGGAAATCATATCTGGGAGAGATATCCTAGTCTATCTAGTAGGCTTATCTTCTCATGGGAAAGATAAAGGAGTACTCAAAAATAAAGAGTGAGGTTTCCGGGAAACTTATTCAGTGTCTGAGCTGAAAAAAAAAAGAGGTAGTGGGAAATGCTTCATGCTTATTAGAGGAAAACATGTTTGTGACAAGCGCAGTCAACGATTGCAAGATTTGGTTTCAAATTAAACTTGCTGTTTTCTTGTTATTATTATTACATAAATTATTATAACTGTGCAGTTTTTAATCATTTAGGAGAAAGGGGAGTATTTTTGTAAATGCTCCTTAATAAGAGCTTTCTGTTTAAATGACACTGAAAATTATACATAAAATTTCAAGATTAGTCATAAACAAATATCTATTTTTTTACTCTTTTAACCACATAAATCTTTTAAAAAGCAGGATTTCTATTAAAACATGTTTCCCAAATACAAATTTTAAGTTCCCAAATTTTTATCAAAAACAAAATGTTTTTTTTAATGATTTTGAGCAAAACTATCTCTATGGTGTTTATTATTCAAAATATAAAATATTGTTTTTACTCTCTATAATTCCTGTCTTTTAAATTAAAGTAATGAGATTTTTTAAATGGCTTGGGAAGAAAAACATTAAATTACTAAATTTTCCTTTAACTTTGAATTTTTATTTTTCAGATTCAATTTAGAACTTACAAACTATTTTTATGTATATTATCATATTTGATCCTCACAAGATCACTGTAAAATATCAAAAACCAGTTGTATTATTATTTTCAGCAACTTCTTTTATAAATTAGAAAACTAAAATTCGAAAAGGTTAAACAATTTATATAAGGCCACACAGCCAGTGAATGCAAGAACTCTCTAGATCAATTTACTTCAATAGCATTTTTCCTACCAGAAAATAAACTACTTTTCTTAATTGATTCATTAAAATATGACAAGAGGTACACATTGAAGAGAGACATGTAAAAAAACGGAGAAAATCTATTATTTTAAAAGGGTCATAGATTTATTAATATAAAGAGTAAGATACAAACCTAAAGTATCTATACAATAAAATTCTAATTTCATGTGAAAATATTTATTCCTATGTCCGAAACACTACAAATAATTATATCAAATAACAATAGTAATTGTCTCTGAATGGTGAAATTAGAAATAAATTTTTTCCGTTATTTTTCTTTAATATTTTGCACTCTGCAAATTTTTAACCATCAGTAATGATTAATGTCTAAAAATCAGAAACATAAACATTACAAGTTATTTTTAATAAAGTGCTATAAACATACAGTTTATTCTCTTCAGTGATTCTCTAATACATTTTGTTTCGCTTCAGTTTTTTGGTTTGATGGGAATTTTTTATTTTAAAAAAAAGGCAGATGTGGTTTCGATGTGAAAAAAAAAAGAAAAGAAAGAAATGTAATGTGAAATCACAGTGCTGTATTTTGAAGACTTGGTTCTCTAGTTTAGCCCATGTAGCCATCTCGGGCAGGTTTTGAGAACCTAACCTGAAAAACCATTTCTGTGGTTTTGTTTGTTTCCGCAATAAGTCCCAATGTTTAACTGTTAATTTGGATGACTACCTTCCCTACTGTCATTTCTTCTTCCTTGCTAAAAGAACTTCTATTGGGGGATGGGCAAAGTGTCTTGAATCAGGGGATAAATCATGCTGTCAATTCTAAGATAGTGAAAGAGAATCTTCTGGTTTCTGGCTTCCCAGCTTCCCTTGCAACTATGGGTACCCATGTGACCCAGTTCTAATCAATGAAATGCTCAAGAATGTCTTCCTGAGTGTTCCTGGGAAAGGCCTCAGCAGTTATATCAGTGAGACATGATCAGAAAGCACCTGCCTTTCTTTCATGCTTTGGGTATTATTATATCAGAAAGTGATGCTCTGACAGCTACAGCAGCCATCTTAGGACAAGTGGGAAAACCAAGAAAACTGCCAAGATGTAGAGCCAGAAGCCTGACATTGTTGACCCACTCACCACCACCTCTTAATTTTTATCATGTGAGATAATTAAATCCTGTATTATGTAAGCCACAGTTAATTATTCTAATTACTAGTTGAAACTGAACATCTTCTAACAACGTAATAACAAATAATGAAAATCTGAAGTTGAAGCTATCGGCATCTCACAAAATGTAAAAAACTTAACGAATATCCAACCCAAATGGCCAATAGTATAGAATGTCATATAGAAGTGGTTAGTTATAGGGCAGCCGGATGGCTCAGTTGGTTAGAGCGCGAGCTCTCAACAACAATGTTGCCGGTTCAATTCCCTCACGGAATAGTGGGCAGTGCCCCCTGCAACTAAAATGGAAAATGGCAACTTGACTTGGAGCTGAGCTGCGCCCTCCACAGCTAGACTGAAAGACAATGACTTGACTTGGAGCTGATGGGCCCTGGAAAAACACACTGTTCCCCAATATTCCCCATAAAAAAATTCTTTTTTTAAAAAGTGGTTAGTTATACACAATATTGTATGCAAATCTATCTCAATAAAGCTGGGAAATGAAAAGAAATATTTGGGTAGATTATTTTACTGGGATATTACATGCTCCTTTAAAAATAATAGTTAGAAAGACCACGTGGCCACATGAGATGTTCACGATGTAAGATAACATGAAAGAAAAAAAAAGATTTGGGATTGTATATGCACTGTGATTACAGTCCCAAAGACTAAGGAAACAAACCCAAATCACTAACTGGAATTGTCTTACGGTGAT
Source organism: Rhinolophus sinicus (assembly GCF_057876585.1). Classification (NCBI taxonomy): domain Eukaryota; kingdom Metazoa; phylum Chordata; class Mammalia; order Chiroptera; family Rhinolophidae; genus Rhinolophus; species Rhinolophus sinicus. The sequence continues at coordinate 141,637,046 of NC_142501.1, forward strand.
AGGATGGCCAATGGACTGTTTTCATCTGTTCCTCTATTTTCTAAATATTGGGCCTCATAGGTTACAATCTTTACATTAAAAAATATAAAATAAAGTAATTCATAGTGACAGGCAATATAAATCCCTGGAAGAATTTAAATCAAATATAAGAATCTGTTCAGCTCCCTATTGCCAAAATCAAACTTCCCAGCTTGACTTTCAAAGCCTTTGAAAGTCAGCATGGGCTCTGCCTACCTTTCTAGACCAATCTCCCACCACACATCCTGTTCCAGCCACAGCTAACAGTCTTTTGTGCGTCTCTGTGTGTTCTTGCCTCAACCTGAAAAGCCTATCCTTGTGTGCAAGGTAAACATTGCTAGCTGTGACAGATTCTGATGGTTATTCTCCAAATCCCTTTCCTCAGTAGTAAAAAATAATTTTCAACTGAACACAGTGCACCCCTGATTAAATACTGTAACTACGTATCAATTCTTTCTTTCAGCTGGATGGAGTCATGTGATTTTGTTCAGGCTACTGAGGTGTACGCAACCTCCAGGCAATCTTTAGGAACGTCCTTAGTAGGAAGAGGCGCTCTCTTCTTTGTCTTTTCCTTCTCAAATGCTTATGTTTGAGCAGCCAATTTGGACCATGAAATGAAAGCCGCTGAGTTGAGCTTAGAGGAGCAAGAGAGCAGTAGGCTCGGTCCTTGCTGATCGCACTGGTGTCACACCAGCCCTGCAGCACCTACCTCTGGGTTTCATCTGCATGGAAGAGAAAAACAGACTTCTATCTTGCATATCCCACCATTGTTTTGGGTTTTCTGTCACACACAATCTAACCTAATCCTAACTGACATATTAATTTACAAGATAAGCTAATAGCAAAAGAAGAAGAAAGAGGGGCTAATAATATGGTGAGAAGCCACGGCCACCAATGACTGATGGGAGGGAGGGGAGATGGTCAAAATTTGGCCAAAGAAGTTTTAAGAATAAAGATGACTAATATGAAATATTGAGTCACTTATTGTACTCTGTTACAGTGTAATTCCCTAATGTTATCACCAAATCTCTGTAAAAATCTAATATACACAATAGCCTAAAGTGAGCAAGTTTTTTGCAAAATCAAGGAAAAGAGGTCAACACAGAGTAAAACAGTAGCAAAAGTGAAACACCAGAAGGCTGTACATTCAGTGGAAGCTGGAAATCAGAATTTATAATAAGCATAAGCTTCTCCCCAAGCTCCAGGAAAATGAGTATAAATGCTGTATTTCCCACTCAAAATGGAATGATGTTTAGAGCCAATTTTGCACATATATTAGCATATTGTAATGATATATTTACATATATTTGCATATCATTTTTCTTTATACCAGAAATAGAGTCATACTAAACATATTGTTTTGCAACTTATTTTTGTTTTCTTTTAACCAGTCACTATGCCATGGATCTTTCCAAATAAACTCGGCTTTACTAACAGCATAGTAGTCCATCATATGGAAGTACCATAACTAATTTAACTAACCCATAATGATGAAAATACACTCTTTTGCTATTGCAAATAATGCTATACTTGTACCAAACAATGTAACACTTGAATGAAATTATGCATGAGCTATTAAGTATTCCAGTGGAATAAATGACAGGAAAAGACTTTGCAGGGTTTCAGAGTAGGTATATTTTTTTTATCATAGTAGATGTTACCAAATTATATTTCAGAGAAGTCAGTGATGTGTAAGAGTGTCTATTGGCCTGTACTTTTACCACACTGGATGTTATAAATCTTTTCAGTTTTTGTCAGCTGAAAAGTGATATCATACTAATTAATTATTAGTGAGATTCAGCATCCTTTCACATATTTACTGGTCATTTGTATTTCTTCTCTGAAATGCATATTTATATCCTGTGCTTGTTTTTCTACTGAATTTTTTATTGTTTTCATATTGTTTTAGAAAAATTGTTTAGATATTAGAGATATCAATAATCTGTCTACATATATTTTACAAAAAATATCTCTAGGTCTGTCATTTGTCTTTTAATTTTGTTTATAGTGTGTTTTGCCATGCCCAAGTTTTTAATTTTAGAGATGGCTCAGAAAGACTTAATCACTCCAAAATGTAAACAATATTTTGCTATATTTTAGGATTTGTCATTCTTTCAAAATTACATGGCAAAAACACAGTAGTTAAGAGTTGTCTCTAGCACCAACCTGCCTGAGTTCAAATCTTGAAAGTTATTTATCTTCTGTGTGCCTTGATTTCCTCAACTGTTAACGGGGATAATATAAGTATCTATACCTCATAGGCCCGTTGGGAGGATTAAATGAGTTAGTACATGCCAGGTGCTTGGAACACTCCTTGTGGCACAGAAAGTTTCTATAAACATTAATTACTGTTATTTTACTGTTTCTTGATGACTGTAGTTTTCCAAAATGTTTTACTATCTTATATGACCCATAAATAAACACTCCAGAAACGCACTCCAGACCTTACAAATGGTCTTTACCCTTCTGCCACTTGCTCATATCGTAAAACTAAAACTGCAACTAAAGACAGACAGAAAACTGAAGACTGCAAATGAGAAGGGCAGGGTGCCACACAGCAAATCAAACAGAAGTACCACCTGCAAAAATTCAACACGTTATAAGCAAATAGAAGAGCACTAGGTAGGAATTAGGTTTCAACTGTGTGTCTTGCCCGTAGGGCTCTCAAACACCAGCTGCACCAAACTGTCTTACCCTATCTGAGGCAAATGTGCCATTCGTATTCAGAGGCAGCTCCTTTCCTATACATTTACCAAGTCTCAGTGACAACAAGTGTTCAAACCTCTCAAAAACTTTGTTTAATCCTGGGCAACTTCGTGTTGTTATCTAGAGAGCATGATCATTGCCTTTACTGAGCCTTGGAGCTGGAAGACCAAGATAGTGCATAGTTTTTTTAATGATAAAATGTGCCCATGTTTTGTTAATAATCACTGAAATCTACGTAAAAGGCACATGCTTCCCTGAGTACTGTTAGTTCTTATAATTCTTTAATCTCTTCCATATCTCTGAGTACATTTTTTGTGCCTAAAGCTAAAGGTGTTTTTCTTTTCTTTTTCTTGCTGAGTCTTGCAAGAGTTTTCTCTATAACATTTATATTTCTCGAGGAACAACTGTTGTGTTTACTTATCAAATCTTGTTATATTTCTTAATTCATTCATTTCTGATTTTATCTTTTATTTGTATTGACACTGACAGGTGACAAGAAAGATAAAAACTGCTTTTAGATTGTACTCATTTCTGAGCAAACAATTCATCCCCCTGTTACTTTCTTTGATTTATTTTGTTGTGTTGTTTTCTGGTTGCTTAAGCAACGTCTTTTTCTTTTTGTTTACTCTCATTTCATAATAAAAGCATTTAGTTGTGGCAATTTTATTTGAATTTCAAAGGACAGGGTGATCCTAGCAGACATCTAGGCTATACATGATTTATAAAGGTAGAATTATCTCTCAAAATAAGGCCTGTGTGCCAGATGACTGTGGAGAAAATGGTAGAATTTAGAACTGGGAGCAGCCTCAAGGAGAGCCAAAGTCCTACACTCTACAAACGAGGGCTCTGAGGACCAAGGAGATGATTTGTCTGATATTATAAAGTCTGATATCCTCTCACTGAGTCTGTGCTCTATCTGAGCAAGAAGTCTTAAAAAGAAAAACAACGAAGAACTGTCTCTTTCCCTCCCTTCCTTCTCTTTTTCTAATACCAGATAACCCAGTATCACACAAAGAACCTAGTTAACTATTTCCTTTCATTATCAACCCAAATTTGAAATAGCATGTGAATTCTGTTTTCAAAGTTAAGCTTCAGCTAGGCATTGCCCCAGGTGTCCTCCTCCCCTCCAGGTTGGAAATTGGAGGAAAATTCTGGAAGGCAAAAGAACAAGGCCAACTGTTGGTGACATCTGCTTTGACTGTAAATTCTATTTGCAAGCACAGGGAACTGGAGTAATTAAAGTTAACTCAGTAAAAAAAAGATACGCCACAACTATTTGGGCCTTTATTATGGTTCCTGTCCTCATACATTCACCATAGAGTGATTTAATTGCCTTAATTCCTACAGTTCTTAACTGGAGCTGGGGAAAGTGAGGGCATACCTGTGAGAATCACATTGGGCGATTTTTTGTTGAACTTACACGCTCTCCACTCTTTGAGAGATAAACAACATTCTAATCAAAGAATAGGAGAGATAACAAAAGATGAAAAGGAATCTAGGAATCCAGTGTTAGAAGTAATTAGATGGTAGAAGAGGGTAAAGAGGATCAAATATACGGTAATGGAAGAAGAACTGACTCTGGGTGGTGAGCACACAGAGTAAGCACACATCATTATGTGATATGTAAATGATGTATTACAGAATTGTACATTTGAAACCTATGTAATTTTACTAACCATTGTCACCCCAATAAATTTAATTTTTAAAGTAATTAGAAATGGGGAGACATTCATCAGATGACTAACGATGAAAAATTTGATCAGCATGAATGATCAACAGGAAAATAAATTACATTACAATAATCCATATTATGGAGTATTTTTATAACTACTATAATTACTTTTAATAACATGAGAAAAGATGCACATTTTAGCTTTCATTGTAAAATGCATGATACAAAAATATATATAAAATATGACCTCCACTATTTAAATGTTTTATTTATATGTACAGCAAAGAGGTTGGACAGGAAAATCAAATATTAGCAGATTGTTTTGAATGGGCTTAATAGAGGGTTTTTTAAATTCTTTTCACTTTATACTTTTTTTTTTTTTTGTATTCTCAGTGTTGTTCTTACACGCATTACTGCTTTTACAATCAGAAATATATCAAGAAAAGTTTATGGGTAAAAACTTCCAACCTATACCTTCTATTTTTTGTAATCAGTTCTGGAGAAAGATAAACAAGAGAAGGAAGACTGGTAGGAGGAGAAGGGAAAGGGAAGGAAGGGGAGGGGAGACAAAGGGAGAGGAGAAAGTTGTAACTCGGAGAAAAGGAAATATTGCGGGTTCACCAGTAGGGGTGATATTCAAAACATTTAATGAGTCTGGCCTTGGCTTCATGCAGTGAGAACACAGTTTGATTGTAACTAACCGGTGCCCTCACACTGGTGTAGTCCCTCTCAGTACCTGCCTGTTTTCAAGCTCACATGCCACGGGAAGGTGTTGCTGGGAATATCCTACCACTTTGAGTCTTTGACTACATTGTCTCCTTGCACAGAACGTTTCCTTCCATCTCCATCTGTCAAAACCATGCTTAGATACTTTGTCTTCCATGAAGCCTTTCCTGGCTGTCCCAGTCAAAATAAACTTCTTTCTCTGTCTCCCTATAGCCTTTCCTCCATACCTCGGATGTAGTGTTTATCATAAAGGCTGCTTCATATTATAGCAATTATGTGTCCTATTGTCTGTCCTGCTATTTCATAAATCCTTGAGGGCAGGGACTGCATCCCCACAGGACCTCGCGTGGTAGAAATCACATTTGAGTCCTCATCCAGCTGTATAAAGAGCAAGGACTCTTTGTCAAAGTGGGGTACTTTCCAGAAAGTCCATGTGGTGAGGGCAGCCAATTATCTTTTACAACTTTGGCTTGCCAATCTGCTCACATCCAGGATCTGAGCAATTTACTGAGGTGTGAAAACAGGTTTCCTAAACCAACACCTCTGAGGACACAAGGGGCTCAAACGGGGAGTTCACCTGATTGCAAGGGAGGCCCTCTATGGATGGTGAGAAAAGAACTAGATATAGGTAGACCCCTTCCTTTGTTCTGGCATGAGGGCTGGGGGAGCCAATAGGTATCATCAGGGAGGTGTCGACTGGGCGTACTCTCAGAGATACCTACAGGACATACTGGGTGGTGATTTTGCAGAGAGACAAAAAAATTCTTAGCTTTGGAATATCATCGATTCAATATGATCATTCATTCATTTCGTCAAAACATTAATCCTACCATGGTCAGGCCATGTGCTGGATATTGGGAGATTATAACATATGTTGTTGGAAAGGTTGCAGTGACATGGTCACTCTCACAGACTTACACACACAGAGCTGGGTTAAATTGATCCAAACCCACTATATTCATTTGCTACGGCTGCCATAACAAGGTACCACATACTGGGTGACTTAAATGACAGAAAATTATCATCTCACGGTTCTGGAGAGTGGAAGTCCAAGATCCAAGTGTCAGCAGGGTTGGTGCCTTCTGAGGGCTGTGAGGGCAGCATCTGTCCCAGGCCACTCTCCTTGGTATAATTATAGATGGTCATCTTCTCCTCTTCACATCATCTTCCCTCTATGTATACGCAAATTTCTCTTTTTCATAAGGACACCAGTGCATTTGAATTAGGGCCCACCCAAGTGACCCCATTTTAACTTGGTTACCTCTGTAAAGACCCTACTTCCAAATAAGATCACATTGTGAGCTACTTGGGGTTAAGACTTCAACATGAATTTTGGGAGGACACAATTCAACTCATAATACCTGCCTATATCTTAGGGGGTAATCCAAAGCTAAATCTATATGTCATCAGACAACTTTGAACTGCTTCTCTGGCCATGTTACCTGGGGACTGCTACTCAGCATTATCCCTGAGAGCAAAGGCAGCAGAGATACCAATAACAGCAGCAGTAGGTAAGGTACAAGATGGCACTCCCATCCTGTCAAAGGGGTTGGCAGCCTTCTCCTGGAGCTCAGCTCCTATTTTCCTGTCTAGTTCCCGTCCTCAGAGATAAACCTATGGCAAACACTGACTTGATAGCATGTTCTGGCACCTCACTTTGCAGGGGCTTGCCAAGGGCAGAAAATTGCCTGAGACAAGTGGAAGCCAGTCCTTTAAATATGCATCCCAGCAAGACAGGCGAAACATATCTAAATGTTTCTACCAATCCCCAACGTAACTGATAAAATCATTAACCTGGACACCATTAAATAAAATATGCCAATCATCTTTTACGAAAATATTAAAACTGAATTATCAAACAAGTTCCAAAAGTAATTAAATCTCTCAATTATAAAAATATATATTTCATATCATTTATTCCCTGTTTTCAATCCCTTTCTAATATACCAAAGGGGAACTAAAGTAGAAAAGACATCATTAAACAAAATGAGGCTATTTGAAACACAGTTGCACGTGACACACAATCTCAATTATTTAAGTTAATGCACAATTTGGTATAGCTATGGAACAGGAAATGATCTCCTTTTGTAGCATCTGGCCAAAAAGATATAGCTGAAAAAATATATGTAGTCAATAATTTCCCATTAGAGCACAAAAATGTATGAGGTCTGCTGAACTCATGCATGTATCCTTATCAGAAGTTTATCTAGTTAATTTTGTTTTCTTTGTAATCTTTAATTACCACAATGAATACTTACATTGAGATGGTAAATGTATATAAGTGTGTATAGTGAATAAGTGGGGGAAAAAATTTAAGATTAATGATTGAGGGTGGATTAAAGACTCCAAGTAATCCAGTTGCTAAAATTTGATGTAAAAAAGATACAGGGGTTCCCTTTAAATCCCAAAGTTATCTGGTTAGCATTCTGAACCTCATGAGAAGTGTGAACCAAACAAAAAATACATAAAGTATTACTCTCTTGATGAAATTGTGCAGGGTTTATGGGTTAATTTCTGACATCTAGTGGTAAAGTTGTAATAAGGTCCTCAAATATAAGACTCAATTCTGAATTACTGCTAGCATTGGGCAGAGAAGCCACCTCTAAAAGACTAAAAAGGTAAAGAGTTACCCACTGTTTACCTTTAGATTAGAATTACTCTGTCTTCTGAACATGATAATTTCAGAGGGCATTGGTCTGTTTGACCCTGGGTGGTTCCACAATATTAGTGAATTCCTTCGCTAACTTTGCTTAAACGCTGATTTCAAGCCTTATGCAAGTAAGCCTTACCCAAGTACTCCAGACAAAGCAATAGTCCTTAGGTTGCATTCAGACTCTTTTGTCTTCCTCTCCCCAACCTCTTCAGAGCACTAGTGAATAGGAGAAAAACCCAAAACAAGCAAGCAAGGAGAGGACAGAAAGGTATGAATAATTTGGTGCCCATGTAAGTGCTAACAAGTGCAGATACATCACTTAATCATACATAATAAAGTGTTTCCCAAAACAAAAAGCAATACTGATATACCAAGGGGAATGTGACATTTAGGTATGTGAAAGTAACCCTTCCACTAACAATTATAATTAACTAGACTTAAAAATTTGGAACCATAAAGTAGATGTCACTATTCAGACACTAGTCCCACAGGTCAGACATACACCACTAAAGACTGCCAATATGATATCCTTTTTAAAATAATAACAAAGCAAATGCAAAATTTGGGAGAAACATCCTCATCCCGGAAGCACACCACATGAGCCAGCACAGGCGGGGGAAGCCTGCGAGCTCCGTGGGCAGCCGCACCCACTCAGACCCCTACTTCTCGTAGATTTTATCCTGCACGACCTTCCTGGCCATGGGACTCAGCGACTAGGAGTAGGTAAAGTGCTTCCGAGGCTGGTTCCTGCTCATGACCACGCAGCTTGAAGCCACGGTCACCACAGCCAAAAGGCCATAGCTGGGTTTGTTTTTAACCTAATGTGACAGTCTCTGTCTTTTGATAGGAAAATTGAGCTCATTTACATTTAATATAATCACTAACATTGATTTATTCCTTCTCTCTTGCTTATGATTGCTATTGAACTTCATTAATTTCCTTTTAATTTATATTTACTACTATGATCAAGAATAATTTATTCCCTTTTCACATTAATTTCAAAATGGTATTATGCTTTCCCATTTCCACTAGTGGGTGTCTTATTTTTAGCATGCATCATCAAACACATTTTATTACTTGTCTATGAAAAGATATTATTTCCCCTCCATGTTAGTTTATTTCCTGATACTTTCCCTCCACCTCAATAATACTTTTAGAATGCTTTTCCTTTCCACACCCCTTCCCTCAACCCCACCTCCTGGTTTTTGCTGAGAAATTTTGCAGCTTTTACTTCCAGGCTTTCATTAGGTAAGTCTCATTTATCTTAAGAAGAGTCTTTATTTTAACACATATAGTACACATTCCCAGTCATTCCATCATTATCCATGTATATTACAAGGCTCATTGTTCACTCACCACTTTTTCCTTTCTACTTCTTCTCCTTGAGATCTCGGTTCTCATTAATTTGTTGTTTGAGTCCACTTAGTTTTGTCAGATGGAGTATATCAGTGATACATTCTTGGAACCCTTACATTTCTGCTTCCCTTCCACCCTGGCAGGTGAATGATGCTAGCTTGGAAAGAGACCTCTTAGGTTACATTCCTTTTCTCTCACTAGGTATACATATTATTCCAATGTCTGATCCTTCTCCCTTTGTAAATAATTTCTTCTTCCTATCTAGAAACAAGATTTTTCTCTTCTACTCTGGGATTCAGGAATTATATCAGAACATGTTTAAGTGTGTGCCTTTTCTCATCAATCCTGCCTAGAACTTAGTGAGCACTTTTAACTGCAAATACAAATTTTCATTTAGCTCAGGAAAATATGCATCTATTAAATTTGTCTTTTCCTTTGTAATTCATTCTAGAACTCCTATTACTCACATATTAGATCTCCCGGATCTGTCCTCCCTTCTTCCAGCAGTTAAAGTATCCATTTAAGAATTTGAAAGGTATATTCTTTTCCTGGTAATATTGGATCATCACATATCATCACATTATAACATTTGGTACCAGAAAACAGCCTAAAGTGAAGTATCATACATATATTTTGCACACTTAATAATTCACTCTATCAAGTATGACATTTTCTACTATATTTTAAAATATGCATCTATTAATTGTGTCTATTAAAAATATTCTAAAAGCAATACACATTTTTTAAAAAAAACTGTTCAGACAATGAAAGTAAAATCTCCCTCTTCTATCTCTGACTCCCCAGGCCCACCCCTAAGGTGATCTGCTCTTCAGTTTCTTATAGTACCTTTCAGAAAATCTTCCTGTGTAACAGGGACAAAAATGATCACTGTGGGAGTATTCATAGTTTATTTACATCTTCCTACCTACTAACAAAAAGTTCTGATGTTTACACCCTGACCCCTTCCCACCTCCTACATTCCTACCTCCCCCTGCCTTATTCTGCAGATAGGACAAATGGGGTGGGGGTGGGACTTATGAGTGAAAAACCAAAGAAGGTGAGGTAAGAGATTTATATCTAAAAGGCCCAGCCCTATTCACTACAGAGAGAGGGGAAAAAAAGAAATGGAAAGAAAAAGGGAGGGTTGGTAGATGAGGCCTGGCAGAGATATCATGGAGGGTTTTGGTGAATGGAAGAGAGTAATATGGAGTCAGAGGCTTTGGGGTACCTACAGGATGTGAGAAGAGTGGAAGAGAGAAAGACTAAGTGGGAATGTAGAGTTAAAGGGGGGTTCATACAAGCTACCGTGTTTCCCTGAAAATAAGACCTAGTTGGACGATCAGCTCTAATGCGTCTTTTGGACAAAAATTAATATAAGACCCGGTATTATGTTGTGTCATATTATATAAGACCCGTTCTTGTATTATAGTAAAATAAGACCGGGTCTTATATTAATTTTTGCTCCAAAAGACGCATTAGAGCTGATTATTCAGCTAGGTCTTATTTTCGGCGATACACGGTATATTTTATATAACTTGTATTATTCAAAAAATACAAGTGTTTCATATAAGTCCTTTGAAGAATACAAATAAAGATTAGAATTACTCTGTCTTCTGAACATGATACTCTCTGAGGCTGTCTTTGGAGCCCAGAATCTTCACTCTATGTGTGGGTCTGCATTCGTGTGTGTATGTGTGTGTGTGTGTACACATAGAAAGAGATGTATAGCTTATAAGTGGATTTATCTCTCTCTCTCTCTCTCTCTCTCTCTCTCTATATATATATATATATATATATATATATATATATATATATATTCTTTTTTAAAAACCCAAATGGGATCATACTGCAAGTACCCTTGTGTACCTTGCTTCTTTTCCCCTTAAACATATAGATTGATCTATTTATATCCTGCCTACTAAAAAGATTTGAGTTTGTTTATAATGAAAGCACAGGCACATGATCTTAAATTATTAACATGACTCCAAGGACAGGAACCAAGAAATGTAAGGGCCAAGGGATAAAATATATTCAGAAGTTCTAGCAAATAATTTCATTGCATGAGTGTAATAAAAAATTAATAAGATACTTTAAAAATAGATTCCTAAGTTACCAAATGCCAGGCATTATTTTTGGAAGGAAGAAGTTAATTTTTCCCAAGAAAAGACAGAACAATGAAAAGAAAAACTTAGCCCAGAGCTTTTTTAAGAAGACAGTGAGCACTTCTTACATTACAGCTCCATCCACTTCAGAGTTATCACAGAGATTTAGGAGCATGCCATCCATTCCCAATTGTTTATCTAAACAGGGAAACTGAGATAATCCAAAATAGTTGGTGTAATTTAAGGTCTCTGGTCTCGCTCCCCACACAAGAACGCAGGATATGGTGAGGCCAAAAAGGAACAACAACGGAGCCATAGATAGGGGAGTCATTCCACTATATTCTCGATGGTGGCTCGTCGAGACACAGGAAGTAGAATCAAGCCATGTAATCCGCTTGCTAACCACACTTGCTAGCCACAATCCGCCATCTGCTTCTCTACCAACCAACCCACCCACTAGCGTAGCCACTAGCAGTTATATTAGTGGCTAATGGCCAACTGGTAACAGCTGATGGCCACCCAGCCACAGTGGATGGCCATCTGATTACAGCTGATGGCCACCTAATAACTGAGCCAGCACCTTTCCATATGAGGTTGAGAGCCTGGAAACTGCTCTCTGGGACTCTATCCCCACACTGGGTAACTTTTTAAGTGTACCTCATTGGTTTCCATATATTCAGAAGGATCAATGAACAGGAAAGAAGTGACTTTAAACAACAGTGAAGTGCCACAGCAAAGAATTGTTTCAGGAAGACCTAAGAAACTCCATTTTCCACAGTCATCTCAGCTCCTCCTGATGACTCCATCCATCGCCTCCCTCCAGTAGGTACAAAATAGTAGATTAAAACAGAATAATTCTTATAAATCTTTCCTCATAGTGGGGCTGTGTTGAGTCAAATCCTATCAGTGTGAAGGATGGGGACCATAAAATTTTTAAAAATTATTTTTGACATTTTGGTCTTTCATCTGACTGTCCATATCAAATGTTCCCATTCAAACATTACCCAAAATGATCGTTTATGATCAAATACTCTGGTCCTTATGTCTAGTGGCACTTTGAGTCTTTTATGCCATTGTATTGCATCAGTATCAAGAGGATATTGTGAAAAAGTGGGATTGTCTCTAGGACCACAGCTAAACAAATAAAGCATAAACAACCTGCCTTGTGTGTTTTAAAAAGATTAATCTTTTTTTCCCCCACCCAGGGACTTTGTAGCAGTATGACTGTTACCTTACTTGAAAAGCAGTACCCAAACACTTTATTTTAAATAGATTCACATTAACAACATAATTTTTTAGATTCTTTAGGGTTAATGTTAGTTTCTAAGTCAGCTTCCAGTTGTGCTTCATTTCCTTCACCTGCATTTTATTTGATGTTTGTCTAAAGAGAGGAAAGAGGAAAGCAAATACGAATTGTACTATTTGTAGTAAATCTTTGGGATTTATTGGTAAATTTTTTTCAGGGTAGGGTGTTAGAAAAACTTTGTGTCTTAGGTCTCAGTGATTAAAACATTTGACTGAATGATGACAGTTTGTTCACTCTTTCAAATGAAATTGCTTTGAGAACAAATCAAGAGCAGCTCTCCCCCTTTCCTCCACTAAAGTGTTCGGGTGTGACATGCTCAGATGACCCAGCTGGATTCCAGCTGGAGCAGTAGCTACCCTTGTGTTCCAAGGGTTGGTTTGTTCCTTTCTTGTACCCACCAAAGTGGACACAAACATCCACATGATCTCAAAGTCATACCTAGTTAATTCTTGCTGATAGGAATCCAGAAACTTTGAAAATGGATGGTTTGCTATTACTGCCAAATAAAAAAAAAGGGGGGGGGGGGCCAGGGAATGCTGATTTAGTTTTTAAAAAAATTTTTTTTTAATTCATTACTTTGAGCAAACTGACTTTCAATATTCCCCTCCACTCCATTACCTGTCACCTTCCTGGGCAATATATACATAAATGGATGATCCAGAAACTTGGTATCAATTCTGAGACCTTCTCTACTCTTATAACCATCAACCACAAATCAAACTCTGTTGGGAACAAATATCCACATCCTAATATCTTAAAATTCTGAAATTCTCTCCCTTCCTGCAATCGCCTTCCACTTTCCCTCTCCCTCACACTTTCTGAATTGGGTCTTTATCTTCACGACACCTTCACTATTCACCCCCATATCCCCAGTCTATCAGCGTCCTCTGGATTCCACTTGACCCCTTACCCAGTCTGTATCTCAGTCAATTTTATACACACAGCACCCTAAATTCCTTCTCACTTCCTTCCCACACTGACCCTCTACCATACCTGTTTGCCACTCATTGCTTAACCCAAATGATGTCCCTGTTTCTCCTCCCTGACTCCTGAGAATTGCTGGAGAAAAATTGTTTAGGATACAGATCTCAGTCTGAAATGTGGTTCTGCTATTTATTAGCTGGAAAAGTTTGGGCAAGTGACATACTCTCTCTGAACATCTGTTCCCTAATTTGTAAAATAGGGTACATCCATTAGGGTACTTTCGGCTGTAACAGAAAACCCAACCAAAGGTAACTTGTCTCCTATAACATGGTGGCTTAAGATTGGTTCCATGGTAAACCAAGTGGCTCAGTGACGTCATCAAGAGGAAAGGTTCTTTCCTTTTTATGCTCCACCATCCTTACCACATTGGCTCGGGCCTTAGGTTTATCTTTTCATAGTGACAACGTCATCGGCAACTGCAATTCCAGGCATTACATGCAGACGCAAAGTCTTGGGGAAGAAGGGTGCACTTCCTCCCAGGCGCTTCTCTGTTATTAGGGAGGAAAACTTTTCCTATAACCCTCATAACAGAATTTTAAAGGCCCTGGGGCTTGGTCATATAGCCACCCTTTAACCTGTCACTGGCAAAGGGAAATGGGGCTGCCATGATTGCCTTTTTGGCCAATCACAATTCACCCTCTTGGGCTAGATTGGGGTCAGTCTATCCTGGGCACAATGCCACCAGATACCTGAACAGTTGTGATAAGAAAGAATTCGTGTTGGGTAGGCCAGAAACTATGTCATGTGGGCAATAAAACCTACCACACAGGGGGGTTATAAACATTATATTGCATATATTTGCAAAGTACCTAGTGGTCCCTGGCTCGTGGTAGGAACGATGGTTTATAAATATGCCCACAAATTCTTTGACCCTCTTTCCTTCAAAAGGTAGAGCTAATTTTCCTACACTTGAATGTGGTCTGAATTTAGTGGGTTGCTTCTAGCAAATAGAATTTGGCAGAAATAACTGAGAACTTCCCACGAGGTGATCAAAGGCATTGCAGGTCGTGTTCTGCTCTCATGGATTGCCCATTCGGGAAAGCTGCCATGTTGTAGGGACACTCAAGCAGCCTGGGGCGAAGCCTACATAGGGAGAACTTGAGGATTCCCACCAACAACCAGCACCAACTTACAAGCCATGCAAGTGAATCGCCACCTTGGAAGAGGATTCCCCAGCCCCAGTCAAGCCTTCAAACGACTGATACCCCAGGGGAGTCTTGGCAGCAACCTCATGAAACCTCCAACCCAGAACCCCCCAGCCAGGCCACTCCCAAGGGTAATAAATGTTTGGTGTTGTTTTAAGCCACTAAATTTGGAGGTTTTTACACAGCAATAGATAACTAATACAAATTTTGGTACCAAGAGGGGTTCTAGTCTAACAAAAATCTAAAAATGTGGGAGTAGCTTTGGAACTTGGCAGTGGAGAGAAGCTGGAAGAACCTTGAGGACAGAAGCAGTAATAGACTTGAAGAGACTGTTGAAACCTGACAGGCTTTGAGGAGACTGCCAGGGAGGGCAATTGAGGGTCATTAGTTTACTATGACAGCCCAGGGAAAATGTATCTTGGTTTTCTCCTTGATAAATCGTTAAGTCTGAGCTTCTTAGACCGCTGCTGAGGGCGTATGCATCATGGTTCAACGCACAGGCTTTGGAGCCTGATTACCTTGATTTGAATCCTGGTTTCATCACCTCTTATCTGTGTAATCGTGGGCATTGCTTAACCTTTGTGCCTCAATTTTCCTCACTGGATTATTCTGATTAAATGTTATGCAATGGAAACTTACAATGGTACCTAGTTTTTTCTGTGTCCCTTGGCAGAGTTGATTACAGTTGCGGACCTGCAAACCAGGGTTGGCGTAGAAGGCAAGGAAGGCTACCTTGAACAGCTAACAAAGGGGTAAGGTCTTTGTGGTGGGCTACCCTAGTAGGGCATCTTACCGTGGCCCACCTGAATCATCTGGGGTATTAATTTAAAATTCAGGGCCCAACCTTCTGAGATTGATTTAGGAAGTCTAAAGGAGGGCAGAAGTCTGTATTTTATTTATTTCTTTTGCAGAATTTTACGGTTTTATTAAAACACAATTTGCACACAAGCTGTCCATTTTCTTCACTGTGCAGCTGGGCATTGGGATTGGTGACTCTGATGACTAGTGGGCTGCTCCTTCCACAATGGCTTTGGTGTTTTTTGAGGAGACGATGTGAGCAGTCTCAGCACAGTGAGGTTTGTTGCACATGAGCAGCACTACAAGCTCCCTTGACTTTGTAGACCAGGAACTTCCGAAAGCCACTGGGCAGCGTGTGCTTTGTTTTCTTGTTACTCCCATAACCAATGGTGGGCATCACGATCTGCCCTTGACTCTTCTGTGCACCCTGTTGTCAATGCCTCTGGATTTCCGCCAGTTATGCTTAATTTTGACATATCAGTCTGGTGCCCGATGAACTTCTTGGTCCTCTTTTTGACAATCTTGGGCTTTGCAGGTGGTCTGAGGGTAGCCATGTTACTGAGTAGGAGATGAGTGCCACCTCCGTAAGCAGCATAGAGGAAGAGCAAAAATTTGTATTTTAACTGAGCATTTTGTAGATTCCTCTGTACACTAGAATTTGAGAAACATTACTCTGAGGAAAGGGAATCTAGGCAAATGGTCCAAAGATTAATGTCTTTGAACCCCACTATCTTATCTTTAAAATTAAGGCAAAGTTTTCTATTCTTCTCAACAACTTATCCATTTTTTATTTCAATATACAAATAAAGTACGTTAAATAATATGTATTTGCCATTTAGTAAAATTAATGCTCCTGAAAGATATGCTGCATTTGTCCTGGACTTGCGGTACCCCCTGGCATACCTCTACATATACCAGTTGACATGCAAACCTTTTGTGATACACACATCAACCTATTTTATATCTAGTACCTGGTTTGACAAGTACCATGAGTGTCATAAATACAGACACTTGATAATCCACTCTCTAGCTCCACTTTCTTCTAATGAGCTACTGTAGAGTCTGAAAAGTTTAAAACTACATTTTCTAGAACCCTCTTGCAAGGTAAAAATCTAGATACAAATAGTTTCTACCAATTAGATACACTCTTATGAGATTTGGGAGGCAGAATTAAGTTGAAGGCCATCTATCTACTGCTCTGGCTCATTATTCTAAAAAGTCATTATGGAGAGGTCAGGTTTTTCTGCAACACTTTTCTGGTATCTGGTCACCAGCTCTGGGTATGCTGAGAGCGGGTTGTGGTGATGGTGCCTTGGTGTCCATCTGATTCCTCGCCTTTTAGTTATGGCAGAGATGGCAGCTACTGTGACAGGTTAACTCTGTTCTGCAGTGTCCTGGAAATCATTTCCAGAGCCAAGTCTAGCGTCCACTTCTCCAGATCTTCTACCAACTTTTTAAAAATACTTTTTATAATAAATATTTTCAAAAATAGACATTATAAAGTAATGAACCCCTAGCTTCAACATTTACCAGCTTAGACCAATCTTATTTCATAAATACCCCCACCCACTTCATCTTATTTTCAAGTAAATTCCAGATATTGTATCATTTTATGTAAATACTTCAGGATGTAGATCTTTTTCAAAAAGTAAAAACTTAAAAAAATATAACCACTGTGAGATTATAGAAAATATATATTGGATCTCTGCCCCCCATCTCCCCACCCCCTGTTCCTGGCACAGAGCTTCTGAAACCATTGTAATTTCCTAAGTGTTAAGAACACTAGAAGCATCTCTTGTTCTAGTATTTGTCTTTGACGCCATCTCTGGCACAGGGCTCCTAAAACCCCTGTAAATTCCTAAGTGGTAAGAGTAGTAGGAGCCTCTTTTATTCTACCGAGGTCTCTGGGTGGGCTCCTGAATGGGTGCTGGTCACCAGGGACAAAGCCTGTAATTTTCAGCCCCACTCTCCATCCTCCAGAGAGAGGAGAAGGGCTAGCAATGGAATTAATAATTGATTATGCCTCTGTGAAGAATCCTCCATAAAACCCCAAAAGTATGGGCTCATACCATAAAACTCCTAGAAGAAAACATAGGAGGTAAACTCCTTCACATCCGTCTTGGCAATTTTTTAGATATGATACCAAAAGCACAAGCAACAAAAGCAAAAATCAGCAAGTGGGACTATATCAAACTAAAAATCTTCTGCATAGCAAAGGAAACAATCAACAAAATTAAATGGCAACCTACGAAATGGGAATATCTACAAATTATATATCTGATAAGGGGTTAATATCCAAAATACACAAGGAACACATGCAATTCAACAGAAAAAAAAAAAAAAAAAAAAAGCAATCCAATTTAAAAAATGAGCAGAAGACTTTTCTCCAAAGACATACAAATGGCCAAGTATATGAAAAAGAGCTCAACATCTCTAATCATCAGGAATGCAATCAAAACCACAATGAGATATCACCTCACACCCATTAGAATGGCTATCATCAAAAAGGTAAGAGATAACAAATGCTGACAAGCGTATGGAGAAAAGGGAACCCTGGTACACTGCTGGTGGGAATAAGAATTGGTGTAGCCACTATGTAAAACAGTAAAGGTTCCTCAAAAAATTAAAAAAAGAGGTACCGTATGACCCAGCAAACCCACTTCTGGGTATTGATCCAAAGGAAACAAAATCAGTATCTCAAAGAGGTACCTGCACTCCCATGTTTATTGCAACATTATTCACAATAGCCAATGCATGGAAACAACCTAAGTGTCCATCAATGGATTAAAAAAAAAAAAATGTGGTGTGTATATATACAGTGGAATATTATTCAGCCATAAAAAAAGAAAATCTTGCCATTTTCAACAACACAGATGAACCTTGAGGACATTATGCTTAGTAAGTCAGAGAAAGACAAATATTTGTATGACGTCACTTATATGTGGAAATAAAAATACTGAACTCATAGAAACAGAGTAAAATGGTGGTTGCCAGGGGCTGAGGGGTAGAGGAAATGGGGCTAATCAAAGGGTACATACTTTCTAAGATGAGTAAGTTCCAGGGATCTAAGGTTCAGCATGCTGACTATAGTTAATAATATTGTATTGTATACTTAAAAGTTGCTATAGGAGTAGAGCTTTAAAGTTCTCACCATAACAAGATGATAATTATATGAGGTGAAGGATATGTTAACTAATTTTACTGTGGTAAACATTTCACAATATATACATGTATCAAATCATCACATTGTACACCTTAAACTTATACAACGTTATATGGCAATTATATCTCAATAAAGCTGGAAAATGAAATAACTCCACCACTTCATTTCTTTACCCACCCCACCTCCATGCCCTGCAGGCGCTCCTGAATCTGACGAGAAATGGAACTGCCAATTGATCACATTCTCTGTTATTTCTCTATCCCAAAATATAGTCGTTCCTTGTGTTAAGGGATTTGTTTACATTTTGTTAACTTATTTAATATTAAAATGTTAATAATTAACTATTAAAACTCTAACAAACTCAATTTAAAATGAGATTACTTGGCTTGCTCCAGAACCTATGAAAGGTATGATTGTATAGTTATATATGTATAAAAGCTATGAATTTGAAGTGTTTAAACTTCTTCCTACAGAAAGTCATTTAAACATTTCAATCAGGAGAGCAAAGTTCAAATTTACTACCTCCAAAAAGAATTATTGATCCCCTCCGTCCCGACCTGATTCTTCCAGTTCTTTCCTATGCTGTTTCTAGTTCTTCAGTCACATATACATATTTACATATCCCTACCCTGGTTTACCTAGCTTTAAATAACTTATACCAAGTACTGAGATATTACACATTGGTGTAATTAATAAATGTTTAAGAAAACACAAAAGCAATAATGCAAATATATTAACTAAACACTAGTATCACTAGAACTAACTTACATACCTAATCTAGTTGCCACAACTGAGTTATCAGATCAAAAGTGATTCCATTAGCAGTTAAGTCATCAACTGGAAGCCCATTCCATGAGCTATGTCTTAGTAATATCAGTTGAATTTTTAAGTTAAAATATATGCAACTGTGATTACCTTTTTATTATTCCTAGCACATAGTAGTCATCAACACAGGTCTGTTGAAGAAATATATCAAGAACTAATTTTTACATTATTTGCATTCAGTGATCAAAAATGACGTGGCAGAGACTGCTATTCATTCCCCTAATATCCATTCTCTTTCCTCCAAGAGAAAGCCCAAATTTTAGCTGAACAGATGGCAGTCTGAAATAAAGACAATTTCCCAGCCTCTCTTGCAACTACATGTGACCACGTGACTAAGTTATGGCCAATAAGATATAAGTAGAATTGTCCTATGGCAGCTTCCAAAAATCTATAAAAGATTGCTGGTTCTTGCCTATGGCTCCCTTCTTTTTACTTCCTCCAAGAGAAGGCAGATGTGATGGTTAGAACTCTAGCCACCCACCCTAGGTTAGGAAAATGAGGCATATACCTTGAGTAGGATAGAGTGGTGAGCTAAAATGACCTCAGATCCCCCAAAAATTCATGTAAAAGAGCACACCCATCAGTCCTAGACTTTATACCTCTGGAATTTTATATTGAGAGAAATAAACTTTTGTCTTTGCTTTTGGGAAAACCCATACCAGCTTCTTTTGGATAAAGGAGGAAGGCAGATTTATAAACGACAGATTTTCATAGACAAACACTGTGGAGCCACGTCTATTTCAGTTGGGGATAATAGGATATTACCTTTTTTAAAGTAATTACTCTTATTCTTATGACAGATGCAGTTGCTCTATACTAGGAGTCAGAGAACCAAGGTTCCTCTGTCACTAACTAGCAAATCCATCAACTTCTCTAAGCCTTTATAAGATCCCGATGTATTATAAGAGTCTCTTTAATCTTAAAATAAAACATATATGAAGGGTTCCATAGTATAGTATAAATCACTATACACCAAATAGTTGATGAGACTAATTATAAAATACCTGTGGATAGAAACTCTGTCTTACATTGTATCTCCAGTAACAAGTATTCAATAAACATTTGTTAAAAAAATATTTTTAAGTCCTTGCTAAATGAGTGAATTATTCTATTTTGGAGTTAAATAAAGTTCAAAGGTCTTTAATATTAACTAAAGTATTGCTTGAGTCCCTTAGAGACACAACTCTTAATTTGACGGCAGTCAAAAGATATTAAGGGTGAATGTCAACTACAATTTCATATATATTTACAAGCGGAGTACAGCATTAGGAATAGAGACAGTGGAAATGTAATGGCTGTGTGCGATGTCAGAGGGGTAGTGGATGGGGCAGGTGGGTTGTCACTGTGTGAGGGATATAAATTTTAAATGTTTAACTATTACATTGTTTTGTGCACCTGAAACTAATAAAAAAATGTAAAAAAAAAAAAAAAAAAAGATACAAGGGTATGGGGAGATAAACCTAGCTAATCCATTTATCTGGTTCAAAAGAGGACCCCTACTTGCTACAGCAAAATAATTCAACCTAGAATAAAAGTTGTGGTACAGAAATGAAATTTTAATTTCCCGTTGAAATTACAAAGTTATCCATAAAATATATTTTAATATTTAAACCACTAACCCTACACATCAAATGAAGGACCTCCTCACACTGGACGGTGGCTAAAGTATTTTATTAAATTAAGCATGTACTTTGCAAATGGTTTCATAAGAAATTTTTTAAAGCAGTTATAAAACATTTTCAATAAAAAAGTATAGAGTTAACAGCAAAATTACATTTTCTTTATAGTACAAATAAAAACTTTTGTTTCTGATATACCATCTGAAAATGTTATTATGTATTCTCCAACTGATAGCTGCAATGTTGTATTTTAATGAGAAGTCTCACGGTTAATTCAGTCATTTGTTAACAACAGGTTCATCACTTGGACCATAAAAGTCATCTGCTCAACTTTAAGGAAAATAATAAAATTTGTCATCATATAATGTGAAAATCCTAAAAGGCTCTTTGGGATGTAGATGTTCTCTAGTCTTGTTTCTCTATTAAATTCTATAAAGAGTCATTAAATAATACTGTAAACTTGAATTACATTACTAAAAAAAGCACCATTAACATACATTCTACATCAACTTACTTTACCTTTTAAATGACACTTTTTTTGCTACACATTTAAATTTGTTTAACATGTAAATAAAAATAAGCAATATTTAACCACCACACAGAAAAAATTATCAAACTTCACTTCATCACACAATGGAAAAGCATTTAGAAAAAAGCACTTGGAAAAAACAGCACACATTATTTTTGTGTCTTTTTTATACATTTTGCCATTTTCTTAAATGAGAGCACAGTTAAAACATTGTCAGAGCAATTTCCTGAGTTTCAAAGTTTCCAATTTTAGCTCAGAAATAACCAATCTTGCTATTATTATGTGTCCTTTTTCTAAAGATATAAAACACTTGAATTTAAAAAGAAAAAGAACAAAAATCTGCTATGTAATATGTCCTATATTTAAAGGCCGTGAAATTGCAAATAGCATGGATACACTAATAAATTGAAAAGAACCTCAATTTGAAAATAATATAATCGAGATATATGAACAGCTAATAAATGTAAGACAACATGCTTCCATTTCTTAGGTTCAAGGAAGGAAATGTATGGACTAAAAATACTGTTAAGAGTCGTCTCAGTCCAACACTACATCCCCTGTGGTTTCACATTAGTTCTCTTTTTTCCCCTGGTACACACTGGTAGGAAACTATTGAAAGATATAAATGTTACAAAAACATTCCAAGCTACACAAGAGTTACACTTTTCAAATATGAATACTTTTTCAAAGAGCCATTCTAATGAGTCATATATTAGCACAAATATACCAACATCTGAAAATGGAAAATCCCACACTATCTTTACTTTTGACACATAGGGTTTAGAAATGGGCAGATGAGAAAAAATCTGATAATCACCAAACTATATTACCTTTGGCACATAGGATTTAGAAATGGGAAAAACAAGAAAGGAATAATTATAGAATTTTCTTTCATAATCATGTGTTGCTTAAAGTATACTAGATGGTGGGGCAGGTGGCAGTTTCAGATTAAACAACTTCATAAAAATACATGTAATGCTTAAAATGTGCCTATATATTTATGAATGATGATTAATACCCTAGATTTACCAAAATAGAGCATAAAATTAAAGTTGATACAATATAAAACATAGCTTTTTTAATTTGGTTTCTGCCTTCAAAAATACCTCACCTCTTGTTCTTGTTGACTGCTCTCACATTAATCATAATTATAATATTGAAATAAGTCTAGCTGAAGTGCTCAAAAGCAATAACTTTTTTTATAAACTGGGTGAGGAACTATAAAAACACAAAAAATGAATATTCAGCTGCACACACTCGATTAACTCCAGGTTTTAGTATTGTTAGTCACATTTCTTACATATTAATTTATACGTAAAAATACCTTGTATCATTAACTAATAACTGTAGTTTCGAAAGTTGTTCAACAGAATTGTTTTATTTTTAATGTATACAACTCTTCTACACATTACAAAAAAACGTATGTTAAACTGTTGGCATTTTTTTCTTCTTTTTAACAAATTCTTACAATCTGAAGAATGTGCATAATACTTCAATACCAGTCAGTAACCATTTTTAAATAATAAACATATTTTTATTTTTGCGGAAGTAATATCAACAATGTGGTTCTTTTTTTTAAAAGCATGCTTTCATGATACATAAAAATATGTTTTTGAGTTTTATTTTCATTAAAATGTCTGTTCTTTTGGGAAGCCAATCTATAATTCAGAATTCTTTCCATAACAGCTCAATTCTATAATTTCTGATCCAAATAAATGATTTTTTAAGCTTATCAAAAAGTAACACAATTGTTTGTTAACATTATAGATGCTGAAAATATTCTCCGTATCCAAAGTCAAATTTATTTAAGCCATTGTCTCATATTGGGAAATTATACTTTATCACATTAAACTTGTGTAAAGGAAATTACAATTGACACACTACCAGGACTTTTGAGCTCACTAAAAAACAGAAGTCAATGAAAGTTTTCTTTCAGAAAGTTAGCTCTTTTTAAAAATAGAGTTTAAAAACTTTTCAGTTGTAAGGATTCCTTTTATGATTATATCAAAAATGTTTTCTATATTTGTTTTTAGTTAATTGGATTTTGACCCACTACAGTTTGTAAATTACATGCCTCAATATAGAAGATAGCTGTTTATACTGTCTTAAATACCACTTACATAGACAGTTTAGAAGCAGGTCTCTATATAAGTCGGCAACAGTTGGTAGATATCTGACCATTTCTCCTTCTCTGAAAACTTTTCTGCCTATGGAAGGTATAAAACTGCAATACAATCTCAGACCCCAACTTTCCCCCAGAAAATGCACACACAGAAAAAATAAACAAAAGGTTAAGAGATCAAGGTCACATACAAACACGAAACAGAAGAAAGTGCAATAGTATGTCTTCCTTCCTGTAGGATATGGCAAAATAAAACGGTATTTTTTTAAATTTAGTTGTGAAATCAAAAAGTATTCCATTGTCTTTGTTTGCTCTTTCTTTCATTACTACTACTACTTCTTTTTTTAATACCAGTCTTTGAAAGTCATGAACCAGGTCTCAAAGCACTTTAAATACCTCTTACAGACACCTTTAGAACTTCAGTAAATGTTAAATAATTAATACAAAGATAACATTTTCTCTCTCAGAAAGAATCAGCACACTTTAAAACTTTAAAACTGGAGCTGGTAATTTTCTTGGACAATTTGTAATCAATAAAAATTTTCTTTAATATTTTTAACACATATTTAGCATTTGACTCAGTAAAAAATTAAATTTCTCCTAAATTTTGAAAAACATCACAATGTTTTTTGTTTTACAACTGGACATTATTTCTAATAAAACACATGTTGACAGTAAAATTTACTAAATTACTGCAAATAAAACTAATTTTAGCCTACAAACCTTCACACTGCTAAGTCAAGGACATTTATTTTACTTGAGCATGACTTTCAAGCACCCTGGTTTAATTTCAGAGAACCTGCAGAAATGAGAGAAGAGTCATTTTAAAGACAAAAATTTCAAACTGGTTAAGGAATATATCTTATAATTAATTCCAAGTGCCTATGCTAAATATAATATTTACTATCAAAGTACCTACTCTCCTTTATTAAGTCAATATCCAGGACCAATGTGTATACTTATGTTCCTTTTAATCTATTGTCAAAAATAAATACAATGCTAAAGCTGGGAGTTACTCCTAACTTAATAGTTATTATAATTTAAGATTTTTCAAAATTCTCAAGCCTGAATTTGATGCTGGATCAAGGATAAGATGATATCTGCATTACATTATTTCTATGCATTAAGGCAGTACCAAGAAGAAATCTCTAATAGGTAAGTTTGATTAATCAGGCCATGAAACGCTTTCAACTCCCTCACTGTGAAATTTAAAAAAACACTAGTGTCTAAAATAGATCATTAATCCTAACATGATAATGTTCTGGTCTAACTACTCCTTTTATAAAAGTACCTCTGCAATGTCATCTGTTTTCATGCTCAGAATTAAAACTACTATTTTCTATAATGTACTGAAACATTTTATTACATGACATAAACAAAATATGCTCCACTAATTGAAACCAGAAGTAGGGGGAGGAGGGTATGTAATTATATACATCCTCAGGTAATCTGTCAACAGATCTTTATTCTTGGACTTTTCTTGTCATTTCCCGTTATTAAATAATAATCACTTGATAAAAAAGGACATTTCATATTTGTCAGCTAAAATCATTAATGGCATTTTAACTTATTAAGATGTATAAATTCTGACCGGAATGTTTCTGCTAAAGTTTAAACACATCCAAATTATAACCATTTTTCCAGCACAAGCTCCCAATTCCTTCCAAAATCTACAAATATGTATTTACTTTCAAAGGAACAATTAAACAGTGACCTTAAACTATGGTGTGTGTGATATAATTATCTTGAATACGTTATCAAAGAAATACAAATATACTTATTTTCTTTTAGATTTTAAATTTATGATAGAAATAGTTTTGAACAACTAACACATTTTTCTTTCATTTCTGGTTTACTGGACACCACAAATCCAGCAGGGAATGTTAGATCATAATTTAAGCACTACTTTGTGGCTGAAACCAGATCGTTAAAATTTAGTTAACTATTTTAAGAAATCGTTTTGAGCATACTCTTTGTGTTTACTATCAATATATGGGCAATTGCCATTACTGATAACAGAAATCTATACTCACCTGAAGCTATGGCTTGTTAGGTATTTAATGACAGCTGGTTTGATTCGAGCCACTCCTCCCTGGCTGTGGTTTCCTCTCCCGGTAATCACAGAGAGATAGGGCTTACCACCATCCTGCTTAAATTCTGTTACAACAGGAATTGGAACAGTTTAACATTCATTTAAGTTACATTCTCAATAGAAAACAAACCGTAACTACTCAAACACATATGGAATTATTTTCAAGGGGATTTAGAGATTTTTTTTACTTCAAAAAGCCCCAAAATTGATGTTTTTAAATGTACATTTCATCTATTTTGTTAACTATGGAAGCCTTATAGTAATGTACCCGCTTAAAAGACTTAAGTGGGACTTCTTCCCATGTGGCAAGGGAGATTTCCTTGTGTTATCAGAATTTCTCTCTGAAATAATGATAATTACAATAGTATTAATCATGCCTAAAAATTATTACACACATGGAGTCAGGCATTGTTTTAAGTGACTTGTATTTATTATCTAAGAATCTTCACACAACAATCCTACTAATTAAATACTCTGAAGCCAGCCAGCTTTGGTCTATTTAGCAGCTCTTCCGCTAAATGCCATGACATGACTATGGACAAGTTACTTAGCCTATTTGTGCCTGTTTCCTAATCAGCAAAATGGGATATAAAACAACTACTTTATAGAATATTACCCTCAGGAATGGCTACAGCAAGTCCACTAGTTATAGCATGGACTTCAGTCTTACTGTTGAAGATAACCAATTGTTAACTTAAGAAATTCTTCCAAATAGATGATTTTTAAATATTGAATGAACCTAAGCCTCTTAAAAGACTGCAGCTACCACTCTGGATGTGACCTTGAGAAAATCAAATATATAAATGCTAAAGTCAATAAAATTTTTTTAAAAACCTGTAAATAATGAGTTGATTTAATGAATTTAATAAATACTTGTTCCTCAGTTATAAATAGCACAAGTTTTGACATTTACATTGAAAAAAATAATATATATGTATATAAAACAAATATATATATATATATATATATATATATATATATATTCCATATTCTGCTCATTAAGCTTCCTTAAGACTCCAGCAGATCTACAAACAGATGGTTTTTCAAGTCTCATATTTCCAGGGCAATATTTAGCTTAGAATTTTAAGAGGATATGTTGCTCTTGCATTTTAAATTCCTTCTTTGCTTAAGATCTCCATTTCTACTCTAATCCATATCCATGGCTTCAAGCAATATTTTGTTCAAGATTCAATTCTCCCTGGGTGCTGGCTACACAAGGGTAGTCACTTTGTAAAAAGTTTTTATGCTATACAATTATTATTTGTGTATTGTTCTTTATGGATGTGATGTTACAAATAAAAGTTTACTTTAAAAAAAAAAAAACCTTAGATCTCTTAACTAACTATAATTTGCTCTCATCACTCCTTCACTACTACTCCTCTCATCAGTTAGGTCAGTCTTTTATACCCTCTCACCTTTCAGTAGTCCACTTAGGGCTCTGAAAATGTTCTCTTTGAATCACACACCTCAAATAAAGTTGGTGTTCAAAGGATGTTTGTTTAATGAATTAACATACACTTAGCTTCCCAAATTTCAGGTTATTCCTGCTATTTATCACCTTTTAAAAATCCTGTTTAACTCACTTTTAAGCATATCCCAAATTTCTTATTTCAACTGTAAATATTTCAGTATTTCAGAAAAAACATAACCATAATGTTACCATCATATCTTACAAAATTAAAAACTGTTCATTAATATCATGTTTCTAAAAATGACTAAGAAATTCCCCAAATAGTCTCAAAAAATGTTTTTACAGTGATTTGTTTGTATCAGAGTTGAAACAAGTCCACATATTGCATTTGGTTGATATATTTCTTAAGGAACTTTTCATCTAAAGGTTCTCTCTTCCCCCTGTGTTTTTCTTTACAATTTGTTGAAAAAATTGTATCATTTATCCTGAATTTTCACAGTCTGGATTTTGCTGTGATGGTGCCATTTAACATGTTCCTCTGTTCCCTGTTAAATCCCTAAAAAGTAGTAGTCAGATCTAAAGGCTTTATCTGCTTCAGGTTTATTCTGAGGCAAAAATACCTTATAGGTGGTGGTGTATATTTCAATCAGAAGGCACATTTTTCTTAATTCACCCACAATTTTGACAATCATCTTTTATGATTGTCATAAAAGCAATTCAGGACAGAGCCACAGATTTCCCCCTGGACACATTTCTATTCACCAATACTACCATCTGGTGGTTACTGACAGTAACTACAGGCCACCATAGGTGGCAGCAAAATGCGCGTTGGCTTCCAGAAAGGGTTTATATCCTGAGTCTCACCAAGTTATCACCTTACACAAGTTAAATAACTTTTCTTGTAATTTTTTTTTATTGATACAAAATTCACATACCATAAAATTCACGTATTTTAAAATGCACAATTCAGTGGTTTTTAGTATATTATAACGTTGTGCAACCATCAACACAATCTCATTCCAGATTATTCCATTATCTCACCAAGAAATTCTACACTTGTTAGCAATCACTCCCATTCCCCCCTTTCCAATCACCAAAAATTACTAATCAATTACAAAGGGAGAAAAGTACATTTACATAGAGAAATCTGACAGAGTTCCACCTTAGTTAAGAAATCAAACTTAACATCACTGTTAATGGAGCAAAGTGACCATATAGGTTTCTTGATATGTTCAACAAGGATGATTTAACGTCACCTATGGAGTTATTTTTACCAAGAAAGTTGTAAATTCAATCTAATCATGAGGAAACAATCAGACAAATTAAAAGTTGTAGGACTACCAAACAACTGGCTTGAAGTCTTCAAAACTGTGGATGACATGGAAGACAAAAAGGCAGAGGAACTATTCTATATTACAGGAGGCTACAGACATGGGCAATCAACTGGACCATGTGATGTTTGAGCACCCTGGATTGAGGGGGATAAAAGGACACAACATCTCCATACAACAGGAGAAATCTGAATATGGCTGGTATATTATTGTAACAATGATAAATGTCTTAAAAGTGATAATGGTATTGTGATTATGTAGGAAAATGAATTTGTTCTCAAGAGACAAACATGCTGAGGTATTTAGAGGTAAAGCACCACAATGTTTAACAACTTATTTTCAAATGGTTCCGCAAAAAGCAGTTTTAGAGAGATTAAGCAAATATGGCTAAATGTTAACACCTAATTAATCTGGGTAAAGGATACATGGATGTTTACTGTACAATTCTTTTAGCTTCTCTGCAAGTTTTTAATTTTTCAATATGAAAGGTTAGGAAATAAAGATGATGACAAGAGCACACATGTTGATATGCAAAATAAAGCTCACTGCAACAATATAACTAAATACCCACCGACAGAGGAATGGATACATTAGGATGTATTCATAGAATACTACACAGCAGTTACAGTAAAAAGAACCAGATCCATCAAGATGAGTAGATCTTGAAAACTGTATCGGGTACAAATAAAATAAGTGGCTTATCTGATGACATAGTGTGACAGTATATATGCTCATTTTTTAAATCTCACAAAAGGAATACTATAGACTGCTTATGGATGAATGTACATAAAATAATGGTATTTCTGGGGAGGAAGGGTGTAGACCAAATAGAAGGATGTTGATTTCCACTAGAAAGGGAAGGAAAAAAGAGAAAAGGATTGGGAAGAATACAAAGGGAGGACAAAAATATATATAAAACATTTAGGGTAAAATATTACCACCTGTTACTTGGATTCATAAGTACATAGGTATTTATTATATTACTCTATAACCTTTTCAACACGGTTTTTATGATAAACTGATGAATTTTCAACCTTTTATATCAATCATAATCAAGTATTTAATTAATTACAAGTGATATATGTTGAACTAATAAACCTGTATAAAGTATAATGTCAAGCTTTCTAAAATATACATAAATTAACCAGAACAATACAGCTGTCAATGACAGGGCAGGGCTATGGAGCCACAAGGTAATAGCTGAGGCACGGGATGCTACGCCTCCACAATAAAAAGGAAGATGAAGAAAAAGCCAAGTTGCGAGTATTCAAAAATACTATAGTAGTAATGAAAGATCACATCTAGTATTAGAGTCTGGGGTGACTAAAACATATGGAATTTTTCTATGTGCTACCAACTAATCATGAAAAAGAAACAAGACAGTAAACCAACAAGATACTTTAATGTATGTGAAGTACATAATATTAAATGGAAGCATGAAAAAGAACCTCATCCAAAGCTCTGGGATGAGGTAAAATTTATGTAAGAGACAAGAAGTCACCTTTCCTACTGACCTGCAAAGACAGAATACAAGCAGAAAGGGAGAAGGGGGCACCATCATAACACAAACACTGAAAAATCCTGCCTTTGTGATAATTCTGTAAAAATCCTATCACCTTACTTACTTCTGTATTTTGTTAAACATCTATTGAACAACTGACATCTAATAAATTATATTAGCTTTGATAAATGTCTACTGAACAAAGATGTGTAATAGTCCTGAAAGGTCCCATTTATAAGTCTCAGAGGATTCTCAGATTACCCCATGCCCCCCCCCTTTAACAAATACAACAAAGGAATACAAATATAACTGAAACAGGGAAATAAAAAAGGAACTTTAATGGCCATGCCAATGACTATTCTTCCCCAAGAAGGTTCTCTTGAAGAACAAGCGTAATACAAACATCTCTACGTGTGGCACAAATCCTCAGCCGTACATTCAGACTCTCTTGAATGTGTAAGTTATATCAACAGAAGTAGATACATTTTGTATTGAAAATCTGTCATTTTCACGGTCCTACCTTCAGTTTTCTGCTGTAAAACTGCCATCAAATGTTCTATAGCTTCATCCACATGTAGCCCATGGAGGTCTAAAACGTTCTGGGGCAGCAGGGAGGCATTAACTTTCTCAAAGATCTCCATGGCAGCAAGGTGATTGGCTTCTTTCATTTTCTGCTCATGGAGACTACCCTTTAATTATAAACATATCACCAGTAAACACTTGTGATATTTGCTACTTACTAGCAGCAATGAGGAAATCAACAGTGTCCCAAATGAAAGGTACAACAAAAAAGGGAACAACAAATCTAAACAATTTTTAAATGCAATGGGCTAATAAGCAAGGATGCACCAAAACTTAGGTGAACTTTGGTGGATTAGTAATATACTAAATCATCATTGCTAACATATTTTCTGATCCAAAAATCATCGAAAAGAGAACTTAAATAAACACCACCCATCTCAAGAAGGAATCCATTGGTTGGTTTATCTTTGACGATCGTGAGTCTCATCCCTTTCAACACCTTGTAGTTAGCCCTGAAGCCGTCCCTCAAGGTTTGCCATTAGAGCTTACAGGGTGACACCAGTTTGATACCTTTCTCTGTTCAATCACAAAAAAGTAAGCCACACAGAACCACAAAACTAAAAAGTAAATCAGACAGGATTTTTGTAATACCATACCAAATGAGCTCCAGTAGAAATTTTACTTCCCTGAAAGATATTAATGTAACTTTCTTTTTCTGACTATAAAAGTGATACATTACTAAAAATTCAAACATGATATAAGGCACAAGGTAATCCTACCCTGAGATGGCCAATATTAACATTGTGCTATCTTTCCTCCAGAAGATTTCTATTTGTTTAGGAGTGGTATTGAGAAAATTTAACCTAAAAGAAATTATGGACTGTGAGGATAAACTGCAATTCATGTAAGCCATAAACGCAAAAGCAAACATAGAAAGTTATGTGTTTCAAAGTACGTGAAATTCTCAGAACCATACATTTCTCATATATTAGGATATCTTATGTCATGTATATAGTCTACATTCCCCAGCTTAACTTAATCTAGTCACAATATGAGTATCATCTGCTTCAAGATTATTCAGACATCGTAAGTGACAAAGGGAAAAACAACAATGTTTTCCTCTTTACCTGCTGGGCATAAAATGTGGCAACGTTTTTTTTCCCCATTCGATATGCTTCTTTTGCCTTGCTGTAGCATTCTATTCTCTTCTGCTGGTGCAAGAAGGCTTCTGCCCTATAGTCATCATACTCTGGATACTCAAAATCCTGGAAGGATGGTTCACTTGGTATTTCTTCAGACTCTTTCGATTTCTTTGCCTATAAGATATTACACAATAAGTAAAATACTAAGAAAGAAAATAAAGGCTTTACCTTTAGAAAATATATACGCAAACTAGGCTCTCTACTATTTTTTCATCTTTCTTCTCAGAAAACAGATTCTGAGTAAGCCATGCACTTAGCGACTATTTTTTCATCTTCTCAGAAAACAGATTCTGAGTAAGTCATGCACTTAGCGACTATCATCAATTTTTTCCTGCCATTAAGGGTACCCCCCCTTCTTTAATCATCCTTATCCTAGAAGCTGTTAAAGTTTTCTAAAATTATCAAACTATAATTAGGTCACCAAATCAAGCCAAGAGAGAATATAAGATATTCAAAAAATTTATCTAATGCAAATTTTTTCAAATTTTAGTTTGTAAATCCATTCACTCAAAGAGTCCAGTCACTGAAGGCAGTGATGGCATACTTCAATCTATATTTTTTTTAAAAATCAATAAAATAATTGAATAATGTTATTTTTAAAACAGAAAGGCATGTGGAGTGACCATGCCTGGTAAGTAGTAAAAATCATAAGTGGGTCTGGAGCAGTTTTCAATCAGTTGACTACCAATTAGCTACTATGGTTGTATTGATTTTTTTGAGCTTTATGAAAAATCATCTATCAAGTAATTGTTATCCAGAACAGACCCTTAGTTAAAGAAGCAAAAGTAACTAATTTAAAATACAAGCTAACGGAAATAATAATTATGCAAATTTCCCTCACTGCTCGCCACCAAATAGAAAATGCTATTTTTCTGAAGAAAATTCTTATACGGTATATCCAAATGTCACTAAAATATCAAAAGTCAATGTTAAAAAACAGCAAAATATAGTGACTTCTATAACCAGTTTGGCTTTTCATATATCCCATTCTCAAGCAGTTTGCAGAAAACTGCTCACAAGCAGCGATCTGATGCTTCTTAGCGTGTCTGTCACTGGAGTGGAGGTTGGTGGGAGATAAAACACTATGATTAACTTAACTTTCTTAAAAGTTTAAAAGAATTCCAGGTATCAGGTACCATAACCAAGGAATTTAATTAACATTTTATGAACACTCAATCCCAAAAATACCCCCCAAAAATGTAATTTTCAATTTCTTAAACAAATCATACTTTTCTGATATAATTAACTGAAAGTAAATCAGTATAGGTTACTTGTTAAATTTCTAAAAACTGAAAATTGTCATTAAATTAGAAATATTATGAAGGATTATAATTATAATGTACTCTATAATACAATCCTTAATAAAATGCCAATTAACATTTTATGTAGTATCATATATTAAAATTATAAACATTTTATGTATTACATAATATATATAGCTAACTGATATAATATTTTTCAAATTTCCTGCCTGTGAATGGAGTTCAGAAGCCAAGAGAGGTTGAGAAAAAACTTGTGTAATATATAACAGTAATTGATTGTACAACTTTTCACTCACTACGTTTTGCTTACTTTGTCCCTAGAATTCTAGAAGCTTGAAAAAGTTAAAGGGGGGAAAAATAACATAAAGGCATCACCATTCTCCTAACTAACTCATTACCAGAGTCAAAAAATCTATCAATATACAATTTGAATACAGTTTACTTTTGTAATAACTATCCAGCTTATCTTATGAAAGAATACAAGGCTCCTCATATAAGAATATTCACAGGACCTACATCCTTATGTCATTCTCGCCAGTACTTACTCACAAGCTTGTTACATATTAACCCTTAAATATTCAATGAGTGTTATGGTTTGCATTCCTGACAAAATTAAAGATTTTGCGGGGAGGGAATAATAAAAATGCTTTTTATGACTTTCGAAAAGTCCATCGTGCCTAACACTACGAACACAAATATTTCACAGTATTAGAGTCTCTGTTGGTGTTCATACTAAAAAATGCAAATCACATTTGGTTCTCTGGAAAGAGATCCTTTATTTCTATTTTAAAAAAAAAAAAAAAACAGTATATAATGAGATGCTTTCTCAAACAGCTACTTTCTTTTAAAATAAAACTTAGATTTATTTTTATATCCATTTCATAGTGATGTGGTTTACTATAATTTCACCTAATTATTGCCACTTATTCTCTTGAAACATGATGTACTATAATACCAAAACCATTTCCTATGGTAACAAACTCATAAATTTTATTAAAGGCTAAAGGGAAAAAGCAGTAGTATTAATAAAACACAGTTTAACATGGCAGTTTTTTGAAAACAGATAAACGTCACTGGTACCATGATATTCCCCTTTAGTATCTGTGGTCCCTTAGGGTCCTGGGATGTCAAACACAGACTATTCTGCTCACAAATCTAAAAAGATTTTTATCAATGTTATGACACCTGCCTACATTTTGTGAAAAAGGCTAAAAATAATCTCCGAAATGATTTAAAGTTTACATTTTGGCCAAAGTTTACCTAACTAACAAAAAAATCTCCTTTTCTGATTCCAACATTTTCCAACCATCTCCCACTTTAAGCAAGCACACCTCCCTATCACTTCTATCACCATTAATAGACCACAGTGCCTTGGTCTATTAGCAGGAGAGAAAAGAAGTAATTTTCCCAGTTTGGCCTTGAAGGTCTCATCATCATCTTACATACTCTCTGCATCTTATACTGCACCCATCTACTCATGAGGAACACGGCATCAGTGGCATCACTCACTTGGTTCCTGCCCCATCAACAGCTAAGTCACATGAATACCAAAATTACCTACATCCTATGTACCAACTAAGTGATGGTGAAATAGTCAAAGAAAAAAGGGCCTTATTAGTAAGAATGGTAAGAATAGCAGGATGATAAAGTTTTGTTAAAAAAAAAATCCTAAAGTTAATACAAGATTAATATACAAAATGAATTATATTTCCACGCATTTGTTATACAGTCCAAAAATAAAATTAAGAAAACAATTCTATTTACAATAGCATCAAAAAGAATAAAATACTTAAAAATAAATTAAACAAAAGACATGCCAAACTTAATACTCCAAACTATAACACACTGTTAAATGAAACTAAGAGACCTAAATAAATTCAAAGATACTCCGTATTCACAGATCGGAAGGCAATATTGTTAAGACGGCAATACACCTCAAATTGATCTACAGACTCAACACAATCTCCATAAAAATTCCAGCTGGCTTCTTTTCAGAAATTGACAAGCTCATCCTAAAATTCACATGGAAATGCAAGTGGACCAGAACAGCTAAAACAGTCTTGAAAAAACAAGAACATAGTTGGAAATTCATACTTCCCAATTTCAAAATGTATTACAAAGCTACAGTAATCAAGACTGTGGTACTAGCATAATGATAGACACACAGATCAATGGAATAGAATTGAGAGTCTAGCAATAAATGTACAGTCAATTCATTTTCAACAGGATGCTAAGAAAATTCAATGAGGAAAGAATAGTCTGCAACAAGTGGTGCTATGACAACTGGATATGCATGTGCAAAAAAATGAACTTGGACCCGTCTCACACCATATACAAATATTAACTCAAAATAGATCAAAGATCTAAATGTTAGCACTAAAACTATGAAACTCTTAGAAGAAAAAAATAGGTGTAAATCTTCATGACCTTCGATTAGGCAATGGTTTCTTAGCTATGACACCAAAAATATAAGCAACAAAAGAAAAAAGATAAATTACACAACGTTAAAATTAAAAACTTTTGTGCGTCAAAGGACACCATCAAAAAACTAAAAAGACAACCCTCAGAATAGGAGAAAATTATGCAAATCATATCTGATAAAGAACTTTAATCTAGTATAAAGAACTGTTATAACTCAAAAAAAAAAATTAATGGACAAAGGATATATATTTCTTCAAAGATACACAAATTGCCAATAAGCACATGAAAAGAGTTCAATGTCACCAGTCATCAGGGCAATGCAAATCAAAATCACAATGAGATACCACTTCTGTATTAACCATATCTTTTATTTCCTGTATTCTGACGATTTGACATCCGGGCACTTACTAATAACTCCTGGAGAAACAGCACCACCACTCTAAGGCTAATTAAATCCTAGCAAACAACTCACCTGCTAGTGTACCTTACATATGCAAACCAACCAATCTAGAGCCCATTCTCCCAATCACCTCCTTTTGGGGTTCTCACCATTTAGGCCACCATCCACATACCCTAATGACCAAACCAGGTACCAGAAAACTAGGGACAGTTCCCATGCCTCAAAGCCTACTGAAATTATTCAAACTAGCCAATCCTAACCCTGCTTACCCTGCCTCACCCATTCCTTCCCACAGAAACCACAAAAAAGGCTCTTGCCCACATTTTCACCCTACTTCCCCTGCCTCCTGACCAAGCCTGGTACTTCCTCATGTGGCCCTGGTGGTACACCATGCATCTTGTTTCTAGGGATCTGTGCATATAATAAACTTCTTTCTTCATGGCATTTCCATATCTGGGTGGTCTTACTACAACTGATTAAAACAAATTCCAGGTTGTACACTTAAAAACTTCACACCCACTAGGAAGGCAATAATCAAAAAGACTGATAATAACAAGTGTCAGAGAGGATGTGGAGAAATTATAACCCTCATACACTGCTGGGTATGTAACATATAAAACAGTGCAGCCACTTAGGAACAAAGGTTGGTAGTTTCTCAAATGGTTAAATATTTCTGCCCACATGTTTATAGCATAAGACCCATCATATTACCATCCCATTGCTATTAAATTAAGCCTCGTAGTCTACCATGTAGAGTCCACACAAGAAAAATTACAGAAATTCAAGTGCTTGCCATTCACAATGACAATGACATTAAAGGAAAAAACATAATCAGCCACAAATTCATTATTTTGAGTAGACACACATTCTAAACCAAACATACTAGTGGTGGTTAACTTTGCAATCTAGTCAAAATGGTGAGAAATAATCATTAAATTATCTAAATAAACAAATTATATTTTCATATACAATATTTACCATTGTAATAAAAAATAAGTAACTCTATACCTTCTTCTCCTTAGACTTCTGTGCAGTGTAAGTGACATTCTCATTTTGGTGAACAAACTCTTGCGCTACAACTGTTTTTACAGGGTCTCCTTCAAGAACACAGTTTAGAAATTGCACTGTGTGTTCTAATGAATAGCTGTAGAGAGTTTAAGTACAAATAGAATGTCAATAAATGAAAATTAAAGTTATGTGGAAACATTAACATAAGCAATCCTTCAAACATCTTAGAAGAATATAAAAATTGGCTCACATTTAAATTTTAAACATTGAAATTAAATGCTCAGTGTGTATTTCAGACTCAAGAATGACCAGAGGGAAACTGTCAAGTAATAGGCTCTCAAAAACTAATTTTAAAAAAGAACACCAAAAGGTAACATATTGAAAATTAATTCATTTTATGATCTTTTATTCCAGGTAGATTATCCATAACAAATCTTTGTTTCATCTTATCACCTATATTTCTTAAATCCTTTATGGGATTCATATATGGTTTCAGTGTCCTTCAAATATCAAACACAGACAACAGATCTTTAAACTGACATTTTTTATTTTGTCAAATTTCACTTTTTACTTATACCATGAGGTTTTAGTCAAAGAAACTAAACAAGGATACAGAAAGGAAAATATAAAACACTATCCTACTCTCACCTCTACATTATTTAAGCATGTTTTCATGGTGTAGTATGAAATTCTACAAATTGACAGATTATCGAAACACTCATGTTCTAATATCTGAAGAAATTCATTCCAAAACAAATTATAAATGATTTTATACTGCTTATTATTTCCGACTATTAATGCCTCTGATTTCTTCCAATGGCCAGACAATGAAGAACTGACCACTAAGGAATAGTTTTGAAAATGTGATAACTAGTTATCTAAAATAATGTGATATTTTGCCATTTTTCCAATTATTAAAGATAACCCTCAAAGAACCACCATTTGAAACTACCAGTTCCACTTTAGCCCTCGCATCTTCCCGTCAGATACGCTCAACATCCAGGGTTTTCTAAGGGCTGGAAACTACCAGCAACTACCCGCATCCAAACTAGCCCTTAAAAATTACCCAGCTTATCCACTCATGGGGTTGGAAACCAGTCTCCATCACTGGTGTTGCTCGAGGGGCACAGCGCTAGAAGACTACATACCTCAGGCATATATTGCAGTAACTGAAACCATCTACCCTTCTTACCAGGATGAAGCTGAAGCTACTGCTAACTAAGAAAATTACCCATTTGTTGGCGACAGAAGGAGGCGATCAACCACTTACTTATGCTGAGGGGCCTGACTGACCAATCATACCGGGCATTCCCAGGAAGAACTCACTCAGTCCCTTACCTTGCTTACATCAGTCCATCTTGCCCCAGGTCCCCAAAGAAGAGAGTTGCCAGCACCCACCCCTAGCCCCCAGACCCTTGTGAGATTTTAACACATAACTCTAAGAAAACAGCAGGTTACATAGCAAAAAATAAACAGAGAAATTGTGGATTGGAATACCATTAAAAACTTGATTTAAGTGACATATTGAGAATTCTGCAGAGAGTATTATTTTTTCAAAAGCACTTTCATGTAATATTTATGAAAACTAATCATATTAAACCACAAAGAAAATCTCAAATTCCAAAAAAGTATAACTCTTTCTGGCTGCATTCTCATACCCCAAAATACAACAACAAAAAATAAACAATAACCCGCCCCCTACCACCATCATCAAAGCCATCAAGCCACTTACAAAATTAAAAACTCTTGGATAAATGAGATCAAACTGAATTAGAAAATAATGAAAATGAAAGTACTGTATAATAAAATCAAAACATTATACAGAGAAAAGGTCATACCCTTAAATGTATGTTATTAAAGACTAAGAGGAAACAAACTAACCAAAGAGTTGAAAACATATCAATAAATTTTAAGAGAAAGGAACCATCAAAAATAAAAGGGACAATCCTTTTTGCACACACAATTAGAAAAAGCCGGCTATAAAATTAGGCAGAATTAATGGGGTGGAGGGGGGGACTATTAGAGACTGTCTCAGAACTTAAAAAGGCCTTCTCCCCTAAGCTAACATTAAACTATGTAAAAGGATTTAGATAAATAGTTCAACCTATGATGTCATTTAGGGGTCAACCCTTCTTTGAGGTATTAAAAATGGCTGTCCTTATTTTAAAAGGGGAATATCATTTAGAACTTACAAAGACAGATATAAATTGTAAATGCCTCCAGGGTAAAATTTGAATCCATTGTTCCTTTATAAACTAGTGAGTTTTTCTCATGGCTAAACCATCTCTGTGTCAGTGTGTGTCTACATATATGTAATGTTGTAAATGTGAGATAATTTTCTACCACCAGATGGTATTGTTAAAATTAATTTAAAGGCAAGCACTTGTAAGAATTGGGTATTCTAAAATTCTTGGAAACATAAAGTGACTCAAGAGCTTTTCAAGTTCACGTGATCGAAGATTAATCCTTAGTAAATAGAAGCTAGCTTAAGTTTCTTGGTTTAAGTAAAAGAGACTTTATTTTGCCTAGGTTTTACAAAAATAAGTCCATGTTAATAATTGTCTTTTATGCCTATGAAATGTTTCTAGAGGTTATAAAATGTCTTCATTAAGTCTGCCAAGCAAAAGAATGCTAATTGCTTACTTCTTAGTTTTCATTAGACATTGAAGTTTCAAGGATTAAAATCCCGATATATGTAGGAATAACTGCAGTGTTTCAGAAGGGCTTCTGGAACACCTCAAAAGATTTGAAACTGCACAGGAAGCATTGTAAAATAAGTGATGAGAACATCTACGGTATATTGTATGGGTGAACAATGGCTGTAAATTAAACAAATAGTCGGGGCTATGGGAAACCCAAGACAGCCATTTGGTTCTTCCCTGCTCCCTGGCTCCCCATTTTTCAGTTTTTGCATTCCTTCATGCATCACAGTGCATTTAAGCTGGACTTACATGCACTGGAAGCTGACATTATTGAAAGGAGACATCTTACACTATTGCCAAGGTTTGATAGAGTCACTTCAAGAAAATGCCAAGTTGGTAACTACTTCCTTTCACAGCGAACTCCCAGGAGATGAAGACTTAAAAGGCCATTGACTTCCACCTGGCGATTTTGTTTATTGGAAAGGACATCAAATAAATTTAAGACATTCTCCAGCCTCAATGGAAGGGACTTTCTCAGCACCTAACCGCGAAAGGACATTTAACCCTGTGTACGGATATCAAAGTCTCCTCGAAGACAAGAAGCCGGCCACACAAGAGACAGACAGCTATCCCAAGGGATTGACAAGGACTGTACACCTATGAATTGATATTGAACTCAGAATTCATTTTTTATTGTCTTTACCTATCTGCTAATGATAGTAGTCATTGTAATAGTTATATTTGTTCTTTGGGTTTTTCTATATAGTCCAACTGTTTATGATTACTGAACATGTATAAGGTAACTATTCACAGTCTTTTATGGCTTACGTAAATGTTATACTAGATGCCAAATAAGGAAAAATGAGACAGAAAGCAAAACTCAGATCATGACAGTTTACAGCACAGAAATGATCCAGAGTGTTTATTCCCAGTGAAGTTCATAAGATCTGACTGCCTTCCACTTACCCATGTAATGCTCTTCCTATTTGGGGGAAATTCAGCCTCAACTTAGATCCTATGTTAACAAAATGCCCCATCTCCAATGGTCAACAAGACAATGTCAACACTGAGACTTCCTAGGAATAAGCCTTCCTAGAGCCTTCCTAGTGCTATGAGACCACACTATCCGATCAAAAGGTTGGTCATCGATGCATCCTTTGGATTGATTTATGACCAAAACAGGGAACTGTGGATGAAAAAAGGAGATCTTTGGAAAGTAACCTCACAGGGTGATCTGATCATAAATTCCTAACTGGGCAGGTCATGGTAAGTAGTCAGATCCCAGGCATATACTCTTTTAGTAAAAGGTTTAGCTTTGCCTTAAGCAAGCTCTGTCCATTGTTTCTGTGCATCTATTTTAACACACTTTTGAAATAAACCATAACCACCCAAATCAAGAAAGCCCATATCTTGCTATCCTATAATCCAATCCCCGCCTTGCTTTTTCCCCACCTCAATGTACTCTCTTCCTTAAGTTCCCTCCTTAGTTTCAAATGCATAAAAGAAGCTGCAAAACTGTTACTTTCTGGAGCATTTGAGATCTTGCTCCCAGAATATCTCATCAGTTTGAATAAAATAAACTCTTAACAAAAATTCAAAAATAAAAAGAAATCATTAAAAATAAAAGCAAAAACAAATGATTAGAGATCATAAAATAGACTCTGATCAATAAACCAAGAGCTTGCTCTTTAAAAGGACCAATCTGATAAAGAGCAAAAACTGAAAATGGAGAAAAGAATATTAGGAAAGGAAAAAGGAATATGATCAATTACAAAATAATGTTTTTAATTACAAAAGAGTATTATGCAACTTAACAATAATAAACCTGAAAACCAAGGTAAACTGATGATTTTCTAGAAGACAAACTACCAGAAAAGACTGAAAAAAATCGAACATCTGAATAAAGCAATAACCTTATAAAGATAGTGAAAAGTTCTCAAGGCCTTTTCCCTGAAAAGGCACAATCCCAGAACTTTGCAGGTACTAACTTATTTTAACTTTCCAGAACACAGAGAAAACAGCAGTCGTGCTAAGTTATTCTATTAAGCCTAAAACCAAATAAAACCCTGAAACCAAAATCTGACAAAGATAGTACAGGAAGAGTAATCGCATTTAATTACTGTTGCAAAAATTCTGAAATCAATTCCTACATTGCATTAAAAGAAAAAAAACAAAACTAAAGATCTAAAGGTAAAGTAGATTTTATTCCAGAAATCTATTATTGTGATTGACATGAACTATACTAATAAACTGAAGAAAAGATCTATATAGATTTTCAAAAGATTCTAAAAAGGTATCTATTTAAAAACACTCTTGCTAAAATAGTAATTTAAGAAATATATGA
This sequence comes from Rhinolophus sinicus, assembly GCF_057876585.1. Classification (NCBI taxonomy): domain Eukaryota; kingdom Metazoa; phylum Chordata; class Mammalia; order Chiroptera; family Rhinolophidae; genus Rhinolophus; species Rhinolophus sinicus. The sequence goes on from NC_142501.1 coordinate 141,678,906, forward strand.
GATCGAAAGTATATATTATTCAAACCAGAAGCATTCCTAATATACCAAACATCTAAACATACTATAACTCTAAAATAATTAAAACAATATGGTGGAAAGCCAGACCCAAACAAATAGTTCAGTGGAATCGAAGAGTGTTTAAAAGAAAATGTACATTTAGGAATGTAGCAATTAGTGGTATATTTAATATCAGTGGATAAGTATGATCTAGTCACCCAGTTAATCACTTGGAAAAATAATTAAGTTGAAATCTCTAGTTCATACCATACACATAAAAATGCTAGATAAATTAAAATATTTTATCAATTAAAAATACTGAAGAAAATATTTTTATAAGATTGGTGTAGGACAGAATTCCTAAAAAACCCATAAAACTCAGAAACAATAAAGGAAAAGATTTTCTGATAAAACATAAGAAGTAAAACAAGTATATGACCAAAGAGACTATACTGGGTTAATAGATAAATATCATAGCAGGAAAGATAATTATAATCGATAACAGACAAAGATTACTATACATAATATATAAAGAGCTCTCACAAATCTAGAAAGAAATATAAACAACCAAAAGGAAAACAGGAAAAAAGTAACTAAATAATTAATAGAAAAAGAAATGAATGAAAAAATAATTCAACCTAGTAATCAGGAAAATAAAAATTTAAACAACAATGAAATATTTTTCCCATCAGATTGACAGACATTTTTAAGAGTATTTTTTTAATTTTTACAAATTTATTTTTTTAATTACCATTGACATACAAAAGATTCTTATTATCCAGGACAGGTTACATCATCAGTGCATATAACTAGTAGAGAAAGCATTTATCAAAAGACATTTGGCATTGGCTATAAAATTTTAAATACACACACTCTGAACCAGCAATTTCACTTTTAAGAGCTAGTCTGCAATAGTATTCACCCATGTACCCAAAATTGTATGTTCAACGATGCTCAGTACAACATAGTTTCCAATTTTTCTCATAGTCAAAAAGTTCCTAAATAGAAGCACATTTAAATAAATGACAGTAATTTAAGAAATCACCTTAAGAATACCATGGAATACTCTGTAGATTTTTAAAAGAAAAGAGCAGATCACTACGTATGGATAGGAAAAATAAATACCAGCAAAACTACAAAACAGTACATAAAACATGACCTCTTTTTTAGTGAAATATATATTTGTATGCAGATACAAAAACAAAGAGGTACACGTATATGTACACACATTAGTATGTACAACTGCTATGAGAAAAAAATGGAAGCATATGAACCAATTGCCAGAAACTGCTTACTTTCTACATTATGCACATTGTATTAACTAGTTTATAATAATATACCTATATTATTTTTGTTATCAGAAAAATATTAAAATGTATGACATAGTGTGAAAGCACAGTAGAAACTACAATCTGTTGTGACTCACTTGTGGTCCTTGAAAATATCCGCCAGAAAATTTTGGTTAATGGCTGGAAATATCTTAAAGAGCTGCTTCTCCTTTAGTTTAGTGGCACAATCTTTTTCAAACATAAGGGGCTCTCTTTTCTAAAACAAAAAAGATAAAAATCATCCTTAAAATGGAATTTATAATATTATGCTGCTCCAAAAGCACGGTTATTTTGTTGCAAAAAGACTAATAATTTAAAAGCAATCACGGACTTTCTTCACCGATTAAAGGCTAAAATTAGTAATATAAGTATTTTGTACTATTTATTTATATCCCATTTTTACAAAGTATTTGAAGCTGTTCATAAATATATACACATACACACACAATCACACATATACAGATATAAGTGTGTATGTGTATATAAATATATACATACATACTCACACATACACACCAACACATTCAATTTATATTATATAAAAAAAGATGAAGAGATATATATGAATAAATAAACAGGATATAAATAAATGAAGAAGTCAGAGACTAGAAAAACAAAGGTAAGAATACAGGATATAAAGCTAGCAAGTAAAATTAGTATATAAATGCATGCCACAAAATCCTGTATAATTGCTAAAGGTGGGCCACAAATTCAGTTCTGACCTTCTTAGTGGCCAAAGCAAAGGGGGAAACAAAGATTCTCAGTGTCCATAAAATAAAAACAAACCAGTTGCTCAGGAGAAGTACAGCTTTTTCTGGTACTGAGACCTGAGAGAAATTTCTCCCATGGGTCCTCATAAAAGGGACACTGTGTGATGCTGTGAACAACGTCCTCAAAAACATATTCTCCTCAATGGGCAGAAACTACAATGTACAAATAAGTTGCAAATTCAGGTTGACAGAAAATCTTAAAATTCACAATTTTTAAAAATTTCAAACATATTTACTTCAAAATAACTGTATGAGAATTGTTACTAATTGTTATTTTTTCACAAGTCATATTTGGAGCTGTTCAAATTGCCAAACCAAAAGAACTTTTATAAAATGTGCTATTTTACTCCTAACCTAGGGTTATGGTAAACATTCTGATAGTGATTTCTAACTCTAAGACAATTTGCTGACATTGTGATAGAACTAATAATACTTTCGTTTGTTACAAAGATCCTAATGTCTGAAAAATAACTTCCTATCAAATTTCAAATTTCTGAAAATTCCTAAAATTAAAAATTATATAAATCTAGGACAATCCTAGAATAGTTATTGGTTTTGAACCCTAACCATATTTAGGCCATTTATAACACCAACTAACAATAAAAGAGGAACCACAATAGGTGACCACCTGACCAGTAAAAGAGACTTGTAAAGTTCAACACATTACACATTACAAAAGTGATAGACATAGCCACCTCAAGAATTAAAAATATTTCATGTTTTATTTAAAATATGCATTACGATCTGAACTTACAAAAAAATTCAGCGATCAGATTTACTAGCAAACTACCAGGTCATAGAATTTCTAAATTTCAAATTCAAAAAACTGAAAACTTATGACCTTAATCATCTTAAAATTAATTATTTTATTCATGTATTATGCCTAAAGCTTATTTTAATATTCTTTGCTTTGAAAAAACACAAAGTATTTTTCTCCTTTGGGGACAGAGCCAGGAGAAAGCATAAAAAAATTCTCTTACTGAGAGTCTGCCTATGGGGGAATCCTTGGGACTAAAAGAATACAGTTTCTATTACCCAACCCACAGAAAAACAAGCAAAATCACTGACAGAAAAAAAAGTGCATTAAGTTGGGAAGTCAAAGATGCTCATTTGTTTACTAATTTACTGAGAGATTAACAGGCAGGTTAGAACTATAAAGGTAAGTTTCAGTAGTGGAAAATGGCATTTCAACAAAAATGTCACATCGTTTGGGCATAAATTCTAGGCTTTCCCAATTTTTTTAAGAAAATCCATTTTTCCGATTTGTTATATATATAAAGAGGATGTTTGAAATACTAACTATAAGATCCTACTGAAGAGATTGTTCCCTGAATTATACAGAGGGTGCCAAAAAAATGTATATACATTTTAAGCAAGGAAAGCTGTATTAAAATTGTAATATTCAATGTATACCGATAACAAAAGATGAATACAAGTCACGTTTGACTTCTGCAATTATAAGAGGTGCTCAGAGTGGTTACCATCAGCGTCCAGACACTTCTGATTACGGCGAACTACTGCTTGAGCAACATTGACCAAGGTGTTCACTTGTGTACATTTTTTTTTTTTTTGGCACCCCTGGTATAAACATGCAAAGATGGGCATGGTAGCATAGTTCCAATTTAACCAGAAAATAAGTATGAAGGTGGAGGAATCCCATCATTGCCCTTATGCCCCAATTCTACGTATTTCAGCCAAATATAAAGGTATCCCTTTGAGCAGACAAATGAGTAAAAAAGAAAGTAAAAATGTCTTACTAAGAGTTATTTTTTCACTTGAGAATTGGACTAAATAACCTTTAAAGTATTTTTTCCTTATTAATTTTAAATTCTGTAATACAACTTTTCAGAATTTCAAAGAAGGCTAAGAAGAAATGCAAAAGAAACCAAATTCACTATGGCTTCATATAATTAGATATATTGAATAATGAACAAAAATAGATAAAGTTCAAAGTAAAATTTCTGTTTGAACTTGTTTAATTGAAAAGTTAGAGAAAAGTATTTAATTTTTAAATTCAAATTGTTAAATTTCTAAAATTTTCTCCAAAAAATTTTGTTTCAAAGATGGATACTTCTTTAAATAACAACAAAGACATTCTTATTGCTAATTTATGAATGAAATTATCTTTAAATGAAAGATTTTCACATTTCTAGAGTTTAAAAATTACATAAATGTTAAAAGCTAAGAAATATTCAGCTCAATCACCTGAAAAACTAAATCTAAAACAACAGACTGGTTTACCGTTATAGAATATCAACTAATTTCCAGAAGCAAAAACCTCCAATTTAAACTGTGTTTAAAACATTTTTCAATTTTAACATTAAGTTAATCAGGTTAAAAGAAGATTCCAGACTAAGAAATATATAATCAAATGCAAATCACAAAGTAAACATACATGATCAACCTAGAGTCAGAGACAAAGGCTTAATATTTATACTAACTCATACCAAATCGTGTTTTTCCTGTAAGGCAATTTCTTCTGACATTATTTCTCTGAGTGAAACTTTTTTAGTTTGAGTATTCCAATGATCGATTTCAGATGCTGCTAAAGTCTTCAGTAATTTTTTGCCTGTTCTCTGAGATGATTTTTGTTCAGTATTATCAAGACCAATATGCCCAAGCAGGGAAGGATCTACAAAAGCAGTATAAATAGTGTCAGACCCTCAACCAAAAAATGTACAAATTCAGTATTATACACTCTGTTACATCTACCTCAGAAAAACCCAAGAAATACGGTTTTTCACTTTGAACTTATAATGCAACTCTCAAGTTTCAAAATACATCTTTACATAAGTGCAAGCAAGAAATGACATGCAAATGTAGGAATATTTCAAATGAGCAATGATCTGGGTATCATGGTAAATCAACTCAATTCTTCCCCCTCTTTTTCATATCACATCGACACACAAAAAATAGTGACACATGTATACACCAGTTAACAAAGAAGTGGCAGCCAGCTCAAAGTGACAACTAGAGCAGCTCTGGTCAGCTCTGCCCAGCCACTCCAAGGACTGAAAGGATCAGTATTTTGGCAAACCCACTGGAGGCACACAATAAAAAGTGAGCAAATGATATTCAACATAAGGAACTGAACATTCTAAGAAGTTCACAATAACAGGATTTAATGTGTAACATATCTCTAAGGGATATCAATACATTCTGATACATTCCTTTGCTTTTCTAGAGAGAAGGGGGTAAAAAACCAACAAGCAGATACTATCATTCACATAACTCCTTGGGTATGCCCAGCTCTCAAACACCTTTAGCTCTTGAAGCTACCTTGGGAGCACAGGTCTGAACTAAAGCACTTCCCAAGAATCTTCAACCTGCAGTCCCAGTGTGGAGTAAAGAAAACAAGTATATGTAGGAATTCATGCACAAAAGGAAGGCCCTTATGAACAGGTTTGCCAACCTGCACTAATCACTGAAGACAATATTATCTAAGAGAAGTCTTCTGGAATCAAATATTTTCAATTTGGCAGATGTACCGAAAAAGCAGGCTGACTTTTGTGCTCTAGCAATACGAACATCAATAAAATTTTAGAATAACCAAGTTTTTTTAATCAATTTTGAATAACCAATATTTCTTAATATTTCAGTGATGCTCTCAAACAAACACATGAACACTTGACTGCTCTCAAAGCAGAACAGATTTCTTTCATTCAGAGCAAAATCTTAACAGGAAACACCTTGACTACATGTATCATATTAGCATATCTTATGTGTTCCACAGTACTCGTGAAAGCTAAATAGTATTACAGGGTATTTTTTTCTTCTATATGAAAATAAAATAAAACATACTTTTGAAAGAACTTTTGTCTGCAAATCAAAATGCTTAGGTAACATATTTTGTGGGAGTGTTAGTTAGGACAAGGGTTTCAAGGTCTGGGCTGTTTTTACTAAATGCTTTCCTGCTTAATGTTAAAATGAAGCACAGTATTTTGCAGATGCAGCAGTAAATAGAATGAGTTTGACAAGAACCCAACCAGATAAGCCTACACAGCTACAAAGAAATCAGCATGCAATTGACCAAATAGTGCAAGTGCATGCAAACAATGGCTAAGCCTCCCTTCCAAGAGACAGAGCTTTGGATGAGAATCCCCTCTCATTTTCTTGCTGCAAGTAAATAAAACTACCTAATGACAACCACATCTCATTCTTGAATAGAACACCCCAAGGGGCGAACCCCTTGAGTTTGGTAACAGAAGAATATTTAAAATAAGTTAAAATTCATACACATACACACACGTTTCATTATCAAGACAAGATCATTACAAGTAAAAACATGTGTTTTACCTCGCATAAACTTGCCGCAGGATACTTCTTCTTGTCTTTGTCTCTCCTAAACACAAATGCAGAGCAAGATTAACAAAGAAGGATGCTTTAGAAAACAAGATTATATTATTTTTCTTTAGAAATCATCTCTCCTTGTAAAATTATTAATCGTTCTTGTTAAAATCTAAGTAAAACAAATTAGATAAATAAAATTATAAATTATGAGTACATCCACATATTTTTTCCACTTATAGAGCTCTTATGCTATTTTTTTTTTTTTTTTTTTTTTTTTTTTTACTCTTTTTGAAAATTAATCACTACTGCAAGTCTTAAATTTAGGGAGTAAAAGCTATGGTATTTTTTTTTCCCTTAAAAAGATCCATATATTGAGTTCGATCGATCATTAACTATATAATTTAGTCAGTCTATAAATAATCTAAAGTACTGGAAAGAGGAAAAAAATCAGTAATTTGTTAAGTGGTAAAAGTTCATTCTCAAAGTCAAAATGCAATAAAACTCTTTCCTGTAACAGTATATTTTATTGAAGGAAGATGACAAAATAGACACAAAGAAGCTCTTTATAAAAAAGAATCCTACCAACCATTATAGATTCTTTCCATTTCTCATGAATCACTTTAGCCAGATTCAGATCTATATGAACCACACAATCCTCAACTGTTAGAGACCCTTGTAAGGGGAAAGAAGAAAATACACTCATTACTCATTATACATTTATAGAAAACGTACTCAGCTACTTTATGCATCATAATACTAACTTGTATTATTAACTACTAACCTATGTTTCTAGTTCTAAATCTCTTGGAATATTTTTATTTATGCAATATATCATTGTTTTCACAGTTCTTGGCTGACGCAATTATACAATGCTTCATATATTTAAGTTATTCATGTCCATTAGTATAAATAAATTTCATTTATTCATTAGTCAAGACTTTTCAGTAAGTTTGTTCTAAGAAATTTATCTTGCCTTATATGTATCTGGAATAGCACCAAAGATTCAAAAAGGTTCATCTGTGTAAATAAGTAAGAGGTAAATACCAGAGGAAACTTGATACACACGCACGCATGCATGCGCGCGCATGATGGACACAAACTCTATATAAATACTCTAGCTCTTCAAATTACATTTTCAAAAATCCTCTCCAAACACGCTGTGTCAAAAATAAGGTCGGCAATACAAATTACTTTTACATTTCAGTTAACATATAAAATAACTTTAAATTGAAATAGAACTCTCTATATTCTATTCACATAAAAACACACATATAGGTAAATTTACTTTTTCCTTACCTGAATCAATACCAACAGGGCCAAATAATTCATTGAGCTGAAAAGCCAGTTCAGGGGGTAATGCCAGTTCCAGACAGTCTATGGTCAGAGATTTGGCCATCACTGGCGTGGGATTCAACATCTCAGTTTTGTCGTCTTCACTACCTCCAGCTGACAAAGTATTCCCTGCCATTAGAATATTTTCCATTTCCTGTTCTTCTTCATTCATGAATTCTTCCATGTTTGGAAATTTCACATAATCCTTTGGAAGACTTTCATTTTTCTTTATTTCAAAAGAGTCAGTAAAATAAATTTCTTCATTTAATTCAAGATTTGAAGTGCTCGATACAGAGTTTAAAATATCAGGTAAGTTCAAAGAATGAATACTATCTCCAATTTCTGTGACTTCTAGATTCTTCTCCACTTCGCTCACATCTTGAACAGTAGTAGGTTTTAATGTACCTGAAAAAGACTGGTTAATGTTATATAAACCTGAAAGTTCTGCCTGACTATTAGGAAGTACTTCATTAGTATTTTTCAGATCTACAGTGGCATGAGGAAACACACTTGTTATTAATCCATGTTTTTCGGTAGTTATAGCTCTTATTTCTGCCTGCTCTGAGTTTCCCTTTTCGGAATCACTGGTAGATTGTACATTAGTGTTAGCGATAACAACTGCATGGCTAAATTCCGGCACAGAAGAATTAGAACCCTCTAAGGTTCCTCTTTGGCTAATAATTTCCTTCAAATTCAATCCCAGAGAAAATGGCCCAGTTTGTGCTTCATCATATGATTTTTGGATATTTTCAAATTCAGTATCCTCACATAATTTAGTTTCAGAATCCAACAAAAGGCTTGTGGCCCAAATAATATCTTTGTTACACCTCTCATATAAGTCTTTAAGGGCTTCTAATGAAAAGGATCCAAATAGTTTACAAAGAATGTTAAGATTTTCAGATTCATCAGCACTGGTAAGCTCACTTTCTTCAACAAATGTGCTCTTATCATACATTACCCTATATGGAATTGTTTCTTGAACATCTAACTTTGAGTTAATACTGAAATCTTTTGGTTTAAATCCATCTAATCTTCCTATTAATACTTTCATAGAATCTGAAACACTAATTTTATTCTTTTCTATTTTCCATAAGAGAGCAAAATCCTGTGGTTCAGTCTGTGTACATATGTCTACTTCTATTCCAGGGACTTCTTTAGGCCTTCCTTCTGGAAATTCAGCTAAAGTTTGTGGTTCTACTACTCCAGGAATAGTTGGAGCACTATTGGTAAAAACAAGAGACAATGTGTGTTGCCCATGGATCTTTTCACTTGGACAAGTCTTATTCTCACACGTCATTTCACCGGATGGCATTTCAGAACTTCCTAGAGTACAGCTACCCAACGTTTTTAGGTCTTCAGGGCTTGTGCCCCAACAGGCCTCATGTGCTGTGTATAAGGATATTTCATTCATATTGTCACTAGTTCCAAATTCTGGATTGGGTTCATTTAAGCCAACCTTTGGCACTCTTGATCTGTGCTCTCTCTGAGCTAAAGAATCAGATGAAGGCCAGTCGCCCACAATGTTGAATGAGTTTTCAGTATTTTTATAAGAATCATAGTTACAGCTACTGAAAGATTCTGAAGCATCACACTGTGACCTGTCATCCTCTACATTTTCAGGTGGAGATCCTCGTTGCTGGATATGATCTCTATTCATAGATAGACTATTATCTAATACTTTGTGTGATGGTGGGCGATTATGTGTGTCACTTTGTACAGAGAAAGCTTTTTCAGTTTTTCGGTTCCTTTTTGTCCTCTGACCAATAGTCTTGTCAACTGGCCAATCACCAACAAAATTTGATAGCTCATGCTGCGGGCACTTTTCCAAAGTTGATATGCTTTTTTGTTTTCCAAAGGTGTTTTTCTTTACCATTGCTCTTTCTTCCAATATTTCGCCAGGTGAAGAGTTTTCATTTTGAAGTGGTATAGTATTTGAAAGATCACAGACTTCCTGATTATTTTCACCATAGCTAATGCTAGGTGACATTCCTTCTATAAAACTATCTGCATCAGTTTTACTATACTCTTTTTCAGAAATCATTTCTACTTGCTCTTCTTTTTCACTTTTGGCTGTTACTCGTACTCTGCTTTCAGAATCAGAAAAATACATTTCTGGAACTTTCTGAATGAAAGCACTCTGAATGTTAGCATTCGTATCACTTATTTCTTTTCTTCCTTTGTTTAAATATGCATTAGGAAGACATGTGTCATTCTCAGGTAACATAGTTTCTTTGGTCACTTCAAGCTTCTTCTCTTCAATGAACTCTAAGTGCTTCAAAGATGAGGATAAAACATTTTCTTCTTTTTCAGAGGTAATATCTTCATTGTCTCTTGGGCTGTAAGATTTTTTTTTAAGTATTATAAGGAAGTCTCTTAATGTTACCATTAATATTATGATTTAAATTAAAGAAGCATTAATTAACTGAAAGACAGGGCACTTAACATTTATTTATTCTAAAAAGTACAGAAAAACACTACATTAAAATTATAAAAGCTAAGCTTGATCTTTCCTTAATACACTATGAATACATCCCTTCCTTTGTTGTAACTCCAACATCTAGCACTATGCTTGGCATATAGGAAGCATCAAAACTTTTTTTGAATTGAATAAAAAACATGAGATTTTCAGGTGATGTGATTCTTATGCATAAATATTAAAGTTAAGTTTCTAAATTTGTTTCCAGATTAGGACACTCCCTCCCTGGCTTCTTTCCTACCTATTTAAGCTTAATATATGTGAAACTAAGTATGCCTCTCTACCACCTATCTGTCGTTTGCTATAGAGGAAAATGCTTAAGCTTCATTTACAAAGTCAGAGTCAACTAACTTGATATGTACAATTAAGAGAAATGAGAGAAAGGGAGGAGAGCTCTCATTTGAGATGTCGCTTATTAAATTTTTTAAAACTATCTGTGATGTTAATTTCAGACTCACGGCACTTTTACCTAATCACTACACTTTCAACTTCAATGCCCTTTTCCTTATTCAATTTGTCAACAATCTTCCTTCCTTTCTTTCTTTATTCCAGGTACTCTCAGAGCCCCACCTCTCTCATGAAGCCTTCCTACAAAATCACATCTAGCACTCAGTTTTCTATATGCCAGATGCTATTCTAAGTTCCTTAAAAGTGTGAATTCATAATCCTTATGAGATCCTTACGAGCAAAGTACTATTATTGCCATTTTAGAAATGAAGAGATGAAGTATAGAGAGATACAGATTACAAAACTTTGGGATTTGAAGCCAGAAAATAGAGCTCAAGAGCCCATGCTCTTCACCACTATGCAACACTGCTCCTCAATGTAAGGGCATTTACACATTTTCTCTTCCCATCTCCCAACTCCTTTTTCATAGAGCTTCTCCATCCCTTACTGTCACAAAACACGGGAGATTCAGACCTCTCTATATATTTAAGGTTCTTCTTTACTCATTTATTACATTGTTTGTATGTCCTAAATGTTTAACAGAATCAGTACTATCCTGGATTGCAAATTTTCAAAAGGCTATGACTTGTATTACTTAGTAAAACTATATCATTAATAATTAAATTTTACGAGACTAGCTTGAAAGAGTATTTTTACTAATACCTAAGGAAATTAAGTGATGTGACTTATCCAAAATAATAACAGAGGAGATAAGGTAACTGATAAGTACTGGAATAGCAGGAAGTTACATAATGAAGACAGGGTATTCATAGTATAAACATGGACCCGCAAAACCCTGAGGACAATGAAAAAAACTCCCATGTCATCAGCCATATAAACTTTTACCTTTTGCTAATCATATACATCCTGCTTCAGGTAAGACTATATATAAGCCCTACAAGTAACAAATATCTAATCTACCTTATTTTTAAAGTTATTTGACAGTGATTTCACAAGATCCAATATTATCACATTTTTAAAAATTAAGTTTCCAATTGAATGTTAGTACATAAGGACTTTAACCTACCTAGAACTTCTGTCCTCACAAGAATATGCACACAACTCAATACGTTCAATTTTCTCTGGAACTGAAGAACTCATGATTATTGGCACTGAAACAAAACGTTGATAGTGTTCCGACATTCTTGTTATTTTTTCTTTGCTTACCCCATGAATATTACGCCTATTTCAGGGGAGAAAAGGATAGAAGGAATATTGGTAATTAAGTTTTTTAAAAAATCAAAACATATCATGTCAAGAAAAACAATAATATATTTCTAACACAAAAATATCAAAACTGGTTTATTTTAATTAACAATATATGTCATTTGAATCTAATTTTCATTTTATTTAGGATGATTTAAATTACCATTTTCTTAATTGTTCCATATAATCTTTTCTAAACATCTTTAGCAACTTGGGAAAAAATGAGCAGATCCTAATAACTTTAAGAGAAATTATTCTCAAGCTCTGAAAAAAAAAAAAATCTCATAAGAATATGACCATTGTTTCCAGGCTTTAATTAGTTTTAAATAGCAAGTAAAAAAATTCCCCTACAAAGGCTTCTACTTATGCCAGTATGGCAGACTAGAACAAAGGGTCCTCCTGTTGCAATAAAACTGAATTCTAAGTGAATTAAAGCAAACATATATTTTAATATTTTAAGTTCAAGCAAAGAAAAAAAAATTCCTAGTACCTGAAGTCTCCGGATGTCCAAATATGAAGTTTGTTATATTTGTGCTTTTACTCATGATGGCTTATTTTTTTGTGTGTTTTTCTTCATTAGCTTACATCTAGTTGAACCTAATATATGGGAATCTTTAGGCCTTAAAGTAGGGATGCTTTCATTCATACAGCATCTGGATTTCCATCTTCCAGGAGGCCCAATGGTATGCTTTATTCCCTCAAGGGTCCTGTCTTAATGAAAACATCTCAGTTGCAACTCTTCTATCTCAGGATGGACCAAGGCTTAGTGTCCGGATCCCAGGGTTATTATTAGCATTTGCCACCTGGCAAATTTGGCTTTCATATATACCTACCTCGATCTTGTCTGGGTTCAGATCACAGAGAAGCAAAGAGATAGAAAATATGAAAGATAGGTTAAGAGACATAGACATAGAGGACAGAGCAAAAAGGTCTAATGTCTAAAGGTCTATATGTCTAATCCACGTCCCAGAAAGAGAAAAGAGAGTAAATGGGACAGAAGCAATTTAAAGAAAAATAGCTGAGAATTTTCCAGAACTGATGAAAGAAATCACCCTGATCTCAGAAGTCCAACAAATCCCAAACAAATAATAAGAAACCCACAACGAGAAACATAGTAATGAAATTATAATTCACCAAAGATAGAGATGATACTAAAAGCAACCAGAAATTTAAAAAACATAAAACAAAAAACTAGTCGTCTACAATGAAACCAACTATTAGAATTATAGCTGACTTAACAAAAATGGAAGTCAGAAGAGAATCATAAACTGTCGATCTCAAATATATGCAACCATCAAAAGTATCTTAAAAGAATAAGGACAATAAAACATAGTTCAGGTATTAAAAAAAAAACAAAAAAAAAAACAAGTTTGACATGAAGCAGGCCTACACTGTAAAGGAAATCCTAAAAGATAAATGTTAGGCAGAAGGAAATTCCCAGATGAAAGGTCTATGATGAAAGAAAAATTAAGCACAAAGCAATAACTACATGAGTGAAAACAAACACTGGACATTCACAGCATGTAAGTTGGTAGGGAAGTGAAGCATCAGAGTTAAAATGTTTAAAAGTCCTTGTATTTGTGAGGAGGAAAGTGAAGAAAATGGTTAACCTTTAAAGTCCGCATAGTAAAAATTTTAATGTAACCATTAAAAGAAAATAGTATATAATTTCCAAATTAGCAAAGAAGGAAAAAATGAGTAAGAAGATTTGCATTCAATCAAAAAAATCCAAAATAAGGCATGATCAGAGACAAAAATTCAAATACATAATTTTCTGGGATAGGAAAAAAAAAAATCCCAGAAAAGGTGAGATACACAGCAAGAAACAAGACCAATTATATGAATAATCAAAATAACTGTAAAAGAACTCAGCTTATAAGTTAAAAGCCAAAGATGAATAGAATGGATTTTTTAAAAGCCAGCCATACTGGTTACAAGAGATACACCTACACATAAAGATAATAAAAGATTGAAAGTATGAAAAAAGAAATAACACTCAAATACTAACTAAAAGGAAGCTGGTGTAGTACTAGTAGCATTAGAAAAATTAGACTTTAAAATAAAAATTAATATTAAGGATAAGAGAAATCACTAGACAAAGATAAAATGTTCAATTAATTAGAGTGATATAAAAATCTTAAACTTCTATGCACTTCAAAAAATATCCTCAGAATATATAAGTGAAAATAGGCAGAATTCTAAGAAGAAACTGACATATTCAACACAATACAGGGAGATTTCAACACACTACCCACTTAGATTTCCTCACCTTTCTCTTAAACATTAATCAAACATTTTTTTAAAAAATTAAGCTATAGGAGATGTGAGCACCAGAATTAACAAGCATGATTTAATGACATTAACACAATATAACCAGTATATATTCTTATCAAGCATACATGAAACATTATTAAAAATCTGACAATGAACTAAACCATAAAAAATGTCTTTAAAAATATCAGGGAATTAGTATCACACAAACTGCACAATCTTACCTACTGTAGTTAAGTTGAAAACCAGTTTTTAAAAAAGATAAAGTTAAAAACCATCTGTTCAGAAATTTAAAAGCATAGTTCTAAATAACCCAAGGGTTAAAGAATAAAGTCAATCATAATATAAATTAGAAAATAAATAATTTTAAAAAGTATTATATTAATATATTCAAGTTCTGGGAGAAGCTAACATAGTATCGCACCCAGGAAAATTATAACAACAAATCCTATTAGAAAATGACCTAAACTTTCAGGTAAAGATTTTTTAAAATAAAAATAAACAAAGGTATTTTTTTCTTGAAAAGCAAAGAAAGTATAATAAGAGAGAAGTAGACATGATTAAATATAAAACAAACTTACAACAAAAAGATCAACAAAGCAAAGAGTTGTTTATTTGAAAAGGCTAACAAAAAAGGAAGATACACATAAACATACTAGGATAAAAAGGGGAAGTATGACGCAGCAGAGATGTAAATGGTAAGAGAATACTATACTTGTTAAGCATTAATAAATTTGAAAACTTTCGTGTAATGGAAAAATTTCAACTAAATCTTCTCAGAAAGAAAAGAACCAGATCCAGACAGTTTCATCAGTAAATTCTATCATTCAAACTTACATAAATTCATAAAAGAGGGAAAGAAGAAATACTTCCCAACTAATTTTATGAACGAACCTAAAACGATGATACCAAAGCCAGGCAAGGCAGGGCAAGGAAGAAAAACTTGTAGGTCAATCTCACTCATTTATACAGATAACGTATCAAAAGAATCAAAGGGATAAAGTACTGATACATGCTACAACATGGATGAACCCTGAAACATTATGCTAAGTTAAGATTTCAGACACAAAAGGCCACATACAGTATGACTCCATTTATATGCAAAGTCCAGAATACACAAATCCATAAAGAAAAGCCTATTAGTGGCTGCCAGGGAAGCCGGGAATTGGGAGTGACTTATAGCAGGTTTGGGGTTTCTTTTTAAAGTGATGGTTGATTGCACAACATTGTGAATACATTAAAATTAGGTTGTCCTTTAGTTAGTATAGAAATTAGTTAAAATTACCAACAAGAAAGTACCTTGACCAAAATTAAGTTATGGCTATCTCTGAGGGAGTATAGAGCACAAAGAAAAACACATTGTATGTCCATGTCCTCAGTAACATTTTTATTCAAGTCAAACAGTCAAATAAAGAATGGCAGGAAGGGTGGGGAGGGAGGCTGAAATGCCTGGACAACCAGACATTTGGTACCTTTTATCTGTTTATAACTCCTCACTTTCTTCCAGTATTCTAAGTCACTAGGCAGCTACAATAATTTGTTCCTCCCAGTAGCACATGGTTCAGGTATGCCAAACCCTAGGGTCTGTTCTAGTTTCAGATATTGACATTATATTATTAAGTAATAAAGTACGGACTATGTAAGACAATTGGAATTTTTCTGTTAATTAACTCGATTTTGGAACAAAAAGATACAAATTCATAAACTGAAAAAAATGGCCTATAGGCAATACAAAATTTGTTATCAAATTTTAAATGGCAAAGTTGCAATCTAATCCATTTTGTTTCATTCATTATTCATAAGGGGAAAAAAATCTAGATAGACTTTTTATCACTATCATGAAATAAAAATATATGTTAGATACTCTCCAAGTTATACCTTGCAAGTTCCTTTGGTTTGAACTTCCACCATGTGTCCGGTTCCCGGAAAAGGACTTTATATTTATGTTTTTGAGACTACATACAAAAAAGACAAAAGCATTTAAAAATAATTACTTTTATGAAATTAAATTCAGTATACCCAAATTCATAGCACGTTAAAACTAAAAGAACCTAAAAGATTATCTAATCTTGAGGAGTCTGTTAAACTGGTAAATTAATCTCCTTGACCCAGCAATTAACTTTTAGAAATTTATGCTACTGATGAAATACTTATGTAAGAATGTGAATATATATACACAACAAGGTTACCCAGTTCACCATTATTTGTAACAGCAAAAAAATGCACCCAACTCAGTAGCTTATGGAACTAGCTAAATAAAGGAATGAGCAACCATACAATGAAAATATTATACAGTAATTTTTTAAATTCTATATGTATTAATGAGAAAACATCCTTAATATAAATTGCGAAGAAAGTAAGACACAGAATTGTCAGCTGGGTAAAAACGGATTACACATTTGCACATGCATAGAAATCTTCTGGAAATATTCTCAAAAATACTATTAGAAGTATCTACCTCAAGGGAGAAAGATTTTAGGACATCATTTTTAGGGTTTGACATTTTTATGCATAACTTTTATAATTTTAAAACTATTTTAAGTAATATCTCATTTTATTTCTCAAAACTCTAATATGACTATAATCTAAAAAGCCAAGCCCTAGACTTATGCACTCGATTCATCTCCTCTCCATTTCAAGGATAATTTCAGCAATTTTCCCCTTTCTGAGGCATCATTAATTTTTCCCTCCTTCCTAAATCAATCCCATCACATTCAGTTACTTCTCCCATCTTACTATTAACCCCACTTCCCCTGCCAGCTACCTCTCCATTTTCCTGTCCCCCTTTGTAGAAAAAATGTCTCAAAATAATAATATTCTGTCCTAATTCCTCTCCTTCTAGCCCCTCTTAAACCCACTCGCAATGGCTACTCCACTGAAACTGGGCATCAAGACCATGAATTACTTCCACATTGAAAAAAATGCTATGGTTAATTCTGTACTCTTTTACTTGACCTTCAGCTGCAGCCATCACATTTCATCATCTCTTCTTACACTTTTCATTGCACACTATTGCTCTTCCTCCTATCCCACTGAGCGGCTGTTCAGTCTTTTTTGCTGGTCCCTCTTTTTCACCTAGACCTCGTCTCACAGTGGGATGCATACCCCAGACTTGGTCCTTGGTCCTCTTCTCTTGATCTACACTCTCTTCCTCAGTACTATCACTCCATTCGCTGGCATTGAATATTATATTATCCATATGGTAATGACTCTCTAACTGTATCGTTAGCCCAAAACTCACTCTTGAACTCCAAACTCGTAGATCCAACTACTCATTCCAACTACCTATGTTTGAATTTAACATAGTCAAACCTAAACTTTTTGAAATCCATTATCCTACACCCACCCCAAATCCCATCATATGACTGTTTTTGGAGACAGGGCCTGTAGGGAGGTAAATGAGGTCATAATGGTGGGGCCCTGATCTGACAGGATTAGTGTCTTATAAGAAGAGACACCAGAGAACTCACTCTCTATACTATGTCAGAACATAGCTAGAAGATGGCCATTTGGAAGCCAGGAAGAGAACTCTCACCAGAAACCAACCCCGCCGGACTTTAACCTGGGACTTCTAATCTCCAGAACGGTGAGAAAATAAATTTCAGATGTGTAAGCCAATCTGTGGTATTTTGTTATGGCAACCTGAGCTGATCAATACAACTTCCATGTCACTCAAGGTAAAATCCAAAGTACTTAAGTGATCTATGAGCCCACGCATAATCTGCCCTACCATCTTCCCAACCACCATTACAGCTCTGACCTCAACTCCTACTACTGATCCCCTCAGTTTTATGACAAGATGCCAAAAGTGGTCACTGCTACTTTATGTCATTACTGACAGAAAAGCCCAAACGTCAACCCAGGAAAAGTAGGAAGTTACATAACACCCTGTAATGAGCGTATTCACTTCCGTCTCCTCGCCTCAGCACCAAATTTCATACAAATTATTCCAGTCCTAGCAACAGCCTGGTCTCTAATTACCTAACAGGTGTCATGCAGTTCTTAGGATCAATTAACTATAAATGCACACACAGGATAAAAAAAAAGGGAGAGAGAGACTATGAATTTAAAGACCTTTTCAATTCCTACATCAATAGGCAAATCTTAACATGTTATATTAACTGAGAGGATTCTGACTTGGTAAGTTCTATGCTAGCCCACAGGGAAGATATATATATATTTAAAGCAAAGTGACAGTTTGTCAGTTGCCACTAAACATACTTGACTGCTCCTTATTGATCCCCAACTCACTACCTAGCGACTTTTGTAAATGATAGTCAAGATAGGAATAGTTATCTCCAATCTATTCCACTCCCCCACAACTTTCTTTATCTCTCTACCAAAGAAGCAAAATGTGATCTTCCTTCTCCACAGTAATTCTGTTATCTAAAAAATGAGTTTGGCACTCTATGACAAGCAGGAGTCCTTTATAGTTCTAAGTAGAGTTGGGAAGAGCCAAGAAATCAATGCTGAAAAAACAGCTTTATATATAAGAAATATAGGGAAAGGAAAACATAGAAGCCCAAAGGCTAAATGAAAAATCACAAACATAATAATTTGGGTTTTTCTTTGTTCTGTAAGCAGGAAAACAAAGTGTTAAAGAACTTTCTAAGATGATAGTAGGAAGCTAAGGAAAACCTACAGAGAAGTCAAGTAAGGTTAATGGGGAAAGCGTATCCCTGTGGCGACTATATTAGTCTAGAAATTAGGAACTCTTCAAGGCCAGAAAGCAAACCAAATTTCAGTTCCCAATATACTAAAAACGAGTCTTTTTGTTTCCTCTACTCCCCTGCACAAAAGTAAAATCTCCTTTGTTTTCAAAGGACACATAATTTTCTTCAGAAGAGTGAGGATCAGACCTTCAAAATAGCACAAGAGCATTAGGCACAGCAAAGGAGATGTGTTGGCTAGATGTGTTGAAGACATAAAAGAGGAAATACTATTAATTCACTAAAGAAGCATAAATTAAGCTTTCATCTGCTGGCCATGTGCTAATCTTGAGGGAACACACGAAACAATATCCCATACTCACAAAAGCTTCATTCATCAATTTACTCAAGGAAAATATATTTACTATATGCCAACCATAGTGCTACACCCTGAAGATTCAATGATGAACAAAACAATGATCCTACCCTCACGAATATATACAGAGGGTGCCAAAAAAATGTATACACATTTTAAGAAAGGAAAAAAACTGTATTAAAATTGTAATACTCAACATATACCTATAACAAAAAATGAATACAAGTCATGTGTATACATTTTTTTTGGCACCCCCGGTAGATGACCTAGAGCCAAATGTAGCCAATCAGCCAGTATTTGTACAGCCTAGAAGCTAAGAATAGTTTATATACCTTTAAAGTTTTGTTTAAAAAGAAAAGAAAAAAAGGATATGCAATATACTGTATGTGGCCCCCAAAATCGAAAACATTTACTATCTGGTGTTTTATAGGAAATACTTAGCCAACCCATGGCCTACTGATAAAAGCAGTGTGCTTAATTAATGCTATGACAGAAGTAAGCCAGGGTGGCATTAAAGCAGAAAGATTGCCCAACTCAGCTTTTTAGTAAGTTAATGTATGCTAACTTCCTGGAAAAGGTGACATCAAAGCTGGGCAAAAAAGGAAGCTTGCAAATTGGGACAACTGAGAATAGTTGAATTTATAGAATTCTGAATTTCTCAAAATAGCAAAATTTCAAAAGAAATTTGGTGAATAACAAAGAACCACCAAATTTTGATCCTGCCAAGTAAGAGCAATAAGAAATAAGTATTTGAATCCCTGGACGTAAAACCCAAAAAAATTTAGCTTTATAGAAAAACTATTCCTATTTTTCTCATTTTGTTGAAGACCAGAGAAAGCTCAGTTACAGACCGTCCAAGGACACTTTGCTTGAGATTCACTTATGTAATTAACATCCCAAGTAATTTCAAACCCATTATTATAGACTTATGACAATTATAGTACAAACCAAAGCAACGTATGGCTTCATTTCCCATGCCTGTAGGTTTGTATTATCTATTATTATGGGAGATACCTTCTTCTCAAATGCTTCTTTTGCTGAAAAACACAAACAGAAAATAATTTTTAATAATAATATTAAGTGTTGCCTTGGTATTTTAAAAATTTGATCTTTTCATACTTTGAAAATCATAGTATATGTTAATTTTACTCACAGCTCTACTTCTAAATAGCACTTATGAGTATATGAAAAAATTAAAGTACAAGTAAATATTGAATAATAATTTGAATACTAAATAAATACTAAAGTTATAATCAGAGAAAATCTATATGATCTAAGTTTTATGTGTGTGTTACATATATAAACAGCACAAATGAAAAAAAAAAGTTATCAAAAACAGTATCATGCTAAAATCAACAGGGTATCCTGGATAACACTCTGGAACAGAAAAGGACTTTTGTAGAAAAACTGAAATCCAAATAAAGTCTGGAGTTTAAAAGTAATGTACCTGAGATACTGTGATATATCATTAGAAATATATATTTGGTCTTCATCCTGTTCCTAGCACAGAGCTTCTAAAACCCTTGGAATTTCCTAAGTGATGAGAGCTTAAAGATATTTCTTACTTTAATAAAGTGACTTTTGGACAGGACCTACGGATTTGGGGTTGGTTTTCAGTGCTAACCTAATGATTACAAGGTTGGAACTTTCAGCCTCACCCCAAGACTGCAGGGGAGGGGAGAGGGGATGAAGACTGAGTTCAGTTGTCAATGATTTAATCAATCACGCCTATGTAACGAAGCCTCCATAGAAACCTAAAAGGAGAGGGTTTGGAGAACTTTCAGGTTGGTAAACACATGGAGGTGCACACCTGGATTCAAGGTCACAGAAGCCCCACCCCTTTCCCCACACCTTGTGTGCATCTCTTCCATCTGGCTGTTCCTGAGTTATATCCTTTTATAATAAATCAGTAATCTTGTGAGTAAACAAAGCTTTCCTGACTTCTGTGAGATACTCTAGCAAATTAATCGAACCCAAGGAGGGGGTCACTGGAACCTCCAGTTTGTAGCCCATGAGTCAAAAGCAGGTTTGTGACTGACATTTAAAGTAAAGGGCGGTCTTGTGGGACTGGGCACTTTACTTGTGGAATCTGATTCTATCTCTAGGTAGATAGTGTCAGACTTGTCCTAGAATTGCTTGTTGGTGTGGGGAAGCCTCCACACACACATTGCTTAGTCTAGTTGTGTAGGACACAGCTCCCTGGCCCATGCTGGTATTACGAGCCTTGCGACCTCAGCCTCCACACACACATTGCAATTGGGTCTAGGAAACTTTTTCAGTACCAATATTAACTTCTTAGTCTTGACAAACGTACCATGGTTATATAAGATGTTAATATTAGGGGAAAATGGATGAGGGGTATATAGGAACTCTATACTGCCTTTGCAACTTTTCCATACATCTAAAATTATTCCAAAACAAAGTTTAAAAACAAACAAAAAATATAAACACCAAAAAGAACAAGATGTAATGATTGAAGTAAACATTATCATATACTGTTGTGCAAGAGGTTTTCTTATAAAACTACCTTTTTTCCAAGAAATTAAACAATTCAGGAAATTAATAATGAACCACAATAAATAAGCCTTATAAGAAAATTATTTGGAAGTTTTAAAAGTTTTGTATACTCTCTTACAATGCAATAATAAAAAGACAAATAATCCAATTTAAAAATGGCAAAACTTGAACAGTTTTCCAAAGATAAACAAATGGCCAATACGCACACAAAAAGATCCTCAACGTCATTAGCTATCAGGGAAACGCAAATCAAAACCACAATGAGATATCATTTCACAACCACCATGATAGCTATAATCAAAAAGTCAGAAAATGCTAACAAGTGTTGGTGAAGATGTGGAGAAGTTGGAACCCTCACAAACTAGTAGTGGGAATGTAAAATCGTGCAGTTGCTTTATAGAACAGCTTGGCAGTTCCTAAAAATGTTAGACATAGACAGGCATGTTCACAGCAACATTATTCATAATAGCCGAAAGGTGGAAAACAACCCAAATGTTCATCAACTGGTGAATGGATAAATAAAATATGGCATATCTATAGGATGGAATATTACTCAGCCATAAAAAGAAATGAAGTACTGACACATGCTACAACATGGATGAATGTTGAAAACATTATGCTAAATGAAAGACGCCATTCACAAAAGACCACATAGTATATGATTCCACTTATATAAAATGTCCAGAATAGGCAAACCTATAGAGATGGAAAGTAGTTTGGTAATTGTCTCGAGAGAGGTTGAAGAGAAATGAGGAGTGACTGTTAATTAGTACTGGATCTTTTTAAGGTGATAAAAATGTTCTAAAATTGATTGTGGTGATAGTTGTACAACTCTATACTAAAAACAATGTGAAATATTTCTCAATAAAGCTGTTTAAAAAAGAATTCTGCCTATAAATTTAATATTACTATTGCTGTGGTTGTTGCTATAGTAAGGGCATGTTGAACCATTGCTAAGCATTTTTCATTCTGATTTAACTTTAACAGTTAAATGATTTAACTAAAACAGTCCTGGGGGTTAACTATTATTATGTCCTTTCACAGATGAAGGCTGGGCTTGGAGTATAAATAACTTGCACAGGATCGCAGTGAGTAACTGGCAAATCCAAGATTGCTCTTTACCATATCATATGGTTTCCTTTATTTTTAGTTGTGTTGACTTTTTTTTTCATATTCCTGAGTTCTTACTTTAATATTTAGTTCAAGAAGGAATACAGAAAATTTTAACGATGTCTGAAGACAGTAAACTCAAGAATCACCTTCACAGTGCGTGTATCATGAATGGCTAAGTAAAATATTGTCTATATGTCTTAATAAGATTCCCCATTCGAAATCCAAACTATTCATATAACTAAACACTTACTGATAAAACCATCTTCAGTGAATAGACAGTGCACTAATAAAGATTTTAATGTTTAACCTATGATCTCCCTGCAGATTCAGTTTGAGGAGAGCCATTTTTACTCTTACACTAACTTCCATAAAAATTAAGCCAACCTAGGGAAAACTAGTGGTTAACAATGTAAATTCCATTTTAGGAACAGGAACCAGAGCATACCAGACAGCTATACCTATCTTGAGTCATTCTGAAACCCAAGTAGGAAATACGATTTATTTCTGAAAAAATCTCCGTTGATTAAATGAAACTTAAACACGACGTGCAGTTTTCTAAGCATTTTACAAAAATTAACTCGTTTAATCCTCATAACAGCTCTGAGGAGATCTTTTACCTCTTATTATGTAACATTAAGATGTGTTATAATTTTATGTATACGTTAGTTATATAAATTAAAGTTAATTATAACTAAAAGCTACATGTCTCTCAAAATACAAATACTAAGAAAATGTTTTCTGGGGTCAACCCGGTGGCTCAGGTGGTTGGAGCAGTACGCTCGTAACGCTGAGGTCGCAAGGCTCGTAATACCAGCATGGGCCAGGGAGCTGTGTCCTACACAACTAGACTAAGGAACAATGGCTTGAACTGGAGTAGTGGGGGGGGGAGGCAGGAGAAAGGGGGGAAAAGAAAAAGAAAATGTTTTCTTTATATTACTTTTAATGTTCTCTGGAATCTGATATTTATTCTTACCACGATTCTGGTTCCATTCATGTGCTTCTCCTAAATACTTTACATCAAACTGGTACTGTCCATTTATGTAAAAATAATCATCAGTACTAAGAATGACTCCACTCGGATTATCCTCTTGCAAAGTCCTGTGAATGATAAATGAAATTATTTTCTTAATTTTTCTTCTAAATTCTCTCTCCTAATTTTCACAAGGTCATAATCCCAATAAAAAAATTCAAGTATTATTATTTAAAAGCATGAGAATATGGTCATATTCAAATAAATCATACTGGGAATCCTCTAAGCAGAAGTTTAACTCTCTATACAACTGACCTAAGACAAGTCTATTTTTCTTTATGTAAGTTATTTCAGAAAACATTTTTAATGTTATAAAGTCCTTCATCATCAGCTATAATATAAAGGTTTGAAAATTAACAAATTTTTAATTATCAAGAAAACCTGGTAACTGAAAATGCTTCGGAATCTCACCGGTCACAGGCATCCCCCTAATCTGGTCACTTGATACACACTGATCTACTTCACCTCCTCTAGTGCAAGGTCTCTTCAAGGTAGGCAGGTACCTTGATATTCAACAGATCTTCAAAAGTAAATGAAGCTCTTTGTATATTGCTATAAATTAAGTGAGTATGCAAAACACCCAATATAAAATTAAAAGACTATTAATTTAATCTGTAAAATTATACAAAGTTAAGATAGTTTTGGGGGGTTTTTTTGGACATCTCTCTTTCTTGATTTTGGAATTTATCTTCTACATAATTGAGGTACATGTAAAACGAAACAATCTACAAAAATAACAATGCTACTATTCTTGACCATTTGTAAAATATCATTATTTAGTCTCTCCTCCTAAAATATGTATAAACACATCTAAAGCTAAAATATATCTTTGGAATTTAATTTTTATTAGCGTCTACTACTAAGTGCCAGGCACTGTTTTAAGCACTGAGCATACATGAGTGAACAAAAACAGTAAACATTCTTGCATTCATGGAGCTTACATTCTAGTGAATGCTCACTTGATCACACCACCTTCTGAGATTCCTACATTTATCCTCTTTTCTCTCTTTAAGTTTTCCCTTCCCTGACACTTCCTCTTTTCCCTTGAAACATGAATATCTCAGCTATCTTTAAAATTTTTCACCGCTTGAAGTATACCTTTCAACTATTACCCAGCTGCTCTCCTTCCCTTAACTGCTTTACTGTCAAGGTAAACCCTTTGTCCTCTACCTTCACAGTGAAACAAAATTGTTTTTAAGACATTTATTCATGACCTCTTTCCAATAAATACAAAAGCCTTTTTCACCCCATTTTCCTTGGGCTTGCACACTAATTTAACACTGTGGACCATTCTCTCTTAGAAAACTCAGCTTCTATGTCTCTGAACTTCCCGGTTATTTCCCTCTATTCATTCAAAAAACATAAGTTCCTACTTTGTGACAAGCACTTCTTTTTCTTCCCATTTTCTAACTGTAGCTGCCTCTGGCTCCAAGGCCCCTGAAACCTAGTTCTTCAAATCTGTGTCACATTTCGATTACCTTTTAAGGTATCGCCTTTTGTTCAAATCTCTATCACAAAATATAATATCATGACTGATTGCAATATCCATAATATAAAGTTAAAATGATTTATTTTTGTTATTATTAAGCCAATGAGGAAGAGACTATAACATGTCTACAGAAGAACATGCTTGTAAGTCTATAAGCAGAATATGTGGAAATTTACTGGGAGACAAATCTGGACAAAGAAAGCATATCAAAAATCAACTGAAAATGAGCTCATCAACGACATTCTCAAGTGTGTATACACACACACACACACACACACACACACACACACACACACACAGTCACTAAGACTAGATACGACCAGGATAAAATAAGAAAGACCCAGTTAAGAATAGAAGAGGGAATCGAACCAGCAGCCTTCAGCATTAGGAGCACGGACCCTGCAACTAACAATGGCAGCTGAACCTGGAGCTGAGCTGTGCCCTCCACAACCAACATTGAAAGGACAACAACTTGACATGGAAAAAGTCCTGGAAGTACACACTGTTCCCCAATCAAGTCCTGTTCCCCTTCCCCAATAAAATCTTTAAAAAAAAATAAAAAAGAAAGAAAAGAAAAGAAAAGAGAAGAAAAGAAAAGAAAAGAAAAGAAAAGAAAAGAAAAGAAAAGAAAAGAAAAGAAAAGAAAAGAAAAGAAAAGAAAAGAAGGCAAAGAGTTAAAATCTGAGGAAAACAAAAGAACTGGCAAATAAAATAGGTATAAATCTTCTGGAAGTTAAACGCTGAGAGGCATGGAAAACACTTTGAAAAACAATGCTCTTTAACAAGTGCCACTGAAAACACAACAAAGCTGCCTCTAACCCTGACTCCAGTCTCTCAACCCAAGGCACCCACAGTCTACCTTAACTACAAAAGGTACACAAATGGATATAGAAGATAAAATAATTGAGGGCACCATATTTTGCAACAAATAAATCACTGAAAATTTGAAGTTCTCTGACTAACAGTGACTCCTTTTGTTCCTTCTTCAAATCATACATTTCTAAAACCATTGTTTAACATGCTACAATCCAAAATTTCCAACTACCGGTAGAATTCTTATATTTAAGACTTCCTTGAATCCAAAATCAATTATGGCTCTTTAACTCCAATCAAAGATGAACTCATCTTTCCTTCCACTCAAATAGTTTTCTTTCACATAAAGCTGTTTCTGTTGATTTCACAAACTCACAATCTTGGGAATCATCTCTAATTTTTTCTTCTGTTTCTCTCAAATTATCAAATTATCTAAGATGAAAAATTCAATAAAAATGAGGAAAAAATAGTGAGATTAGCCATAAAGTCAGAAAATAATTAGTAAAATGAACACTTTAGGGGTTACTAAACATCTCTATTAAGCAAAAGCACATAATCATATTCTCTGCTATAAATGTTCAGGTTCATGCATTATACTTTGTTGTAAGTCAATTAAACCTCATACCTTGCCAAAAAAGATTTTCCTGATCCCGGGAGCCCTCTGAGAAGAATAAGAACTAGTCCAACATAAGATGATGTCTTCTTTCTTACAGTCTGAGCAACTGGAGCTTCTTGTATTTGATAAGCACTTGTTCCCTCTTTATTTCTCCATACCTTTGTTGGGGATGTGTGAGAAATAACTGGGGGTGGAAACGTATAGTTGACCGGCCTCCAGTGTGCAGCTGTGGTTACAACAGGAGCTACAAAGCCATGGTTTCCTTGAAAGAGGTCAAAAGCAGGAATCATTGGATTCCACATCGGTGGAGGTGGGGGAGGCGGCAGCAGTAGGGGGAGAGGGGTAAGTACTGGGCAGTAATTCACATCCTTCCCCTTTGGTGGCAGTTCACTGTGTTTGTGTGGCTTGAAATTGAATTCTTCAGAAGGTACAAACACATCAGAGATAGAAGCAGATTTCTGATCCCCTCCTGTACCTAGTAAACCAAGTCCTGGATTTTTCACAGTAAGGTTTGAAGAAGCGTGAGGTTCACTGGCATCCAAATCTACAGGGGCTTGAGAGAACGGAGCCTCAACACGCTCAGATTCTAAAAGCTCTTTCTCTCTTTGACTAAGATTGCTACCACCCACCACAGTGTCCTGTGCTACATTTAAAGAACTACTGAGGAGAGAATCTTCCAATGTGTTATTCTTTATAAAACTTTTGGACTCATTTGAAACTGAATGCGAAGTTAAGGGGTTTGAACTTAAAGGAGAGGCAGAATTCTCTAAATTTTCACTGTTTAAATCCATATTTTGTGTAGAAAGAATGGTAGTCGTACTACTTGAATCTGAATTTATAAATGCACTCGGTTCACTAAAACTATTAACATCTTGCAAAGGCAAAAATGAGTATCCTTGGTCATGAGAAGAGTTTAGTTTGTCAAAAGCATTCTGTATTAAGGAATCCAAGTCTTCAGTTAGCTGCATGTCCAAAAATGAATCCATTTTGGAATCTTCACTCTCTTCTTCAAGAGGACACTTTTCCATTATTTCACGTCCTGCTGCACTTACTTGGTTCTCAGAAACAATGAAGCTTTTTGAAGACGATTCTTTTATCTTGGTATCAGTGTCAGATAATTCTAATAAACAATCCATGGCATTTTCAACTGTACAAGAACAATAACAAAATATATACATATATGTATTGAAAATAGTAAAATGTAATTTGATTAAAATATACATACTTATATTGGATTTTGCATTGAATAAAATATACAAAAATTTATATTCATTTTTTAATGAAGATTTTACTAATATACCAGTCAGTATTAGTGAAAGGTCTGAAAAATGAAGACATGCAATGTTATTACTTAAAAACAGTAACAAACTACTAATAAACTATCATCAAGCAGATATTCTCTGATGAATTTACTGATCAAATGTAAAAACACCTGTAATTATATGTTATTTATAAAGATCCTAAAATTAGTTGATTCATTCAACATTTACCTACTACACGTCCCTTTAAATATTAAGTTTTGAAGTACTCTTCTAGTAAATTTAATTTGTTTATGTGGTCCACTTAATAAAAAAAAAATATGTGGGAGGAGGTTTTACATTATCAGACATATTTGTACAAAGATGAGTAAGACATTATTTTACTACACTTAAAGGATTTTTGCAGATTAAGTAGTACAAATTGCCAATTATAAAGAGAGTCACGGGGATGTAAAGTACAGCATAGGGAATATAGTCAATAATATTGTAATAACTATGTATAGTGCCAGGTGGGTACTAGACTTATCAGCGTGATCACTTTGTAAGGTATATAAATATCTAATCACTATGCTGTGTTGTACACCTGAAACTAATATAATATTGCATGTCAACTGTAATTGAAAAATAACTTTTTAAATAAAAAAATTTAATTTTAAAGGATTTTTGCAGTCTAATGCAGGCAATTAAAGATAATTACATTAGAAAACAATAATATAATATAGATTAAATAATGAACGCTTTTAATAATATATAAGTGCTATAGAAGCTTTACAGGAGAATAAGGAAAGGGCACACGTGAATTGGGACTGGAAGATTAAAAAGAAACTTGTCAGACACAGAGTGGAAAGGCAAAGCCAGTCTTGAAAACACAAAGTGTGTTTAAGGTATTAAGAGAAGTTGGTTGGAGTGAGGGCAAACAGTAGTAGGGTGGATAAGAGGAGGAGATAAAATTAGAATGGGAGATCGGGTGAAATTCGGAAAAGTCCTGTATGTCATGCTAAGCAATATCAATTTTATTTTACAAGGGAACTTGAAGAGAAACTACCTGTCATAGCATTTGGGCTAGAAGCTTTATATGTATCACTTCACTGAATCCTCAAATGCTATTATGAAGTATAGCATTCCTAGCAAATAGATAAAGAAAATTAAGTTCAAAAAGTACATTAACTTGGCCTAAGTCACACAGATAATAAGTGACAGACCTAGAACTGGTGTGTCTGACTCCAATGCTGAGTGAGCTCTGTTATAACACAAATAGGGAGCCATTAGAATTGTTAGGCATTTGAAATTTGGGGCTTTTGTGTTTCATTTTTGTGTTTTGTCTTGTTTTCTTTTAAGGAAGATAAATATGGAAACAATACGGCTCAGGAGGTAACAGCTCTCATCCAGAGTTAGAACACAGCATTTAAATCCCTACTTGCTGGCTCTGACCCTTGGAACAAGTTACTTAACTTTCCTAAGCCTTGATTTTCTTATTTGCGATATGGGGATAATAAAAGCACCTACCTCATAAAGTTGTTGTGAGGATTAAATGAGATAATCCATGAAAAAGTGCTGTGCCCAAGGACTGGCAACTAGCAAGCACCCCATTAATGTTCCCTTAAGGAGAAAAACAAAGATGGATTGGAGGGGGCAAGCCTGGCAGAGACCAGTTAAGAGATTATAGCAATACTTCAAAAGCTAGAAACCCTAACATAGAAAAAAGAAAAGAAAGAAAGAAGGAAGGAAAGATGTCTGTAAAAACAATGTCTGTAAAATAAAGACAGTATTATGTTAAAATAAGTAAAAGGTCAAGATATAGATCACATAAAAGAAAAGTCCTTACACAGATTGTTGGAAGAAATTAAAATCATAGTATAAAACAAAAACACATGAACATTCACACAAGAATACAAGAATTAATGAACAATTACATACAAAAATATGTTCAACTTCCCTTTTTATTTAAAAAAAAACACAAATTAAGAAATGGTATAATTTTATTCCTATTAAAATCTTAAAATAATACTACACAGTGCTGAAAAGGCTATGGTGAAACCACTCTATGTAAAAAGTGCTGGTGGTATTACAAATTGGCACACCTCCTTGGTAGGCAATACAGCAGTGTTTCCAAGAATGGAGAACTGTTCTTACCCAAGACATAATAAAACTTTGAGACTAAGAAAAAAGCCAAAAAAAGGAAAAGATTATTTGTACCAAGTCATTCTCTGAAATATTAATTATTCATGAAAAACTAAAAATATAATTAAATAACTTAGATCACAAAAACTCAGTGGAATATTAGAAAGCTATTAAAAACAAACATAAAGATTGCAGCTACATTGGAAAAATGCTTATGTTAGGTTAGGTTTAAAACGCAGAATACATGAAGTGAGACAGACCTGGGTCCAAATAAATAAATAAATAGCAGAATACACAACTTTATCAACGCTACTATTCAAACTACTCAAAATATCAGTATATATGAACAAAGTGTAGAGAAGATACTAAAAAAGAGAAATATGTCTTTTGTTAGGCTTGGGGATAATATATTTTTATTGCAGTTCCTCATTGCTATATTAGTATATGTGTAACAAATAAATTTTAAAAACATCAAAATCAGGAAATAAATATTGAAGTCACACATAAAATTCTATATATCATCATTTCTGAGTATCATGTGGATTTCTGAAAACCAGTTTTCTGCATATACTTAACAGGATAAATAAGATATGCTCACATCATAGATTATGTAATGAATAAAAATGGAAGCTTATCATGTATTACCAAAACTTCCCAAATCTAGAATAATTTTATCTTTTACTACTCATGGCCAATAGCAATACTAGCGAAAACATTTAATTTACTCATCCAGTCAACTTTGGAAATTCCCCCTCAGTCTGCAAACATACTTCTAAACAATTTATTACAAGTCATAATAACTTAATATATTGAAGACTTTACCAAAGTTTACACACACACCCTTAATCCTCACCAAATAAGTAATATTATCCTTTTTCTCATTAACAGGTAAGAAAACTGAAACCCATAAAGGTTAAGTGGCAGAGCTGGAAATCCAACCCAGGTTTCTTGATTCCAAAGCCAATGTTTTGAAACCATACTATTCAACTAGCCTCAACTCTTATCAGTTCTCATTCCCAAAATTGTAATTACCTTTTTACTCAGTAAATATTTACTAAGGTCCTATCAGTCATTTGTTATTTTAGGGGTTGTAGATACAACAGTAAAACAAAAGTTTTTAAAATCTCTGCCTTTATGAAGCTTACATTCTAGGATAGTTCTCAACTGGGGATGATTTTAACCCCTAAGGGGACAGATGACAATATACAGAGGCATTTTTGATTGTCACAGCTGGGGATGGGAGGGTGTGCTACAGGCATCTAGTGGTTACAGGCCAGGGACACTTGCTGAATATCCTATGATGCACAGGAGAACTACTCACAGGAAAAAATTTTCCAGCCCAAAATGTCAATAGTGCCAACCTGTTCTAGAAGGAAAAAAATAAGTAAAACATAGACGATGATATCTATACATACATCATACATTAAGAACTGTACATTTCTTAAAAGCAGAAACTATGCTTTATTCTTCTTCATATCGCTCATACTTGCAAACCTAGAACGTTTCCCCACAGCGGATGCTAAGTGATGAAGAAAATAGAAATACGGCAGTTATTTCGCTGTATTACTACTGGTCATGGCACAGTACTTCATATGAAGTCTTCTTATAAGATGCAAAGCGTTCAAACTAAGCTTTATTCTCACCTTTGAAATCACATTCAGAAAGCATCAAATACACTACATCGGGATCCAGATCAGAAAACATCTCTGAGAAACTTGTGAAGAGTTCTTCCTGATGGACTTTCATCTCACACAGGGAAGGAAGAGTCGGAGTTGGTGTCTCATGACTAGCAATACTGGATACAACAACTTCCTTAGAGTTTGTAGTCTTCCGGAAAGGATTTCCCCCAAGATTTTTCCTTTTCCTTGGCATGCTGACTTCCAAAACTAAAATGTTTCCCTTTTCTAAGATGTTTAATATTTAAATCATACCTCAAAGAAAACAGGGTTAAATATCTTGCACAATCCAGCAGTAATAGGACCTAAAATAGAAAGCAAGTATAATCACTCAGACTATATAGTTATAGTTATATTTCTAAAATCGGAATATCTTTACTCAACTCTAAGGAAGAACTATCAACTCTGGCAGCAAAGCCAACGAGCAAACAATTTCTTCCTCTCCAAAATATTCAAGTTTTGCCAGGATTGAACATGTTAATAATTAAGATAGCAACAAAAGTAACATATCTTCAGAACAGTGAGTACACTGCTTTAATACCATTGTTTCTTTTAAGGAATAAAACTGTAAAACAGTACTGAAGACCCACATCTGGATGTCTAATAGGCAAATTTAACATGTCCAAAACCAAACGATCACCTCCTTCAAATCCGCTCTTCCCAGGCTTTCCCATCTCAATTAATGCAACTCTATCCTTCCAATTGCTCAGGTCAAAAATCTCGAATAATTCTCGACTCCTCTCACCCCGCATCAAATCAGTAAGCCAAGTGTGTCAGTACAACCCTTAAAATGTATCAAGAATATGATCACTCCTCGCCATCTCCCGTGCTTACCACAGCCTCTTGCCTGGATCACTGCAATAGTCTCCTGTCCAACCTTCCTGTTTCCACCCTTGCCCCTTCAGGATATTTAGCACACAGTGACTAATTTAAGTCATAGGTCAGATCATGCCTCTCTTCCACTAAACTACCCACTGACTTCCCATCTCACTCAGGGTAAACCAGTCCTTAAAACGGCCTATCACCCAGACACTCGTTACCTCGATGCTGTCATCCCTAACTCTCTTTTCATTGCTCATGTCACTCCAGCCACACTTCTCCTTGCTCTTCTTCAAACACACCAGCCACACTCCCACCTGGGATTCTTTACATCTTGGTTCCCATACCTGAACTACTATTCTCCCAGCTATTATTTCCTCATCACCTTCCTATCATTACTCAATGTTACTGTCTCAGGAAGTCACTCCCCCAACACCACATCCTTTCTCCCTTATATAAATTTTCTCCATTAAGATTTATCACCTTCTAAAAGGTGATAAATTTGGGGTTTTTGGCTTTTTTTGAGGGGGCAGGTCACAGTGGCCCATGCAGGGATCGAACCGGCAACGTTGGTGTTATTAGCACCATGTTCTAACCAACTGAGCTAACCGACCACCCCAGTATGTGTTTTATTTATTTGTTTTACTTATTTATTGTGTTTACTACACACATTTCAGTAAAGTGTAAGCTCTACAAGGGCAAGGACTCAGCTATCTGGAGAACTCCAGTCTACTTGCTTTCTCCACTTAACATACGAGGTCAATTAAGTTCGTGAACTCATCCTAGAAAAAGTGCTACATACCTCATTGCTGAATATCACTATGGTCACCTTCGAAGTACTCCCCTTGGGAAGCTATGTACCAGCGCCAGAGCCTAGTCCACCCTTCAAAGCAGTTTTGGAACTTTTTTCCTGGAATGGACATCAGAGCTGTCGTTGTATTACCCCTAATGTCCTGAATGTCATCAAAATGTCTTCCTTTAAATATTTCCTTTCTCTTTGGGTAAAGAATGAAGTCATTGGGGGCCAGATCAGGTGAGTAGGGAGGGTGTTCCAATACAGTTATTTGTTTAGTGGCTAAAAACTCCCCCACAGACAGTGCCGTGTGAGCTGGTGCATTGTCGTGATGCAAGTGCCATGAATTGTTGGGGAAAAGTTCAGGTCGTCTGACTTTTTCACACAGCCTTTACAGCACTTCCAAATAGTAATCTTGGTTAACTGTTTGTCCAGTTGGCACAAATTCATAATGAGTAATACCTCTGATATCAAAAAAAGGTTAGCAACATCGTTGCAAGAAGTTCACGAATTTAACTGTCAGACCTATAACTAGAAAGCCCAATTGTTTGGAAATTAAGAACCACACTTCTACATACGAGTCAAAGAAGAAACCATTATGTTAATTAGACTATATTTTGAACCAAATAAAAATATTATACATCCAAACTTATGAGATACAACTAAAGTCATGCATAGAAAATGAATATAAATACATACTTAGAAAAGAAGTTTGAAAAATCAATGATCTAAGCATCCAATCCAACCAGTTGGGGAAAAAACAAAAACAAAACAGCAAATCACAATCAAAGAAACTAGAAAGAAGGAAATAATAAAGAGCAAACAGAAAATAGAAACTAAAAAGATAGTACAGGGGATCAACAAAGTCAAAAGATGGTTCTTTGGGAAACAAACAATTCTTTCAAAAAAAAAAAAAAACACTATTAATGATAAATCCCTGGCAAGAGTGATCAAACAAAAAGAGGGAAGGCAGAAATAACCAATGTTAGAAATGAAGAAGAGGATATCACTATTAAGCCCACAGATATATTTTTAAAAAGCAACAAGAGGATATCATAAACAATTTTATGCCAATAAATTTCAAACTGTAAATGAAGTCGACATATTATTTTTTTGAAATACAAGTCATACCATAGCTGATATAAGAACCAAGAACTGATCATTCTATATAGCTAATTAAAGAAATGGAATATGTAACTTCAAGTCTTCCCACAAAGAAAATCCTAGGTCTATATGGCTTCATCAATAAACTCCAGGAAATAATCTCTAATACCAATCTTACACAAACTTTTCCAGAGAATAGAAAAAGAGGAAACATTTTCCAACTCATTTTTTGAGGCCATCATAACCCTAACACCAAAACCTTACAAAGATATTAAAGAAAAATTACAGGTATATAGACCAGGTCAAAATGGCAGAGTAGGTAAACGCTGGGCTTACCTTCTCTCACGACCACATCAAAATTACAACTAAACTACAAAACCACCACTGTTGAGAATCTCCTGAAATCATGCCTTACAACTAAGGACATACAAAAGAAGCCACCTCAAGATTGGTAAAAGGGGCAGAGATGCAAAACAGGCTGGTCCCATACCCGTGTGTGACCATTAAAAATCAAGAGGGATATCTCAGCTGTGGAGGTCCCTCCCAGAGGAGTGAGGGGTTCCAGACCCTCCCCGGCCCAGGGTTCCAGTGCCAGGGAGAGAAGGCCCCATAATTTCTGGTGAAAACCAGCAGAGACTGTGGCTCTGTGAGACAGAGGACAGCTGGAGTCCCAGGCATTGCTCTTAAAGGGACCAGCATGGACTTACCAATGGAATCACTAGCTGTGAGCTCTAGCACTAGGGCAGCAACTGGAGAAGCAAAAGGGACACATGGCGGGGAACTGAGTTGTCTGGCTTCAAGACAATGGCTAGAAGGGCAGCTTTCTCCCAGACTGAGGAACTGGCAAAAGCCATTATTTCCTTCTTGAGCCCTTCCCCTTCCCAGCGTGCAGACCCAGGCAGTCATATCTGATTCTCCATCAAGGTGGCTAATGTGGTTCTTTCACTACACCCTGGTGATTCTGAGATCCCAACTACCCAACTTCAACACTGATTATAAGGATGCTCAATGATCTCAAAGAGAACTTCAACAAAAACATAGGAAACATAAAAATGGAGATAGAAAACATAAAAAAGAACCAGTCAGAAATAAATACTACAAGAACTGAAATGAAGAACCCAGTACAGGGAATCAACATATTAGATGAAGGAAGAAAGGGTAGCAAAAAAACACCCAACCGGACAGCAAAAAGAAAAACCAAAACAAATGAGGACAGTTTAAGGGGCTTCTGGGATATCAAACGTACCAACATTCACCTCAAAGGGATACCAAAAGGAGAAGAGAAAGAAAGCAAGGAATTAAAAACCTATTTGAAGAAATAATGACTGAAAACTTCCCTAACCTGGTGAAGAAAATAGACACAATGTTCAGGAGGTATAGAGAGTACCAAACAAGATAAAACTGAAGAAACCCACACGAAGACACATAATTAAAATGCCAAATGTTAAAGACAAAGAGAGAATCTTAAAGAGGCAAGAGAAAAGCAGTTAGTTACCTGCAAGGAAGTTCCTATAAGACTGTCAGCTGATTACAACAAAAACTTTGCAGGCCAGAAGGGACTGGCACAAAATATTCAAAGTGACGAAAAGCAAGGACCTACAGCCAAGATTACTCTACCCAGCAAGACTATCAGTTAAAATTAAAGGAGAGATATAGAGCTTACCAGACATGAAAAAACTAAAAGAGTTCATTACCGCCAAACCAGTAATATAAGAAATATTAAAGGGCCTTCTTTAAAAAGTAAAAAAAATAACATAAATATGAATAATAAAATGGCAGTAACTACATACCTATCAATCATTTTAAATGTAAATGGCTTAAATGCTCCAATCAAAAGACAGAGGGTAGCTGTATGGATAATAAAACAAGACCCACAGATAGGCTGTCTACAAGAGACCCACTTCAGATCAAAAGACACAGACTGAAAGTAAAGGGATGAAAGAAATACTTCATGCAAATGGCAACAAACAAAAAAGCTGGGGTAGCACTACTTATTTTAAACAAAACAGACTTTAAAACAAAGGCTATAATAAGAGACAAAGAAAGACGTTTCATAATGATAAAGGGATGAATTCAACGTTATGTAACCCTTGTAAATATTTATGCACTCTATAGAAGCACTTACATTTCTAAAGCAAATATTGACAGACATAAAGAGATAGACAATAATATAGTCATAGTCGGGGACTTCAACACCTCATTGACATCAAGCATATATCTTCCAGAGAAAATCAACAAGGAAACAGCAGTCTTAAATGACACATTAGACCAGATGAATTTAATTGATATTTTTAGAGCATTTCACCCCAAAGCAGCAGAATATACCTTCTTTTTAAGTGAACAGAGAACATTTCCCAAGATATACCATGTTAGGCCACAAAACAAATCCATGTTAGGATTGAAATCATACCAAGCGTCTTCTCCGCCCACAATGGTATAAAACTAGAAATCAATTACAAAAAAAAACACTGAAAAACACACAAACACATGGAGTCTAAATAACATGCTACTAAACAATGAATGGATTAACAATACAATCAAGGAAGAAATCAAACAGTACCTTGAGACAAATGAAAATAAAAACAAAACAACCAAACATCTACAGGCCACAATGAAAGCAGTCCTAATCAGGAAATTCATAAAAATACAGACCTACTTCAAGAAACAAGAAAAATCTCAAATAAACAATCTAATCCTACACCTAAAGGAACTAGAACAAGAACAGCAAACAAAGCCCAGAGTGAGTACAAGGAAGGTATTAATAATATCAGAGTGGAAATAAATGAAATAGAGTCTAAAATAGAGTCTAAAAAAATACAAAAGATGAATGAAACCAAGAGCTGGTTCTTTATAAAGATTAGCAAAGTTGATAAACCTTTAACAAGATTCATCAAGGAAAATAAAAGAGAACCCAAATAAATGAAATCAGAAATGAAAGAGAAGTGACAACCGACACAACAGAAATATAAAGGATTATAAGAAAATACTACACAAATTGGACAATCTGGGAGAAATAGATACATTCCTAGAATTACGCAAGGTTACAAGACTGAGTCAAGAAAAAAACTGAAAACCTGAACAGACTGATACCTACTAATCAAATCGAATCAGTAAGCAAAAAACTCCCAACAAACAAAGTCCTGAAAAAAAACAAAAACAAGTCTTGGACCAGATGGCTTCACAGGTCAATATTAGCAAACATTCAAAGAAGTAATACCTATCCTTCTCAAACTATTCCAAAAAATTCAAGAGAAAGGAAGGCTTCCAACCTCCTTGTATGAAGCCACCATTACCAAAACCAGACAAAGACATCATAATAAAGAAAATTATAGGCCGATATCCCTGAGGAACATAGATGCAAAAATGTTTAACAAAATGTTAGCAAACCGAATTCAGCACTCCATTAAACAGATCATACACCATAGTCAAGTGGGATTTATTCCTGGGATGGAAGGTTGGTTCAATATTTGCAAATCAATTAACATGACTGATTATACTACATACATCACATAAACAAAATGAAGGATAAAAATCATATGATGACATCAATAGATGCAGAAAAAGCATTTGACAAAATTGAGCATCTATTTATGATAAAAACTCTCAGCAGAGTGGGAATAAAGGGAACATATCTCAACATAATAAAGGCCATAAATCACAAACCCACAGCTAATACCATATCTCCCTGAAAATAAGATCTAACTGGAAAATAAGCCCTACCATGATATTACAGGATGCTCGTAATGTAAGCCCTACCCCAAAAATAAGCCCCAGTTAAGACTGTCAGCCAGACGGACGCATTTAGTACATCCATTGCAACACACGACAGACGTGTTGAATTATAAAATATATAACTAAATATAAATAAACACTATTATTGACATTAATACTTAAATGATAATATAAATTATAATTAAATATTTGTAAATACTCAAGCAGGTGTCTTTGGACGAGAGGTAAACACCTATGTAAACAAATGAACTTAAGACTTATTGCCGAATGACCAATCGGAGTACAGACACAACGCATGAATAACGTGCGCACTTGATAATGAACGGACGTGGTTGCGTCTCACATGAATATTCATAATTCAATATGTCGTGTGTTGTAACAGACATACTTAATGCACTCGTGTGAAATAAAGAAATGTTTTCTGAATTTTGGTGCCTGCAATTTTTAATTTGTGTGGACCATCATTCTTAACTGTCATTTTTGTTGCCATTCCTGTCTCGTAAGTCTTCAATTAACGCTGGATTTAATGGTAGATTTAAAGGGAATAATATTTTGACCCCCAGACAAGATGAGTGCAAAAAGAAAGAACTATCCCATCAAATACAAGAAAAGAATAGTGGAGGACTCCCAGGGCAAGAATCTTATGGCTTTCTGCAAAGAGAAGAAGTTGGATCTCCAAATGGTCTGAAAATGGTGAGCAGAGTACGATAACTTCAGTCAACAGGTGGACGAGGGAAATTCTAAGAAGCACAAGTGTGGATCAGGTCGGCAACCATTATTTCCTGAGCTGGAAGACATCATCTGTGAATGGACTTCTGACAGGAGAGCAAAGGCTCTGACTGTGTGCAGGGCTGATATTCAAGCATTTGCCCTTGCAATGGCATCACAGTTAGAAATATCCCCAGAAGAATTCAAAGCATCTCAACACTGGCTGGATGGCTTCCTTCAGTGACATGAACTGTCTCTAAGATCGACAACACTGTTCAAGCTGGAAGATACTGAAGTTATTAAACTTGCACTTGCATTCAAGTTCTTTGTTGATGGCATCGACTTTTCTAAATAGCGACTCTCCAATGATTGCTATGGATGAAATTGCAGTGTTTATGGATCTCAAACAACAATTGATCAGAGGGGTATCTCGTCAACCTACTAGATTCCCTCCACTGGTTACAAAAGTGCATGTGTTACCTATATTTTGGCAATTAGTCTCGATAGAAAACCCCACCTTTAATCATGGCTAAGGGCAAGAAAGATAAGGTTGAATGTGTTTTGGGAATTTGTGTTCTTGAAACTGAAAAAGCCTGGTGCAACATGCAGTTATAAGGAAGTGGGTCAATTTAATGCTGCCACTTGTTTTGCAAGGTGGCCAAAGAGGTCTGCTAGTCTGGGATTCAGCCAGCACTCACCGCGCTACAGACATGAAGAACTTACTTGCAGAGAGAATAGATCAAATAATGATTTCCGCAGGAATAACTGCCTATCTCCAGACTCTTGATATTGCAATAAACATTTGCACATGGAAATCAATGACTACATTGAAAATAGGGTGGAAAGAAATCAGCGTGGAAACTTTGTGAAGCCTAACCTGCAAGAGGTTGTGACTTGGGTGAAGAATTCATGGGATGAAATCACTGACAGCTGTGTTGCCAATGCACTACGAGCAGGCTACATGGACAAGAAGTGCTCATTTAAGGAGAGCTCTATTGCTGGACATGAGAGAATGGGGCCAATGGTTCTACAGGAAATGGAGTCGCAAGAAATTCACGCCGGAATTCAGGATATGGAGAGTTACGACAATGTTCCAGAAGAAGATGACATGACTGTGTTTGAATAAATGTAGATATTGAACATGAATAAATAAATGTAGAATGTCACACATGATTATTCATGAAGGTTGTTGTACATGGAAAAGAAGACATCGCCTGAAAATAAGCCCTAATGCATCTTTTGGAGCCAAAATTAATATAAGCCCCGTCTTATTTTCGGAGAAATACAGTATCATACTCAATGGGGAAAAACTAAAAGTATTCCCTTTAAGATCAGGAACGAGACAAATATGCTCATTTTCAGCACTTTTACTCAACATAGTACTGGCAGTTCTAACCACAGCAATCAGAGAAGAAATTAAGGGCACCCAAATTGGAAAGGAGGAAGTAAAATTGTCATGATTTGCAGG
Source organism: Rhinolophus sinicus (assembly GCF_057876585.1). Lineage (NCBI taxonomy): Eukaryota > Metazoa > Chordata > Mammalia > Chiroptera > Rhinolophidae > Rhinolophus > Rhinolophus sinicus. The sequence continues at coordinate 141,719,306 of NC_142501.1, forward strand.
TGACATGATACTACATATAAAGAACCCCAAAGATTCCACCAAAAAACTATTCGAACTGATCAAAGAATTTAGTAACGTAGCAGAATACAAAATTAATATCCAATAATCAGTTGCATGTAATATACTAATAATAAACTATCAAAAAGATAAATTAAGAAAACAATCCCATTTACAATTGCATCAAAAAGAAATAGAATACTTAGGAATAAATTTAACCAAAAAAGTAAAAGACCTGTACTCAGAAAATTACAGGACATTGAATAGAGAAATTAAAGATACAAATAAATGGAAGCATACCATGCTCATGGATAAAAAGAATAAATATAGTTAAAATGTCCCTCCTACCACCAGCAATCTATAGATTCAACACAATCCCTGTCAAAGTACCAATGGCATTTTTACAGAACTAGAACAAATAATCCTAAAATGTATATGGAATCATAAAAGACCCTGAATAGCCACAGTAATCCTGAGAAATAATAACAAAGCTGTAGGTGTCACACTACCTGATAATCAACTTATACTACTAATCAAAACAACATGGTGTTGGCATAAAGCAGACACATAGATCAATGGAACAGAACAGAGAGCCCAGAAATAAATCCATGTCTGTATGGTCATTTAACCTATGATAAAGGAAGCAAGAATTTATACTGGGGTAAAGACAGTCTATTTAATAAACGGTGCTGGGAAAACTGGACAAATATACACGCAAAAAATGAAACTGAACCACCTTTTTATGCCATATACAAGAATAAACTTAAAATGGATTAAAGACTCAAATGTAAGACCCAAACCCATAAAACTCCTAGAAGAAAATATAGAAAGTAAACTCTCAGACATTAACCTTAGTAATATTTTTACTGATATATCTCCCTGGGCAAGGGAAACAAAAGAAAAATATATGGGATTTCATCAAACTAAAAAGTTTTTTCACAGCAAAGGAAACCATCAACAAAACAAAAGGACATCCTACTGAATGGGAGAAGATATTTACCAATGACACATCTGATAAGGGGTTAATATCCAAAAATTATAAAAAACTCATATGACTCAACATCAAAAAAACAAACAATCCAAATGAAAAATGGGCAGACAACATAAATAGAATTTCTCCAAAGAGGACATACAGATAGCCAACAGACATATGAAAAGATGCTCAACATTACTGATCATCAGAGAAATGCAAATAAAAACCACAATGAGATACCATCTCAATCCTGTCAGAATGGCTATCATCAACAAACCAGTGTTTGCAAGGATATGGAGAAAAGAGAACCCTCATGTACTGTTGGTGGGATTGAAAATTGGTGCAGCTACTATGGAAAACAGTATGAAGGTTCTGAATGTCAACTATTAATACTGAATGTCAACTATTATATATATATGGTCATGTGATGTCAAGTACAGCATAGGGAATATAGTCAATGGTATTGTAATAGCTGTGTACGGTGTCAGATGGGTAGTAGACTTGGTAGGATTAACATTTTGTGAGGCGTGTACATGCCTAATCAGTAAGTTGTTTTGTACATCTGAAACTAATAAAAAAAATAATTAAAAGAAAATAAAAAGTATTTCAGTACCTGGAATACTCAGATCGATAATACAGGGCATATATCTTTCCCATAAATAAAGTACCTGAAACTAATTTTATAATCAGAATAGTCGTTAAGAATTATAATGGATATTCTGTGTGTCTACTCAGAACTCCTTTTCCTCCTTCCCACCCAATTAGTGGTCTGTTTTCTGCTAACAGACCCCTGGCCATAAAAATGAGCACATCACATGACCTAGGCTGAACTGAGCATAGTACCTCATCCCCCTCAGCTGCAGGACTTGATCAAGGGATGGGTATGTGAGCAACTCTATCTAGAGCCTCTGACATGAGGCTCTAAGTAGATAAGCCTGTGCTGCCAAGAACCAGGTCCCACTATGTAAAGAAGCATATCCACAGTAAAAGAAATGACACCAGTATGCATAAACTGTAAGTATAGGAAGGATGTAACTATGGGCAAGTTTCCACCTTGGCCATAGTTACACATACAATTTGTTACGTATATGGTTATTGAACCAGCAACTTTTCCCTCCATTGGATATCTCAAACTGTATCTGTTACTTGCAATCCAACAAATCCTAACAGAGAACCTGAATAGGTGGAAATTATACCTCAAAAGATATACTTCAATGAAGCTTTAAAACAGCCTACCCAGTTTGCCTTTCCGTATTTAGAAAACTTTTCATCTATTAGATATAATGCCTCTTTCCTTTTTCTACTAGGTAAATCCCAAAATTACTATTTAATTCCCTCCCTTTTTAATATAACGGTGCAAATCACATCATTTTTTAAGATAGCCAATTTACCTCTTTCTTTCATTTCACCTTAACAAGTACATGGTACGATGACAAATAAGCAAGAAATTACAATGTGATAAGAGAATATAGAGTTGTAGGGAAACAACTAGGAGCATGTAACCCCCCCTTGAGGTATCAAAGAGGGCTTCCCCACAGAGGTGTAACCTCAGCTGAGAGCTGAAAGACAAGTACCAGTTAACAAAACCAAAGGGAGGAAAGACAGGAACTCCGGAAGGCATTCCAGACAGATGGAAGCTTCTGTACTGAGGCCTAGATTTAACTAACTTGGCACCTCAAGGGAGAAATGCAAGTAACTGAGTATGATTAGTGCATTAAGGGCAAAGGGAGAACGTGACAAAGGATGAAGAGGTAAACAGAAGCCAAATCCTGAAAGCCAAGTTAAGTGCAGACTTTTCCTAAAGGCAATGAAAATCCACAAAAAACGTTTTTAGCAGGGGAGTTATATGCTAATGTGTTAAGACAGATTACTCTGGCTACAGTGGGAAAAATCGATCAGACAAAAAGACTGGAAGCAGGATAACCACTCCTGTGACTACTGTAGCGATCTAGGTGAGAGATGTTAGCCATGGAGTAGGACGGTCGCACTGGGGATAAAAAGGCAGAGATTCAAGACATGTTAAGGAGAATCAAACAGGGTTCAGTGATCAATCAGAATGTGAAAAGACAAGGAAAAGCCCATGTTTCTGCCAAGTTATTATTAGCAATGTCTACTATTCACTGAATTCTTATCATACATACAGTAACTCGTTTAATCTTCCCTTAGAAAGCAGAAAAGTTTTTTATATTTTTGATTTAAGGATGGGCAAGGAAAGGTTGATAATGACTACAGTTGCAGATATGCTGAGTTTGAGGTATGTGTGCATACCTCGAGCATACAAATGGACATGTCAAGAATACAGATGCTGAGTCCAGTTACCAGGAAAGAGTTTTGGGTTAGAGACTAGAGAATTAACATATTCTAGAGACTAGAGCATACAGACAGAAATATTTTTGAAAGTAAAATATCTCCTTTGTTCATGCCAATATTTATCTAATACCACATACACACAGTGTTGGGACAAACGTAAGATTCAGTGAAGCTTGGTTACTAGAGGGAGGAGGTAGCTCAATATAGGGGGTGCCAAAAAAATGTATACACTTTTTAAGAAAGGAAAAAACTGTTATTAAAATTGTAATACTCAATATGTACCAATAACAAAAGATAATATAAGTCATGTGTATACATTTTTGGCACCCCCAGTATAGTGCAGGGGTCCAGAACAAGTTACCCCAAGATATGCTTCTGTGGTATGTGGATTATTTTGAGCTAAAGGTATATAGATGATGTATGTATTATAGATGCTGTATTATTGAAATGTGCACTTGAAACCTATGTAATTTTACTAACCAATGTCACTCCAATAAATTTTATACAAAAATAATAAAAAATAAAGGCAGCTGAGACCCTGCAGGCTCAAGAGAAACTTCTGCCCCCACCCCCATCACTACCTAGAAGAATTTAAATTAGGGGACTTGCCCGTGATAAGAGATTATCAGAAATAACCTCTTCTGACCTAGCTATATGGCAGGGCAAACTACTACTTACTGCACGTTTGTTCTTCTTATCATCCTGCAATGACCTTCTGAAGCTCCAGGAGCCTTACTTCATCCTTAGCTCAGAATGTCATATGTACCTCATTTTTCCTTTCTATCTCTGAACCTCTCATGTATGTGGGGTCTCTGACTCGCTCATGTATATGGGGTTCCCATGCACATGAAATTAAATTTTATTTTCTCTTGTCAATTTGTCTCATGTCGATTTGATTATTCAACCAGCCCAAAGAACCAGAGGAGCAAAGTGGGGATTTTTCCCTTTCCCCACAATAGCAGTAAGTGCATAATGAAAATACATCAAAGATTCAGGGGTAATACAAAGAGTAAGTGATTATCTCTTCTGGGAAAAGGAAGGATGACTAACAAATACCACCTAAATCTTGAAGTAGGTTAGCAGAGAGTTTAGGGAAAGGAAGACAGGGAAAACAGTGAAGACACTCCAGACAGAAGAAACAATAAATTCAAGGGCAGAAAGGAATTTTAAAAAACAGATGCCCTGCTTCAGAACAGAAAAAATAAATATTATTCACATCGGTATCCCAAGCTAAATCTTAAATTTAATGAGAAGATGTATAAAAATGTTAAAAAAAAAAAAAAAAAGAAAGACACGTGGGGGAAATTCACCCTACTAAATACCAGAGCATATTATGAAAGTAACATAGTAAACTTAAATAAAATTAAGTGGCACAACTACAAAAAAAACAATAAAAGATTGAAGAACTATTATAACAAGCCAAGAGTCAAGAAATAGTCTTAACTATATGTCAAAATTTACATGTAATAAGATAGATTTTCTAAAACAAGAAGGGAAGAGAATTTTTTAATATTGTTAAAATGACTTAACAGTAACTTGTAAAAGTTAAGGTGGTATCATACTTTATGCTAAAATAAATCTGATTACAGAGTTAATTTTTTAAATATTTTTTAAAAAACTGATTATCACATCTGTAGAACAGTGAAATTTCTTAATTTGGAAGTATGAAGCAATGACAAAAAGAATGATAGATTCCCTTATGAACATTTTAAACTTCCAACAATTAAAAGTAACCAAAAAGTAAAACACAAACTGGAGAAAAATACTTTCTAGGAAAAACCATAACCATATGCTTGGGTCTTGCTCAAAGGTTTAAGAAAAAGTTAGACCCAACAGATGATTAAAGGATATGAACAGACAATGCACATTTAGAGAAATAGTGCCCACCATCAGTTTATTATGGTTTAGTGAAATGGTACACCCAGAGCCAGTGCTGAGGCAAGCGCGACATGTGGGTTCTTTGATCCAGTAATTCCACTGATTAATAGTCATAAACATCTAGCTGGCTTAGCCAGTTTATTCCCTCATGGAAGTTAATGAAACGCTTTTAATTTCTGAAGTTATGCGAGTCTGGGTAGCACAAACTGATTAACGTCAATCTAGATGTACTAGTAAAATAATCTCTGGAGGACAATGCTAAGATTCTTCCAACACCATGCCAACCTTCCATCTAACCATATTTTAAAAACTTCAGTACAGTGGATAAGAAGGAACTTAAAAGTAAATTCAATAAACCAAAATTCAGAGTAACGTTAAAATCTGTATATGGTTTTATATAAGCAAGTTGAATTACTCATTGTAATGTTTATATAAGCAAGTTGAATTACTCAGGTAACAAACCAATATAGTAGTCCTCCCTTATCCACAGAAGATACATTCCGAGACCCCCAGTGGATGCCTGAAACTGCAAATAGTATCAAATCCTGCATATACTGTTTTTTCCTATACATACATACCTATGATCAAGTTTATCAATTAGGCACAGTAAGAGATTAACAATAATAATATAGAACAATTATAATATACTATAATAAAAGTTATGTAAATGTGGTCTCTCAAAATATCTTATATTGTACTCACCCTTCTTGTGATGTGAGATGACAGAATGCCTACATGATAAAATAAAGTGAGGTACTCAGAATGGCACACAATTTAAAACGTATTGTTTCTGGAACTTTCCTTTTAATATTTTTGGACCATGGCTGACCACAGGTAACTGAAACCTGGAAAAGTAAAATTTCAGATAAGGGGAGACTACTGTACAGATATATAAATGGCAGCCATTTTCATTACTACGAGGATGGGGGTGATAAGGATGATACTGACAGTCTGGCTTACTCATTGCCTGGCATGGCAAATTTAAAAAAATATATATATATATATATTTTTTTTTTTTAAGTTCACTTTTTTTAGGCTTGGAGGAGGCAAAGGTTCAATTTTTTTTTAGCCATCCAGAAATCTGGGTTCGTTGATACCAGCTGCTTCCACCATGCCCAGAGTTCAACCCCAATGAGATAAAAGTCGTGTATCTTGAGATGCACCGGTGGGGAAGTTGGTGCCACATCTGCCCTGGCCCCCAAGACGGGGCCACTGGGTCTCTCTCCAGGAATGTGTACAAACCTGATGTCATCAACAAAACAACCAGTGATTGGAAGGGTCTGAGGGTTACAGTGAAACTGATCGTTCAGAACAGACAGGCCCAGACTGAGGTAGTACCTTTTACCTCTGCCCTCATCAGAGCCCTCAAAGGACACATTAAGCACAGTGGAAAGAAATATCACTTTTGATGAGATTGTCAACATTGCCCAATAGATGCAGCACCGATCTTTAGCTAGAAAACTCTCTGGAACCATTAAAGACATCTTGGGGACTGCATAGTCTGTGGGCTGCAATGTTGATGGCCATCACCCTCATGACATCACAGATGACATCAACAGTGGTGCAGTGGAATGCCCAGCTAGTTAAGAACTACAAAGGCAAATATTTCAATTAAAGATCATTTGACAAGCAAAAAAAAAGTTCAATCTCTTTTTTAATTCCTCATATAAACTACTTCTAAAAGCATTTAACAATAACCTGTTAAGATTTGATTCTTGACCTTACAAATTGAAATTCTTTCCCAGACTTACATGTGTTTGCAGATAAAAAGCTGAAGGGAAGGAGAGGAAAGGTGGTAGCTATTTTTTAAAATTCATATTGACGATTAAGTGATTACTGCTTTGCTTATCAAAAGATATGCAGAACCATAAATAATCATGAAGAAGGAAACAGATTTTAAAACAAGGAAAATCCTCATAGTTCTTAAAAGAATGCACCTACACTGAAAATATTTAGCCCCCATTATGTACAAGATATTATGTCTAATAAACAAAAAACATTCCCATACCATAACTTAAACCACTTTTTCTATGAAGTCCAGTACACCCATCCTGTTTACTCTTCCCCTCAAAACTAAAGTCAACAGGTACACAAATTGACATTCATAAATACTACATGCTGATTTGTACTGGTTTGTTTTATATATTAGCCTTTTTTCATGAACTAAACTGTAGCCTCCTTGTAGAAAAGCAGCCATTACTTTCCCATTCATTACACCTTCTCCACCACTGCAGCCCCCATCATAGCACAGCCACTTAAATAATAAAGGTTCTGCCATAACAACTAAAAATGGTTGATTTAATTTATGATTTTTAAAAATAGACAAGGTAAGAAAATTCAACCATGCTGATTATAAAAACACAAAACACATGACGTTTACATTTCAAGTGTGTAAGGATTCTTTATTGAAACTGAAGGACGAGAGTTAAAACGAATTACAAAAGAGCTTGGGGTTTGAGAGAAAAACAACGAATAAAAACGGAACGAAAAGGCTGACTGCTGGAATGAAAAGATAACATTTTTAATAAGTGGGAGAAGAGAGGCAGCTGCAAATCAGTTTTGTGAGAGGTCAGGTTGATCTCCAGGATTTTCTTCTCTGAGCTCAACCAATCCCCACCTATTCTGAGTTTTAACCAGTCTCCAGGCAAGAAGCCCTTCTTGATTGGCTTAAAGATGTCGAGTAGAAAAACCAGCCAATCCTGCCTTTCAGTCACAACTGTGCTATGGAGACATTACAACCACTGCAAGTCGAGAATGTGTACAAACCTGTCAGTGCCATAAATATCAGATCCTATAATAGTTCTAAAGACTGTTGCAGAAAGGAAGATTCTTTAAAGACAATACTTGAGTGTGATCTGGCATCTACACTTCTATTTTTATTACTCTAGCTCTTTATGTGGGGGGGAAAAACTGTTTTAACCAAAACAACATAAAGAATAAACTGTCCCTAGTCACATGACTCACTATGGAAAACGGATTTCCCAACGGATATCTATCTGAGAGGATTTGGATGACAGTAGGGTTCAAGGAGGGTCCCGGTGGGGATCTAAGTTGCGCTGCGGGAGGGAGGTGGGCACCAGAGTCACAGAGGCACACACCAGGACGGGGAATGTCGCCCTGCAATATCCAAAATCGGAACGTGTGGAGTGAAAGGCTGTGTTTGGATTTGAAGAAGTGAGTAAATAAACGGCTTGGCTAGGACTACGTGCTCTGGAGGTTGGCCCGAAGTTCCAAGAAGGCTCTGCCTGACAAATGCCGAAGGTGCTCAGAAGGACGCGAGGTCAAACCCTTGTGGGAACCGACTGGGACAAAGCCCGGGGGAGGGGTGGGGGGGAGAGGGGTGTGTCTGGAGCCTGGAAGCCCGCCAGGGACTGGGAGGCCGAGGAAACGGCCGCGGCCCCCGCCTTTGCCTGGATTCCGGCTTTGCGCCAGGGCCCGCCTCTCGCCGACGCCTCACTTCCCTTAGGTTCGGGCCACCGGGTCGGCGGGCCGAGCTGGCGGCGGACGTGCCGGTCCCCCACGTTGGCGGCTTTGGATCTCTCTGGCAGCGCCGCCTGCCGCTGCCTCTGCTTTGGGTTTCTGCTCCGCGCCCTGGGATCCCTTCCCTCCCGGACCCTCACTGCGGACCCGCCGCCCTACCTCCCACCCGCCTTTACCTGCTCCTGGAGCGGGCAGAGGGCGTCGAGGCCGGGGCCGCGTCGTCGAGTGCGCAACGTTGCGCAGTGGGTCCGCAACCTTTTCCCGCCGCCGCCACTGCGCTCTCCCGAGCGGCGCTGGGCTGGCGAGAGCCGTGATCGCGCGAGCGGCGGGCGGGTGGCGGGGGGGTCGCGCGACGAGAGCCGAGTGGGAAGACACTGCCACTCTCTGTCTGGCCCGGGAAGAGCAGCCTTGCAGCAGCCAGCCGCGAGAGGGCGGGTGGGCGGCCGAATGGGGAGGGGTCTCGGGGAGTAGGGAATGGCTGCCACGTCGCCCAGGTGGATCGCCGCCCTCTGCCTCCCCGCCGCGACCTCTAGTTCGTCCCGGGGCTCCGCCTTGGCTCATCGACCCGCCCCGCGGGGCCGGACCCGGCGACCCGGGCCGGCGGGCGCCCCCTCCTCTCCACCTCCTTCAGGAGACTGAGTCGGGTCTGTCGGGGTCTGCTGCACTGGTCCCATTCCCTCCTGCCCCCTGAAGCTCGCCCGAAAGCCTGACTAGTTTCTCCCTTCCCTTGTGGGGGAGTATAACGTGGAGGAGCAAGCCCTTTTCAATGTGTCGGGTTCCTGGGGAAGGCGGGAGCCGTTTTGCGCTGGTGAACGAACAAGGCGAAAGAGGACCCGAAATGTCTGCCTCAATAAGCGGCGCAGTAAACCACAGCTGCTTCTAGTCCGCCTTACTCTCTCCCAAGCCCAAAACGCAAAACAAACACAAGGTCGTACTCGCTAGTCCAGGCAGGGGAGGAAATGGGAGCCGAGGCGGGCGGGCCAGCGCGCGGGTCCCGGCTCCAAGTTGGGAGAGACCACACGGCCTCTGCGTTACCTAACTGGGCTGCTGACTCCGGGCGTGCAGAGCCTCGGCGGCGCGCAGAGCTACCCGGGAACGCGGCCCTCGGCCCCTCTGCGCGCTCGGGCGGCAGACACTGCGCGGCTGCCTCCAAGCCGTGAGACAATGGGACCCACTGTCGCTGCGGCACGGTCGCAGAACGTCAGGTTCCAACCCGCGCTGCCAAAGTGCAGTGTGGCGGAAGCATAAAAACGTGCGCGTGTTGAAGCGTGGTCACTGACCTTTGCCCCACTTAGAGTTGCAGTTTTCAGATGCCAAGTGAAAGCAAGAATGTTTTCTTCGTTTTTGTGATCACTGTTTTATTGGCCCGTCCCCTAAGCCTGCTGCATTTTATCCACCTAAACTCTGCTTTCCTTGGTTTGTTTCTTCTGTGTTCTGAAGTGAAATATTCAGTATTTTCAGGTACACGAATTTTTCACCCTTGCTTTCTGGTGTTGGGGAGGTGGTGGGTTTGCTTATCCGTTTTTTCCTCTGTTCCCCTCCCTCTGCAATTTTTATTCCACCTTCAGTGTTTTTCATATAAAAATGAAATAGCTTCATGACAAAGTATTCCTTTGCATCTCAGAGAGACTAGCTGTCAATTTTATTATAGTAATTGCTTTCAATTGAGTGGAAATTTAGGAAAATTGCAAATGCATTTTTATCATTTAGGTCTAATTGAAACATCTACTCACACTTCATTGAAACATTCTAGTGGTGTTTTGTTTTGTTTTGTTTTTTAGAAACCAGAAAAAATTTAAGCAGAGACCTCGGGATCGTAAATTTTCTGATGAAACCAACCACACAGAGAAAAATTCAAAGGAAAAGGGTTTTTTTCCTTTTGTATGATTTTTGTGTGTGTGTATTTTTAAAGATCCCGAGTCCTAGTGTTAAGAAATTACAATGCAAACACCTTTATTAGTGATTTTACTAATTTTAAAACAGCAAAAAACTTAATGAAGTACCCAGAATCTCAAGATATAAATACTATTGCTGAGGACCTAGTATTAACTCTGCCTTTGAACAGCCATTAAAAGAGATTATCTGCCACTTTACAAATGAAAGAACCTGTCCAAGTTTCAGAAATAGCCAAAGTAAAACCAATGAATTGTTGAAGTAGTAATTAGTAAAAAGTTATGGCACACATACCAAAAATACATTTTGCAAACCAGGAGCACTGAAGCTGAAACTTAGAATGAGGCGAAGGGATATATTGTTAGAAAGCAGCTTGTACAGTGAGAAAACAAGCCACCGTTTATTCTGCACAGTGATTGTTTACAATATTAGAATTTTCAGTAGTAACCTCACATCAACCTTGGGAAACAGTTCAAATTTGTTTAGGATTTCCAGAGCATAAGCAAGAAATGACCACGGTCAAGTTAGTCTTGCAAAATAAGCTAAATTAAACTATCTGTATGACTAAATTGGTTCTGTCTGCTCAGGGAACTTTCAAGGTTGGCCTCTGTATTTTATTTTAATAAACCCTACTAACTATAAACTTCAAACAAATCTAGCAAATTAATTTTGTTTACCTGAATTATGTTCACCATGGCCATAAAAACTGGCATATAAATTCTTGATTTTCCTTTGAACATTGTTACTGATTCAGCCCATCTTAAGTCTGAACAATAAGAAATAAAGTGTTGTTAACATTGGAAAATATATTTCAAGCCACCAAGACATCACCCAGGCTGAATTTTTTTTTTTTTAAGTTTGCTTACTACACCATAAAAGAAAAGCATCAATACTATAAAGTTCTGAAAGACTGACTCAAATGAAGAACAAAGGAATCTTTACACAACATTTACAATGCCAGCCTGCCTTTGTGAATATAAAGATTTCCTCTTTCCTCTTTGGTTTAAATTCTAAGCCAAAAAGAAAAGTACAACACATCTTTTTAAGGATGAGATATTAGCATTAGGTTGAAACATTGGGTAAATGGATTATTTTTTACGCTCATTCTCATTCAGGACCATGTATCTTTCAATTTCAAAGAAGAAATTTAAGAATCTTTGGATTCTTCAGTGTCTTTACACACGTTAAAAACCAGGTGCTACTCCTGATCACACTCTGCTCTCCATAATCTTCCAATTGGTTATTTACAATTAATGTTTAATTCTCTAAAATGTCAGACGAATCTGAAGAATGACAAAATGCCTTCAAGTTAACACTTTAAATAAGATGAAACTTGGCATTTCTTTAGGCCTTTAAGGGAATAATAAGTTTATGTTTTGGAAAATGTCTTGGATTTTTGTAAATAAAATAGCCAATGCATTATAAAGAAATCTTCTGTATCTGTCTGAAGCCATCTTTGGTCTATTCAACAGCTAAATTCTAAACATGATTATTTATGTTTAGAACATAACTATGATTTCCTCCCAATCAAACTAATCTATGCCATCTTTGCATTCCTTTGATTTTGACTTGGAGCATTCTGCTTAATTATGATTATTTACATATTTATAATCTCCCTTAGTAGATCATCAATTCCTTGAAGATAAATTCTGTTTCCCATTTAGCCTTGTATTCCTCACTGCCAAACTCAGAACCTTATACAAAATAAACACTTCATGGATATTTGGTGAGTGAAAGAATGAGTAAGCATTACTCTATGACACAGCATATGGCAAACCAAAAGTAGATCTGTCTCAGGATTTTTTCCTCCTCTACATAATATCTGATAAATACTTGTTTTCATTTTTAATTAAACTTAGAATAGCATTGTGCAAAAACTTTACCGAAAGAAAGTAGGAGCAACATATGCTGGAACTCCTGTGTTTTTCAATTTTAAATCGGGTAGAAACTGGATAGTGGGTAATACTGCTGTTATCTAAAGTAAATAAGTATCAATGGGCTTATCTTTATAAAAGATTGCTTTACTACACTCAACAATTGCTGCAAGCTCTGTGGCCTTGGGAAAATTAAGCTCTCTAAAACTCAATTTTTCCGTCTCTCAAATGCATTCATTATATCTGCTTTCTGAATAATTAAAATAATGAAAGCATGTAAAAATGAGTTTGAGTAGATGTTAGGTAGTTATTACTTGCAGATATTAATGGACTCAAACATGAAGAAAAACTAATTTTCTTTGTGCAGTTATTTATAAAAAGGTAGGCATAAAGTGCTGTTTAAAAAATAAATAAACATCCTGATGGAATGAATTGGATACTGAAAACCTCTACCACGTGGAGACAACTTTTAAGAATTGAATAGATCTTACGTGTTTTAATACACATATACATAAAAAAGGTGTGAGGTGAAGGATGTGTTAATTGTGGTAATCATTTGATAGTGTATATCAAATTATCACATACACTTTAAATATATAGAATTTTATCAATTATACCTAAATAAAGCTGGGGGGGCAGGCAAGGATGAGGGAAAAAAAGTCAGTCTGCTATTGATAAACCAAACAATAACAAAATAAACAGGCAAACAAAAAGCCTAAAACAAAAAAAAAATTAGGACAATGATGTCATTCCAGGCTGAGTAAAAACTTAACAATAAACCAGATCTGATTGTCTCTCTCAAAAACTTCACAGTTCCCCACAACTTATATTAGCTTTTCTCAAAATTGTAATAAGCATACCGTGTTTCCCCGAAAATAAGACATAGCCAAACCATCAGCTCTAATCCCTTTTGGAGCAAAAATTAATATAAGACCTGGTATAAATTATGTTATTATATTATATTACATTATATTATATTATATTATATTATATTATATTATATTATATTATATTATATTATATTATTATACCTAGTCTTATTTTACTAAAGTAAAATAAGACCGGGTCTTACATTACTTTTTGCTCCAGAAGACGCATTAGAGCTGATGGTCTGGCTAGGTCTTATTTTTGGGGAAACACGGTAATATGAGAAACTACATAAATGAGGGGTAAATAACTTATACATGTCTTTTAAACTGAAGGGCTTCTCAATGCATTCTGTTGTGTGTTTTTTTAATAAACTCTCAGAGCTTTTAATATGACAATGTGCATTATGAACTCTACGACAGGGATATAGTATTAAATATTTCCAAACTTACTTAACCAAAAATCCTTTCTCCATGGAGAGTATATCTCAGGAAATATAATTTTATATCACGCTTTGGGAGAAAACACTTGTCTACATGTTTGAGGATAAAATCCAAACCCCTCAGCCCATGCTTCCAAATCCCACCACTCCTCCTACAGCGGGGATGCTCTTGAGAAATTTATCTTTGTTTTACCCAATTTTTTCATAAGTGAATGGGTAGGCGTGAGGCTGTCTCCAAACTTGACAGGAAAGGATAGAAACGGGATTGGCAAAAAAAGTATTAAAAAAAAAAAAACACAAATAAAAACACCTAAGAAAACTAGAACTGCAGAATGGCAAGAATAGCTTCCTCCTGCCTAGGATAATTATTCTGTGAGTATGATAGCAACATAGCTCTGTGTCTTTGTGAAGAATTGTTACAGGAAGTCATCCTTCAGTCCAGAAGCATATTGTGGTAGCTCCAACTTTCTGTAACTATAAGATTTCATGTCATTTGCCAGTAAGGAAGCTTACATCCTATAACCATATCTGGTGACATCTTTCTGTCAGTCATATTACTCTTCCATTTGTGACAATCACACATTTCCCAATACATCCTACTTCCAATGATGTTGAGGCATGGCCCTAGTCATTCCTTTTTACTTATCTGTATCTTTACAAACCCAGCTCAAATGCCCTTTTTTAAATAAAGTTTTCCCAGATGCCCCAAATATAATGAACTGCTTCTTCCTGTACGCACACAGCAGTTTGTATATACACACCTCTGTTACTCATTTGCAATGATGACTATTTGTTGGTGTATATCTTCACTAAAACTATGAGCTCTTTTCCCCTAGACAAGGAGAAAATGTTCTCTACACACTGAATTGTTATAAACCCCTTTTAGGGTACCTCCTAGCTCACAATTTCCCCTGTAGTTTTACTCACCCCTATTCCATTGGGGGGACTCCAGGGTACTAAAAAAATGAATACACTTCCCTGGCCACAGTTAGTTACCAAAGGTGGGTATCTTTATCCAATTAGCCCCTTCCTGGGAACTTTTAGAATGGGAACAAAGACAAAAAGCACCATTAGTAAAATCAAAAGAAATTATATACAAGAAAAAATGCAATTCATACCAGAGACAAAGAACTGATTCCTCTAATATACAAAAACCTACAAATCAATAAGAAAAAGACCAACAACCTAATAGGAAAAATAAATGATTAAAGCATAAAAAAGATTGCTCACAGGAAAAAAAAATTACTCTTAAAAATCTATGTAGGGCCGGCCCGGTGGCTCAGGCGGTTAGAGCTCCGTGCTCCTAACTCCGAAGGCTGCCGGTTCGATTCCCACATGGGCCAGTGGGCTCTCAACCACAAGGTTGCCAGTTCAATTCCTCGAGTCCCGCAAGGGATGGTGGGCAGCGCCCCCTGCAACTAAAATTGAACACGGTACCTTGAGCTGAGCTGCCGCTGAGCTCCGGGATGGCTCAGTTGGTTGGAGCCTGTCCTCTCAACCACAAGGTTGCCGGTTCAACTCCCACAAGGGATGGTGGGCTGTGCCCCCTGCAACTAGCAACGGCAACTGGACCTGGAGCTGAGCTGCGCCCTCCACAACTAAGACTGAAAGAACAACAACTTGAAGCTGAACATAATCCCCCACAACTAAGATTGAAAGGACAACAATTTGACCATTGTTCCCCAATAAAGTCCTGTTCCCCTTCCCCAATAAAATCTTTAAAAAAAAAAAAAAAAATCTATGTATATTTTTCCTGGTTTTTTTATTGCAGAATTATTTGTAATAGCAAAAAATTAGGGGGGGGAGGCTAAATTTTTACCAGTAGGGAAATGGTTAAATGTAGTATATTACATCTAAACTTGGGATCCTATAATATTAAAGAATGATGGCACTCTCTAAGTGCTGATACTGTACAATCTTAAGGATAAATTGCTCAGTGAAAAATGTATGTATGGTATACTTCCATTAGTGTACAAAAATGGGGATAGGAGACTATCTATACAGATAGACATATTTTATCACATATATATATAAATTATCTCTGGAAGGAGATGGAACAAACTGGTATCATTGGTTGCCTTTGAGAAAGAGAACTGGGTAGTAGCTAAAGGAAAGAGGCTGGAAAGACTTTTCACTGAACTTTTTTTGGACCAAAAGAATCTGTTTGCTATTTTTTTTAAAATACCATTTAAGTAAGAATAAAACATTTTGGCATAGAGAGATTCAGTTTCCTTGTGTAACTAAGTCTCTATGAGGTTAACTCAGAAGTTGGGGGAAGTTTATTCTGCGTAAGGCCTGAGGAGCAAAGGAAGTCCTAGAGAGAAGATTGAAGCAAAGAAGCAGAGAGATTGAAGCGATGGAGAGACAGTAGTTTGTGGGTTCTCAACAATCTGGTTATAGTCTTTTCTGGGGCCAGCTGCATCCCTCCCCTTGGTTTCTTTAAAACATTTCTATATTCTTATAATAAATGTCCCCTTTTTTGGCCTGAGCTAACTTGAGTTGTATTCTCATAGGGGCATCCAAAGAGTTTAACTATTATAGTAGGTTTTCTGTAAATGCTTGTTAAAATGAGATGTGAAGTTCTTTATAATGAAATCCATTTGGGTTCTGAAAATTTGCAATTTTTTCTTAATCTCTCACATGAACACACAATGTGATTTATAGATGATGTAATACAGAATTGTACACCTGAAATCTATGTAACTTTACTAACAATTGTCACCCCTATAAACTTTAATTAAAAAAAAAAAAATCTCACGTTGAGAGAGGGCAAGTAGGCAAGTTCAAGGGCATTCCGAAAGACATGTACTCTAAGGTAAGGCGGTGTTTGCTGATGGAAAATATAAACTGGAAAACATAAAGCCTCATAGTACATTCTACCTACTAGACTTTCCTCTCAGTCCCTGCCTAAGAACTGAGACTTTTCAATTAATGTTTGGTGATGGCCTGCCTGAGAGACAAATTCTTGAATTTTGCTAATTAGGATAGAGTTTGAGGATTAGAGAACATTTTTGTTGGTTTGGTTTAGGCTGGTTTGTATCATGATAGGAAAGGCATTAGGGAATAGGGCAAGCACGCCAATCCTATAGTGAAGAGACTTTGGGTGATAATTATTTGAGTATAGTCAAATATGAGTTTCCAAGACCTAGGGCTAGTTAACACTTTGAGGTTAACCCTTTCAGAAAGCAGTGTTCATGTCTTTGTCCATGTTTTCATATCTTTGCCCATGTTTTCAAGTTCTATGACTTATTGTGTATCATTCTTCCTAGTACTGAAAAGACAGGAAGTACCTAGTAGGAAATTTCTAGAAGGCCCAGGATGGTATTTGTAAATTAAATCCCTTCAACAGTCTGCAAATGAAGTTAAGTATAGTTTGTATGAGCATAGTATCATGATGCACATTCCAAGAATTGCGGCATAGAAGCTTCATATATGTTTACGCACCTTTTATATAAGATGAATTTAAACAGGACGATGAAATTATCGCTAATGTGAAATAAGTCAGAATAATTGCATATAAATACTAAGGTGTAGAAGAACACAATTTATTTCTATCATTGAAATCCCATTGAAAAATTAGATACCATTATATAAATACTAGGAGCTATTCTTCCTTCAACCATTATTTCTTGAGAATTTATTATTAGAAATATTGTAAAAGTATTAAGAGCTGGTTGCTGTTCTTCAGGAATTTTGTCGTAATTTTTCTGAGATAAGATATACAGATGCAAATCATTATCATGATTATTTTTACTAAGAGGAATAGGATCATGACGTGGAAAATAATATTGGCTTTTAAACTTAGTTAATATTTTTAATTCTTCCTTGTTAATGTATGAGTTCTACAAAGGCAATTAACTGTTCCCAGTCTCAATTTCCTCAGTTGAAAATGAGGCTAAGGATGCTAA
This sequence comes from Rhinolophus sinicus, assembly GCF_057876585.1. Taxonomy (NCBI): domain Eukaryota; kingdom Metazoa; phylum Chordata; class Mammalia; order Chiroptera; family Rhinolophidae; genus Rhinolophus; species Rhinolophus sinicus. Next base: position 141,736,928 of record NC_142501.1, read on the forward strand.
TCTTAGAGGACCATTGAAAGGATTAAATGAAAAAAAATAAATAATATAATAATAATAAATCGACAATACCCAGTTCTAAGTGAGATAGTTCAAAATATCTCTCTTCATTATTGATTGATGTTTCTAATCAGAAGAAATTAGGAAAGATATGGAAGATTTAAACAACACAATTAACAGGCTTGATTTGTTAACATAAAGAGAAGCCAACAATGAACACACGCTTCGCAAGCACACGTGACACATTGACAAACACTGACCACACTTCAGGCCATAAAGCAAGTCCTACTGTCAAGAATCGGTTCTACACACCATATTCTCTGAGTCAAGAATTGATAACTATAAACAATTTGCACATGTTTGAAAATTTAAAAATATACTTCTAGAAACAACCGAAATGTTCATCAATAAAAAAATGGATAAATAAGTTGTCGTCTATTCATACAATGAGATATTACATACTGAAAGAAATTGCGCACAAACCACTGTTGTAACAGGCAACAAGATGGGTGAACCTCACAGACAGAGTAGTGAATGAAAGCCTGAAAGAGTAAATGCTCTATAGCTCCATTTGTATGAAATTCAAAAGTGAGCAAAATTAATCTGTGGTGACAAAAGTCAGAATTGTGGTTACCTCTGGGGTGATTATTGACTGGGATGCTTGAAAAATTCTATATCTTGCTCTAACTGATAAAATAAAAAAGAACAATGGAATAAACTCAATGACGGTAGAACAAAGAAATGACGAAGAGTAAAAATTAATAAAATAGAAAACAAAAATACAATTGAGAGGAAGCCAAGTTGGTTCTTTGAAAAGATTAATAAAACAGTCAAACCTCTGAGGTTGATTCATATAAAAACAGGAAAGACACAAATAAATAAACATTAAGAATGAAAAGGATATGAAAACTACAGATACTGGAGAGATTTAAAAGATAGAACAGGGCCGGCCCTGTGGCTCAGGCAATTGGAGCTCCGTGCTCCTAACTCCTAAGGCTGCCGGTTCGATTCCAACATGGGCCAGTGGGCTCTCAACCACAAGGACTCCCACATAGGATGGTGGGCCCGCTCCGTGCAACTAAGATTGAACACGGCACCTCGAGCTGAGCTGGCGCTGTGCTCCCGGATGGCTCAGTAGGTTGGAGCGACTCCCACAAGGGATGGTGGGCTGCCCCCCTGCAACTAGCAATGGCAACTGGACCTGGAGCTGAGCTGTGCCTTCCACAACTAAGACTGAAAGGACAACTTGAAGCTGAACGGCACCCTCCACAACTAAGATTGAAGGGACAACAACTTGACTTGGAAGTACACACTGTTCCCCAATAAAGTCCTGTAAAACAGAAAAAAAAGAACAATCTGAACAACTATTTCTTTAATATTACTTATTTCTCATTTCCGTTTCTTAAGTCAGTTTTGATAAGTTATTCTTCATAGACACTTACCCATTACATCTATACTTTCAAATTTATTTGTATAAAGTTATTTCTTATGGTTTAAAAAAATCTTTCTATAATTACTACCTCCCTCTTTCCATTATTTATTTGGGCTTTCTTTCCTCTTAGTCTTGCTAGAAACGTATCTATTTCTTAGTCATTTGTTTTATACATCATCTGTATTGTTTGTTTTCTGTTTTATTGACTTTTCTCTTATCATTTCCTGCTATTTGGGAGGAGAGCTTATCATGTTGTCTTTTTCTGATTTTCTAAGTTGGGTGTTTAACCAATTCCTAACATTTTCTAATTTTTCTTTGTCCCAGTAAATATCTGGAGGTATGATTTTAGTTTTTAAACATAAGGTTATGTTTTTGCTATGGTTTTCTCATTTTATTGTATTGTGGATATAGAATGTGCCCTGTAAAATATCAATTCTTCATTCTGTAGGCAGACTTGTGTTATGAATTAGTATGTGATCAATTATTATAAATGTTTCCTATTGCATGAAAAGAATGTCAATTTTATGATTGTTTGATCAAATTGTTTATTGTGTTATTTAAGTGTTCTACATATTTACTAATATTATGACTGCTTGATTTAGTAACTATGGAGAAAGGAAAGATAAAATCCTCAGGAGGATATGGATCTATCCATCTCTTTTTGAAATTGTCTTGTTTTGCTTTTTATCAGGAGTCATCAAACTATGGTCTGTGGACCAACATGGCCCACTCCTTGTTTTTATAAATGAAGTTTTATTGGAACACACACACACACAAAAGAAAGGATTAAATGAGACAATATGGATGAAAATAACCTAAGTAAATGCTTGACACATATCAGGAGCTTGATAAATATTAATTTATTCTCTAGTTGAATTGAATTGATTATATATGTTTTCTAATTCATTTCTATTCATTCAAAAATAGTAATGCTTTAATTCTATTATCAGGGAATTTTAAAATTGAAGTGAGTTAAAAACTTCAATCATTTTAAGAATCAAAACTTTTATAACTTTAAAACTGAAACTTAAAGAAATATTCAGGGTTTTAATCAGGTAAGGAAAAAAATTAGAATATAATTATTTTCCTAGAAAAATGTTATTTGTCATTGCATCTTGCTATCTGAATATAATAAAGTCATGTAACATAAGTGACTTTTTAATATGTAAAACAGTGCCAGATTTTGCTTTGGGTCCCGTATAAATGTGTTTCGAAATATGTCCTACATTGGACATTTGTTTGTGGTACGGAATAAGAATTTCTCATTGCTTGCTTGGATGGATTGGTACAAAAAATCTATTCTAAATCAGAAATCAATCATGATTTGTAGGGTGATGTCAATGAGTTTCCTCATTTTTCTTTTGACTAATTGCAAAACATAGAAGGGTTTGATCTGCATGGAGCATAGAAAAGGGAAGTTAAATAATATTTTGTCAGAGATTGACTAGCATTGATCAGGGTAGCCCTGCTCAGTACACAAATTCTCCATTCTCTTTCAGTTTGATTCAGTAAATATATATTCCTGTGATTTATGTTGGGGTCTTGAGGGATTCCAGTAAATAGCATTATGTTCTTCTCTGCCCAAATTTAGAATAAAGGGCAAGCATAAGGTAAATAACAGCTCAAATATCACCTTGAACTTATAGGGGCTAACTGGAAGATGTAATTCATCAGAACCAAACTGACCTGTCACCTGAACCCCTGAATTAGATAGACTTCCCCACCCTGTTCTACAGGCAGCACAGGGCGTCTTGTGGGGGGCCATAGGCACTTCTGCCTTATGGGTCCCTTCCTCCATAAAAAAAAAAAAAAAAGATATATATATATATATATATATGTTTTTTATATTTTTTAAGTATTTAATAAATATATATTTAAAATTATATTTTATGACCACTGATATAAATAAGAATATATTAATATTATATTTTTAAATATTTTCTTTGACCTACGAGTTCATTTTTTTCCTTCTGATTTTAAATTAAAAGAAAACATCTTAAGGGCCCCTAAAAGTATCCTGGACCCTAGACACTGTGTCCCCTGTGCCAAATGGGGAAGTTGGCCTTCGGCAACACATGGGACCAAGTAAATCTTAAATCCAAAAGAAGTGTGTACTCTCTGAGCGCAGTCTTACTTAAGAAAGAGAAAAGAGAGGAAATGAGGCAAGATGCCTAGATTGTTCTTCCTGAATTTACCAGTCAGATGTCACTCTGCATGTGGGATGAGTAAAGGGATAATGAGAAGCTAAGAGTTACACCATTCTAGCTCAATCCACATGAAAGAAATATCAGTAGAGAAAAAGCAACCCTCTCTTACCAAGTCTGTCCTTACTACTAGAACTTTGCATTCAGTTATCATAATTTGATAATCCTGGCCTTTAAGATTACCTAGCTAACTCTTCTTGCTCCAGATTCCAGCTTGCCAGAAAACTTTCTGATTATAACTATATGTCTTCCCATGTAAATTTTCCTACCAAGAAAGAATGTATCAAGCAGCGGATAAGAATACAATATGCTCTCTGGTTACATTTATCACTATAAATTAATAAATTAACATTCTGGTTTATATATTATTCTTACAAGAAATTGGTTGGCATGTGATGCCATGAATTCATTTAACTCATTCATTTAACCGACTTGACCACGTTACTGAACCAGAAAAGCTGAGGTTCAAAATCTGAACCATTGATGGCTTAATCTAAGGTAAGGAGAGAACCTCACCTCAGTGGTCAGCATTTTTGTTAGCTGTAGTTCAGTTTTCCCATTCCCTAGCCACAACACAACCCTCTGCCCTCACACTGCTTCTAATAATAGTGTGTTCTTAAATTAGATGGGGGTCGGGGGGTGGGGGGGTGGGGGGAGAGGACACTGTGGCAAAATTTTTTCACAGCTATTATTTTCTCTAGTTCTATCCAGTGTCAGGGGATTAAGAGTACATTATTTTTCTCCATGGCTCATAATTAGGGAAGCATTAATCATTATCAGTTAGTATTGTATAAAACAAATCATATCCACTACGACAAATTATTCAGTGAACATTTTTATTTGGTCTTAACCATCTCCATGGCCAGACAAGACGTCATCTTGGATCAAGACCAAAAAGAACTGGTGACAACAAAGTTTATAATGGAACATATCGATGTTATATTCTTTCGTTAAACATATATTAAGAGCCAACGATGTACTGTTCAGTATGTACCTAACATAACTGGAGGCTGGCAAGCATTATCTAGCTGTGTGCCCAGGAAAAAAAGGAAACAGATTTTGGTGACTATATATTAATTTCTAGCTCAACAACTGGGATTATTATCCCCATTTTCAGAGGAAACAGAGGACAAAAAGAGTAAGTAACTTGCCTAAGGTCATATCTAGAAAACATGATAAAATCATGGTGTAGTCATCTCTCGAACCCAAACCTGTTCGGTTCAATAGCAATTATTGAGTCCCTATTCTATGGCAGGACCTGTGATGGGTACTGAGGGTGCAGACATCAACTTCTCTGGAAGAATTCCATCAGCTTCCTGCCATCAAGCCGGTAAACCTACCTGCATGACCACTCATGCTTTCTGCCAGCCCTCTTGGTTCCGTGGGAGAGGCATAGCTCCTCCTAACTAAAGCTACTTTCCCCCCGTATTCTAGAGCCCACCCTTCACCTGTAATCTTTTTTTTCCAATTTTTGTTTTGAAATACTTTTACTTCAGAAAAGTTACAAAAATAGTGTAAATTTCATGTATCCTCTTCACCCAAGCTTCCTCATATGCTCGTTATTAACAATTTGCATAACCATAATACAATCAAAACCAGGAAGTTATAATTGCTACAGTACTATTAACTAATTCAGATATTACCATTTTCCCCCTAATATCCCCTTTTCTGTCCCAGGATCCAATCCAGGATCCTATACTGCTTTTAGTTGTGTTCCCTTAGTCTCCTCCAAACTATGACAGTCCCTCAGTCTTTCCTTATCTTTCATGACCTTGATACTTTTGATGAGTATTAGTTAGTCGGCATTTGGGAGAATGTCTCTCAATTTGATTTCTCTGATATTTTCTAATAACTAGATTGAAGTTCTGTGTTTTTGGCAAAAAATACCACAGAAGTGATAACTATGTTCTCACTACATCATATCAGAGGGGCATGATAGCAATACATCTTATTATTGATGGTGTTAAATTGATCACTTACTTAAGTTGATACGTACCAAGTAGTAAAGTTAGTATTTTTTTCCTTTGCACTGATAAATATCTTGAGGGACTTACTTTGAGACTATGCAAAAATCCAGTTTCTCCTCAAACTTTCCCCCATTGATTCTACCATCCATCAGTGGATCTTGCCTGCAACAGTTATTACTGTTGTATTTGCTTAGCAGAGATTGTATATTTCCCTCACTCATTCTACACCTATTAATTGGAATTTTTCTGTGAGGAATAGTCATTCCTTCTCTCTGATTTATGTGTTTAATTACATTTATGTTAGTATAGACACATGGGTATTAATTTATTCTATGGCTTATAATTCAATATTATCAGTATTGATTGGTTATAATTCAATATTATCACTCTGATTTTGTTTCTCAAATTGTTCACCTTTGGTCATTTGTAGCTCTTCAGGCTAGTTTATTTGGTGTTTTGACATGCCCACTTCCTTTTTTGCGCACTTCCTTATTTTCTGGTACTGCATGATGTTCCAGTGTCATACTGCCCCAGCCCTGAAATCAACCACTTCTCCAACCAGCCCCTGCTTACTTTTATTAAAGAATGTCATTTAGGAACCAATCTGGGGGTTAGATGTACTCACTGGTACTGGGGTATCATTGCTCCTAGGCCCTCTTGGTGAACAGAGCTAAGGAATTATATGTATGCATGCATGTATATATGTATATATGTATTTGTGTATGTATGTATGTATGTATATTAATGCACACATGCATACACATTTATATTTATTTCTATCAATCTATACGATATATGATAGACACACATGGGGACGAAAAAGGGGTTGTACGGTAAGTAACCTCACAGGTGACCTGATCATAAATACCTAACTGGACAGGTATTGGGGATAGGGGAAGTGTTAGCGTGGATAGAATAATTATTGGGGATAGGTAGGTTGTTCATTTTGTGCTTTCAAATTGTCATTTGATTTTTATGTTGTTGGTAGATGAGAATATTGTTAGGGATGTGGTGTACGTTAGTCGTAAATAGAAATACAGGTTGAGTAGGGAGGTAATGGCTATTAGGGTTGGGAGGATAATGCTGTCATTTGTCAGGCATATAAACTTTTAGTAAAAGGTTTATCTTTGCCTTAAGCAAGCTCTGTCCATTGTTTCTGTGCATCTAGGCTAACACACCTTTGAAATAAACATAATCACCCTCAGGAGAGAACATAATCTTGTTGACTATCCTGTAATACAATCCCCTCCTTGCTTTCTCCCACCTTTGTGTAATCTTCCTTATGTTCCCTCCTTAATTTCAAATGCGTAAAAGAAACTGCAAAACTGTCATTTCTACAGAGCTTTTGATATCTTGCTTCCTGGCAATTGTCGTCCTGGCAATTGGACGCTCAGGTAAACTCTTACAAAAATTCTTTATAGGTTTGAAAGTTCTTACATCGACATATATAAAAAACCATGAATTTATTCTGACACCATTGATTCCAATCCAACACCACAAAGTTTATTCTAGTATTTTCCTTTCCTTATTTGTAACTTCTTTCTCCAACAGTGAGAAACCTGGCTCTCATTATCTGCAATATATTCACTCATTTGTTCAATCCCAGCTTACACATAAAGTAATTAGAGGATACTAACCCATACTAATCTAAGAAACAAATTTACTAAGTACAGTATTTGTGTAGGTTTTTTTGTCTTTAGTCTTACAGAATCTAGTCCATATACTGTTCACTTGTATTTTTAATATCATTTTATTGCCTTATTATCAGCATTTAAATACCTCAGCCCTCTCCCTTATAAAAAACAGTTCTCACATCCCATATTGTCCTTCCACTAAAGCACTTGAATGTTTCTATACTTACTATTTCCATTTCCTCCTCTTCTATTCACTCTTGAACTCACTACACTCTGACTTCTTCACTACTCTGCCTCTTACTAAGATCATCTCTAATCTCTGTATTCCTATAATCAGTAGACAATGTTTTACTTGATCTCTCAAAAAATTTTGTTCCCATTGTTGAGCTCTCTCTTCTCTTGACATTTGTGGTTTGGACTCTCCCAGTTTTCCTGTTACTTCTCTGGTTGATCCTTTTTATTCTTTACAAGTTCCTTTTCTTATCCCTAAACCATCAATGCTTCCCTGATCTTTTTTTCAGTACCCTCTTCCATTCTTACTGTATAACTCCTGAATGGGACTTATGATTTTTTAATTACTAACTGGATGAAAAGTCATCAAAATCTAGAACTACAATTTAGATATTTCCAGTGGGCACCAGAATCATATATTCACATGCCTTTTAGTCAACCTTCACTTGACTATCTCATATGAACTTTGGACTCAACATATTCAATTATCAACCTGTCATCAGACCTGGCTCTCCTCAGTAAGTGTGTTTTCAAACACTTTTTAAAATTCTTTCCCTTCAGTTAGTCTAAGACTTCAGATATAAATGAATTAATCCTTTTTCATATTTTGTTTCATATTTTGTTCAGGGATAATTCTGAAATGTGACACATATTGCTAAAAATGATACTTGTATTTAAATCATATTTGTCTAAAATCAAATGGCAATTTACATTATAACAATTTCAGGAAAACACTTATTTTTTTGTAGCAATGAATTCTTTGCATTCAAACATCATCTCCCAGTTTCTCTCAATATAATAAGGTAATTAAATATATTTATGCTCCTTTTAGATTATATTCCTTTCAGTTCTAGAAGTTAGAAATTTATATATTTAAATTTTGTTTAAAGTACCAACTATATGAGGAAAATCCATCTTTGGTGTCCCTTTAGTTTTACTTGCAATGTGTCCTGAAGTTACCCGACCCAAAGATACCTAGGCTTCATTTATGACTTTTCTCTCTTGACTACACCCTTTGTACTACTCCTCATCAATAGGAAACCAATTTCCAAGTGCCAGACATTCTAGCTCCTACTAAACCCCATTTCTCTTTGTTCTTGCACTAAGCTCTATTTCAGGCCACCTCTCTCTCTTTCTTGTATCTTTTCTTGCAATTGACTCCTAACTGGGTTTACTTCTCTATTCTTGCTCACCAACAAACAATTAGCTATATTTCAAATAGAGCATTCTAAAATGTAAATCTGGTTAGGTCACTTTCCCATTCAAAACTCTCCCTTTTGTGCTTCAAAAGACATCAAGAAAGTGAAAAAGCAATCCACAGAATAGGAGAATTTGTTTGCAAATCATGTATCTGATTAAGGACTTGTAGCTGGAATGTATAAAGAATTACTGCAATAATAATAAAAGGACAAATAGCCAATTTAAAAATGGGCAAAGGATCTAACCAGACACTTCTCCAAAGAAGACCTACAAATGGCCAGAAAGTACATGAAAAGATGTTCAACATTATTAACCATCAGGGGAATTACATTAATCATGTGTTTCTGATGCTTTGACAATTGGGGGCCCGTGCTGACTGGAAGCACCTGCCCCTCCCAGGGCAGCCAATTCTTAGAAATAGTAAAGGATTTGCCTGCAAGCATGTCTTTCATATGCAAACCAATCAATCCAGAGCCCATACCCCTAACCACCACCTTTGTTAGGTTCTTACATTCCAGGCTACTATTTCCTTACCCTAATTACACCAAGGTCAGGCACCAGACGACTAGGAGTAGTCCATATGCCTCAGAGCCTGTGGCAATGTTCAACCTAGCCCATCCTAGCCCTGCTTGCCCTGCCTTGCCTATTCCTTCCCACAGAAACCACAATATGCTCTTGTCCACATTCTCCTCCCTTCCTGACTAAACTTGGTGCTTCCCCTTCGGGCTCCCTCTACCGTGGCATCATGTGCCCACTCCTCTTGGGATCTGTGAGTATTACAGGTATCTTTTCAATGGCAACTTGATCTATTGACTTTGGCACAATGGAATAATAACAAAACCTACATTGTAAAACAGAAATGCAAATTAAAAACACAATGAGATGCCATGTCACACCCACTAGGATGGATGTTATCAAAAAAACAGACAATAACAAGTGTTGACAAGATGTAAAGAAATTGGAACCTTTATATATTGCTAACAGGAATATAAAATGGTACACAGCCACTTTGGGAAATAGTCTGGCAGTTCCTCAAAAAGTTAAATATACGAGGTCTGACAAGTTTGCAGACTTCCCACTGTGGATTTACATTGGCAGCACTGTACAATAGCTCAGTAAGATTTCATAACCTTGGTACCTCAGTGTCTCACAGCTGCGTTCATGTTGATGTGTGGCAGTGTCGTGCTAAGTGGTGCTCATTACAGTTGTTGCGTGTTTTTGTGTGCCATTGAGAGAATGCCTGAGCTTGAATTAGAGCAATGAACAAACATTAAATTTCTTGGTAAACTTGGCAAGCGTGGAAGTGAAATCAGGGACATGTTAGTCCAAGTTTACGGGGATAATGTCATGAAGAAAATGGCAGTGTACAAATAGATTAAACATTTTTCTGAGGGGAGAGAATGCATCATTGATGTAGAGAGGTCAGGGCAGCCAGTAATGAACAGAACTGACAAAAACATTGCAAAAATTCATCGAATTGTGCATCAAAATCGTCGGATGACTGTGAGAAGCACAGCAGACCAAGTAAACATCAATAGAGAAACAGGAAAATCTTAACTGAAAATCTTGGCATGAGAAAGGTCTGTGCAAAAATGGTCCTGAAGGAGCTCACTGATGAACAAAAATAAAGGAGAGTCGAAGTTTGCCAAGAAATTTTGGAGAGGCGAAATGATGTTTTGGGCCGTGTTATCACTGGTAATGAAACATGGGTGTACCAACAGACCCTGAAACAAAGTGTCAAAGTGCACAATGGAAGTCAGCCAATTCTCCATGACCAAAAAATTTCTATCAGTCCAAATCAAGATTCAAAATGACATTGCTAACCTTTTTTTTATATCAGAGGGATTATTCATTATGAATTTATACCAACTGGATAAAACAGTTAACCAAGTTTACTATTTGCAAGTTCTGAAAAGGCTGCGTGAAAAAGTTAGATGACCTGAACTTTTCGCCAATAATTCATGGCTTTTGCATCACGACAATGCACCAGCTCACACGGCACTGTCTGTGAGGGAGTTTTAGCCAGTAAACAAATAACTGTATTGGAACACCCTCCCTACTCACCTGATCTGACTTCTTGCTTTACCCAAAGATAAATGAAATACTGAAAGGTAGACATTTTGATGACATTCAGGATATCAAGCGTAATCTGATTATAGCTCTGATGGCCATTCCAGAAAAAAAGTTCCAAAATTGCTTTGAAGGGTGGACTAGGCGCTGGCATCTCTGCATAGCTTCCCAAGGGGAGTACTTTGAAGGTGACCATAGTGATATTCAGCAATGAGGTATGTAGCACTTTGTCTAGGATGAGTTCACAAACTTAATTGACAGACTTGGTATGGCTATCATATGACCCAACAATTCCACTCTTAGGTACATAACCAAGAGAAATGAAAACATATCCACACAAAGTTGTGCATGAATGTTTATAGCAACATTGTTCATAATAGTCCAAAAGTGGAAACAACCCAAATATCTATCAACTGATAGATAAAATGTGGTATATCCATGCCATGGACTATTATTCAGTCATAAAGAATGAATATTGATATATACTGCAACACAGGTGGAACTTGAAAACATCATAAGTGAAAAAAGCCAGTCACAAAAGACCACGTATGATTCCATATGTATGACAGGCCAAGAATAGGAAAATCTATAGAGACAAAAAATATATTAGTGGTTGCCTAGGGATAGGAAGGATGAGAGGTAACAACTAAGGGATGTAGGATTTTGTTCGGGGGTAATAAAAATGCTCTAAAATTGATTGTGGTGGTAGATGTACAATTCTGGGAATATACTAAAAGCCATTGACTTGAACACTTTAAATGAGTGCACTGTATAAAGCTGTTAAAAAAAAACCCCACAAAAAACAAACAAAAAACCCACCTCTTCAATAGCTTCCCACTGCCCTTAAAATACAAACAAAATCACTAAAATTAACAGGGCAATTAGGAATTTGGCTCTAGTTAATTCTCCCAATGTCATCACTCACCAGTTTTCATCAGTCATCATTCTCCTCCTTTCACTCTAATTATATCCACGCTGAACTTTTTTGTCATTTCCTTAAACATGTGTGGTAGTTTTGTCATTTCCTTAAACATGTGTGATACTCCTCCTTTCAAAAAGTTGAAGCCTAATTCTGCTCCCCTTAAGATGGGGTAAACTTAGTGACCGACTTCTAATCTACTTGTAGAATGTGGCAGAAGTGGCGATGCATGACTTCTAAGACTAGGTCATAAAAAGCATTGTGGCCTCCTTGCTGACTCTTGGATCACGGCTGTTGGGGAAGCTGACACATTTCAAAGATACTCAAGCAGGCCCATGGAGAGACTCATGTGGTGAGGAAATGAGACCTCCTGCCAACAGCCATGTGAGTGAGCCATCTTGGAGGCAGATCCTCCAATCACGCTTTGTCAACCTTCCAGATGCCTGTAGCCCCAGCCATATCTTAATGGCAAGCTTGTGAAAGACCTTGAGCTACAACGACCCAATTAAGTCACTTCCAAATTTCCTGACCACAGAAACTGTGAAATAATAAAAATTTGTTTCTCAAGCCATCAATTTTTGGAGCTTAAAAATAGAGAACTGATATAATATGACACGCTACTCATTATTTCCAAGCCAAACATCATAAGATGTTTACTCTACCTCAATAACCTCCAGTTACCCTTATCCTTATCAATTTCAAAATCATTTTTCCAGGCAGCCTTAACTATCGATTATGGCCTCCTGTTACTTGCTACTATACAACATATATCCATTTAATTAATTGTTTGTACACTCTACTCATTTCAGGGGATACCACATGGGACCTGTCTTTTTGACGTTGTGTCCCTAGCAACTGCCACATGCCTGACATATGGTAAACTATAAATAAAGATTTGGAGAATGAAGAGTTAAATGAATGAATGACTAAATTGGGGGAGATATAAGGAGATCAAATAAATGTAATGGGAGAAAGAACCCATGTGTGCAGAGGCTATGAGAGCACGAGGAATGGCATTTCATTCAATCTGTGTCAGCCCCTTCCTGTGTGACTTTTGGCAAGTTACTTAATCTCTCTGTCTCTTGCTCTCTCTAAAGGACAGTTTCCTTATGCATAAAATGAGGATAATAACAGTTCCTACCTTGTAAGGTTTTTTAATTAATAAGCTAATATCTAGTAGAAAAAATAATAACAACTGGAAATTTGGAGAAAAGCTCCATGAGCAATTAATGCCTGGGTGGAGTCCCAAAGCATGAGTAAAAATTAGGCAAAGAAATGTGGGAAAAATCTAGGCAGAGAGGAAAACAGAAACAAAGGTTCAGAGCACAGAGGTAGTAAAATGCATGCAGAAAACATCATGAAATTCAGCATCACTAGAGTATAAATTGCAAAAGAGGGGAGGAGCAGAACATGAGGCTGGTTATATGGAAGGCTTCCTACTTTATGATACACCTTTGGAATTTATTCTGAAAAAAAAAATTGGAACCATTGAACGGTAATGAGTTGGTCATACTTGCATTTTGAAATATTGTTCTGATTGACTTAAAAGTCAATAATCGGCACACCCACTATGATGGCTATAATAAAAAAGATGGACAATAACAAGTATTGGCAAGGATGTAGAGAAATTGGAACCTTCATACATTGCTATTGGGAATATAAAATAGTGCAGCTGCTTTGGAAAATAGTCTGGCAGTGCCTCAAAATGTTAAACATAGAGTGACCATTGGATCCAGCAATTCCACTCCCAGATATATACCCAAGAGAAATGAAAACACATTTTTTCATCTCAAAAATGTGTGCATGAACAGTAATAGCAACATTATTCATAATGAACAGAAGTGGAAACAACCCAATATCCATCAACTGATGAATGGAGAGATAAAATATGGTATAGCCACAGGAGGGAACCACAAAATTTGGCCATAAAAAGGAATGAAACATTGATTCATGCTACAACATAGCTTGAAAACATTATGCTAAGTGAAAGAAGCCAGACACAAAAGGCCACATAGTATATGATTCCACTTATACTCGTTTGTAAAGTCTAGGATAGCACATCTGCAGAGATAGAATGTACAGTAGTGGTTGCCTAGGACTAGGGCAGGGTGGAATAGAGTGACTGCTGATGGGCAAGGAGTCTCTTTTTTAGAACATAAAGTTCCAAACCTAGATTATGGTGATGGTTGCACAACTCTGTGAATATACTAAAACCACTTTATATTTGAAATGGGTGAATTATGATATGTGAATGATATCTCAAAAAAATGTTTGTTTTTTCTTAAAAAGCCAATAGTCTTTCCAATAGACTACTGTGTTGCATGGCTATTTCTATCATTATTATTTTATAGCTTTCTCTAAATACATGTGACATGTGCCATAAAAGGGTTATACATTTTGATTTACAATACTGCTTTTTAAAGCATTACATTTTTATTTTTTCATCCATTTTAACATAAAAATTTGCAAAACAGAAAATGGTTTTTAAAAGTTTCCAATCTACTCATGTTCTTATTTTAGTATTATTTCCATCATAGTGAAATTGTAACATATCCCAGGGCACATTGCAACTAAGGATCATTGGAGATGAATTTTCCATGTACAGTTGGTACTTTAAAGAAAACTTAAAATAGATAAATTTCTGACTTCTGGAAACAAAAGAAATATAATCTGAAAAGAATAGGAATATGTTATTGTTTTGAGTTCAGAAAACATAATGTATGTATACAAGAAGTTCATTGTTACAAAAATGTTTTCTTGCTCTCATAGTGTTATAACAAACTTTTATTTAATTTTAGACAAATACAGTTTACATACTAGAAGGAGTATTGCTTTTAGCAATATGTGTCTATTTCAGAAATATTATCAAATAAATTTGGAGGAGTAATTCATTTATATCTGAAATCTTAAACTAATCCAAGGAAAAAGACTTTTAAAAAGAGTTTAAAAGTAGTGCTTCCCTGCTCATTAAAAAAATAAATAAATAAAAAACATATGTAATGCTTGAAATGGAACCAAATAAGTAATGTGACAACTCCTGTAAAATGCAATAAAAATTAATTACTAGAAAATGAATTTTAAAACAAAGACATCAAAAATATAAGCTGACATTTTTATTATTAAATTCAACAAATTCTATAGCAATTCTGTCAAATTGCTGTAAACATTTCTAAATGCTTGTTCTCAAGTTCCTTGATTATCTAGGTAGAGACTGGTAATACTAGTTCAAGAACTAACTCTAGTCTCGGCCGCAGTGCACACTCTGAGACTTTGTAATCTGCCTCAAGGGCATGATGGCAAGTAAGGTGAGGTAACCGCTGTGTCTTTATTCAGCCACAGTATCTCTATGGCTTCCAGACAGCATCCCCAAACGGTTAGGACTTCCTCTAAACACACAAGGACTGAGAGTGCCTTCAACGTGACTGTTCTTCACTGTGGCAGTGCCCAGTGGTCTAAAAGAGATAGTTAAGACAAGAATTCAAAAGAATTTTAAAAATTCACTCTCATTGTATCATAGGGACCAACCAAAATCTTATCATTAGCAAGGGAGGCTCCTGGGACTCCGCCCATGTGTTATCGCGGGTGTAGAAATACACGAAGAATTTTTACTTCTTTTACTTCATCTCAAGGCTGTTAGCAGAAAAATCAACACCAGAAGAATGTAGAGGAAATGCTTCCAATTCTGTTGATGTCACATCATCTTAGCATGAAAAGCGGTGGAACTGAATATTATGGCAATGCCACACCTGTCCTTTTACATTTTACAACAGGTATCAATAAAGCTCCGGCATCTCAATTATAGTGGGAGGAACTCACAATGGAACGCAATCTTATATTATCCTAGAAGAGACCTACTCTTGCTATGAACAGAGAGGAATCAGGAATACGCATGTAGGGCCTCTTGGAAAAGCAGACTGGAAGGGTGACCGGGATTTGTCTTGAAGCTGCAAGTTTGCATATCAAGCAAGCTGCTTTTTTTTTAGATTGTATGTTTATTTATAGTGATTTACCTGGGGAAGGAGATGTTGCTGCTGAAGAATATAATACCATTCCCCCAGGACCAGGATTAGAGTGAAGCAAGTAAGTCACTCAACTCGGGTGTAAAATTTAAGGGGTGCCAAAAAAAACTCAGTCATCAAATTAAATACTATTTTAATGCAATATTTTTAAATATTGGTGCTAAAAACCCCCTAATGAGCAAAATATCAAAATTTTAAATAAAGATAGACTCAGTATTCCTAATTTTCTTTTGTGTCTCAGGCTCCACGATAGCTAGGCACAGCACTGCTTGGCACTGCCACTGAGCAAAGAGAAGGGGCATACAGAACCGCTTTCAGGACATTCCTGTGTTTTTTTTTCCCCCAAGTGTTTGGACAGTGATGATCACAGCAAATGCCAGGATTTCCAGGATTAAGACGGCTGAGCATTGACCTTTCTAACCTTTTCTTTTGAAAAAAATCTCCTCCAAACACAATCAGATGGAGAAACAGAAACACAAACCCCATCTTCAACAAACCTGGAAATCTCTGTACCCGGAAACCCACAACATATGAAGACAAAAGCAGGTGGAGGAATAGCGACTAAAGTAAAAGAGCAAAGGAAGAACAAACTTGGTTGGCGCACACCCTCAAGAAGCAAGACAACTCACCCCGAGAAGGATTAAGAATTGAAGCCTGTACGCTGAAAGGCGGGGATAGGAATGGGCGTTGAAAGCAATGAGGGGTGTCTGAAAAGGCTGGAAAAGCAGCGTGTAGCCCTCCGAGGCCCTCCCCCACTCCCATCAGTCGAGGCAACCACCCCTCCTTCACTCCCACAAGTGCTTTATCCGGGGAGAAACAACCTGAGAGGCTTCTGGGGAGCACCAGGCAGGACGAGGGCAGGGGTGAGGATTGAATGCAAGTCAGCATACCGAGCTGCGAGATTTGTCAGTACCTCACCTCACCCTGTGCCACACCGCCAGCAGCTAGGCTTCTCCTTCCCCAACAGCAGATTAGAGACGCTCTTTCTTTAGATACACTAAATTGCTACACAGAAAATACCTACACACACTGATATTTGGGGGACCACACCCACACCCACACGCTGCCTAACTACCTCCTCAATCTAAAAATAAGCCCACAAACTGACAAGATCTGCCCGGGGAACACAGAACTTTCAATTAGCTTTGCAGTGATTCATTTAAAAATCTGAACAAACCAAGGATCCCCGCATCTTTGAGGAAAGATTCCAACAGTAAAGACAGAGACCAAAACAAATAAGCCAGAAGGGGAAAAAAAGAACTCAGCGGGAACAGATAATGCAGACAGTAGAAGAAAATTTCAAAAAGTAAATTAATATTCTTGAGATAAGATTTTACACCCATGAAATAAGACTAGAATTCTATCAGGAAGGGAGGAAGGAAGGAAAGAAACAGAAACAAATGAAAGGAAAAATTAGAGAACAAAAGGTGCTTTTGGAAATAAAAAATGAGGGTGAAGTAAAAAAAGATAATAAATTTAAAAGATCTATTTAGGAGGTCCAACATCTAACTAAAAGTGTTCCCAAAAGAGAGAACAGTGGGAACAAATTTATCAAGGAAATAGCACACTATTTCCCAGAAATAAAGGCCAAGTCTCTAGTTTAAAAGAGTATATTGAATATACAAATAGGGAATCATTATGTTTTACACCTGAAATTAGCACAATATTATATGTCAATTAAAACTCAAATAAAGAAGAGCATATTGAGTGCCCAATGTAATACATTTTAAAAACAGCAACACCAAGACATATCAATTTGAAATTTCAGAACACCAGAAAAGAGATGATTCTAGAAGTTTTCAAAGAAAAAAAAGACCACATACAGAAGATTGGGAGTTAGAACAGTATTGAATTTCTCAACAACATTGGATGCTGGAAGACAATGGATCATTGGTCTCAAAATTCAAATTTAAAAAGCGATTTTTAACTTAGATGTATTCAAACATGCATAGTATCAAAATGATTATCTTCTTTGCACCTTTTGTCAGGATGCTATTGGAGGATGCACTTCAGCAAAATAAGAGAGTAAATCAAGAAAGAGTAAGTCGTCAGATCTAGGAAACTGGGTAGTCCAAGGATGACTCCAGTAGTTCTAGAAAGAAGTCAGTACAGATCCAAGTAGGAGGGCAAACACCTCCAGGAGGGAGATCTACATGGGAGGAAACGGCAGTGACAGTGGAAAATAAAATTCACAGGCATTTTACAGAGGGAGGGTGTGGGAGGAGGTTCTTTGAACCTAGTCAAAGGTTCAAAGAAAACTAAGCAGAGGAGAAGGGGGGGTGTGCGTGGGGAATTCATATCATTATTCTATATGTTTAGGCTCAGCAGTAAACAATATTTACATGGTAGTGGTACTGAAAACTCTGGAAAATCAAGGAGGAATCCCATATTTTCCTAAATAAGAAAAACTTTTATACATAAAGATGTCTTTTACAGTAATTAATTATCAAATATTGAAAACAAACAATCTGAATACCCAAGAGGGGAATCGTTAAATTATGACATATCACTTGATGGAATGTACATGAATAACATTACAGTCTTTTCTGCACATCAAGAATTCTTTACAGAACCTGCTTTGAGAGCAGCTTGTTAGATTGAAAGGAGGAATTGAGAAGAACATGAAAGCTGCTTGTGTGTTACTGTCGTGGGAAACTAAAACTGCCTTGTAGAAATATCAATCGATCAGGTAAATCCCAAAACAGGCAGCCTCAGAGCCCCACATTGTTAGTATTTAGTATTGTCAGTATGCAGTAAGAAAGAGAAGGTAAATGTTTTGGTAAACCTGTGTCTGGATGGCTTTGGGAAGAAAGACACAAGTGTCAGTAATATAATACCACGATCTCAAAGTGGTACAGCCTGGAAAGAGATAGGTGACTAGGGTAACATTGACCTAACTCAAAAGTGACCTGACTCATTGTGCAATAGGCGACAAGTGGGCAAAGATCTTGGAGAAAACTCACATTCGCCTTTACTTAGGACAAGCTCCTCAGCCAATCAAAGAAGGTACCCTGCTACCCCAGCAGCTCCGGGCTGCTCCGTAACAGGGTCAGGGAGGCAAGGAGCCAGGGATCCTTGGAAAACCTGCTGGTGCCTCCAAGCCCCAGAGCCCCAAAGTCATCTGCCAGAACTCTGAGCCTTATGCTGATAGATAATTTTAACAGAAATGCCCTAAATGCTTAAAAGTCTGATCAACTTTGGCTCTACGTTACTTCCTACCCCAAAACAAGGCAAAAACATGATATGAGAAGTACAAGAGTTTACATTATACTTTCTTGTCTTAATTAAGACTATTTTGAAACAGAAACTGCTCCAACTCCCTTCAGTCAAAGAAGAAAATTAACTATAAGGATACAGGGGACTCTCTTGAACCCATGGGTTGGAAATGCAGCTGGGGGACCCAGAACACAAAGCTATCACAAACCAGACCAATTGCCTTCTTAGTCTGTCTCTCTCTCTCTCTCTCTCTCTCTCTCTCTCTCTCTCTCTCTCTCTCTCTCTCCCCTCCCTCCCTTCCTCTCTTTCTCCTTCCCTACCTTCCTCCATTTCCTCCATCTCTCTCTTCCACCTCTCTTTTTCCTTCCCTCTCTTTCTTTTCTCTCTCCCTTTGTTCTCTCCTTGGCTACACCTCATTTTTTTCCCTCTCCCACCCATTGGCAGACCCTGAGAGGTTGTTTGTCTCCTGCTTAGACTTCTTTTACTTAAGAAAATTGTACCACACTCTGTCCCCAATTCTGAATACAATTCTCCATAGTTTATCATATCAACCACTTTTGGTCAATATTTTGAACTGACTGGCTCAATGGAACTTCCCTGGCACCAGTCGGGCAAAAATCCCAGCCTTGTATCACTGCAATGGTTAATATTATCTATATGTGTACCTGTGCTGCTGTGGACACCAGGAGAAAACCATTCTGTGCCGATGGTGTGATGGGGACCACTATGAATTCATGGTCTCCAGCCTCCACTGGGGCCTCAGCACTGCCCAGGAATCCTTTGGCTCTCCTGCTCACACACCCATTCTTCATAGATCATGGACTTCGCCAGTCTTCTGACATCTCCAGTGCTACTGCCTCTCCCTCACTACTAGCAAATTCCCTCATCATTAACTTCAGAAAGAAAAACAATAATAATAGATTATTAGAAATAATGAAAGATAGGAGTAATAGATAACAGAAGAGATACACCTGAAACTAATATAATATTGAATGTCTTAAATTAAAAAAAATTTTTTTTAAATAAAACTCTGTTAACTCTCACCTAGTAACCATTCTTTGATCTTTCTCCTATTAAACAGACGGCATTTCTTTCCTACCTGAAGCTAATCCCCTTCCAGTCTCCTTCGGCCTCCTCAGGATCTCACCCCACTGATTATCCCTGTCTTAGGATATTACTTGCTGAAGACACACCCTCAGCCTTTCAACCCCTACCAGCTAACATCCCTTTTGATTTTTAGTTTAAGTAAAAAACAAAAGTGTGTCTTAAGCACAAACTGTTTTAGACGGTGTGCTGGAGAATATTGTGATTATTGTGATGAACCAAACAGACATGGGTTCTCTGAACTTTCCAGCCCGGACAATAGTCTTTGAATAAAGAATTACAATTCTGACCTGTGTTACTTCACGGGAAGGACAGGGTGCTGTGTAATATATAGCAAGGAAATTAAACCTTATCTGGTAAGGTAAGGCCTTCTTGAGGCAGGTGAAATTGAAAGCTGCCACATAAGGCAAGTATAAGAAGAATTCAATGAGAAGCAAGAAGTAGAATTCTATGCAGTTCCAACCAAAATCCTCAGAGATTTTCATGAAACTTGACAAGCTGATTCTAAAATTGGAAAAGAATAAGGTTAAGAAGAGCCAAAATAATTTGAAGAGAAATAAAATGGAGAAACTTGTCTTATCAAAAACCTATTAATAAAACTATAGTAATTAAGACTGTATGATCTTGGCACAGAAATAAAATTAAAGCAATGAAAACCTCTCTGGCTTTGTTTGTGCTTTCCTACTCATCCTTCAGGACACAAAATGAGTATCTCTGCCTCGAAGAAATCTCTGAGAGAAGAAATCTCTGACAGCACCCTCCCTCAAAATCTTGACTAGGTTCCACCTTGTGGTGCTTCTGTAGCACTCTTACTTCCCCAATACACAACACATCTACTCTCATACCTGCCTCCCTCACTATTAGGACAATTACTTGTTTTCACTGCTATTCTCAGCCTACGGGCATTCCTTTAAAGGAAGACTTAAAGTATTACCTTAACGGTAGTATGAAGACAGTACTACCCACCCCCCACCCACTTCTTGACTTCCTACCCACTTTCCCTCATTTACTGAAGACTTTAGCACTTTTGACTGCAGTCATACTCTCCTAAAGCAAGCCAACTTTCTGGGTTTTAACATCTACAAAGACAATCCATTCAAAAATAGTCTTTGCAGTTTCTTAACATCCCCATTTTTCAACAGACTTCCTCACTCCACCTCAGCCTCTCACCCTGAAGGTCATAAGTCTACCTTCAAAATCATAAATTCAATCTTTCTACTGTGGAGATAAATGAATATTGCCCTAATGAGAAAAAAAAGAAGCTATTTATTCAGAGCTTGCTATAGCAAAAGAGTCAGCCACCATCATTTGCTTTTGGCAGAGACTCAAAGGCAAGCAGGAAAGCTTTTTATAGTAAGAGAGGAGAGAGAGAGAGAGAGAGAGAGAGAGAGAGAGAGAGAGAGAGAGAGAGAGAGAGAGAGAGAGAGAAGAGGTTTCAGGTAATGCCCTGGTGGTTTTTGGAACAGGGAAGCTCGAGGCAGGCTAACTAGAAATGGGGCATCTTATATGATTGATTTAGGGAGCACATTTGGCTTTTTCTTGTTCTGAGCTGGAAAGGAGGGCCGATAGATGATAGATAGATAGATAGATAGATAGATAGATAGATAGATAGATAGATAGATAAACTGGCAGTCATTGACCAAGTCCTGATCATATATCGTTTGGCCATATTCCTCTTGTATATTCAGTCTTTCACTATTCATTAACCATAACCTTCACTCTTTCCCACTTACCTGCTCAATTATTTCCACTTTGATGATTCTTCATCTTACATTTGGACTTAGTTATCATCTCTCTCACTGGATTTTCAACTTCTACTGAGTATCTTCCTTCAATATTCAAATAAGTTGTAGTCTTTCCCAACATAAAAAACAAAAACAAACAATAAAAAAACCCATCTGAACTCCATCGCCCAATCTCCTAATTCAGGTCCCATTTCTCTACTACCCTTTGCAAGCAAACTTCTCCATTTTTCTATCCATGCTTTATGTTACAGATCCACCAGAAGCCTCATTCCATCTTTTCTCTGTCCCTACCCTGAAGCAATCATTATTCTAAACTTGACGTGTATCATTACTATCCTTGCATGTATTTAAATTTTACCATTAGGTTTAACTATATAAAGTTTTAATATTTGATCATTTTGAACTGTAAAATAAACAATTTCATTTTGTTCAAGCTGATATAAATGTATGTAGCTCTAAACAATAGATGTACTATGATTTTTTGTGTTAAATTTTTACATAAATATGTCATAACAAATATATATAGCAAGTAAGTTATGGAGCCATGATAAATATAGGCGTTCTGCTCTAGAGTCGAAGTTTTAAAAACTCTACTATGGGGCCAGCCCAGTGGCTCCGGCGGTTGGAGCTCCATTTTCCTAAGTCCGAAGGCTGCCGGTTCGATTCCCACATGGGCCAGGGGGCTCTCAACCACAAGGTTGCCTGTTCATCAACTCGAGTCCCGCAAGGGATGGTGGACTGCGCCCCCTGCAACTAGCAACGGCAACGGCAACTGGACCTGGAGCTGAGCTGTGCCCTCCACAACTAAGACTCAAAGGACAACAGCTTGAACTGAATGGCACCCTCCACAACTAAGATTGAAAGGACAACAACTTGACTTGGAAAAAAAGTCCTGGAAGTACACACTGTTCCCCAATAAAGTCCTGTTCCCCTTCCCCAATAAAATCTTTAAAAAAAAAAACCAACTCTACTATGTTATATTAACAACAGGTAACAAGAAACTTTTACAAAGGAAAAAAATGAATAAGCTTTAATTTGTTCTAAAGAAAAATATTTTCAAGTACATTTTCCTGTTATTCAATTAATATTCAAGTATATAATATACATAATATTATGTATACTAAACATAGTAATGTTTAAAATATACCTTTGATTCACTAATCTCACTTCTTCTTCTTCCATAGTAAAAAAATCTCTGATTTTATCTGGGCACGAGGCCACCCAGAATAAAGACTACATTTTCAAAATCCCCATACAATTAAGTGTGGTCATCTCTAAACTCTGGAACAGTGAGAGATGTGGGCAGAAGTTTTGTGTGCAAAGTCTAGAAAGTGTTTTTGAAGGGAGGGGGTAAGCATTTCTCCTTTTTGTCCTTTCTATTGGCAGGAATGAGGACATGATAACTGGACATTAAGCCGCCATCTTGGGTCATGAGGTGAAAAACCACATCTTAAGTCTCAGTAGAAAGACAACCACATCTTAAATCTGACTAAATAGTAAGATAAGAAGAATTACCAGTCCAGGAATACCTGCCTCCAGACTTTTTCTACATAAGACAAAAACGAATTTCTCTTTTCAATTAGCCATTTTGGTTTTTTATTTGTCACAACTGAATTTAATCCTAATTAATACTCCTTGCCTTTACTTCCCTTCTTTTAATCTTCTTTCTGCATATGTATTTCCTTTATTCCCTGCTATGTGCCAAGCAAATCTACTTTTCTATTTGTCTCCATTATTTTCCTTGCTTTCTTGTCCTTATTCCAATAAATGTTTATTTGGCAATGCTATCTAAGGACAGACCTCGGAGAGATTGTGGGTTTGGTTGTAGAGCACCGCAAAAAAGTGAGTCATAAGCATTTTGCTGGTGGAAGGTCTTGCTTCAATTTGTAAAACAATGCAATATCTGTGAAGCACAATAAATCAAAGCACAATAAAACAAATATGCCTGTACCAGATTCAGGAGAAACAAAATTGCAAAAGATTCTAACTCTACTGTTTAGGCATTCATTGTCTAATTAGGGAGCAACTTGTAAGCAGGTGCAGTACAATGCAAAAAATATTATAAAGAGGCATGTACAAAAACCTTGGAGAGAACTTGAAGCCTCAACTCATGTGTAAGCTTCCCTGAAAGCCTTCCCTGACATGATTAAATTACCCTTTTCTGTACCCCTTAGCAATTACCATACTGAATAATCCCCCAGGATTTTTCTGGAACTAAGTCTGTATATTTCAAACAAGAATCTTTTATCTTCCTTTTTTTCCCTTTATATCAACCGTCTTTCTCCTTCTCTAATATGTTCAATGTTATAGTGGTGACATAACAAGGCTGGCACGAAATGGGTGATACTAGTTCCATGGGCACTCTCTTTTCCTTTTGGACTCAAAGACCATAAAAAGGATGTGGATGTGAAATTGATATTTGTAGATATCATCAAGAAGCCTTAAAATATTGCAGGATGATAGAAAACTTGCAAATGTGAAATGCGAAAATGTGTAGTTTAGAATCTTCTAATTTTTAAAATTGTTTGCTGTCTATGTGGGTCCTGCATATGTCATCAAGTACTCAGAGGACCAAAATCTCACCTAGGACACCATCTGTGCCTTCATAGAGTAAATGTACTTAATAGATTACAGTCGACTATAGGGTAAGGGCCAAAAGGGAGGTTAAAAGTGCTCCTTGAACAGGTGATGGCACATTTAATTTTGATTTTTGAAATATATTTACTTACATAATTATTAAAATGATAAAATGCCCTGGAAAGTTTTTAATTATTTTATTATGAAATATTGCAGACATAAAGAAAGGTACAAATATAAAGAGCATACATGTACCCCCTACTCAGCTTACGAAATAAAATATTACAATGTTGAGACCCTCTGAGTGCTCTTGCCTATTCTTAGAATTTCCCACTCTACCAAAATGTAGCCTCTATCCTGAAATACATGATTGTCATTGCCATGTATAGGTTTATGTTTTTACTATATTCATGTGTCTTCAAAGAATAATTGTCATTGTTTTAAGTTGTATATGATTTGTACAAATATATATATCTTGTATTTTTATGCAACTTGTTTTTTTGCTTATTACTATGTTTTTGAGATTTATTCTCTTTGATTCATGTAGTTATACTTCATTCCACTTACTTGTATTTTGAAAGATCCTAGCATCTCAAAACTCGGTTATAGTGACAGAAATCAGAAGAATGGTTGCCTCCGGTAGGCTGGAGCAGACTGGACACAAGGGTATTTGAGGAAGATAGAAACGTGCTTTATCTTGTTTTGGATAGTGCTTACTGAATGTATATTATTGTCAAAGTTCATTGAATTTAACACTTAAGATCTATGCATTTCATTGTATGCAAATTTTATCTTCAAAAAAATTAAAAACAAATAAGCATGAACAATAAAAAGAAAGTCTAGTCTCAGTGATTCTAATTCAGTAGGTCTATGGTGGGAACCAGCATATGTACTTATTTCCACAAAGTTCTAGAGTAATTCTGAGGTGGACCCAAGTTGAAGACAACTACCCTAGAATGATGCAAAGTTGGCGCGGGAATTAGGGAAAAAGTCATCTGTCAAAAACCTGAAAAACTACTCATAGTATTCTCTGTCCTCCCTACACTTCTTATAGTGAAGAGGGAGTTGGCATATTCTACAAGAGTAAGAAATAGCGGTGTTTGACCCCAAATCAAGCATAATGGCAGCTAGGCCTGAATGCAAGAAACTTAAGATGTTTGCAATTTAATAACGGATACCTGAATTAAATTTAATTCTTTCTCACACATTGGTGGAGGCACAACTAGGAATATATCTGTGTCTTGCACATTTAAGAGCTATGCCTCCCTGAATTACCTAGTCTCCCTCCCATTCTTCTCTTTATCATCTCTTTGTTCTCCTCTCTTATGTTCTTTTCAAAGTCAAATCAAGGAAAGTTTCCCTCGATTTGTAGAGAGTTTCACTCTCTACATACGCCTTGATTTTTTTAAATCTAATTTTTGTCTAATTACAGTTGACATTCAAAATTATTTTATATTAGTTTCAGGTGTACAGCATAGTGGTTAAACACATTTATGAAATTTATGAAGTGATCCTCCCTTTAAGTCTAGTACCCACCTGGCACCATACATAGTTATTACAACATTATTGACTATATTCCCTATACTGTACTTTACATTCCATGACTATTTTATAATTACCAATTTGTACTTCTTAATCCCTTCACATTTTTCACCCTGCCCCA
Source organism: Rhinolophus sinicus (assembly GCF_057876585.1). NCBI lineage: Eukaryota > Metazoa > Chordata > Mammalia > Chiroptera > Rhinolophidae > Rhinolophus > Rhinolophus sinicus. Next base: position 141,762,906 of record NC_142501.1, read on the forward strand.
CAACACCCCATCCATGCGGCAACCATCAAAATGTTCTCTGTATCTCTGAGTCTGTTTCTGTTTTATTTGTTCATTTTGTTCTTTATTCTACATATAAGTGAAATCATATGGTATTTGTCTTTTCCTACCTGACTTATTTTACTTAGCATAATATTCTCTAGGTCCATCGATGTTGTCACAAATGGTAAGATTTCGTTCTTTTTTATGGCCGAGTAATATTCCATTGTATATACCCATGTACCACCTCTTCTTTATCCAATTGTCTATTGATGGGCACTAAGTTGCTTCCATATCTTGGTTATTGTAAATAACACTACAATGAACATAAGGGAGCATATATTTTTTCAAATTAGTGTTTTGGATTTCTTTCAATAAATACCCAGAAGTAGAATTGCTGGGTCATAAGGTAGTTCTATTTTTAATTTTTTGAGGAAACTCCATGCTATTTTCCACAGTGGCTGTACTAATTTGCAATCCCACCAACAGTGCACAAGGATCTCATTTTCTCCACATCCTTGCCAACAATTGATGTTTGTTGATTTACTGATGATATCCATTGTGACAGGTGTGACGTGATATCTCATTGTGGTATTTATTTGCATTTCTCTGATTATTAGTGACATTGAGAATCTATTCATATGTCTATTGGCCACCTGTATGTCCTCTTGGGAGAAACGTCTATTTAGGTCCACTGCTCATTTTTTAATTAGATTGCTTGTTTGTTTGCTTGTTTATTTGTTTTTGGTGTTGAGTTGAGTGAGTTCTTTATAAATTTTGGATATTAATCCTTTATCAGATGTATCATTGGCAAATATCTTCTCCCATTCAGTAAGTTGTCTTTTTATTTTGTTGATGGTTTCCTTTGCTGTGCAAAAACTTTTTAGTTCGATGAAGTCCCATTTGTTTATTTTTTCTTTTGTTTCCCTTGCTTGTGGCAACATGTCAGAAAAAATATTACTAAGAGCAATGTCAGACAGTTTCCTGCTTATGTTTTCTTCTAGTTTTATGATTTCAGGCCTTACACTTAAGTCTTTAATCTATCTTGAATTTATTCTTGTATATGGTGTAAGAAGGTGATCTGGTTTCTTTTTTTTTTCATGTCCAGTTTTCCCAACACCATTTATTGAATAGACTATCTTTACCCCATTGTATGTTCTTGCCTGCTTTATCATAGATTAATTGACCATATAGGAGTTAGGTTTATTTCTGGGCTCTTTCTTCTGTTCCACTGATCTATGTCTCTGTTTCTATGCCAGTATCATGCTGTTTTTATTACTTCAGCCTTGTAGTATAGTTTGATATCAGGTATTGTGATACCTCCAACTTTGTTCTTCTTTCTCAAGATTGCTGTGGCTGTTTGGGGTCTTTTGTGGTTCCATATAAATTTTAGCATTATTTGTTTCAGTTCTGTGAAAAGTGGCATTAGTATTTTTATAAGGATTGCACTGAATCTATAGATTGCTTTGGGTAGTATGGACATTTTAACTATGTTAATTCTTCCTGTCCATGAGCACAGTATATGCTTCCATTTACTCGTATCTTCTTCAATTTCTTTCTTCAATGTCTTACAATTTTTCCAGTACAGGTCTTTTACCTCTTTGGTTAAATTTATTCCTAGGTATTTTTTTTTTTGATGCAATTGTAAATGGGATTATTTTCCTACTTTCCTTTCTGATAATTTGTTATTGGTGTATAGAAATGCCTGAATATTAATTTCTGAATATTAATTTTGTATCCTGCTACTTCACTGAATTCACTTATCAGTTCTAATAGGTTTTTGGTGGAATCTTTAAGGTTCTCTATATGCAGTATCATGTCATCTATAAATCATGACAGTTTTACTTCTTCCTTTTCGATGTGAATGCCTTTTGTTTCTTTTTATTGTCTGATTTCTGTCACTAGCACTTCCAATACTATGTTGAGTAAAAGTGGTGGAAGTTGACATTCTTGTCTTGTTCCTGATCTTAAGGAAAATGCTTAGTGAACATTGAGTGTGATGCTACCTGTGGGTTTATCATATATGGCCTGTTATTATGTTGAAGTATGCTCCCTCTATTCCCACTTTGCTGAGAGTTTTTATCATAAGATACTGAATTTTGTCAAATGCTTCTTCTGCATCTGTTGATATGATCATATGATTTCTATCCTTCATTTTGTTTGTGTGGTGTATCACATTAACTGATATGTTGGTATTGAAATAACCTTGCATCCCAAGAATAAATCCCACTTGATCATAGTGTATGATGTTTTTAATGTATTGCTGAATTTGGTTTGTTAATATTTTGCTGAGCATTTTTGCCTCTCTGCTCATCAGAGATATTGGCCTATAATTTTCTTTTTTATAGTTTCTTTTTCTGGTTTGGGAATCAGGTTAATGCTGGCCTGGTATAATGATGTTGGGAGCCTTCCCTCCTCATGAACTTTTAGGAATAGTTTGAGAAGGGTAAGTATTAATTCTTCATTGAATGTTAACTAAAACTCACCTGTGAAGCCATCCAGTCCAGGACTTTTTTTTTTTTATTAGGAGTTTTCATATTACTTACTTAATTTCATTAGTAGTAATCAGTCTGTTCAGATTTTCAATTTCTTCTTGACTCAGTCTTGGAAGACTGTATGTTTTTAGGAATTTGTCCATTCTTCCAGATTGTCCAATTTTTTGACATGTAATTGTTCATAGCATTTTCTTATAATCCTTTGTAATTCTGTGGTGTCGGTTGTCATTGCTCCTCTTTCATTTCTGATTTTATTTATTTCTGCCCTCTCTCTTTTTTTCTTGATGAAGCTGGTTAAAGGTTTATCAATTTTGTTTATCTTTTCAAAGAACAAGCTCTTGGTTTCATTGATCTTTTGTATTTTTTTAAGACTCTATTTCATTTATTTTTGCTCTGATCTTTATTATTTTATTCCTTCTGCTCACTTTGGACTTTGTTTGCTGTTTTTCTCATTCCTTTATATGTAGGGTTAGATTGTTTCGTTGAGATTTTTCTTATTTCTTGAGGTAGGCCTGTATTGCTATGAATTTCCCTCTTGGGACAGCTTTTGTTGTGTCCCATAGGTTTTGGGTCATTTTGTTTTTTATTTTCATTTGTCTCAAGGTATATTTTGCTTTCTTCCTTTAGCTCATTGTTAACCCATTCATTGTTTAGTAGCATGTTATGTAAGCTCCATGTGTTTGTATGTTTTTCAGTGCTTTTCTTGTAATTGATTTCTAGTTTTATACCATTGTGGTCAGAGAAGATGCTTGGTGTGCTTTCAATTTTCTTAAATTTCTTGAGACTTGTTTTGTGGCCTAACATGTGGTGTATCTTGGATAACATTCCACATGCACTTGAAAAAAATGTATATTCTGCTATTTTGGGGTGAAATGCTCTAAAAATAGCAATTAAATTCATCTTGTCTAACGTGTCATTTAAATCTGCTGTTTCCTTGTTGATTTTCTGTCTTGAAGATCTATCCCTTGTTATGTCTCATACTATGAGTGTTAATATTTCCCTTTATGTCATTTAATAGTTGCTTTATTTAGGTGCTCCTGAACGATGGAAATATCCTGTATCTTAATAATGCTGGTGGTTACATGACTGTTTACATTTATCAAAGCTCACTGAATTATACACTTTAAGTCAGTGAATTTTATTATATTTAAGTTGTACCTCAATAAAACTGATGATAAAAAGTGGTCTGCTGTTAGTATGTTCCTTGCAGAACACAAAAAAACTTCTCTGGAGGTACATACCCTTAACTCAAGCTTCACAGGATTTCCAAAAATAAAGCCCAGCTGAACATGAGATTACCACATAAAAATTTCAAAACATTTAAGGGAACTATTAGCCTCCATTAATAAAAAAAAAGAATAATCAGCAAAAGGAGACTCACTAGGGTCACAGATAACTAGACTATTCAGTAGACATTGTAAATTAAGTATATATTAAAATTATAAAGACATATAATAAAGAATTAAAAACATTAGAACAAAAAAAGACATTATTGAAAAAAGACCAGAGCTTTCAAAATAACATTTTCCCCTCAACAAAAGAAGGAGGAGGAAGAGGAGGGAAATAAAGAAAGATCATAAGCAGAATTTCTAGAAATAAAAAAATGTAGTCATTGATTTTTAAAATTATGGACAGGTCTAACAGCTGATTAAATTAGCCAGCGAGAGAGCTAAGGAATTGGAAAATTGATCTAGGGAAAACATATAGACTATAGCATACAAAGCTAGTGAATGAATAATATAAAAATTTAAGAAACGTGGAAAATAGAGCAAGAAAATCTATTTCTAATGGTTATTAAGAAGCAGAGAACTGAACAAAATAGAATATTCAAAGAGATAATGACTCAGAATTTTCCAGAATCAATGGATGACAGTGAACAAAGACATTTTAACATCTTTCAAGACTTCAAATAATAACCCCTCTTAACCTTCTTAATTTTTTCCTGTCATCACTCCTCCAACTTTATACTTCACTCATTAACTAGGATAAACAATACAAGAGGCGAAGCAGCTTGCTTGTGGGAGTGTCAGGATTATATTCTTATTGTAATCAGTTGCAAATCAGTGTTTTCCTTTGAACCCTTAACATAGTGCATGCCGTTGCCTCTGTCTGAAATATAACGTTTTATTGATGTGCCACTACACTGGTCACATTTTTTATTCAATATTCTAATGAAATAGCCAAAGCCTCCATTTTGTGGTTAATGGATAGTTAATTTTCTTCCAAGAGTTTCTTTACTAATGATATATCCAGTTATCCCAGGAGTTTACTCAGGCCTGAGAACAGTGGCCTCAAAGAAACCAGAAAGCCTGTTCCATTTGCTCTTCATGGGTTGCTGGGTCAGCCATTGAGGGACCCTGGAGATTCCCAAGGAATCTTGGGGGCTGAACCTCAAATAACCACCCTTGAAGCCGAGGGTCTGCTACCACTGCCATAGCTACCTCTCTAACTACTACCATGGGTCAGCAGAAAGGCACTGGAGGCTCAGAGTCGCGTTTGTCTGGGTCTATGCCCTAGGACATATTACCCCTACCCCTCTTCCCACAATCTCAATAGCTGTTCCCCACAACCTCCCTGTGCGTTTCCTGTATGACCCTACATGTGTGAGGGTCAAGAACAAAATGAGAAGTTTCTTTCACTCCTTGCTATAGTTGGCCCAAATCACCACAAACCCAGACTCCCAACATTTCATTCTACACTCACACACACACACACACACACACACACACATACACACAGCACAGAGAGGGCCAGGATTTAGCCACCAAATCCTGATAATTGTATTTCCTCCCTGCTCCTTCTTCTAAATTGTACTCTGTTTTTCATCCCTTCTGTAACCACCGGGCCTCAGATCCTAAACATCTCTTATCCAGACTGCCACTAGAGTCTCCCGTCTCCCTGCCTTCACTCACCATTCATACCTCCCTGCTCACTTCCTTGTCACTGCCATACCCCTTACTCTCCTCAATTCCTTTCAAGCTGGCACTAGAGGGATCTAAATTTCAAAACGGATTATGTTCTTCTCCTGATTAAAGTCACAACATAGTAAATTAGAAAGAGCCTGATTTAGAGCTGGCATGTCTTGGTTCCATGGCTTATTAGCTACTTAGCATCTCTGTCTTTTAGTTTCCTATCCTATAAAACAGATAAATAATAGTATTTATCTCATAAGATTGTTTTTAGGATTAAATTATATAATGTGTGTGAAGTTCCTAGCACAATGCCTGGCATTAGTGAATACTCAAAGTAATGGTAAGTGTCTGCATTTCCTCTCTTTGTTTCCTAATCACCTGTGATTAAGTCTGAACCTGTCATGACATAAGAGATGTCTGCATCATCCCTAGCTCTAAAATGGAGCCGACTCAGTCACACATAGTCTTCCTATCTCTGGTGTTCACCCAGAACATTCTTGTTCTTGTTGTCCGAGTGTTTTTATTCTTTGACTTCTTACCAAATTTACATCAGACTTCTGGGTCTTTCTGACCTGCTTGGAATCATTTCACCACCCAACTAGTCTCAGGCCAACTTCACTTGATTTTAATTCTGCATTTTTATGTGATTTTTATGTATTTGAAGCTTCAGATTAAGGTATTCTCATGAAACATCACTGTCTGGGTGTAATCTAGACTGAGTTCCTCTCCTTTTTCCTGACCTCCAACCTCCACACCCCCAGCATGCCGCTTCAGTTTTGCGGATTGGACATAAAGCCCTCCAGTATCCCTTCCTGCCTATGTCACACTGTCCCTCTCTCCTATATGCCAGTGATTCTTTTTCACGTTTTTGTATATTTATCCGTACCATTTTCTCCCTTGCCCACCCAGTAAACTCTAATTTAAGACCTGTTTCAAACATTTCTTCTTTGATAAAGGCTTGCTTGACTCTCTCCCTTTTTCCTCCCCTGAAGGACAAGCATCATGTCTGATTGTACTGGGCCAGGAGTGTAGTTGGAGCTCAGTGAATATTTGTTGAAAGGCAGCCCCTGCAAGGATTGGTCATTAGTCCTGGTTCCTAGATCTGTCCTTGCTGCTATCTTTTCAGATACCTAGGTCTTCAGTTTTTTCCTTTGGTTCTGTAAAGAACTCTGATCCATTTGACAAAGTCTTTGTTGCTGTTGTTGTTTTGCTTAAGTTAGTTAAACTTATGTTGCTTGCAATTATAAATTCCTAATGATGTAAGCATATACTGCTTTTATAATGAGAAAAAATGTTTTTTACAGTGAAAATATAAATAGACTCCATTTTAATCAATTATTTTTTGGGCAGCTGTTTTTGAGGAAAGTGAGACTCTTCACATTCACCTACTATGGGAGAGCTGCAATTTGAAGAGGGTTTTCAATAATGAAGTGAGGGCATAAGAGATAGGAGGCATAAGACGTCTGGCTAGGTCACTGTGGTGAAATGCACACATGAAAGGCCACACTGGGGGCCTCTCTGGAAAGAGAGTACATCCAATTGCTTTCAGTCCCTCAGTTGGCGTCATTGGGCAAGAGGAGGTAGCTCTCCCTGAACTTATGGGAAGCAGGCCCATCATCTTTAAAAATCATTTGTGCTCTGCACAAAACAGCTTCTCAAAATGTTCACTAAAAATTAGATTTTAATCAATGGAAAAGACTAGAGTGTCCAGAAGTAAACCCATGCCTATATGGTCAATTAGTCTATGACAAAAGAGGCAAAAATATACAATGGGGAAAATACAAAAATATGATAATAACTATGTATAGTGCCACGTGGGTAGTAGACTAATCAGGGGGATCAGTTCGTAAATTATATAAATCTCTAACCACTATGCTGCACATCTCAAACTAATATAAAATAATATTGAATGTCAACTGTAATTGAAAAACATTTTAAAGGGAGGAAAAATGGTGAAGTGGAATAAGAAGTTCAAATTTCCACGTATAAAACAAATAAGTCATGGAGATGTAATGTACAGCATAGGGAATATAGTGAATAATATTGTAATAGCGTAGTACGGTGTCAGGTGGTTACTGGACTTACCACGATGACCACTTCTTTAGGTATATAAATGTTGAATAACTATAATGTACACCTGAAACTAATGTACTATTGTATATTAGCTATATTTTAATTAAAATCTTTTTAAAAAAGAGAGTATTTCCATCATTCAAAAAGTTCCTTTGTGCCTCCTTGCAGTCAATCTGTTTCCCCACCTCTGGTCCCAGGCAATCACTGATTTGCTTTATGTCACTATATTTTTTGCTTCTTGTAGAATTTCATATAAATGGAATCATACAATATCTAGTCCTTTGTTTCTAATAATTTCACTTAGCATAACCTTTTTTATACTGTTCTATGTTGATAAGTGTATTAGTAATTTACTCAGTTTATTGATATTCTACAATTAGTTTAACTATTCATCAATTGCTGAACATTAAGGTTCTTTCCAGTTTTTGACTATTCTAAATAGAGCTGCTATGAACATTTGTATATAAATCTTTGTGTGGACATTAGTTCTCATTTCTCTTGGGTAAATACCTAGAAGTGAAATCCCACCAGCAATACATATACAAGGTCTGACAGTTAAGTTCATGAACTTGTTGCAATGATGTTTTTAATTTAATTTTTTTTTATTTTAAATTACTTTTAATTATTTTTTTTTAATTGGGAACTGTGTTTCTTCCAGGACCCAACAGGTCCAAGTCAAGTCGTTGTCCTTCAATCTAGCTGTGTAGGATGCAGCTCAGCTCCAAGTCCAGTCGCCATTTTCAATCTATGTGGTTGCAGGGGGTGCAGCCCACCCATCGCATGTGGGAATCGAACTGGCAACCTTGCTGTTGAGAGCTCGTACTCTAACCAACTGAGTTAACCAGCCGGCCCTGTTGCTAACTTTTTTGAATATCAGAGGGATTATTCATTATGAATTTGTACCAACTGGACAAACAGTTAACCAAGTTTACTATGTGGAAGTGCTGAAAAGGCTGCGTGAAAAAGTTAGATGACCTGAACTTTTTGCCAACAATTCATGGCTCTTGCATCATGACAATGCACCAGCTCACACGGCACTGTCTGCGAGGGAGTTTTGAGCCAGTAAACAAATAACTGTATTGGAACACCCTCCCTACTCACCTGATCTGGCCCCCAGTGACTTCTTTCTTTACCCGAAGATAAAGGAAATATTGAAAGGAAGATATTTTGATGACATTCAGGACATCAAGGGTAATCCGACAACAGCTTTGATGGCCATTCCAGAAAAAGAGTTCCAAAATTGCTTTGAAGGGTGGACTAGGTGCTGGTGTCAGCACATAGCTTCCCAAGGGGAGTACTTGGAAGGTGGCCATAGTGATATTCAGCAATGAGGTATGTAGCACTTTTTCCAGGATGATTTCGCAAACTTAATTGTCCATATGAGAGTTCAGTTGGTCTACATTCTTTTTCTAGGATGAGTTCGCAAACTTAATTGTCCTCTTATGAGAGTTCAGTTGGTCTATATTCTTACATTTGGTATTATCAGTCTTTAATTTTAGCTACTCTAGTGTAGTAGTATGTCATTGTGATTTTAATTTGTTTTTCCCTAATGATTAATGATGTTAAGCATATTTTCATGTGCTTATTAGTCATTCATATATCCTCTTTTGTGAACAGTCAGTTCAAACCTTTTGCCTATCTTTTTTTATTACCTATACTGTTTGTTTTTTTATTAAGTTGTAAGAGTTTTTAAACATGTATTCTAGATACAAGTTCTTTATCAGATACATATTTTGAAAATATTGTCTCTATGGATGTGGCTTCTTTCGTTTTCTTAACAATGTTTTTCAAAGAGCAACCATTTTTAATTTGTATGAAGTCCAATTTTATAATTTTTTCTCTTTTATGAGTTGTGCTTCTTGTGCCTATGTAAGAAATATTTTTCCCAACTCAATTTTCCTTTTGAAAAACTTAGGTTTAAGTCTATGCTCCATTTAAAATTAATTTTTAATATGATATGAGGTAAGAATGAAGTTTTATTTTTTGCTTATGGATATTCAACTGTTCCAACACCATTTGTTGAAAAGACTATCCTTTCTTCCATTGAATTATCTTGGAACATTGACATACAAGTGTGGGCCTATACCTAGACTATCTATTCTGTTCTATTGACCTATACATCTTATGCCCATATCACACTCTCTTGATTATTGTACATTTATAGTAAATCTCAAAATCAAATCGCATGATTCTTCCAACTTTGGTCTTTTACAAGATTGTTTTGGCAATTCTGGGTCCTTTGCATTTCTATATAAATATTAGAATCTGCTTTTCAGCTTCTATAAAAAATCTGCCAAGATTCTATCTGGTATTACAATGAATCTATAGATCAATTTAGGGAGAATTAACATTTTAATAATATTGAGTTTTCTGATCCATGAACACAGTATATCTATTCACTTAGGTAATTTATAATTTTCCTCAGAATAGTTTTGTAATTTTCAGTGTACAGGTCTTGCACATATTTTGTTACATTTATCTCTAAGTATTGCATGATTTTTTTATTCTACTATATGTGGCTATTTGGAAATAGTACTTTAAATTTTAATTTCCAATTGTTCATTGCTAATAAGAAATAAAACTGATATTTGTGTGTTGACCTAATGCCCTGAGAGTTTGTTGAAATCACTTATAGAACTAGTACTTTTTTGTAGATTCCTTGGGATTTTCTATATAGATGATTATGTCACCTACATACCACGTTTTATTTTAAATTCTGAGAGTTTTCTGACTGATACTAGTATATTGATGATATACATTCAAACTCTAAATCTCAGTGACATCAAATCAGGCTAGTAGTTATAAATTCAAAAAGACTACTTCCTTTTTACTGTCTAGATCCCAGGCCAAGACAGGTAAGATTTCTTATCCTTTCCTTATGCCAAGGAGCAGAGATTTTTTTTAGTACACGTGTCACTTAGAGTAGCCCTTGAAAGTCTCAGCTTTATTAAGGGGACTTAATTCCAGCTCCCTACTTCATGAGATGTAAAGGCCTTATTAAAGCCTCATCAAAACGGGAAAACCCCTTCTAACTTTGACCCAGGGGTGCCTCAGTGAAAGCTACTTGCTTATTGCTCTGTTGTTATTTTCTTTGTTTTTTGGCCCCCAAGTGTCAGTTATTTACTGCTGCATAACACACAACGTTAAACTTAGTGGTTTCATGCAGCAATAATTTATTATATCTCACAATTCTGTGGGTTGAATGAAGGTTTTTTCTACTGGTTTCACCTGGGGTCATTGATGAAGCTGCAGGCAGCTAGACGGTCCAAGATGGCGTCACTCACATGACTGGCAGTCAATGCCAGCCATTGGCTAGTGCACCTTAGTTCTTCACTACATTCTCGACATCCTCTTATTCTCTAGTAAGCTATACCAACTTCTTTACACGGCAGTCTTAGGGCAATGTTCCAAAAACATGAAGTGGAAAACTGTAAGGTTTCTTAAGGCCTGGCCTCAGAAGTCTCTTAACATCATTTATACCACATTCTATTGGTTACAAAGTGTTGTATAATATTATACAGAATGTGACTAGCCTTTGTCCATGGTTCTTGGGAGAGAGACTCTAAATCCTTGGCACTGCCTGAGTGACACTGTGTTTCCCCGAAAATAAGACCTAGCCAGACAATCAGTTCTAACGCATCTTTTGGAGCAAAAATTAATATAAGACCCAATCTTATTTTACTATAAGACCGGGTCTTAGAATAGAATAGAATAGAATAGAATAGAATAGAATAGAATACAATACAATACAATACAATACAATACAATACAATACAATACAATACAATACAATACAATACAATACAATATAATAATATAATACTGGGTCTTATATTAATTTTTTTCCCAAAAGACACATTAGAGCTGATTGTCCAGCTAGGTCTTATTTTCGGGGAAACAGGGTAGGAATATCTTTGTTATTCATGAGCCCTTTAAATAATAACTCAGTTTATACTTTGAGAAAAAATGACTCAGGATGGGCTTGGTCACCACAAAGACCAAATATGTGATTATAGGGTTGGGGCTTTGAGACAGCCCGATGTCCAGGAAGGGGAGAGGGGCTGAATATTGAGTTTAATTAATCACATGGTCAATGACTCAATCAATCAGGCCTATGTAATGAGACCCCAATAAAAACTCTGGACACCAAAGCTCAGTTCAGCTTCCTGGTTAATGAATACATTGATGTGCCAGGTGGGTGATGCAACTTGATTCTACAAGAAGCAGGCATGGATGGTCTACATTCAGAACCCTCCCAGACTTCATCCAGTGTCTCTTCATTTGGCTAGCCCTGATTTGTATCCTTTATAACAAAATTCTTATAACACATAAGTATAGTGCTTTCCTAAATTCCATGAGTCACACTAATGAGTTCCTGAATCTGAAGGGGTAATAGGAGCCCCCCTATTTGTAGTTAGTTGGTCAGAAGCAGGTGGCTGGCAGACTCCTCTTAGGGTTGGCATCTGAAGTGGAGCAGTCTTGTTGGAAATCATGCCCTTTAACCTGTGGATTCTGACAGTAACGCCAGATGGTTAGCATTAGAATTGTACAGCAGCACACCAGTTGGTGTCAGAATACAAGGGCAGTCCAGGTTTCAAGGGTGAGGGAATAGACTAGTTTTTGAGATAAGCAGAAGCAAAGTCGTACTGCTAAGGGATGTGCTTACTGTGATGGGAGAAATTTGTGGCTATTGCACAGTCTATTGCACCTACTTTCTTGCTGGCTCAGATCTTTTTAAAGAATGTTTTTTGTATTTTATATAGTACTTCTAGATGTTTAATAAGGTTTTTCCAGTTATCAGTGCACAATAGTACCAAAAAAAGTATCTCTCCTTATTACTTACTGTACATACTCAAATGTGGTAGTTCGAGGCTAAGAAGGAAAGGCTGAAAGGAAAAACCCTTCCAGTAGCACAGAAAGATCCATTTCAAAGAAATCTAGAGAATAATTAGAAAAGATGATGGGATAGGAAGCAGGAACCACTAGTTAAATATGTGAAAAGAGTGAATTATCTAAGAGACTTGGATGGCGTATTGACTTAGAGGAAAAAAAGAAAAGAAAAAAGAAAGGAAAAAGAGTATAAAATAAAAAAATATAGCAGAAACAAAAAGAATGTACAGTAAAATATGAAAAGGCCATAGAAACCCTCTCTGGAAAGAAAATTTCTACAAGAAAGATAAGTCCCTTCTCCAAAGGGGGGAAAATGCCTCAAAATACTATCTTTTTAACCTACGGAAATAAAAATTCACTGAAGACTGATATTCTAAATACTGTTATGTTTGTACAGTGTTGCACTTCAATTTAAAGTCAAGATTCAGTGACTAAAATTGGAATAATTAGACAGAGATGCATATGGGAGTAGCCGCTGATTTTCCATAGCAAGCCTTAGCACAGGAGTTGTTTTAATGCTGTGACTGCTTCTGTTGAATATGCAGATACACTAAAAGTACCGTGAGCTATACAGTAAAGCTAGAGTTACAGATCACTGCTATAAGATCAGTCCTTTGAGGGAAGTTGAAAGCGACAAGGGGAGGTAGGATTAAGACCATTTGCCAGGGTTAAAGAGTGCATTCGGTAGTTATGGATTCCTGTTTAGACTGGAGGGTGTAGACGAGATCAGTTCCCCATCTTCAGGCATCAGCAAGAAACCTTTCCTACCTTGACATCTTCCATCTCAAAGTATTGTTCATGTATCAGATGTTGGTGATGTGGAACTCAGGCCAGGCTGCTGCTGTGTCCATGCTGATTTACCTAACCCAGCTCTACTTATCTGTAGATTCTAGAACCCAAATACCTTTATGAGGTCAACAAAAGATCAGGTAGGTATTGAAATGTTCTTGGCACTTTTATTAAAACTTCTCTGCAAAACAGCATATTCTTGCTTCTGTAGTACAGTGAGGTGGGAGAAACAGTGAACTAAAAAAAAATCTCACATCTCTTGTACAAGAATGTTCATAGCAGCTCTATTCATAATGGCTAAAACCTGGAAATAACCCAAATGTCCATCAGCAGGTGAATGGATAAATAAATTGTGTTATATCCTTACAATAGAATAATGTTCAGCAATAAACACCTACAAATACATGCAACAGCATGGATGAAACTCAAAAACATTATGCTCAGTTAAAGAAGCCTTATACAAAATCATGTATATTGTATATTCTAAATTTCATGTATATGAACTTTCAGAACAGGCAAATTCATCTGTTGGACTCATTCATCATCTTCCCACTGCTTATGACAAGCTAGCTACACTGGCATTCTTTGGATCCTTTGAAGTCAATAAGTACCTCCCACCTTAGAGCCCTTGTTCATAGTCTTCCCCCTGAGTAGGATAGTCTTTCTTTCCCCTTTAATCTGGCTTACTCCTCCAGTTTACATATTCTTCTTCTCCGAGGAAACTGTCCCTAAAACCCAGACTTGGGGTAGCTCTCAGAGCTTCTTGCTTCTCTTTTATCACAATCATCTTAATTATACATAAATAATTCTTGATATGATTACTTTGATGACAAATATCTCAATGTCATGGACAATCTGTGTCTATTCACTGTTCTATTCTCAGTCCCTAGCATCATTCTTGAAAATACAGTAGTAAACAATAAATATTTGTGGATAAAATAGCCAAATGAATGAATCTCTCCATATTTTCGTATTATCAGTTTCCAAAAATTTGGTGGTCTTTGATCTCCTTTTCATATGACAGTGGTTTTGTTAACATTATTTTCTAAGTAGAGAATGAAAAACAGTATTTTCTCTACTCTGGTTATTTCTATTGCTAGTTTTTTAAAGTTTATTTTGGCTCCAAAACTTGTTTTAGTAACGTCACATAAATTTTTAGGATCATCATCAAATTTGGGAAACCCCACATCAAGTTTCTTTCATGTATGAGGTAGAAGATTACAAGGCATACGATGAGCTCATATGTAGTGACAAAGCTTAAATACTCTGCATTGTCAACATTCATTAATAGTTTGCAGTAGGAGAGTTTCTGGAAGCCATTCCTACACTGTGACAACTGGCAATTACCTAATGATACACAAAAATTATTGCAAACTGCATAAACATACTCCACTAAATGCAAACTAAATGTACTAAATTCAACTTCCCCTCAGCTGGATCCCAAAAATACCTAGGGACACTCCAGTGCCTCCTACATGAGGCAAGCGCTAAGGAGAGGTAGTCAAGTGGATAAAGATGGTAGTCTGCATCTGTTGTGGTTAAAATTTTGCAAATTTTACAACATCTTGTGACCATATTACTTTGCTAAGGTCCTTCTCAGGGAATGCTAAAACTTAAACTTCATTAGCTTCATGGTAAATCAATCTCTGCCTACCTCATCAGGTTGTTGATAGCATTGAACAAACTATTGGATGTGAAAGTACTTTTTAAACTATAAAAAACTATGCACAGGTAAGATGATTATGATAATGATGATGGGCTCCCAGCCTCGATACAAGTTTTGTCCACTACATGTAGATTTGGAGATACCTAGTAACCTGGTGGGAAGAGCAAAAAGAATACTATTTTTGAGAAAGTAGAAAGAACTATGGTGAGAAATTTTATCCTAAGAGGAGAGCCAGGATTGACATATTTGACTCAGTAACAAAGCCCTTGGTGTTCACATTGAGAGGTGATTATTTTCTATCCAAACCTTCTATGGACCGTGTCTCATCCCTTTATGAGATGAGGGGTGCATTGTGAATAAATACCAAAATAACTATTTCATTGAAATAACCATGTAAGTCATTGGGTCAAGGAATTTTGTTGGAAATTTTTCCAAAATTCCACTCCAGAACTCAGAATTTCAAATGTCAGAGTGATATCCTCAAACCTTAAAACAAATCGAGGATTTCCAGTCAAGACGGCAGAGTAGGTAAACACTGTGCTTACATCCTCTCACAACCACATCAAAATTACAACTAAACTACAGAACAACCATCATGAGAATCGCCTGAAGTCTAGCTGAACTGAAGCCCCACAATTACAGACATACAGAAAAGCCACCTCGAGAGTGGTAGGAGAGGCAGAGATGAGGAATGGGCTGGTCCCACACCTGCATGTGACCATTAAAAACCAGGAGGGATATCTCAGCTGCGGAGAATCCCACCCCCATACCAGGAGGAATGAGGGGTCCCAGCCCCACACCAGACTCCCCATCTTGGGTTTCAGTGCTGGGGAGAGAAGTCCCCATAACTTCTGGTTGTAAAAGCCAGCATAAGTGGCTGAATGAGACAAAGGGTGGCTGCAGTCACAGGCGTTCCTCTTAAAGAGCCTGCACACGAATTTACTCGCTGACAAACTCACCCACACTGGGGCAACGGCTCAAAAGGTACCAGGTGGGGGCAGCCAGTTAGCTCCGCTGGTTAGAGCGCAGTGCTCTTAACAACAGGGTTGCCTGTTCCATCCCCACATGGGCCACTGAGAGCTGCATCTTCCACAACTGGATTGGAACAATTACTTGACTTGAAGCTGATGGGTCCTAGAAAAACACACTTCAATAAATTTTAAAAAGTTATAAAAACAAAAAAGGGGTGCCAGGAACATATGGGAAAGAACTGAGTTGTCTGGCTGCTGGGCCATGGCTGGAGAGAAAGCTTTCTCCCAGATGGAAGAGCTAGTAGAAGCCATTGTTTCTTTGTTGAGCCCTACCCCCTCCCGGCATGCAGACACAGGTAGCCATCATATCTGAGTCTCCATCAACCAGGCTAACACCCTTTATTCGCCCTACCCTGGTGATTCCCTGAAACCCCGCCCAACCCAACTTTCACGCACACCCAAGCCACTTGCAGTGGCTTTTCTGTACAAACGACCTGCTGTGGCTCATGCTGCAGACTTTCCTAAAGCTAAAGGAGTTCATCACCACCAAACCAGTATTACAAGGAATCTTAGAGGGACTTCTTTAAGTAGAAGAAAAGGGGTGGAAAAAATTATTAAAAATATGAATAATAAAATAGCAATAACTACATATCTATCAACAATTACTTTAAATGTAAGAGGATTAAATGCTCCAATCAAAAGTCATAGAGTGGCTGAACAGATAAGAAAACAAGACACATACATAAGCTGCCTACAAGAGACTCACTTCAGGTTGAAAGACACACACAGACAAAGAAAAGGGACAGAAAAAGATATTTCATAAAAATGTAAACAAAAGAAAATCTGGAGTAGCAATACTTATATACCAGGCAAAATAGACTTTAAAACAAAGGCTATAAGAGACAAAGACGGACCCAGTAATCCCACCTCTGGGTATTTATCTAAAGAAACCCAAAACGCTACTTCAAAGGGATGTGTGCACCCATATGCTCATTGCAGCATTATGTACAATAGCCAAGATATGAAGGCAACTGGGTGTCCCTGAATGAATGAATGGATAAAGAAGAGGTGACACATATATAGAACGGAATATTACTCAGCCATAATGTAACGTCTGCAACAAAATGGATGGACCTAAAGGGTATTGTGCTGATTGTAGTAAGTCAGACAAAGAAAGACAAATGTCATATGATTTCACTTATAAATGGAATGTAAAGAACAAAATAGGCAAATGAAACAGAAACAAACTCAAAGATACAGCGAACGTTTTTACGGTTGCCAGATGGGAGGGGGCTTGAAGGTGGGTGAAAAAGGAAAAGAGATTAAGAAGCACAAATTGGTTGTTACAAAGTAACATGGGGATGTATGGTGTCATATGGGTATTAGATTTAGTAGAGTGATAGATGGGATGGCATTTGGAGGGCAGGGTGAAAAAAAGTGAAAGGATTAAGAAGTACAAATTGGTAGTTACAAAATAGTCATGGGGATGTAAAGTACAGCATAGGGAATATAGTCAATAATATGGTAGTAAGTATGTATAGTGTCAAGTGGGCACTAGACTAGTCAGGGGGATCACTTCTTAAATTATGTAAATGTCTAATATGCTGTACACATGAAATTAATATAAAATAATTTGAATGTCAAAAACAGTTGACTGAATAATAAAATACTCTTGATCCTGTCTATGAAGTTTCATATTCAAATATAATAAGAAGTTACTTATTTACATACATTTTTATATTGTTATGCATAATTAAAGCAATGGTATTTTTATTAAAACATATTTTTAATTAGTCTGTAACACTTTCCCATTTCTCCTGGGTCTTATGTCCAGCCAATCCATTTTAGAGCTGACGTAACTGTCGAAATACTAAGAAAAGAAAAGAAAAAGAGAGTAGTAGATTCTATGTTTTTAAATAACATTGCAAAAAATCTAATTCTACTTCATTGTTGAACCTAATTCCTTCTATTTCTGGAATGGAGTCCAGGATAATAGGAGTAAAAGTCCAATGTGACGGGTTGTGGCCTTTAAAGCATCTCCTTATCTTCTTCATCTCCTGTACAGGTCACTTGACAAATGTTCTGGTTCATTTCTACGAACTGTGTCTTGAATAAGGAAGACAAGAGTGGTTCAGTCCAATATTAAACAAACATACTGTTAGCCAGTCAAATATATATATATATATATATATATATATATATATATATATATATATATATATTTATTTATAGTCCAGAATTTTTTTTATTCCATTGAACAAATATTTATTGGGTGTCTATAGATGCCAGGCATTTTTCCAGGCATTTGGGATACATCAGTGAAGCAAATAAACAAAGACCTTTGCCCTCAGACAGCTTATATTCTAGCAGAATACACACAGTAGTGCCTTGCTTTGAGTAAGTATCAGATCTCCTAACTCAAGAGTCACAAGGGAGTAAGGATTTGGAAGGGGCTCCTCTACTCTTTTCATATCAACGTCACCAATCCTCAGTGGGCAGGGGTCCTTCCATCTAGGCCCTCTGAGCCACACTCCCTGGCTATCCCTCTCTCTGCCAACAAAGAAAAAAACATCCTCTCCTTTAGCCCTTCCCCTTCTTTTCTTCATCCTTCATGACCCCTGTATCCTTTCCCCAGGATCCTCTCTTTTCCACCTCTGGTACAGGCTATGAGCCAGTCAGTTCTATTCCACTTTAGGTGAGATCTGGTGTGTGTCACCCAGACTTTTCACATTGCAAAGACTGATCTCCCTCATGTGTTAATATTCTAAAAGGGTCTCTATTTCTTCCTCTGCATTTAGTCACATTGCCAAATTCCCCTTTGTTCCTGTGGCATGTGCTATACACTAGGAAGAAAATGGCATACAGGGAGGAAAAGAATGTCTTGCCCACTAACAGTGAGAGAATCAAAGATGCAGATCAGGGCACAGAAATGGAGTTTCTTATAGATAACAATTTTCTGTTTCATTTTGTGAAAAAAGACAGACTTTGTGTTATACATTTTTGAACTTATTAATATATATTAAGTATTTTTTACTAAAATGTGAATAATGTGTTTGATTTTTAAGATTAAAGAACTCAAAACTCTGAAAATTACATTGAAATTAAATCTGATACTAATGGAGAGGGTGGGTTTTTTTTGTTTTTTGTTTGTTTGTTTACAGCTGGGTACATTGGGAACTGTGTGTGTGTATAAATATAAAGAACACTGCTTTTATTATGGTAGAGTAATATTGCATTGTATTACGTACCACATCTTCTTTAACCATCTATCAAAGGACACTTCGGTTGTTTCCATATCTTGGCCACCACGAATAATGCTGCAATGAACACATATATCTTTACAGATAAATGTTCTCATATTTTTGAGGTAGATACCCAGAAGAGGAATTGCTGAATTGTATGGTAATTCTTAATTTTTGGAGGAATCTGCATACTGTTTTCCATAGTGGCTGTGCCAATCTACGTTCCCACCAGCAGTATATGAAGGTTCCTTTTTCTCCACAGCCTCTCCAACACTTGTTATTACTTGTCTTGTTGATGATGGCCATTCTTACAGGTGTGAGGTGGTATCTCATTGTGGTTTTGATTTACATTTCCCTAATAGCTAGTGAAGTTGAGCATTTTTTCTTATATCTATTGGCCGTTTGTATGTCTTCTTGGGAAAAGGTCTGTTCAGGTCTTCTGCCCATTTTTTAAATTGGATTTTGTTGTTGTTGTTGAGTTGTGTGAGTTCTTTATATATTTTGGATATTAATATCTTATTGAAGGTGTTGTTTGCAAGTATGTTCTCCATATCAGTTGGAATATTACTCAACCTTAAGAAAAGTTGAAATATCACCATTTGCGACAACATGGATGGAACTTGAGAGTATCATGCTAAACAAAATAAGTCAGACAGAAAAAGTCGAGAACATATGACTTCACTCATATGTGGGATACAAAACTGAAAGCAACAAATGAACAAAACAAACAAACACTCATAGACACAGACAACAGTTAAGTGGTTACCAGAGGGTAAGTGGAGAGGGAGGGTGGTAGAAGAGGGTAAAGGGAGTCAAATATTATATGGTGATGGAAAGGGAACTGACTCTGGGTGGTGAACACACAATGTAATATATAGATGATGTTTTATAGAAATGTACACTTAAAACCTAAATAATTTTACTGACCAATGTCATCCCAATAAATTTAATAACTTTTTATAAAATTCACCAATAAAAATTTTTAAATACAAAACAAAAGAAAGAAAGAAAAAAGAAATAGAGGCTGTGCAATTGACTCTGCAGGGATGTAAATAATGAATAAATAAGGTCAAAGAAACATCAGTTCTCCTCAGTGATGATAGAAATTCAACCTAAAGCAATTTTTTGTCCTGAACTATTCAGAGAACTGCATATCTCTAAAGTGGTTACAGAGATGCTTGCAAAATAATTCTTTCAGAGCACAATAATTTGAGAACTACTCCACATAAACTGAACTCTGCAACTGTGTCCTGCATTGACTGAAGTCAACCAGTTCAAATCATATCGCCTCATATTTTTTTTGCTGAGTATATATTTTCTCGTTTCCTAAATAAACAAACTCTATAATTCCTAGTTTTTAAATTGTTTAATAAAGGCTTTGAACAAGGAAGTTGAAAAAAAAAGAAGACTACTTTGGTATGACTTTAACAGAGATAAAACTTTGGTGGAGATCTTTTGGAGGATATGCCTGGTCCATGACCTAGTGACCCTTCCTTATTCTAGAAATTGCCATTGGCCTCCCAATTCATTAGCAATGGCTCATCTAGAGATACATCATAGACATAACCTTGCCAACCTAGCCCCAGGTGATTAGACCAGGTGACACCAACCATAAACTATAAACAGAAATACAAGGAAATTATTTAGTATGCTAGAGAATAAGTACTATGGGAAAAAGAAAAATAAGAATTAAATCTGTTGCCCTTGGCATTTGGAATTTGGACAAAGAAATTCTACTTTAATCTGGCTAATCTAAGATGAAGGAGATCTACACTCAGAAGATGAGGGGGAATTCACTTCTGCATGTGAACTGAAAAGCAAAGAATTGGGGTGTCTCTAAAGAACAAAGAATGGAGCAGGTGTTCATAGGTAAATGGAGTGCATCCTGATAGCTATTCAGTTCTTACTTCCATTCCTTTCTTGAGGCTGTAATTTGCTCTTGTGTTCCGAGAGATACCACTTTATTTATCTACCTACCTACCTACCTACCTATCTACCTATTTCTTGCTCAAGCTAGTTTCAGTTTCCTTTGTTCCTTGAAACCAAAGAGAACTAACTTAACAGCAATAATGATTATAATACTAACAATACAGCCAATATCATTAAGCACACACTATGTGTCAGCCATTGTACTAAGCACGTTAGGAACTTTATCTCAGTAGATGCAGATTTTTGTCTGTCATGACTTTAAAATAAATTTATTTTCTAATTTTAAACATTTGGGACCTTCTTTTCTGGACAAACTTTTTCAAAAAGTTTGGAAAGTACATGAAAGCATGAAGGAGAAAATCCTATCCCATGATCCCACTAACAAGAGATGGCAATAGTTAACATTTTCTCCTTGCTTTTACCTAAGAATATTCTTCATTCCTCACCATCACCCCAATATTATTGCCTTCTATCCAGAGTTCTGCTTTCCAAATTAGTAAATTAAGGTAGCACATGTACATGAAAATATAGTAATAATGTAGTAATAACACAAGAAAACTTTATATTGCCCGTTAAATTCAGGGACAATATCTTGTCTGTCTCTACATCCTCAATATTTAATATATAATCTGCCAGATCGTCAGTGCTAAGTGAATTGAAGTATCAAAACCCAATTTAACAGAGGTTCTCCCCATTGTAGTTTTTTTTTAAAATAAACCAATACACATGGAGATGAAACTAACTTCCATGAAAAGTTCTAGTTTTAGTACGTTAGGCTCAATCAATCTCTGATTCTACACCTAAATTTTGCAAATTTAAAGATTGACAACCTAAGGCATTCCCCAACGTTTGAACACCAAAAATTTCCTATTATGTTCACTATCCTATGCTTTCTAAAGACCGAAAAGAGAACTGATGTAGTCTAGAAATATTTTCAATAGAGTGGAAAGAAACAATTTTCTGGGTAAGCTTCAATTTGTCAAAAAAATTCAATTAATAGGAGACTTCCTAGCTCCTGAAAAACATGATAAATCCATTATGATTAGAAGGTAAAACAGCTTTTATTAAATTTCTTGCAGATTCACTGCTTAATTTTCTTTAGTCTCTGGACAAGTCTATGCAATAATTGAACCTTGGAGAGTTTTTCTGAAACGGTAGTTATCCAGGTAGCCCACATTCCAAGAACTATTCAGTTTCTGGAATTACTTGGAAAAATTCAGAAAACAAAATTGCACAACATCGGCACATTCTTTGGACAAGTCAGATAGTCAGAGCTGGCTACCAGTTCTGATGTGGTTACATTTCCAGTTAAACCAGAAATTTGAAGATCAGCTACTCATTCTTACAACCTGCCACAGTTATTATAATAACGCTAGGTGGTTACAGTCATAGAAAATATTGTACTTATAAAAATTCTTAGCTAATAAAATGAACATAAAAGAATTACTTTATTAAGCAAGCAAAACTTGCTTTTAATCCACTGAATTTTGCACAACCTCATTAGAACATTACATGTTCTTTTTCCTAAACTGCTTTTAAAATTCCAGTTTTGGACTTTTGCATATCACCTGACAAATAAATACTTTGAGCCAAAGCTTGGTGGAGCTGTCTGCCAACCAACAGTTCCATTTTTTCAGTTTCTCCATCTTAGTTGTGTAATTATTTAAATAATTGTTTACATATTGTTCTTATTTCATAAGAATGTGAGGAAGTAGAAAAATTAAAATGCCGATTCTAGACATAAGTTGAGGTTCACAAACTTAATACAATTGAGAAAAATGTAGAAATAAGATAAGCTGTTGGTCACAGCTTTATAAACGTTCTATAGGTCTCTTTTCAAAAGCAAAACTTTAGGGGCCTGCCCAGCCCCGGTGGCTCTGGTGGTTGGAGCTCCGTGCTCCTAACACCGAAGGCTGCCGGTTTGATTCCCACATGGGCCAGTGGGCTCTCAACCACAAGGCTGCCTGTTTGACTCCCGCAAGGGATGGTGGGCTGTGCCCATTGCAAATAACAATGGCAACTGGACCTGGAGCTGAGCTGTGCCCTCCACAACTAAGACTGAAAGGACAACAACTTGAAGCTGAACAGCACCCTCCACAACTAAGATTGAAGGGACAACTTGACTTGGAAAAGTTCTGGAAGTACACACTGTTCCACAATAAGGTCCCGTTCCCCTTCCCCAATAAAATCTTAAAAAAAAAAAAAAAAAGAAAAAAATGAAGCCAAACTTTAGTTTCAAAAATAAGAGTGATGAAATTGGTCTCTCAGAAGATAAAATGCTTTTGCTTTCTTACAGCTACTAACAAACCTACTTTAAGATAAATTGTACATATGGCTGGTTTATTAGTTTCTTAGAGCTGTTGCAACAAAGTACCAAAAACACAGTGGCTTAAAAGAACAGAAATCCATTCTCTTACTGTTCTGGAGGCCAGAAGTACAAAATCAAGGCGCCAGGAGGGCCACAGTCTCTCCGAAGAATCCTTCCTTGCTTCTTTCCTTGCTCCTGGTGTTTGCTGGTAATCCTTGGTGTTCCTTGGCTTGCAGCTGCATCACTCCAATCTCTGGCTCCATTGTCACTTGGCCTTCTTCCCTGCATGCCTTCTTATAAGGACACCAATCACTGGATTCAGGGCCTACCCTAATCCAGTATGACTTCATTTTAATTAATTACACCTGCAAAGATCCTATTTCCAAATAAGGTCATTCTCAGGGTTCCAGGTGGGCATGAATTTGGGGGACACTATTCAACCCAGTAAAACTAAGTTCATGGATCATGGTTAAAATTTCATAAAGTCCAATTGTTAATTCTAAATCAGGTCATGTTTGCTGGTTAAATTTAAAAAATTATTCAGATTAGCTCAAGAAAAAGGTATTTTTTTATTGTATGGAAATAATTTTTATGTGGAATTCAAGGAAAACTAAACAATCAAGACAAAAATTAGGGCAGCTCAGGTTTCCTTAGCATACACATATGTAGAGAGAGAGAGCTAACGGCCTTTACTGTTTTGCACTGATGGAATTCAGCTAAAAGTCCCATCTGTTGTTGAGTCTTAGTTCACAGCCTGTCTCGTGATACTTTTTGGTTCAGTTCAGTCTATGGATGGCATTTTTTTAGTTCAGGTGTCACTGCAGACTCAGTTAGCTCTGTGTGTATGTGTTTGTGTGTGAAAGAGAGAGAGAGAGGGAGAGAGAGAGAGAGGAAGGAGAAGAGAGATAGAGAGACAGAAAATACAGGGCTGGGATAGTTTGCAGGAGGGGAGACAATGATTACCCTCTCTAATACATTTAGATAAATGAATCTCTTCTGGCTTTACTGCAGTGAAGAAATATTTGTTATAAGTTTACTTTCTTAATTATTTTAATCATATAAAACAATAGGAGGTTGACATCCCAAGCTTCATAATAAAAATAAACTGTAATGTGATTGTTCAAAGTTTAATTACCCTGAAAATTCTTTCAGTCGTATAATCATTTATCGTCCTAGTACTAGCAACTTAATGAAGGGCTGCAAAATGGCATCTGTATAATATGTAACTCCAAATAATCTCTCAATTTACTACCACTATTAGGAAAAAAATTATCACGGGGCAGAACTTCTTTGACTTTGGGGGATATAATTTCAAAAAATTTTACATTATAATATAAATTTTTAAAAAATGTCTTCAGTTTGTCTATTTTTTTTCCTCTTCTGGACCTCAGGTACCCTGAATTGGATTAATCATAATTCTTGGGTTATAAACACATCCCTCATTGGTCCATGGATTGCCCTCATTCATTCATTCATATGTTCATTAATATAATTAATACAAAGAACACATGTGAACCACCACTCTGCCTAACAATAAAGATTTAATAAGAATGTATCTACCTTTGCACTTATTCTCTCATCTTGTTGCCCTATGTTGCCTGCTTCCCCTGTACTCCAGGGGTAATCACTGCCCTGAGCCTTGCTTTTGGATTTTATAAACAGGTTATCACATTATGTCACTAAGGTTTACCCATGTTGCTTGTACCTGTCGTTTCTTTCATATTTGAAAATATTGCGTTGCAGTTTGTGGTCCCTGCTTGTTAAATAATACTCAATTTTGATGAAACAACTCAAAGAAAGCTAATATAGCTAATGAGGTGGGTCACACTTCACACTTTAAATTGAAGAGATGTTCATGGAGACTAAGATATTAGACAAAATTCAAATAAAATATTTAAATTACTATGACAAACAAGTTAATCATAACGTCTTGGTCATACTAGACCAAAATGATTCAGACAGCAGTGAAACATGTCAAACATTTCATTCACTACAGATAAATATGCTATTATCCTATGCCTAAATATATTTAATAAATCTAAGCTATCGGTGGTATCTGAAAAGACACTAAAATAAAGTACCATTTTTTTAGTTTCATAGTGATTATGACATATTGTCAAAATTTATCTGTGACCAGAGATACATGGATGATTCATATTTATAATTTGTAAAATTACTCGGGTTAGATTTAGCAAATTACATTTCAAATTGAAAACCAAGTAAGTAATTTCAGATAAACACATTTTTAAAAACTGCTTTAAATATTTTTGCAATTTTATAATTTGGTTATATTTTTGCCTTAGTTCACTTTCACTATAAATGACTTTAGTTTTCTATTACTCCAATTCTTCCTTTTAAACTATCGTTGTGCTAAATAGCTACAGCATTCAGTATTTGAACAGTTTGTCTTCTACCCTCATCTTCTCTCAATCGCTCCTACAAACTCTATACTCTAGAACTGCATTGTCCAATACAGTAGTCACTAGCCAGATGTGGCTGTTTAGATTTCAAAATTAAATTAATTAAAATGTGGCTAGCGGCTACTGTATTGGACAATGCAGGTATGGAACATTTCTACTGTTGCAGAAATTTCTATTGGACAAAACTGCCTTAGAGTTTGGATCTAGAATTTCTCTACAGAATTTGTGGTTAGTAGTGTGGTTGATATAGGGGTATAAGGATTTATCCTAAAGGTGCATTAGATGTATTTTGTATGTAGATTGTATGCTTGTATTTGTGTATATTGGGGAGGGGTGCTGACTGAAATTATGTGGGGTAGAATAAGACTCTTTTCTTCAATTTGTTCTAACTATACCACCGTACCCTGACCAAAAATTACACTTAATTACCTCCATTCCCCCCTACTTTGTGTTTTATTCTTTTCCTTGTGCCATTTTCCACCTTGTGCTTATCTCTATTAGCTATTGCCCTCCCACAACTACTCACCACGATTACTCACCATTCAAGGCCCAGCCTCAAATGCTCCTCAAATGCTCACCACGATTACTCACCACTCAAGGCCCAGCTTCAAATGCTCCTCTTTGGAAAGCTACCATAGCACTCCTTTTCTAGGCTCACAGACGATGTAGTTCAAAGCTCTATTATAGAATATATCACAGCCTTGCCTCGAATTACCGTTCATTGTGTCTCTGATTACAGTAATAGACTCTGATCCTGTTAATGGCAGGGACTTTGTCTTCTTTGCTTTTTAAATATTTCCCCAGTACCTACCATAGTACAATGCATTACCCACTGCAGGAGTTCAGTAACCGTTTAAATTGACTTTTAAATAGCTTGGATGTCTAAAAGACATCCTGACCCTAAATCTGCTCCAAGCGTACTTGAAGTGCTCCCTTTAGTTAATGTTATATTAAGTTACTTTATCCTAGTTACTCAGGTCTAAAACTCTGGAGTCCTCTTTAATTTCTTGACTCTACTCTTTTTTCTTAAACCGTTTTCATCACCTCCACTGTTATTATCTGGTTCTTATTACTATCTCTCCTTGGGATTTTTGCAGTTGTCTATGCTTAATTACCTTACTTCTACACTTGCATTTCTACATTATTTTCAACCCAGCAGCTAGAGTGATTCTTTCATTATATATATATATATATATATATATATATATATATATATATATATATCATTATGTAGAGCTCAGTATGTGCCAGTTATTATTCTAGGCAATTTACAAATGTTCACTTATTTATTCCTCAAAATGACCCTGTGAAATAAAAAACTATTTTCCCTGTTTTACAGATGAAAATGAGTATCCCTGTTTTACATAGAAAAATGAAGTAATTTGTGCAAGGTTGCCTAGCTCATAGAACATAAATCATATCACGTCACTTCTCTGTTTAAAACACTCCAATAATTCCCCATTTCAGTCAGAGTACAAACCAAAGGACAAGGGTCCAAAAGGCTATACTGGATTTGCATCACCCTTCTTCTCTATTTTCCTCTATAACAATTTATTTATTTATTTATTTATTTATTTATTTATTTATTGTTTTTCTCTGCCCCCCAAATTAAGCTCCATCAAGGCAGGCAGGGATTTTGTCCCCTTCCCCACCACCAATTTTTTTTTTCTCGGTGACCAAAACAATGCCTTAAAATAATTGTTGGTCCTCTTAAAATAATTGTTGCACAAATGATTGTATCTTATTTATTGTAAGTGGAAAGAAATGCTTAAGAAAGGAAGTAAAAACAGGAATTTTAGAATTCCTGAATTATAGAATATATAAGTTTATGTGCTGTAATCCTTAGGGCCTACTATCTTTTGAGTTCATAAAGTCAAACAATATTAACAAAATAATAAATAGAATAAAATTAAAATTTATGGGCATATACAAAATTCCATTTAATAATGGGTAAAATTACTTAGAGCAAGAATGAAAATGAAAAGCATCAATCACGCTTTAGGTATTTAAATGTGACAGATAAAAAAACACTGCGAGAGGGAGAGCCTAAAGAGACACTCTTGAATGGATTCTGCCTGCTACTCTAACTGCTGAAGAACAAAGCACAGACTTTTAGGCAGAGTTCTAGTAAATCAGCAACTGTGGCACGTTAGATTCCAAGCGATTGGAATCTCCCTTGTGTAATACCTGAAAAACAATTCGTGAGTGCAGTACCTCTAATATTTTTAAGATCAAGGAAAGGATGTGGAAAAGACCAAGGGATACCCATCAAGAATAATTTAAATAAATAATCGCATATCATTTTAAACTTGTGATAGTAGTCAGTTTCAAGAGCTGAATGCTATTTCATACTATTGTGGGTTTTTTGGTGTGTTTTTTTAAGTTCGTCTTCTGAAGCACCAATGTGCTTCTGAGGTTCACTTGCTCAACTTTTTACATTAAACTGCTCAAACCCACTACATTGGGCTTTCCTCTAGATGAAAGAAAAAGTTATTCTTCGGTATATCTAAAACACTTCTTTTTAAAATGAGTTCTTCCATATTCACAAGAACCATCTAGCTAATTTGTAAATATTCTTATTTCTGGGTCCCATGGTTTGGGAGTGGATGGAGCCCAGGAACTTACGTTTCAGACCATTCTTTGAGAACCCCTCGACTCTGCTATTTTTGTATTTTGCAGCTTTCAAAATATTGATTCTAGAAATCTAAAGAGGAGAGGGCTAACTCCGGTGGTTGTCAGAAAGAACAAGAATAAGCGGCCCACGTTGTGCCATGTCGCAAAACTTTTCCTCCGTCTGCAGATCTTCTGTCCCTAGGGAGGAAATCAGTCCATTTTCATCGAGTAATTAACCATCTTTCAACCAGTTCCGTCCACGTCCTTCAGGATAACTCCCAAAAGTCATGAACTCATTTCCGCGGCTTAAGGTACAGTATCCTGAGTACCCTCACAGGGCCTCCGGGACCGGGTTCGCTTTCCGCCGCCTCTGCTCGCCTTTTGGGTCTCGTCCTCCCCGCAGCGCTCGGCGCGGCAGGTCTTGGCGCCAACCGGGTGGCGGCGCTGTCTGCCCCACGCGCGGCAGCCTCGGGCCCGAGGGAGGCGGAGGCACGGCCGGCGGAGGAAGGGGCGGGAGCGAGGCGCGCGCCCTGCTCTCGCGTGCTCTCGCACCGCTCGCGTGACCGGCCGGTGGGTACGCGAGGCGTCGGCTCCCTGGGGCACGGACGGCGGGGCGCGCGCCGCTGCTAGGGGCGTCCGGGTCCGGGTCGGCGGACCCGGCCGGCGCGAGGTGCGAGGAGGCGGGCCGCGGGGACCCGGGGGGACTCGAGCGCACACGCTCCCGGAGGAGCCTCCGCCGAGGCTGCTCTTCCTCAGCCAGACGGAGAGCGGCAGTGTCTCCCCGCCCAGCACACACTAGCCCCGCGTCTCCCCCCGCGGCGGCTGCTCCTCCTCGGCACCGCCAGCCCCAGCGCCGCTCCGGGGCGGGCGGCGGCGGCGGCGGCGGGACCGGCGGAGCCGCTTTGTGTGCAGCCCGACGAGGGGCGGCGGCGCAACCACCTGACAGAGGCCCGGGCGTTCGATGCACCTTCTGTCCGCATGAGGAGGAGGAGGTAAAGGCGGTGGCGGCGGCAGCTCGGCTCCCGCCCTCGGCTGGTGGAGGGAGGGGACGGAAGGGGAGATCGGAGGCGGGGGGGCGCGGGACCGAAGCTCGGCGGGGCTGCCCGGAGGTGCCGGTAAGGCCTCGGCGGCGCGGGACGGCACCGAGTCGCCGGGGGCGAGAGAAGCCGCTGGGGTCCCTTAGCCGAAGTTGAAGGAACAAAATGTGAAGTGCGGAGCCGCGTCAGCCGCTTCCTGGCGTGGGGTTTGGGGAGGAGGGTGGCTTGTTTTCCCCTCCCGTAGGGGTGGGGGAGCGGGACAGGGGAGGGGCGGGAGCGTGGCGGGGGCGCCCGGGGTCCCGAAGCTCGGCCCGGCAAGGGCATTCGTTCTCGGGAGCCGCGGGTGCGTGTGGGTCCGGTCTGATCCCTAGTTTTGCGGCCTAAGCCGAGCACTATAGGCCTCGTGTCTCCTTTCCCCGAGGGGACCGGCCCGGCGGAGACTCGGGGCTTCTCTCTGACGGAGCGGGGGGCTTGTGGGTCTCGCCGGACTCCCCAGGCCGCCAAACTTCGGACCTCGGTGCTTGGGGGTGGATTTCATTGTGAAAGGCGGAATGGGCAACTCCTGGCGCTGCTCTGCGCTTCCCGCGGCCGCAGCGCCTGGTGCCAGAGAGCCCCATGGGCCCGGGGCTAGCCGGGCCCGCGTGTGTAGGGAAGCCGCTAGGCTCCATACCCCGGGAAGGTGCGGGTGGCGGGGCCGCCGCCGAATCCCCGGCCTTCCGGGAGAAAGGGCCCTTTGCAGATTAGAGATTTTTTGAAATGAAAAAAGAGGTTACAAAGTCGCCCCTTTCCCGCTGAACTTTTGTTTTCTGACCGATAGAGGCCGGTAGAGGACTGTGAAAGAAAAGTTGTCCCCCAGGATGGACTTCTCCACCGCGCAGCCCAAGCCTGCAACTGCCCTCTGTGGCGTCGTGAGTGCAGACGGGAAGATTGCTTACCCTCCGGGGGTAAAGGAGATCACCGACAAGATCACCACCGACGAAATGATCAAACGGCTGAAGGTAAGCGTCTGGACAGAATGTCCACACTTCAGACGGGTGTGGTAGGAGGTGCTGTCTCCTGTGGTATTACTCCACTATGAGGCCTGGCCTTTAGAATTTCACCTACCAGGCCTTTTTTTTTTTTTTTTTTTAGATATTTTATCGCCTTCTCTTTTACCCTCTCTGAAAAGTATTGTTCTGGCTTGGCTGTATCTTTGAATAATAAGTTCTGTGGGGACATAACCATTATGGGAAATTAGAAGGGGGTGTGTGTGTGTGTGTGTGTGTGTGTGTGTGTTAATCTTACTGTTTTTCAAGCAGAATTCAGCTTTTAAAAAATTTTTGTAGAAATATTTATGAAAATATTTATGTTCAAAGTAGTTTGCAACCTTAAATGTAGGTAATAATTTGCCTAGGAAGTCCTGTTTTCATCATCTGAGGAGACTTGATTTAAGCACAAAAGGTAGTCTTTAAATTGTCACAATTTTCTAATGTCCAGAAACTTAAATGTGTCTATAGTATGGTTAGACTTTGACAGAAGGTACTGACTTCAAATTTCACGCTTAAAATAAGATGATGTTTTAGGTCCATATGTTCCAAACGGTTTTAAAAGAGAGTATGACGGCTCTTTTTATAAGGAGTCAACTTATTTAGTTTATTAGGTCAAGGTTGTAAATTTCAGTGTTATGTTGGTCAATTTTTTGCTTTCTGTTGCATGGACATAGATTGTGGCCACAGCCTTAAAAAAAATAAATGCATTCTTGGGTGCAGCTGGTTAGCTCAGTTGGTTAGAGTACGTGCTTTTACCAAGGTTGCAGGTTCGATACCCACACGGGCCACTGTGAGCTGTGCCCTTCACAACTAGATTGAAACAACTACTTGACTTGGAGCTGATGGGTCCTGGAAAAACCCACTTAAAATAAAAGTTTAAAAAAATAAAAAATAAATGCATTCTTGTTAAGGATTAACTTGATACAGTGCTCCTCAACTGGGGCATCTTTGACTCCCAAAGGATATTTGCCAGTGCTGAAGACATTTGGTTGTCACAGTTGGAGTTAGGTTGGAGCAGGGAAAGGCTGGAAGGAGGGAGTCCAGCTAGGAACTGTTAATAATAGTCTAGAGGAAAGATGCTGAAATCTTGATGTAGGTCTATGATTGTGGGAATAAAGAGATAGAGGATGATCTAAGAGACAATTCAAAGTTAGAATCAGACTTGGTGGGAGGTGAAGGAAGAAACATTGTTGACAGTGTTTCTACCTTGAGCAACTTGGTGAAAATGTATTTTTAGGGAATGATGTTGCCCCTTTGCTCTTGGAGCTTAGTATAGTGTGCCTAGTAAATGTTCACAGTGTCGTGAGTGCTTGTGAATATTTAAAATATTCTTGTAGTTTAGTTTAAGATCTATTTATTTATTGCCTCTTTGGAAGGAATAGGACAAACCTTTCATTAAAATCTTGGTACTAAAGATTTTACATGAAGTGAGGTGCTTAATTGATGCTTCTTAATGTTATATTGAGTGTTTTGAGATGCTGAAAAATTATGAAATTAAAAGCTGTTAAGTAAAAAATTTATGGATCTTTTTTATTGTTACCATATTAAAGATATTGAAACCTTGAATTCTAGTGATGGATAAGCTGGTTTAAAAAAAGTTACAACTATATATACATTTTCCACTTGAAAGTAAATTAAATATCAGAAATGCTGTCAATCATAAATGGACATAGAACCAAGTCTAGAATGAGCATTGGGTTAGAATATCCATTTGTTATGAATTCTTTTGTAAGTTGACATTGTCATATATATTAACCAATTTAAATGTCCTGCTGTTAAAATTTTGCTATTCTCAAGAATTCTTAAGATTTTGCCTTCCTCCTTCCTGCCTTTCTAAGTCTATTTTGACTTAGTACTACTTTGATTTTTTAGGGGTCCCTGTTAAAGTATTACTGTCACCGTTGAAGTGTAGATTTTTAAGCAATTTTAACTGTATTTTTGATAATTTGTGTTTATTCGACCCGTAGTTCTGGGCAAATTTTATACATTTAGTAGTTTATTATAACATGGCAACAATGTTCAACAGTTGTATAAATACAAAGAGGGTTTAAAGGCAAGTAAAATCTTGATTAATGGAATTCAGAGGTATTTGGTCTAATTCCCATCAGTTTAAAGAATGGAACAAGCATTTTTAGAATAGAACCATAATTTTAGAGTTAGAAGGATCTTAAAAGACATTCTGAAACTCCTTATTTGATAGATGATAAAGGTGAGGCCCAAAGTTGCCAATGAACATTTACCAAGATCAGTCATAGGGCAGGTTAGTGGCAGAGCCAGGGCAATAGCATCATATTTATTTTTATTCTTAAAGCCTTCTTCTAAGGAATCAAAGTAGAACTAAGCAGTTGTGATTTTTATTATGCAGTTGAAAACAGTAAAATGAAAAGAGAAGCAAATCAATGAGGGTTACTTTGGTCTTTTGCAGGGAGGAGATACAGGACAGCGTTTTTTGGGGTTTTGTTTTGTTTTGTTTTGTTTTTAACATTAGAGAGAAACTCATGATGCTTTGAAGCTTCCTTGATGCTTTGAAACTTCCTTGAAAATAATTCTTAGAGTATATCTTTGAAGAGCTAAGATAAACTTTCATATTAGAGGTTTTAATTTCTGTTTCTAAGAAACTACTGTAAATATTTTTATGTCCAATCACACTGGTCTTCTGTCAGTTTCTTGAACATGCCATGTTTATTTCTGCCTTGACAGATTTCCATATTATGTAGCCAGTATGTACCATTCCTCTCTGTTCATTTGTCATTCATTTGTTCTTCTTAAGGGAAGTCTCTTAGATTTTCCCTTATGTACTCTTTTAATTCTTTCATATCACTTATTATAGTTGTGATATTAAACTTATGCATATGTTTAGTTTGTCTCCCCAACTTCTCTGTAAGCTTCCTGAATGTGGATACCATGTCATTGTTTATTTACTTTTGTATCTTCCCAGGGCCAAGTTTAATGCCTGACACATAATTAGGTACTCAACAAATATTAGTTGAAGGAACAAATGAATATTTTGTATTAATATTGAATTAGAGAAATATTTTTATTTTTGAAAATGAAGGATAATTTGAAAATATTTTGAATTGCAACTAAGTACCTTACCTGAGATTGAATACCAGTGATGATAGCATACATATTTAGAATTTTAGAACTAAAAGGTAGTTTAGAAGTTATTTGGTTTTGTTCTAATTTTCCAGGTGAAAAAACTGGGTCTGCAGAGGTTGTGACCAACCCTAGTCATAGAAAGCTGAAAATTGTTATTAACAGTTTTCTTACTTACATAAATTACAATTATATATTAATTGACAGAAATATTAAGAGACATACAGAAGTCAGTTAGCTGTTTGGAAAGACAGTAGACAGTTTACCAATGTTACATTAAGCGTCAAGATCTATAGTTAAGGGGCTGGCCCAGTGGCTCAGGGGGTTGGAGCTCCATGCTCCTAATGCCAAAGGCTGCTGGTTCGATTCCCATGTGGGCCAGTGCCTGATGGCTCAGTTAGTTGGAGTGTGGGCTCTCAACCACAAGGTTGCTGGTTCAACTCCTGAAAGGGATGGTGGGCTGCACCCCCTGCAACTAACAATGGCAACTGGACCTGGAGCTGAGCTGCGCCCTCCACAACTAAGATTGAAAGGACAACAACTTGACTTGGAAAAAGTCCTGGAAGTACACACTGTTCCCAACAAAGTCCTGTTCCCTTCCCCCCCCCAAAAAAAAAACACAAATTCTATAGTTCACAAATAGCCTTCCTCCTGTATAGTTACGGGTTCTGAAACTAATGCAGACGTCATGTCTGATAAGTTTTATAACACATTGAAAATACATATATAAACAGTTCATACAAAATTCCATGAAATGATTCTGCCTGCAGTTTGTGAATACGCAGTCTTTCCCAGATTGTGTATTACTACAGAGCTATGTGCCACACACATTTTTGTTCCTTCCTTTAGTGCTATTTTGGAGATGGGAAGACCTTGATAAGCCTTGGTTTTTATTTTATATTAATTTTTGAAAAATAAAAACTTTATTTCAAATAGGTCCAGTGATATATGGCAAAGACTGGTTGTAACAGCAGTTTCATTTTAAACTTGAATTGATGTACACATTTGACACTGTTTAGCAATGTTCCTTTTCTGCTAAATGTGGATTAAATCCATCAATATGCCAATTTTGACATTTATTGTAGATCGTATTATTTATTCTAGTAGTAGAGATTAAATTTTCTTCACGAAAAAATGATAATAACCTTACAGCTTCTAAGGTAATGAGCTGTGAAATGTATTCCCCAGTATTGCTTTGAAATTACACCCCTAGGTTGTTAAAAGAAACCTGACTTCATCCAAATGTATTTTTTAACTGATATTCTTCAGTCATCTTCTGTTGGCTTCGTGGTTACTCTTCTTATCTGACCCAATTAAAAGCCAGTGTTTTTCAACTCTTTGACTACGGGAAATTTTTTCTCCTACTTCTGCACCCACAAGATTAGTGAGGTCTATTTTGCCCAAATCGACCTTAACTGCGCTAACTCTTCTTTCTGTCGACAGGGATCCTGTGTTCACCAGCAGCACTTCATTCTTTGCTGCTTTTTTTGTCTCTTTCCCTGTGCACATAGTGGGATCATTTTTTGTTCCATCTCCACTAAGACCCCCTGAAGCAGCATATTGAAAATCATTTTATTGTGCAAAAAGTGATACAATTTTGGAAAAGATTGGTTTACACATAAGTTTTCTTCCACTATCTTTGGAAACAATATCAGGTCTGACTTCTATCTCCGGCCTACCTTTAATACTTCTTTTAAAATACTGCCACCAGCCTTTAAGGTCATCAACCATCAACCAGGTTTGTTGACATCAGAGGACCTAATAACAATAAATCGGGGTTCTGAAGCAAAGTCTCTTAGAGGTACTAGAATTTTCTTTAGGATATACTCCCAGACAACTTCAATATTGTATTTCAGCTGTGCGGAAATTGAATAATAGTTCCTTCTGCTACTGTACCTTACACAAATGCAGGGATCTGTTCATACTGTTCTTTATTTAGCCTGACATTCTTTTACCGAATCAATTTTATTTTGTAGAATCAAAATATGTTTCAACTTCATAATTTCTATGGCAGCCAGGTGTTCAGAAGTCTAAGGTTGAGGACAAGATTAATTACCAGATATCAACAGGCGAGCTGCATCCATCACTGCTGCACCGTTCAATATAGTAGCCATCAAAGTATCGTGGCCAGGAATGTCAACAAAGGAAACGTCTGACTAATTTGAAGTTCCCTTTGGTCCCTGGGATGTCTGTAGGAAACTCATCAGGTATATTACTTCCGTAGGATCTGTAACTTTCTGGCCGAGGACAACTTGCACCATCGAGTTTATAAACGTTGGCATTAGTGTATCCAAGCTTGATTGGAATATTTCTTTCCAATTCATTTTTGAACCTGACAGTATAAATTCCAGAAATAGCTTTTTTACAACTAGATTTTCCATGAGCGACATGACCAATTGTACCTATGTTATTTGTGGTTTGTCTGCTGATTACTTTGTGTGAGAGTGGATTCAACCTGGTAACGTCCAAGATGGTGAGATCCTGGTGAGAGAGATGCAGCTGCCTCACAGTCACACTAGCATGGCTCCCCGCGTTGGTTTTTAGAGGGAAGGATGGACAGGGTGAAATTTATTATGTCCATTTATTATTACCTGGTCTCAGAGCTCAGTGCCCCAGAAAGTTCTCTTGCTACAACTCCACACCCAAATCTGCTATATTTATTCTGTCTCAGAATCAAATCATAATAATTACTACCTTAGTGCTAAGAATTAAAAAAGATGAAATAATAGAGTTTTATTGTTCTGAAAATGTCCCCTATTTTCTCTCACCAGGTTTTACTTCTGTGTGTTTTGTGTGTGTGTGTGTTTTTCTGTAATCTTTCTCTTTGTATCAACCATTCTCCCTCTTCCCCACATTCTTACTTTTGCGTTCTATAGTCTGGTCTGTTTGGTAGTTTAGTAGGAATTAGGATATGGTGGGCTTGATTTAAGGTAGGGCATCCCCCTTTTCTCATCAAACCTAGGTTAGGAGAAGGGAGAAATAGATTAGGGGCAGGAAGACCATGAATTCTTTCCCTTTCCTTCCCTCCAGGTGGACCCCAGAAATACTTAGTTTGGTCTTAATTATTTTCACTTCCATAAATGATTTTTATTTATCCCCAATTGCCACATAGTATGCTAATT
Source organism: Rhinolophus sinicus (assembly GCF_057876585.1). NCBI lineage: Eukaryota > Metazoa > Chordata > Mammalia > Chiroptera > Rhinolophidae > Rhinolophus > Rhinolophus sinicus. The sequence continues at coordinate 141,799,494 of NC_142501.1, forward strand.
TTGTGGGAAATTCAGTGTGTAATTTCAAGTAAATTTTGCTTGTATATTTTAATATTTGTATTAATGCAGAAGATTCTGCCAAGAAATTAAAAAATTAAGTGGAGGTGCAAGATTTTTTAAAATTAAGTCCTAAAATATAACCAGTATGTGCTTGTAAAGTAATACTTAGTGCAGCACAGTTCTTATTTTAGATTTCCATTTGCATAGAGGAACTATTGTGGTTATCAGTTGCTTTGTAACAAACTGTCCCCCAAATCCAGTGGTTTAAAACAGCAAATTGTTTTTGTGGTAACATATATATATAATATATATATACATATAATATAATATATATGTATATATATATTATATATATCATAAAATTTTACCATCTTAATCATTTATCATTTTTAATTGTTTAATTCTGTGCCAGTAAGTACATTCACATTGTTGCGTAACCATCACCACCATCCACACCTCCAGAACTTTTCATATTCCCCACCTAAAACTTTGTACCCTTTAAACAATTATTATTCTCCAGTTACCCCAGCCCAGGCAACCACCATTCTACTTTCTGTCTATGAATTTTACTACTCTGTAAGTGGAATCGTGCAATGTTTGTCCTTTTGTGACTGGCTTATTTCACTTAGCCTAATGTCTTTAAGGTTCATCTGTATTATAGTGCGAGTTAGAATTTACTTTCTTTTTAAGGCTGGATGATATTCCATTGTATGTATGTAATGTCTTTTGTTTATCCGTTCATACCTGGCTTGCTTCCACATTTGGGCTGCTGTGAGCAACTTTCCTTATTATCTCATAGTTTTTGTGGATCAGGAATTCGAGCAGGGCTTGACTTGATTATTCTGCTCCACATTGCTTACTGGGCTCACTCAGTGGTATTCAACTGGTGACTAGACTGGTCTAGCTAGGTTCAACTGGCTTCTCAAACACTTGGAGCCTTGGTAGGAACAGCTGAAAGACTGGACTCAGCTGGGCCCTCTTCCCTGTGTGTGTGGTAGTCTTAGGCTACTTCACATGGTCTCTCCAACAGTGTAGTTGGACTCAGGGCTCTAAGACAACATGAGGAAGTTGCCAATACTTATGAAGGCTTAGTTCAGAATTGATAGTGTCACTTCTAACTTACTCTACTGGTTAAAGTAGTCATAGCCCAGCCAACATTCATGGGGAGAAAAATTGACCCTACTTCTCAATGGTTAAGAAGTTGGAAACAATTTGTAGCATCTTTCACCTACCACAGGAGCTCTCATGCCAAGTCAAAGTATACCAAGTGTACGCTTTGTGGTATACTTGTAAACTTGAAAAACATTTAATCTCAAAAACAACAGTGTATATTTGCAGCTAATTTACTAGATTTGTAAAATTTATTTTAAAAACTAAGAAAAATATGTAGAAATTTTTTTATGTGCTAGTTATGGAAAAATTATGGGAGAGGCATGATTTGATCTCAGAACTCTTTCTTATATTTGAATTTTTACTGGAAAGTATTACTGGCTGATTATAATGATGAAATTTTTCTATCCTGCTATCTCGACTTTTGGAAGCATTTTAGAAAAGGTGGAAAAAACTACCTTTAACACCCATACCTTTTGCTCAGATAAAACAGTTCTCACTCTTGCTTGCTTTTGTCTCTACACACACACACACACACACACACACACACACACGGCAGACATAACATACCTTTTTGTTTGAGAGTCACTTGAAGACATAAGATTCCATCTCCGAATGCTTTAGCATTCCTGAAATAATGACATTTTCCTACTGTATCACAATTATAATTGTATCACACAAGAAATTTAACATTGATACAAAGATACCTGTTATACTATCCATAATAAAATTCTCCCAGTTGCCCTAAAAATGAATTTTTTAAAAGTTGGGTTCCAGTGTAGGATTACATGCATTTATCATGTCTCTTTTTATCATGTCACCATTTTTTTGGGGGGGGGCAGGGAAGGTTGTTCATGACATGACATTTTTGAAGCATTTGTCTTATAGGAGTTCTATAATCTGTTTTTGTCTCATTTCCTTTTGCTTAGATCCAGGTTGAACTTCTTTGGGCACGTATACTGCTGCATAAGTGGTATTGTGTAGTTAGTTCCCTTTGCGTTATAATTATATCAGGAGACATACAGTGTCATTTTGTCCTATTGGTTATGCTAAGTTTGATCACAGTTGGCCAACACTCTCCATTGTAAAGGTACCTTCCCCCTTTCCAATTAATAAGTAATATGTAAGATGACGGTTTGTAAAACTAACTTGTTTTTCAACAATTCTTACTTAACTGCTTTATCATCCACACTAATGATTATCAAATGTTGACTTTTTAATTCTATCATTCCTTCTACATGGAATTTTATATACAAGCTGGCATTCTGTAAAGAACCTGCATCCATTTTTAAAAATTACTCATGGATTCTTTATAACTGCATTATAATCCATTCTTGTCTTGATTCGTTTTGAGAGTCAGATTGTCCCAGTTGAGCATGCTCATTTGGGTGTCTTTTTGAAACTTTGTTTTTTTTTGACATGTTGCTCTATGAGTCTTTGAGCACTTCTTTGTTTTCTGGTACAAGATGTTCACCTTGTGCTTCCCTGCCCAGATTTGGATAGGTTATTATCTCCAACTAGCCCTGTTTCCATTTTGGTAGGGAGTGGTGTTTATAAACCAAGATCTGGGCATGGGCATTGTGTTCACTTTGTTACTAGGATGTGATTTCAGGCCCTTTCAGTATATAGAGCTAGAAAATAATGCATGTATACTTTACATCATTAGTTCATTCTGTTACCTTCAATTAAAATCATCCAGTACCACAGTTTTCCTTTATCCTCCTCCATTCCATATTTGTGTCATTCTTCTCTTATAGTATAAACACTGTTATCCCTTAACTTTGATAAATTTATTTATTTGTACTACCCTACTGTACATACAAAAAAATTCAGAACTACTATGCCAGTATCCCTTGAAAGATTTCTTTGCAGTTCTTTCTGTCCCATCAATGTAATATAGAGTACTATGTTTATTAGTTACATGAATTTGAATTCTTTTGTCTGAGGGGTTGTTATAAATTTTATATACAATTGGTTACTTGTTTCTGTTTGTATTAAATCTGTGTGTGCATACAATATATGTATGTGTGTGTATTCGAGGTCGGACAATTAAGTTTGCAAACTTGTTGCAATGATGTTGCTAACCTTTTTTGATATCAGAGGGATTATTCATTATGAATTTGTACCAACTGGACAAACAGTTAACCAGGTTTACTATTTGGAAGTGCTGAGAAGGCTGCATGAAAAAGTTAGACGACCTGAACTTTTCACCAACAATTCATGGCTCTTGCATCACAACAATGCACCAGCTCTCACGGCACTGTCTGTGGAGGAGTTTTTAGCCAGTAAACAAATAACTGTATTGGAACACTCTCCCTACTCACCTGATCTGGCCCCCAATGACTTCTTTCTTTACCTGAAGATAAAGGAAATATTGAAAGGAAGACATTTTGATGATATTCAGGGCATCAAGGGTAATCCGATGACAGCCCTGATTGCCATTCCAGAAAAAGAGTTCCAGAATTGCTTTGGCGCAGCCATCAGTGCATAGCTTCCCAAAGAGAGTACTTTGAAGGTGACTGTAGTGATATTCAGTAATGAGGTATGGAGCACTTTTTCTAGGATGCGTTTGTGAACTTGTCAGATATCGTCGGATTGCACACGTCCCCTTGAGGCAGTGTTTTGGATTTCTTCGGATAAATACCCGGAAATGGCATTACTGGGTGCTTCTTTGTCTCTTCTCACAGCCTTTGTTTTAAAGTCTTTTTTTTTTTTTTTTTTTTAAGATTTTATTGGGGAAGGGGAACAGGACTTTATTGGGGAACACTGTGTACTTCCGAGACTTTTCCAAGTCAAGTTGTTGTCCTTTCAGTCTTAGTTGTGGAGGGCGCAGCTCAGCTCCAGGTCCAATTGCCATTGTTAGTTGCAGAGGGCGCAGCCCGCTGTCCCTTGCGGGAGTCGAACTGGCAACTTTGTGGTTGAGAGGACCTGCTCCAACCAGCTGAGCCACCTGGGAGCTGAGCAGCAGCTCATTGACTTCATTCTAGTTGCAGAGGGCGCAGCTCGCTGGCCCATGTGGGACTCGAACTGGCAGCCCCGTTGCCCAGAGCTCACACTATAACCAACTGAGCCACCCATCCACCCCTTAAAGTGTTTTTTGTCTGTGTAAGTATTGCACTTCAGCTTTTTTTTTTTGTCTCCATTTTCATGAAATATCTTTTTCCCATCCCTTTACTTTCAGTCTGTGTGTCTTTCAATCTGAAGTGAGTCTCTTGAAAGCAGCATATGTAAGGGTCTTGTTTTCTTATCCATTCAGCCACCCTATGTTTTGATTGGAGCATTTAATCCATTTACACTTAAAGTAATTGTTGATAGACATGTAGTTATGGCCATTTTTTTATTCACATTTTGGTCTTTCTGACCAGGGAATTAGCATGGACATACTTCCACGTGCCAACAACCTCAACCAAAGAAGTGTTTAACTTAAACAACTAACTCGAGAAATAAAATTCATTAATGGCATTATATTCTAGTGTGAGCCCAAAGATGAGTGGAGTTTATACAGTATATAAAAAACTAACAAGTTTTTATTTACTGAAGACAGTAAATCAAGACGTTTCTAGATAACAATTTCAATAGAAAGCCAAACACAAACATAACGAAGGAATTTACTAAATTTCTTTCCCTTACTGTTGGCATTTGATCTCTTTTATATTAAAGCAGAGCCTCCCAATTGGTATGCGTCTACATCGTTACAGGTGTGCCTAAACATAGAGACCCTCAGCCTTTGGAGATTACCAATATATATCTTTTGTATATTATGTGATATTTTAAAAGTTGGGAACTGCCATAATATGTGTTGTTTTTCATGTTATAAAATTATTAAGATCAAACATTTAAAACAACCAAAGTAGGGGCACGTGAGTGGTGCTGATAAAGCCAATTTTTAATAACATTAGTCCATTGGAGGAAAAGGGATTTATACTAGACTAACACTGTAATGGATTTCCATTTATGTGATGAATATTTGAGGTTACCATATAACTTATCATAAGTTAAATGCCAATTATGTGCTAGGATTGCATCTGTTTCTTTGAATAAAGAGATACTAAGAATTGTGATGGTCAAGAAAAGTTTCATGGAGGTGACAGTTGGACTGAGATTTGAAGATTCGGACTTTGGTTGGCAAATGGGTGGTAAAACATGCCAGACAGGTGACTAGCAGGAACAAAGACTGAGAGGCAGTAGCAGGCTTGGTGTGTTAGAAGAAAATGAGTAGAACAGTTTTGCTAAAGCTAGAGGATCTTAAAAGAGAGTAGTTTGGGAGGGGAAAAAAAGGACAGCGCCTATGAAATTGTTCAAGTCCTTAAATACCAAAGAAAGGAATTTAAAATTAAAAAAATCTCTCAGGCATTTGAGCTGAAGAGTGATGTGTCTAATCGTGGTTTTGCATGATTAACAAAGCTAAGTGACCAAGCAGTTTCTTAAGCACATGAATACCACCCTTTCTTTGTGGTCAGTTTGTGGAGTCTTTTTATCTTTTTGTCCAGACCAGATAACATATTCCATTGAACAGTAATCCATTTCTAATTGATACTGTCTGAATAAATCTGTTAGTTGCTTAGAGTTTTGTCATGAGACACTAGGTGTGAAGGCTGCAGATGAGTAAAATTTAAAAGCATGGTTAGTAGAATTTATGTACTAGATTATTATGAATTGGATTTTTATCACATGTATTCAGTGTGTTTTTTGCAATGAATAAAACTTAAAAGCGTGGTTAGAATGTTATGTACTAGATTATTAAAATATGACTTGGATTTTTGTCAACATATGTTCAGTGTGTATTTTTCTAAAATTTCCTAGAACTTCTATGGTAGGAATTCTATAATAAGTAAACATTAATAAATTGATGTCAAATTATTTTGTTAATACTTGAAAATTAAATTCAGTGGCCATGTGTAATTTTCCTATAATTCAAATGTTTGTTGAATTAAATATCCTTCATCTAGCCACTGTGATATTGTAGAGGTGAATTCTTCTTCTGCAAAAAGAAAATCATTAAATAAAAGTGTTTAACTTGAGATTCATAAGGATCGATTCAGGGTGTATAAGGAGGCTACTTAGTTTCTGGAAGACGTTTAGAAAATGGTTTTCTTCTTAAAGCATATACCTAAATAGCTTTGAAGAAAGAGGTAAAAATCATCAGGCAGTAATAAAATGAAATTGGTTTTAGATCTCTTGGAGTAATGTTATGTAATTTTGTCTACTATATCCAATTCTCATCTTTTCGTTGATATTTTGTCAGATTTTTTGGATTATACACTGCTGCTACCTCAATTCTTCTTTATGTTTTTCTATATTTTTTTGTCTATTTAATTGTTAATGCCTTTTTTTTTTTTAAACTAGACTCTGTTTTAGAGCTGTTCACAGCAAAATTAAGTGGAAAGTACAGAGTTGCCAACAACTCCCTGCCTCTCCCCTGTAGCCCCACCTCCTCCGGTCAACACATCACGCACAGCACCAGAGTAGTTACAATCGGGTCCAACATTAACACATCATCATCACCCACATCCATATTCCTATTTTTTAATGAAATTTTAATTACACTGTAAATGTATTGTTCTGCTTCCTGGAGCAATATAGCATGAGTATACCCATGTCATTAAGTAATCTTTTAAAACATAATTTTTTTTACAGAATTAATTTTTTTAGAGCAGTTTGTTTCACAACAAATTTGAGGGAAAGGTATAGACATTTCTCTTATACATAAACCCACCCCGACACATACGTGGCCTTCTCATTATCAGTATCACTTACCAGCATGATAAATTTGTTACCAATCCTGAACTTACATTGACACGTCATAACCACCCAAAGTCCATAGTTTACCTTAGAGTTTTTACAAATAAATACTGAGTTTTCCCTGCTGTAAAAATCTTCTGTGCTTTCTGCTCATTCATCCCTCTCCCCTTCCTATATATTTTTTAGCATGGAAAAGCCCAAATGTTTATTATTTATATATTGCTTATGTTGTCTATCAAAGTTAGATTTATTGTCCTCTTAGATAGTCCTAATTTTGACTTTTCTTGTTTGGCTGAGGTGGTACCACGCTGAGTGTCAGGTTTACTCATTTTAGGTAGATGCAGAAGATTTTAAATCTTGAGGATAGGCTCTCACCTCATCTAGCTGAGTGGTGAAACGTTAGATTTTTTTGTATTGCCCACAGATCACTGGGGCTCTAACTTTTTTTCAAACATTTGTCTATGTGTTCCTCAAATTTGATAATTCCTATTGTTTGATTTTAAAATTTACTGACTTTTTCTTCTGACGTTTTCAACCATAGGTACAGCCTGAAAAATGTAGTCACAGGGAGTAGGAGATGATCTATGTGGCATTAACTGTGTTTTACCTCTTTTTAAAATATATATTTAATTTACATATAGTAAAGTGCATAAACCTTGTGTAACATTCTGTTAATTTTTATATATATATATATACACACATAGCCATTATCCAGATCATGACGTAGGATATTTCTGGCACCCCAGCAGGCTGCCTTATGTTTCCTCTCCAGAGATAGATCTCTATCAGCATACATTAGTTTTGCCACCATGATTCATATAAATCGAATCAGGCAGTATATACTCTTTTATGTCTGGCCATTTTGCTAAATATTATGCCTGAGATTTATCCATATTCTTATGGGTTGCAGTAATTCTTTTTCATTGTATGAATATACCAAACTTTATCCATACTATTATTGATAGATAATTGGATTAACAGTTTTTTGCTTTTATGAATAACACTTCTATGAACAATGTATGTGCTTTTGGTAGATATAGTTAAGTAGTTATTACAGAGAGCTGATGGCCTGCACAGGCAACCTAAAACATTTACTTTCTTGTCCTTTACAGAAAAAGATTGCCAGTCCCTAAATACATAAGTTAGAAGTCACTACTGACAATCCTTATTGAAAATAATAGGAGGAAAGAAAAAATAAATTAGTTAATACACCAGCACACAGATGTTAACAAGCAGGGACAAGAGAATTGCATACATAGCTGCTTACAGCCCTCATTTTGTACTGGTCGTAGGGCCTTAATTAACTTCCTTCCTCCACAACCTATTCTGTTTCTTTCGCCTTCACTCAGTACTTCAGCTGGGGCTGGTCACTCTGAAGAAGGAACTGTGATGCCAGGATATTAATTGGGTCTTTGAGACAGAGTGAACTGTACATCTAAATTCTTAGTCTGGGAATTCTGTATTGAGAATCTGATGATTTATGTCTGAATCTTGGATCCTCTACTTAGCAACAATGTAACCTATGTAAAATATTTTCTCTGAAGTAAACTTTTTTATCTTCTATTGAAAATAGGTATATTTATTCTCTCTCTTTCTCCCTCCCCCACATTCATACTTAAGGGTTATATACTACAAGCTAATGTTTTTTGTTTTCATCCTCTAGCCTTTATAGTTTTGTGGTCTTAACAAATCTGTTTGATAATTCCCTGGGCCTTTTTCACTTTATAAAAGGAATGCTCTCTACCTTGCAGAAGATTTTCCTGTCTTCGAGCCTTTGCAGAGTCCCTTAGTTTCTCTAGGTGACTCTTTACCCGCTGCTTCCCATTTTGTTTGCCTAGAACTTGTTGAAAGAGTAATATATGCTTATAGAGGTCAATCCCCAGTTGTTATATAGAAAAGGCCATGGTCAGTTTATTTGGCTTATTAAATCTAGGACAACTATGTGTCTTCCCTTTGAGTTACTTTCTTTCCTGATATTGGAAAGTGGCTTATGAATCACAGTTTTGTCAATTAAACCCTTTTCTTTACCTTGAAGAGCCCTTAACATTTAAAAGAATGTTGTTTTGTAAAGATATGGGGATTAACATATGTTTCTTTTTAAACAACTTTATTGAGATATAATTCACATACCATGTAATTCACCCATTTAAAGTGTATAGTCATTGGTTTTAGTATAGTCACAGATATATGCAGCCATCACCACAGTCAATTATAGAGCAATTTCATCACCTCATAAAGAAACCCTGTACCCTTTAGCTGTCACTCCTATATGCCCCTCCAGCCCTAAGCACTGTCACTGTACATTTCCCTGATCCAGACATTTCATTATTTAGAATCATGTAATGTGGTCTTTCAGGACTGGTTTCTTTAATTTAGCATAATGTTTTCAGGATTGTTCTGTTTTGTAGCATCAGTACTTCATTCCTTTTTTTATGGCCAAATAATATTCCATTGTATGGGTTATCATATTTTGTTTATCCATTCGTCAGTTGTTGATGGACATTTGATTGATTTCACTTTTTAGCTGTTAGGAATAATGCTGCTGTAATCATTTGTGTACAGGTTTTTCTGTAGACTTCCATTTTTACTTCTTTTGCATATAAGAGTGGAATTGTTGGGTCATATGGTAACTGTTTCAGTTGAGGAACTGAAAAACTTTTCCAAAGTGTGTGCACCATTTTATAGTCTCACCAGTCGTGAGTGAAGATTCTAATTTCTCCACATCCTCAACAACAGTTGTAATTGTGAGACTTTTTGATTCTAGCCAACCTAGTGGATGTAAAGTAGTATCTCATTCATTGTAGTTTTGATTTGCATTTTCCTGGTAACTAATAATGTCAATAATTTTTTCATGTGCTTATTAGCCATTTGTATATCTTCTTTGAAGAAGTATCTTCTTTGAAGAAGATCCACTGCCCATTTTTAAATTGGGTTATCCTTATATTATTGAATTGTAAAAAGATGTTTACATATGTATTCTGGATGCAAGTTCCTCATCAGATAGGTATATGATTTGCAAAACCTTTCTCCTGTTCTCTGGGTTGTCTTCATTTTCTTGATGATGTCCTTTAAAGTACAGGTGTTTTTAATTTTCATGAATTCCAATTTATTTTTTATTTTTTCACTTATATTTTGGTGTCATATGCAAGAAACCATTGCCTAAACTAAGGTCACAAAGATTTATGCCTGTTTTCTTTGAAGAATTTTAAGTTTTAGCTCTTACATTTAGGTCTTTGATCTGTCTCTTTTGATCAAACTGTTCAAAAATTTAAATCGATCAAAAATTGTTAATTTTTATTTATGATATGAGGTAAGGGTCCAAGTTTATTTTTTTGCATGTGGATGTCCAGTTGTCCCAGCACCATTTATTGTAAAGGCTGTTCTTTCCCCACTGGATGGCTTTGATACCCTTCTCGAAAATTAACTGACCGTTGATGTGTGGGTTTATTTCTGTATTCTTAATTCTGTTCCATTGATCTGAATGTCTATCCTTGTGCCAGTTCCACACTGTCTTTTTTCCCCTCGGTTTTATTGAGATATAATTGACATACAGCACTGTATAAGTTTGAGGTGTACCACATAATTACTTGATTTACATAGTGTGAAATGATTACCACAATAAGTTTAGTTAATATCCATCATCTTGTGTAGATTAAAAAAAAATGTTTTTCTTTGATGAGTATTTTATACACTGTCTTGATTACTGTTGCTTTGTAGTAAGTTTTCGAAATCAGGAAATGTGAATCCTCCTACTTTGTTCTTTTTCAGGATTGTTTCAGCTATTTCATTTGAATTTTAGAATCAGCATGTCAATTTCTACAAAGAAGTCAGCTTGGAGTCTGATGAGGATTGCATTGAATGTGCATGTCAATTTGGGGACTATTACCATCTTAACAATGCTGTCTTTCAGTTTATGAAGATGGGGTGTTTCTCCATTTATTTAGATCTTTGATTTTTTTTCAACAGTGTTTTGTAGTTTTCAGAGTATAAATTTTGTACTTATTTTGTTAAATTTATTCCTTATTTATGCTATTGTAAATGGAATTTTCTTAATTTCATTTTCAGATTGTTCATTCCAAGTATTTAGAAATTTGATTGAATTTTGTATATTGATCTTGTATCCCACAACTTTGCTAAACTTATTTATTAATTCTAATCGGTTTTAATGAATTCCTTAGGAGAAGTTTGTATATGCAAGATCATGTAATCTGTGAATAGAGATAACTTCTTTTCTAATCTGGATGCCTTTTATGTCTTTATATGCTCAACTGCCCTGGCTAGAACCTTCAGTATAACATTAAATAGAAGTGATGAAAGCAGATATCCTTGTTTTGTCCCTAATCTCAGTGGAAAAGCATCCAACTTTCCACTATTAAGTATGTTGGCTGTGGATTTTGCATAAATGCCCTTTATCATATTGAGGAATTTCTCTTGTATTCCTAGTTTTTTGAGTATTTTTATCATCCAAGGATATTGGATTTTGTGAAATGCTTTTTCTGCATCTATTAAGATCATGTGATTTTTGCTTTTTATATTGATATGTATTACATTAATTGAGTTTTGAATGTTAAACCAACCTTGCATTCCTGGCATAAATTCCCCCTTCGTCATAGTGTATAATTCTTTTTATATGTTACTGGATTTGGTTTGTTAGTATTTTGTTGAACATTTTTGCATCCATATACATAAGAGATGTTGGTCCATAGTTTTCTTGTCATATCTTAGTCTAGTTTTGGAATCAAGTTAATACTGATATCATAAAATGAATTGGAAGTGTTTCACCATTTTTTATTTTTTGGAAGAGTTTGGAGGAAATTGGTACTCTTGAACTGTTCAGTAGAATTCAGCAGTAAAGCTAAATTAAATCTGGGCCTGGGCTTTTCTTTGTGTGTAGTTTTCCTTTGTAATCCTTTTTATTTTAGTAAGGTCAGTAGTAACGTCCCCCTTTCATTTCTGAATCTAGTAATTTGAGTTCTTTCTCTCTTTCATGGTCAGTCTAGCTAAAGATTGGTTCATTTTGTTGATCTTTTCAAAGAATCAACTTTTGGTTTTCCCTTTCCCTAGCAGTCTTCAAGTTTTTCTGGGCAGAAATATTTTCTGGCAACTGATTTAGGGAGCCTTTGCCCAGTTCTGCTTTGCCTTTGTCTACTCTTTCCCACCATCCCCGTTTCATCTTGCCCCTAGGGAATTTCCCTGTACTTATTATTGCTTATTCTCTGGTTCTCACTGCTTGTACCATAATTAATTCCATCTGGTTTTTTCCCCACGTATATACAGTTGTATACTTGAACTCCATTTTTTCTTTCTTTCTTTCTTTCTTCCAAATCTTAATTCATTTAACCTTTAAAAAAGCCAGCTGCTTTTCATTGCATTTTTGAGAAAAAGACCTTATACTCAAAATGATTGATCATTTTAAGAGTTGGAATCATTTTATCAAGGAAAAGGAAAGCTAGAAAACTTAATATATTAAAGGTACCTGTTAAGCTGCCATTGTGAGAAAGGTAGGTTTTGTTTTTTTATTTGGCCTGTGAACATGACCACTTAGTAGTTATAGCACTGTAACGTAGTATAGTCTCTATATATATTCTTTTATTTTTCACTAGTCATTTTGGATTACTACTCATCCTACTATACTACATATATACTACATAAATATATAGGAGAAGAATAGTAAGAAGTAAGAATAATTGTCACACTGCCTGCCTGGATTTGAATTTTTATGCCTGTGAACAAGCTACTTAGACTCAGTTTCCTCATCTGTTAAATAGGGATGTTAATAATCCTCCCAAAAGGAATCATTGTATTAGATGAGTTAATGGTACATTTAAATTACTTGAAATATGCCTGGAACGTAGCCAGAACTCAATAAATGATAGATATTAGTACTGCTACAAATACTTAATGTGTAAAAATATGCTTGCTGAATTGAGAATTTTCTTTATATGAAGGTCAAACTGTAGAATAATGAATTGCTTTGTGTCATGTTGCCTTCACTCATTTTATCCTTTTACTTCACTGCTACCCAAGTTAGAGAACATCTAAGGTTGTGTCAAAATCCAAAGTCAAAACCTCTGAAGCCTCAATGCAAGTGAGAACATTTTCTCTAATTTACAAACTTTCAGGAATCATTAAAAGTGTAGTTTTGTAACATATGCTTATTAAATGGTTTGGGGCTGGTAGAATGGGCCTTTAGGATTGGGTTTTGAGTTCAGGAAGAGGATACTGAATGTAACATCTAACTTTTCAACAGTTCACCCATTTCTTTCACCCCTCACCCCCTGTGTCTGGAAACTAGCAATCTATTCTCTGTATCTATGAGTTTGGTTCTTTTTTCTGTTTATGTGTGTTTTAAGATTCCACGTATAAGAAAGATTGTACAGTATTTCTCTTTCTCTGTTTGGCTTATTTCATTTAGCACAAGGCCCTCAAGGTCTATCCATGTTATTGCAAATGGCAAGATTTCATTATTTTTTGTGGATGAATAATAATTCACTGTGTGTGTGTGTGTGTGTGTGTGTGTGTGTGTGTGTGTGTGTGTGTGAGATACATATATACCACAATTTCTTTATCCATTCATCTATCAGTGAACAGTTAGGTTGTTTCCTTTCCCTATCTTGGCTATTGTAAATAATGCTACAATGAACATGGGAGTACACCTTTTTGAGTTAGTGTTTTCATTTTCAGATAAATACCAAAAAGAATTGCTGTATCATACGGTAATTTTATTTTTAATTTTTTGTTTTATCTTAATGTTAGCACTTAGTCTTGAAATGTATATTTATTGCATAGCTATTGATAAATCAGAATTTCAGAGAGATTTCTGTTCTGAGATTTGGTTAATCACAGAACTCTATAGAGCATTTCAAAAAGTAAGTTATTACATTTCATTTCTTCAGAAAATATTATGCCCTTATATCTTTATAAGACAAATGTAGAATATGTAAAACATGGCCCCTAGTCTTTAGGAGATCACAATCTTCTTGAGAACAGATGATTTATATACTAATAACCACAGCAAGGAGACGCTAAGATAATTGCTTTGTAATTGGTACAACGTTTTCAGTTCAAAGTAGTCAGTGATCCTTTCAGACTAGGGTGGTCAAGTAGAGCTTTAAGAAGAGGAAGTAGAATTTGGACAGAAACTTTAAGGGAAGGTAAGATTTAAGTAAGTATGTTTGAGGTGAAAAATGTAGTGAGGGGTAGAAGCAATTCTAGGACATACTCACATATTTCCTCAGCAAGTGTTGAGCTCTCCCTATTAGCTCTTTTTTTCTGTGCAAAGCTATAAAGATGCTCAGGATGTCTTTGGAAGATAATGAGTAAACCCAGTTTGATTAGAGTAGAGAGTTGAAATTAATATAACATCTTATATTTGCATATAATATACATATGTATATATACACATGCATATATATATATATATATATATATATATATATATATATATATATATATGAGGAGTTATCAAACGATACAGTAAATTTAAAAAATTTATTACAGTAAAAGACACATTGCCATTAAAACCCCTTAGAATACTCCCCCTCGTTTCCAACACACTTATCCCAGAATTCTTGCCACTTTCTGAAGCAGTTCTGGAAGTCCTCTTTCGTGAGTCTTTAGTTGCTCTGTTATGGCTGCCTTGATGTCCTGAATTATTTTGACTTTGGGGAAGAGCCAGAATTCACTCGGTGCCAGATCTGGTGAATAAGGTGGATGAGGGCACACCGTAATATTTTTATTTGACAGAAATTGCCATATACCAGAAGTGATGTGTGACATGGAGCATTGTCATGATGGAGGATGATTTACAGCACACTTTAAAACACACCTTCTCTCAACTGTAGCTCACACCCGACTGAATGAACCCAACAAGTTGAAATTTGTCACACACTGTTACCAAAGTTCGAGGCGCCACTTCCCGTATTGAAGATCCCTGCCTTTCAGTTGGATGGCACTCGGCAGCAGCATTCACCATATGTTTTGGTCACAATGGAAAGGCTCTGTGTCGCACGTCACTTCTGGTACTGCACTTTCTGTCCAATAAAAACATTACGGTGTGTCCTCATCCACCCTATTCACTGGATCTGGCATCATGTGACTTGTGGCTCTGCCCTAAAGTCAAAATGACCATGAAAGGTAAATGTTTTGAATCGATTTAGGACATCGAGGCAGCCACAACAGCGCAACTCAAAAGACACTCATGAAAGAGGACTTCCAGAACGTCTTCAGAAAGTGGTAAGAACGATGGGATGTGTGTTCGAAGGGGGGAGGGGTATTTTGAGTGGATTAATGGCAATGTGTCTTACTGTAATAAATTTTATTTAACATTCACCTTATTTTTTGGTCATACCATAAAAATAAGATAAAATTATAATTTAATTATGTTGTTTGAAATGTCATAAGGTACTAGGCAGTGGGAAACCATTGTTTGAATTGGGGTAACATTAAAACAGGTTTTTAAAGAGTAATGTAGAAGCACTGCTTTTGATTTTGAGAATTAAAGAGGCTAAAATTGGGAGTATGATGTAAGAAGAGCCTAAATAAAGTGTAATAGCAATAGAATAAGTTTTATCAACTGTATTTAGTATAAAGCTAACTCACTTGGAATTTGTAGTCTGGGCTCTTAAGGATACTGAAGTTTTCTTAAAAGGAATTTACAATCTAGGTGCAACAAAAAGACAATAATAAGGTGATGAATTTGGTCAGATCTTGGAACTTTAGGTCCAGAAATTGCTCTAATGTGTTGAATTCCAAAATTAGAATGTGTGTTAAGTAGACTTGAAAGTTTTGTAGTTCTAGTGGCTAATGCATTAACTGTGTTCCTGCCTCGCCTGCTTCTCTCAGGTTTTACCTCAAATGTATATTGGATAAGAGAATTTATGTTACAAACAATTATATGAAACTGGAAAGGAGTATATTTTAGCAAATAGCTCAGTGTTCATTCTAATCTGGCAGTCCATTTATGTACTTAGTGAGTGAACCAACATTTTAATATAAAAATTATAAGGCTTATTTAACTCCAAAATTTAGATGTTTTCACCCCTGAGGGGTGGATATTTTTGTTGTGGTTGAAGGATTAGTATACATGTAGAGACTGAACATCCATAATTCAACAAATCAAACCTTCAGATGACTGTAGTCTTGATTGAATACAATCTCTTGAGAGATTCCAAGCTAAAACCACCTAGCTAAGCCACTCCAATTCTTCATCCACAAAAACTATGTGGTAAATAAATGTTTATAGTCATTTTAAGGCACTGAGTTTTGGGGCATTTTGTGCAAAGCAGTAGATGACAAACACACACCTTCCATCTTTTCTATTGACAAAAAATCATTTTTTGATGACTCCTATTTCCTTTGTAATAAAATTTAAAACTCCTTAGTTATGGCATTTGGGGGGTACAGTTTTTGCCCATTTCACTTCATCTCTCACCTCTCACTGAACTTGCTCTGACTGCTTCAGAATAGTTGTTAAGATGTCTATAATAACTTGAGAGTTTTGCTGAGTTAGCTTTGATGGATCCGTACCTGTGAGAGACATTTCCTTCACTGGCTACCTTTTAACTGAAGAGGTATTTTCATGAGATGCAAATCTGAACATACTATGCTGTTGCTCAAAGCAATTCAGTGGCTCACTCTTGCCTTTAAGCTAAGGGCCAAATATCTATGATTTGCAGGCTCCTTTGACTTTTGTCAACTTGCATGAAGATTTAAACTGATCCTTAGTTTACTCATCCGTAAATATGAGTTTTGATATTTTGTTGGTTGGGGTTAGATGAATTATGCCTGTGTAGAAGGGATCTGTATAAGATAATTTCAGGTGGCCTGGCTAGTCCTACCAAAGTGAATGCTATGATTATTTTTGTTCTCTTCACAACTTCCATTTTGATGCTCTTTACTTTTCTAAGAATCCTTAAACTTGAGGTATTTATCTTTTGTATCACTCTTAATTTCAACTAGATAATCTACTAAAACGTTAATGCATAACCAAGATAGAAGTCTTAATAAGTATCAACTCACACAGAGATGTTTGTACTTTAAAACTAGACTCATTAAAAAGAATAAAAAATAGATTCACTGACTGACTACATAACTAAACCAATATACTGACTGACTACATAACTAAACCAATATATGAAGCTGCAACAGCAGAATGGCAGGCAAGGGCTTGGTATTTTGAGCAGAGTAGCTAGTAATATACATATGTAAGATTACACAGTTGTCTGTTTTGGGGACTTTTCACCAGTGAAGTTAACTGGCATTGGCGATTTCTTTGTGGGAAGGTTTTCAATTTCAGATTCAATTTCTTTTCATGTTAACAGGTCCCCTCCCCACAATGTATCAGGATGTGTAATAATATGTACTCTTTTTTGTTCCTGATATTGG
This sequence comes from Rhinolophus sinicus, assembly GCF_057876585.1. Taxonomy (NCBI): domain Eukaryota; kingdom Metazoa; phylum Chordata; class Mammalia; order Chiroptera; family Rhinolophidae; genus Rhinolophus; species Rhinolophus sinicus. The sequence goes on from NC_142501.1 coordinate 141,816,732, forward strand.
TAGTTTGTGACTTCCCTTCTTTAGTTATTCTTGCTAGAGATGGTGTCAATTTTATTAGTCTCTCCAGTAGTCAGCATTTGGCATTGTTGGTTTTTCTCTTTTGTATATTTGTTTTCCAATTCATTGATCTCTGTTCTTGATTTTTCCCCTTTGATTTTAACTTTTTATTTAATTTGTTATTTTTCTAACTTTTTGAGATGGAAGTATAGCTCACTGATTTTTTTCATTCCTTCTTCTTTTGTACTATATACATTTAAGGCTATAAATTTCCCTTGAGTACCGCTTTTCCCGTGAGTGCAGTACTCCCACAAGTATTGATAGTTTATATTTTCATTATCATTCAGTTAAGAATATTTTCTAAATTCCGTTATGATTCCTTCTAAAATCATTTGAACTTCACTAAATAGTTAAGGAAGAAAAATAAAACCAGTCTTGCTACAAACTTCTCATAAAATAGAAAAACAGAGGAGGAATCATTTCCCAATTTGTTTCAAGCCATTTTAATCTAACTACTAAAATTGACAAGGTTGTCTTAATAAACGAAGTTATAGGTCAACTTTTTTATGAATATAAATGCAAAAGTTGAATCAGTATAGTAGCAAATCATATCTAGTGATATACAAAAGTATTATGACCTAGTTGGCTTTATTTTAGGGATGCAAACTTGGACTAGAATTGGATTTTACAAATGAAAAACTTGGATTAAAATTAGGAAATCAGTCAGTGGGATTTACTATTATAACAGTTAAGAGGGAAATCTGATCAGTTCAGTAGGTGCAGAAAAAATATTTGATAAAATTCAACACTTAACTCATGATTAAAAAAATCTTGTCAAAATAGAAATAGTGCAAATTCAGTATTTGACAATGGTGACTGGTTAGGTAAAGTGTGATTTATTTAAGGATTTTTGAAGGCATGAGGAAATGATTGTGATTTGATAAATGAATAAAGAATTACAGTATGGTTATTTTCATCTTTACAGAGAAAACAGACCAGTATAAAATACACAAAAATGTAAATAGTAGTTCTTTCTGAGGTTGAGAAATTATGGACTTTTACAATTATACTCTTGTGCATTTTAAAGTAATTGTAAAATGTTCATTTGTTAATTTTGTAACCATGAATAACAACAGAGGTTATTTTATAATTAAAAATTTTAATCGGAAGTACCAGTACATAAAAATATTTAAACATGGCTTCCTCTTGTGAATTGCAAACCTATTAAAGTGTGAAATGAAATAGCAGTTTTAAAGAGCCTAAACTAAGATAGCTTTGATAATAAAATAAGAAAGAAACATTGTGATGTTGCAAAATATCAAATTAATTTGGTTGTGCATATGAGGCCAAGATATAAAATGAATAATGAGAGTCTTAAGTTCTTCATAAATCTGGTGTAAATGCAGATAATATGTCTACAAGTTGTCCAAAAGTTGATACTTGTTCATGTTCGTGATCTTTACCCAAATTTTTAAGTGAAGATTTACAAAAACTGTGAGTTTTCTGATAGTCATTGATTACTGGTTTTTGTTGTAATGATAATTTTGAAAAACATATATCCTCCACTGATTTTTAAATATCAGGAGTTGATTACATTTTTCTTTTATACATTTTTACAGATGGTAGTAAAAACTTTTATGGATATGGATCAGGACTCCGAAGATGAAAAACAGCAGTATCTCCCACTAGCCTTGCATCTTGCATCTGAATTTTTCCTCAGGAATCCCAATAAAGATGTGCGTCTCCTTGTAGCGTGTTGTTTGGCTGACATCTTTCGAATCTATGCCCCAGAAGCTCCATATACTTCCCACGATAAACTTAAGGTAAATATAATCTGTACAAAATTGGTTTACTTTTATAGTTTATCTTACCCTTAGGAACATAGCTCTCATATTATTCATCTTATCATCATAAGAAGATTATATCATAAGTTGCCAAACAAACTTATCATTCATTCAGTTACTTTTCATTGAATATCCACAAAAATGACTGGTATTTTTATGATGCATTCAAAGGTACAGGTCAAAGCTAGTCCCTGTCTGCTCATATTTAACCTCGAGGGTAACCCATCTCACAAAGCCCAGATAGCTGAATTGAAGGGATAAATAATGTATTAATAACACCTTTTAAAACAATAGCATAAAAGAATTTACACATTCAAATGAATATTTTCCCCTGCAGGTTATTCTACATGCAAAACTGTATGCTCATCTTGGTGGATTTCCTTTGTTTAAAATATTTGAGGAGCTCCTGTTTTGGATTAATCTTGAACTGATTTCATATTTTGAATAATTTTATTCTTGGCAAATTTTAATCCTTTGGATTGCGTTCTTTTAAATCGTTCTAAAATGAGTTTGTCCCATATTAGTATTATTTTGGGTTAAAACTTCTAAAGAAAGCTTATTAAGAAATGAAACACTATCATCATGAAAAGTAAAACCTTTGGACCAGTCTATTACTGCTTTTGTTCCATACAACTTTAAAGTCACACATCAAATTCAAAATTAGGTACTGAAAATTACTATTTACGTGTAGGAAAATAGTACTGGAAAGAGTCATGTCCAGGTCCTCAAAATGAAAATGATTGTTTGCCATGATGAATGACGAAGATGGTAAAATAGAAGTTATGTAGTAGAAGAAGGGTAACAAGCTATAGAACCTATGGTTTTGTCAGAATGAGAAAGCCTACAGATCTGTGGCAGTAATAATCTTTATTTTTGATTCTAAAGGATAGAATTTTATATGATTTGTTCTTTTCCAGTTATTTTGAATAATAGACTAGGCCAGTCCCAAGTCATTTGGCTAAAGGAGAATTTCTTTTATTGTAGTTTATAATGGAGAAAGCATATATATATATATATATATATATATATATATATATATTACAAATATATACACACTATTCGTATATTGTGAAAGAATAATAATTATTTGTACCTAAATTAATATGTTTTATCATTTTTTTAACAGGACATATTTTTGTTTATTACCAGACAATTAAAAGGTTTGGAGGATACAAAGAGTCCGCAGTTCAATAGATACTTTTATTTATTAGAGGTAAAAAAATTTTTTTATTTAAAAAGTATCACCCTGTTTCACGTGGTAAAAAATTCTTAATAGTAACTACTTTATAATGTAAAATGCATCTTTTTGTTTTTGTTTTATAGAGTCCACTTGATAATATATCTCATATATATACATATATGTATATATATGTGTGTATACATACATACATATATATATGTGTGTATATATATGTGTGTGTGTGTGTATGTATATATATATACATATAGGTGGTTTTTTGTTTTTTTCTCCTCATCTCCTGAAAAGGTAAAGTATATTCCATTGGAAAAACTATTACATTATTTGAGACTTTATTTTCATTCTTCTATTTTTATTTTTCTAAAGGGATTAAGTTGAATTGACTTTATTTTCATTCTTCATTCTTCTGTTTTTATTCTTTTTCTATTTTTATCCTTTTTTAAAGGGATTAAGTTGAATTAATTTTCACGGCTCCTTATTATTTTGTATGTATACATGTCTACCAATCTCGAACAATATAGTATTTTTCTATTAGAGAAGGTTGATGCCAACAGATATATGTCTTTTTAAAGGTCGCAGGACATGACTGCTTTAACAACTAATTTTGTATGTTGGACTTTTATAAGCTTTAAATAGATTTCTAATCCTGAAATTTAATTTTATTAATGAATTTGCTTTTGTGTAACTAGTCTGTGTGTATAAATAATAATTTTTATTTATTTATTTAAGAATTTAGCTTGGGTTAAATCATATAACATCTGCTTTGAATTGGAAGATTGCAATGAAATTTTTATTCAACTTTTTAGAACTCTCTTCTCAGTGATCAAGTAAGTTATTTTTGAAGCATTTCTGTTTGTCTCTTTTCTTGCTGTGTATATTGAAGTAACATGTACTATGCATATACACTAAAATATTTTAGTTATAAGGAAATGTTTTCCTTAGATGTCTTATGAAAAGGAAAATAAATAGAAATTTTATTATCTGAAAGCTGCCTTTCCCTTTGTACTACCATTTTAAATTATGGTATCAACTATATTGGTTGACTGTTGTAAAGCAAATGGTATGAGACCTTATAGAAAGAAGTACTAAATTCTGAGGTGGAAATTATAAGTATTGTAAGTACCATCAGTGAGTGCCGAGAGGCATATGGGTAATAGCTTAGCTGTTAAGCACACTAACTTTGATATCAATCTTCTCATTTTAGAGCTAGAAAAAAATCTTGAAGCTTTGCTCTCTCCTTATAGAAATAGGGAAGCTAATGCACAAAGGAGTGTGGTGGCTTGCCTAAGGACAGATTGCTGAACAGGAGAGCCCAAACTCTGATTTCAGTCCAGTGTTTTATTTTTGTGTTTTGTATGGTAAACAAAGCACTGTTATGAAATGTGTTCTACAGGATTACATTATATACAAACATAATATATCTCACATAAATTTTAAATTTTCTAGTAGCCACATTAAGAAGAAACAAATGAAATTTATTTATATTTATCCCACTAGCTCCAAAACATCATTATGTGAACATGTAGCTCTATCCATACTTCAAGTATTTAGTAGCAAAATGGCTGTTGGGTAATGGTTTCCATATTGGACAGCACATTTCTAGAGTTTTCTATATATATTTTTATGGATACTATATCGTCTTTTCCTTTGATAAAATGGTAGGAAGAGAGTTTATTTTGGAATAAAGAGGAAAGGACTGGACCTACGTAGTCTAGAGAGAAGTTTATAAAAGATTGCATGAGAAAAAGTTTCCTATGGCAATTAACTGAAGGCCTTTAAATAAATGACACAATACATAAACTTTACCTTTTGTATTAGTTAACTTTTACTGCATAACGAAACAATGCAAAGCTTGGTCGTTTTAAAACAACTACCATTTTGTTTAGCTTGTGATTCTGCCTGGCGGTCTTTTTAGTCTGGGCAGGATTGTACTTATATTTGCAGTCAGTTGGCAGGGCATCTGGCAGTTGCTGAGGTAATAGGAGAACTGGGTCAGGTGTCTGTCTCTGATCATCCAGCAGGCTAGCCCAGGCCTCTTCATATGCTGACTGGGATTCAAAAGTAGCAAGCCCCACCGCACAAGTACTTTTTAAACCTCTCCTGATTTCATGTTTACTTATGCTTCATTGTCCAAGCAAGGTACACAGGCAAGCCCAGATTCAAATGGTGGTTAGACAGACTCCAGGTCTTGAGGGGAGGAGCAGCATTTTAAAGGCATGTGCATACAGAGATTGGAAAAATTTGTGGTCACTGTTTGCATTTTACTTGTTTTGAAACTTTTTTAAAAACTAAAATCACCAACAAAATTAAAAAAACTTACTCCTGAAATTGTCATCATTCTGCCCCTTTTGCAAACTTACCTATCCAATTAAGTCCCACTCTGCATTTCTACTTCTTTCATCTCACAATTATTTATACATACACACTGTGCAGCTTTCTTTGATCCTATTAATATTTTTATTTCCTGAATCTAAATCTGTTTATTATTGACCTAATTATCTAATTAAAGTAATTCATAATGAGGTATTGGTAAATAAAAGACTTGCCTTTTGAAAGAGGAGCTTATTGATTTGTATCTAATCACACATATACCTGGTGTTCTTTACCATGTATATGGTGTTTCTTTACTTTTTGTGTAGATGAAGATTTCCATTTGGTGTTGTTTTTCTTCTTTTGTCCCAAAGACTTCCTTTAACATTTCCTATAGTTCAGGTTTGCTGCTGATAGAATTCTTTTAGTTTTTGTATGTCTGAAAAAGTCTTTATTCCACCTTCATTTTTGAAAGTTATTTTCATGGTAGAGTTCTAGGTTGATCAGCTTTTTTCTTTTTTTTCTCTTTTAGTACTTTAAAAAATGTTGCTCCATCTTTTTCTGATTCACAGTGTTTCTAATGAGAAGTTTTTCCATTTTTAATCTTTGTTCCTCTGTACATAATTATCTTTTATTACCCTGTTTTAAGATTTTTCTCTTTATTACTGTTTGAATCCTAATTGTGTAGGGACTTAATTCATTTTAAAGGCCATTGTTTTTATACAACAGTATCTTCTAGCTATGTAATACTCAACAGAGAGAGAAAGTAAGTAGAGCAGGTAAAATTTCTTTGCCATTTTTGGCACAGTTCCCTCAAGTGAAAATCCTTATGTATGTGAGACAGTTGCTAACTTTCTTTTTGTAAGTCTGAATTTTCTTCCTTTTTTTTTTTTTAGCAATAGCCACAATAAGAAGGTACAAATGCACATGCTAGACTTGATGAGTTCTATCATCATGGAAGGTGATGGAGTTACTCAAGAATTATTGGACTCCATTCTTATTAACCTCATTCCTGCACATAAGGTCTGTATGTATGAAAATATATAAAGGTTAATATTTAAAGGTAGTACTACACATATGAAATATAATTGTTTTTTCACCATTTGCGATCCCACATAATTATTCCTACTATCATTCTCCAGCCCCCAAATAAGACGGAGTAACACACATTAGTCTTGTAGCAATTATTGTTTTTAAAAGATACATTGGTTAACATTATATTGTGGAGATTTTTCATTCAATTAAGTGCTACCTGTTTTCTGGAAAACTGAAAAATTTTCACATTCACCAGTCATATCTAATCTGGGAATTGCAAGAAGTTAGAGTACTATCTTGGTTAGTTTTTTTTAAAGAAATGTATTTTCTCTTTTGTAACATAAATGTGGAACATAGGAATTTGGATTTGTTCTCAGAACCCATACTCTTTTTTCTTAAGCACTTTGAGAAAAAGATTTGAGCAGAAATGGGAACTATAGTTAATGTTAACCATAGTTATTAATATTTGTTAATTGACTGTTACTAACATTAGTGTTAATGAGGAAAGGGTGATTCAAAGCTGTATATTTCTCCTCGTTTCCTTTTTCTATTTCTGCTCGGTCCTCCTAAGGAACTGAAAGATTTAGCTTCTCACAAGCTCCTGGCCTATCCCACTATTGATATTTACCCTCCTTTTCTTTTCCTTGTAATGGTTCAGTCATCTATTATCAGATATTAGATATAATTAATTATAAATTCTTCCTCTCGACTCTCTGACTCTCTAAACATTATTTGCAGTTTATTAATTTAAATAAATCTGTAATTGGTCAAAATTTTGAAGAGTGTGGCAAGGAAATAGTATATGTCAGGCAAAATAAGAGGAAAAGCTTTTGAGAGGAATAGATAGTGTATTTGGTGTTTACTCCAGTTATAGAGTATTTTTGTAAGTACAAAATATACCTCCCTCCCCTTTTTCTTTTTTTTTAAGGAGGACGCAGCTCACAGTGGCCCGTGCTGGCATTGAACTGGCAACCTTGGTGTTATCAGCACTACACTCTGACCAACTGAGCTAACGGGCCACCCCCAAAATAAACCCTTTTAAGAAATAGAAAGTTTGCCTTAATTTTGAGCTAATGTTTTGCCAATGGAATAAAAGCCTGGGGCAAGGGTCAGAAAGCTGCTTACGGCTTACGGACTAAATGTGGCCCACTGCCTATTTATGTAAACAAGGTTTTATTTGAACACAGTCATGCTTATGTGTTTTTATTTTGTCTATGACTGCTTTTCACACTATAGCTGCAGAGTTGTGTGGTTGCAGAACTGACCATATGACTCACAAAGCCTAAAATGTTTACCATCTGGCTCTTTGCATCAAAAGTTTGCTGACTACTAACCTAGAGTATAGAGTTTCTTAGTTTCTTTTTGGAAGAGCTGCAAAATAGATGGTGACTAAATCTCACTTTGGTCTAAAACTTCAAAGTATAGAGATGTGAACTGGCACTCTTTAAAACAAGAATTCCATTTTCAATAAGTTTTAAACGAATCAAATATGTATCTTTTCTACAGTCTTTCTTTGACCCTTTAATATGTTGCAGTGCATTGGAACTCTTGAAGAGTGAACACAGTATTCACATTTCAAAAATATAATTGATTGACAGTTTTACTTGGAAACTTTCCAGTTATACTCTTCCTCAGAGGACACATTGATTAGACAACGAAATACTGAGATCGTGCCTTAGAGAGGGGTGTGTGTATATTTATTTAGGGTACATGGGTGTAATTGCCAGTTAAAATTGGTTAACAAACCAAAAAGCCTTAGGTCAATTTTGAGTTTAGTAAAATTAAACTTGATATAGGGTTGGACTTTTGGCCAACTAACTATGTAATGCATTTTAGTTTTTGATTGATAGTGGTGCTTTTTCCAAATTCGCATTTAAGACCATTTGACTAAAAGGTATTGGGTAAACCTTTAATGGGATTCCATTGTATTTTTTGCTTCAGATTTTGTAGATTTGAAGACTGTAGTGTTCTAATGGTGCTAGCTCATAAATTCACTGAACCATGTGTAACTTTGCATATTTTTATTGTGTTCCAGAATTTAAATAAGCAGTCCTTTGACCTTGCAAAAGTCCTATTGAAAAGAACAGTCCAGACTATTGAGGCATGCATTGCCAATGTATGTATTTCTGCTTATATTTATTCCATAATTATGTAATCCTTCATCCATGTACTAATTTATTAGAGCCTTTCACATGTAGATTTATGTAGCCTGTGAACAGTTTTATCTATTTAGAGCAAATATATAGAAGAACTGATGTGTTCAAATGTGACCAAGTGCCACATGACTTTATAAGCTTTACTGACATTATTTTTAAATGGCACAAGGTGGGGGATGTTATTTTATGAAAACTTGTGTACAACTCTTCTAGCCTTTATATTTTCATTTATCTTTTTATCTCCTGGATATGCAAATCTCTTTCATTTTCTCCTTTCATCTTTATCTTTGGCTCTCTATCTATATTTTCCTCTTCATGTCTCTAGGTCATTCTTTTGAAAACTTTTTTTCCCTCCTTCTTAAATAGTTGTCATATAGTAATAAAAATACTTGTTTTTACTTTGTTGAGAAGTTGCTTTTTTCCTACTAAAAAATCAATAAAGTAATTTGGAAAAAAATTAGTTATAATTTTATTCAATGTAGCAATTTACTCACACTCATACCTATTTTTTCACATACTCTAATAAAATTTTGAATTTTCTTCATATTGTATATATCCATATTTTGATATTTTTATTTATAATATGAATGACTATAAATGTTCCTTTGAATTGACGTATACCCATAATTTATCTACCCATTTCCCTGCTGCCTTGTAGGAAAATATTTAGATTTTTATCATTGTTCTCCTTTAATAATTATCTTTGTGAATGTAACCCAAGTGAGAGTATATTAATTTGAATGGTATGAATTATTAGTATTATTTATATTGCTAAATTAATACTTAGACATGGTTTAAAAAACAGTTTTCTCAACTAGTACAAAAGAGTATACATTGAAATATTTGTCTCTTCCACCCCAAATACCCAATCCTCAATTCTCAAAAATAACTATCACCAATAGATTTTCATATATTCTTCCAGAATTCGTGTTCTATCCTTATTCGTGTATCTATTTTTAAGTTTTGTTAAAACCATTTTCTTTATTCTTTTCAAGTTGAGCATAGTAAATTTGAGTATTTTCTAACTCCTAATGTATGTTGCTTTTCAAAAGTAATATATCATTTGATGATACTACCAGAAAAATACATGCTTATATCAGTTGCATACAACTGCCTCTTTAGCATTTTTAAATTTAATATTTTTTTCTAAGTTGTATGTGTTTTGGCAGGGAGTGGAGGTATCAGTTAATTTGCACTCTTTATATTCTCTTTATTTCTTCCTAGCATTCTTTTAAATTATCAGTTAGCTTTTGTATCATCACCTTTTCCTGCTCTTTGTCCTGAGTCAAAATGTATTTGACTTTCTCGGATTTGAAGACTGTAGTGTTCTAATGATTCTTAAAAAAAAAATCTCATCCCCACATTTAAATACTCTTTGTTATTAAAGCCATGGAAAAATTGGTCAGACTTAAACAGAAAAAGGTTACAACTTTAAAACTTTTCTCTGCTATAAGAAAATTTCTCTATAAAATTCTCTATGATGAATTACAAACTATCTAAATTGTTTCATTTTAATGAAAGTTAAGTTTCCTAGAAATGTCACCCTAATTTGAAAGAAAGCTAACTCTCCATTCTTTTTTACCTTTTTCCTCCATGTGGCATTCGTAATTTGATATTTAAAGGTTTATTTCATCTGTTTTAGTGACCATGGTATTAATAACTGAAATAGACCTATTCTGTTTCATCCCTTCAGTTGTGTATGTAATGCCTAATTATATTGTTTTTTTTAACATGTTTATTTAAAAAACCTATCCAAGTTTTTTAATGAAATGGATATTTTATTTTGTTTTAATATCTCCTATAGTTTTTCAATCAAGTTCTGGTGCTGGGAAGATCGTCAGTAAGTGATTTGTCAGAACATGTATTTGATCTGATTCAGGAACTTTTTGCTATAGATCCTCATTTATTATTATCTGTCATGCCGCAGCTTGAATTCAAACTGAAGGTAGGACTGACTATAATTTTTAAGCCCTTTAAGCTTTAAGAGAAAATTATATATCATATAGTTTCTTTTTAACTGTAAAAGAATAAAATGTGAGTTCAGTTTATATTTTTATATCTATAGTTAAGATATATAGTTAAGGTATATACATTTTGCATCATTTGAATAAAACAGTATCTCTCATCTAGGTGATAGAATTTACACTGCAGAATTATAACTTACCTAGTTGTTAAATATCTGATAAACACAGTGACACAAATAATAGATATGAAAAATGGTAGTATCCCAGAAACTTATGGTACATGTTATTAAATGATATTTATTATTAGATAGATATGTTTTAGAACATCAAAAGATTTCAAACTGAGTGCTCAAAGAGTCGTGATTATAATTATATGAACCCTTTTCATACTATAGATCAAGGACAGAAATTTTACTGTATGAGTTGGGAGTATATTTTTTTAATAACTAAGCAAAGAATTTATAACCCCTCAAAAAAATATGAAAAACCTGACACTTGATGCTCTATCCTAGCTGAACTACAGAAGATAACACCTTACATTTGCTTAATATTCTGGACTTTTTGAAAGGTTTTTTTATATCCAATATCTTATTTGATCCTTAAATCAAGCTATGATACAATTAGGAGCTACATTACAATTTTTATTTTTGAGATGACAAACTTAAGGGGAAATATTTTGCCCAGTTACACAGTTAAAACAGATATGGGATTAGAACTTTGATTTCTAGACTCTTAAAACATGTATAGATAATTAAGAATTGTCCGAACGGTCTTTTATTATTAGGTTGGTGCAAAAGTAATTGCGGGTTTTGCAATTAGTTTTAATCTTTTAAATTGCAATTACTTTTGCACCAACCTAATACAAGCATTTGTTATTTAGTATAAAGGACATTGTACCAGGCTTCTAAGAAACACTGTTGTGTGGAAAATACTATATGGAAAACAAGGTTTTATTTGTTTATTAAGAGTTTGTTTTAACAACAGCCTAAAGATGTTTCCATGCAAATTATTTCTAGGCATTAAAATAGTTTCTCCCAGTCTATTCATAGAGACTGAATATGAAAAGCGAAGCTCTTTATCCTTAAACAAGACTGCCGTGATAGATGGTGAGAAGGATTTAGCACCTAGTAGATTTACATGTGTGGACTTAATGTAAACTGAAGGAAGCTAAGCCACAGTGGTGGTTCATACCCCATTCTATACCCCATTCTTCTGTAGGTTCATTTATCTAAAGCAGAAGTTGCTACCAAGCTGAACCCAGCCCCCAAACAGGTTTTATTTGGTAGATTTTATTTTAAAATTTCATACAAAACCTTTTCTCTTTTTAGTTGCTAACATTGAATGAATGAAAAAATTTAAAAATCACATTTTATTTAAAAGTTCAGATGTATGCAGTTCCTTTTTTTTAAAAAATCAGATGATTTGACAAAATGACTAGAACCTTCTCTTCATTGATATAATTTGATTTCATAGATGGACTTTAATGGTACGTGAATAAGAATTCCTTTATAGATTTTTTAATTTCCTGTTTTAAAATAATTAACCCTGTAGTCAATATTATTTCTGACTCTGTAGTCTATTTTAGTACTACACACACACACACACACACCACAAGGCCATTTATTTTTATGTTTCTCTATGTTCCTAGATAAATTCATGCCCTTTTTAAACTTTATACTGAACTAATGCTATGTCTAAAAAATAGTTATAATAGAATATTTTGTTATTGTTTTAGAACAGGTACCCACTACCTGTGTTATTATTTGCTCCTGACTGCAACCTTAGCCTGTACCAATATTACTTTGCTCATCACGAATAAAGAAACTGAAATTCAGAGTTGTTTATGTACTATCTATATACTGAGGGTGCCAGAAAAATGTGTACACATTTTAAGAAAGGGAAAAACTGTATTAAAATTGTAATAATATATACCAATAACAAAAGATGAATACAAGCCATGTGTATACATTTTGGGGCACCCCTGCTATAATTAGGGTGTCCCTTTTTGAGTCACCAGTATGTGCTAAGCAGATAACCTAGGAAGCTTTTATGACTGAATCATATAGCTACAGCTTTTCATAGTTAAGAGTCCTAGGTTACAATTCCTTTGATTTTACTCTATATTGGGCCACTGTATGCAATTGTATGCACTGTCTACTGCATAGGTCTACGGAGTGCTATTCTCATGGTTCAGGTGTACCCTGGAGTTGTGCTACTTAGCAGCTTTGGCTATATTTATCAGGAAATTTTGCCACGTTTTACATTTAAGATTATTTTCATGCCACTCAGAGAGAGACTGACATTTACATTTATTCCCCAAATTTAAAAACATTATAAAACAGTCATAATTGCTTTATTTTTGGTATAAGTAGAAATTTTCATACAGAATTGTTCTGAATCAGTTACTCTGTAATTAGAAATAATAATAGAGTTAGTTACCTTTTCTAGCAAGGATTAAAGAGAAATAAAAACTAAGATGCTTTTTGGATTTCTTTTAGGAAGTCATTAGTAAATTGTTGATGCAGAATTGCTAATTTTTACCCACTCTTTTAATTATGAAGATACATACGAATGTGTATTTGTATTCAAGCAGTACGTTATGTAACATCTCAATGAGATAATTTTACACTTTGGGATAGATTAATAGTACATATTGTACATCAGAGACACCAAATTATTTTTGCACCAAAATAAATTACCATCACTGTAATCCCATTCCTACCTCACTCAAGGAATATATTTTAATTAGCAATAATCGCGCCTCGGATAAACTTCATTGGCTACGATACTGCCACTGCGCAAAGCTAAGGAATATATTTTAAATTTTAAAAAGACGGACGAGTTCACACTGTTTTATTTCAGTAGTTAAATATGTAGATGTGAAATGTCACCTCATTTGAAATAATCACTAAGCTACTAAAGTAGTCACTTGCAAATAGAATAAAATTTCCCCTTATTTTCTAGTGTTTGACATTTAAGGGATAAATTGATTTCTTTAAAAAATTAAATAATCACATTGGCCAGTTAGTTGTACTTAGTGAAAGCCAGTACTAATGCATTGTTATCATATCGCTTGAGAAAAAATTTGCCAAAGAAAGTCGTTTTGTGATAATACGTTAAAGCTTGACAGTTTTCATTTTTACATCTCTGATAAATTTCCTATTTTACCCACAAAACTTCTATTCCTGAATGTTAAGATATTTATAAGGAAAAGACTATATACTCCATGGTCTTTATTTTTTTTAACTTACTATCTTTTCTCATGAATATTTGTTTATTGGATTTTTGGTATTGCTTGGGACTTTGTATTTGAACATTTAAAAAATTAGCAATTGGTTTTAATTATTGCCCTTATTTTCCTAGTAAATGAATATGTGATTTTAAATAAGTTTCACAGACCATATAGTTTCAGAATAACTTAATTTGTATTAAGATGTGACATCACTAGTGAAATTGAAACAGAATTTTCATAGCATATATTGATTCAGGTTAAGAAACTAGGAGGTTCTTGTCAAAAAACAACTTTTAAGTTTTGCTTTTTTGTAGTGTTCAATTCACTTTACCCTGTAGATCCTCGTAAGATTCTTGTTCTATTAAAATGAGTTTTCCTGAATTATGGCATTCTTCTGTGCCTTGTTGCCACGCAGTAGGGGATCCTTCACATAACATCACGTGTCGCAAAACCTTAATTGATATGAGTTTATGTTGGAGCTCAAATTTACAGGGAAGATTCCTTGTAAATAAGGCTATTAAGATGGGAATTTTTTCCAGCTTCATCTCTCACAGAATTTTTTATAGGAGTCTTAGGGAATATTAGAATTGAATGATTATCTTCATGTTTCTGTGTAGATTACAAACAAGCAGTAAAGTAGGCATAAATGAGCATGTTGGGAGGATGTTATTAATAGCGAAGAACCGGAAGATCTCACGTGAATCAAGTCAATGTCTACGTAGTAAAAAAGAGCATAATGATATTTTAAAGTTCTCATCATTATAAACAGAAATATGAAATTGAAGCTTTTCGAGGAGGTTCCATTATATTTTCTGTGATTTGATTAAACCTCAGAGTTCATACATTTTGTCTTTTCCCTTAGAGCAATGATGGAGAAGAGCGATTAGCTGTTGTTCGACTTTTAGCTAAATTGTTTGGTTCTAAAGATTCTGATTTGGCAACACAGAATCGTCCTCTTTGGCAGTGTTTTCTTGGACGGTAAGAGAACATAACATTCTATGGATTCTTTTAAACTTTAGAGGCCAGTCAATATGGTCCACTTGATTAAAACCACACATACCAAAACTTTAATTGATATGTGTTTGTTTTTTTAGTATCTGTGTTGCTGTCTTTCTTGAAGAATAAATTATAGAACAAATTTTTATGAAGATAGCTTATTGTTTACCCACATAACACTTTTAATCTTTTTAGTGCTAAAATAATGTCATAACAAATAGAATAAATAGGCAGCATCTAAGACTGTTCATCTTAAGATTTTTAAGTAAATCATGACACTGAAGACATAATGATCCAATCCACACTGTTTTTCAGTCCAGCAATTTATTCATTTACTAATGCTTATGTTTTAGGTCTGTAGCTTATCTAATTGAATAATGTCTGTTTTGAACTAATTTGGTATTTATTATATGATTTTGAAATTGAAAACATCATTCTTCACTTGAACAGTTTTTTTAATGTTCCTTCTCAAAAACTTAGAATTATTATGTTCTGTCAACTTGATGATAAGTTCGAAAACCTATGAAATTTATTAAATTCCCATTGCATTTCCTGTACATATTTCTTTGCTTCAAACAGTGACTGAAAATTTGATTTTTCTAGTAGTATTCTGGAGAACATTTGAGATTCATCGTTGTTTAATTCAACTGATTCAGAAAATGGGCTCAGAAATTTTCTTAAATTTGATACAATACTTGTAATGATTTTAGGTTAAATATTAAAATATAACAAACAAATCTGAGAAATTTTGGACACTGACATAATAATATCTTAAGTTACTTGCTCAAAACAGGTCATTTTGAGGGTCTTAATAGGAATAAGTACTATTTGAATAATTAAACTTGAATTCATAAGAATTTAGAAAAGAAGCAACTGTACTTGTCAGTATATAGAGGAATGATTCTGTTCTTGTGATTGACATCAGTATTTATAGCAAAACATTTAAGCAGAAGTGCAGGAGTCCATTTTTACCTGGGTTACTTGTGAAAACTAAATCCACCATAACAGGCTTTTTACATTCATAATTTTACATTCACTGCTATCTCCAACAAAGGGTCTCTGATTCATTGAAACGAAGTATTAACAGTGTTATCTGTTTTGTACTATTTTCTTTAATTTAGCAGTAAGCATTTTAATACTTTGTAATTTAATTGATCATAAATGGCAATGTTTTCATTTTTCTCTGGCAGTTAGAAAATTATAAATCTTAAATGCAAAATTTCATTAAAATATGATTACCTCTGGATAAGAAAGTACGAAGCCATGGATATTAAAACATTTATTAAATAAGTTTAATTGGTTTTATGTGATCACTTCAAAAATAAAAATATTTCCTGCTATTTAAAATCACATTATTTATAATTGATAAATATGTTTTTTAAATTGCCCAATAATAAATTTTAACTTTGAAAGTTGCTCAGCTTATCCTTATTGTATATGCAATTTTGAATTCCCTTGTGGTGGTTCATATTTATTTAATTCTTACAATATATTATACTTTAAAAGAGCATTTCAATACAAGTTGGTCCTGACCATATAAAACTTTGTTATGAGGCAGTATGATACAGGCATTTCATGCACTCATCTTTGACCTTCTGGATCTGCCTCATATGTGATTTGCCTTCTACCTTGTGTACCCCTAGTATTTTCCTCCTATAAAATGTTTTCAAGTAGATTTTGTGTGTTTCAAATATTTTTTGTTTGTACTGTAGCACAATTTTAAGCACTTAAATTTTTGACTCTACAAAGTAGACTTTTTTGTTTGTTTTAGCATAGTAAACAAATTTTGTTTTCAAAATTTTTTGTGAAATTATTTCTTTTTACTTTATATTCTTCCTTCAGAACATACTTACTGTCATTATAATAATCAACACATTTTCTAATCAGTAACTGTTTATAGGCATTTACATAATGTTAGATATATGTACCTTATTTGAAAATAATTATTTTGCCTTACAACTAATATTTAGCGATCTTTTTAAATGTAGATTTAATGACATTCATGTTCCTGTGAGATTAGAAAGTGTGAAATTTGCCAGTCACTGTTTAATGAATCACCCAGATTTAGCAAAGGATCTCACAGGTAAGCTAGCTGGTTTATATTACAAATATGCGAGTCATCACACAAATGTATTGTAGATGTGGCCTTTGACCTTGACTTCAGTTTCTGACTAGGTTTTAACTCTGGCACTATTTCAGGTCTATATTTGTCATAGACTAGTAAATGATTTCACATTTTTACAATAAAATTAAAATTGAAATCTTTATATTGTAATCCTTTGGAAATTTTTGGAAATTATAGTTTGAGGACATAGGCTCTTACAATATTGGATTTGTCACAAACCGTTATACCTATGTGATAATTAAATATAGTAACATCTGATAATAAGTGGGAAAGTGACTTATCTTCTGGACTAGACTAGAATTTCTCATTCTTTATTGGAACACAGAGCACTTTAACCTACTTATTTGTTAGCAGCAAATAAATGGCTTCTATCAAAATACTGTTAACCAAAAATAAGGAAATACCATCTCTTTTGTTTAGATTTTGTATTGTAATTATTTAGGAATTTTTTTATAGGTCATAGAAATCTAATTCTGTATTTTATATTGTATAATGTGCAGATAGATACCTATTATCAAACTTGCTATAAGCATATTCTTTTGTCTTTTAATTTGTATTATAACTTAAATTCTAATCTTTTTAATCAGATACTGCATTGTGATTTGACTTTTCCAGAATAGTTGATGTAAAATACATTATTTATTAAGATGTGACTTTGCAATAATAGTATGGTATAGTTTATTTTGTAATTATATAGGGTTTTGCCACCTCAAAAATAAAATTATTGTAATTCATGCCACATTTTACAAACTTTGTTTCAGTATGGACAAAAGGTAAAGCCTTAGTCCGTTCTGAACATAATTATCATACCTAAGTAACATTTTTTTCTCTTAATTACAGAATAAGTTTTTTTCTCTTATTACAGAATATTTGAAAGTTAGATCACATGATCCAGAAGAAGCTATTCGTCATGATGTCATTGTTACCATAATAACAGCTGCCAAAAGAGACCTTGCCTTAGTAAATGATCAGCTCCTTGGTTTTGTAAGGGAAAGAACACTGGATAAAAGGGTAAACTCTGAGGAATTTTATATTTTTGTAATTTACTGCATTTAAATTGTTTGCTAAGTGCAATAGACACTATTCTCTTACATTTAAAGCTTTTCTGTATGAAAATCAAGTGAATACAATACCAAATAAAAAGCTAATAATTTGTATGTTTTCTGTGTATGTTTTAATTATTATATCTTTAACAATGAATACATTGAATTCTATAGGTTTTTAGATCTTGGGCATGAGTTTGTTTTCTAGCTTATGTTAAAAAGAACAGCTGAATTAAAATTTTACCTTTTGCCTTACATGCTGTGTTTCAAAAGATTAGTGATTGATCACCTATATTTATTATTTATATTTAGCATTTTCAAAAGTAACTGTCCTTTATAACTTAGGTGGATCTGTCATTCGTTAAACTAGAAGAATGTCATACTTTCTATGATGGTGATGTTTTCATATTGCTTTGCCAATCTAAGGGCAGAAATGATGGTTTATGTTTAGTTACTTTTTTGTGTAATTTGCTCCATGAGGATGCAGTAAAAATGTGGGCTGATAAGGAAAAGTAGTACCCAGAATAGCAATAGCGTTGCTAAGGAATATTGTCATCCATAGGCAAGAGATAGACATGCAAGGCAGGTGATTAGACATGCTGTTAATACTTATTAACATCTTGAACATAGGTTGCCTTTGTACTGAGCTATTTTATTTGAGGCATAATTGAAAATTTGCTGTCCTCCCGAAACCAGTGTAGTTTAGCTATTATTTCAGTGTAGAAAAGCAGTATCTCTTTGTTATGAAATAAAACGAGGTATTCTTTAAGTGCTTACTTTTAAAATAGTCATAGGAGGCTATTATGTAAAGTGGACACTGTTTAACTTGTTTAACTGTGTCAATGGTTCTGAATTTGAAGAATTTTTCCCCTTGGCCTTAATTTAAATTTAATTTAATTTAAATGAAATGATACTTTCACTAGTTAATTGGTAACTGGCCCACCTCACTGCCCACACACAATGGTTTAAGGTATTGCCATTTATGTTATTTCCTCTTAGAAACATTTCACTCCTACTTCTATCAGTGTTTGTTTATATAATAGTTTTAGAAAGAGTGAATAAATGAATCTTCCTGAGACTGCATGATAATATGGTCATAACAGCACCTACTGGACATTTTAGGACCTGGAATTTGATGTAATAAATTAGATGACCTTAGGTTGGGTATAGGCTTTCTGAAATTTGTTTTCTCCTTTATGAACTATAGGGACAGGACTTAATCTTAGAATTCCTTGCTTAAATTCTTTGGTTTTTTGTAAGAAATGTCAAAAGACATCGGTTACCTGTTGTATGGGAACGGAGTTTCATTCTGTCCACTAAATAGCCTATAAATGAAAAAATGATACAAAAATTTTATCAGGGAGTATTAACTTAGGTAAACCAAAGATAATATAAATATGCTCAGATTTGTTATTGAGACAAATATCTTTTTTAGGTTTTGTTTTTATTACATCTCGCCATCATGGTTCTAACTTTAGGTTTTTATAGTCTTCTTTTATGTCTACCCTCCTCCCACCACCTTTCTTTCCTCCTAGTAAACCATCCCAATCTCTAGAAGTCTCAGAGTTTTTCACTAACTAGGATGTGGCTCGGTAAATCATTTACCCTTTTAATCTACAAAGTAAGAAAGTTTATTTAAGATGATCACTAAGGTGCTTTCCAATTTAGTAATTCTAGGACCTTGGTACTAAGTTTTGCTCTTATTCTGAGTTAATATCAAAAGGGATGTAACAAGTATAAAACATTGCAAATGATAGGATTTTTGTTTACAGAGTTAATTACACACTTTCTTTTACCTTTTAATCACTTCTAAAACTTGGCCAAATTTTTTTTAGAATCGAATGAAATTGCCATAAGATTTACTGTTGCTTGGTTTTGAGGGAAATAAAGAATCAGCAGATAAGATTTAATGGTATTTGCATTGGATAATTTCTAAAGTAGCCTGATTTTAAAGTGGGAACATATTAAAAATTATTAGTGAAGCTATTTGTCTGCCTCTTATGAAAATAAATGTTTTGCCAGTTTTTGTACACTTAAGAGTGATTGTACAACCTAGTAAAGAATTGGCAATTTTTGCAGATTGATACACTCAAGTTTGGTATCTAGCTCACCCAGTAAACTTTATACTTTCTAGTGGCGAGTAAGAAAAGAAGCTATGATGGGTCTGGCGCAGCTTTACAAGAAATACTGTCTTCATGGTGAAGCAGGAAAGGAAGCTGCAGAGAAAGTCAGCTGGATAAAGGACAAACTTTTGCATATTTATTATCAGAATAGCATCGATGACAAGTGAGTAATATGTGGGTAGATTGGTTGAATATAAAAGTGCTTTACTTTTTTAAAAAATTAACTTAATTTTTAATTTATTTCTAAGTCTAGTAATCACTTTTTGTATATTTATACATACTATGTTTAAATAAGAGTGTAGCCAAGATTATAAAGCAGCATGGGCTTTGAAGTCCAGACTAGAGACCAAACGTTCAATTCTGCCCCTTATTAGGTATGTGTTCTTGCATAACTGACAATTTCCGTGTACCTCAGTTTTATCTAAAAAGGAATAATAATAAAAACTTCCTTACAGAATTGTCATGTGGATTAAGTAAAATCATGAATGTAAAGCCCCCTAGCCCTGTGCCTGGCAATATAGCACCATTGAATAACTGCTAGTTATTATTTTTCCCTTTTTGCAGCACTGTAAGTACTGATAGAGATATTAATGTGTTGTTTTTTATTCAGGTATAGTTGATATACAGAAGGTACCCAAAAAAATGTATGCACATTTTTTTTTATATAACTGAAATCTTTTTTTTATTTTATTTTATTGGGGAACAGGGTGTTTCTCCAGGGCCCATGAGCTCCAAGTCATTGTCCTTGATTTTAGTTGAGGAGGGCGCAACTCAGTTCCAAGTCCAGTCGCCATTTTCAGTCTTTAGTTGCAGGGGGCACAGCCCACCATCTCATGTGGGAATTGAACCGGCAACCTTGAGAGCTCGCGCTCTAACCAACTGAGCCATCCTAGTGTCCCTCCTCCAGTAGCTCAGCAGGGTCTCGTTGTCTTCAATCTAGTTGTGCAGGGTGCAGCCCACTGGCCCATGTGGGAATTGAACTGGCAACCCTGTTGTTCAGAGCTCGCCATCTGGCTGCCCTTTTTTTTTTTTTTAGAGCGCAGCTCACAGTGGCCCATGTGGGGATCATATCAGCAACCTTGATACCATGGTGTTATTAGCACCATGCTCTAACCAACTGAGCTAACCGGCCTCCCCTGTATACACATTTTAAGAAAGGAAAAAACTGTATTAAAATCGTAATACTCAAGGGGGAGCCGGTTAGCTCAGTTGGTTAGAGCACCGTGCTCTTAACAAGGTTGCCGGTTCTATCCCCACATGGGCCAGTGAGCTGCGCCCTCCACAGCTAGATTGGAACAACTACCTGACTAGGAGCTGATGGGTCTAGGAAAAACACACTTAAATAAAAAGTTAAAAAAAATAATTGGAATAATATATACCGATAGCAAAAGATGAATACTAGTCATGTGTATACATTATTTTGGCACCCAGGTATAATAATACTTGTATTAGCTTCAGACATACGACATAAAGGAGGAACTATCAGTATTTGTGTATATTGTGAAATGATCACCACAGTAAGTGGATGGTTACCATCGATCCCCATACATATTTACAAAAAACTTTCTCTTGAGTGGTGGGGGCCTTATGTCATTTTCTTTTTCTGAATGTTACTTATAATTCTGTATTGGATTGTAGTGATTTTGGTTTTTGCAAAATACATTGTAATGTTTCGTAAATTAGACTGACTACTTTGGCATCACTGGATATGTATTTCATTGATTAATGAAGAGCCCTCGTATTTTTTTATTGCAGTGACGTTGACTAATACAAGCTTAGCATGAGTGTGGAAAAGAAGAGAGATCAGATGTACACAGAAAAAGCTAAATTTTTAGGAAGTAGTATGAAGAAAGATCCCCCTGATTTTACTGACAACATGGGAAAGGAGATGAACTATAATCAGAAGGAATTAATGTGTTTTTTTGAGAATTAGCTATTCTTAAGATCATAGCTTTATATTTATCGTGTTAAGTAATTTGCTATTGCTCCAGAACAATGAAGTAGAATGGGTGGAATGGACAGCCTAGAACCCTGTGTTTAGAAATAACATGTAACCCTTTTAGAACAAAGTTTAAACTGACAAAAAGTAAAGCCACAAATAGCAACCATAACTCTAAACTTAAAAATAACTGTACTTCCAAAGAAAGGAACTGATCACATACTGATCTTTTTCATTGTATTTGCGCACACAGATATTACCAATGGTATGTTACCTTTGCATGAGGTAGTTAAAATACAAAATGACTAGTGTTTCTTTAAAAAAAATAGAATAATGTGTTATGGGGGGAGGGGTTCATAAACGAGAAAAATCTCTTAAAGAAATAGAATAATTGTGTTATTTGGTTTTTTGTGTGTTTTTTTTCATAGACTATTGGTAGAGAAAATCTTTGCTCAGTATCTTGTACCCCACAACCTGGAAACAGAAGAGAGAATGAAATGCTTGTATTATTTATATGCTAGTTTGGATCCAAATGCTGTCAAGTAAGTTACTTTTTAAATGATTGTTTGTTGAGTATTTCCTGAAGATTTCATAAAATTACTTTATCTTATCTAATTGTTGTTGATGGGGTTGTTGCTTCTTCTAGTTGAATCAAGAACCTCAGATAAATATTTATAGAGAGAAATCTTATACGTTCGGGTAAGTTAAAAGTAAGAATATTCTTATATGCACTGCCATATTTGGCAACTGAGTCAGTGATATGGTTTTGGGGATTCAAAGTCCCCACATCAAAATTATCTTTTGTCTACCTCTTGACTGGAGTCTAAATTATACTGTTGGAGCTTTACCATATACTAAGCCTAAGAACTAAGAACTGGTTCTTTGTCAGGCGAACATACCCAAATAACCTCTATGTAGAATGACCATAAGATTGATTGTCCAAACTGGGAGTTTTTTGAGACTGAAAGGAGGTACTATTAATAATTTTGTTTGAACAACTGGCATGAACTTGAATGTCCCAGGCCAACTGGGACATTGGTCACTCCATTTCAATAAAGCATTTTAAAAAGTAAATATTAATAAGTCCTGTCATTGAGAATTCTGATTCTTCTGAATAAGAACCTCAGCTATTTATATATAATAGCTTTAATTTTCATATAATTTCAAGCTTACAGAAAAGTTGTGGGAATCGTACAAAGCATTGTTATATCTCCTTTACCCAGATTCATCATTTTTGACCACTTGTGTTATGTGCATATACTTTTTTTTTTTTTTTATCTCTGCATACATATTTGAACTATTTGGAAGTACTTTGCAGACATTGGATCCCTTTATCCCTAAAAAGTCCGGTTTATATTCCCTAAGAACAAGGATATTTCTTATATAACCAGAGTACCCTTATCAAAATCAGGAGATTTAACAGTGATTCAATATTATTTTCTAATCCAATGTGTATTTAGATTTCCTCAATTGTCCAAATGGCGTTCTTTGTGGATATTTTTTTCTCTTTGTAGGATTACACATTGCATATTTAGTTGTCATGTCTCTAGTCTCTTAATTTGGAACCATTCTTTGGTCTTTCTTTATCTTTTATGACTTCAACATTTTTTGGAGGAGTATTGCGTAGGTCGTTTATTTTGTAGAATGTTGTCTCAATTAGGGTTTGTCCAGTGTTTCCTCATTAGATTGAGAGCATGCTTTTTTTCAGTAGAAATTCCACAAAGGTAACGATTTGTAAGTGGTTCCTAATACTCTAGGTAGTAAACCCCTGGCCTAAGGTTTTAGTCTGAGTTTGTATTTCAGAATATTTGGCAAAGAATACTCAAGATATGGACTAATTTCTTAGAGATGCTCTGGCCACCTGGAATTATGGAGTGGGTTTGTCGAGAAGAAAATCTGCTTTTATGGAGAGAGAAGAGTGTAGAATAAACATACTCATTGAAATTTGAAATCTGTATCATTCATATTTTAAAATAATCTGTAGCCCTTTATGCGTACCCCCTTTATAGCCTTGCATAAAAAGGTCTTCATGATCTGATCCTTTTCTATAGTATGTTCCAGCTTCGTGATGCTCCCCCACTCATACTCTGTGCTCCAAGCCTATCATTTTTTGTCAGTTTCCAATATGTGCCATGTACTTTGATGACGTTTTATCTTTCTTTGTACCAGAACATCCTCGCTACCTCTGCTTAGAATGTGTTTCAATTCCTTCATGTACCTGTCAGGATCCTATTCATCCTTCTAAGCTTCTCATATATTTATTGTCGTAAGAAGCCTTATATTGAACTTTTTAAAACTAAACTGCCTTAATCCTAGTAAATTTTCTGGTCCTTTAAATTTTAGGTAAATGTAGAAGAATGGTGCACACAATGCAACAAGAAAATTAGTAAAGTTGAATAATTACCAGTATTGTTATATTATACAATTTTTTTTCATATTTATAACTTTATTTACAGAGCTCTCAATGAAATGTGGAAGTGTCAGAACATGCTTAGAAGTCATGTCCGAGAACTGTTGGATTTGCACAAGCAGCCTACAGTAGGTTCATGATTCGTTTAAATTCATAGTTTGTTTTAGTCATTGTTCAGTTTTTCTGTAGTTATATATAATGAAGTAAGCAAAAACTATCTCAAGTCTTACTTTCCAAATGTCCATTAAATATAATTACTGTCGTTATCCAAGCTAAATTTCCATTTCAAATGAATATAATAAAATTTTATTTTCCAGCATGAGGAGAAGTGGTGTTTTTTAGTTTATCAAATATTTAGACACTAAGATATTATACATAGTTTATCAGTTTTCAAATAATTAGAGTTAAACCTCAAGATAAAATTCTATTAGAAGTTATATTTCTTTTACTCCTTCAGTGGAGTTTTTTGATCCTTCATTGGAGAGTCAGTAGCAAATCAGGTATCAATCCTGTAAAAATCGCAAAGTCAAATTAAAGAAATTCTGCCCAACATTTTCTAGAAGGTGGGGGAAAGAAACTTGAATGACCTCCTAAATACTTCTAAATGTACGAGGTGTGATCAAAGAATATGGTGAATGTTTAAATTAAAAAGAAATTTATTAGAGTAAAAGACACATTGTCATTAATACCCCTCAAAATATTCCCCCTTGCTACCAACACACTTATCCCATCATTCTTGCCACTTTCTGGAGCTGTTCTCGAAGTCCTCTTTTGTGAGTGTCTTTAGTTGTGTTGTTGTGGCTACCTCAATATCCTGAATCATTTTGAATCATTTTGGGGAAGAGCCAGAAGTTGCAAGGTGCCAGATCCAGTGAATAAGGTGAATGAGGACACACCATAATGTTTTTACTTGACAGAAATTGCCGTACCGGAAGCGATGTATGACACAGAGCGGTGTCATGATGGAGGATGATTTACAGCACACTTTAAAACATACCTTCTCTCAACCGTAGCTCACACCCTACTGAATGCACCCAACAAGTTGAAATTTGTCACACACTGTTACTAAGGTTCGTCGTGCCGTTTCCTATATTGAATATCCCTGCCTTTTGGTTGGATGGCACTCAGTAGCAGCATTCACCATATTTTGTGATCATAATGGAAAGGCTCCGTGTCACACATCACTTCTGGTACAGCAATTTCTGTCCAATAAAAACATTACGGTGTGTCCTCATCCACCTTATTCACCGGATCTGGCACCCGGTGACTTCTGGCTCTTCCCCAAAGTCAAAATGACCATGAAAGGTAAATGTTTTGAATCGATTTAGGACATTGAGGCAGCCACGACAACAGAACTAAAGACACTCACAAAAGAGGACTTCTAGAACCACTTCAGAAAGTGGCAAGAACGATGGGGTATGTTTGTTCAAAGCAAGGGGGAGTATTTTGAGGGGGGTTAATGGCAATGTGTCTCTTACTGTAATAAATTTTTTTTATTTAAACATTCACTGTAGTTTTTGGTCACACCTCATGTTTGGTAGAATACATGTCTTAACCAGGGAACCAAAGGCTGAGACCCCTCAAACGGTCCATGGATACTAAAGCAAGGATTGGCAAACTTTTTTTGTAAATGACCAGTTAGTAAAAATTGAGGATTTGCCAGTCGTACAGTCTGTTGAACTGCTCAAC
The DNA here is from genome assembly GCF_057876585.1 of Rhinolophus sinicus. Taxonomy (NCBI): domain Eukaryota; kingdom Metazoa; phylum Chordata; class Mammalia; order Chiroptera; family Rhinolophidae; genus Rhinolophus; species Rhinolophus sinicus. The sequence continues at coordinate 141,842,793 of NC_142501.1, forward strand.
TCTGCCTTTGTAGTGGAAAAACAGTCATAGACAATATGTACATGAATGGGCAAGATGGTGTTCCAACAAAATTTTTAACAAAAACAGGTGGTCTGTGGAACCATAGTTTACTAATTTCTGATCCAAATTACTCAAGTTTCATATAAATTTAATAATAAAGTCATCCTTTATGTGATGGAGGAAAGAGAAGTACCTTTTGGAGAAAAGACGATTTTCTGAGGTTAACTAATGGGCCACAAAATAGCTAGTAGAACTTTATTCAGGAAGATAAATTTTCTACTCTTCACATTTTCAGTTAATTGTCTTTGGTTTATGATTTTGCAATAATTTTGATATAATTGTGGTAATTAGCTTCCGTTCAATCTTCCAGCTAATTAATTTTCCTATGAATTGTATACTCTTCAAAAATTTTTAAACATCTTTTCCTTCTGACATCTCCTTTCCTTCTGTTTGTTCTAACTTAATAGTTGTTGCTACTCCACAATTCTTTGTTATCAGTTTAGGGTGTGGACATGGTAATCCTAGACACGGTAATCCATTTTCTAGTGAGTATATTGAGATGAAATTTTTTTTTTTTTAACTTTAAAAAAATATACAAGATGGAGCACGGATTTTCTAACAGAAATTTGTTAGCACATGTGACTTCTTGTTTTTGTTTTAAATTTCAGTCAGAGGCTAACTGTTCTGCCATGTTTGGAAAACTGATGACCATAGCAAGTGAGTATGTTTATTCACTCTGTGGATATATAATAAATTTCAAAACAGACAAATAATTCACTCAATGGGGCTATCAATTTAAGGCTTAGTAAGAGAAAAATCATCTTTTTCTTAATAATTTTATTTCTAAGTACCAGTTAGGATGATTGTCTTTTGATGGCTCAGCAGTATTTTTAAGACAGCTTCCTTTTAGTTAGTAGAGGAGTTTTACATATGTAATATTGACTCTCTTTTAATTTTATAGAGAATTTGCCTGACCCTGGGAAAGCACAAGATTTTGTGAAGAAATTTAACCAGGTTCTTGGTGATGATGAGAAACTGCGTTCTCAATTGGAGTTATTAATCAGCCCAACCTGTTCATGCAAACAGGCAGATGTTTGTGTGGTTAGTAAATTATACTTTCACATTTGTTCTTCTAACTTTGCTTATAGAAATTTATATTTCATTAAAACCTGCTTTACAGAGATTATTTTGTGTGGATTTACCAATATTGTGAGCTCTGAATTACCTAGGAGTTTACCTGTGGTCAATTTAGTCCCCTTTACTTACCACGCTTCAGCCAAATTCCGGGAAAAACACTAGAGAACTAAGCCAAGGAGATTGGTTCTCAGAATTGAACAAGATTTCTGTAGTTAGTAGACATTTGTTAAGTAAATTAGAATTCTCTGTATGCTTATGTGCATGCGTTTTCTCCTCCCATGTGTTAGCATGGAACTCCCCCTTGTCAATAAGTCAGCAATAGTTATATTGCCTGGTATGCTTTTATAGATAAGGTAATTCCTATTTAGGCTTTCGTCTTCATTCTATTCTTGGACTCTATTTTATAGAAAACCAGTATCACTGAAAATATCAGGAAGGAAAACTTTATTCATTCATTTATTCAGCAAAGTTCTTCAGTATTTTTGAGCCTCATTTTCCTCGTCTATAAATATTAACTTTGTAGGATTGTTAGACTATAGTGTGTGTGTGTGTGTGTGTGTGTGTCTCCGTGTGTCTCCTAATACATGGCCCTGTACTGCCCTTTAAGATTTAAGTACATTGTATTTCTATGGTATTATACATATATGACAAACACTATTCTTAGGATCAGGCTTACAGAGATGAGTAAGAGAAAGAAAATTTCACATATTTATGTCTAACTTTGTTCTAGAAAGAATTAGTATGGGATAATTATTTAAGTATGTGATAATATAAGGACTATCATAGATGTATATACAAAATTGTTTAGGAGCATGGAGTAGGTATTTTTTATACAGTGTAGGGATAGAGAGTGTCTGAGTGTATCTAAAAAGATCAATAATTAGGAAGAGATAGGGGAAGCCAATTTAGGACACAGTGGACTGTCCTGTTGAGCCTTAGGGATATGGATGTACCAAGTCCCCAGACTGCCTCAACCTTTGCACTTTTGAAGCTAGGTGGTTTGCTAAGAACATTTAAAGGTTTCATTTACTTCCGTAGCATTGAGAATTATGGTTCCAGAGTACTGCATCCTGCAGGTCATCTATTAATATAATTGGATCCTAGAATGAAATAGCTTGACATTACCTTAAGAAATACTTGGTTTGTGTGAATTTAACAATATTGTAAGCTCTGAATTACCTACGAGTAATTCATTTTAAGGACATTGAATTTTAAGGAGGCGAAGTTTGTCATCCAGTGTTTCACAGCTTGTTATAGTGGCTGAGCTGCAGGTAGAGTTTAAATCTCATAGATCCATGATAGTGTTCTTTCTATACATTCCATCATTTGCAAGAAGAGCCAGTGCAAGCTGAGTTCTGCTCAAGAAACATGGACCTTGAGAAAGAACAATCAAGTGGTATTTTTGTTCCGAGAGAAAACAGGAATTGAGCTTGAATTTGAAAAAAAAAATGGAAATAACATGAATCCCTCCTATTTGTCAGACCAGAAATATCTAATAAGAGTTTTCAAATCCAAAAAGTATATGAAAAACAGATGTTTGTAACCAAAACATCTCAAGGTGAATACTACAGCTATCTAATCAGTGCTGCTGATTTTAGAAACCAGGAAAACAGAGATGAAGTCTACACTTGTATTGGAAAGGGTATGATAATAATACCTTTTGAGAGGGAGGTTGCTCTGAGGATATTTAAGTAATGAGCCACAAAATAGCTAATAGAACTCTATTCCATAAGAAAAAATTTCTACTCTTCACATTTTTTCGTTTTCTTTGGTGGGTGGTATCACAGTGACTTCTCTTTTAGCTCTTAATGTTAGCATTGTGTATTCTGAGAACATTATATAAACTTATCTGTTACATTCTCATGTGTGAAGTAGAACTTAAAATAATATCCTTTACATGCTCAGGAAAATGACCACTGTTAGAATACTTTTTGCCATTTTCTAGAATATCTGTATCTTTTTTTTTCCCCCTGAGGGCTACTAATATTAGTTATCCACATTCCTTTTTTCCTAATATTATAGTTTCATTCTGAGGTAGAGGAAAAGAATAAAGAAGGAATATACAAACATAAAATTTAGTTTCTGTCATTCTATGTAGCTTTCATTCCATCCTCGAAAGTCCCTCCTCTGTCCCCCCGCTATGTGTACTTCACCACCACCTCCTTTTTTGCTAAATGACAATCACCTCTTCTCAAAAGGTGAACATTACTCAGTAACAGAAACAGTTAATAGAAATGGAGGTATAATATTTTTCTCCCCTTTTGTCTCAGTTCCATTCCTGAAATTTTTCAGCAAAAATGCTTTGAGCAAGGAATGACAGTAGACACATACTAGGGATTAATACATACATCCATGATGCTATAGTGAGGGAGGGCGAGTAATGGTACTGAAATATGTGCAAGAAGATTTCCTTTCCCTTTGGACTTCAGATCTTGAGTTTCCACACCTTGGTTCTAGTGAAGGATCACATATTTGTCATAGCTTCTGCTCTACTATTTTATGCTCTAGTGCCTTCCTATGACCATGGTTCCCAAATTTTAAGATTTCTCTAGAAAGCTTGTTAATTCAACATTTGAGATATTCCTGGGTTTGACTTTCAGCTATACCGTTTATTACTAGTGTGACCTTTAGTTAGTTGCTCAGTATTTCTGAGCCTCATTTTCTTCATCTATGGATATTATCAACCTCATAGGATTGTTAAAAGAATAAGATAAAATGACATTTATCTATGTCCTAATACAGGGCCCCCTGTACTGCCCTATAAGATATAAATAAATGATCATTCTTACGGTATATATGACAAACACTGGGAATTCTTAAGGGTAGGTCTGGGATAGGATCATGAATCTCCATCTTTTAACGAAGTTTCAGTGATTCTGATAGGAGTAGTTCACAGACCACACTTAAAAAAACCCTTCCTTACAGGATTATCCGGATGTGCATTGTAGTCCAAATTTTATTTTGTCCCTTAAGCGTACATCATTATAATTCACTGCATAATTTAATAAATAGTATTATCTTGGTCTCTCACTGAGGTTGCAGTTTAAGTGACAGAGGCAGGCAAATACATCAGTAGAGAATACAGTGTAGTAAGTATTTTGATATAATCATGTGCTTCGGTAACACAAAGGAACAATACTCGTCTCCCAGGAGTAGAATAGGGAATCGCTTGTTTTAGAGCTGTGCTTCTTTTTTAAGGAGGGTGCAGCTCACAGTGGCCTGTGCCGGGATCGAAGGGATTGAACCGGCAACCTTGGTGTAATTAGCAGCATGCTCTAACTAACTGAGCTAACCGGCCACCCCTTGATTGTTCTAGAATAAATGACTCCTGACTTGAATCTTCAAGGATGAGTAGGAATTAGTCCTATGTCAGGAATGACTGCCGTATTTCTACGTTGGGTGACTGGATATCAGAGGAGATGCTTTAGGGATAGGAGAAGATAACAAGGTGTGAGGTGTGTCCTCTCAGCAGTCGTGTTTAGAAATCTGAGATTTAGGCCTAGTTGGTATATATTAGCACAGTTCTATCTCCTGGAGGAGGTAGAGAAGAAAAGAATGAAAGGGGACAGAGATGCTCACGTACGCTATTTAGTAACAATCATAGAATGCTTCCTTTTTTCTTTCAGTTTAACCTTTTCTATAATTTAATGAGAATGATACACAGGTATGATATTGTGATTTATAATAAGAAATACATATTTGATCTTCTACCCTGTTTCTGGCACAGAGCTCCTAAAACCCTTGGGATTTCCTAAGTATTGAAAGCAACAAGTTTTTGTTATGTTTAAGGAAGTGACTTTTGGAACTCACCTAAAGTTGCCAGTGGTTGCCAGTGGAGCCAACCGCGTGATTAGGTGGTTAGAACTTTCAGTCCCACTCTCCGACCTCTGGGGAGGTGGGAGGGGCTGAAGGTTTGGTTCAGTCACCGTTGGCCAGTGATTTAATCAATCATGCCTATATAGTGAAGCCTCCATAAAACTCCCAAAGGACAGGGTTTAGAGGGCTTCCAGGTTGGTAAACATGTGGAGATCTGGGGAAAGTGGCATACTCGTAGAGGGCATAGAAGCTGTGCATCCTTTCCCCATACCTTGCCCTGTGCATCTCTTCCATCTGATTGTTCCTGAGTTATATGCATCCTTTTAATAATAAACCTGTGACCTAGTAATTAAAATGTTTCTCTGAGTTATAAGATGCTCTAGCAAATGAATAAAACCCAAGAAAGGAGATGGGTCACAGGAACCTCTCATTTATAGGCAGGCAGTCAGAAGTAAGGGTAACAACCTGGAGTCGGGGTGAGGGTGGAGTCCCACAAACTGAACCCCTAAACTGTGGGATCTGATGTTATCTCTGGGTAGATAGTGTCAGAATTGAGTTGATTTCTAGGACTCCCTGCCGATGATGTCCAAAGAATCGCTTGTTGGTGGGGAGAACTCCACCCCTCACATTGGCAGTGGGTCCAGGAACCAAAAAAAAATAGGTCACTGTAACATGAAAGTTAAACCTTTAGAAATTGCTTCTTGTGAGAAATTGCTTTGGCTAGTTTACTGATTACAACTACAAAAAAATACTGATAATATTAAATCCTCTTAGGAGTCATTTTAAGTAGCTAGGAAAACAAAATATACAACAGGGAAATACTCTGTACATGGAAGAATACTACTTTTTTTAACGAATATATACATTTAAGCTCTTTGAAAGTTTTTTGTAATGACAGGATTGATAAATTATAAGCCTGTTGAGAATAGGGGCTATTTCTTTGATATCCCTTAAGAGTGCTTAGTATACTAAAAAACTCCTGTAACTAGTAAATATGTATTAGTAGTAGTAAAATCAATCTGCCGTGGTAGCAGCATAGGTTTCATCAGAAATTTCTGAAACATTATCAGAGATACGAAAGAATTTATTTTCTTTTTCTGAAGTCATTTCCTAAAAGGATTACATATGGTTAGATACTTCAGTTTGGAGCTACCTCAACTACTTTTTGGTTATAAAACTCCTTATCAGTCTTAGATGTTTCTGTTTGTGTATTAGAAGTATGTGTGGGTACCTTTTTTTTCTTGAATGTGTAAAGAAAACTAGGAAACTGTATTTGTTGCTATTTACCTGCCACAAACTGATTTGGCTTGCTGCTTATTCTCAGTAATACTTAATGTTGTCACACAAAATATTTGTAAATAATTGTTATGAGAGTTACCTAAACATTACATATATAAAATGTTAAGAAGGATTACTTAAATGTAAGATTGTTAGGTGGAAATACCAAAATGTGAGGTTTTTAAAACTGTCTAGTATTATTGTTTATATACATAGGTATATCTTATATAGTGCTATTACTGTTTAAATAATTGTGAATTCATTTTCCCTTAAGCATTTCCTTTTTTATTTTTTCTACACCTATATGAAGTACTATAACTGTCTCCTAATTCTTAGTTTCCCCAATTTTTACTAACCAATTCCAAAGTACTGACTATATTGTTTGCCTACCAATTTCCTAATAGACTTTGTTGTTAGACAGTCACTAACTTTACCTTAGGTTAAAGCAACCAAATTATTTTACTGGGGGGGAATATCCCTTTTTGGGGAGACCTACATAAAATAAATTTGATTTAAAAAAATAGTACACTATTTAAATTCAGATTTAAAATGTGTACCTGTGGCTTAGAGCAAAGTATGTAAGAACTAAGCGCTGACTAAAATATTTTTAATTTTTTAAATGCTGAAATTTTGCTCAGTTAATTACAGCCTGCAAAATAAATCAGGTATCTCTTAATGACTAAGTTTTCTTTAGAATCTCAGTCCTTTGGACTCTGATAACAAATATGTATGGTATCTAATTTAATACGACCTTTACAATTAATTTGTGACAAGATGTCACTGAAACTACAATAGAAATTTTTTTCCTTTCTCCTTTGTCCCCCTGATCTTATATCACCAAAATGTTCTTTTGTATTTAAAAAAACTTGTAGAATGACTATTATTTGTAATTGCTTTATAGTTTTTAATGTGCATTATCTTCTCAGCTGAAATTTACATTTACTCATCAGAGGTATTCCATTAAAAGCCTTGTTATTAAATTTCTTTACCCAGTGCCCAGCACATTGTGAACTTAACCTTGTCTTTGGGGGATCAGCCCCATAGTCATTAAGTCTTTATATTGTTTAGAAACTTCCAGCAATAATGTCTTTTCTTTGTAGGAGCTACTTAATGTAATGCCACCATCTTCAAACTCAGCTATGTTCTTCCAGAACTGGAAAAACTCTATAAATATTTATACATTTGTGAACCTCTCCCTCTTTATAAAAACAAATTTACTGAAATAAAACAATATTCTCTCAAATTATGAAATAAATCACTTAGGGTGGCCGGATGGCTCAGTTGGTTAGAGCACAAGCTCTGAACAACAGGGTTGCTGGTTCAATTCCCACATGGGCCAGTGAGCTGCGGCTCAGCTCCCAGATAGCCAGATGACTCCGTTAGAGCGCAAGCTCTTAACAACAAGGTTGCTGGTTGAAGTCCTGCATGGGATGGTGGGCTGCACCCCCTACAACTAAAGGTTGAAAACAGCAACTGGACTTGGAGCTGAGCTGCGCCCTCCACAACTAGATTGAAGGACAACGACTTGGAGCTGATGGGCCCTGGAGAAACACTGTTCCCCAATAAAAATTAAAAAAAAAAAAAAGAGATATAGTATCTCCATACCTGTACACATCTACAAGCACACGCATTTACTTTAAAAAAAAAAAAAAAGAAACCAATTAAACATACCCATGAAAGTATACACTGGTTTGTTTATTTTTTTTAAAGTACAGCATTAGAAAAATTATTTACTAAACAATAATTTCATGGGAGAAATATGAGACAAAAGACCTAAGTCGTACCACGTTATCTCCTTTTTGTTCTCCACAGTCCAGATTTTACAGTGATTGCTTAATCAGTATATAATTTTAGTCAGAGTCTAAAGCAGAAGTTTTTGGTGTTTTTTTTTACTTCTGCTCGTTTTGAATCTTTAAACACTTTGATGCCTACAATCATTTTTATTTTGAAAAACATGAAACTTAATCATACTTATGGTAAAACTCTTTCCTTTTTATAGAGAGAAATAGCTCGGAAACTTGCAAATCCTAAGCAGCCAACAAATCCTTTTCTAGAGATGGTCAAGTTTTTGTTGGAAAGAATTGCACCTGTGCACATTGATTCAGAAGCCATAAGGTAAGCTAGGAAATACATTCATTCAAAAATAACATATATGAAACTACAGTATTGTAAGTTTAAATTCTGGATCCCTAAGGAGAACTAAAAATTCCCTGTACACCATTTTAATGACAAGCATGCATCGTTCAGGTTGAAAGAAGGGCTTGCTCATTTTCCAGTCTTTGGCGTACTTCAGTGCTTTCTGTTTTTTAAGAGTTCTTGTGTTTATTTTTAGCCTATATGTGTTCATTAAAGAATACCTAGAATACAAGAACAGAGAGGAGAAATTTTAATCTGTAAGCTATCAATCAACCTTTGAGTTTTCTTTACCATTTTAATGATCACATAATATTTTTTAGTACGTATTATATCACATATCTAAACAATATGTTTCACATATGTAAACACATTATTTAGATATGTGAAAACAATATAATATTTTGAAAAGAGCACAAGATTACAATTAGACTAATCTGGTTTCAAAACCTGTGTCTACTACTTACCAGCTTTCCAGCTTTGGAAAAAGCCCTCTAATTTATCTGAGTTTCTAATTTATTTTTTATTTTAGTATAGTATAATGTCTCCTTTTGGATGATTGTGAGAATTAGTGATAATACTTAAAAACTAAGCAGCCTGGCATAATACACATTTACAGCTATTGCTTTTTATTAACTGTTCCCACAATTTCATGTACTCTTGTTGTTTCTACTAATTTCATGTTGTAGAGTTCTGTGAATACTTTTCCTTGCACTAATCATTTTTCCAGTAGATAAACTATATATTTTTATCATATTGAATTACTAAGTAGCACTTATTGCTTCTTTTTCCAAACAGCTTTGGATTAGGAGGCCTAATTCTAGCTATTAGTTTGACCTTACTTTGGTGAATCACTACGTTGGTATATTGAAATGCCAGTTGTATTAGTTTTCTAGGGCTCCTGTAACAAAATACCACAGACTAAGTGACTTAAACAACAGAAATTGATTGCTCAAGGTTCTGGAGTCTAGAAGTCCAAGATCAAGTTATCAGCACATTTAATTTTTTCTGAAATCTTTCCTTGGCTTGCAGATGGCTGTCTCCTCATATGGTCTCGCCTGTCTATGTCTTATCTCCTCTTTATATTAGGAAAACGGTCATATTGGATTATGGCTCACCCATTTGACCTCATTTTACCTTAATTAGCTCTGTAAAGACCCTATTTCCAAATACAATACACTTTGAGGTGCTAGTGTTTAGGACTTCAACATATGGATTTGGGGGTATGCAGTTCAGCCCATAGTAGAGATATTTGTCTACTTTTTTTCTTTCTAAGATTTTCTTATCCTTTAAGTTCCTTATTTGCAAATAATAAAACTAAGGTTTTGCGAAAGTTCACAGTTGGGTCATGGCAAAAATCGTAACTTAAACCTAGATTTATCATTTCAATGTCAATGTCCTTTATTTATACCATTTGATTTCAGTGAGGTAAATCAAGGATACAATAGACACAGGCATTTTTGCCTTTGCATATTGATTTTGAAAGAGACATATAATGGTGTCAGGAAACCTTTGCTGTTTGTCTTCATGAGGCCTCACAGGGTTTTATTACTTCAGTAAATTAGAATAAGCTAATATTTAGCTCCAGTCTTAAAAGACCAAAACCTCAGTTTTTTTTCAGTAGTATTATGGGTTATTTGGGCTCAGAGTAATTGACTATGGTTAGGATTTCTAAGACACTATTTTATGCAAAATTCCAATTTATAAATTTTAATGAGAAATATATGTCTTGCAGTATTTCTTTTATGCAACCATATCTTCAAGGAATATTAAATTGCAAATAGAGGGTTAGTGTATTTATTTAACATACATTTAACAGAGTGATTGGTAAAGTACATTGGGTAACTGGGAATGGATTTGTTTAGGGGATTGCCTGAAATACATGGTACATATAATGGGTAGTGAAAGATATGTAGGAATTACAGAGAGTAGCCAGGTGAAGATTGCTGGGGAATAGCAGTCTAAACCACTAGCCTGTGGTCTTGGGTAGATAATTTAAGATACTCTAAGCTTTAATTTCTTTATCTTTAAAATAAAGGCAATAATAATTACTAGACACTGAAGTTGGTGAGAGGATTAAATAACATACGGATATGTAAAACACTCAGCACATAGTAAGTGCCTCACCCATAGTAAATGCTTAACAAATGTTAGTAGCTAGCTATTCTAGGAAGGAAAAATGGCAGACACAAAAAAACAAAAGTAAAAGGATCAAGAAATACTTAGAAAACTGCCTGTACTTCAACCATAACGAAGGATTTGGGATGAAGGATTGAGGATAGTAGAAAGTCCTCTTAAATACCCCCCTACCTCCAAGACTTGTATGCTATGCTAGTTTTTTGTCTGAAAATGTGGTTGAAAATGAACATGAAAATGAAGTAGTGATTGTAATAATGTTTGAAACCTAGGGGAGAAGGTAAAAGTTAAGAAAAGCTTGAGGATTGAATCCTGAGGAAAATTAACAATTAAAAGGCTGACAGAAGATAAGGAATTCCATAAAATTAAAAAAAAAAAATTTTTTTTAGGGATGCATAGTCAAAAGTGGCGAATTAGGAAAGGGTGATATCACAAATGCCAAAGAGGGACTAAAAAGTGGAGAGGGTCAGATACACCCAGAAGTAAAACAGGTAATAAAAGCATCCATTGGACTTAGAAAAAGGAAAGAAACTCATACAATAACCAGAATAGTTTTTTCAGGGTAGCAAGGGCAAATCCAGTTTACCATTGATTAAGAAGCGCATGGGATAGTTCTTCCCAGCATCCACATCATGGTATACAGAGCAAATGATAACATTTGAGCAGTGAAGACTGCTCAAGTCCTGGAGGTGAGTGGCCTAGCTCACTATGAGCCCACTAGATCCCACTTGGCAACCTTGAGGTCTGTGAAAATCAAGGGGCTAAATCTCTTGTCATACATCTCTAAACTCTGCTTTAGGAGATATATTGGGATGTGGGGACACAGACTAGCTATAAAAGTAAAGGAGAAAAATGAGATGATAGATAGGGAGTAAGCATGTAAAAAGGTCTTTTGTTTTTATAGATTAAAATTTTTTATTGAATTTATTGGGGTGACATTGCTTAGTAAAATTATATACGTTTCAAGTGTACATTTCTGAAATTCGTCATCTATATATTGCACTGTGTGTTCATCACCTAGAGTCAGTTCTTATTTTGTCACCGTATATTTGATCCCTTTTCCACCACCCCCTCTTTCCCCTTGCTCTCTGAACTAAACTTGCCTGTGTCTGTGAGTTTTTGTTTCTTTGTTTATCTTGTTCCTTTGTTGTTTCAGTTTTATATCCCACATATGAGTGAAGTCGTATGGTTCTCAACTTTTTCTGTCTGATTTATGTCACTTAGCATAATCACCTCAAAATCCATCCATGTTGTTGCAAATGGCAGTATTTCATCTTTTCTTATAGCAGAGTAGTATTCCATTGTGTATATGTACCACATCTTTATCCAGTCATCTATCGAAGGACACTTTGGTTGTTTTCCATGTCTTGGCCACCATGAATAAGGCAGTTGTCAACATTGGGGGACATATATCTTCATGGATAAATGTTTTCATATTTTGGGGGATAGATACCCAGGAGAGGGATTGCTGGGTCATATGATAATTCTATTCTTAAGTTCTTGAGGACCCTCCATACTGTTTTCGGTAGTGGCTGCCCCAGTTTACATTCCTACCAACAGTGTATGAGGGTTCCTTTTTCTCCACAGCCTCTCCAACACTAGTTATTTGTCTTATTGATGATAGCCATTCTAACAGAAGTGAAGTGATACCTCATTGTCGTTTTAATTTGCATTTCCTTATTACCTAGTGAAGTTGAGCATTTTTTCATATATCTGTTGGCTGTTTGTATGTCTTCTTGGGAGAAGTGTCTGTTCAGGTCCTCTGCCCATTTTTTAATTGGATTGTTTGGGTTTTTTGTTGTTGAGTTGTATGAATTCTTTATATATTTTGGATATTAGCTCCTTCTGGGAGGCGTTGTTTGAAATATCTTCTCCCATTTGGTTGATTGCCTCTTTGTTTTGTTGATGGTTTCATTTACTGTGCAGAACCTTGTAATTTGATATACCGTGTTTCCCCAAAAATAAGACCTAGCCAAACCATCAGCTCTAATGCATCTTTTGGAGCAAAAATTAATATAAGACCCAGTCTTATTTTAATATAATATAAAACCGGGTCATATATAATATAATATAATTAATATAATAAAATACTGGGTCGTATATAATATAAAACTGGGTCTTATATTAATTTTTGTTCCATTAGAGCCAATGGTCTGGCTAGGTCTTATTTTCAGGGAAACACTGTAGTCCCATTCATTTATTTCTGCCTTTACTTCCCTTGCCTTGGAAGTCAAATTCATAAAATCCTCTTTGCACCCAAGGCCTATAAGTTTAGTACCTATGTTTTTTTCTATGCAGTTTATTGTTTCAGGTCTTATGTTTAGATCTTTGATCCATTTTGAGTTAATTTTGGTATATCGTGACAGCAGCCTAGTTTCATTCTTTTACATGTGGATTTTCAATTTCCCCAGCACCATTTATTGAAGAGGCTTTCTTTTCTCTGTTGTATGTTTTTGGCTCCTTTGTCAAAAATTATCTGTCCATATGTATGTGGGTTTATTTCTGGGTTCTCAGTTCTATTCAATTGGTCTGTATGTCTGTTTTTCTGCCAGTACTATGCTGCTTTGATTATTGTCACTTGGTAGTACAAGCTAAAGTCAGGGAGTGTGATACCTCCAACCTTGTTCTTTTTTCTTAGGATTGCTTTGGCTATTCAGGGTCTTTTGTGATTCCATACAAATCTGATGATTTTGTTGTGGTTGTTCTATTTCTTTAAAAAATGACATTGGAATTTTGATGGGGATTACATGAAATCTGTGTATTGGTTTGGGTAATATGGCTATTTTAACTATGTTGATTCTTCCAATCCATGAGCACGGAATGTCTTTCTATTTCTTTGTGTTTCAATTTATTTTAAGAATGTCTTACAGTTTTCAGTGTATACGTCCTTCACATCCTTTGTTAAGTTTATTCCTAGGTATTGTATTCTTTTTGATACAATTGCAAAAGGAATTGTTTTTTCCATTTCTGTTTCTGAAATTTCATTGTTAGCATAGGAATACAGTGGATTTTTGTACATTAATTATGTATCTGGCAACTTGACTGTATTTGTTTATTGTTTCTGATAGCTTTTTGGTGGCGTCTTTAGGGTTTTCTATATAAAGAATCATGTCATCTGCAAACAGTCACAGTTTGACTTCTTTATTCCTAATTTGGATGCCTTTTCTTTCTTTCTCTTGCCTGATTGCTCCGGTGAGGACTTCCAACACTATGTTGAGTAACAGTGGTGACGGGGCAACTCTGTCTTGTTCCTGATTTTAGAGGGAAAGCTTTCAGTTTTTCACCATAAAGTATGATATTAGCTGAGGTTTTGTCACATATGGCCTTTTCTATGTTGAGGTTCTTTCCTTCTGTACCCATTTTATTAAGTGTTTTAATCCTAAATGGATGTTGTATCTTGTCAAATGCTTCTTCTGCATCTATTGATATAATCAGATGATTTTTATCTTATGTTTATGTTGTGTATCACGTTGATCAATTTGAGTGTGTTCAGCTGTTCTTGTGCCCCTGGAATGAACTCCACATGATCATGATGTATTGTTGTATTGATTTGCTAGTCCGTGGATGGATGGATAGAGAGTAGGTGGTACAAATATACAATGGAATATTGCTTGGCCATAGAAAGGAATGGGTTCTTGTCATCTGTGATGGTATGGATGAATCTGAGTGGAGTATGTCAGACAGAGAAAGACAGATGCACTGTGAGTTCCCTTATATGTGGAATCTAAAGAACAAAATAAACAAAACAGAAACAAAGTCATAGACACAGACATTTTGATGGTTGCCAGATAGGAGAGGGGTTATGGGGGTGGGTGAAAAAGGGGAAAGGATCAAGAAGTACAAATTGGTTGTTACACAGTAGTCATGAGGATGTAGGGTATAGCATAAGGAATAGAGTCAGTAATATTGTAATAACTATGTATGATATTAGGTGGGTACTAGATTTATTGGGGTGAAAGGCGGGAGGGGGTTGCTAGGTAGAGTGAAAAGGAGAAGAAGGGATTAAGAAGTACAGATTGGTGGTTACAAAATAGTTATGGAGATATAAGGTACAACATAGAGAATATAGTCAATAATATTGTAATAACTACATGTAGTGTCAGTTGGGCACTAGACTAATCGGGGGGATCACTGTAAATTATATAAATGTCTAGCCACTATGTTGTACACCTGAAATTAATGTAAAATAATATTGAATGTAATTTTTAATTGTAAAATTTAAAAAGGGAGGGAAAAGTGAAGGGAAATAAGAGATTCAGATTTTTAGGTATAAAATAAATACATCGTGGGGATGTAATGTACAGCGTAGGGAATTGTGGTAGCATGGTACAGTATCAGATAGTTTCTGGACTTATCTGGTGATCACTTCTTTAGGTATTTAATTGTTGAATAACTGTGGTGTATACCTGAAACTAATATAATATTGTATGTTATATTTATTTTAATAAAAATCTTTAAGAAAAAGACAAATAATTTAAAGCAAAAGATTTGAACACTTTGCCTAATAAGATGTACAAATAGTAAATAAGCATAAGAAAAGACAATCACCATTATTACTCATTAAGAAAATACAAATTCAAATTACAGTGAAGAACATGGTGGAATTCCAAAAGCATTTCATCATTTATAAAAGATGTCAGACCCAAAATATATTAAATTTGGAAAAGGTAAAATTATAATGACATAAACCAGGTCAGTGATTGCCAGCTTGGGAAAAGGGATTGACCACAGAAGGGACATTGGGCAGTTTTTTGTGGCTATAATCAAAAAGACAGATGAGCTGCAGTGATTAGAACCCTCGTATATTGCTGGTAGGAATGTAAAATGGTGGAGCAGCATTGACAAACAGTTTGGCAATTCCTCAAAAAGTTAAACATAGAATTACCATGTGACCCAGCAATTCTGTTCTTATAAATACATGCCCAAGAAAAATAAAAATGTCTATACAAAACCTACATATGAATGTTTATAGCAACATTATCATAATAGGCAAAAAGTAGTAAAAACACACTGTCCATCAGTTGGTGAATGGATAAATACACACACACATCCAATTTGTTTTAAAAAAAAAATGTTTTTGTATCACTTGAAGATATCGAAGTTTTAAAATTATTCTTGTGATGTGGTTTAAATTTCAAAATCTATGCATCTTATATATATTTTGTACTTTATTAATAATAACACCAAAGGAAAATATTAAACCTAAACCTTTCTTTTATGATTAACTTCCATTTGTTGAATATTTACTATGTACCAAGCCATTTGCTGAAATAATTTAATGTCCTCAAAATGAGGCAGTATTTTCTTTGGTTTACTGATAAGGAAACAGTCTCAAAACCAAAAATCACATCAGCTTTTACTTAAAAGAGTACTATGTTGCTACATAGTCTGATTGTTATTGACCAGATGATATTCCATTTTTGTGGTGGTTAGGTATATTTGAAAAACTAATCAAATATACCTAACAATTAAATAATTTGGACAATTATATTGGACAATTAAATAATTTTTAATTGATGAATTTGTTTATGAATATAACCTGATGCTTCTGATGAACTGCTTTCCACAAATTTTAGAATGAAATTACTGATTAATAATTAATTACCAGTGATTAATTTAATTCCTTTGTTTTTTGCTTTGGGTTAATTGTCTTTTGTCCATTTAGCTACTACCATCTTACTGGTTTTCTTAAAATTGTAAGAAATTCCCTTTACATATGGAAATTAATATTAAATTGCTTATATAAATATATTTCTGACGTGTGTCATTTAATTTTAGTTTCATTGTTTTCTAGTAGAGTTATTATTATACATTGTGTTTGGGAGTGGGGGAGGGAGATAAACTAAAAATAATCTCAGCTGTCAAGCAGAGAGCAAAGTTTTAAAAGCCACAAAATAACTTTCCCTCAGAAACTTATTTGAATCTGATGTTTAGATTCTGTGTATGTTCTGCCACAATGCAAATAGGATACAGTTACCAATCTAGTAGTGTTACTAATTTAAATTTTCTTATTTTAATAGTGCACTAGTAAAACTGATGAACAAATCAATAGAGGGTACAGCAGATGATGAAGAGGAGGGTGTAAGTCCAGATACAGCTATTCGTTCCGGACTTGAACTTCTTAAGGTATTTTTGAAATAGTTTTGTCTCAAGCATTTCAGTGGTCATAAATTAAATTTCTTTAAGGATACACAAGAGTCAGGTTTTATTTCATTGGAAACTATTCAAAAGCTTTAAATTTTTGGTAGAAATCATTTTATAAAAATAATGTGTTGTTTTTTACATTATAACAATCTAATTATTTTACGTTATAACACAATGGTTTTTCGTTTTTGCTGTTGCATTGATCGTTTGCATGCCTGCTGTTCTCGTAACAATATGTGCTAAATGATCTGGTTGGTGTTACTTTTCAAAGAACTTGCTCATAGGAATTATATGACAGCATCTGTCTGATCAGGGAATTTTTGAACAATTGGTAATTTTAATAGATGCCAAAGAAGTCAGATAATTGAGCAATTAGTAAGAGACAGGTCAGGCAAGACTTTGAACAAGATATGGTTTATCTAGGAGAAACACAGCATCATCAAAGAATAATTCTGGGCATATTTTAGGGATCATTGGGAATCTAGTCTTGTTAGATAAAGGGAGTGATTGGAAAGTAATGGGAGACGAGGTTGGTTCCAGATTGTGGAGTACCACTGGGCCAGAAAGGTACTATTGGGCCTTTTAACCTTGTTTTTAATGTGATACAGCATTTGATAGAACTTTCATTGGATGGAATAAAGAGGAGGAGAAATTGTAGGCAAAGAGACGTTTAGACCACTACAACATATAAACTAAAGGAGAAGAGACAAATCAGCGCAGTGAATGTTAGATAGAAAAGAGTGTGATGGATTGAATTGGAGTGGTCTTAAATATCATTTCATGGAAAGAATTGATATGATGCTTTATGCAAAATATTTTAATTAATTAATTAATTACTTATTTGGCGGGGGGAATATTGGGAAACTGTGTGTTTCTCCAGGGTCGCTCAGCTCCAAGTCCAGTAGCCGTTTTCAATCTTAGTTGCAGGGGGCGCAGCCCAACATCCCATGCGGGAATTGAACCGGTAACCTTGTAACTGAGCCATCCAGCCACCTCTCCAGAAGCTCAGCGGTGGCTTGTTGTCTTCAATCTAGTTGTGGAGGGTGCAGCTCACTGGCCCATGTGGGAATTGAACTGGCAACCCTGTTGTTCAGAGCTCGGCGCTCTAACCAACTGAGTCATCCTGCCTCCCTAATTAATTATATTTTTAATAATGGGGTTATATTTTTAAATAGTTTTAAGAATGAAATCACCTTTAAGGTAAACGTTTTTATTAGGTTTGATTTAGTGTTTCAAATTTAATTCTCCATTTTCCTGTAAAGAATTAAAACCTTATAACTAAATATTATCACTGTAAACTTCACCAAATGGGACAATCTCTCCACTGTATAGCCCATTAAGTAAATGCTTATTGAATAAGTTAATGAAAACTATATACTCCATTCCCCCTCTCAACTTTTAACCCTTATTTCCAATATTAGGCTAACTAAATGGTTTCTGCTTTGTGGAAGGTTAATTTTGTAGACATGTTATATCTAACTTGCTTTAAATTCCTTACAGATAGGCTGGGACTTATGTCATAATAAATAAGGGACCAATTATTTATATGTTTGTAATCATGATTAAAAGTTCACAATATTGGGGTGGCCAGTTAGCTCAGTTGGTTAGAGCGTGGTGCTGATAACACCAAGGTTGCTGGTTCGATCCCCGTGTGGGCCACTGTGAGCTGTGCCCTCCTTAAAAAGGAAAATAAGTCCACAGTAACGGTTTCTTTATTTATAGTTATGATGAATGAACTTTTTGTGATGAATTTCACATAAAATATTTCCTTACAGAGTATCTTTTTGCCAATGAAATAAAGCTTTGTGTTCACATTTTGTTCACATCACAATAACACACACCATAAAAAAGGAACATTTTCTGAATTCCCAGTATCAGAATAGTTCAAGAGGTTAAGAAGGAAGTAGGGCAAGGGCTGTATATCAACTGTCTTAAGGAATATACTGCACGGTATTTCTGTCAGTATCTCATTAGCCTCACCTAACTGCAAGACAGGCTACTAGATAAAAATCTTTGTTGTGTGTAGTTAGCATATGCAACCTATGATTTTAAATTATATTTTTAATAGTAAATAATTCTCTTCTTTTAATGGATTAAAGTATTATCTGTATTTATAAAGCTGTATCTGTTCCTCTAGGTTCTGTCTTTCACACATCCTACCTCGTTCCACTCTGCAGAGACATATGAGTCCCTGTTACAGTGCCTCAGAATGGAAGATGACAAGGTAGCAGAAGCTGCTATACAAATTTTTCGAAATACAGGCCACAAAATAGAAACGGACCTACCCCAGATACGATCGTGAGTAAATTTTTCTCATAGTGCACAAACGTTTTCTATGAGTGGGAGCCATAGGATCATTGTTTCCCTTTCACATAGGAAGACAGGGGAGAAGAAAGACACCTTTTGTCCAGAAGCAACTTTTTTTAATATAACTATTTTATCTATCTATTTGAAGCACATTTTAAAAAATAATGATGCACTTTGGAAATTCAGTGGCATAGAAGCTACTTTTCTGTATTCTTTGTTTCATCTTTTCCTGCTTTACTCCTTCCCTACCATTAGGATATAGGCAGAAGAACAAATTGAAACTTGTTTATAACAAAATGATTTTTAAAATACTATTATTAATCAAGAGTTATCACAGAATTTGGAATCTCTGATTAATATATCTTTTAATCTGTGTATGTCCATCTTTTCCTCTCCAAATGGGTTATAAATTCAATAGCTATTACTTTCATATCCCACCAAAGAATGGGATAATCAAGTAGTGGACTTAATGAAATACTTCTTATTTCTTGGTTGTTGGCAGTGGTGCTTTTATTGTTTTAATCTTTTCCTCTGGATTACCTCCCCTCTCATAAGAATTATGTACATTTTGGTATTTTCACTTTGGCATCTTAAAGAGGTTGTCCTAGGATCAAACTTGTGCTGAGAATTTATATTTATAAATAAGATGTGGGAGATGTTGTTTGGAGGAAGAACACGTTGTTGATAGCTGTCGAATCAGAGGTTCAGGGTATATGCAAGTAATTTGAGGTATATCCAAATCAAACCAGTTTTTCTCCCAGGGTAATCATAGGACAAGAAGACTCATGACTCCTACTAAAGTTTGTATTAAGTTGATGAGCTAGTAGTTAAATTTGAGAAATAATTTAATACTTATTGTACATTCTCTTCATTGTAAGTGCTGTACTAGCTAGTATAAGAGAATTACCACAGTCCCTGCTCTCAAGGAGTTTATTGTCTAGAGATGATAATTGTCATATTTGTACATTATAGCAAAAATCATTGACACAGTAGGATAAAGTTTCTAGTTAGTTTTGCAAGGTAGGAAAACCTATACATTTTTTTTTCTTGAGGTAAAAGATTTACTCGTAAAGGAATTATTCCAAAGGAACCAGTGAAAAATGGTTGTAGGCAGAAGAATTAACTTTGGACACAAGGAATAAAATCTCTTGTTCTTAAGACTAATGGGGAAGGAGGGAGAGAATCACTGAAAAGCAGTGAAGCACAACACCGTAGACCTCAATAAAAACCCTTGATGGCATCATTGGATTATAACACTAGTAAAAAAGGAGAAAGATTGAAGTTGATTTATGTATCATCATTTCATTAGGCTAAGAAGAATTAGTAATACATTTAACAACAATTTGATCAACACGGTATCTTCCTTTGTTACTGGTGTTATTTACAAGAGCTGTTACTGTGGTAAATGAGTTTGTGAAAGAAAGACTTAAACAGTGCTTTGTCAATAGGCTGTTTGGGCGTGGAAATCCTATACTTGCATGGAAAGAAATGTGGCATATTCATACATAGCAGATCAGGCTTACACTGATTGGCATATGTTCCAGTTTTTTGACTGAGGTGCATGACACGGAGTGTGGGATATTGCTCTTTAATATCTAGCCGCCCATTGTCATAATTGGACCCTTTGTTAGCACTGCATTTAATACCACTGACCTTATAGTTTGTAAAATAGGATCACTCCATTAAATGTACGACAAGTAGCTTTCCTTAAATTTTTATTTTGCCTTATAGATTTTCTTCTGATTAGAAAAATACTTATATGTTCACTGTAAAAAGCTGAAACTTTAGACAATACAGACAAAACAGTCACTATTAACATTTTATATTTTTTTCTGTAAATGTTTTGTCTGTCTGCTTGATGTGTGTGCCTGTCTATTTGAGGTTGATACAAACATGCTGCTTTCTTTATCCCACTTAATATTTTCCCATGTGGAATGAATAAGTATGGACATTAAGTGCATGGATTTGGGAACAGAAATGCTTATCTTCAAATTGCAACTCCACCGTTTCCTAGCTCTGTCACCTTAAGAAGCTTAAATGAATACTTTTGTGCTTTAGTTCTTTTTCATCTCTAATGATTGTGATAATTGTCCTCTAAGTGACTGTGAAGATTAATTGAATTCATTTATGTAAAAATACTTAGAACCATGCTTGACATGATTATTTAATAATTGTTAGGTATTTTTATTACTCTTCTACCAATATATATGTGTCTATATCTTTGCATACTTTCTTTCACTGGTATGAGCATTTCAGCTTTTTAGTAAAATTTGGCCTTTTGATACTTTTTTCCATGGCTGCTTTAAAATAACTAAAGGGGATTGTGGAAAGGAAGTGAAAAATTAAGACTATCTACTTAGAAGGTAAATGTAAAAATATGGATGGGGAAGTTTTAGATTACAAATTACGGGTGGATTGTTTATTTCTCCATATTCACAAGATGGCTTTAAAACAAAAATTATTGGGGGTGGTTGGGTGGCTCAGTTGGTAAGAGTGTGAGCTCTCAACAGCAAGGTTGCTGGTTCGATTCCTGCATGGAATTGTGGGCTGTGCCCCCTGCAACTAAGATTGAAAATGGCAACTGGACTTGAAGCTGAGCTACACCCTTCACAACTAGATTGAAGGACAACAACTTGGAGCTGATGGCCCCTGGAAAAACACGCTGTTCCCCATATTCCCCAATTTAAAAAAAAATTATTTCCTAAAGTGGCCTTTTTCTTGAAACATTGTATTTCTTGAATTATACTTGGGGACGGAAGAGGAGCTTTAAATCTTTCAATAGATCTGATAATTTTTAAGAGAGCCTTCTCTAGCAGCATACTTCCAAATTGCGTATTTTGCCATATATGATGCGCTGCTGTGTATAATGCACACCCACGTTTTGGGCCCAAATGAAAATCTTTTGTTTTAATTTTTTAATTCAAATTTTTATTTGTTTACATTTAGGTACTTGTTTTTTGTATTGTAAAGGAATTTTAGCATTTGTTTTTTTTAACATTATGGTACAAGGAATTTTGTATAACAAATAATTATAAAACACAAGAAAAGGTACAAGAAATTTTATGTACCAGTAACAAATTCACGGTATCTACATATCATAGAAGGCCAAGAACTCTTTGTCCTTGCAAGTTCGTCGTATGTTCAACAAAACTGTCATATTCCAGGCTGTTCTTTTGCGTATGGATATCATTACTGATTTCTAGAGTTACACTTTTAACTCATAAGCATAAATAAAATAATGAAAAACATTTATATAGATACGGAAATAGTACTACCCGTGTATAATGCGCATCCTTATATTTCCCTCACAAATTTGGGCTAAAAAACTGCACATTATACATGGAAAAAATGCGGTAGTTAATGGGAGAGGATGTAGGAAGCAACCAAAATAACTACTTGTGGTTTATAGGCTTTTTGTTTTTTAACTATAATATTATTTTTTACAGGACCTTAATTCCCATTTTACATCAGAAAGCAAAGAGAGGTACTCCACACCAAGCAAAACAGGCTGTTCACTGTATACATGCCATATTCACAAATAAAGAAGTCCAGCTTGCACAGATTTTTGAGGTATATATAATATAGAGGGTATGTTTATGTTGGTTTTTATTTTTATGGTCTGTGGTTTGATGAATATAGAAGGTAGGATTTTTTTATCTTTTTATCCCACCCTAGAATATAAAGTCCATGGGAGCAGGGACTCTGTTTTATTTAGCACTCTATTCCCCTCCTTTAGATCCGATTATATGTTCAAATAGTACATATGGAAGGATGTTTTGTGTGTGCTTGTGTAAAACATTTTACTTAATTTAAGCTTTATTGGTCCAGTGATCCATTTATCCTCAGAAAGTATTAATAGATGATTTTGAACGACCAAGTTTAAAGTGCCTGACAACCCCTACCTGAAAATTAGTCCCATTTGCTTTTCCTAATGTATGATTCTTGCCTGATTCCACTACTAGAAAGGTATTCCTATTACCATAAATTGGATACAGTAGGAACAAAACCCAGTGAACTCATTTTTTATGGTTTATGATTATTTAAAATGTCCCCATAGGATAAAAAAATCCATCAACATAACAAATCTGTTGTTGTAGATGGTTTGAAAATAATGCTGATTTGATGATGCAGAAATATTCTTGTTTTTACTTCTACCTTTTACTTGGGCTTTTTTAGTTTGTTTTTTTCTGCATTCTTCAATCTTGTTAATTTTAGTAGGTGAATAAGAAGTGTCTAATACGGCTGAAGTTACTTTGAGCATATCATTAAAACAGATGTGTTTGCACATGATAAATTCAGGAGGACTCAGGAACATTTACTGTTTCTGTAGAATGTCTAGATATTTATAAAACAAACTGGTAATTTTTATTGTTTTGTTTTTATAGCCACTCAGTAGGAGTCTGAATGCTGATGTACCAGAACAACTTATAACACCGTTAGTTTCATTGGGCCACATTTCTATGTTAGCACCAGATCAATTTGCTTCCCCAATGAAATCTGTAGTAGCAAATTTTATTGTGAAAGATCTGCTAATGAATGACAGGGTAAGTTTCCCATTTAATTAAATTTAGAATCATGAGATTAAGACTGTTATCTATATCTTGATCACAAAAACAACATTTCTGCTTGTCTCTATATAATTCTCTTTCCCTTTTATCTTTATTTCCTTATTGTCTGTTTTCCATTTTTATTTATTTACTTAATTTCTAAATGACATCCTGATTTCCGTGTAGCTATTACTAGAAATTAACATTTAAGAAAGAAAAAAGTGAGAGCATGAGATGGATGAATTATAAAGTAAAAAATATAAGTTGAATGTTATTATCATAAACATTTGAAGAACAGTTGAGTGCTAGAATTTTGTTTTATGAAACATCGTTTAAAATGAAAGTGGAATTGTATTTGACTAGCATTTTGAAAAATAATTACATTGCACTTTTGGCACTAGATTCATGTATTCTTTTTTACTGATTTTGTGTGTGTGTGTGCACGTGTGCATACATATGCTGATTTATTAGCTCTGGGTTGGAGCCCAAACACACCTCTGCTTAAGAATCACTACTTTAAGATACATGACCAATGCACTGTATAACTGAAGCTGAAGTAGAATAATATCGTATGTCAACTATGAGAACATTATTTCATTATTTATATATCAGACAGAAACTCTATATATGCGTGTGTGTGTGTGTGTGTGTGTGTGTGTGTGTGTGTGTGTGTGTATAGTCATGGGGGGTGGAATATAGAATAAGGGAGATAGTCAGTGGTATTGTAACAGTTATATAAGATGTCAGAGGGGTAGTAGCTTGGGGGAGGGGAGTTATCACTTTGTGAGGGGTGTAAATGTCTATTGCTTTGTACACCTGAAACTAATTAAAAAGAAATTTTTTTAAAGAATCACTACTTTACCAAATGGACCTAAATTAAAGAGTTATTGAATGAAGACACAAACCAGTCTTATTTGCTGGATCTTTGTGGATGACTTTCAATACCGTGTTAACTTACTCAATTTACCTGATCTTTCCAAATAGTCCAGTAGTCCTTCAGCCCTAAATATCCTAACTTAAAGACACTTGCCAGTGCACTCCCTCCTCTTTTCCCTTCCCTAGTTTGGATGTAATAAACAAGGAGGGAAAAACATAGCCAAAGTCTCACTCTTACTTCCACCCTTTTGTGCTGTTCTTTGCACCGATATTGATAGATGTGGCTGGCAACAAATGTGAAATTTGAGACACCCCTTAGGTGATGACTTGGTTGTTGATGGGATCTATTTGTGATGGTTTTGTGTGTGTGTTAAAATATACATAAAATAAACTTTGCCATTTTTACCATTTATAAGTGTACAATTCACCTATGTAATATTCACTCACATTCTTGTTCTTTTTGTTGTTTGATGTTTTGATTTGATTTGTTTTCAAAAAAAACAGAAGTTTGATAACATGTACTTCCTGTGTACATGGGAGATACCTCGGAAAGCCAAGTAACTCTTCCAAAATGGCCCAAAATGTGTACCCACATTATTGTGTAACCATCAGAACTTTATCATATCAGACAGAAACTCTATTCATTCACCAATAACCCCCATTGGCTCTTCCCCCCAGCCCCTGGTAATTTCTGTTCTACTTTCTGGCCATATGAATTTACCTATTCTATATACCTCTTATCATACAATATTTGTCATTTTGTGTCTGGCTTATTTCACTGAGCATAATGGTTTCAAGTTTGTATTATAGTATGTATCAGAACTTTATACCAGAATAATAAATCCATTGTATGTATAGCCTATATTTTGTTTATTCATCTGTCAATGGACACTTAGGTTTTTTCCTTTTATTGACTATTGTGAATAATGCTGATATGAACATTTGAGTTCCTGTTTTCAAATACAGAGGGTGCCAAAAAAATGTATACACGTTTTAATAAAGGCAAAAACTTAAAATTGTAATACTCAATATATACCAATAACAAAAGATGAATAAAAGTCACGTTTGACTTCTGTAATTACAAGAGGTGCTCAAAGTGGTTACCATCAGCGTCCAGACACTTCTGATTATGGCGAACTGCTGCTTTAGCACCATTGACCAAAGTGACCACTTGTATACATTTTTTTGGCATCCCAGGTATTTGAGGTATATACCTAAGAGTGGAATTGCTAGGCCACATGGTCCTTCTGTGTTCCAGCTTTTTGAGAGATCGCCATACTTTTCCACAGCAGCTGTACCGTTTTACATTCCCAACAGCAATGCACAAGGCTTCCAGTTCCAGTACATCTTTGCCAACACTTACTCTCTTCCAGTTTTTTTATAATAGCCATCTTAGTAGGTGTGAAATAGTATTTTGTGTTTTTTATTTGTTTCCCTAAAGACTAATGATGTTGAGGATTTTTTTTAATATGCTTATTGGCCATTTGTTTATTTTCTTTGGATATTCAAAGTTCTTTGCCCACTTTTAATTGGGTTGTTTGTCATTGTTGAGTTGTAAGAATTCTTTATATATTATGAATATTAAACCCTTGTCAGATGTTTGCTAAATCCAAGATGATGATTTTCCCCTATATCTTCTGAGAGTTTTATAGTTTTAGCTCTTAAGGCCTTTGATCCATTTTTAGTTAATTTTTGTATATGAAACAGGGTAATGGTTCAGCTTCATTCTTTTGCTTATGGATATATAGGTTTTCTAGCACCATTTGTTGAAGACACTCTTCTTTCTTCAATAATTGATCTTATCACCCTTTTTAAAAATCAGTTGACCATGTATGTGAGGCTTTTCTGGGTTCACTATTTCATTACATTGGTCTCTATGTCTAGACTTAAGTCAGTATCAACAACACTGTCATGGTGACTGTAGATCTGTAGTAAGCCTGAAAATCAGGAAATTTGAGTCCTGCAACTTTGTTCTTTTCCAAGCTCCGCTTGGTGCCTTTGCTATAGCATAGCACTGCATTGTTCAGCATGAAAAACTTAATAAGCAAAACTTTTAAATTCTTTCTAAAAGTTAAATTTATTCAATTGACTGTAGTCAACAGGTGAGAAGAATGGAAAATTATGGTCTCCAGATGAAGAGGTTTCCCCTGAAGTACTAGCAAAGGTAAATTTGTGCAGGCCTTGATAATTTTTATGTTGAAATAACGAACATTCATAAATAACCTTTTTTTAACCTTGTAATCATTTTTAAATGAGGTACTTTATTTTTAAATCAAAAGTTATGTGTTTCTCAAAGAAATTGTAGTTGTCATTGAGTTACTGTCTGCCTCTTGTGTAGCCCCTCCTGTCTACTAAAACAGTTTCAGTGAGGCTGTTTTACACCGAAATTTGTTTGCGGAATGTTGATGCTCAGAAGCATGTCAGGTCTAGTCTCACCACCATATGTATCTACAAGAATATGAATATTACCTTGGCAAAACAGATGGCTGTCATCGAATTGGTAACTTACGATGGATGTAAATTGTACCTCAGAAAGCTAATTTTTGAAGTAGTCTTTGGGATTTAAAACTATACTTCTTCATTATCATCTTAATAATCTGTTTCCCTTGTGTAGCTTCATAGTCATCATATATTCCATCAATTCCTTTTTCAGGTTGTCAATAAATACAGTAAATAATACCTAGATCCTTTTGGTAGTTCTTTCACACATATATTGATAACAATCTTGAGTGTAAACCTCGAAGTAATTAGACCACAAATATGGAATCTCCTAGGTTTTTTTATCAGAACGTTAAGTGACACTGAATCATACTTGATGGTTTCGTCAAAATAGTTTTTCAGTACTGCAAAAAATATTAGTCTATCTAAATACTTATTTTTAATCAATATCATCAGTAGCGTAAACAGTTATTTTTAAACAATGTATCTTCAAATAGTTTGAAAATCTTGGGCAACTGTGAAAAGCCTGAGTTCAGGAGCCAGACCTTGGGCAAGCTGTCTATTATAATAATATGTCTGAATAGCCTTTTTGGTGGAAATAAGAATACTTCCTTCATAGAGTTGCTTGGGAGATTAAATAAATACATGTACAGCCCTGGGTAGAGTGCCTGGTACAGATTAAACAAAATAAATATTCTTATTGTTACTATCCTACAGACTTGTTTAATAAGACATGTCTGCTGGCAATTAAGTAATCCCACTGATCCAATTATAACATAAATTAATCTTCCCTTTAATTGGAATTTTAAGTTGCTTTCTTTTTTTAGCATGTTAATATTTTATAGGTACAGGCAATTAAACTTCTGGTAAGGTGGCTGTTGGGTATGAAAAACAACCAGTCTAAATCTGCCAATTCAACTCTTCGGTTATTATCTGCGATGTTGGTTAGTGAGGGTGACCTGACAGAGCAAAAGAGAATCAGGTGAGATTTTTCTTCCTTTCCGATTTTTTTAGCTCAGTGTTGGTAGAGCTTAATCTAGGAATTATTTACCTAATTAATATTGAATGTTTTAATTGTACCATGTACTTTGAAATGTAATCTTACGTATTCACTTGGGGTTTATATCTCAGTAAAGATGGTATATTTTTTATTCACTCCTAAAGACAACTTTTTCCAATAAATTTTTAGTCATAATCACTATAGTAATGTTACAGTTAGCTTCAGCATTTGGTTCAATTAAGCAAATAATTGTTGGATTACTCTTTGCAAAACACTATGAAAACCATGGTAGCCAAAACAATTGAGATTCAGTTCCTGCCTTCAAGGAACTTACCCTGTACTATAATAATTAAAGACATGGAGTGTCTTGGTACCCATGAAAGGAATAAAAATTTCAGTAGAGGTTCCAATAAGAAAAAGTTGCATCCTCCTGTGGCTTGCAGACTATACAAGGTTCAACAAATGCAAACTAAATTTGTTTCCATTTCTACACATTTGCTGTCTTCAAATCTGTGAGATCACTATCTCTTCTTTTTGTTCTTTTTAAGATGAAAATAAAAGCCAAAGTGTTCATGATTCGTCTTTCAGCTTCTTGATTTACTAGGATTCGGAAGCAACAACAGAAATAACTAAAGAATTCTACTTGTGATGCATTCCTACTTTAAAATTTGTGTTAGAGGACAGATTTTATTGTTTATTTATGCATTCAATATTTATGGAGCACTGTCATATCAAGTACCACTATGCTTTTTAAACATACAAAAATCTCTCTGAGGAGTATGCATTCTTGTGGAAGAGACAGGAAATGAGCAATTACAATAGCAATGCTGAATGCTTTGATAAACTGAATAAAACCATGAAAAAATATTTTTTATCATAGAATAAGCCAAGGATTGCTTTGTATGAACACCCTGAAGATTAGAGCTGAGTTAGGGATGAGATGTTTTAAATTTGGGGAAACTGTATAGTGCCAAGCAAAGGCTTAATAAAATGAGCTCTTAAATATCAGTGATAAATAGGCAGGATCCCAACAGAGATGAAAACTACATACTTATTATTAGTTTACCTTTAAAAAATGTGTAACATCACTAAATATAATAAATACAATTTAAACTTAAGTGATATGTCTTGTGTATCAAATCAGCAAAAAATATATATATTTTTAAAGCAATTGTTGCTCCATGGGATCAGGGAAATGGATTCCCTCATTACTCCTATGAATATAAATGGGCACAGTGTTGGCAGGACAATTTGACATTTTGTATCTAGGTCCTTAAAAATGTTATCCCTTGACTCTGCTTTATATTCATGAAGTAATAAAAGAATCATTCAAAAATATATATACATAAACATGTTCTTTCCAGCATTTTTTATCATCACAAAAAATAGAATGGTTAATTATGGAATACACATATAACATGAAATACTAGGCAGATCATAATTAGATATTATATATCCCATGGTATAACTTGGGCTATAGAATCAGAAAATTATACAGCTCTACACTCCATTTACTAGCTGTGTGAACCTGTCTAAATCACTTCTAAGCCTCAGTTTCCTCCTCTTATAGAGAAAAACTAAATGAGATAAAGCCTGTGAAGTGTTTCACATGCTCCCTGGCAGAGAGTTAAGCACTCAAATAGTAGCTATTTAATTCCTGAATCGTTTGCCTTAGAAGCAGAGCCATTGGTACCCCTCATTGTTACCAGTGTTCACTTAGACAATCCTGTTATCCAAGAGTGCCCTGTTTTCTCCTCTAGTATGCTAAATAATAGTCCCTCAGGATTCAGGCCAGCTTTCCACATTTCCTAAAGTCTTCAAAATATCAAAGCCATGCTATGTTCCACATAGAAGTTGAAGGAAGAAGACTGTCCTTTCATCCCATTCAGTGTCACATTTTACCATTTAGGTAATAAAAGTCCACTGGGTAGGGATGGGAGTGCATGGACTTCCTAGGTTCCCTTTAAAACCTTCATGGTGCAAAAGAAAGTCTGCCTCACATCAGTACCTGAGATAGACACTGGCTCTCATCACCATATACTTTAAGATATTTGTCTGATACCCTCCATTTCATCAGACATGCAGGCTTAAGCTAGATTTCTATTACGTGTATGTGCGCACACGCATATGCATTTAAAAATTTTAGGAAATAGATTTCAAATGATAGGTGATTTTTAATTTGGGGTTTTTTTTTTCAATCAAGTTCTCTACAATGAATGTGTATTCCTCTTAAAAATTAGGAATATAGTTCCTAATGTAAATGGTTCTTCCCAACGTTGCAGTTAGTGTGGTTATCATAAGCAGAGTTTCTTGGCTGTGGTGGAGGATCTAAGCTAGAGGATAGCTAAAAATGAAGGCAGGTAAGTTTATTATCAGATAGGCACAATGATTTGAGCCTTTTCCCCTGTGTTGAATTAAGGACTGAAAGTTTTCCTATATTTGTACATTATGTCATTATAAGCATAAATTATGCTAAATACCTTAACACTCAAAAAGGGATCAGAGCACTTTTATGAATGATAATGGTTATAGGAAATGTTTATTTCTTTTTTGTTTGTTTATAGTAAATCTGATATGTCTCGCTTGCGATTAGCTGCTGGTAGTGCCATAATGAAGCTTGCTCAGGAACCTTGTTACCATGAAATTATAACCCCAGAACAGTTTCAACTCTGTGCACTTGTTATTAATGTAAGTAACAATCTTGTTTTTGTCAATTACTTGGCCTTCAAAGTTAAATACATTTATTTTCTATTGCTATAGATCCATTTACTGTATGGATATGTACACAAAAGGGATTATATTTAAATATGTTTGGTTTTGTGCTGCTGTAGGATGAGTGCTACCAAGTAAGGCAGATATTTGCTCAGAAGCTGCATAAGGCACTTGTGAAGTTACTTCTCCCATTGGAATACATGGCGATCTTTGCCTTGTGTGCCAAAGATCCTGTGAAGGAGAGAAGAGCACATGCACGACAGTGTTTACTGAAAAATATCAGTATACGCAGGGAGTACATTAAACAGAACCCTATGGCTACTGGTAAGTAACTTTGAAAGTTTCCAGTGTGCAAATATATCTTGTCAATATATCAGTTGGGGATGGGGGTGGTATTTCACATATTTTTATTGTAGTTTATAACAACACTGGGATTTTTTATAGAGTGTTGTCACTGTAGTTATGATGTACTTAAAATCTAAAATTCTGGTTTCTGAGTCCTGTTTATAATGCATGAACTGAGGAAACTGCATTTTTCTTATGGGATCAGTAGTATGTCTTGATTAGAACACTTTTCTTAGATGTCAGCAAGTAAAGAATTATTCTAGCTTTTCCAAGGACCCTCTGTGTAATCTTAAGTTATTTTTTTGGCTTTAATAGCCTTTAAAATAGAAATAGAAGTGTTTCAGTATTAGGTATTGTATTGCCTCTAGTTTAAAATAACCAAGGGGGAAAAATGGAAACTGAAGTGGTTAAAATGCAAAACTAGAGAGGGATTTTATAAAAACTATTGTTACTGTGTTAATAATAATGTTTTCACTTTAGAGAAATTATTATCACTGTTGCCTGAATACGTAGTTCCATACATGATTCACCTGTTAGCACATGATCCAGATTTTACAAGATCACAAGATGTTGATCAGCTTCGTGATATTAAAGAGTAAGTCATGTTGATTTTCAAGAACTCTTAAAATTATTTTTACTGTTTAAAAAATTCTAATTTTTGTCCTCTTATTACTCCCATTAGAATAAAAACCCTTTTATGATTTTTTTTGTGTGTGAGTTTTACTGTTTGTATTAATGTGGGCTTCAGTTACTTCAGTTTGACAATTTAGAAAGCCATGTAGTAAAAATTTCTCTCTTTAAACCTAAACTACTTTCAACCTTAAAAGATAATGCCTAAAAATATCTGTGCACACACAAAATATTCCATGGCAGGACTATGGTAATACAAAATTAGATTTGTTACACTAGTCACAGATTTGTCTCTAATGGAAATACAGGCAAGTAAACAACTGCAAAACACATGTTCAAGAAGTGTTGTTTATATGAAATAGAACTTTGTATATGATGCAGGGTAAAAGGGTAAGAGATAGCCAGGCATTGTCTACAAATGACCTCCAAGAAACTTTAAAGCAGTATTTACTTTCTTTCCCATTGCTGTGCTTTTGCTTTGCACTCCTCAATTATAATAGTATCTGCAGTTCATATTTGAAGTATCATGATTTTTCTATGTGGGACATTAAATTTCATTCCTAATCTTATTTAAGGTTATAATCAACATTTATCTTTGCCTCTTAACTAGCTTTAGTCACTGAAATTGTGTCAAAATCTTAACAATTGGGAAAGATGTTAGGTCTTATCCAACATTACTGTTAAGCATCAAACTGTAAGATCCTTACATTTTGAAGACTTGTCATTCCATTGTTGTTGCTTCCAACACATTAGTTCAGTGATACTGTTTTTATACAGTAGTCTCCCCTTACCTATGTTCCATGTTTTCAGTTACCCATGGTCAACTATGGCCTGAAAATATTAAATGGAAAATTCCAGAAATAAACAATTCATAATATATTCGTAAATAAACAGTTGCACACCATTCTGAGTAGTGTGATGAAATCTCATACCATCCTGCCCAGGACATGAATCATTCTTTTGTGCAATTTTTTATTTTTTATCAGTTACTGTTAATCTTTTAGTGCCTAATTTATAAATTAAACTTTATATCCTAAGTATGTATATATAGAAAAAAAAAAGTATAGTATATAGGATTCAGTACTATCTAAGGTTTTAGGCATCCACTGCGGGGGTCTTGGAACACATCCTCCATGGATAAGGGGAACTACAGTATTTCAAATGCTTGAAAATAAGCCTACATTTAAAAAATTTTTAGAGTTTTACTTGATACATGTTTTAAGGAGCTGCAGAATTATGTTTCAGGAGTCATAGGTTCTAGTCCCAGCTGTGTGACTGAAAAGGGTTCCTGGACCCTGTGTGTGTGTGTGTTGGTGTCGGTGTCGGTGTCGGTGTCGGTGTCGGCTTTCCCACACCATCAAGCAATTCTTGGACACCAGCAGGTTGCCTGACAAGTCAACTCAATTCTAACACTATTAACCCAGAGTTAGAATCAGATTCCACAGGTACAGGGCTCAGTCCCACAAGACCAGCCTCTACTTCAGGTGCCAGGGTATGTTCAAGTCCCATGCTGTTAAGTATTGCTATCTATTTCTCCCTTTAAGTCTGTTAATATTTGCTTTATATGTTTAGGTACTCCTATGTTGGGTGCATAAATATTTACCAATGTTACATCATCTTGTTGAATTGACTATCATTATGTAACACTCTTCTGTTTGTCTGATATAAATATAGCTACTCCAGCTTTCTTTTGGTTTCCATTTGCATGGAATGTCTTTTTCCATCCCTTTACTTTGAATCTGTATGTGTCCTTACATCTAAAGTATGTCTCTTGTAGGCAGCATATAGATGGATGGGTCTTATTTTTTCATCCACTCAGCCATTCTCTGTCTTTTGATTGGAGAATTCAGTCCTTTTATTCAGTAATTATTGATAGGTATATGTGTTTATTGTCATTTTGTTGTTTGCCAGCTGAGATGTTCCTCTCTGTTCCCTTCTTTTGCTCTCTTGCTTTATGGTTTGATGACTTTCTTTAGTGGTTTATAACAGTATGTGGTTTGTAAGTATAACAATACTTATAACAGTATTTTAAGTTGATGACTTAAGTTTGATCTTATCCTAAAGCTCAACGTTTTTACTCCCCTGCTCCCATTTTATGTTTTTGATAGCACATTTTTCATCTTTTTATCTTGTATGTTCCTTAACTAATTATTGTAATCATAGTTATTTTTACAACTTTTGTCTTTTAACCTTCATTCTAGTTTTATAAATAATCTACTACCTTTACTATGAGTTTACTTTTCTAGTGAGAATTATTCTTTCATATGTGCTCTTGTTACTGATTAGCACCCTTTCTTTTCAGCTTAGAGAAGTTCCTTTAACATTTCTTGTAAGGCCAGTTGAGTGTGATGAACTCTTTTAGCTTTTGCTTCTCAGGAAAACTTAATCCTTTAACTCTAAATAACTTTGACAGTAGAGTATTCTTGGTTGGAAGGATTTTTTTTTGTTTTTTATTTTGTTTGTTTTTCTTTTAGCACTTTGAATATATTGTGTCACTCCCTTTTGGCCTCTAAAGTTTATATTGAAAAACCTGCTCACAGTGTTATGGGGCGGGGGGGTTCCCTTATACGTAACAGGTTGTCTTTATTTTTCTCTTGCTGCTTTAATATTTTCTCCTTGTCTTTACCTGTTAAGTTTTCATTATAATGTGTCTTAGTGTGGGTCTCTCTGGTTTCATATTATTTGGAACTCCCTGGGCTTCCTAGATCTGGATTTGTTTTTTCCTTCCCCACCTTAGGGAAATTTTCAGCCATTATTTCTTAATATAAGATTTCTGCCTCTTTTGTCTTCTTCTGGGAGGCTTATGGTGTGAATGTTAGTCTGTTTAATGTGTCCCATATGTCCCTTAAGCTGTCGTCACTTTTTTAATTTAATTTTTTTTCTTTTTTTTCTTTTTGCTGCTCTGATTAGGTCTTCCACTGCCTGTCTTCAAGTTGACTGGTCCTTCTGCTTCATGTTGAAACCCTCTTGTGTATTTTTCAGTTTTGTTATTGTATTTTTTAGCTCTGTGACTTCTGTTTGGTACTTTCTAAGATTTTCCATCACTTAATTGAGTTCTCACTCCGTTTATTCATTCCTTTCCCAGATCGGTGAGCATTTTTTGACCATTATTTTGCACTTTTCTCAGGTAAACTACTTACCTCCATTTCATTAAAGGTTTTTTTCCTGAGGTTTTACCAAGTTCTTTCATTAGTTATGTAGTACTCTGTTTCTTCATTTTGCTTGGCTCTCTGTCTTGGTTTCTACTGTGTTCCCCCAAAAATAAGACCTAGCCAGACAATCAGTTCTAATGCGTCTTTTGGAGCAAAAATTAATATAAGACCCGATATTATATTATATTATATTATACCCAGTGTTATATTACATTATATTATACCCAGTCTTATAAGACTGGGTCTTATATTAATTTTTGCTCCAAAAGACACATTAGAGCTGATTGTCTGGCTAGGTCTTATTTTCAGGGAACCACTATGCATTAAATGAAACAACCACCGTTTCCAGTCTTGAAGGAGTGACCTCCTGAAGGAATTGAACCTTTTTGTTCAGCCCTGCCCCAGCTCTTGGTCATGTCTCAAACCTTTGTGCTTGTCCAAGCAGCCTATTATATTTTTAATAGCTCTCAGTAGTTGAGGATGTGTCGAGACCTGTCAGTGACCCAAGGGGGAGGATCTCAGCACCTAGATTCAGGCTGACTGGGATCCAAACCCTTGGGCAGCAGCTTTTAAAAATACGCGATTATGTACAGTCCTGAGAGGTCGCAAGCATGAGCCCCACCAGAGCCAGGCAATTTGGAGGTGTCCTCTGGGCAGCAGTTGCAAAATCAGGGCTCCAGGCATGTACAAGCTCCTTTCTGGGAGATACCAGCGAGCTGGAGCAAGGCAGGAGGAGAGTGCCAAGCTGGCATCCACAGACTACGTTCCTTGAGAGCAGCTCTGTAGGCCACTAAATGGGTGCCCAACCTGAAGCCTGCCCTTCAGTCTGAAGCTCCAGGACAACCAAAGTGGCCTCCTTCACAGAAAGACTGGGGTTTGTGCCTCAGTCTACTGTGCAGTGTCCTGGGGATAGTAGCCTGCCAAGAACTGTCCCTCCTGTTGTCACAGTCCCATGGGATCAAGGAACACAAACCCCTCCGGCCACCAGAGGCAGGTGATCAAGGCGTGTCCCCTGGCCGTCAGCGACAAAAACTGGCACCAGATGCATGTAAAGCTTTCCTCTGGGAGATACTGTGCCCTGGAGCATAGCACAGGCGAAGCACAAAGATGGCGCCTGCCCTCCCGGTGAGGATTATAGTCAGCCCTTAGATGGGCCTAATTAGAGGCCTGCTCTTCAGGCCACAGTCATGATGATCATCTAATAGTTCTCCTTCACAGAAACACTGAGCTCCTGAGTCTGTTGCTTCTTGCTGTGCCCTGGGGGTGGTAGCTTTTTAAGAACTCTTGGTTACAGAACTCTTGCTTGGTCCCACTCTTGTAGAACCCACAAGCACTGGCTACCAGAGCCAGGTAATGTAGACGTATCTCTTGGCAGCAGTCACAAAAATCAGAGCACCAAACAGAAGTATGTGCCCCTTTCTGGGTGACACCAATTATTACAGTCCCATGTGACCAGAAACACAAGCTCCCCTGGCTTCTAGAGCCGGGCCATCAAGAGGCATCCTCTGGGCGACAGCCACAAATATTGGGGCATTAGCTACAAGTAAAGGTCACCTTTGGGTGCTACTGGTTCTCTGGAGCATGGCAAAGGGAGAGCACCAAGATGGTGCCTGCCAGTCTCCATCCCCAGAGGGTGTTCCAGCAGGTTCTTAAATGTGTGTGTTGGGGCGGCTGGATGGCCCAGTTGCTTAGAGCACAAGCTCTGAACACCAGAGTTTCTGGTTCGATTCCTGCATAGGATGGTGGACTGTGCCCTCCACAACTGGACTGAAGACAGTGGAGCTGCCGCTGAGCCCCTGGATGGGCGGCTGGATGGTTCAATTGGTTAGAGTACAATCTCTCAACAACAAGGCTGCCAGTTCAATTCCCACATGGGATGGTGGACTGCGCCCCCTGCAACTAAGATTGAAAACAACGACTGGACTTAGAGCTGATGGGCCCTGGAAAAACACACTGTTCCCCAGTATTCCCCAATTTAAAAAACAAAAAACACAATAAAACAGGTGTGTGTTAAATTAGATGCCTGCCCCTTGGGTAGAGGTTTTAATATAAGCATTTCACTTTAAGTCTGGGCACTGTCAGCTGCCTGAGCTGGACCCTGGGGTGGGTGAGTTCGAGCGCAGGAGCCCATTTTTCAGATTGCCACCATCTTGTGGGTCTCCAGACAGGAGCCTTGTTAGTTTTCAAAATTAGATGTTTGGGGGGCTCATCTCTCAAGTTCATGCCTTAAAACTTGGGGTATCTGATGTGGCGTTTGGACACCTTGCTCCTCATGGAGAAGCCACAGGCTTTGAGTTCCCTCCTGGATTGTAGCATCGAGGGTGGGGTTTTTTGGTGAGATTGTATTCCAGCCTCTCCTACCTGCTTTGGTGTGGTTTTCTTCTTTGCCCGATGTGTGGTCTTCACTCAGGCAGCCTTTAGGGTTTTTAAGAGGAAATTCTAACGTATGTAACTGTAGACTCCCTGTCCGTGGGAGGAGTGAGTTCAGGATCTTCCTACGTTACCATGTTGAACCAGACCAAGTTATCTGTCTTTTTATTGATCTTCTGTCTGGTTTTCTGTCCATTATTGAAAATAGGGTATTGAACTCTCTGAACGTAGAATTACCTGTTTATCCTTTTATTCTGTCAGTTTTTACTTCATAGATTTTGGGGCTGTTAGCTTTGTATTTATAGTAGTCATATCGTCTTGCTGGATTGAACCTTTTATCAGTATAGTCCTTCTGGGTCTCTTGTAATCTGTTTTTTTACTTAAAATCCATTTTGTCTGATCATAAAATAGTCACTAGCTCTCTTCTGGTTACTGTTTGCATGAAATACGTATTTTTCCATCCTGTTAGTTTCAAATGTTGGTGTGTTTTTATATTTAAAGTGAGTCTCTTATAGACAGGGTATAGGTGGATCTTTTCTTCTTTTTCTTTAATCCATTCTCCTTATCTCTGCTTTTTAATTGGGAGATTTAATCTATTTTCATTTAAAGTAATTACTGATAAGGAAGGAGTTACTTCTGCCATGTAGCTATTTATTTTCTTTGTCTTATGTATTTTTTGTTACATAGTGATTCCAATTAACATCTTAAGCTTATAACAACCTAGTTTGAATAATAGCAACTTAAGGTCCTATACATCTCTATCCCTCTCCCTTTATATTGTTATAAATTGCATTTTTATACATTGTCTCCATTTATAGATATAATTGTTTTATACATTTGCCTTTAAAATCATATATCACAGGGGTGGCCAGGTGGTGCAGATGGTTGGAACGCTGTGCTCCTAGCACCAGCGTCGCTGGTTCGATTCCTACATGGGCCAGTGAGCTGTGCCCTCCACAACTAGACTGAGAACAACGGCTTGACTTGGAGTTAAGGGGGAAGGAGGGGAAAATTAAATAAAATAAAATCATATATCACAAAAAGGAGTTACAAATCAAAAATACAATAATGCTGGCTTTTATATTTACCTTTGTTCTTACCGGTGTTCTTTATTTCTTCTTAGGGCTTCAACTTACTGTCTAGTGTCCTTTCATTTCAGCCTCAATTTAATATTTCTTGTAAGACAGGTCTACTTAAAACAAACTCCATTAGCCTATTGCTAAATTTCTCCCTTACAGTAGTTTCTTAAAAGTTACATAGAATATAGGTAATGAACTACACATAGATTGTCATGAAATGATTTCTCCCGTTGATGCAGTAAATCAGGAGTGTCATGGCTGCCTGAGAATCATCCTGGGAACTTATTAAAAACAGGCCTTACCTTAAAATAGATTTGTCTATTAAGTTTCCCAGTGATTCTAAATTCATCCTGATTTGGGATTCACTTTTACTTAGAAATTCAGGTGGCTCCTTCGGACACTTTATGTATTAAATGAGTATACAGTAACAAGTGGAAAACAGCAAAAATGGTTTGAGAAAGCTTAGCACTAAGCAGTCAAATCATCTGAATGTTTATTGACTACCTAGAGAATGAGTCTTTATGGGCTGTGTGAAACTCAGATTTTCTCATTAAGCTGTTTTCATATTTATTATTTTATTTTTATTTAATTTTCCATTGGAATTGAATGTTCACAGAATATTTGTATTAATCATTAGGGTTTTCTCTATATTTTACTCGTACTATATTCAGACAGCAGAACTTCCCAATAAGATATTTTATCCATTAAGCAAAAGCACCTACATGTAGTTTCTAATAGGTGAATATGTTTACCACTTAGGTGCCTGTGGTTCATGCTTGAAGTTTTAATGACAAAGAATGAAAACAATAGCCATGCCTTTATGAAGAAGATGGCAGAGAACATCAAATTAACAAAAGATGCCCAGTCTCCAGATGAATCCAAGACAAATGAAGTAAGATATGTGTTAGGCCAGTGGGTATTAAGATGTTACAGGAAAAAATATTATGGCCCTTGTCCCACTTGTTTTTTTTCTATCACATAATAAATTGGATTATAGAATGTTTATAAAAATATATATATTTATAGTCAGTTTTTATTGCATTTCATTATAATTGAATGTTTATTACTCTGAAAAAGACATTAAAACTTCTACAGAGCATGGGGATAAGAACTAATAAAATTTACAACTATGCTATCTTAAAAACTTTTAGTAAGTTACAGACAAGTAGCTACCCTTTTTGTATGTTTCCTTTGGTTTACTTCGGTGCATTCATGTTAAATTAAGATAAGGGGTTTTTTGTTTACCAGGATGCTACATGAGAAGAAATGCCAAATACAAATGTGAAATGTTCAAGGAATAATAACCACACATCCTGCTTTTGATTCCATTTTATGCATTGGGTAGATTTGGTTCTTACAGTTATTTTGCACTACTGAAAATTATGTATGACCTTTCTTTTTTTTTCCTCCCTAGAAACTTTATACAGTATGTGATGTGGCTCTGTGTGTTATAAATAGTAAAAGTGCTTTGTGCAATGCAGATTCACCAAAGGATCCAGTCCTTCCAATGAAATTTTTTACACAACCTGAAAAGGTAATTTTCTTCCCCTTACTTGTCTACCACACTAAAATGATTTAAATTTCAGTTACCATCAGCTCAAGTGGCAAATACTGGATTGTCTTGACTAGAGTTAAAAAGTACCTCTGAGTTTATAAAGAAATAAGAAATTGTCTTCCAGGGCCCTGAACAATAAATATTCTTACCTTACAGAGTAGAGTCAAGGTTGGTGGTGGTGGTTACACTTAAGTGAGTTATTTCTTCTGGATATTTCTAGTATGTCAGGAATTTTCAGATTTTTAAAATTATTTTAATATCATTTTATTAAAACACTGTTAGCATTTTTGCAGACAAGTAAACAAAATGTTTGGTACAGTGTAGGGGTGTGTGTGTGTGTGTGTGTGTGTGTGTGTGTGTGTGTGAAATAAAAAGTTAAAATTAATGGAATTGGTCTTGGCAATTGATAGACCTGGATTCTAATCAACCACTTCTAACTTGAGGGACTTTAGACAAGTTAACTCTTTTAAGCTTCAATTTCTTCATCTCTAAAATGCAGACGATAATGATACCTATGAACAATTACTACTATGATATTTAGGCTCATAAAAGTTTGTCATATAGTAAGGATTCAATAAATTTATTAAAAATTCCATAGTATGTTTATTCTGCTATCAGCATATTTTTTGTCTAAATAAGCTTTCCAGCTAACTAAAGTTTAAGTTTCTCCATTTATTTATTTTTAATTAGTCATATCAAGGAAAGAAAATAGTGAATATTTTTCTTTTGGATATTTCCTTTAAAAATGATTTACTATTAGCATTATTTTTAAAAAACTAAAAAAAAGTATTTCCTGCTTTAAAGTGGTATTTTGAAGTTTGTTTAACTTTCCTGTGCTTTGTTTAAAAAACAGAATTCTCAATATTTTTAATTGGAAAAAATACAGCATTTAAAAAATTTTTTACACATTTTTAAAACTAGATATGCTTTAGTTATATCCCCCTTCCAGTATTTTACAGAAGAACATTCCAGGAAGCAAAGCTTCCTACTTTGAATGCCATATGATGACAAAAATTTTAATTAGATTTTCTGTAATGATTTAGTATTCGACATTTACTGTGCCTCGTTTTTGATAGGAATAATGGATTGCAAAGTTATTTGCCCTCTAATTGAATTTACTGGTCTTTATAAATATTCCTAAGTGAGCTCCTGAATTTAAATTCGCTTTATTGTTAACCCAGGGCTATCATGACTGGAATCTTCATACAATAGCGATCATATCCTTAAGAATGAAATTGTTGTTTGTCACTACACCTAATTTTACTTGTTTTTTGTTTTGATATCTGAAACATAATGTGTTTAGACTTCTTAATAATAACTTAGGGTTTTTTCTGTTTTCAATGAGCAACTTTCCTCATCTCATATTCTAATATGTTGCTTTTAATCTAGTATAAATTCAAACACTAGAAAACAAGGCATACATGCGCGGTATGATCAAAAAATATGGTGAATGTGTAAATTTTAAAAATTTTTATTAAAGTAGAAGACACATTGCCATTAATCCCCCTCAAAATACTCCCTCTCTCTTCAAACACACTTATCCCATTGTTTTTGCCACTTTCTGAAGCAGTTCTGGAAGTCCTCTTTCATGAGCATCTTTAGTTGTACAGTCATGGCTGCCTCGATGTCCTGAATTGATTCAAAACGTTTACTTTTCATGGTCATTTTGACTTTGGGGAAGAGCCAGAAGTCGCCGGGTGCCAGATCCGGTGAATAAGGTGGATGAGGACACACCGTAATATTTTTATTTGACAGAAATTGCCATACCAGAAGTGATGTGTGACATGGAGCATTGTCATGATGGAGGATGATTTATGGCACACTTTAAAACACACCTCTCAACCATAGCTCACACTTGACTGACTGTACCCAACAAGTTGAAACTTGTCACACACTGTTACTAAAGTTTAATGTGCCACTTCCTATATTGAAGATCCCTGCCTTTCCATTGGATGGCACTTGGCAGCAGCATTCACCATATTTTTTAATCACACTTCGTATATTAGGATAGTTTAGTGAGGCTGTAGTATATTAGGTTGGTGCAAAAGTAATTGTGGTTTTTGCAATTATTTTTAACCTTTTAAACCGCAATTACTTTTGCACCAGCCTAATATCTTCCTGAATAAAATGAATGAGCTTTGGTGCCCAGGCTTTGTAACATTTATTATAGCTACATAAAAGCCTTTGTGCAAACAAACAAAAAAATTATACAACTTTGCCTAGAACACATGCCAAAAGTGTAATTTCTTTACAGGCTCTCTGTTCTTTCCTGACACTAGTATGAAGGTAAACATAATAAAAGAAAAAATATATTTTTTAGGTAAAATTATTTAAAAATTAATGCACTTCTTGATTATAGTAATTCATTTTGCTTCCATGACACCATTGTGGTTTATTTGTATGCTGTTACCAGGATATTGAACAGAGAAGGATCAAATTTGAACTCTTAAGTTTTATATAGATACAACTTTCAAGAAAGTATCATCGTTGTCCACATTTGGTTTAATTCATTTACCCCGTTTCCCCGAAAATAAGACTTAGCTGGACAATCAGCTCTAATGCATCTTTTGGAGCAAAAATTAAGACCTGGTATTTATATATGTTATATTGTATTATTATATTATATTATATTATATTATATTATATTATATTATATTATATTATATTATATTATATTATATTATATTATATTATATTATATTATATTATAACTAGTTTTATATTATAGTAAAATAAGACTGGGTCTTATATTAATTTTTGCTCCAAAAGATGCATTAGAGCTGATTGTCTGGCTAAGTCTTATTTTCGGGGTAAAATGGTAATTGGTCAGTACCACAACTACCAAAGCACATTATAATGTGCTTGTACGTTTGTTTACCTTTATGATTTAGATAGTCTACTTACGATTCTAAGAAACAAAATGTTTTTAATTAAACTGATTAATCTGTGTGTTTTTTTCCATTGAGGATAATTTTCTTGAGGTCCAGTGTGGAATGTTTAGTAAATATTAAGTGCCTGATATATGTGTAGTACCATTTTGGATTCTTTGAGATTACAAAAGTAGATTTTATAGTAGAATGGAGAAGATAGTTCAGTGAATAAACTGGAAACGGTTTGCTCTGAACTATGTGAAAAACGTGAGTGTTTTATTTTAAATGTTATTTAAGTAATTTATCTCTGACATTTGCTTATGTGCCGTTGATTTAATTTTAAAGCTAGACTTAGGGTATGGTTCATTAAATATTCTTTGATTATTTGATTAATTAATATGTAAGCAGAACTGTAATAAAAATACACATGTTCACTTTGTGTGTTTTTTTTTAAATAGGACTTCTGTAATGACAAGAGTTACATTTCAGAAGAGACAAGAGTACTTCTGTTAACAGGAAAGGTATTATGTACTAGATAATTTGGGGATCTTTAACTCATGTGTATATTGCTTCTGATATTCCTAGAAATAACCTTTAATTGTCTCCCAGATTTTATAGTCTCTGATTATTAGGGATCATGTTGTGGATTGTAGCCTCTAAAGCACTTGTTCTCTAAGGCTTTTTTTTCCTGCCATGAACCCCTCCCTCTTTTGCAGTATGACCATGTGTTTTCATCAGTCCTCATAGGCTTCAAGTTATTTAGAATCCACAAAGCAGATTTTCCTGAAAAGTAGTATAATAAATTTAGATGTGTAAGAAAGAGAAAAATGAATTTTAAAGTATTAATGAGTTAGACAGTTTATATTCTTTTTATAAAGGTAATATGACACCTAAAAACTTAAAAGGAAATTTAATTTTTGATTAACCCTATTACTATATACTCAGTAGTTTATTTGTAATACATTTTATTATATCTTATTTATTATGTATTTCACTGTGTTTTAGGGGCACTTTTCATTTTGATTGAGCAATAAGGAATAATTAAATATTGCCTAGTTATTAATAAGTACAGGTAATATTTGTGACTTGAAATTGTATTCACATAAGCACAGTTTTACAGAATTGCCATTTCTAACAAATCTAGGATTTAACTTTCCAAGTTAGGGTTTAACTTTCCAAAGTAACAATAATTCCTTGGCTTAGGCTAAACAATATCTCTTACATATGCCTAAATTTATGTATTTTTTTCAGTAAGGTATAAAATGACATGCAT
This sequence comes from Rhinolophus sinicus, assembly GCF_057876585.1. Taxonomy (NCBI): domain Eukaryota; kingdom Metazoa; phylum Chordata; class Mammalia; order Chiroptera; family Rhinolophidae; genus Rhinolophus; species Rhinolophus sinicus. The sequence continues at coordinate 141,886,592 of NC_142501.1, forward strand.
ATGTGTAATTTTTAGCCAAAACCTGCTGGAGTACTAGGTGCAGTAAACAAACCTTTATCAGCAACGGGAAGGAAACCATATGTCAGAAGCACTGGAGCTGAGACTGGAAGCAATATTAATGTAAATTCAGAGCTAAACCCTTCAACTGGAAATCGATCAAGGTAATTTTTTTTCCAGTTATTTTTGTTACTATAACTTACAGCCTGGTTCATCTTTTAATTTTTTCCTAAAGCACTATATCACAAAAATAGACTTTAGGAAACGTTTTGGTACCAAATAATAGTGCTGAATTTTGGTATAATTAATGATGTAAGTTGAGAGTACTACACATTTGAAACCATATAGTATTCCAAGTGTGTAGAAAAGTTAAAGGGAAAAATCACAAGAATTTGTAATACAACTAATTTACATAGAAATGTTTATATACATAAGAAAATTTAACAGTTAGGAAAATATGAAAATGTAACCTGAATTTATATGCTTTTTAATTCAGTCAAATTAGCATGAGTTGAGTAAAAATAACCTTTCCACTTAACAAAACTGTTCCATGTTCATTTTAACATGTCAGATGTTTACTATCAAAGCTACTGCATAAGAATTTCCATCTGACAGTGCTCTTAACACTAAATATTGAGGCTTTAAAATATTTATTCTTACTCATGAAATTTTAAGAATAAACTTTAACTGGTGGTGTTTTAAACACATTTTTAGCAGTAAAACCTGAAAATATAAAATAAATTAACATGAACAGCTGTGGTTGACAGAGGTGACGGGGCTCACACACACCCCCCAGTGGCCCCTCGCAGACCCCACGTTTGCAGAGCATTAACGACACAGACTGGAGACAACTATACAATAGGCTGTCGTTGGATTTTTGGTTTGTTTTAGTGTTTCCCATGCCCAAAAGATGGGCTTAGAATAGTTGTGTTATTTTGTTTCTTGACAACTAATCTTTCTGTCAGGTGGTTTTAGGCAGCCATTTCTGTTTTACATTAGTAAGGTTAAATGGAAATCAATAACATGATATAACAGATATGACTCGGCTTCTAAATATAACAGACAGCCTGAGCCTCTGTTTCTTTGTTGATCTACTGAGAGAGGAAACTTTCTATACATGTGATGAAATAAAGAAGCTTTGGTTTATTTTTCTTCAACAGGGAACAGAGTTCAGAGGCAGCAGAAACTGGAGTTAGTGAAAATGAAGAGAACCCAGTGAGAATTATTTCTGTCACACCTGTAAAGAATATTGACCCTGTAAAAAATAAGGTAAATTTAAAAATTTAACAAGTAGATTTCTCCCATGGAGATTCTTATTACAAATTTCATGGCAGGGGTAAGAAACCCACAGTCAAGAGGTTAATATATACTACGTATTATACATGTGTGTATTCCACCATTTGCTATACTTAGAATGCCTCCACTCCCCAAGAATGCTTCTGCCTTACCTCCCCTTCTTTTTATAAGAGTTTATGTGGTCACCCATATAGTAGCCCTCGCCCACACTACTTCTCCCAACCCTGGAAAATATAGGAATTGAGAGTTTTTGAGATCTTACTTTCAGAAGCTTATTGACTCCTGCCAGGGTCAGCACTGCTTTGTTTTTATTATATTTGTACAAGTTAAACTTTTGAGTGAACCTTTTATAATGTTTGAATTTTTCTTTAACAGCTGCATTCTTTGTTGTTGACCTTTTAACTGTGGCATGCAGTTTTCTTAACAACATAGTTATAATACATATTAAGAGATGGTGCAGGTATACAAATGTTTATCTAGTTAAATAGTTATCTATTACATTTCCAGCCTCTGCTGTAAAATTATATATAAAATATATTGGACACTTAAATTATAATTTCTGAGAGGCTAAAATCTTACTGTCTGGTTGATCTATAATATATTGTTCCAAACCCTTATTTTAACTTGTTCACACTTCCAAAGAATGTTTTAACAAATTCGGAATAGCCTGAAGAGACAGGGGCTGTATTTTGCCAAAGCCTGATATGATAGCCTCCTCATCAGGTCTCCCATAAGTTGATACGATCATTTCTTTCCAGGGTCTGGTCCTCAGTCTTAGTAGGCTCAAAAACTATCTTGTTAGTATACTGAAAAAAAGATAAAGCTCAGGGAATGTTTCTTGCCAACCAATTTCTCAAGGAGAGATTGATACATAAACCAATTTTTTAGTTATGTATATGAAAATTATCCAGCAAACTGAATATGCATAGTTAAAAACCAGCACATTCTCTCCTATTATTTTCTCTATGAGGGAAATCAAATTGTAATATGAAAGATGAATAAGGGAGATGGTTAAAAAAAGAACCAAGACATACATCTGTGAGTACAGGCAAGAGCTCTACCTATGTCATCTGTTAGGAATCTTCTTTTTCTTCGTACCTGAGTTGACCAACTGATCTCTTCATTTGGCTTTTGCATGAGTTCTTTATACATATGCACATGTACATAATGTTCATCAATGTGTAAATATGATCATGTGTGTGATTTTTAATGCAGTCTTTTCCTTTTAAACACCCTAATCTGGTGTGTGTTCATTTTTTTCTCTACAGTCTTATTTTCACTTACTATTTTATGTGTGTACACACATACTTTCCCCTTTTTGCCATTAAAATGTGGCATTAAATATTCTTTACAAACACACATTTACTGGTGGTTTTAGTTTTATGGGTTAGGTTCCTAGTAGTGGGAATGCTGGGTCAAAGGGAAAATATTACACATTTTAGATATTTCCATACTGCCTTCTTGAAAAATTAGAACACCTGACAGCTCTACCAGCAGGATATGTGAGTTCTTTTTTCTCTACATACCCACCAACAACAGGTTTTACAGTTCGTCTGAACTTTTTTTATTTTTTTTTTTAAAACTTTTTATTTAAGTGTGTTTTTCCAGGACCCATCAGCTCCACGTCAAGTAGTTGTTTCAATCTAGTTGTGGAGGTTGCAGCTCACTGGCCCATGTGGAGATCGAACCGGCAACCTTGTTGTTAAGAGCACCGTGCTCTAATCAACTGAGCTAACCAGCTACCCCATTTTAAACTTTTTTTAGTCTCAAGTATCAAAACTAAGTTCCCATTGTTGTTTTAATATGCATTTCTCTCACTACCAGTATTGTTGTTGACCACTTAGATGTGGTCTTCTGTGAATGCCTGTTCTTGTTCTTTTTTTCTTTACTAAACTTTTGATGCTGTAGTAGCTTTATGTTCTTGTTAATATTCTTGCGCCCTTCCAATTCAATCACCATATAGCAGCCAATTTGATCTTCTAAAAATGTAATTTGGATTGTGTTTGTCCTCTACTTAAAATCTTTAATGACTTTCATTAGCATGGAGAATAAAATCAAATTTTTTTTTTTACTTAAGATAATTTATTTGCAAATAATATACACATTTTAGCATGGATCATATTTTTTTACACTTTATTTTGACATTCAATATTATATTAATTTCAGGTTTCATAGTGGTTAATTAGGCATTATATAATTTAAGAAGTGATCCGCCTGACTAGTCTGGTACCCACCTGGCACTATACGTAGTTATTACCATTTTATTGACTATATTCCCTGTGCTTTACTTTACATCCCCATGAGTATTTTGTAACTACTAATTTGTATTTCTTAATCCCTTTACCTTTTTGACCCTGCCCTCAACCCCCCTCCCATCCATCAACCAGATAAATTTCGTACCCATCTGATACCATATATTATTATTTCAATATGATTGACTATATTCCTCATGCTGTACCCTACATCCCCATGACTACTGTGTAACAACCAATTTGTACTTCTTAATCCCTTCCCTTTTCTCTCTCAATCCCAGCCCGCCTCAAAATGTTCTCTGTATGTGTTTGTTTCTGTTTTATTTTGTTCTTTAGATTCCAGATAAAAGCGAAATCACATTGCATCTGTCTTTCTCTGTCTGACACTACACTCAGCACAATACCCTCCAGGTCCATCCATGCCACCACAGATGACAAGAACTCATTCCCTTTCATGGCCGAGCAGTATTGCATTATACATATGTACCACCTCCTCTTTATCCGTTCATCCATCAGTGGACACCCAGGCTGCCTCCACATCTTGGCCATTGTGAACAGTGCTGCAATGAACATATGGATGCATACGTCCCCTCGAAGTAGCATTTTGTGTTTGTTTGGATAAATACCCAGAAGTGGGATTACTGGCTCCTTCTTTGTCTCTTGTTATAGCCTTTGTTTTAAAGTCCATTTTATCTGGCATAAGTATTGCGCCCAGCTTTTTGGGGAGTTTTGTCTCCATTTTCATGAAAACATTTTCCCATTCCTTTACTTTCAGTCTGTGTTTGTCTTTCATCTGAAGTGAGTCTGTTGTAGGCAGCATATGTAAGGGTCTTGTTTTCTTATACTTTCAGCCACCCTATCTTTTGGAGCATTTAATCCATTTACATTGAAAGTAATTGTTAATAGATATGTAGTTAGGGCGATTTTATTCATATTTTTTATCTTTTTTTTCATCTTGAAGTCCCTCTACTCCTCCTTATGGTCCAAGTTTCTTAAATCTTCCAAGCTGTTTCCCTTTTCATGTACTTTTGCTACCTCTTTTCTTTGGAATACTTCTCTTTTTATCTGATGGGTCCTACTTTGATATTGTTAAAATAATAATTCTCCAAAAGAACCAATTAGAAATTGATGCTTTCTCTGATTTTTTTTCAGAATGCCCTCTTCTTTAATCTCTTAGCACTTGGGGTAACTTATACTTAAATATTTGCTTGCCTTTTTAAACATTAGTCATCTGTCATACTAACGTACAGGAGGACAGGAACACTGTCAATTTTGTTTCCCAATCTATGCCTCGCAGCTTCTGTACCTAATAGGCATTCGGTGGAATGAATGGTACCTACTTCAGATTTAATAATACCTTGTTTTACCCAGGAAGCACCATCTTTCCCCAGGGAAACCGCATATCTCCGATCTAATCCATTGCGTGTTATTTTACAGTTTAATTCATGTGGACTACCTGAGTCTTGTTCCTTCATGTATTATCCAGTGTCTTAAAGTGAGGGTTAACATTAGAGTAAACCCTAAAAATGGAACACTGCTGTGTGGTTTTTCTGACTTAAATTACTACCTTTGTGAGTTTTTATTTAAGTAAATTTTCTTGAAACATGAAAGTTTATGTTTTCTTCTCCGGTCATTCTGAAAAGATTTTCTGAGAGAAATGAATGTAAAATTATTAATTGAAAAGATAGTCTAATTTTTTGGATGATGATAGTGTTCCTTTGTTTCCTTTGAATCAATTAAAATTTTATCAATTAAAATTCTAATTGATTCCTAAATATCATCCATATAAAGGTAACTTTCATTCTGAAAACTATTGTTCCTCCTATAGTTCATATATGTTATATTAAAATGAGATTTTATTGCTTTGAACGTTTTAGAAGACTTAGTATATGTAACATGTGCTAAACTAGAAGGACAAAAAAATATTCAGAAGAAAAGTAGGTTAATTATTGATGCAGTAAGAAGAGACAAAAGTTTGAATAAGTGGAGTGAGAAATTAAGAACATGTCACAAAACTACAAAGATTATTATAGTTAGATGCATCATAGAGAAAGAAAACATTGAACTATGAAAACATAATATTTTCTTTTGAAAAGTGATACAGTTAGAGCATTCCATCAATAAAAAGGACGTCTTCATTTAGAATGGGTGTGATCGCAAAACTGCGTAGATTTTCTCTATTGTATATATACTGCCTGTGCGTGTGTAATAAGCATTTACTGAGTGCGTGTGTGTGTTAGGACCGCCCAGTCCCTGCCTTCAAGGAGTTTACATTCCTCATAGGGTGCAGGTAGTTAATTAGAAGCCCGGGAATTACAACTTCTTTAAAATACTTTCAAAATACTACTTTCTAGTACAGATCATTGGTATTTAAGGAATTTGTGTTTATAGAATTGTTTTGTGCTCTTTTAGGAGATTAATTCTGATCAGGCTACCCAGGGCAACATCAGCAGTGACCGAGGAAAGAAAAGAACAGTAACAGCCGCTGGTGCAGAGAATATCCAGCAGAAAACAGATGAGAAGGTAGATGAATCAGGACCACCTGCCCCTTCAAAGCCCAGGAGAGGACGTCGACCCAAGTCTGAATCTCAGGGCAACGCAACCAAAAATGATGATATAAGTAAACCTCTTAGCAAGGGAAGAAAGAGAGCTGCGGTCAGTCAGGAAAGCCCTGGGGGTTTGGAAGCAGGTAATGCCAAAGCACCCAAACTGCAAGATGTAGCCAAAAAGGCAGCACCAGCAGAGAGACAAATTGACTTACAAAGGTAACGTACACCATCCTTTCTGAACTTTGAATTTAGACATTTTGTTTTAGTATGTCTGTCAATCACTACTAAACCCCTAGGCATTTGGGAGTGAAAACTGCCCTTGATTTTCCTAAGTAGGTTATAATGGCATCTGTTTTTTTATTTCAATACCTCCAGGACATCAATTTGAAGAGAGATCTTTTTTTCCTTTGGTTAATTTTTAATTAGGATACGGTATTTGGATATTTCTGTTCATTAGACATATTAGGACAGTATTATCTTTTGCTTGGTGGTTTTCACATACTTACACGGGGTTTACTTAATATAAATGGCTACTTTCGGGATACAAAGGTTTCAGAATGGAGAAGATAGAAGCCATGACACATGAACAGGTACCGTATTTTGCTGTGTATAATGCGCACTTTTTTGCCCAGATTTGTGAGGGAAAAATAAGGATGTACATTATACATAGGTAATACTAATTCCACATCTATATAAATGTTTTTAATTCTTTTATTTATGCTTATGAGTTAAAATTGTAACTCTAGAAATCAGTAACAATATCTGTACGCAAAATAATACCCTGGAATATGATAATCGGTTTTGTTGAACTAACAACAAACTTGTAAGGAGAGAGTTCTTGGCCTTCTATGATGGGTAAATACCGTAAATTTGTTACCGGTACATAAAATTTCTTGCACCTTGTATCTGTTCTTGTGTTTTGTAAGTTATTTGTTACGTAAAATTTCTTATACCATAATGTGTTAAAAAAAATAAATGCTAAAATTCCTTTATAATACAAAAAGCAAGTACCTAAGTGTAAACAAAAATTTGAATTAAAAAATTAAAAGGAAAGATTTTTCCCCTTAAAGTTTGGGCCAAAAACGTGGGTGCTCATTATACACAGCAAAATGCAGTATATTCCTGCTCACTAATTTCTCGTTACAGTTAATTTTAATATAAGTCAACAACGCACGTCTGCCCCACCAGCCCGATGAAACAACTTCACAAGCTGCTCATCTTTGTTCATTCTTGGGCTGCGGTTTCAGATTTCCCACAGTGTAACAGTGGTGCCGCAGGTGGAGATCTAGAAGTTGGCCCCTTCCATGTTTGGCCTACAATTTGAATTTAGCCCTACCTTACCCCCCTTCTCTTTCCCTTGTATATCTATACCTAACTCATCTCCCCCTGAATTAGATTGTAAGCATCTGAGATCCTTCTAGGAAAGAGCCAGCTTTGATCATCTCAGGATACCCTCACCACCCTGCTTCAGTATCTTTATAAAGTAGTGTTGCTAAATCATGTCTTTATAAGTACTTTCTTTAAGTTACCATTTATAAAATTCTGAAGTTTGGGGCTGTTAAATTTTCTTATATTTTAGGTGTCTCTTGGCCACTTTTTACAACATCTCATGGCAGCAGATCCAGGCCCCAACCTGATCTAAATGATGGGTGTTTTTCCTACTAACTTCTAAAGACAAATAAGTATAGTAATGAAAGCCAATACTGGGAGCAAATTTACTACTTTTCTTCTCAATCCTGGACATTTGTCCTGGAACAGCACATTTAACTTTCGCCTCCTTTTCTTCATCAGTAAAACAATATGATAACACATTCCTCAAGGTATGTTCTAAGAATTAAATGGATCAATAAATATAAAACACTTAACAAAATGCCTTGTACAGAATAAATGCTCCGTAATTATAACCATTGTATTGAATTCTAGTTTCTTTACCTCTTAATATACTTTTCAGCTGTGCAAAAGTTGAACAGTTTCCTTGGAGACTCTGCCAGAATTCTTTAAAGGGTTTCTAGAATTCTATTCTACCTATTCCTCACCCACACAAAATGTACTGGTCATCACACACAGGCCACCTGAGCCACCTGACCGTCCTCCTCATTAGCTGTCCTTTTGCCATCTAACCAAAATATCCAGATATACATACTTGGACTCTGAAAATATTTCAGTAGCAACCAGACCTTATCTCTGAAAACCCATTGCTCTACTTCTAGGTACACTATGTATACCAACGTCATTAAACAAACAAAAATATCTTACATGCCAGAGACTGGTTTTGATTAAAAGTAGCATTGAGCCTTCTTAAAATAAATCTTAAAATGTCTCTTATAACCTTAGTAGTCTTAAGTATGTCAGTAGGTCAGTAAGCAGTGTGTTATTAAAAATACAGAATTCTGTGATGGTTTTATAGTCTCAGTGAAGTTGGATGGTTAAATAAGGTGTTCATAATAACATTATACTCTGTTGATTCAATAAAATAGATCAAATCTTTTGCACACGTATTTCCGAAACTTATGATTGAACTGTGTTGACTACTAATTCATGATTAACGCAACATAGAAGTACATTCTGAAACTTTCTCCCAAGCTTCCTTTTGTCTTTTCCATTCTTTCCTGAGCCTAATAAGATAACTCTGTCCTTAAATCCTACCATTGTAACTTAGACTTGGAATCCTGATGAGCTGTTCAGCAAAACCTAACTTACTCCAGAAACTCTGTGTTGCTCGTGATACCCTCCTACGGAGATTGGATGCATTACAGGCACATCACATTGCTCTGTACTTATTCATTCACTCTTTCAACACTTTACTGATTAGAGTGCCAGCCATTGTGGTGGGTGTTGGCAATACAAAAGTATCCAAAATGGATAGGTTCTTCCCCTCAAAGAGTATACATACTTCCCCAGCTTGTCAACTCCAGAGAGAACCAAAAACTTTAACGGGAGGTCTGTTGATTGCTACAGTAAAAATATAAGAATTATTTTTAGAATCACTACATAAAAGAATTAAATTCTGAAACATCCTACATGTGGATGAATTTTAAGGATATTATGCTAATTGAAATCAGCCAGACCCAAAAAGACAAATGCTATATAATTCCACTTATATGAGGTACCTAAAGTAGTCAAATTCATAGACAGGAAGTAGAGCGGTGGTTCCCGGGAGCAAAGGAAAAGAGAATAGCTGTCAGTGTTTAATAGGTGCAGAGTTTCAGTTTGGAGAGATGAAAATATTACAGATGAGTGGCAGTCATTGCACAACAATGTGAACGTACTAATGCCACTGAACTGTGTACTTAAAAAAGGTTAAAATGGTAAATTTTATGTTATATATATTTTATTACAATACACTGATACATAAGAACAATAATAGATGACACTTACATAGTGCTTATTATGAGCCAGGCTCAATTCTAAGTTCTTTGTTATCCTGTTAAATCTTTAAAACATCTCTATGTGACTAAGTATTATCATCATTCCAGCTTACAAAGAGGAGGCAACCCAGGCATGGAGGGTCCATGTAGCTTTTAGTCCCTTTGTTTATATAAACAGTGGGGCCAGGATTAAACACAGGCATTGTCATTCTGGAATTGTACTTTTAAAGTAAAATTAAGTCTTAATTCTGCAGGCACGATCTACATATGGCACACAAAACTGGAAGAACAAAGGATACTTTGAAAATACTTGCATATTTTTAAATAGTTAATGTAGTTCATTTATGTAATACTAGTTCCCATAAAGTGGAATATATTTGCATATAGTTAATTTTTATAACTATCACATAAAAGCTAGTTTACTTACAAAAATCACACGTTAAGCCAAGCAGACCAACTGTAGGCCAACCTCTTTCAGAGCACACACAGTCAAAAGCCCTTGCGTTTTCACAACAGAGGGAAAAAAACAAGAGACAGATCAGATGTTCTTAAAAGTGGCAGACGAAGTAAATGAAGCACCTACTGCTAAGAACATTGTCAACTATGGTGACAATTAGGTAGGCCGTGGGGATGGTATTTGGCACAGTGTTTAGCACATACTAGAAATAATCGTGAAAACAGGAAAAGGCTGTTGAACATACATTGGCCTTGGCCAACAATGATTATGAAGCAAGTACAAGCCTCTGTTAGAGAGAAGGAGATTAGACCAGAAAAGATTCCTTCCTCAGGCCATCTGGCCAGTGCCACGCAGAAAGGGCTTTGAATCCTTACCGCCTCAGGGAACTAACAGTGGTAGCTGTGCTTATGTTTCTCCTCTAACTTACACAGTATTTTGAAACATTTTAAAACTATGAACATTCAGAACTCCGTTAATTTGTTTTTCCTCTTAGTGTGTAGAAGGAGACGTTCTAATGTGTAGTTAACCACCAAACGACAGAAGAGACAGACACACTTGGTGACTCAGCTGATGTTTTAACTGTCCCTCAACGTGAGATAACGTTGAGTGATCAATACTGAGGATGCCAGCTTTATTTTTATTTCAGGTAGAACTGTAGCTTCTACCTTCCTACAAAATTCTAAACATACTTCTCATTAACTGCAAGTATTACCTGTGCTTGACATCCCACCTGTATTTTCCTGAGACCTGTTGAGGATTAGATACAGGTTAAAGCCACATGATTGAACAATTCTGAATACGGAATTATTGTAACACTTTGAATCATCCTGTTAAGGTTATCATTCCAATTTCAACCAGTTAATTAAAGAAGAAACAGTTGCCAAACCTGAGAGCCATCAAACAGTACATCCAAGGATGAACCCCTGGTGATAGAATCAGCTCACTTACTGCCCTGGCAGCTCAAAGCGTAGCCTCGGGGCCTGCCTAGTGGAGACACATCTGGAGTGCTGACTAAGGTCGCTTGCTCACCCCTGGACTGTGAGCGCGAATGCAAGACTTGGAGAAATAAGGCCCAGCACCGTTGCGCTACTCAGGGACCTTGCTTTCCAACTGCAGATGCCATGTTACCAGTCTTTCCTTTTGCTTTACCTTGCATTATTCTTCACACCTTTCACTTAATTTCTCACTGCCCAGGTGGTCAGTTCCTGCTCTGGTCACATATGTCTCCACGGTAACATCTGCAAAGAACCTCTCCTCCTGACATTACCCTCGTCTTCTGTACTCCATTGCCAATCTGAGTACAGGATCCCTCAGAGGAACTAGGCTACACCTTACACTGGCACCACCTCGAGAAAACTCACCCAACTTTCTTACTTTGTATTTATATTGTATTAAAATTTTATTATGTAATTGATGAAAAATACTTTTTAGGTCCCAGTATATGCCAGCCATAGTCTAGATGCTTTGTTAATTTCATTTAATCCTTCAGCTCTATTATACAGAACTCTTGATAAATGGTAGCCTCTAGAACCATTTTAATACCACAACTTCACTTATAGTGTGTGGCAAGTACTAACCCCTATAGAATTCCTTAGGTCATCTTACTTACAACATTAGGTAAATTATAATTACTTGTAGTATGATTCTTACTTACATAATTTATTTACTAACTCAAGGATGGATACTTTATTCCACCAGAACATGGATAGTATATACAAATATTTACAGGCATAGATTTTACTTCTTAATTTGGGAGTTGATGCTGAGCATTTCAATTTGTAAACTTAACTTGAATTTTTAGATCCCTTTGGATTGTTGTAGTAAATGTATTCCTTCCACTATTGAGAAAGAGAGAGAGTTTTCCAATAAATGTTACCATTTATATTTGGGGCTGCATTTGGAATTGGTACTTTTTGTGAGAAAATAACCTTGAATTCACTCTATATGTTTATAAAAGTCAGCCATTTGTATACTGTGGTCAGGAAGGAAACAGTATCTGAATAACTACAATTAATGTTGACTTTCTAAGTTTTGGATGAAGGTTGATCATCATTTCATTTGCTTAGTTCACTTGTTCTTTCCTTATGTTTTTGAGCTATTATCTAGTGGCAAACAATTCAAAATATTTTGCTTTAAAAATATGTTTTTATAGGTCTGCTGATTCTTGAGCATGTCTTGCTTACACTTCAAACCAAATTCTTCCACAAAGAAATTATCAGTAAACACCAGTCCTTAAACTTTGGACTTTTGGGGAAACTATAAATTTAAAGAAATTATCTGTAGGATAATAGACTATGTTTTCTCATCTTTGGATTAATATTTTTCACTTAGCATGCTTAGTGTGGGAGTGTTCAAGAATCTTGGAATTTCTGGTTTTTTAAGCAAAGAATATCCTGATTTCCTGTGCTTACTGTGTATTGAGAAAGTTTCCTCACATCAGATGGGTTCATATCTTGAAAGTGACCCCCTAAGTGTGTATCCTCATGTGTTAAACAACCGTACATTAGTTTGATGTGACTATTCCTTCAGTAACAACTGCATTTTTATCAAAATAATATAAAATTTTTCAGAAGCCAAGTGCTTGGAAGTGATGGCGATTCACTTTAGGACATAAAATCAAGTCCAGGAAATTCTTCCAGGGGACGTGGATTGTTTAAAGGTCTGTGAGCAGCCAGGAAGATACTGAGGGCTCAGAGCTAGTGAAGGAAAGCTTCCTGAAAGTGCGACAGGCAGCTTGTAGAAGATAGTTTGGTGTCATATAATTGAACTTGTTTCGTATAATAAATTAATTTAGTAGTCTCTGTAAGAATTTTAATCGCCTAGCTTTTTTTAAAGCATTCTTATTTTTATAAAATGTATGTGTAGTGTTGGGGGGTTGGGATTAGAAGTAATTATAAACAACCCCCTTACTTTTCTCTCCTCAGTTTGAAATTGTTGAGAAGGAGACACAGTCTTAATACTGATTTGGCTGATTTAAAATGTGAAATGACATAGGCCAGGGGGCTACCAAGGCCCTGCCCCTACAGGGAACCACCGCAGGCAGCGCAGAACACACCTCTGGGGGCAAAAGAGAATAAATGGAGGGAGCCGAGGCCAAGCCCTGTGCTCAGTTCCTCCCTTTGCCCTCTCACCTGTTAGGTGGTTCTGCCTCCTCCCAAAGAGGCAGAGGCGCTTTCAGAGATCAGAATTTCCCTCCCTACTAGTGGAGGATTCCTCTAACCTTTTAATAGAATTAAGCTAAATTTTCCTCGTTTTTTTGTTTTTATTTTTGTTTTTTTTAGTATATTAAAATGTATTTGTTTACCCAGTTCAGCAGTCAGACTTATAAAACAATTTGCCACAGTATCCAGTAATTTTCTTCTATAATATGATTTTAAAAGTATTAATAAAAAATGACATTTCAAATAATAGCTTTCATTTTGTTTTATTGTTTTAAGCATATTGGCCATTGGATAGAAGAACTTAATGGTTGAAAATAACATCATTCGTGTTTTTTATATAGTTTAACTATATAGTTAAACTATATAGTTTTTATATAGTTTATATAGTTTTTATATAGTTTAACTGGGAAAGATTCTTTAAACCAAGTAAAGTTTCAGGTGAAAAATGAAAAATATTTTCAGATTTTAGCTAATAGCTATAGAAATGAAATAATTCTGGTTTGTTTTCCTGTTTATATATTTTCTAACTTTGCTTTCTTCTATCCCCAAGGTAAAAAGAAAACTCATTTGCAAAGGGAGAAAATGAAGGCCAAACAGAAGCAAGCTCCAGCTTCTGCAAAAACTTGGATTCAAAATATCCCTGAACAGAAAATGAAGTTAACTTCAAAACACACTTTCTGCCTTGAAAACTGAAACTATTACTTCCTTTTCACATGACCACAAGTCCTTTGATGGAAATGTACAGCAGAAACTCTTGAGAGAGGCTAAAAGCAACTCTATTCTACCCTCCTCCCCCCAGACTTTTCTTATGAAAAGTCAATAATTAAGCAAATTGCTTAACACTTGGTTCCAGTTCCTGCATATCTGGAGTTTAAAGGCATAATACACCATTAACTTCCATGCTGCAGTTTTTATTTTAAAGAAAGTAACAGGATGTCCTTACACTGACACTGAAAATTCATCAATTTTAGAGCCAGGAATTCCCGTGTTACAAAAGAAAAGTCTACTGAATTAATTTTTTAGAAGAAAAGAGATCAGATTAAATAATTTCTTTGTTTTTCCTTTTGGAAACTTTTATGTATAATTCTTTCTGCCTGCCTACTTTTCTGCAAAAATGAGATGTACAGATTTCAGTTCCCTGCTATGAAAAGTGATGTGGTGGCAATTTTATAAATGTTGCTTTCTGACTTTTATCAGAGTGAGAAAATAATTAAATTATCACTTCATATTTTGATTTTCCCTCCACTTTAGTTTAATATAATTTGCAATAAATGTACATATTGTTTGTTTCATAAAGCATATCACTTTAAAATGGTTTTTACTCCTGTGATTATGTTGGAATATTTGGAATTTTAAAGGAGTAAAGACTGTCCAGCATTTGGTTTTATAATGTTTGTCACCAGATTTTTATTATTGATGTAAAAAAAAAGTCAATTTTTTAAGATAGTTGGACTTTGGCAGCTTTGTAAGGAAAGTTGGAGGTGTTTAGGATTGCTATCAATTTTCAGCGTTATGCTATTGGGAAATAAGTGTTTTGCTTTTGTCTGCCAGTCTGGGCTCAGTTTTTATGTTTATTTTAGAAGACAACTGTTGCATCAATATATTGTTTCTTGACATTGTTCAGCATAGGTATTGTGTGCACTTTTGTGTACACATGATCATATTTAAGTTTTTTTGCATAAAATAAATGCTTCTAGATGTCATAATGGTAGTCTATTAATCTTTTTATCATATTATGTTTTCTTGTGAATTTTTTTATATGAAAGGGCTAAAGTCATAAAGACACAAAAAACATGATTACAGTCAACTCTCCATTATCTATATAAAATAGTGACTATGCCTCAGGTTTTGAATTTTGCAGTAATCATAAATTTAAAACAAAATAATGAAGGCATATTTTAAAAGCTAATTCAGAAGGAACTTGAAATTTGTGCTTTCTCATGCTCAGAGTTATAGACTCCCCCCTTCTCCACTTTAGGCTCCACTTTTCCCAAAGCCCTGGCTGAATGTGTTTGCTCGGTGTCCCTACACATTCCCAGCGTGGGTTAGAAGATGTAAACAATGTTTGCATTAACTTGGTCTTGTTAGACTGTAGTCTATGTGGGATGTAACACAAACAGTGAATGTGAGCAGTGTCCAAAAAGGATGATTATGTTAAATGTGAAATTTACTGGTAGTAAATGTCACTTGTGTTCTCATAGATAATCAAGAGTTGGCTGTATATTGACTGAAAGATGGGTCATTCTTTTAAATATGCGTATACACACATTTAGGTATCAGATGATGGTTAAGGAACAATGGATACCAGTGACAGAAAACAGTACCTTTTAAAAGGGCAGAAAAAGCCCTACTCTTCCTTATTGCCTCTTCCTAACCTTTTAGAAGGAAAGTATAAAATATTGCCTCCAACATGCTGAAAAAGAGTATCTATGCATAAGCATCAGAGAAGTCCCTCAAGCAATCAGTGGGCATGTTCTATTTAGAAAGATTTTAAAGTTCTCTTAGCATCAGACAACTTGATTCTTAAAGCCATGCATTTGTCACCAATAAAAAGCACACTGGTAGGGACCTTCTTTCTCTCAACTTGATTAATTACTCAGCGTCACAGCTGACTAGATTACCTAATGTCATATTTAACATACTGTAGCAGAATCATGTGCATCAGCTCATGGTTGCCTAGATTTTGCAGGAGAGGAGGTAGCTAAAAGGATCTGGTCCACACGTCTCTGTAAATGGCCCACTCCTGATTTTGTAATACGATGCAAGTGTCTGGCACTAAGGGAAGGGAGAGTAGGATGATGGAAAGATTGAGCTGATGGAGAGGGACTTGTGTAAGGGAAATTTGGCAGTTTTCCTTTAAAAAAGGAAAAAAATTAAATCCCTTAGGAATTTAGTATTTACATCTCAGAGAAATACAACACAAAGTGCAGACTTATATTTGAGAATTAATGTTAACCCTCTGTGTCTAGTTTGAAGCTTCTTGTATTTGTCTAAAACTACAAGCCAGAATTTTGTATCTCCTTTGATAAAAAGTGTGTATAATGTAAAGTAGTTTTGCATATTATTGTGCTGCACATGGGCTGAATTTTTAAAATTTTTTAAAGACTTGAAGCAGAACCTTGTAATTTGTGTAAATGACAAGTGTAAAATCCTACCATAAAATGCTAAAAATATGCATTGTTTCAAATAAAATCAAGAAATGCAGCATTATATAGTAGTGTGGAGCCCTGAATATTCATGTATTTCACAAACTGATAAAATGTCTGTGCATATTTTCTGTTTAGATTCTGGAGTCTGCATATCTTCCTAAGAAATCAAATGCCACCTTCCAACTTACTGGCTACATCCTCTGATCTGGCTTACAGTGACTGAGGGGGCACATAATAGATGATACATTCTGACAAACATTTGGGAGACTTTACAAGTTGCTTTTTAACCTAAGAACTTAAAAGTGACCTTTCATTTATACTATTTATGATACATCTATCACAAAGTTCAAACATGCTTATTTAGTATAGAAGCTGCTTCATGGAGAGCAAATAGATTACATAATATCTGGAATAAGGTGAACAGAATGAGACCAGGCTATCATGCCTGGTTCCGTATTCTATGCTCAATGGGATTATCATTCCACACCTTGATACTTGTACTCACAAGAGTTTTGTGTCATCATTATTCACATGGATAAACTCAGTAGAAACCACTAGAGACAACATGTTTCCAGCAGTATGACCAGGAGCTTTGCAGACTGCCTAGATAGTAATGATGCACTGCCTGTAAGAAGTTAAGTTTGCTACAAGCTAGAAAGAGTGTAGGACCATGAAAAAGAGCATTCACAATCACAACTCCGCCTGTAAACCAGAGCTTCAACTTTTGGCCTCCCACAAGAGCAATAACCTTCATTTATTTCATTTTGTGTCTTAGTTCAAAGTCAACAGGAATATGTATAAGGTCCAATTTCTAAGGGCCAGGCTGGTGATTAGGACTTCAGTTTGGGGTATTTCTCAAAAAACATTGCTTTATCAATACTGATTGCTAACTTAAGGCATTTTCCTCCCCTCATTCTCTAGTTACTCCTGTTCCCTAGCAAAGACCATGCATTCTAAATAAAATCCATTCCTTTTAGAAAACAGCACTATATCCATTCTTCCACTTGAAGTTTGAAAAGCAATTAATTGGAGGTCAATTACACACCTGTAGTACAAGGTCCAGATCTATGGGAGCCATTAAGAAAATACAATGGTAGGGGGTAGCAGTTTTCCTCATTACAGGTATTTATTTAATCTGTACAGACTAGATACGATGCCGGGGCTGACATTAAACACAAAGGTTGGTGCCTTGGAAGGACTGCAATATAAAACAATAGCACAACACAGGCAGATGTGACTGTTCCAGGGAACATTAAGTCTGAACTTCAGAGTCCTGACAGTGCTGTTAGAAGCAGAAAATCCCTACATTTCTATGTAGAGAAGATGCAATTCTGAGAATTGTGAAATGTAGGTTTGTCCCTTAAGAAATGACTGGGGAGGTCCAAGATGGCATAGTAAAGAAACACTGCCTGCGTCCTTCTGTGAACACATTAAAATTACAACTAAATTATAGAACAATCAACCTGGAGAACCATCTGAAGTCTAGCCAAACAGAAGTCCTATAACTAAAAATACAAAGAAGAAGCCATGTCAAGAAGTCAGGAAGGGCAGAGATGCAGAACGAGCCCCAAAACTCCCTGTGGTGGTTGAAAACAAGAAGGGATATCTCTGCCACCTTGGTTCCCCCCCCAGAGGAGTGAGGGACCCCAGCCCTCCCACACCAGGCTCCCCCCACCCAGAGCCCCCACAACATCTGGCTGTGAAAAACGGAATTCTGACCATCCAGGTGGGATGAAAGGCTACGGGAAACCCACACGTTCTCTTAAATGACCTGCGCACAGACTCACTTGCAGGCACTCACCTTGGGCTCCAGCGGAGGGGCGGTGACTCGGAGACATACAGAGGGCAGACTGTGGCTGCAGGGGTAGGACTGGAGGATAGTCAGCATTTTCCAGGTGAGGGATCCATCTTTGTGCAGCCGGCAAGCGGGCGCCATCTTTCCTGTGCTGAGCCCACCTCCTCCGGCCAAATCTGAATCTGATTGGCCTGTTGAGCTTCACTCCAACCTGCTGACTCACTGGGAACCCACTGAACCCAACTCATACACAGCTGGAGGCACTTTCTCCAGGAGTAGCCAGCTCCGCCTGCCCT
This sequence comes from Rhinolophus sinicus, assembly GCF_057876585.1. Taxonomy (NCBI): domain Eukaryota; kingdom Metazoa; phylum Chordata; class Mammalia; order Chiroptera; family Rhinolophidae; genus Rhinolophus; species Rhinolophus sinicus. The sequence goes on from NC_142501.1 coordinate 141,904,912, forward strand.
CATTGCACTCTTTCTTGGAAAACTATTGGAGTTCGACAGACCCCAGGCAGGTGACAACTGGCCACTGTGTGCTCTGAGACTTTTGCTGAGTTGCTCTAGGCTCAGCACTGGCACCAAACTAGAATTTACATTAACTTGGTGACCACAGCTCTTCCCACAATTCTCACAATTCCCCTGAGACCCTGCCTCACCCAACTTGTATACTGCACCAGATTTTATCAGTGGCTGAACGTTAAGGGAGCCAGCAGGTGGCAACAGGCCTCGGGATGTCCTAACTTTTTGCAGAGCTACCACAGGCCTGGTGCTGGTGGCAGCTGTCCTCAGTTCACAGCGTAGCCTCTCCCATGCGCCTCCAGGTCCAGAAGAGGCAGCAAACAAATGCAGATTGTTTTACAGCTCCTACCAAGTAGCCTCTGCCCGGTCAAAGGGAGTAGCTGACCTGGGCCTGCATCAGAGCCCCTCCCAAGAGGCCCCAGACCCAACACACCTAGGGGTTGGCTTCAGACCACAACAGAGCACTGCCCAATTAGCTCCACAAGTGGCACGCACAATAGGTGGTCTCAACAGGCACCAGGGCCTGCTGGGGTGAATACACTTACTGTAGTAAACCTCTCACATAGCAGCCCATAAGCTATGGACGTGGCCAAACCCCTCAGCCAGTCAGCCTGAGGGTCAATCCCACCCACTCACACATCAATAGCAATTAAGTCTCAACTATAACATGAGGGCACACACAACCCACACAAGGGACACCCCGGAACACCTGGTTCAAGTGACCAGGGAGATTGTGCCACTGGGCCTCAAAGAACACCTACTAAATAAGGCCTCCTGGAAAGACTTGGAGACATAGCAGGTCTACCTAATTCATAGAAACAAACACAGAGAGGCAGCCAAAATGAGGAAACAAAGAAATGCATCCCAAATGAAAGAACAGGAGAAAACTCCAGAAAAAGAACTAAGCAAAATGAAGGCAAGCAACCTACCAGAGACAGAGTTCAAAACAATGGTTATAAGGATGCTCAAGGAACTTAGTGAGAACTTCAACAAAGAGAATGCAAGCATAAAAAAGGACATAGACTCCACATATCACCTGGACACCAAATTCATACTCCTACCTGCTTACATCTCCTCTTGGGTGTCTAACTAGCATCTCGCACTTGACATGTCTGACATCAAATGTTTGAGTTTTCTTTCACTCAAATCTACTTCTCCTCTGACATTCTGCAATTTCATATGAGATTCCTCTCTTCACCTAGTTCTTCAGATGGAAAAAGTGGGAGTCATCTTAGGCCCCGCCCTTTCTCTCACATCATACATTGATCCATCAGCTAATCATATTAAATATAGCTTCAAATACATCCTAAATGTACTCATTTGACTCCATAACAACTCTTATCAATCATGTCACCACATTCTTTCAAGTGGATATTGTAGTAGCCTCCTAACTGGTCTTCCTGCTTCTACTCTTACATTCCTATAGCCTAAAGCCATTGTGATCCTTTTAAATGTAAATTTGATTATATCAAATCCAGTAATGCCAAAAAGAATGCTTTCTATTCCTAATAAACCAGGTCAAGAACCTGTTAAAAAAAAAAAAAAAAAAAAAAAGGACATAGAAACCATAAAAAAGAACCAGTTAGAAGTGAAGAATACAATAATTGAAATGGAGAATGCACTAGAAGGAATCACCAGCAGACTAGATGAAGCAGAGGATCAAATCAGTGACTTGGAAGACAAGGTAGTAGAAAATACCCAATCGGAATAGTAAAAATAAAAAAGAATCCAAGAAAAAATAAGGATAGTTTAAGAGACAACATCACGTGCAACAACATTCTTATCATAGGGGTACCAGAAGAAGAGAGAAAGCAAGAGATTAAGAACCTACTTGAAGAAATAATGACTGAAAACATTCCTAACTTGATAAAGGAAATAGACATACAAGCTCAGGAGGCACAGAGAGTCCCAACAGGATGAACCCAAACAGTCCCACACCAAGACACATCATAATTAAAATGGAAAAGAGAGAATCCTAAAACGAGCAATAGAAAGGCAAATAGTAACTTATAAGGGAGCTCCCATAAGACTGTCAGCTGATTTCTCAACAGAAACTTTGCAGGCCAGAAGATATTGGCAGGAAATATTCAACGTGATGAAACCAAACACCTAGAACCAAAGGTGCTCTACCCAGCAAGGCTATCATTCAAAAATCAAAGGACAGATAAAGAGCTTCCCAGACAAGAAAAAGCTAAAGGAGTTCATCACCACCAAACCAGTATTACAAGGAATGTTAAAGGGGCTTCTTTAAGATGTGTATGTGTGTTTGGGGGGTGGGGGAGGGAATCAAAATTATAAATAATAAAATGGCAAAGTCTATACATGTCTATCAATAATTACCAATTACTTTCTTTTTTTTTCCCCAATTACTTTCAATGTAAATGGATTAAATGCTCCAATCAAAAGACAGGAGGGCTGAATAGATTTTTAAAAATAAAATCGTTATGGGCCGGCCCGGTGGCTCAGGCGGTTGGAGCTCCGTGCTCCTACCTCCAAGGGCTGCTGGTTAGATTCCCACATGGGCCAGTGGGCTCTCAACCAAAGGTTGCCAGTTCAATTCCTCGAGTCCCACAAGGGATGGTGGGCTCCGCCCCCTGCAACTAAGATTGAACACGGCACCTTGAGCTGAGCTGCCACTGAGCTCCCAGATGGCTCAGTTGGTTGGAGCACGTCCTCTTATGAAGGATAAAGAGGAGAGGGTATAATACATATATACAATGGACTATTGCTCAGCCACAGAAGGGAAAGTGTTGTTGCCATCCGTGGCAGCATGGATAGACCTGGAGGGTGTTGTGCTGAGTGTAGTATGTCAGACAAAGCCAGATACAATGTGATTTCACTTACATGTGGAATCTAAGCACTAAATAAACAAACAAAACAGAAACAAACTCATAGATACAGAGAACATTTTGATGATTACTAGATGGGAGGGAAGTTGTGTGTACGTGAAAAAGGGGAAGGAATTAAGAAATACAAATTGGTCATTACAAAATAGTCATGGGGATGTAGGGTACAGCATAAGGGATATAGTCAATAATATTACAACTATGTATGCTGTCAGATGGATACTACATTTGTTGGGGTGATAGAAGGGTGGAGGTTGGGGGCCCATGCAAAAGGTGAAGGGATTAAAAAGTACAAATTGGTAGTTACAAAAGAGTCACAGGGATGTAAAGCAAAGCATAGGGAATGTACACAATAATATGGTAATAACTATGTGTATGTATGGTGTCAGGTGGGTACTAGACTAGTCATGGGGATCACTTCATACATTATATAAATGTCTAACCACCATGCTGTACACCGGAAATTATTTAATAATAATGTCAACTGTAATTGATAAATTTAAAAAGGGAGGGGAAGGGGAATAAGAGGTCCAAATTTCCAGGTATAAAACAAATAAGTCATGGGGATGTAATGTACAGCATGGAGAATATAGTCAATAGCATTGTGATAGTGTGGTATGATGTGAGATGGCTGCTGGCTTTATCAAGGTGACCTCTTGTTTAGGTATATAAATGTTGAATATCTATGGTGTACACCTGAAACTAATATCGTATGTTCACTATCTTTTAATAAAAATCTGAAAAAATAATTAATAAGCAAGCAGGTGCTGTCAAAAAATTTGAAAAACAACTGATTGGGCTGAGCAAGCATCCCTCTGGATGAGCTGGACCTGATGCAGGAGGTGGCTCTCCATCCAGGCTGAGGGCTCCTGGGCGGAGGTGATCGGGGTGAACAAACTTTGGCTGGAGAAGCGTCAGGAGACTGCAGCTTCAGCAGTACACACACCGTTTGAGCACGTCCAATGTGCAAAGCTTTGCTACATTCGCAGACTCTACAACACCTGGTCCCAGCCTCCAAACTTTACTTTTCTACCACCCTGAGTGCACCCCAGCCCACACACAAATTCAGGTGTGTTGATAACTTCTATGGTTTCTTTGAATAAACTGTATAATTCTAGGGACTTAGTGGGCTTCTCCAAGCAGCACATTTGGTGGAAACCCAGCTAGTGAGCCTTTTTGAGAAGAGAGTAACCCTGGTGGTCACACACCCCTAAGCCTCCTGAAACCCTTTCCTCAGGAAGGTTTTGGCAGTTTTGCCATCTGGGTTCCCGTGGCCTGTGATGGAGTGTACCGTCCAAGGAAAGGTCAACTGCAAAGACAGAAGAGGATGCCCCTTTGCATCCCACCTCAGGTTATGGCTGAAAGGGAGAAGGCTGGTACTGCTAAAACTCCCTGACTTACGACCATTTTGCAGAGGCTCTTAAATGTAGCATGTCGAATAGGCCCAGGTGGCCTGGGTCTCTGCATTTATCAACCATCTGGCAGCTTATAGTTATGTGCAGCAGGGCCTGTCTCTTTTTAGAAGTCATGGCTCATTGGACTCCAAACTAGACAGATCACTGCTCTTCCTCTCCATACAGCCACAACTGGCGTGTTTTCTTGATCACAAGACAGCCACCATAGCACGGTAGTCAAGCACGTCCCAGTCTCCAAAACTGATTCAGAGGAAAACTTCCACAAATATTAGACCATCCCCAGTCTCCTGCTAATCCCACTTTTTCATCACAATGGCAATCTAAATGGCACTCAAGTATTTGTCGTGCAAAGGCCTGATCGTCACTGATGCAGGATTTCTATGTTACTGATGATGGCATTGTGTTTAAAGGGTCAGAATTACCTAAACTTTATAGTTTCTATAGAAGGATTAAGGAAATTACAAGTGTTTTATAACAATTAAGTGAACCCATTGCAGGGACACACAACCTCTCAGGAACTGGATAGTGAAGGAAATGGATAATGAATACAGACAGTGCACAGAGTTGGGCTGAGATCACCTATTGGGTTCTGTTGCCTCCATGTATATGTCAGCAAATAACGTTTTAAAAAAATTCAAATTAAATGCGACTCCATCAATTGGTGAATGGATAACAAAATGTGATCTATCCAAATATATAAACAAAATGTATATAAAATGGAATACTACACAGCAACAAAAAGGAAATGCTGATCATGCTACAATATAGATGAATCTCGGAAACATTACGCTAAGTGAAAGAAGCCAGACATAAAAAAGAAACTAGTCTGCTTCCGTTTACATGAAATGTCCAGAGAAGGCAAATCCACAGAGACAGAAAGTAGATTAGTGGTTGCCAAGGGACTAGGGTTGCGAGCAGAGAGTAACTGTACAAGGGCTCCTGGGATCTTACTGGTGTGATGGAAATGTTCTAAAGCTGAATTGTCGTGATGGTTGCACAACTCAGTAAATTTACTAAAAATTTACTAAAAATTTACTAAAAATATACATTTAAAGGGGGTACGTTCTATGGTATGTAAGTTGTACCTCAATAAAGTTTAAGATAAATGAGACATTTTCCAAAAAATGTTTATGTATACAAAGCAAAGCAGCATCTACTGAAGTACAGATTGTCAAGTCCTCATCCTGTCAAAAGCACCATTATCAACAATAATTGAGTTTACAGGCAAAACACCGTGCCCATCCGTGGTTTTACTCCTCACAGGATTCCTTGCTGGGGTCAGTCTGGTTCTCAGATAGGAGGGTCTGGAAACAGTTTTCTCCACTATGGTCATGGCCATGGGACGGGTCTTATAACCCAAAGACACCGTATAAACCAGAGGCCAACATGTTTACAAATGGCTGATCAGCTCCTGCTCCCTGCTTGGGAAGTCTCTGTGGGGAGCGGACTCTGAGTTAGGTCTGGGAAGTGCAGGCTTTGCAGGGAGGGTCAGCCTGCATTAGCTACAATCACCTGTGGAATCCATCTCTGTTCTGAAGTACCTGGCCAGGAGATCTTGGAAATCTACTAAGCCCTCCTACAACTCGGTTTTCTCATCTGTGAAATAACTGCTTCATAGATGGTTGTGAGGATAAAAATAGGGTAAAGTGTTGAAAGCACCTCACACACGTCTGGCCAATAGTAAGTGCTCACCTGCTCACAGCTGTCATCGCTGGTCAAGCAGCCCCAACCACCTGAATAGCCTTGGGCAACATTGAAGACAGACTCAGATACTTTATTCCTGCTTGTATCTGTTGTATCTGTTTTCCAGGCTCTGGGCCAACCATCCCACTTCTGTTAATTAATCTTTCTTGAGCCAGGCTACAAAGTTTCTATTTCCTCACATTCCTATATAGTTCAGCCCCCAAAACACCATATCTATAGTAACAGTTTATCATCATTTTTCAGAGTCAGCATATTGAATGCACTTTGCATGTTTGGGGAACCACCCCCAACTGTCACCTCATGAGGCAGAGGCCATTTCCTCTGAGGACACTGAAAACGCGACTCACTTTCCTAGCCTCATGTGGAGCTAGGGCTCAGACATATGACCTGAGTACTCTCAACCAAACACCCACACCTGCTTTGAGCTGTGGATTGTGACACCACAGAATGGGGACCACTTCATCCTGGAAGGGGTGGGCAACAGTATCCGATGTCCAGCACCGGTGTTATTGGTGCTGCAGGTTGGCTGGGGTGCCCCCGGCAGTGGCAGCGGAGGCTGTGTCTTCACAGAAATAGTTTTGTGATACTGTTTTTGGCATTGCTTCTGACTCTATAACCACGATTTCCCAGATAGTCTGAGCTACTCAGTACCCATTAATAAATTTCTCTTCTTGAATTAGCTACAGCTATTTCTAATTGGTACCGGAAGTAGTTGCGGGCAGCAGACATTCTGGGAAATGGGGGTAATCTGGATTAGTTCCCAGGCCTGGTTAGGGTGGAAGGCAGTGAGAATCCAGTAGCAGGTACTAAGGGGTGGGACTTCTGCTGACCATGGTCACAATGGTGAAACAGTTAAATCAGATTATCATCTGCTATGGACTGAATTGAGCCCCCACCCCCACCCGGCGTCATGTTAAGGCTCTAAACCCCAATGTGGCTGCATTTGGAGGGAGGGCTTTTCCGAGGTAATTAAGGTTAAATGAGGTCATAAAAGTGGGGCACAGATCTGAAAGGATTAGGGTCCTTATAGACACCAGAGCAGTAGCTTGTGTACTCTCTCCACCTGCACACACCAAGGAAAGGCCACATGAGGACGCAGCAAGAATGTGCCCGTCTACAATCCAGAGAGGCTGCTCCAGAAAAAGGACCAACTGGAGGAAAACCATCTAGGGGGTGGGGCTTCCTCAGTGATCCTGACGCTCGCGGCAGGAGCCTTCAGTGGTCTGGTTACAGAATGGTTTTCTGCCCCTTCCACAGGGGACAGGGATTTTTACTTTTTCTTTCCCCAGCCTCGTCTGATCTTCACCTGTACACTAGAGTGAAGGGTTGCTTTCCTTCCCCAGCAGCTACAGCCCTTTTTTTTTTTTTTAGGGGAGAAGCGTTCAGTCAGGGCTTGGTTTCTTTCCCACAGCAGCAGCTGCTCACCTCTCGCAGGCCTGCACCACCAGGCTTCCTCCTGAGTGCCCCAGGAGGGCCGCAGAAGCACGTGTGAATAGGTGGAAACTCCTCTGTGTCTGACGTACCTGTATTTAGATTTCAGGGCATTTGGTTACTTCAGTTCTCTGATGGGTTCAAGGAAAGCTATGACTTTGTGGATTATCTGGCTTTTTCTCGTTAGGGTAGGAACCACCTTCTTTACAGCTTTCTATATTCCAGGCAGAAGACAGAAGTCCTTAAATCTACAATAATTAGAAAAAGAAACTGAACTTCAGTTATTTAAATTGTGTCATTCTATATGACAATTAGGAGTTTTTGTATTTGAATATTTCTATTAAAGTCGCTAAAATCAATCGTGAAAAGCAAAGACTCTGAGAGTATTGCTTTTATGGACTATACAGTAATATTGGACTTTTATGAAATTCTGACACACTGATCCTTATGTTTAAGACTTTTCTTATAATTTGTTTATCTGTTGCTTCATAAAATACTTTTTAAAATTAAAAGTGTTCTTCACTCAACTATAAGTGAGGCTAGATGACAAATCTGGGTATATTCTTTTTTGAACATTAATATAGAAAGATCAATTTTGAAAGTCATTAATAAATTTGGAGAAGGCTCAAAAAATAGAAATAGCAATACTAGTCATTGTACAAAGTCTAATATCTCAAAAAATACATTAATGTAATTTAAAACGTAGTCTATTTTCTTTTGTATTGTAAAATTGACATTATACATATATGAAGTTCAAGAGAAAAAATTTCAGTATTTTTTTGTATTATTTCATGATTACTGAAAATAATTTTGTAGCATAAAGGACATTAAAAAATGATCCACTCCAGGTGTTGAACACAAGGTATTGTCACTGATAGAAAACTGTTACAATATTGATTGAGATGAGTGATCTGTATTATTAAATAGGAAAAACCTTTCCTGTTCCACAATAGAAGGGAGGGATGTGGGAGGAATCCAGACAAGTATCATACTGAAAACACCCCAATCTAGTGAGATGCTAGCTAACTGGAAGATGAATTTGGATCAGATATAGGGAAATCATAATGGTGATACTTGTCAACTGCTGCCTCATAACCAGTTGCAGATACAAGGACTACAGCAATGAACTGCATTTACTGTAGCACTTTAACACCTATTTACATATGTAATTTATATGAAAATTTAAGTATATATTTTAAAACTATTTTCCACTTTTTTCTTCTGAACTATTTTATATAGATATGCTTTTCACTTCACTTTTCCATTTAGCCCACAGGTCACATAATATCTAGACAGGATCCGCGTTAGGAGAAATAGCCGTGACCCAGAAGCCCTGGACTTGGGACTGAACCCAGTACCGACGGGCATTCTGCACCCGCCCTCTGAGAGCGCGTGAGCACTTTCGGATGCGTAACAATGTCGTGCTTGCATAGTCAGTCTTCTTTCTTGTCCTTTGGTCTTGACTCTTCTCTTCTCCTTGGCCCTAATACAGTTATTTTACCATTCATTTGTTCTACTTGCTCTTAAAACTTGCCTCAAATCTTTTTTTTCTTTTTTTTTGATACTTGTCAATGTATAAATAAAAAGAAGGTAAAGAAGCAAACCCTTCAAAGAAAAATATAAGGCCCTTATAAACAGAGCTATTTTACACTCAATTCGCTTTTCCTCCCCCCCCCCCCCACTCATTTCTTAGAATAGCCCTTCATCTGCCTTTCAGAGGCCTCAAATCTGATCACTAAGACTTAGAATTACCCAAGTCCTTCGGGGATTTGGAGTTGAGACATTGGACATTTCTGTTTGGTTATTTAGATGCTTTAGTTTCCAAAATGTTGTCCGTGAGCATAAACTGCCTGATATCTTTGGTGTGGTTTAGGAAGAGCACCTTCGGGACTGTTCCCACAGACCAAAATGGTTCATAACAAGAGGAGTTCCAAACCTCAGGCAATATTCAGCACCAGTTCTCTGCTAGTCTCTATGCTGGGAATAAAGGTAAAAAAGACATGATTCCAACCCTTAAGGAAACGACTGACATGAAAACAAGCTGTGCAAATGCAGTGGGATGTTTCCCATAATAAAAGTTTACACAAAGAACTTAGTCTAGAAAAACATTTACTGTGCCTGAATGAGAGGGAGTTTAGAGAGACAGACGGAAGGTTTCAGAAAAGTGACATTTTAGATAAATAGGATTTTCAGAAGGAAGACAGGTATTTCAGACGGGGTACGGATATGGGGTGAATGTGGATTTGGAGATAGTTTAAATCCCAGCTACATGATTCATTAACAAACGTATACATTATCTGAGGCAAATCACGTCTCAGCTTGAGTTTCTCACCAGCAAAATGAGAGCGTGTGCCTGAAAGATCTCTATGGTTCTTCCTACTGACGATATATTTGCCGCCATCTACACTCCAGACAATAATTCCTTCAAAACAGTAACAATATAGTGTACAGCATTTTAGACCTATTTTATATATTTCTTGGTTATAATCCATACGTGTTCTGTATCCCAGTGTTCCCACCAAGAGTATTTTTCATCTCCCCATCTTCAATTTCTCTCCCCACTGCCTTTTGTCATAAAATGTACCTGCGTACAAGTTTCTCACACCTTAGAAAGCAAACCTTCACCTGCCTCTACTTGGTAATTGGTAGTTCCCTTTTAAGGAGCTAAACTCTACCGAAAAAAAAAAATTTAGCTCACCACTCTGTAACTTCTAAACAAGCTGTTAAGCCCATCATTTGATCAAAACTGTTCAGAGATTAGAAGAAAACTAACAAAATGCTGATAGTATTGCCCATAGGCAATGATTGGCTCTAACCTGCTCCATCCATCTTGCTGATGGTACCTTCCTGGGTCCATTTCCTCTGCTCCTCTTGGTATTTATTTCTTCAGTACACACCTAATTCAATTCATTTGACATTTATTGAGTGCCTATTATGTCTCAGGAGAGTAACAAGATTGTGTTTAAGGAGTTTACAATCAACCGGGTAAACAACTAACCAGAATGGAAGTTAGAATGAAAGTACTGGAACACTTATGAAGTTCGATGGGATATTCGGGAAGGTTCATGGAGGTGGTGGCATTTGGAGGCAGACTTGAAGGATGATTTAAATTTACAGATATGGAGAGAATCATATCCAAAAGAAGAAACTGTAATTTTAAATGTACGAAGCAGGAAGCACAATGTGTACTTAGAGAAACAGTACTATAGGGAGAAAATGGCACATCTTTTAATGTAAACTTATTTTTATGAAAAGAATAAATGGTTAAAGAAACAAAAGGCTTAAATGAAAGTGTTCTGCCCAGCCTTTTCTAGTCTATGGTCTCTTGAGAGAGAAGCTTTCTTAACTGTGTCTTCAAACAGTTGCCATCATATTTTTAATATGCTTTGAATACTATTTTTTAATTTATAAATTCTGGATATATCTAGTCTGCTGTGAGATGAAAATCTGGCATTCTTAGAATCCCCCCAGCCCCATCTTGCAAATAGATTCATCACTACATTTGGATAAATCAATCATCAGCATTTACTGCCTTGCAAATGTTCATGAACTATCATGTGCATTTTCTTTTTCTTGAGAGGACCTATAAAATACCAGCTCTGCAGCCATACTGGAGTTCAAACCCTGGATATGGCACTTCCTACCACTGTTAACTCTGAGCAAGTCATTTTTCTGCCCATTGCCTAACCTGTAAAATGAGGATAAGGTCTAGTTATAAAATGTTTAAATGAGATAATACATGGAAAAGTACTCAGAACAATTACTGACACTGAGTATACACTCAAAAAATGTCAGCTATTTCTATTACTGTATGGTTTTGTTTTAGTTTACAACTTCCTCTTGTACATTTGTTGTTCCATCCACATAGGACATAAAATGTACAACTCCAGAGGTGCCACTCACACTGAAAGAATAAATGAGGTTATGCAACAAAGCAATGTGTCTCCATATTGAGTATTTTATCAGATCCTCTTTACTAGGAGTCCTCCCTCCCGAAGACCTTTGTCCTGTTCTAAGTAAAGCTGGGAGCTTTTTGTTGTCATCATGGGTCTTTCATGTATTGCTCCCCTGAATTAGATCCACTGTTTCTTTGACCGCTAGTATCTTTATTTCTTGATAGACTTCATTTTCCTATAAAAAAAATAGCTACAAGCAACTTAATATGGTAAGTAAATATTCTGAATGTTAAAAAGGTTTTACTCCGTCCTAATAAATGACTTTTAAATATATATAGAATTTAATCCTAATATTTATATGGAAAATAATTTTAATTAACATTTAAAAAGTTCCACGGTCTTCTAAAATACAGTGTACTTTTTAAGAAATCTGATGCTATTTATTCTTGCTTTATTCTTCAAGAGAACTTTAGGATCCTTTCTTCTGCCCAGTTCTTTAAAGTCTGACAGATATGTCTTTTTTCATTGACTGCACTGAGCTGGCGGACCTTTCAATCTGGAAATTTGTGTCCTTCAGCTCTGAAATGGACTAATTGGTAATCTCTCTCATTTTCTCTATTCTCTTGGTGGAGTTTGTTTTCTTTCTGGGATTAGTTGTCAAATCTTCTAGGTTGATCCAGTATATTCATCATATTCTTGCTTCGGTTTTCACCTGTCTTGTTTTTTCCCATTGAGACATCCTCTTTATTTACTACCCTTCTATTCATTCATTTACAAGTATTTACTGATGACTGACCTGATATATTTTTCTATGTTCCATGCAATCCACGTTCTGGGCATTGGAGATAAAGTAGTAAGTCAAATCCCAATCCTCATGCTGGGTAAAATTAAAAAGCAGGTTAATAGTACCATAAAGAAAATTTAATCAGGGAGGGGGAGAGCTGAATAGAGGCAAAACCTGTTTTAGGATGACCATGGAAAGCCTGACATGTGACAGCAACATACAATGATTCAGCAAAACATGTGAGAATCTGGGGGAGGAGCACTCCAGGCAGAGAGAACAGGCTAATCAATGGACCTGAGACTGAAAGTAGTCTGGTGTGTTTGACAAATGCCAAGAGGCTAGTATATCTAGTGTGGGGTGAGCAAGGGAGAGAAGGGGAGGCCAGAGAAACCACCAGTAGAAGGGCAGGTATTGTGGGCATGGCATGGAGCATGCATATTATTCTAAATTTAGTCAAAAGCCATTTTGAGCAGGCAAGTAGCACTTAAAAAAAACATAGCTATGTGGCTGATGGACTTGTAGCTCACGAATGGACACGGACACATATGAGGTCAAACAAATGTGAGTAGGGAAGTAGCAGACAGCAGTAAATGAAATTAGAACCAGAATATATTCAAAACTTAGTAAGAGGTGCTAATATGGGCTGTTAGGCAGAGAAAGGAGTGAAGGATGATTCTGAGGGGTTTGGCTTGAGCAACTGGATAAATGATGGTTACCATTCAACTGCCTGAGGAAAAGGAGGAACCAGATCTGGGAGATGCTGGAGTGGGAACGATTGTTTTGTTGTTGTTTTAAATAGGGGCGAGTGCAAACACAGTCCCCCACTACCACAAATTATGCAGTCAAATTTCCCACATTTGGGGAAATTGCAGGGGTCAGCACAATTGCAGGAGTGCAATGGATAAGCCTCGCCCTGGGAAAACCACCTTTGCGATCATGGTATCTCCCTGCCAGGTAAGTATTGATTCTGTTTTTTTTAAACATAAGTTTGAAATGTCCCAAATAATGGTTAAAAGCATGGAGGTAACTGCATGAGTCCTGGACTGAATGGGCTATGGAGTCTACAAAGGTTTCCTTTTTCTCTTTAAGATGGAGGTATTATAATCAGTGTGTATGGTGATGTAAAAAGGGAGAAATTAACAATGCAGAAGAGATGGTAGCCAAGTCCTTGAATAGAGGAAGGGAAGACAGTGTAACAGATGCAGGCATGCAGATACATTTGATGATGAAAAGATGTTGTGCTCCTCGCTTCTACCTCTCAGTAATGTGAGGAATGAATTCATTAGCTGTGGGGGATTAGGAGCAGCTGTTGGAGATTCAAGCCAAGTAAATTGTGCAAGTGTCACCTCAGAGAATGGAGGATTGAAATGATCAGGGAGATTGAAGCTAAGTGCTAAAGGCCCACTTGAAAAGAATGGTTATCAGTTCAGTGAGACTAGTCAGCCCTTTTTTCTCCAGGTAAATTCTGCTATGCAGGTACAGTAGACTAGGCAAAGAAATGAGACCTTGTAAGGAATGTCAGGGAGCAAGGGTCAAGATGACTACAATGATGGTCCATGGAATCTAGGCTGGGTAAAGGTGAACAACAGAGTGCACCTGTCTCGCCTTCAGGAATGTAGAGTGTGGGATTAAAAATTGCTACTGAGGACTTTAAATCAATCATATCAATAATCACTTTAGACATAATCTCTACATCTCTTCATCTGAGAATTGCTACCCCAATCTAGGTAGGTCTCTTTGTTCACTTCCTTTTTCTCTCTACCTCAGTTCCAAAGCTTCTGCTTCAGTCAGTGGGTGCCCCTTACCTATACCTACCCTGCCCCCAAAGTCAGCCTTTCTTAATGCTTTTGTGCATGCAACAGCACTCCCTCAACCTAAATTCTATTACTAAGTGTAGGGGTTAGGGATAAAAATAAGGAATTGATACTAGGTATAATTGATGGAACAGAAATGTAATTAACTTACTGTTACATGCGAAGCCGAGAATTACTTAAAAGAGGGCTAAGCGTGTTGCTCCATAACCTGGAGGTAACCTCAAAACAATAACTAGAGACATTTAAAAGCTATTTTCTCTGTGGCTAGAGGTAGAAAGAGGTTCATAGATTCTTCCACTACGAACTCTTCACTACCACTGATTTTAAAAAATACATTTTAAATGATTTTTTAAATGAAGAAAATCAGCCATGCTAATAATCATTACCTCAGCAGACTGTTACCCTGAATTTGTTTCCTTATAAAAATTTTGCATTTTGATTTTACCTGTCCTGACTTCTTAGAGTTAACCTGAGAGGAGCTACACCTCTCCTCATATACACCGAAGTATGACATTATGCAATTAAGAACTAAAGTGTCTGTAATGGAATGTTTAGGGCCAGATTTTGCGGTTTAGGAGATAATTTTCTATGGGTCCCATAAACCAAGAACACTGATATGTATTCTATTATTCCCCAAATAGGAACAATGTATTCTATTATTTCCCAAATAGGAAAAAAGTACGTTTGGTGCATGTAAACTAACGTCAGCAGTAGTCCCAGAACGCTAAATACAACTGAAACTACTTCACCAAAACAATCTGTTTAATTCACACCATGAGAACTGGTTTGGATACATTTTCCTTGAAGACCTCGCTCCCACCTGAACTGGTTTTCCTTTTCATGCTTGCAAATGATCTCTCCACATTTCCTATTTTTAAGGAAAACAAGAATAGTATTTTAGATCTCAAAATTCTACCAAATTTAGTAGGTACATAGAATAGCAATATTATGGGATTTCTACTAAAAATAACCTGTGACTCTGAGTATCTAACCCATTAATTTGTTTTTTAAAAAGGAGAAAAAATGATGGGAAAAAAAGGTAGAAGAGACTGGAAGTTTCCCCTTTTCCTTAAAATTCTGTAATTCTATAAATATGGTTAGAAGATACCACTGGAATGTCATTAATCTGTTCCTTAATATTGCTTACGACAGGTCATTCATCTATCAATGCAAATCATGAGTGTATATAGAAAGGACTGTGTCTCATATTGAAAATGAAGAGCTGCAGAGTACAATCAAGAGCTGAATGCTAGCTATGTAAGTAAGCGAAGAAAAGGCACTACTAGTTGCTCTTAAATCAAGTTAGGTATATTCTGTACATGCAACAAAATTTTTATGTATACAAAGAACTAGGTATATTAATTCAGTAAGAAATATACTCTGGGTTTCTCAAAGTTGTCCAATTTTATAGTGTTTACCTTGTTTTATCTATGTATATTGAAAAAAGGCTCTTACGAGTATTGCAGACTGAGTATTTAAACAGCTTGGCCTTCTTGACTTTGGCTCAGCATCTTATTAAAAGGTAATTTACAATAGAAAGATTAAATAATAAAGTTGTGCTTTAATGTATTTTTACTGAAATTAAATGGGTGAAATGAACATTACAACATGAATACATGGATCGTATATTGATATAGGACACTTAAAAGCTTTATTAGAGAATTCATGTTATTCACTGAAAATCTTTAATTCTTTGATGACCAAAATCAAAACATGTACCAAGTATTTACTACCCTTTAAATTTGACCATCCTTTGCTAGGGATTGGCGTGAGAGCTCACTTGAATTCCATTTGTTATCCTTGATTTTTAGTATGTAAAGATCCAGCTTGCTCCATGACAGAGCATTTCATACTGTTATTCCAGTCAGGAGCAATTCCATTTCCAGGCTACAGAAACTCATAGGACTGCTGAAAGCTGGTTATGAATGCCCTAGAGACACAAAGTAACAATCAGTTTTGCTATGTGAAATAACTAGTACAAATCCTAATCAACACCACCTCTTCTAATTATCAATAGTAATCGAGGCAAGGACAATCCAAAGATAGTGACCCAGGACTTCTGAAACAATTGAGAGTCCTTTCCACTGTAACAGGCACGCTTTCCAGAAAGATTTGTGTGCACATAT
Source organism: Rhinolophus sinicus (assembly GCF_057876585.1). Classification (NCBI taxonomy): domain Eukaryota; kingdom Metazoa; phylum Chordata; class Mammalia; order Chiroptera; family Rhinolophidae; genus Rhinolophus; species Rhinolophus sinicus. The sequence continues at coordinate 141,920,982 of NC_142501.1, forward strand.
GAAAACAATAAATAGTATTACTTTTGGTACCAATTAACTCTGGATTACTCTAAATTTTGGATTAGAACCTAGCCAAATACTGTTCTATTTTCAAGTAACTTTAATAGAAATAAACAATTTCAACACATTTTTAAATTCAAAGACCCAATATAATTTATTGCACCTATCACCATATGCTCATCACTTTGAAACTTATCTAAGAGAAATCTCTACCTGGTTCTTTTTTCTTGTTAAAGTAATGTTGAGGCTTAACTGCCTGTCCATAGATGAGTACCCAGAAAGAAGATATAAACCATTTTCAGGGGAAAACATGCATGCATTTATTTTTAAGAATTCCCAGTAAGGGGGGGAAAAATTCAACATTTTAAAAAATGTGTTTATTTTTTAAAAAATCAGTTGTGTACAAAAGTGTTTCGTAGTTTTAATTCTCAAGACAAACACCCAACCCTCCACCCACAGCCCACCCTGCTTCATGGTCTTTCTGGTAACCCACCCATTTTCCCCTTACAGGAAGTTAACGGCTCAGAATAGACCTTCCTACAGAATTTATCATCACTAACAGATGGTTTAGAATAGAGATCTAGAGAAACTAACAAGCAAGGTTCTTTCTTGGTGAGGTTAATGAGAATCCCTATAATGGCAGTAGACTTCCAGCAGACACCACAACAAAGCACCATCAATTGCTGAAAGCTAAAAAATAGATATTATTTTCAATAGTATTTCATTTTCTATTGGAAAAAAGTCTTTAAATTACATTAAATAAGTCTCTTCCCCCCCCAAAGAAATAGTCTAGCTTTTATTATGATGCCCGTAAAAAGTAACTGCAAGCACACAAGGATTGGTTAACAGCACAGTGCAATGATTTGTATCCACTCACCCCCTAGAACAAAATTGATAAACTGTGCCACACCTGATTATATATAGCAGCGTGGTTGAAATAACCAAGCAAAAGGTGACACACTCACAACTTACATTTAGGTGATGATCACAGGTTTATGAGGGTAGATCAGTCCAATAAAGCAGTAACAGAACAAACAGGACAAGGGAGACACTGACATTCCCCTACCCGTGCCACAAGATTTCTGATCCATATTGCAACAGTGCAAATAGAACGTGTGACATAATATGTAGACACTGCAGAAAAGTCACATTTGGGAAAAAGGCTATTTATCAGTAAATACTTCAAGTTGCCTTCTTCCCCAGTGATAGCAAATAGCTGATATCAAACATTTATTTCAAACTGGTACTAAAAGAATGAAAATGCAGATTTTTAAAAATGGTTTGTACCCTGGAATTGAAATTTCTTTAACTAGAAAAAGTGATTAACACAAACATTTTGTAAAAGTCCATGAAATAAAGTTAACTGTAAACAGACGGCTTCCTTTTTCATATCCAAACATTGTTTCCATCTATGTACAAGAAGGTATACCTGGCTCCAACTCTTCCCTGCCCAAATCCATCTTAAATCTTTGAAATGACAAAATGCTTTATTTCCTATATTGCTACAAGATTGTGGAAACATCATCACAAATCCTATTGCAGAGTTTCAAAAGCTCGAATCAGGCATACACTTATAGCCAAGATCTGCTTTTCACATTGATAAACTTATTAAGCAGCCTAAACAGTAACATGATATGCTACATTCTGTAGTGCATGAAGAAGCAATATCCACTTTAACTGCCAATTTTCTTATACTTTAAAAAATTATTTTGCATAGTTTTAAGCGCCACCAACAATCACAAATGTGAAATACTTTCCCCACCCCAAAATCAGTCTTACTTTCATTTCATAGATGATTCTCCTCAAAAGCAAAATACTCAGAATCCAAACAAATATATGTATATATATATTTGAATGTGTTACGTGTTTAAGTAAACCCAGCCAAATGCCAAACATTTGGGGGAGCTAACTCAGAGCATCTAATTTAGTACAAGTTCCTCAAATATTTATATACTACTCATTGTATACTTATTTGGGTCACAAATTGCTATGTATTCATATTCAGTAACCTGTACTGAAATACTATACAACTAATTATTCGTTCTTTTAAAAGTCAGGCACATACTCATGAAGTAGACTTGATTACTATAAAAGCCTATTGGAGTATCAGTGACTTCGAGCAAATCTGGCTGTTCTAAATAGGATATCATTATATAGATTTTTAACCATAATTTTTGAGGCCTTTAAAACTGAGAAATCACAAAAAACTTGAGAATTATAAACATAATTTTTGCCAGGGTACCTTTTCTCTATACCTGTATTTCTAGTGTCTGTTTCCCAAACACATGTAAGACCGAGAAAAACAGGAATTGCATTAATTTCTATGTTTGGGGAAATAAATCTACCTACAGAGAAGTGAAAAAACAAACAAAACCAAGCAAACAAAAACACCAGGATGACAGTGGGATGACAGAAAGAAAAGGGGGATTATCACATTAAATGAAAATGAGGTAAATAAATTTTGAAATGAAATCCATTACAGAGAACCTCTCATACCAAATATTGATTGTACTTTTAAATTTTCTGGGCACTGGGATGTTGAAATATAGTTAGATAAGTAGATACCCTATAGGGCTAACATGCATAAAAATCAAAGGCAAGATATAGCTGCCTTCCAGAGCTAAGTAGGTAATGCTTGACCTTTAGTAACCTCTGAGTTCTCTCCTTTGTCTAACCACAGGACAATTAAATATACCCTGATAATATAGGTAAATAGTAAACTGGGTAGATGTGTTTGCTATTTAAAATCATTCAAATATTACTAGTATTACCAAGCTGCCCTCCACTAAAAATAAAAAATTCTAACCAACAATGCAACAAAACTGTCCACATTTTCACACAATTCCAACCTTACTTCAAAATATAAAGAAAAGTACAAAGTTTTAGTTATTTAAAATAAATAAAGAAAAATCTTGTTTCCTTTGGCATCTTTAGAAAAGTAACTAAACTACAACAATGATAGGAGGTGATTGTATAAAGAAATTTATGCTTAAGCAAACATAGAGGGGAAAAAAACATAGCAACTTGTGTTTAGTATGCAATAATATCAACTAGAAGAGTTTACTATTGATTAGGAAAGCCTTACAAGTTTTTGGAAGAACCTTCACATCTTTAACATTACAATATATTTAACAATGGTTCTTTTATTGCTTCTAAGATTATTGAGAAGTCAAATGAAATTATGCTGAATTTATGGTTCAAAATTATTTTCCAAACACTTAATGATTATAATTTAGGATGAATAACTCTTGAAGAAAGCAAACCTTTTATAATATGACTTTCAATATACAGCCTTACTTTAATTCATTCTGATTCCATTACTTTTTTGTTATTTTGCATTGGTCCTGAAAATTTAATAAGAACTGTGTTTCTATGTATAGAACTGCCTGCATAAATCCATTTCAACCTTCAAAAAATGGTCACATTAGTGCTTGAGCTTGCAAAACTAACAATTTTCAAACTTTTGAACTTAGAATGAAATGTAACTTCAGTACGAATAGAAAGTCTGACTATGTACAAGAGAAGGTAAAGTTTTCAATTCTCATTTTATCAGAAACATCATAAAGAAAGCTAGATTTATAACACACTCCTATTCCTATGTGCATTTGAAGTATGTACAGTAAAACACCAACACAGCTTTCATGTGTCAATAGGGGGAAATGCAAGCAAGAGTGACATTTAAAGTATCCAATAAAGCAATCTCTATAATGCCAAAATTAGGCTAAAAAATACTGCAGTTGATTTCATTCTTTCAAGTTCTCAAAGAAAAATTTCATCAGTTTAAAAATAGAAAAGATGTCAAATTCACTGAATAACTAAGTTGGGTTTTTTCACTAAATCTTGGGGATACTGCATCATCAAGTATTTACTGGTTTTGCAACAGAAACAAAATTGACAGCTCCATTTTTACATTCTTACTTACTTATACAGGAACGTTTTAAGAGTGAAGAACTGTGACAAAACATTCCACATGGACGACCTAAAAATGGAGCAAGGGATACTGACCCTCAGCACATTTCCCCACCAAATATAGAGAAATTTACTATTAGAATATTAGCTGTGTGTGGTAAGAGGGGAAAAATAGATATGGTGTCCCAGTCTGTTGACAAGGACAAGAAGGCTCTGAATAGGTCACCATCTTCAATTCTAGATAAATCTCATATTTAAGAATTCTCAAACGCTTAAAATGGTGGTCTTTTCAGCTACCCATCCTAAGAAGTCAAGTACAAGCATGCAAGTAAATTCACAGGCACAGAGGATCCATGTTAAAAACAGTTAAGGTAGCCGTGATGCAACACCAACAATTTGAATGGCCCTGACACACTCAAAATATTACCTTAATTATTCAACAAAATCCTGAAGCAAACTCTTGCTAGTCTTGGTACACTGCTAAACACTAAAGTAGCATGTTTTCTCCATAGTTTTACCTTAGCTCAAAGAATTTTTACACTATTAAGAAAAAAAATTAAAATATTTCCCCTTTTTCAATTTACACAGACGTTTAATTAGCTTTATTTACAGAGCAGGGATTTTTTTTGTTTTCAGTCTCCAATGGTGCCTAGATAACATCATTAGGCAAGAATGCCAGTTTAAAAGAAATCTATGCAGAATCCTAAAAATAACAGATGTTGATGCTCCTCAAGAAGGGGCAAGCTTGAATATATCAGCAGCTCTCTCACTCATACAGGTGGTAAATCAATTACTCAGAAGCAATTCTGTTGCAGTCTCTACATCCCATGATTTTGAAGACAAGGCCACTATTACCGCATTCTGTAGAGAAAAATGGGAACAAAAAACATCAAATCTCAAGGAAATATTTTTACAATACTGGATCACTCTCTGTCTTTATACTGAGAAACCACGCCTTGCTTTTTTTCTTTTATGTTGCCTTGCACTGTAGTGCATACAAAGCTTTTAAAACCAATGATCAGAATCAGCAAAAAGAAAAACCACTGATTTTAATAATACAAAGTTTGTTTATCAAAAACTAAATTTAGAGTATTTTTGAACCACTTCTGACATCTAAGGATTTGCAGCAATTTAAAATCAATCAATATATCAAAATCAACATGCTGTTTTGTTACTTACCCTATCAAAGCCCATAGCACATAGGTTTTCTATTTTTTTGGTGTATTCTGGACTAGAAACTGGTGCTCCAGCATACACATGTGCCCAAAGTCGAGCTGTCTGTTTGAACATTTCAGGATTTTGTTTGTACTACATGAGAAAAAAAATTTACAACAGTTACAACATTCAATACAGTAGCCCAGCTCTTAATTGCTTAAGAACCCGCTTTTTCTAAATAAAACCAATGTAGATTTAAAATGTGCTTGATTCACTTTCCACTGCAAACTATGTCACTCAAGAAAAGATTGTTTAATCTGAAGCTATAATTCATAAGTAATACTGACAAAAGAAAAACAAAGACACAAATAACATTTATCAACTTTAATCTCCAATTTCAACAAATGTTAAGTAGCAGAAAACTAAGTGAAGTGAGGTATTAGAGATGTTTCTAAACACTGTGTAAGGCAAACATTGAACAGAACTACTAGCTGAACAGAACTACTAGCTTCTAAAATAATATGGACATTAATAAATGTGACTAACTTTTGTTATTAACCACAGCTCAGGCTAGAGAACACAACTGGACTTTGCTGTTTTCCTAGAGCAGTATTATTCTACAGTGACTTTGGAAAATCCCATATGCGAAGTCCTAACTTATAGCACATGTTTTGAGATGATTATGAACTATCATACAGTACTTTTCCATATGCACTGGAAAGAGGTAAATTTATTCTCAAATATTCCACTATTACTAAATAAAGTATCAATTTAAAATAACTGTTCAATTCACTTTAATATTTCTTTTTAAAGTATTTTATGCATCTTTAATATTTTAAGACCAATAAACTTTTAGTACATTAAAATGATAAATCTAGTTTCTACCATTAGAAGTTCTTAAAATGATAAATCTAGTTTCTACCATTAGAAGTTCTTAAAAAGGAAATAAATAAAATTATTGGATTGTTTTAGGAGTTAGAAGAAACCCTGAGTCCAACCTTGAGAAACCTGTTAGGCTCAGAACTAAACAGGAAATCAAAGCTGGTACTCAAGCTATGCTTCTGACTACCAAAAATGAATGAATATAACATGTAAAACCGTAATTCTAAGCACTCTGAGACACATAATAGAACATATTAACAAGGACATACATAAAACAAGGAGTAAATAGCTTTGCAAAGGAAAACAAAGTCTGCTAAGAGGAAAAGTTTCCTCAGGCAGAACAAACACAGCAGCTTGGGTGAAATGACCTGTAGAAATGAAGACCATCTTGAAAGAGCATGAGGTTGAGGAACAGTAAATATTTAGGAAATGAAGCTGGGTTTGTAGACAATTCAAATCATGGAGGAACTCTGAAAACTAAAGAATTTAGACTTAACAGGTAGGTGATAGTAGAACTACTATTAAGAAGTTTTTAGTAATAAAGTAAAATAAGATTTACAGGTTATGATGATGGATAGATTGCAGGATTTAAGATTCTGCATTTGGTTTTGGGAATGTTGGGCTGATGTATCCATGGAACATTCATACAGAGCTATCCAGTTCCGAATAGTTTATGGGCTCAGGAATGAGGTCAAACCTGAACATTTTATCAACACACAGGTGGTAAATTGGTGTAGATAACGCTCATCCAAGTGAATATATAATGGAAAGTAAAAGGAATAATGTCGGGACCAAGGAACTATATTTAAAAGGGAGGAGGAAGAAGATAAATAATTGTAGGAACTAAGAAGGAACAACTACCAATACAAAGATATAAAGAGAATAGTATTATCTCAGAAGTCAGGAGGAAAACAAAATTTCTAGGTGGAAAAAAAAAGAACGCTCAGTAAATGCTAATGGCATAGAGAAGAGGTTGGCAAGCTTTCTTAAAAGACCAGATAATTACTTCAGGCTTTCAACCCATATTGTCTCTGTCACAACTATTCAACTCTGTGACTTACAGCTGGAAAGTAAACAACCGGATGTGGCTGTGTTCCAATAAAACATTGTTTACAAAAACAGTCAGTCTGGCCATAACTGATGACTTCTTTCTTGAAGACCAAAGATCAGAACTAAAACATACGTATTCCATTTGGCAATTATAAGATCCTTGGTAACCTTTACCATGCCACTTCAGTGCCAAAGTAGGAACTGGTTAAAATTATTATCAGGAAGGGATTATCACTTTATAGAGAGATGAAGATAGATACATGTGTAGTAAAATGTTAATTATAGAAACTAGATGGCAGGTAGGCATATGGGTGTTCACTGTATAATTTTTGACATTGCGTGTTTGAAAATTTTCATAATATGTTAGGAAAGAAAAGCATCCACCATATGCCCAATTAAACTGGTATGTTAAAAATCAATAAATTAAGTTTTCACTATTACATCTGACAAAATCTTACGACAAGAAGGGTAACCATTTCCAAATTTAGTTACAATATTAGTCTACTCATATGTTAACATTGCAAGCCACTAAAGTAGAGCCTCAAAAGTAAGTAGAAGAAAGCAGCTGTTACCTGATTTGCTACTACTGCATCCTGTGGGTCATCTGGTTCTGCGGCTGCCAACAGTGCTTGCAACGACAACAAGACTGTGCGGAGAGTCATTGCCGCTGCCCTAAAAACAGAGAAATAATGAGTTAAGAATGCTCTGCATGATAAAAGCAAACTGGATGCTCTCTACTAAAACATAATAACGATTGGAGCTAACAATAACCCAGGTTTTAGCTTAATTATATACAATTAAGTTATAAAAATTTGTCATTATTAGGTTGGTGCAAAAGTAATTGTGGTTTCTGCAATTGTTTTTAATATTTTAAACCGCAATTACTTTTGCACCAACCTAATACATATCTGCTTATCCTATTTTTTTCTTTACAATGAATGAATCTTTCTATTTCTTAAGACAATTCAAACTGTCCTAAATGGTTTTTTTCCTTGCTTTTTTTCTTGTCACCAATATCTTTCTGGTAAGCTTTATCTAATGACTCCTGGAATTATTCCATAACATTCTGAAATAGAACAAGATTTTGCTTAAAATACATCACTTAATTCATGCTTCTAAATGTGTTTATAAAGCAAGTATGTATCTAGAAAATGGTATCTACCTAACTAGCAAGGATTCATACCATTTCTGTTTAAAAAATTGTTTCACCAATTAATATAGAAATATTTATAAATAAGCATAACATAGTGAAATATTAATATTTAAAATCTTGAAGATATAAAACAATATGCTCATTTTACCACACAAATTACATCATTCTAAATTAGTCCTTCTCAATTAGGTTCCTCATTTTAACCACAGAACAGAACAGAGAACATTACTGAGTGACTATTTTCTCAGTTTTCCCAAGGTTAGTGTACAAATAGTACCATCCTAGATACTTAGAAGAAAATTGTCTCACAAAGTGTGCTTGCCCCAACCAGTAGCATCAACATCACCTGGGAACTTGAAAGAAATGAAAATTCTCAGCCTCATCCCAGACGTACTGAATTAGAAACTCCGGGGTGTTTTAACAGGTACTCCCAGTGATTCTGATGCTAATGTTTGAGAAATACTGCTTTATGTATTACAGAGTAAACTAATTTGAGAAAGGCTGTTCTAAACTGATAAAATAAAATCAGTATCACATTCATAGGTCTGTATTTTATATATTAGAGAAAAATTACATCACAAATGGTCCTTTAAAATACTATCAGAATAAAATTTTTTGTTGATCAATTTATTATTTTAGAGAAGCTACAGGAATAGGAGAAAAAATTGGTATAATGCTTAAAAATTAGCCGAAATGCTAAACTTGTATTAAAAAGAGAGAATAAGATTTTAAAAGCTTTTAAAACCATTATACAATTTTAGGTAACGGAAATTTCTAATTCTGAAACTGGGCTAGAAAATAGAAATTGTTTTTCTAGACTAAGGATCTAAATTTCCTAAGCGCTTACACAAGTTATTTTCAACCAACAGTTGTAACATCTTTAGAACCAACAGTATTCTTTTAAGACAGATGTCAAAGCATCAAAATCCAAATTTAGTCCTTAAATGTTCATTCTTATCCTGGTATTATTACCATAACAAGGTTGAGATCTTTCTTAAATAGAAGTACACTACTGTAATTTCATTTTATGTTTGCGTGATTTTAAAGTGAATATTTTAAAGGCACATGCACATCAAAAGCTGCTAGATATATCAGCATGAAGTTGACTTAAAACACCCAAAAAAGGACAAAAATTCAAAATATCACAGAAATTGAATATACAAAGTTAAGCTGGCTACTCTAATATCCCAATGGACTTGTTTAAGCATCCTAATTAAAAAACCCATGCTATCACTTTAAACAAAATCTTAATTTATATTATTTTAATTAATACAATTGTTTCTTTGAAGGAAATTTATCTGATTATTGAAGAAAAATCTTCACTTGAAGTATTTCATATTAATGCAATTATTTAACTCTAATTTTTTAATTTGCAAAAATATAAAAGCATGTAAAATAAGGTCCATCTTTTAAATCTTAGCAAAATCTTAACATCACAAGGCAGCTTTATATAGTTATTTATCAACAGGGCAGTAAACATTTTAAAACTTGATGAACTCTCTAAAGAATGAAGTTGGGACCTTGCCTTACACCATATATAAAAATTAAATGAAAATTAATCAAAGACCTAAATGTAAGAGCTAAATCTATAAAACTCTTAGAAGAAAACACATTTGAGTCGGCAAAGATTTGTTGGCTATCACCCAAAGCACAGGCAATAAAAGAAAATACAGAAACTGGTATATAACTACATCAAAGTTAAAAACGGTGTTGGGGGGAGTACGGGAGGTGGGAAACCCAAAACATCCTGTGCAAAGGATATAATCAACAGAGTGAAAGGCAACCCACTGAACGGGAGAAAATATGTGCAAATCATATCTCTGATAAGGGGATAATATCTAGAATATATAAACATTTCTACAACAAAAAATCCTGTTTAAAAAAATGAGAAAGGACTTGAACAAAAATTTCTCCAATGAAGACACAGAAACAGCTGATAAGCACATAAAAAAATGCTTAACATTACTATTCACTAGGAAAATGCAAATCAAACAATGAGATACCACCTCACAACCATTAGGATGACTACTATCAAAAAAACAGAAAATAACAGTTGGAGAGGTAGAGTAACTGGAATCCTTGTGCACTGTTGGTGGGAATACAAAATGGGGCAACCACTACAGAAAACAGAAAAAAAACCAAAAAACATATAGTAATTCCACTTCTGGCTATATACCCAAAATAACTGGGATTCAAACATACAGTAGTACCTCGGTTTTCCCAAGTCTCCATTGACGAACATTTCAGTTTATGAACGCCGTAAACCAGGAAGTAAATGCTTTGGTTTTCGAACATACCTCGGAAGTCGAACATGTCACACGGCTTCCGCTGAGTGCAAGATCCTGAAGCCTAGCTGTCGGCTATTTTCGAATGTTTCAGAACTCGAACGGAAGAGGTCTTCCGGAACAGATTACATTCGACAACCGAGTTACCACTGTATCTGTACACTCATGTTCATAAGCATTTAAAATAGCCAAAGGTGGAAGCAATTCAAGTTTCCATCAACCAATGAATGTACAAAATGTGGTAAACACATACAGTAGAATATTATTCAGCCTTGAAAAGAAAGAAAAATCTGACACCTACTACAACATGGATAAATCCTGAAGACATTGTGTTAAGTGAAACCAGGAATAAAAAGGCAAACACCGTGATTCACAGAGACAGAAAGTAGAATGGTGGTTGTCATGGGCTGGATGGTGTGTATGTGTGTGTGTGTGTGTGTGTGGTGGGGGATGGGAAGCTTAAGGGGTTGGGAGTTTCAGTTTTGCAAGCCAAAAACAGTTCTGGGACGGGAGGGATAGGGGAAGGGGTGGAGGGATGAAGAGGCAGAGAGCAGAGGAGTTTTAGGGCAGTGAAAATAGTTTACCATAATGATGGATACATATCATTACACATTTGTTCAAACCCATAGAATGTACAACACACCAAGAGTGAACCACAATATAAACTATGGACTTTGGATAACTGGGATGTGTCAATGAAGGTTCATCAACTCTCACAAATGCACCACTCTGGCGGGGGATGCTGACGATGTGGTAGTCTGTGCTTGTGTGGGGGCAGGGAGGATATGGGAAATCTCTGTACCTTTCTCTCAGTCTTGCTATGAACCCAGAACTGCTCTAAATGAATAAAGTTCTATTTTTTCAAAAAAAAAGGGAGTTTTGGAGATTTTGCACAACAATGTGAATATGCTTATTACTTAACTGTGCACTTTAAAACAGTTAAGATTACAATGTTATATGTCAATTTTAAAAAAAACACCAAGATGGTAAATTTTATGTCATATGTATTTTACAATTATATATTTTTAAGAATTTAAGTCACAAACTCTTCCCTTAGACATTCATAAATTCTTATAAATACTTTTTACTTCCTGTGAGGTCTTTATTGGGAAGACACAAACTATTCTAGATCTCTTAAGTTACCACTTCAAGAATCAGAAACAAAGGACCCACAGTTGAACATGTTAAAAGGGATAGTTTGCCCTAAAAACTAAAGTAAAAATCTGGAGCTCTAACTTTATATTCGATTCGTAACAATCTCAATGAGAAAAAGTTGTAACTTTTCTGTATGCTTGAAAATTTTCATAATAAAATGTTGAGGAGGTGTTTACAAACCATTAAAAATTAGTTGAATAAAGAAATCTAAATGCAAAGTTTTAAAAAGCTGAAAACAAAATTAATAGTAAATAATGTCATTATTTTAATAATTAGTTGTAATAAAATTAATATCAAAATGAAACCTACTCTTCTGGCCCTAAGCATTATACACACTGTTAACGTCTTTGATGGCATAAAGGTGTACATTTTTTGACTGTTCTAAAGTATACAACTGAAAATAGAGTATTTTGTTCCATTTATTCTTTTCATAAAGTACTGATTAAATTCATATTGCGTTGAGGTTTTTAGGTTTCAGTGTGTAAAACTAGCTTAAATCTATTAAAAACAAATACTAACAGGCAAACAGGAGTATAAAATTTCAAAATGTGTTAGCCAATTTTAATTAATCAGTGGATGATATGAGTATGGCTCATATATCAATAAAAATCTATTTTCACTAAATTAATTTTGTCCATATCTTAAATCAAAAGCACAGTTAATATCACTAGTTAAATATTCACTCATATGGACTCAGTAGGACCTTAAGCATGTAGAATAAGCAAGTGAATTATTTGTATTGTTGACTAACTTCTCTGTTAAGGATCTTCCAGAAAACCATCAATAAATAATGTTTATTCAAAACACTGAATGCTAAAGAGAACGGCAGTTTTGTTATAATGTTTTTATTAAGGTATAATAAGCAGAGTAAAATGCTGTACAGCTGCATGAATTTTTATTTATGTATACATCCATGTAACCACCATTGAGATCAAAACAGCGAGTATTTCCTGCTCTCAAAAGACTCAATCTTGCCTCTCCCATTCGCAACGCTTACCTATCCCCACTACTGTCCTAATTTTTATCACCAAAAATCATCTTCAATTTCAATTTCATAAAAACAGAACCCTATAGTACATACTCCGTTGTATCTGGCTTTGGTCACTCAGCATGTCTAGGAGAGTCATCCATGTAGTGTCTCTCTCTATATTTTAACTGCTTGCTGTGTTCCACTGTACAATTATGTCATTAAATGTCCATTTTCTTGTTGATAGACATTTGGGTTATTTCCCATTTGAATAAATCTGCTATAAATATTCTTGTACAAGTCTTTTGGGAGGCACATGCACTTATTTCTCTTGGATTTCTCTTGGATATATACTTAGGAGTACAACTGCTGGGACATACTGAAGGTGTAGTATGTTTTGCTTCAGTAGATGCTCCAATTGAGTGGATGAACCACATTCCTACCAGCCATTCATGAGAACTTACAAGTGTGTAGTGGTATCTAATTGTGATTTTAATTTGCATTCCCCTGATGACTAATGATACTGAGCACAGCTTATCAACCATCTAGATATTCTCTCAATGCATGCTTCTGTCTTTTGGAGGGGCACTATCATTGAGTGCATGCAATTTTTATGTGGTGTCAATGGAAAAAAAAGAAAAAACAACAACAACCAGAAAATAGTTTCCAAATAGGGTAAGTTATGGAGTTAAGAAATAAACCATACTAATATAAGTTGTTAAATATTAAATTACCATCCACATGTGTTAATAAAAGATTAACAAAATTTTTTCTTAGCATACCTGTCCCAAATTAATATTCAGTGCTTTTCAATTTATTTTTCCCAAGATTACTGTTCTGTAGTTTTATCAAATTCCAGGTCTGAAGCCTAAACATTCACGCTTAACCATAGATATCCACTAAATGTCAATTATACCTCAATAAAGCTAGGAAGAGAGGGGACAGAACAAATCCATGGATATCTAATCTCACCTATTTTATGTGATGTCTTTGATATCTTTTAATATTTCAATTATACAGATATCAAACAAGACTAAATTCGGCTATTTTACCTGTCTTAAGATATGGAAATAGTTGATAAAAAGTGTTTTGGTACAAAAATTCAAATTCTCTCCCTATATACACACCATCACGTTTCATTTATCCATAGGGAGATAATCAGAAGTGGCAGTACTGCTGGCTTAACTCAGCAAAAAGGAAAGTGAGTGGAAGATTTTAGTCTGGAACCTTATTTTTAAGAGATCTGGGGGATGGGAGGGTGGGGTGGGGAGAGTATCATTCTGGCTGCTGAGAAGAGCCTGAGTAGGGAGAAGTCAGAAGCAGGGAGGCAATCGGCTGTAATCATCCAGGCAAGAGGGAGTGCACCTTGGACCAAGGCGGTCATAGTGGAGCTGCTGCTAAGATTGGGGAAGGTTTCACCAACAGGATTTGCAGACAGGGTACAGGGGTACCAGAGAAAGAAGAACCAAGGATCATGATGACATTTTGGTCAAGGATGTAGTTTCCAACAACTAAGATGGGGTGAAGCAGGTTTTTGGTTAGGGAACTATCAATTGTATGTGACATGTTTAAGTCTGAGAGATCCATTACATATTCAAATATGTTAAGAAGGCAGCAGGACATGACTGCTAATATATAAACGGTAAAGTTATGAGATCAGATGAGCTCACCAAAGAAGTGAGTACAGATGGAAAGGAGCAGAGGTCAAGACAGCCCCGAGGAATTCTCGTGTGCAAAGCTCCAAGAGATGAGGGAGGAACTAGTTAAGGAGTCTGGGAGTGGGCATAGGAAAGAAAGAACAGAACTGATGTCCTGTAACCAAATGAAAAAAAGTAAGATGTTACTCACACCGCAAATATTCATTAGTATCAATGAATGATAGAGCTAAGGGCCTTGGAGATGACGTTACAGGTAAAAATACAGAGGCCAAAAGATTCAGTAGGTTGTGAAAAGACGAAAATCAAGTGAATGACAGAAGATAAAGTTAAGTGTATTCCACACTGTTCAATGTCTAACAGTAAGAAATATAGATCAAGAAACTAGATCTCAAGACATGATCTACTGAGGGAGAGGCCTTACTCAGATGTGCTATTAGGATGGAAAAAGAAAACAAAACAAAACCAGCAACTCTTGTCTGTTGATCCAGTTACTAAACCAAATCACCCATACGCTGAATGTTGTCATTCCTGTTTGTTCCACCTTGTTCAGGTTCCATTCTTTCCCTTCATTAACAAAGCAAACACATAACTTATTACTGTTTTCTCCCACTCCAGTATCTTTTTATATAACCTTTGTCTTAGTCCTTCCATCCATAGTTTTAGAACAAATCAGGCTCTAGTCTAAGAGAATTACATAAAACAACTCATTTAGTCCTCTCAACAGCCCTACGAAGTAGGTATAGCCCCATTCTTTTTTCAGACGAGGAAACTAAGGCACAAAGACTAGGTAATTTGCTCAAGACTACACAGCTTAGTAAATGGTAGAGCCAGGCTTTGAACGTAATGGCTCCAGAGTAAGAACTCTTAAAACACTATGCTGCTAAGATCAAATCACACAAAATATGTGACAGCACTATATACTGCTGTGCAAATGAAGATATCACCTACAAAGTACTCCTCCTTGGAATCTGAGAACCTTAACTGTGCTCAAGTAACACAACTTTTAACATTTTTGTTGCCTACTTTCCATCCAAGTCAGAGCTGATTACTTCAGTACTTAATTTTTTTCAGTCTTTCACAAATACCTTCTTGAGATAGCAAAGAATCAAATTTACCAAAATAACAAATGAAGTCCAAGATTTTTCAAGATGTAAAGGTAGCATCGGACATTTCCTAATAAGTCACTATATTTTACAGATTATGATCTCAATTATAACACATTTTTAATTATGTACTCAAGAGATGTCATAAAGTTTTAAAATTGTTGCCCATAAGAGAAAGTATAATATATGCTCATATTTTGAAGCAGTTACACATTTAACACTCTATGAGTAAACACAGCATTGGAATTCATCTGAGAGAGGGGAGAAGGTAAATTCAAAATCTCTTACCATTGATCTTTCAGGATATCCAAACAAATAGCCCCTGTGACGGAACTAATATTAGGATGCCATATTTTAGTAATAAACCGAACCTAGAAATATAAAGCACACTTCAGTTTTTAAGTAACGAAAATAAAACACATATAGTTTAAATAGAACCACAAGAAAATGAAATCCTCAGATTAAAAAAAAATGTCCATACTTACATTACCTCATTTTGCCTAAGTGAAGGGAGGGGTGTAGAAGACAAAGCATTTAGTAAGCCGAATGTTGTCATTGACGTACATTCTTTATAAACCTTTTAATAAATGCTCCGCCTTTAAAGAAACCCAACAATTACTAGGTGTTTACAATTTACCTAGCATAATGTTAGATGCTATGAGAAATACAACATGGACTAAAATCCATTTAGGTAGATAAAGTTGTATATAAAGTCAAAATATGGATAATAAATTTTTAGTGTGCACGAGGATGTAGAATAGGTTTGAAGGAAAAAGTAAGCAAAATCAGTAATACATGGAGCTCAAATAGTAACTGGCTGTAAGATTGCTCCTAATTTTTCTGTAGCAATTTTTTCCCCTCAAATTAAAAAAAGAAAGAAATTCAACAAATATTCGAAGGCTTATTATTATAGACACTGAAGCTTAAGAGTTTAAGATATTCATCCAAAATCAAATAACTAGTTTGCAATAGGACAAAATCCAGTTTCAAATTTTGAGTCTGTACTCACCTATCTGTCTCAGCATGGAAGAATAAGAAATCAACAAAGTCAAAAATACTATCAGATCACCATGAAATGAAATCTAGTTCATCAGCTCTTACTGATGAGCTTGTGGAGGATTATTATGATTATTATAATCAGACATATGATAGTCACCTAAACCAAAATTCCTTAACACTTAATAGTGTTACTATGAGCCAAGAACATTCTAACTACTTTACAAAAATTAACTCATCAATGTATCTCCAAACCTAAGCTACTAATGGAAAGACATTGAACGGCTTCCACTTCTCTTTGCTTTGTCTGTGCTACCTATCTCTAATTCCTCACCTACTCACTAACATACAGGTATATGTCTTCTAAAAAAGCACTTTAAGTCCCCAGTAACTTCAAAACACCTAAAACTAATGAACACTTGCCATACCTTGATCTTTTTTTATTCTTAAAATAATCTTAATGATTTCAACGATACCTACTTCTCTCTATCCACAGAACCACCGTCTTGTTAAAGGAAACTATCATTCTTCACCTGTGTTACTGAACAATCTATTGACTTTATTGCCTTGTTTTGCTCCCTCCATCCAATCCATTCTCCACACTGAAACCAAAGAGAGCCCTTTAAAACAAATCCAACTCTACTTAAGGCCCTTTACTGACCTCTCATTCCCTTTATGTAAACCCATATTCATAAACTGGCCCTAACCTACCTCTCAAATCTCACTTCCACCTCATATTCCATGCTCTTGCTCAACAAATCTTATTAATTTTTTTTCCCTTTTTGCCTTGGGGCCTTTAAACATGTTTCTTCTCTCAACACACCTCAACGCCCTCTCTTCCTGGCTAACACCTACCTATCCTTCCAGTTGCAGCGTCCATATCACTTCTTCCTGATCCGTAGCACCCTGTACTGTACTTCACTATGTCATAGCACTCATCACACTTCTCTAACCTCTTCCTGTTTGTATGGTCTTCCTGAGGCCCAGTATCTATCCTGCTTACCAGGGCAGCCCCAGTATCTAGAGTGCCTCATACCGAATGAATATGCAAACCTGTTGTTATAAAGCTAAACAGTATCCCTCTCAGATATGGTACAGGTCAGATAAGACAGGCATATAGGGCTTATGTACAACAAACATTTCTTTGTAAAAGATATAACCACATCTTAATTTTTTACCATTCACTGAGTTCAAAGCGTAAATACAAAATAACCATATACCAGAATTTCAACAAGTCAGATATTATAGCACTTTATGACTTTGAAACAAAAGTTGGTTCAATATTTTCAACACGATTGGAAAACAGAATTTTAAAATACTACTGAAGATGTCAGAAGGTTTATGGTTTAGGCAAGTGATCTAAGGCTATGTAAACTGTATCGTGCTTTTTAAAGAAGTCTTCAATACACGATTCTCTATAGACACTACATGAAAACAAATATGCATATATGTAGGACCAAGGAAATTACTGAACTACTTCTTACTCTGTATTATAATCTGAAATGAGGAATAAATAACTTTGAATTTCCAGATGATCTAATGAAGAATTTAAATTTTAAGAGGACACGCCATTATTCACCAGTACAAATGTAAACTGCCTTATAAGTAGTTTTTATGTGGTCCACCACTCTTTATCTCCTATTCCTCTCTTCTTTGTCATCTTTATCATCAACTACCTTCTTTCTTAGATTTTTCACTTCTTCCTCTATCTCAAACCTTAATGTCATCAGTGGTACCCAAATGTATCCCCAAATTATGTCCCACTGGGTGGTAGTCTATACCAATTCACACCCATTGTATTTGTCACTTTTCCCCATAGTGCCACCATTCCTGTCCTGTATTAACAAAAATGTTGAATCAAAAAAACTTAGAAGGGATGAAGTGTAAGAGTAAGTAATGATACAATGACATTTATTATGACCTACTTGAGTCACATTTAACTGATTACAAAACAGATATGGGATGGTTTACAGTATTAAAACATTTACTAACGACAATTCAAGTCTTCTTATTTTCACAACTAAAACTAATAGTAGTACCACTTGGATAACTTCAGAATATTCATTAGCTTTGAGGAGCACTCAAAGAATAAAAACAAAAATCTTAACACTATGTACACAGTATTACCACACTGAAATGAAAGAAAGGGACTATTCTTAATTATTGGCATACAGATGGTCTTGGCACGTCATCATCAGTAATCTTATCTCCTCCTACAGGGGGCATGAATATATGCATCCTATATTCATTCACTCTTTAGTTCAACAAACAGTTCAGCAACTACTTTATGGTAAATGTGAGCTTTTATTTCCATTGGGAATTTCCAATTTCAAGCTTGGAACTCAAGGATGTTACCATATGAAACCAGCTGTAGCTAACTTATTGTACAAAAGAATATACTATTTTATTTTAAAGATTCATGGCAGAACATTCACAACTTAATCTCTAATACATAACTGGACAAATCAATGAGCTAATTTAACCCTAATTTAATGGGTTTTTCATTAATAAAATATAAATTACAATTTACTCTAGTAATAACATGGTTGTATGCATTGAATCAAATCCCTTCTACACTGTACTCAGCTGGTTCAAAGACATAGTCTCTGTCTAGAAGTAAACATTCTGCTCTTTAGGTCAGTAATTTATTGCAGGATAATAAACAGAAAATACTTTGAGGCCATTTTAAGACAAATCAATGTAAGTTTTTAATCTTGTGCAGTTTTAGCTGCACAGTAATGAGAAGAGACTGTAACAGCTAACTTCAATATTTTTACCTCTTAAGGCTTAAAATTAAATCTAAGCCTACATAACAAACATATCTGAACACAATTCAACAAGAAATTTAATCCAATATTTCTTACTTTCCATTACATTTATCAATCAGTAAAAAGTTCAAATCAATATATACATATGTATCTAGAACATATTTATCATGTGTTCATTAACATTTAGTGCAAAAACTTAATGCCATAAATGGGATGAGTACCATATTTAAAAAAATACTAAATTCCAACTACTGTACAACTATCTGGATGAAGCCAGAGGGAGACAAATTTGGGTTGATTAAAGGACTCAACCCAAATTAAAGGAATCTTGAAGCTACCTCAACATACAATGGCTGAAATTAGGACAGCAGTGGCCTGAAAAACAACATGAGCTAGTAGCAAAACTTCAGACAGACCTCAGTTCTTATGTTTTGAGTCTATTTTTCTCATTATATTATAAAAGAGAAAGGGCTAGAGGAGTTAATAAAACAACGATTTCAAAGATTAAACGAAATAATGCCTAAAATAGTGCCTAAAACAGAGCCAGGACTATGCAATCACTTTGAAGCCATACATAGACTATAGAGGAAAACAATTTTATTGAGACCACCTAAGTGCACAACTTCATGATTTTTAGTATATTCAGAGTTGTGCAACCATCAACACAATCTAATGTTTGACCATTTTGTCATCTCAAAAAGAAACCATGTAGCCATCAGTAGTCACTCACCATTCCTCTGCACACCCTAGGCAACTACCAATTTATTGTTATCTATGGATTTGCTTCTTCCAATATTTCATATAAATAAAATCACACAATGTGTGGCCTTTAGTGTCTGACTTCTTTCTATTAGCATGATGCTTTCAAAGTTCATCTATCTTGTACATGTCAGTACTTCATTTTTATAACCAAATAATATTACATGATATGGATATGCCACACTTATTTATCCACTCATTGATGGACATTTAGGTCATTTCCACTTTTTAGCTATTATGAATGTGATGGTATAAACATTTTTGTACAAGTTGTATGGACATGTTTTTCATTTCTATTGGGTATATACCTAGAAGAATTGCTAGGTCATAAGGTAGCTAGCTCTACATTTACCATTTTAACCAAACTATTTCCCAAAATATCTCCACCATTTTCCATCCCCACAAGCAATGTATGAGAATTTCAATTTATAAAGGTAATTTAAGTGTCAATGCTACCATATTTTAAATTGATGTTACAGAGCAAAGCCAGTAGACGACTTCAAGAATGGCTTCTTAGGGTGGTAGTCATTGGTTAATGCTACCGTTTTCCCCCGAAAATAAGACCTAGCTAGACAATCAGGTCTAATGCATCTTTTGGAGCAAAAATTAATATAACACCTGGTATTATATTAATTATATTATATTGTATAAGACTTAGTCTTATATTATAGTAAAATAAGACCGGGTCTTATATTAATTTTTGCTCCAAAAGACATGTTAGAGCTGATTGTGCGGCTAGGTCTTATTTTTTGAGAAACACGATAGCTAGCATTTCCAGAGTACTTAACTTTATGCAGGCACTGTTCTAAGTATTATAGTTCATTAAATCTCAGGTAGCATCAATTATTCAGTACACCATTATTTTACACACCCCTTAAGAAAAAGACTCTCCCAAATTACGACACGCCATCCATTGAAAGATATAACCTGATTTCAGAGGTGTTAAAAAATATGAAAAAAATGTTTCACAGACTTACTGAAACATAGTTCTTGACATGGATTACCTTCTTTAATCTTTACAATCCTATGAGAGGACTTTACAGATGAGGAAACTGAGATAACCAGTTAGACAGCTTGCCCCAAATCACAAAGCCATTTAAATGGCAGAAGAAAAGATTTAAACTCTGATTGATTCTTCTTGTTCTTGGTAGTCATTTTAACCGTTTCAGAGATTTTGCCCTTACTCCTTCCTCATCAGGATCATGAAAGTAGAGCACAGTGGGCTTTATGAGATCTGCGTTCTATTTAACCTCTAGCCTAAGTACCCTCATTTATTAGGATTATTTTAAAGTCTGATTCAGAAAAGGCATATACAATACTTAGCACAAAACAAGTGACAGCTGCTACTATCATTATTTAACAGTAAAAGTGTAGCTTGAAAGCAGTCTTGAGGTCTTTTCTTTATTTCTTCCTCATTTCCATTAAAAAAAAAAATTAGGCTATAAGGTCATCCGGATCTCTAAACATTTTTTAAGTCTTCTTTTCTTAAATTCATGGTATTCAACAAAGTCCTCTCAAGTGACTATTCATTTTAATGATAATATTGACAACCTAGATTGAATCCAGTGGACAGAAACCAGGATGAGAATGAAAATTCAGTCACAGATATAAGATGAAGGCTTAACAGTGGACATGTCTAAGTAGTCATATTGAAAAATTGTTTTTGGTTTTTGTACTTTACTGTATAACTCACTCAAATTTCTAAAACAAACACAAACTACTTTTATAACAGGAAAAAAATGAAAACAAAAATCAACCAGGCTTAAAAGAGAAACAAATAAAATGCCCACAATGGCCGAACGGATAAATAAAATGTGGTGTGGAACAGTGGAATGCTATTTAGCTTTTAAAAAGCAATGAAATTCTGACATGTGCTATAACATGGATGAACTTTTAAGACATTACGCCAAAGGAAATAAGCCTAATACAAAAGGAAAATATTGTATGATTCAACTTAAATGAGGTACCCTAGAGTAGTCACATTCATAGAAAGTAAGACAGTGGTTACCAGGAACTGGGGGCATGACATAACAGGGAGTTACTACTTAATAGAAAAAATGAAAAAGTTCTGGAAATGGATGGTGGTGATGGTTGCACAACAATGTAAATGTAATTAATGCCATTGATGTGTACACTTAGAGTTGGTTAAAATAGTAAATTTTATTTTATGTATATTTTACCACTAATAAAAAAACACACAACAGGCTTATCAGAAAATAGATGTACATAAGCAACAGAATAATAGTACCTAAACTGGCAGACGGCCCAAACTCACCCTGGAACTTCCATTACCATGTCTATTCTTAAATGGGAACAACCAATAGACTGAATGAGTGAATTCCAGAACACATCCTGAGTAAGTACTATCATATGTTCAAGGGACATTATACTGTTAGGAGCCACATAAAATACAAAGGTCCTTCACCTCAGAAGCATAAAAGCAAGTGAAAGATACACACCCCAAATAATATAATACATTAATTGGTACTGTATTTGTTTTGGTACATGTAAATTATATAAAATGCTATCGAGAGAGTAGAGGGAGAAACAATTTGATAGGCATAGCTTAATGGAGAAAGTAATACTTTACATAGACATCAAAAGAAAAGTTGAATTTTAAATAATGAGGACTATGATTCAAGTGAAAATGACAGAAAAGTGTGAAAGAATAATCATCTACAAATAGCAAATAATCTAGGCTGCCAAATGAGACCCAAGTTGCAGGTGAGGGTAGTAGAAGATTAGAATGGAAAAGAAGACTAGGGTCAGGTTGTAACAGGTTTTAAATGCAAAGAATGAATAGGAGTGGCGAAGATGATGAGTGATTAAATAATAGGCAAAACAGGGAAGTGACAAAATTGAAAGCCTAAATTAAAGTGGTGATGATAGCAAAAGTAAAGACAATGGAAGCTATTTAGTAAAAAAAATAAGTTTAGATTAGTTAGTTCCCCTCCTATACACCATGCTAGAGCATTTCATTTCCTCTTTTAACATTCATCACAGTTGCAATTATTTGTTCTTTTTTTTTCCCCCTGCTACAATGTGAGCTCCATGAAAGCAACGGCAGTGAAAGTCTTATTTATTGCTATATTGGCACAGAGTACTCAAATAATTGTTAAAGAAATTTAGAATACACTCTTCCCTTAAAAAAAAAACAAAAAAACTTCTTTGAGGAAAGTAAGAATTTGTATAAGGGTTTTCTACATCTGGGAACACTGCAAGTTTTTCCAGACCTAGAATTTAAGCCATTGTCAGATGCATATCCGATTCCTGTCTAGAGCTGTTACTAGCTGCCTCTGATTAAGATTGCTTTTCATTATAATTCCAAAAGCAAATCATCTGCCATTACCTGAATTCTTGTCCACATTAAATTAACACAGCCAATAATAACTCAAAATAAACCAAAAAAAAAACTGTAATGTTAATAAACACTAAAATATATATTAATTAAATGGGCCAAGAAATATATTTTAGAAGTTCATGCACAAAAATAGGTTTACAATACCTTAGGGGGATTAAATGGATATGTTTCTGGTATTTTTATCTCTAGTTGATATCTTCCTCCTAGAAAATGGGGAAAACAAAGTTAAGAATGCGGCTCATCTCTAACATGTAAATCCAAATACAGTGGCTTTTCAAAACACGTACTATTTTATATTCAATTATAACAAATTTATTTTAAAGCTAACACCCAAAAAAGGAAATAGTTAAAAGCACTAGTTTTCAATTTAAAGGTTATTTAAAGAATACAGAATACTCATTTTATGCAACTGTATTAGCTTATTAGTGAATAGGGCTAGAAATAGATGAATACATTAAGTCTAGATAATCCAATGCCAAAGACTTCACTGAGACAATTAAGTAATACAGGTCCTGTCTCCTTGTTTCCTCTAGTTCACAGGAAAAAATGGAAAGAAAACAAAAAAAGAAACAAAGAAAAACAGAAAGGCAGGGAGGTATACATGCACAGACAGTATTAAAAAAAAAGGATATACAGATTATGCCATAAACTGAAAAAATCTACTTCTAGCTGGTTCTCTCAAATGCAAAAATGTCCCAATCTTTTAACTTGTGCCCTAAATTAAATGCCAAATACTTCTAGTTAAAATAAAATTCAACAATAAGGCAAGAGGTAGGCATAAAAACAAAAAACTATCCTCTGCCTCTAAATGGGTATAAAAAAAAATGGAAAACTTTACAAAGAGGTTGTTCTCATCAGTAACATATAAACAGCAGGCAACATTCTTGAGCAAGTAGCAGCTAAATACATTATAGTTTTAAAAGTTTATCTCACTTCCCACACCTGGTGTGAGGACAACTGCTTCTCAGGAAATTCTGAAGGGGGAAACCTCTGCATCAGATGAGAGGCTGGATCTGAATCTTAACTCTAAGGAACCTTCCTAAGATTTTATGATCCATTAACAGAATAGTCACTATTCCAAAATACAGCAAATAAAACTGTGCTACGGGAATATTTACACATGAAACTATGCCTGGGATTTGTTTCAAAATAATCAAGGTTATAGACCAGATCAAAGATTGGCCATGAGTTGACAGTTACTAAAGCTGGCTGTTGAGCACATGGAGAATTCATTATATCATTTGTATTTTTCTATATATATCTGAAAATTTCCATAATGAAAAGTAAAATAAAATAAGAAGTGTACTAAGAGCAATATTAACGTCAAAATTCCATACATTCAACTCTCAGTATATCCTGAATTCTCTCAAATCCTCCTCCTCCATTGTTAGGAATAGATGAATGTGGATCAGGAGAAAAACAAAACAATTCACTTGGTACCACTTTCTTTAAGCCCTTTTTAGTTCCAATTCTTTTTTTGCTAATTCTTTTTAATAGAATCCCATAGTGATTAATGCATGAGTTGAACTGAATGCCTGAATCACAGGACATATGGCAGCAGTGAAATAAAGTAGTCAAAACAAAAGGAACAAAAAATAAGACAGGTAAGTCCAAAAAAATTTTGTGAGTATAGAGATAACTGTTTATGTTCAGTTATAAATGCTAGCTTCAAATATAGGTATAATAAATTTGGCCTGAAAAATATGTAGGTTATTTTCCTTCCTAAGAACCTTACTTTTTTATGATTAAATTACAGATTAGTGTCTCTATATATGTTCTTCCTCCTTGGAGAGCCCAGATATATTGCTGAACTCTAGAGTACCCCAAATCCTATTTCTGCATATGATATGACAGCATTAATATGCTATTAATATGCTGTCTTGCATTATTAACTGATAACTTTCAATATACAATCACCACAGCATTAGTTGATCTATACCAGATCAACACAACTAAGGGAGCTTTATAACTGCATTATTCGTATTTCAACACCTTTCGCTATAAAACATTTACTTCTTGAATAGCTTTTATTATTAAAAATTTATAATCTTTAAATTTAACTTAATATAAAGGGAAGATAGGGGAAGGGATGACATTTTTGAAAATATCAACAATAATTCCATAAATTCAAAACAACTCTTAGGAAGAAGGCTCAAGAACTAAACTGTTCCCTCTCCACTGACCTACAAAGGCAAAACAAGAGAACTGAGTTAAGTAATGTGCAATTTTTAAATAACAGTAATTTTTCCATGGGTATTCTACTTTTCAATCTGAATACTTTTAACACTACATAAAATAGCTGCCTCATTACTTAATGATGGTTATAAACAATTTAATATTGCACATGTAAACTTGTACCTTAGCTATTAAACTGAGATTGAAAAAACAATCCTTGAAAACTAGCAAGAGCCCTGCAATAAATATTATCAAAATATTTTATCCATGTTTATATTTCAAAAACAAGTGGCTAAGTTTATGCCCTTGAATGGTGCTTTTCCTAAACAAAGTGAACGTCTCTTTAAAAGTTTTATGATAAAAAAGAATACAATTAAGTTAATCTCAAATATACACATATCCAAAAAGCATATTAAAACTAATCTTATGAAACATTAATGTCTCATCTAGTGGCAGCAGCAGAAACAAGCACTTAAAAATGACCAAACTTGTTTCTAATTGAAATATATGGTATATTTATAACTTAATAATAGTCTACAAATAACTAAATATTCCAATTTTTAAAAATTTATCTACCTTTCTTAAGGGCTGCCAAGAAGGTAATGAACATTTTGTCTATCTAATGTAGTTCAGGAGGTGCCTTATTTATATGTATCAATTTGCTGGAAGAGCTCTAGAATGATAATGCTACTGCCCTACTGTCTTTTAAAATACATCTAAACAACCTAAAAAAGTAATTCAAGAATATTTATAATGCCTGCCTTCAGGAAGAAGCTATTACAGTCATCCCTCAATATCTGCAGGGGATTGGTTCCAGGACACCCCTCCTCCCCGCCAATACCAAAATCCGCAGATGCTCAAGTTCCTTCTGTAAAATGGCGTAATATTTGCATGTAATCTATGCACATCCTCCCTTGTACTTTAAATCAACTCTATATTACTTATAATACCTAATACAATGTAAATGCTATATAAATAGCTGTTATACTGTACTGTTTAGGGAATGATGACAAGAAAAAAGTAGGAACATGTTCAGTACAGACACAAACATCGTAGGTCTAGCTACATAGTACATGTCAGCAAGAACATAACATTTTCCTGACTATTTTTATCTGAGATTGACTGAATCTATAGATGCTGAACCTGGAGTTGGAGGGCTGACTGTATATCATTACATACAGTATCCTGTCTTAACAAGAACTTGATTTTTGTAAAATAATTAAAGATCTATTATCCATATAATGATTGTCAAAAGGACTAAATGAAGAGCTTCTATGAAAGCAACCAGAGGAGGCCTGGTATATGGGAAATAATATGTAATATACAATATTAAATGATGGCTCATAAATAAAATTTTATCCTTTAAGGTCTGGTAGGATATACTAAAGACATTCTAGGGTCTTTAAAATTTGAATAAAAACAAAAATATTCTAGAATATTGGATTCTTCTGAAAATTTTGGGGTAATTATTCATTACAGAAATACAGAACCACCATGTTCAAAGAATACATAACTATCACTTCTAATATTCAGTCAATCCTGATTTATTCAAAAGCAGAAAGAGATGAGAAACAGGCTTTGAAGTCAAAGGCTGAGACTGAAATCCCAGCTGTGCTACTTAGAAGTTTGACCTTGGACAAGTTACTTAAATTCTCTGAGCTGAAGTTTCTTTACCTATGAAAGAGTGATAACTGCACTTACCTCATAAGATTTGTGGTAAGAATTGAATTGAGAAAATACATGTAAAGCTCTAATAAATAAAAGCTCAATAAATGCTACTACTACAAATTGGTACGTGATTTCTATTAAATATTTGAATGACTACTATATTCAAGAAACTTGGTTATACTATATAACCCAAATTTATAATATTCATTAGTAAAGATATGCTTAATGAGGAAATAAAAAGCTATAAAGCTTCTTCCTGTAGCCTACCATCCAATTCCATGGTCTAAAGCAGCTATAGACTTAGTTTGTGAACATGAAGTTCAGCAAAGCTGCCTCCTTTCTTTTCTATGTCTTCAAATTATCACTCAAAGCTTTTCTGAATAAAGAAAATTAAATATTTGGAATACAGCCTGTATAAAGACATATGAGTGAATGAAATGCTAAATAACAAACAAGGGAGAGGAACTTTTTTAAAAACACAAATATTTTATCAGTCAGAAATTTAAGGACGGCTTGTTATATTAATAGATACTACATGAAGGGCACCTGAGAGGGTATAGTCCATATAAGTTAGAGGCTTAACATATAGATGTTTTACACTATTAAATTCTAATCTATGTAATTTGTAACTCAGCACTAGTAAATCTATTTTGGGGAAAGAGAAAAATTAGCTAAAATTCAGTAAGAAAAATCAGTCTAGATAAGTATCTATATTATTTAAAAATTGCTGTATAACCTAAGCCAAATGAAGGTACCTTCCATGTAATTGATAATAAATAGATGCTTAAGATTATTCTGACTTAATGTTTCAGACAAGTTCTAATATGCACAATATTTTGATACAGAAAAAAGTACTTGCCTTCATATGGTGTGTCTGGAGGTCCTGCTATTTCTCCTCTTAATTCTGTAAAATTCTCATCTACAAGATCTACTTTAATTTGATTTTTGCTCGTCTTAAAAATAAACAGAAAATAAATGTTAGTTATATCAGCAAGAAAAAAACCTATTATAAAGTATTACCTATAAAAAATTCTGAAACCCCCTCTTTCATTAGCTTGGATACCTGCTCTAGTAAAAATAATCGCCTGTGTTTTTCTAGGACTTAATTAGCCAGTTTTAAGAATATTTTAAACAAAAAAACTAACAAATTTTCACTTCAATGTTTTTAATGAAATAAAACCACTTTCAAAAAAAAGTACAATGGCTTGTTGACTTTTTAGGAATGTTTAGAGAAAAACAGCAGACACCTATTTTATATTTGCCAACTTCATGTATGTTAGGTCCAAATGTGATAAATCTATTCATCTGTAGATGAATGCTACAATACTATTTCCCCAGGCTACATGGGTTCTATCCATCTAAACAGAAAATTCAGGGTCATGAAAAGCCATTTATAAGCTCTCACTTGAAATAAGCACAACTCTAGATGTTTAGGTTAACTGAAATACCACACCATCCACTCTAATGGTGAAAGCTCTAAGTATCTAATTAATTTCCCTTACCATAAAAATTCCTGAAGCCTAAAGGCCTCATTAGAATCTTCTAATACCTTCTTCAATTTGTTTTTCTGCTTAGTTTACCTTCAATGGCAAGAATTTACTTTCAAAACAGATTTCTACTTTAAATTTATAGACATCTATTTTGCATTTTACACTTCCCAAAGTGCTTTCGTATCTACAGTATCACTTCATTTCTCTCAATCTGTTCAGTCAACAGTGATTCAGAAAACCTTCCAGTAGGATTTACATCAACATTCACAAGTACCTGTCTGATAATGGGTTGTCCACTTACATTTTCTGACCTATACTAGTATCTCACTGGTTTATATTCCTAATACAGCAAATCCTCCCCTTTTCTCAATTTAAAATATAAATTAACATACAACTTATGTTTTAAATTTTTGGTTAGAATTTCATATTTTTACCTAAGCAACACAACCCTTATGAAAGAAAGCCTCACAAGATTTCAAGAGTAAATTTTTGCCTTTGAACCCACCTTCTTAAACTTGCTTATTGAATGCAAGTGTGTTAAACAAGGTCCTTGGCTTTTTCCTCCAACCCCCAACAGAAGATACCATTTTTATACACCGAACAGTTTTAGTAAGAATGTTAAATATAGAAAAAACACAACTTAAAACCCAAATTTTAAAGATTTCATATGACTCCTAATTAAGCTTAACTTAAAAAAAAAAAAGAACATAGGATTAAAATACTTTATGCATTCTAAAATTAAACCTTCTAATTAGTATTGGCTTATTTCATAACTTTTTTACACTTAGGATTAAAGTATTTCATTATTTGCCTGAATTTTACCCCAAATTAAAATTAACTATAAACATGCATAATGGGAAATTTCTTCCTGTGCCCTAAAAATGTCACTATCATCCTTGGTATTTGTGGCACAAGATACAATGTACAATTTTAGCAATGGTAAAATACTTTGTCGAGTAGGCACAGGAATGAATAATGTTAATATGAAATCGGAGGCATCAGACTTTCACCGATCAATTTTAGGAGCCACAAATGTTAACTACAGACTTCCATTTCTTTCCTAAGATTTCTAAGTAAAACAAGAGTAATCAGATCTTGCAAATCAACAATGCTTTCAAAGTTGCCTATAGTTTCCCACAATACACCCTTCCTAAATAGAAGTAAAAAAAAAAGAAAAAAAGAAAATGTCAGGTTACTAAAAGGACAGGATTAGATTCAAGTTTGGGGGAAGGGAGGAAGAGGTAACAAATCAGAAAAGCTGCCTTCTAGATTGCTCCCAACTGTCTGGTTAGTAAAATGCTAAATAAACAATTATTAATTTTTATACCTCTGTCCTTATTTTTGTCCTCATTACCCTCAAATTATAATTCAGAGAAAAAGGGGTCTTTTTTCACTCTAGAGAAAGAACACCATTAGTGTATGAAAATTTTATTAAATCAATTCAAGAAAATACAATCACCATGATAAAACCCATTATAAAGAAACCCCGGGGCACAGGAAGCAGAAGCTTGAGTCTGGCGCCTTAGACCACTGGACCACCCTGACAAGCACAGATGATAACCCATTAAAAAGAGCATTCTATATGGTTTAGAGTAGGGTCTTTATCTGCAGATAACCACAGATAAAAAGAAAATGGAAGTTAAAGACAAAGATATTTCACAGCTTAATTTTTCTATTACACAACTATCCTTTATTATGCACAGTTTAATTCAAATATCAAGTTATTCCACAACCCAAAACTCCACAATCCCAGTGTCCACTACAAACTAACTTAAAATCCCACTTATGACTCAGGAACTGTAAGGAAGACATGGAAAATGGCAAAAGACAACTATCAAAAAACACATGGCCTTTGGAGTCAGACAGATGTGAGCTGAATCCTACTTTGCCACTTACCTGGGCGTTAATTCAGGTTAAGTCACTTAACATCTCTCAATTTTATTATTGTAAAATGAGAATACATATCTCAGAATTAAATGAGAATCTTCTGGATAGAAGTAGCATAGTTACCCTTCCCCTAACAATGTTAACTACAAAAACCTTTGATCTCAAAGGGCTTTGTTTTTTTATAAAACGTATATAAAATTTTATAAAATGTATTCAGTTCTGTTTCCAGTCTAAGAATGGAAATGTAATTTCTAAAAACAAATAACAAAACAATATGTTATTCATTTTAATGACTGCAACAACCAGGAGGTCAAGGATTTTGATTGACACCTTGAAGAACTGCGTTATCATTGCACTACATGTTTTGTGAGGAAAGCTGCAAAGTTGCTTTTGTATACTTTCTTCTCCCAACTCAGCTAAACACACAGTGGGACCTCTGGTAGTCATGATTTTTTTGATGTTCCCTTGTGGCACCAATGCATTTCTAACACATAAAAGGAAAAGACATAAACAGAAGCTACAGTTCCTAGTAAACATTTGTTTTAAATAAACTATTTTGTTAAGATATACATAAAGTATGCAAAATGGCACACAATACTGAAGCTAATTTCGATGTGGTAAATAAATGAGCATTATTGCTAATAAACAACAGTGGAGAATTTAAAGCAATTCTAATAGATTCCCAAGGCCAAGTCTCCTGGTGAATCGATATTATCATCACAAAATTCTTTCAAATAATTCCTGGGGTCTACTATATGCCAGAAAGCAACTTCAAGTGTTAAGGAACAAAATTAAGTTCCTGCCCAGTTGGAGTTTACATTCCAGAAGGAAAAATTGAAAATTGAGATTTTATCATATAAGCACTAAGTATAAAGTATTTTACGTTTAACCTGTTTAAAACTTACTGTATGACCTCAAGCCAATTAACCATTCTGCATGTTTCATCCTCTGTCAACTGGGGATTATAATACCGTGTTTCCCCGAAAATAAGACTTAACTAGAAAATAAGCCCTAGCATGATTTTTCAGGATGACATCCCCTGAACATAAGCCCTCATGCATCTTTTGGAGCAAAAATTAATGTAAGACCCAGTCTTATTTTCGGGGAAACACGGTAGTACATACCACATACAGCTTCATAGAGGAATTTAATGAATTAACAGTGGCAGAACAATGTCCACCATACAGTAAATGCTCAATGTACAGTAGCCACTTCAACTTTAATAATGTTGGAGCAGAAAACTTCCACCCAAAGCAAATACTGTATTTTTTTAAAGGATAATTTATCACATTAGTTTCACTTCTAATTATTCTGGAAAATTTGTTCTAAAACAAAATTTAAATTCAAATTTCAGATAAGACAAATGTAATTCTAAATGACACCCAAAGTTATAGATAACTCTCATATGCTATAAAGAAATTACTGATCTGATTTCTTAGTCAAATCACAACTACCAAAATTTAGTCATTGTTCATCGTTATCATGCAAATAAATGTGAAATTCAATTCTTAATTTTTTGGAAATGAGGCTTACAAGGTATAACAGTTGTCATTATTTTCTCATAATTTAAAATAAATGACTTATCTTTCTCCTGCTATTCTAAGGCCCGAGAAATAGGAAAGATTCCACCTTCTAGCAGTTTAAAAAAAAAAAAAAAAAATCCTGAAGCTTGGGGTATGTCACATTCAGAGCAGGGTTGACATGGAAACTAAGAGACTAGAAGGCCAATGGGAAACTGAAGCAGCGGGGACACATTTATGCTTCTTACTAACTATAAGTTCTAGACCAGTGTTGCCAAGTAGAAATATAATGTAAACCACAAATATACTTTAAAATCTTGTTGTAATCACATTAACACATAAAATGAAACAAATTAACCTTAATAATATATTAATCTCCAAAATATAAAAAATTATATATTTTAAAAATATATTTGGAGGATTGTTATGGGAGAAAGACGGGAAATATGAAGGATGTGCTAATGAGTATGGGGATTCTTTGGGGGGGGTGATGAAATGTTCTGGAATTAGTCATGACAGTTGCACAACCTTATGAATATACTAAAACCCATCAAATTTAAAATAAAAAATAATTTTTAAAAACTTGAAAAACAAGTCACATGCAGCTAGTGGCTACAGGATTGGACAATGACTCTCTAGAGAACCAAGAAATAATAGCCTTTCCAACTACAGTAACAGTGTAACATTAAAATTTTACTTTCTAAACTTTTGTCATCACACTTCACACAATCTACAATGCAGAATAATTAACATTCTGAACATAGTGACTCCATAAATATTTACTGAGTACCTACTATTTTGCAAGGCAAATAGGTACCATTGGTAAAATGATCACTCAGAAATGTTCTCTAACCTACGCTATCCCCATAAATGGAACTTTCATCCTAAGGTACTAAACAATGAATTATAAAAATTTTAAATGAAGTATAAGATACCACGAGAGTAATAATTTAAGAGGGAATCTGGAGGGTAAGAAGAGGCTTCCCTAAGGAATCTATCTTTAAAAGATTTAACTAGGTAAAGTCTATGACAGTATTTTAGGCAGAAAGTCCATCCTGTGTAAAATAGAAGCAAAGAAGGGCTTCACATGTTTAAGAATTGAAAAGCCACCAATGTGACTAGAGTACAAAGAATAAAAGAGCAGAAATGAGGTAGGGAAAGTTGGCAAAAGCCAGATTACTTAGGGTTATGAAGAATAATGAGCAACATTTAAAGTTGTGACATGACAATCAGATTTGGGTCTTTACAACCTGGCTATAATGAGGGAAAAATGCCTGGAGGGAGATTAAAAAAGATACAGAGAGAAAGGTTAGTAATCCAGTGAGAGTGATTAGAAAGTCCATTGAGATGAGATGAAGAGAAATAGATGAATTAAGAAAGACAGGAGGTAAAATTTACAGGATTTAGTTATTGTATACTAAAAATGCATGATCCTAAGGAGGGAACAAGGATCACTCTTATATGTTTGATTTCCCACTGGGTGGATGATACAGTACAATAAACATAAGGAAATAAGAAACAAAGAGGTCAGAGTTTGGGGAAGAGGGAAAATAAAAAATTCAATTTTAGGAATGTTGAGAACAGACATGAAATCTATGAAAATTCAAAGGGCCAAAGTAGACTGTTGAAACCTCAGGTCTAGAGTTCAGGGGTGAGCTGAGCCAACGATATAAAGAGCAAGACAGGAAAAAACCAGATAGTCTGTTATCACTGGCACCAAAGGAAGCAAAATGTTTCAAGGACAGAGTAGCTAATGTTGCTGAGGGATTAACAGTAATGATAATAGCACTTAATACTTATGTAATACCTTATAAGCAGTATTCTAACTGATTTATATATAACAAGTCATTCAACCCTTGTAACAATCTTGTGTGGTTACCAATAAGAAAAGACTGAGATACAGAGATCACACAGATAATCAGAGAAGCCAGGTTTCAAAAATGAGTCATGAGTGGTTCTGTTTTACTGACTCTAAGATACCATCAATTATAGAATGCCCCAATATAAGCCACTGAGAAAAGAACACCACCACTTATACTATCACACAATATTTTATCATTTAGAATAGTTATGTTACGCTTAGTCAAAGAGACTTTGCATACATCACGGTTAAGATTACACAAAGAAAAACTAAGCAAAAGTTATTTTGTTCACACACAGAAAATAATTCCAGAAACATACATAACTAACTGGTAATAGTGGTCACTTTAGGGTAGGAAAACTAAGAACTATGGATCTAGGGTAGATGGGAGACTATAGGCTGTTTGAAAATTATTTTAAACACATATACATATAACTTTGGCTGTAAAACACTTTTAAAAGACTGATGGACTGAGCAACAGGCAGGTCTTTGACAAGTGAAAAGGTAAAAGCATCCATTCCAATTGGATAGTCCATGAAAGGTGAGGGAATGAACACCATGATGAGATAACTCTCCCAAATTTTGGCTATGAAGGGAAAGTGAGAAATAGGGCAGTGGTTGAAGAAAGAGGGTAGAAGGACAGTTCTATGGTAGAGAGAGGTTAAAAAAGAAAGGACAGCAGATAATATAATGAACAAGATGGGATGAAATCCAGAATGAGAAGAATGAAAGCCTTAAATAAGAGAATGGGCCACCTAAACTTTATCAGAAAAGGAGAAAAAGACGTATGTATGCAGGTCAATGTAGCTGTATAGCTTTCTTGCTTTTCTACCCTTGATGAACTCCTAACTTTTTCCCCACCCTACTAGTGTGGGCTATTTAAATCTTCAGGAATCTAGTTGGATGACTTTGAAGAGGTTAATTAACCCTCTTAATTTATTTTTATCTGTAAAATGGAGATAATAGTAGCTACCCAAATAAAGTTTTTGTTGAAAAATAAATGACATAATACAAGTAATTCAGTTAGCATAGTACCTGTCACTTTGTAAATACTATTTAAATGGTAACTGCTTCTCTTAAAAATTATGATTTCAGAGTACCCATGTATGAGAAGTTATTTGTATTTTCATTTGTAGGAAGAGTAGTGATTATGACTGAGTTTCCTCAATTTTTGGTATGTTAGAATTTTAATTGGTTCAAGCTCTGAGTATTTTTTAAACTAGGGGTATTCCTTTAGAAGCTCTGAGTATAAAAAGTCTGTGATTTTGCTGTTTAATCACTAATAGAATGTAAAGCTCTGCTTACTCATACTGTTGACCAAAGAAGTTAATCATGTTAATCAAAAAGTATTTGCTTTAAAATACTAAGGGAAGATGAAAACTTCCTATTATGGCATACTAAAATTGAAGTTTTAGAATAAAAATTTGTTACAATAAAAATAAATAAATAAATAAATCTTCAGGAATCAAGTCTTAATTGTGACCTCTGCCATAATCATCCGGATGTATCACAGTCTCTTAAGGATCACTTATTGGGAGATTACTGGAAGATTACTGGGTCTAAATTTAATTCAGTACCAGCACACTGTAAGAACGCAATACTTCTGAGGACTGGCTTAACTCTAATTTGTAAAGAGAATAAATGTCCAGGGTAGGAATGTGTCTGAATTAAGATGTTCTGATGCTCACAATTACATCAGTATATGTAGAGCAACAATAACACCCACAGTCACATTTGTACACTACTTCACCTCATCTTGTATGGGAGCAATCACATCTTCCCTTTTCCATTTTTTGTTGTTGAAGTAAGTCCTACTTCTGATGGGGCCACTGTAAAGCTACTGAAATCGAGACAGCTTAATATTGGTGAAAAAACAGACACGGAACAATGGAACAGAATAGGGAGCCCAGAACTGGCCCAAACTTATATAGTCAACTGATCTTTGACAAAGGAGTAATTTGACAGAAAAAGGGGTATTTTCAACAAACGGTGCTAGAACTGGACATCCATATGCAAAGTAATCTTATTATTACACTTTCAATTTTCCAAACTATCAAAAAAACTTTTTTTAAGGTTTTAAAGTCATGTTTATTGAAGCATAATTTACACTCAGTAAAACTCACCCCAAATTTGACCAATGCACAATCACCACCGTAATCAAGATGTAGAACAGTTCCTCAAAACTCTCTCTTGCCCCTCTGCAACTAACCCCTCCCAAGGAATCCATTTGCTGTCAAAAGGGTCAAATTTAATCATTAAAGTGATCTATCATGGAAAAATCTGTAAGCACATAAAACCTAGTTTTTAAAAGGATGCTTAGGAATACATAATCTTCAGAATAGCCAAAAGAATGGAATTTTAAAACAACCTTTGTAAATTAAAGCACTGTTGACAAAGCTGTATTAAGATAGTTGTAGAATAGCTAGTTAGTTACTGTGTCAAGCTGCAGGCTGGAGCCGGTTGGTAGAAAAACTGTTCAAGAACGAAATTGAATTTTATGGAAATTCTCTATGGGGCAGATATATGTTCTTACAAATATTTGGCACCTTCTCAAATTTTACTCCTGCTACTACCATAAGAGGGACAAAGAAAGCAAAAACTTCTTTGTGTATACCAATCGTCACATGTTCAAATACAGCCTATCTATGTGAAAAGCTTCTTTTAAGCACCATAATTCTGTGTTTCAAGCACCAGCCCTGAAGTTTGTCAGCATCTTGAACTGGACTGAGCTGAGTCATGAGCCGTGGCCAAAAAAAGCTAAACTGGCAAAATTCTTAATAAAATACCCAATACTAGTAAGGTTGAAGTGATACCAATAAAGCTCATAAACCCCCTTGTAAAGTTAGTAACAGCAAAAAGTATTAATACCATAATGTTTGTCGTACTTTTTAATCCATTACCCCTAAAAACTACCTAAGGAATCACTTCATTAAAGGTGGAAAAAAACTATAATCAGCGCAGAAATCACTAAAACACTACATACAACGAAAAATAATAGTCTAAGTATCCAAATATTGAGGGATGTCTACAAGAATTATGATACAATTTAATAGAATAATACAAACAAAATAAATGCGTAACTTCTGGTTTCCGATCCAGCGTGTAAAAACTTGAAGTCCTCACTTCCATCCACAAAAGAAAAGAAAAAACTGAACAAACGGAAAACCAACAACTCTTCTTAGATCTATCAGAGAACTGAAGTTACAAGGACAAACCACTGCCCCCCAGATTGGAGACAGGTGGGCAGAAAAAGAGACTCAAACCTGACCAGAGCAAAAGCTCACAAGCATCTCTGCATGAATCATTATACAAGTAGGAAAGCTAAACTGTAATTGATAAATTGCTGAGGGCTCAGTGAGGATGAATCTGAAAGTAAAAAACTCCTAGGGGCCCTCCACTTTTGTGAGCTTTTACCTCCAGGATCCCTACCAGGTTTTCACAAGTGAAGATTAGAGAAAAATGTCCTCATCCTTCTGGCTGGGGGTGGAGGGAGGAGGCAAGGGAGTCACCATTTTGAAATAAGCCCCAAAATATTCTATTCTTAACAAAGCCTACCTTCAAGAGAAACTATTTCACCAGAGTCTAACCAGCTGGGGTTTTAACAAATCTAACCAACCTGAGGAAAGAGAAATTCCAGTCCCCCCTAGTCTTTCAGTATCACCTCATGGGGGAGGGGACTCAGAAGCACTTTTGAAGGTCACAGCTTAGAAGCATAGGCTCACTGGAAGACTCAGATCCAATTACAGGACCATAGAACACTTCCCCTCTCCCTAAATTTTATCACCACATCAATAGGAGATTACAATTCAAAGAACTACACATCTTGGACCTTAGTCAGTCGACAGGGGAGACAAAAACAAGGACATCAGAGACTTTAGCTTCTGATACCTAAAGCTAAAGTAAACAGTAAAACACAGCCTAGTACCTAGACAGATAAACATAATGTCTTACACTAAAAGCCTATTTACCTCAGTTCCTTTTACCCAGCACTTCATGTCTGGCTTTCAAGAAAAACATCACAAGGCATACTAAAGGTCAAAAAACACAGAACCAGACTTAGATATGGTAGAAATGCTAGACTTAGACTGGAAATTGAAAACTATGATTAATATGCTAAGTACTCTAATGGAAAAAGTTGACAATACAGATGGGTAATGCAGGCAGAATGATGTAGAAACTATAAGAAAGAATCAAATGGAAATGCTAGAAATAAAAAACACTGTACCAGAAATGAAAATTGCCTTTGATGGGCTCATTAGATGAACAAAAAAATCAGTGAGCTAGAAAAAAATGTCAACAGAAATTTCCAAAATTGAAATGCAAAGGAAAAACAAAAAAGAACAGAACATTCAAAAGATGTAACATACAAGTAATGGGAATACTAGAAGGAAAAGAATATTTGAAGCAATAATGACTAAGAATTTCCCCAAATTAATGATAGACACCAAATCAGATCCAGGAAACTCAGAGTACAACCAGGATAAATCCTAAATAATCGATACATAGATATATCACGTTCAACCTGAAGAAAATAAAAAACAAAATCTTGAAAGAAGCCAGAGAGAAAAAAACACCTTGCCTATAGAGAAGCAAATACAAAAATTACAAGAGACATCTCTTCAGAAACCAGGGAAGCAAAAGGAGAATGGAGTGATATAAAGTGTTGAAAGAAAAAAGCCCCACCTAGAATTCTATACCCAGTGAAAATATCCTTCAAAAATGAAGGACAAAAAAGACTTCTCAGATAAACAAAAATTGAGGCAATCTGTTCCCAAGACACCTGCGTTGCAAGAAACATTATCAGGAATTCTTCAGAAAGAAAGAAAAATAATATAGATCAGAAACTTGGAATTTACATAGAGAAAGGGAAAGCATTAGAGAAAAAATGACGGTAAAATAAAATCTTTAATTTCATTTTTCTTAATTGATCTAACAGACAATAGTATGTTCAAAATAGTAACAACAAAGTATTTGGTGATCATAGCTTATAGATTAATGAAATGAATGACAGAAATGTTATAACAGATGGGAGGGAGGAAATGTGAATTGTTATAAAGTACCTGCACTACCCATGAAGTAGTACAGTGTTATTTGAAAAAGCACTATAAGTGCATATGGCAAAATGAAGGAAAACTACTTTTAAAAGTTTAAAAAAATAAAAGCGCAGGCCAGCCCGGTGGCTCAGGTGGTTGGAGCATCTTGCTCCTAACACCGAGGCCGCCAGTTCGATTCCCACATGGGACAGTGAGCTGTGCCCTCTACAGCTAAGGTTGTGAACAATGGGTCTCCCTGGAGCTGGGCTGCTATGAGCAGCCGGAGGTCGGCATGGGCTACCGTGTGCTGCCAGGAGCGGCCGGTGGATACCATGAGTGGCCAGCAGCCAGCGTGAGCAGCCATGGACTGCTGTGTGCTGCCATGAGTGGCTGGTGGCCAGTGTGAGTGGCTGGTGGCCAGTGTGAGTGGCCGGCAGCCAGCATGAGTGGCCGATAACCGGCGAGAGCTTCCCAAGAGCTGCTGTGAGTGGTGACCAGCAACTGGCAACCGACTGCCTCAGTCACAGCCACGGGGGACCGCAAGGCTCATAAAACCACCAGCATGGGCCAGGGACCTGTGTCCTACAAAGCTAGATTGAGAAACAACGGCTTGAACTGGAGTGGGGGGGAGGGAAAGGGAGAGAGGCAGAAGAAGGGGGAGTAAATAAAATAAAAGCACAAATGATATGCTGAGAGAAAAAAAATTGAATCGTAAAAAATATGGGAGACATTAATCCAACTGTGTCAATTATAATCTTAAATGTTGTGAATGAAAATTTTCAAGAGTAATTTATGTTAAGGGAACTAAAATAGAGCTGGGAGGCCATAAAAAAGTCTTCCTTACGCATATCCCACCCATGAACTTTTGAACTTTTAAGCCAACTACATAACTGCGTCTTGGACTTCACTTCTTCCTTCCCACAGGAACTTCACCTTGGAAGGGGCCAATACATTTCACCAACCAGCAATCAACTCATTAATCTATAACAAAGGAGGTAAGAATGTACAATGGGGTAAAGAGTCTGTTCAATAAACGGTATTGGGGAAATTGGATACGTAAAAAAAAATGAAATCCGACCACTTTCTTACACCATATACAAGAATCAACTCAAAATGGATTAAAGACTTAAATGCAAAACTCAAGCCCACCAAACTCCTAGAAGAAAACATAGGCAGTACACTCTTTGACACTGCTCTTAGTAATATTTTCTTGGATATGTCTCCTCAGGAAAAGGAAACAAAAGAAAAAATAAACAAATGGGACTACATCAGTTTTTGCACAGCAAAGGAAACAATCAATAAAACGAAAAGACAACCTACTGATTGGGAGAAGATATTCACTAATGATACATCCAATAAAGTGTTAATATCCAAAACTTATAAAGGACTCATACAATTAACACCAAAAAAGCAAACAATCCAATTAAAAACATGGGCAGAGGACCTCAATAAACATTTCCCCAAAGAGAACATACAGATGGCCAATAGACATATGAAAAGATGCTCAATCTCACTAATCATCAAAGAAATGCAAATTAAAACCACAATGCAGAAACAGTTCATACCTGTCAGAATGGCTATCATCAATAAATCAACAAACAAGTGTTGGTGAGGATACAGAGAAAAGGGAACCCTCGTGCATTGCTGGTGGGATTGTCAATTGGTGCAGCTACTATGGAAAACAGTATTTTTTTGAGGAGGTTCCTCAACAATATAAAAGTAGAACTACTTTATGACCCAGCAATTCCACTTTTGGGTATTAATCCAAAGAAATCCAAAACATTAATTCAAAAAGATAAGAGGCCGGACAAGTTCACGAACTTGTTGCAACGATGTTGCTAACCTTCTTTGATATCAGAGGGATTATTCATTATGAATTTATACCAACTGGACAAACAGTTAACCAAGTTTACCAGTTGGAAGTGCTGAAAAGGTTGCATGAAAAAGTTAGACAAACTCTTTGCCAACGATTCATGGCTCTTGCATCACGACAATGCACCAGCTCACAGGGCACTGTCTGTGAGGGAGTTTTTAGCCAGTAAACAAATAACTGTATTGGAACACCCTCCCTACTCACCTGATCTGGCCCCCAGTGACTTCTTTCTTTACCCCAAGATAAAGGAAATATTGAAAGGAAGACAATTTGATGACATTCAGGACATCAAGGGTAATCCGACAACAGCTCTGATAGCCATTCCAGAAAGAGTTCCAAAATTGCTTTGAAGGTGGACCAGGCGCTGGCATCGGTGCATAGCTTCCCAAGGGGAATACTCTGAAGGTGGCCATAGTGATATTCAGCAATGAGGTATGTAGCACTTTTTCCAGGATGGGTTCACAAACTTGTAAGACCATGTATATGCCCCCCCGCTATGTTCACTGTAGCATTATTTCCAAATAGCCAAGATATGAGAGCAACCTAAGTGCCCATCAATAAACAATCGGATAAAGAGGTGCTACATATATACAACAGAGTATTACTCTGCCATAAAAAACAATGAAATCTAACCATTTGTGACAACGTGGGAGGACCTAGAGGGCATTATGCTAAGTGAAAAAAGTCAGAGAAACAAATATATAATTTCACTCATGTGAAATCAAAGAACAAAATAAACGAACAAACAAAACAGAAACAGACTCATAAATACAGAGAACATTTTGATGGTTGCCTGATGGGAGGGGGGTTGAGGGGCTGGGTAAAAAAGGTAACGGGACTAAGAAGTACAAAGTGGCAGTCACAAATCAGTCAAGGGGGTGAAGGTACAGCATAGAGAATATAGTCAATAATATTGTTAATAACTATGTATGGTACCACGTGGGCACTAGACTTATTGAGGGCGATCACTTTGTAAGTTGTATAAATGTCTAACCTATGCTGTACACCTGAAACTTATATACAGTGGCACCTTAGTTTTCGAACGTAATCCATTCCGGAAGACCATTCAAGTTCTGAAACGTTCGAAAAACAAGGCACGGTTTCCCCATAGAAAGTAA
Source organism: Rhinolophus sinicus (assembly GCF_057876585.1). Taxonomy (NCBI): domain Eukaryota; kingdom Metazoa; phylum Chordata; class Mammalia; order Chiroptera; family Rhinolophidae; genus Rhinolophus; species Rhinolophus sinicus. The sequence goes on from NC_142501.1 coordinate 141,962,808, forward strand.
TGCAAAATGGATTAATCCGTTCCAGACCTTTAAAATCAACCCCTAAAATCAACTGCAAATTTGGCATGAATTTTACTATCTAATGATACCATAGATCCATAAAATATATGGCGTTCATAAACTGAAATGTCCGTCAACAGAGACATTCGAAAATCGATACCACTGTAATACTGAATGTCAAGTGTAACTAAAAAATAAAAAACTAATCCTAACCCCAAACCTAACCTAACCTCTACCACTAACCTAAACCCTAACTCTATACCTAAACCTCAACCCTTCCCTAATCCTACATGTAACCACAATTCTAACTCTAATGCTATATCTAAATCTTTCACAACCTTAAACCTAAACCTAACCCTATATTTAACCTCCACCCTAACTCTAACTTTAAATATACACCTAAACTCAATTCTAACACTAATCCTAAAGGTAACCCTCACCCTATAACAAGAAAAACAAATCAAATTAAAATACCTTGGTTTACCTCAGGAAAAAACAAGCAAAAATACAAAAAGTAATATAGTTTTGGGGCTGGCCCAGTGGCTCAGGTGGTTGGAGCTCCGTGCTCCTAACTCCAAAGGCTGCTGGTTCAATTCCCACATGAGCCAGTGGGCTCTCAACAACAAGGTTGCCAGTTCAATTCCTGGAGTCCCACAAGGGATGGTGGGCTCTGCCCCCTGCAACTAAGATTGAACACGGCACCTTGAGCTGAGCTGCCGCTGAGCTCCCGGATGGCTCAGTTGGTTGGAGCGCGTTCTCTCAACCACAAGGTTGCCAGTTTGATTCCTCGACTCCCACAAGGGATGGTGGGCTGTGCCCCCTGCAACTAGCAACAGCAACTGGACCTGGAGCTGAGCTGCGCCCTCCACAACTAAGACTGAAAGGACAACTTGAAGCTGAACAGCACCCTCCACAACTAAGACTGAAAGGACAACACCTTGACTTGGAAAAAAGTCCTGGAAGTACACACTGTTCCCCAATAAAGTCCTGTTCCCCTTTCCCAATAAAATCTTAAAAAAAAAAAAAAGTGATATAATTTGAATCAGATACCTCAACATTTTTAAATAAAATGAACAAATAACCAGTGACTTAATAAGTAATTTATTAATTAATATAACAGAAAAGCTTGCAGGTATACTAACAGAATTTAAAAAGATAGTCCATCAAACATACACATTTTCACAAAACAACTGAGCATCTCCTAGGGAAACACAAATTAGTATATAAAACTGGCAACGCATTCAACACGTCCTTATCACAGGGTAATTAAGGAAAAGGTGAAGTCAGTACACAGCCATTTAAAAATACTCAAGTAATTTGTTCAGAAACATCATAATAAAGTATTACAAGATAAAAAATAAAAACTCTGATACATATTTTTAATTTTTATTAATCAAACTTAATGACATTCTCCTGTCAAAATCTAAATGAGTATAAAACTCTTCCACTTACAAACTATGTAGTTCGGTGTCAAAAAGCTGTTCTTAGATGCCTTTGTTCACAAGTCTTGTGATACAGTATAGGTTTTCCTTTACAGTAACTATCATCGCACAGAGCTAAAGTACTTTTAGTGCGGCTATACTCTTAGTTGTATTTATTAAAGTTCTTAAACTGAAAGCTCCTATATTTTCTAAACATGTAAATACACAGAAAAAGTTTTTAAAGGTTCCCTCTGGAAGAGAAGATTAGGACTGAAGGAAGGAAAGAGTGGATGGGTATCAAAAACTTTTACTCTATATTTCTGTATTTGGAAAAATTTGACACCAAGACACTGTATCCTTAAGTAATTTAAAACAATTCTTTTATCTTCTAAATTTCTATATCGCCTAAGAAAATTTAAGAAGGAATTTAAAAGGGTACAAAGACCCGACAGCAAAATAATAAAACTAAAGAACTAAAACAAAAAGAAAGAAAAACAATGGAACCAGTGACTCACTGAAATAAAGTAAAATTGAAAATTCATGGACTCAATTGATAAAATAGAGATTAAGTAAAATAACAGCAGGAAAAAGGAATGTAAAAATGAGGTAAACTGTACCCTGTATTTACTACATCAATAACATCATAAGTAGTATTATATTAAATAAGGATTTTTTTAAAAAAACACCAGACTAATCATTCTGAATATGAACAGAACCTAAGGACAAAAACTGGAAAAAAAGCTTTAAATGCCTTTTAACAATCACTCTCTAAAAGCCACCTAGTTCTCAAATATATATATCCAAATTTACAAAGAATAATCCATACTGTTTCAAAACAATGAAATAGATAGGATTGCAAACACATTTTATAAGACCAATAGACTTTTGATCCCTCAAATGTATCTAGGAAAGTTCTGAACAAATACAGGCTAGTCTCACTAAAAAGACAGACAGTTGATTTTTCTCTTTGACTATAAGGAAAAAAAGATTGCATTAACGGTGAGAATATGGTGAAATGGGCTGCCTCATGCAGTGCCAGTGCTACAGTAATTTACAACAACCTTTCTGAATGGAAAGCACTTTGGTCATAAGAGTACATTAAGAAAAAAAAAGTCAAATATATGGTGATGGAAAGAGAACGGACTCTGGGTGGTGAACACACAATGGGATTTATAGATGATGTATTACAGAATTGTACACCAGAAATCTATGTAATTTTACTAACAATTGTCACCCCAATAAATTGAAAAGAAAAAAAAAAAGATACAAAACAGTACACATACTAAGATACTGATTTGGTAAAAAGAAAAAAAGATATTAGTATCCACAGCTGTCTGTGGTTGAGTAGAGATTTTCACTTAAGTTTGTCAGCTTTGTACATTTCTTCTCAATTCTCATAGACGAGCAAGGAAATGAGGACTGTCTGTGTTCCTGATAAATATTAACAGAGTGGAAGCTCTCTTCCCTACAGTCATACCCTTGTTTTTGTCATCAACAAAAACTGCACCTTCTCCGAAATCCATGTCAAGACTCTCCATTACCAACATCCTTATATTAAGTTGACTTGAGTAATCCAAACCCACCTATCTGCTAGCTTCATTGAAACATCACTACTCTCCCTCATTATCAATCAGTGAACGTCATGTCCTCTTGTCCCTCCTTAACCAGTTTTGATTCCATAGGCACTTATTATAGTCACTCCCTTGCAAATACTCTCGACAACCTTGATGTTTTTCTTCCTTTGTGGTTCTCGTGTGGCAAAGCCCCAAAGCTAGTCAAACTCATTCCACAATTTTAAAAAAGTGTCTGCCCCAAGCAGCATTGCTGGAAAAAATAAAAATAAAACACACACACAACCACCATTAATTGGTCTCATGTTCAAGTGAAGAATATACACAAATATCAATGGAAACTTCACTTGGCCCTGGGTGTTTCTGTTCCTATTAAAGAATCACCCTTCCCTTATGCTAGGAATACCAACCCTCTGTTCTTCTCAAGGACTTTGCACCTTCAATTACTCCTCTCTCAAGCATAATCAATTTCTCCCATCAACATACAAACATACACTAATATACAACAGAAAACATTTTAAAAAGCTCTCTGAAGCCATGTTCTCCACCTCCTCCTCTTCTCTGCTCCCCTATCAAAGCAAAACTCCTTTCAAAAATTGACCAGAGTTGCCAGCTCCTCATCTCACTTCCTCTTAACCCACTCCAATAACACCCATCTTCACCATTCCAATGAAAGGCCACCAAGGATGACCGTGCTGCAAATTCAAGTCATTTCTCCTTCAGCAGGAAGACAAAGTTGACCACTCTGTCTTCTCGGCGTCACTGACACCCCTCTCTCCTGGTTTTGCTAATACATCACTAATAGCTCACTCTCCTAATCCTTTATTGGTTCTCCTTGGTTCAACTTGAAATGTGCTAGGACCCCAAGACAATTACCAGGACTTTGTCCTAGACCATCTTCCTTTTCAAACCAAATTCTCCTAGAGTTAAGTCACCCAGTCTAAGCTTTAAATAGACCATCTATATACCTATGATGCCCAAATCTCTCTCCAGGTCTGAACTCCAGACTCATATACCTATTCAACTGCTTGTTACTTCCCCACCTTCCAAGAACAAAGCAAAATTCTTATTCTTCCCTGACAACTCCAATGTGCTCCTCCCACTCTTTTCCATCTCAGAAATTAGCACCACCATCTATCTAGTTGCTAAAAACAAAATCTACATGCTTTTCCTGGTTCTACATTTTCCCGCTGCACCATCAGCAAGTTCTGGTGACTCGACCTTTAAAACATCTCCCAAATATTTCTACTTCTCTTCAGCCCCCTATTCAACCTTAACCCCAAGCTACAATCATCTCTTGCCTAGGCTACCTAGAAAGGCTCCCCAAATGAGCTGAGTTCATTCCTGCCTCTCCCCCAACATATACACGAAAAGTTGCCTAACCAATTTCCTTTCTCCTCTTCCTTGCTAATGAAACCACAATTTTAAATTGGGGAGCAATGTGCTCAGCTACAAAACATTTCCTAGCCTCTCACAGAGGTTATGACACAGTCCTGGATTAAAAAAATAAAAACAGAGGTCACTTAATGGGGCTTCTCAGAAAGCTCTTTAAAGGGAAGGAACTCAGCTGGCATGTGCCTCAGCTCATGCCTTTCCCTTCCTGACATATTGTCTGGATCACTGACAGCCATTTTAAGAGTTTAAGGACAAGGGTCAAACTCCTAAGAATGGTAAACTGAAATTTAGAAGTAGTGTATTAACACCGTAAGGCCCCTAACAAAGCAACTCGGGAATAGTTCCCCCCAGACTGTTATTCGTTTGAACCATTACTACTGTTTCTTTTGTTACGTCCAGCCAAACTCAACTCTTGAATCCCTTTTCCTCAGACCTTCAGTCTCTTCATTCTCCATACAGCAGCCAACGTAGTCTTTTAAACACACAAATTTTGTCCTTTGCTTTAAATCCTCAAACGGCTTTCAGTCACTAAAAATCTAAATGTCTTACTTCGGACTTAGAAAATCTTATGTGATCTGACTCCCAACTGCATCTTCAACTTTATCTTGCACCATTCTCCTCCCTCACCCATAATACTCCAGCCACAATCACCTCATAGCAAATGCATCCCTGCTTCAAGACCTTTACATTAAACTGTTTCCTCTGATCTGGAAAGATCTTCCTGAGACACATGGCTTTATAATTCTGATCTCAATCTAAGTCTAAAATCCTAGGAAAGGCCTTTCCTGAACACCCAATCAAAGACAGCTAATTAATTTCATCTGTACAATATTATTATATTTCTCGCCGTTGCATTTATCACTTGCTTGTCTCTCTTCTTTTACCCCACTCCTCACTATGTCCCTAGCACATAGCATGGAGCTTGTGACACAGCATAAAGCGGGCTCTCAAACATAAATGAGCTGTTGGTACTAACATACATGGATGGATGCGCCTTGATGCCTAGCCTTGAGAAGCCTGGAGTCTAGTAGGAAAAGACTGCTTCAAATGACTAAAAAACATTAAAAATTATAGATTTGGGTGTAAAGTCACATGAAAATTATATTCAAAGCTCTTAAAAAAAAAGACAACTTCTAAATATGTGTATATATGACATACATAGAAAAAACAATGGGAGGAAATACCAAAGTTAAGAGTATCTCTGCATATTTGAAATATTTCATAGACAAAACAAACATTTTAAAGAAAAGAATTATCCGTGGGGGTGGGATTATAGGTAATTTTTAATTGAATACAGTTCCCTGTATTTTCCAAACTTCAATAAGCAAACACTTATTGAAGCAATTGGCTATTTAAAGGGCAAAAGCAATTAAATGGCTCCACATTCTTGACTGTATAATAACATTAGCTTTCTATATGCATATTAGAGTTGATCATCCTAATGTATAACAAAGTTAATTACAATTTACCCTCCCAAGTATAAGTTTAAGGGTTATTCCCTAGAAACCTTCTCCCTGAGGTTGTTACCCCACCCCCCACCCCCAATTTTCCTTACGTAAACCCAACAAACACACACATAATTAGCTGTTCAACATCTCATTGCCTTACTGGACCATAATTTACTCCACAACAGCATGGACCATGTCTATCTTACTAATAACACAGGTGGCATTCAATAAGTATTTGTTAAAGAAATGAAGCAAAATGTAGAATTAAACTAAAGAGTTAAACCGTAGGTACAGATGTTGTCACATATAATACTAAACAGACGCCCCTTGAGATCTTCAAACAAGAAGACTACAAAATAATGCAAGAAAAAAAAAAAAAAAGATTCCCTCACCACGATCTTACTTCCCAGTTTTTGGCTTGGACATTATATCACCCCAATTCAGGACCTGACTATATTATCAACACTTAAATTTAGAACAGAAACCCAACTTCACCTGGAGGCCACCTTTACCAACACAATCAACTCTTACTAGTCCCAGAGGCCGGATAAAAGTTATTACTTTCATAGTGGTTGGGGATGAGCTCCCTTGGAGCTTCAAAAAAAAAAATCCTTGAACTAATTCAGGAAAACAAGTGCCTCTGGCTTACCAGGCAATGTGTCAAGCAATGAAGAACCAAAAATCAGTGATACTTGGTCCCTGCCCTCAATGACTCACACAGTTCCTATGGGTAGATAGAGATAAAGCACCTAAGTAAACACCTAAGAATATAATCAAAGTATGACCAATCCCACAGACACAAAAAATGTCTCACATATACAACCACGTAAAATCTCATTCAAATACCCAATGACCTAGTAATACCACTCTCAGATACACACCCAAAAGTCTTGCACATGTGCACCAGCAAGAAACTGGAAATAACCAAATATACAATAAACAGATGCATAAACTACAGCATATATTTTTTAATGAAGGAACTACCACAAAATAATATAAGCAAAATGAAGCACAAAATGTTTTATTATCACTGCTGAAAACAACAGTATCAGACAATCCACAATTACGTATGCCAATCCCAAACAGGACAGGTCACCTGAAACAAACGAAAAACCCTAAAAATAAAGCACCCATGGTCACTTGAGACAAAAGGCTACATATACTCACCCTGCATTTGTAATTACTAGAAAAATATCCATAATCACACAAAGGCTGAAAATAATGAAGAGTATCATAGGTCTGCCCTAAACGTATGCAAACAGCACTTTCGGCAGCAGCTCCAAAAAAATTAGATACCCATCAGATTTTTTTGGAGTACTTTAAATGTTACCAAGCCTATTACATCCCAGACACCATGCAAAATGCTGGAGAAAAAGATAAGAATCCTCACGGAGCTCAATGATCTACCAGGAGCAGAAAGACATAATACAATTATCAATAATACCTGCTTTAATAAAATCCTGACAAAGTAATACTGGAGAACAGAGGTAAATTGTGGGTTCAAGTAAGGCTTAACAGAAGTGGCATTTTAGGATAACTAAATTTCAAAAGACAAAGAATGGAGGTGAGGGCTTATTCCAGGCAGACAGAACAACTAAATAGCAAGCAATTTAGTACAACTAAAGGTTTGAGGGATAGTTAGGGTGTAGGCATGCAACAACATTGAGACTTACAGGAAACAGGTCTGGAAAGGTGGACTAGAAGAGTATAAAGGTTTTGAATATGCAATACGCAGTAGAGAACCTAGAGGAAAATGACAAGATCATACTTACCAAATTAAATCTAGTGACATGTCACCAGGAGGGCTGAATAGATAGATGTGGGCAGAGATGATTAAAGGCAGAGAAATAAGTGTCACTAAGTAAACTATTGTAATATAAATAGTCCATTTGAAATACAAAAACCTGACTTAGGGTGATTAACAAAGGAATGCAGGACAGAGTCAGGATACAAATGGAGATGAGGGGATGAAACCAGCAATATAAAGGGTAGTAACAGACTGAAGGAAAAGCACTATCAAAACAAACTGGAAATTTCTTTAATGAAGAATTTCCAGAATTTCCAGAATGAAGATACTGGAAAAGCAGTATCAAAACAAAGAGGAAATCTCGGAGATGAGAATGTAAATGCTGAAGAAAGGTGTAAAACATGGATTGCTGAGAAGTTACTATGCATTTGACAATTTGGAAGCTATTGGTAATGCCTGAAGAAATTATTTCAATATGACATGGTAGAGACAGAAGCCGGAGTATAGAAGTTAAGGAATGAATTAACTTTTGAGAACCAAATATAGGAGAGTATCTTTATTATAATCAAAGCAGGAAAAAATTTCTTAAACAAAATACAAAAGGCACAACATAAGGAAAAGACAGAAAAATCTGACTATCTGACTACTTTAAAATTAAACTTTGGTAAGACAAAAGATATAACAAAGTTAGGTAAAATAGCCAGTCATAAAAGGATAATGTATAATAGAATAGTCAAATTCACAGAGACAGAAAGTAGAATGGTGATGGTTAGGGGCTGGGCTTCGGAGAAGTAGGGAGTTAGGTGTTTTATGGGTACAGAGTTGGTTTTACAAGATGAAGACTTCTGGAGATGGATAGTGGTAATGGTTGCACGACAATGTGAATGTATTTAATGCCAAAGAAATTATACACTTAAAAATATACAAGATGGTAAATTTTGTTATGTGTATTTTACCACAATTTCAAAAAGAGAATAACACAAAATAAAGTTAAAAGTCAAGCCACATAATGGAAGCAGTTAAAATTATATCCATAAAGAATTCCGCAAATCAAGAAAAATACAAACCATACAATTTCTCAAAAATGGATAAGGAATGCTAATGCTAAATTCACACAAGAAAGCCTAAAGGCTAATAAACACAAATATATACTTAATATGTCTACTGACTAGGGAATGAAAATTAAAATAAATTACCATTTCATATCTATCTGACTGACAAAAATCTAAGTCTTAGGTCATTAGAACTCTTATGTACTGCTAGCTAGTCCTGCAAAAGATGAAAATACACTCAGATATGTACTACAATTCTACTTCATAGAAAAACTTGTTATGTGCCCAAGAAAACATTTATAATAATGCTCAATGCACCTTTTTTAAATAATCGCTAACATAAGGTCCACATATATTCTTTTGTATTCTCCTCAGCCACTAGCCCCATAGGTTGTTTGCACACAATGACAAAGAAACGCTATCAGAAGCACTAAAGCTCCATATGTCAAGCCTTTTCTTAGTCAAATTCAAGTATACCTATCACTAAACCACTGAAGGAAACCTTTATGATCCAAGAACAATAAGCAGAAAATGAAAGCACAGTTAATTCTGATATCTTAACAGCCATCCATTTACTGAATGTTTAATGTGTCCCATGCGTTGCTCTAAGCACTGTAAAGACTTTTAATCTTCCCACATTTTCACAGATAAGAAAACTGAGATACAGTCAGTGCTGCATGCATTAAGAAGAAAAGCCAGGACTCAAAGCAAATCTAATTCCAAAGTCTGCACTCTTACTCACTAAGCTAAATTTACTTTATTATGCTTAAGGAGCTACATATCTCTGCCTCCTGGCAAATTTAAGTTCTCACACCAAGAAAGAAAAGCAAAATACACTTAAATACAATACTCAATACCAAACTGTCATTTATTGTTATACTTAAAAGTTTTACTAGCATTCAGCTTTTATGTATTATTTATGAAAAGGATAGTCCCATAAAACCATCAGATATAATGGCTGGAGTGGACTGGGTTCACCATTAACTAGTTCTATGTCACTGAGCACCAATCAATCTCTTCAGACCTCAGTTTCCTGATCTTACTCATAGGTGAGTCTGGCCTAGATCTAAGGTCTCTTTCAACACTTAACAGTCAGTGAATCTTAACACATTTCTAAGACACATTTCTTAGAAGCAATTTTAGACATGACCGCTATATATTAATATATTTTTTGAACACAGGCATCTTTTAAAAACCCTCAAAATTAAAACAAGCATGTAGTATACACTCATTTCTATTCTTTTACTCAAACACTCAAAGCTCATCTATGCTATTAGAAGTCAGGAAAGGGGTGGGGGTGGGGGTTCCTATGGTGCTGGCAATATTCTGTTTATTCATTTCAGTGCTGGTCACACTTTATTACATGCACATTTTACTTTGATATGAAAACTGTGTTTCTTTCCAAAGACAACAATGAAGAAACTTACAAAGATGCTCTAACTTCCACAACTATGTTTGTGTATACTAGAGCCATGCAATCTTTCTGTTCTAAGTATGTAAATGTGTTCCTTATTTTGTCAATCTCTGCTTCCTAGTTCCAATTCAGATGCATACAGAAGAGATCATTTGCTTATTACAGTATTCCTGTAATTCCTTTGGGACAGTCTTCTGAAATTTGAGGTCAGTCCTAACTTTCCTTTGGGACCTACCTCAAGAACCTCTTTTCATACACCTATCCTCACAAGTCCTATAGTATTTACTCTCTGCAGCTAACATTTTCATCTATCTCCAACCAGGTAAGTCTTTGGGGCTCTGGTCAATATGCTCAGTAACTGTTGATAACATTTACTGGGAAATAAGATATATTCTTTACGAAGAGGTGACAGGGGACGCCAGATGCATCTATCGTGTTTCCCCAAAAATAAGACCTAGCCAGACCATCAGCTCTAACGCGTCTTTTGGAGCAAAAGTAAGTATGACCCGGTATTTGTTATATTATATTACATTATATAAGATCGGGTCTTAGGGTCTTATATTAAAATAAGACCCGATCTTATATTAATTTTTGTTCCAAAAGATGCATTAGAGCTGATGGTCAGGTTAGGTCTTATTTTCGGGGAAACATGGTAAATCTATGCCTGATGGACACAGATCAAAGTCTTTATAATAGTAAACAAGAAATGCACCCCAAACAGTATTACTTCAATAGATTTTGATTTTTTTTAGTCTATAAACTTTCCTTGCTCAACTCACACCCAGAACCCCAAAAAGCACACTATTTAAATAAGTTATGCAGAACTATAACTTATGTCACTGTAACAACAAACCAACCACTTTTCTACTAAAAACTTTTTCTAATACTGCTTACATTGGTTTTTAACAGCGATTTCAAAGCTTTTTCTTTAAATCAAAAAGGATGAAGTTTAAAAGAAAAAGATAATCATTAATTTATAAAGGAGAAACAAACTTAGTCTTTAAAAAAAAACAGAAACAAAACATTCAAAGCTAGTAATAGCCATGCTATATAATTTTTTGTACCTTTACTGTCCATCTTTTATATAAATTAAACTACACATCTTACATAGTTAATAGTCTTAAATGTTCTTCTAAAGAGTTTCATCTACAGCAGTGTTCTCAACATTTGGCAACATCTGAAGACATTTCTAGTTGATACAACTGGCAGAAAGAGGGTAAGGAGGTGGGAGGGAGGGTTGGCTGTGCTACTACGTATCTGAAATAATCTAATGAAGTTAGATCGAATATGTTATATATTAAACAATGATACAAAAATCCACTTAAATGCTTAAGGAAAACTTACACAAACCTTATTCATGAAACCAATTTGTTAATGCCATAGATTTAAATAGTCTCTGTTAAGAATCCTATAAAATGTTAGCGAAGCACAGCTACAATATGAAAAAAAACTACAGGTACCATATAGCACAAAAACTGCAAGAAAGAGTAAGTGCTCTGATTTAAGGGCATTTTACTTCATTGAGCTTCAAATTTTAAAATATTTTGCATACTGAAATGCAAGTAAATCTTTACATTAATTACAGGCAAAACCTATATTAATGTTTACAATTAAATGTTAACAATTAAATTACGTTGTGTTTAAATCCTTTAACAAGTAATACAAACCATGATCAATTATTTTTAAACAATTAAAAGCAGGCCTATCCTTAGCAAGTCAAGACAGTGTGGTACAATATAAACACAAGCAGACCTAGATCCAAATCCCAAAGCTTTATGTTTGCAGACAAATAATTTAACTTTTCTGAATATTTTCTCCTTTAAGAAATAGGAAATCTAATTCAAAGACCTGTTCTTGAAAATTAGCAAAAATGTATTTAAAAAAATCGTACTGAGAGCCACTCTAAATGGTAGTTAACAGCAGTAATAGTAAATAACCAATGAATAAAGATTATAGTTGTTATATCCTCACAATCAACAATTCGCTTATGTAATTCGACTCATAAAATTAGAATGTACTCTAAACAAATTTTCCATTCCTATCAATTTTGAAACATTACTTGAAATTCTCACTCAGAAAAATATGACAGATAAAGGATAAATTTCCAGACAGACTCAAGGAAAAATGTCCTAGACGGTGCCTTTATTTATTATTTTATTTGTTTTGACTAAGTAACATGTTCGAATGTTTCAAAATTCAAAGGGGATCTTTTGGTGCATGTTGTCCCAGACATATCCAACTACCAACCTGTCATTAACCCCTTCAGATATATACACACAAAATATATATATTATATGAATCTGTATAGTTTCCCCTCTGATAAAAATGGTGGTCTTCACACTATTCTGCACCTGGCCTTTCACATTTGCTTTATCTTAGAGGCTATACTTTAATTAACAACACACTTAAAAATGGCCAATTATAACTTTTTATGGCCAGAATTCAGCAAACACTAGCAATCATTACAAAGGCACTTAAAAGCTGCCCCCCCATCCTTAAATCAACCAGTATTCCTAGTAAACACAAGCATATGAAATAAACTTTGGTAAACTGGAAATTTACACAGGTGACACAAAAAACTTGATTATTAGATCAACCACTCAAGACAGTGCATTTACATACTTAAAAAGGAAGCACATGGACTGTACTATAAATCCCTCAATGAGTTGAAAATAATTCACTTACAGAACTGGCCCTACTAAAACACAGGTGAAATAAAATATTGGAGCCAATAAAGCTATTTATTGGTTATATTCCAAAATTAAATTATCTGACCCTTTCTTAAATGTACTTTGAAACATACTTTCCAGAAGAAGATTCCTTCCATATTTATAAAGGTACGATTCTTTAAAAAAAAGTTTGTGTTTGCATTTCCTGTTTTCTTCCTCTGAAACACTAAGACACTTATTTGAAGCAAGGCTTCACCATCCCTTACATATAAACAGCAGTATTATTTTAACAATATGCATTACTATAGCAATACAAGATTTCTTTTAAGGTTCAATTTAAGTACTAAGAATATCACAGTGAAAAGTCACTGCATACAAGCAGAGACCATATAAATCACAAGAGCAGCAACTTATCACTTTTAAGTATTAGAAAATAAAGCATTAGAAGTTTTATATTAAGTTTCGGGATTGTACAACCTTATTACAAAAGGAATGTTTTAGGCTGTTGGTAACACTATTAGCTGCAATCTTTCATTAGGAACATATACGTCAACTATCCTGGAATATGTCTTCTTATTAAATAAAAAATAAAATCATTGTTTCACTGTGTATCAGTACATTTATGACTCTATTTCTGCAATACAAAATACAAAGTCATCCTTCCATTCAGAATTTTGGCACATGAACAAACACAGAGGTTTTGCTCTGCAAAACCGATCATTACTTATATACTACACTCAATAAATCTAGTATTTGCCATTTTTAAATAATTTTAAAGAATTACTTTCTCTAACTGGAAAGATACATAATCAGTATAGACTCGGTAGCAAAAAAAAAGCTGAAGTGCTACCAGATTTATGTCAATTGCTCATCACACATTTAGAGTGCTGAATTTCATAAATCATTGAGATTATCAAAGCACCAACATAAGAAAAAAATACAAACAGCAATGATACGTTCAAAAATGGCATGTGACATCTTGAAAATAATAATCATTTCAGTATTGCTTATTAATTTTTGTTTGTTAAATCCAAGGAGGAAAAACAATCTGGTATTCTTGTTGATTTGGGTATGAAAAATTTTACTGACACTTACATGGTTTTGAGTCAAATTACTAGAACACTTTAAATATCTTATATAAATAAATGTGGCTAACACTAAAGGATCTAAATTCTGCAGAACTCAAGAGCAGCTTGACAAAAATTTTTTTTTAAATCATTTCCGATATATTATGATATACCTACTCACTTGATAAGAAACTATAACAATGTATTAATCGGGCAAAATCCCATGTGTTTAATACGGCTGTTTTTCAAAAGTAAGAATTAACTATGAGGCACATCATAATGAAGTTTCACGGCACAACACAGTCACAAAGGCATTGTCTTAGGAGAGGCTTTCTGATCTGTAACTTCTGTAACTTGTAAGCAATATTTTGAAATAAGCTTCTCATACACTCCCATTATTTTTTCCTAGCTAAAAATATTTAAATGACTTTCATACAAAAAAAAAAACTTGCCTTCACCCAGTCACAAGCTTTAGGTGTCAACACAAAAGAGGCCTAGGAATCGGGGGTAAATGAAAATGAGATAATGGTCTAGATTGGAATTAATTTCCTATTTGAGGTGAAAATTCCCTTATCCCCCACTCAAATAAGACAGTATCCCATTATGTCTCCTCTTCTCTCCCAACACCCAACCAAGAGCGAGCAACTCAAAACATCCTTCTCCTTTCATCAATAACTAGGGACTTACTTTAAGGAAAGGACAGTGGAGGCCAGACAGGCTATAACCGAGAATACCCTTAAAAGTGTGGGCCTTTGAGCAGCGCGGCTCTCCGGATCCAGTTACCACCTTTCCCCTTCCCCCAACCCACTTCCCGGGTTTTCTCAGGCTCGGCCTGCTCCCTCCCCACCACCTTACAGCCACACTTCCAGCTGTTGCCACTGCCCCGGGGTCTCTCTAGAGCTCACACCCACCAAGTGCCCCTTCTCCATCTGCCCCCCCCCCCCCAAACCATGTTCCTCTCCACACGATCCGCCCGCGAGACCGTCCATCCCAGGGCCCTGGGAGGGGAGGGGAAGGCGGCGGAAGAAGGGGGGAGACTGCTGCTTCCCCACAGGCAGAAGAGCGGCCGCAAGGAGGGCCACCCGGGGGTTACCGGGATATTGGGAGCCGCCGCTGGCAGGGCCCTCCCGCCCTGGGCTGAGATGGGGGATGTCCCGGAGTTCATTTCTGACCTCCTCGCTCTTCAGCACCTCCTTGAACTCCCGCTTGATTCGCTGCACCGCGATGTTGGCCATGTCTCCGCCCGCAGCTGATTCGTACCCGCCTCCTCCGCCACCGCTACGACCACCGCCACCGCCGCCACCTCTTCCTCCACTGCCTCCTCCTTCGGCGATTCACACCCGAGCACACCAACACTGCCACTGCCACCCCGGCCGCCTCGCTCTCTCCAGTATGGGATCACCTCCGTGCCCGGCCACCAAAATGGCGCCGGCCCCGCGCATGCGCACGACGCTGACCCGACCGGGCGGCGCAGCCGCTACGGTTGTAGCCCCACACGCCTCAGCCGCGAGCCGGGAAGCGGCGAGCCCCGCGTCGCGCCGCGCCGCGCCTCCCTGCCGGAGCTGCGGCCGCGTGGCTCCGCCCTGCCGGCGTTTGGGGCCTGGAGGGTGCGGCTTCCGCGCGAGCCTGCCACACACCGGCCTCCCCGGTCGTCTCCTGTTCCTCCGCCTGGCTTCAAACCTGTATGGTATGCTCCGGGCTTCCAGCCCCTAGCCAAGGGCTGGAGTCCAACCTGACGGGTTCCTACGGCCCCAGTCGGCTTGGAGCACTGCCCTGAACTCAAGCAGACCCACGGGCTTAATGCGCTTGGCTCTGTGTGTGAAAAAACACTATCCCAGAACTCAGACCGGCCGGTTTTCTGCAGCTCGTAGGCCCAGAAAATCCACCGCTGTCCGTTTTTGTTCTGAAGCCATTACAGAGCCACTATTACGATCATGCGAGGTATTACAAATCATTGAATTAAATATGGTCTTTGTTGGGTCCCATGCTCCATGGAGATGTTTGAGATGGTTTTAGAAGCCGGGTATTGATCTTTGATCTATTTTGATAATAAATACCTAGCTGTGGAACTAAAGCCGTAGTTTTTAAATTTGAGTATACATCGGAATCCATTGTTTAAAAAATCGGATTCTTGGGCCCCATTGTTGGAGTGTGGGGTAGGCCTAACAATTTGTACTTCTAACAAGTTCCCAAATGCTGCTGCTCCTACTCCTGGTTCAGGGACCACACTGTGAGAACCACTGAATAAAGCATGTGAAAATAATTTACATGTATATTACAGTGAAAAATGGAGAAATAGATGTTTTCTGGGGAAGAAGGGCAGCTTTAATTCTGTAGGTCTAGGGCCTACCACAGTATCTGGCACTAGTAGGCACTTAATAAATATTGAATGAATAAATGAGTAAAGATAAGAGTAAAATGTTTTAAGTGGAAAGTAAGTTTGAAAGGCAATGTGAAGTGGTTGCGAGAGTTTACAGTAAGTAATATGGTTTTGGTGATTCGATAGTTTGAATAAAACGTTTTAGAATAATAAAGGTTACTTAGAAGTTTATATTTCACTCACTTCTTTCACCTAACCAATTAGTAAAGTACCCTATTAGAAAAATATCACAAATACAGTACACTGTCTTAGCAAATATTACTAAGATTGTGGCAGCAAAGAAAGGAAATAGCCACAGGGAGTGAATCACTCAGGGGAGGCACATGGCAAAAAAGATTTTCTGGAACCCCTGCCACAGGAACCAAGAGGATATTTTTGATTCCAGCTCTCCTCCATGCCAGCTCTCTTGGCCAACTTGGTTTTCTCACCTGGAAAATAAGAAAGCTGGATTAGGTGATCTTTTTCAAGTTTTGAAAGTTCAGAATTTTAAAGCATCATGGGGAAACCTTTCCCTAAACGGACTAAAATAAATTATAAAAACCCTTTCTGCAGAGCCCCCTAGTGGTCCTAAGAGGAACCAATTATATATGTGTGTCATGGTACAATGAATTACTGGTGTGATATAAATCGTGCAATGCTATGTGTATTTTTTCCAGTACATTAAAAATAATTATCGTGAAGTGTGCAAATTTTTTTTTGAGTATTTTGCATTTATTACTTTCAGTCCCCAGTCTTATCTTAGAACTTCAAAGAAACTTGGAACATTCAAATCACAAGAGTACTAGTTAGAAGGGTTTGGTAATTTCTTTGAGGGAAAGGGGTTTGGTAATTTTTAAATGCACATAATCATTGGCCTTGAAATTCTACTTCCAGGAAGTCATTCTAGAGTTTTTCCAGAGAATAAGGCAACTACGTATTAACTGATAGGAGGCAATCCTAAAAATACATTTTAAGGAGGGAAAAAAGCACTATGCTAAATGTAATGTGGTATCCTGAATTGAACTCTAGAACTGAAAGGACATAACTAGTGAAATCTGAATAAGTTATGTAATTTAGTTAATAGTATTGTACAATGTTAATTTCTTTGTTTTGACTAAGTATTAGGGTTATTTAAGATGTTGACATTAGTAGAAGCAAGTAAAGAGTATACAAGAATCTCTGAAATGTCTCTGTAAATCTAAAATTATTCCAAAAGAAAAAGTTTACTTTTTCAAAAGCATGATGCAATCCATATTGTATATATAATACCACCATATGTGCGAAGGAAGAAAGGAATATGCTTGTGTATATAATACTTGTGAATCCATAAAATATCACTGGAGAAATACATAAGAAACTGACAACAGTGGTTATCTCTGAGAAAGCCACTTAAGTTGCCTTGCGGAAGGCAAAGTGGGAGACTTTTCACCATGTATCCTATTGTATATTTTATCTATTCAAAACTAAATTTTTAAAAATGAGTTTCCAGTAATGCAGATTATATGCTCTTCACTGTTAAGATCTAGTTCTGATTAATTACTTCATTAAGTAATTAATTAATTAAGCAACTATTTATTGAATGTCTACTATGTGCCAGGCATGACCTAGGCCCTGGAGGGATATCAGTGAACAAGAGACAAAGAAAACCTGGAATTGTAGGATTTACATTCTAGCAGGGATGGGGAGAATTAATTTTAAAGTATAGTCTGCAGACACCTGGGGGCCCCTGAGATATTTTCGGGAGGCAGTCTGCACTGCCCAAACTATTATCATAATAAAACTAAGACATTATTTGCCTTTTTACTGCATTGACATTTGCACTGATGATGTAAAAGCTATAGTGGGCAAAAAAATTACTGTAGTAGTAATAATTTTATTAATACCACATACTATTAAAAAATGCCACTTTAGAATGTTTTTGGTGAAGCAGTAGAGATTATTAATTTTTATTAAACTTAAACTTTTGAGTACATATCTTACTAATATTCTGTATGATAAACGTGAAGGATACATAAAGCTCGTCTGCTGTACACCAAGATATGTGGCAAAGCACTTGTGCAATTGGTTGAGTTACGAGCTGAACTAGCCAATTTTTCATAGAACACCATTTTTACTTGAAGTAATGATTGAGACAAATTATGTTCATTAGGAGTTGGGTATTTGGCAGATATTTTATCAAAAATGAACAATGTGAGCCTGTCACTTCAAACTGGCAGAATTTGTTGCCAATGATAACATTCAAACTTTCAACTGAAAATTAGAGTTTTTGAAACGACATCTGCCACTTTGACTTGACAGCTTCCCAATACACTTTAAGACAGTTCTGATTAAATTGATGGTGATATTAACAAATGAGATTACTTGAAATGGTACAAATGTTTTAACATTTGGAAGATCTGCATAAATTAGTGAACCAATATTTTCCAAATGACCAATGCATGATATTACAGAATTCATGTATGGGTAAAACATCCATTTAAGGGTTGAGAGAGACCAATGCATTTTAATGTAACAGTACAAAAAATTCATTGATAATGTTTCAGATTCCACATTGCAACTAACCTTTAAGAAACTACCATTTGTCTAGATTTATCGTAGTATTAAAGAAGAATATCCACAATTATCTGAAAAAGTTATTAAAATTCCCAACTATGTATCTGGATGAGGCTGGATTTTCTTCATATACTTCAACCAAAGCAACATAGGCAACATTGAATGCAAAAGCATATATGAAAATTCAGCTATGTTCTATTTAGCCAGGCATTAAAGAGATTTTGTTAGGAAAATATATTTATTTTTCACTTAAAATATATTATTTATGTGAGCATGTAATGGATTTATTATAGTTGTTAATAAGTGTTTCAATAATTTGTCAGTTTTAATTTCTAACACAATGTTGTTTAACCCTCAAACAAATGCTCTTTGGAATTCTCAATATTTTTGAAGATTGTAAAAGAATCTTGAGTACATTTAAGTATACTATACTGCTTAGACGTGAGGCTTAAATCTAAAAAGTCACACACTTTCAGAATAATTTAGAAAAATGTATATATGTAAAGGTTGTAAAATTGGTTTTAGATTGATGGAGGAAAGTTAATCTGGTAACTCTTCTGTTGTCCCTAACAGAACAATGTGTTTTGATGTGTTGGTTCACATAAAAAAATACAGTAAGGCATAATAATGCTTTGCTGACCCTTGATAATAATCGCCAACATTGGAAATGTGATCGTCTTCCTTTTTGTATCTCCTGCTATTACTGTTACTGCTTTTGAGATTCAAATTTCCTGTTCTTCTAAATGCAGAGCAATATTTTTTCTATGGCCTTTCCTGACCTTTTGTTTTGCTAGCTTTTGGAGATTTTTTTCCTCTGTCTCTCACCACTGCCTATTCCACCCAAGCCTCTCATTTAACTCTCTTTTTGAAACACCCATTCATAAATCTGAGATCATTTTGCTTTTTTCAAACCCCTTCACTGAGTTCTGCCCTTTCCATCTTGTTAGCTCCTCTCCCCTACCTTTTCCCAGCTCTAGCAGCAAAGGTGGAAAACAACATTTAGATCCACAGTTGGACTTCTAAACTTAGCTCCAGGCCAGTGGGCACCATGGTATTGATTGTAATTACACTATATCCCAAATGTAGAGAATTGATCAGAACTCCCACCATTGTGGCTTTCAGCATTATCTACAGCGTGTTGTGCAAAGCTGGTTTTAATAGCACAGAAAATGTTTCCTTGTCTTAAGTTACTGATTAGGATCTTGTCAGGCACAGAGATTCTTTAGATGGGAGTCTTTTTAGGAAAGGATTTCATACTTCCACTCTGTCCAAGGACTGTGCATCTACAAGTGGGACACAGCTATGGGGCCTTTACACTTCACATTCAAGACACCAGCTCTCTCTCCAGTAGACTGCCCTCGGCTGATCATCCCAATTGTTTTTGCTGAGTTGGTTAATTCTTTTGTGTCTTTTAAAGTAAGAGTTCTCTATTTTAGAGCTTAGAGTCACTGGGGCCCCAGTGCAAAGACCCCAATCCTCCAGAAGTCACTCTTCAAAATCTCCTTCCTTTGGTCATCTCAAAGACCATGAACTGTCCAACATGGGAACTTCCCACTAACGAAAATCCACATCTGACTTTTACCTACTCAACCCCTCAATTATGTCAATTGTTTATCATTCATTTAGAACACAGATTTTCATAAGTCATATAAGCCTCATTAAGTCAGCCAGATAGTTTTCATTTGGTCCTCCAAATCTACTGTCCAATGTTCTCTACTCTGCCCCTAAATGCTGGAGGTATGAACTACAATGTTGTCTCTACATCAACAAGACGTCCTTACCTTCTGGACTCCAGTTGAGCGTGGCAAATGGGAGGCTCTGGCAGGAAATGAGGCCAAGGGTTAACAATGCTGCATTTCCCTACCAAAGGCTACAATTCCTGTCCAGTAGCTCTCTCCTTCAGCCACAGCTACAGCTACTACTATTGCTTTTCCACGATTCTGGTAATCTTGCTCCCTTTACCCCATCAAGCCTGGAGGTGCCAAGAGCTCCCTGCTGTTGTTAGCCTTTGTCAACTGCCTTTAACTTTTATAAATAGTCTCTTCAACAAATTCTTCTGATTAACTACTGGCATCCTGCCAAGACCCTTTCTCATACACCAAGGTACAACCATAATTTCTTACTCTCCTGGATATTGCTGTTACTGAGGAAGCTAACCACTCTTTTCTCTACTGTTTTGCAGCCTGTGCATCAAGATCACTCAGAGGAGCTCAGTGTTACAACTTTTCCCCACTAGAGGGAAGACCAAACTGAGGGACCAACTGAGAATGACCACTGCAGGTATTGCCCTATAAATAACAGATAAAAATCTTTCCCTTCCTTGGTGATCCCTGAAGTGAAGAGTCACACCCACTTTCAGCTCTCTGTAGCTGAGCATTCAATTGTATCATCCAAGGGAATGGCTCCTTTCCAGGATAAAAAATACAGCTTAGGTCCCTCTTCCCAGAGGCTTAAAGAAGCATATGCAAAAGAATTCCCCCTGTGCTATCTAAAGTTAGCAAGCACTATGATTTAGGCACTTTCAGGAGACCCTACAGAGGCCTGGCTTCTCTGCATAAGAGAACTGTAATGAGAAACATAATCCAAAGTAGTAGGAGACATACCAAATAAACATTTCAACAAAAGCATTGTGCTCAGAATTTGATGCAACTATGTTTTATATTAATACTTCTTATGATTTTGATGTATTCACAATATTATGAATTTTCACACATCTTTAACCTATTAGCATAATATTTTATTAAGTTAACATTAGGAAGGATGTTAGTTTTAAAGAAAAGTAGTTTAAATCGCATTTGGTAATTTATTATTCCACAATTGTGTATATTTGATTAAGGAAGATACATCTCAAATTTCCCATCTGAAAAGTGCAGCAAAGCACTTAGATACTACAACAATTAGAGCTTCAAATATGTCTAGACTAGTATGTAAACTAAGCACACTTACTGATAAATTGAATTATTTTTTAAAAACATCTAAGCCTTATTTTACTCACTAGACAATTAGATTTTTAGATTTCTGTCATTATTTAAAACTAAGTATGAAGGATGTTTTTTATACAGGCTGTAAATATGCTTCCTTGCAACACCTCCCAAGGTTTTTACTTTTCTTATTTGCGGTAAATTTACATAACATAAAACTTACCATTTTAACCATTTTTAAGTATACAGTTCAATGGCCTTAAGTACATTCACACTGTTGTTTAACCATCACCACCATTCATTTCTGGAACTTTTTCATCATCCCAAACTAAAACTCTATATCCATTAAACAATAACTCCCCATTTTTCCCTCCTCTTGGTCTCTGGCATCCACTATTGTATTTTCTGTCTTTATGAATTTGACTATTCTAGGTACCTCATTTAACTGGAATCATACAATATTTGTCCTTTTGTGCCTGGCTTCTATCACTTATGATGTTTTCAAGGTTCATCTATGTTGTAGCATGTATCAGAACTTCCTTTTTAAGACTGAATAATATTCTGTTATATTTATATATCACATTTTGTTTATCCCTTCATCATCCATTGATGAACACTAGGGTTGTTTTCACCTATTGGCTTCTGTGACTAATGCTCCTATGAGCATAAGTGTGTAAATTATCTCTTCAAAACCCTGCTTCAATTCTCTTGAGTATATATTTGCTGTATCACATGGTAATTCCATGTTTAATTTTTTGAGGAACCACCATACGACTGTCTACAGTGACTGAATAATTTTCATTCCTACCAGGAGTGTAGGAGAGTTCTAATTTCTCCACATCCTTGCTGACACTTATTACTTTCTGTTTTTTCTTTTTTCTCTTTTATAATGTCCATCCTAATGTGTGTGAGTTGGTGTCTCATTGTGGTTTTGATATGCATTTCCCTATTGATTAAGTGATGTTAAGCATCTTTTCACGTACTTACTGGCCATTTGTATAACTTTGTTGGAGAAATATAGTTCTTTGCTTACTTTTGAATCAGATTGTTTGTTTTGTTGTTGTTGAGTTGTAGGAGGCTTTTTAAAAAAAAACATATTCTGAGTATTAATCCCTTATCAGATACATGATTTGGAAATATTTTCTTCCATTTTGTGGGTTACTTTTTCATTAGCTTGATAGTGTCTTTGATTCAAAGTGTTTAATGTTGATGAAGTCCAATTAATCTTTTTTTTTTCTCAGCTGTGCTTTTGTTGTTATATCTAAGAAATCATTGCCAACTCTAATGTCATGAAGATTTCCTGTTTTCTTCTAAAATTTTTATAGTTTTGGCTGTTTATGTTTAGACTTTTTGTTCCTTTTGAGTTGATTTTTGTATATGGTTTAAGATAAGGGTCCTACTACATTCTTTTGCATGTAGATACCAAGTTTTCCCAACATCATTTGTTGACTGTCTTTTCCCCATTGAATAGTCTTGGCTCCCTTGTTGAAAACCCATTTGATCATATATGTGAGGGATCATCTTAAGCTTTTAACCACAAAGTTTATTCTTATCTTTCTTCCCAGGCAAATCTTTATAGTTGAAGAAAAGCCATTATTATTATCATCAACATTTATGGATGTACAAGTAACTGTTAGATGTTAGGGATACATAAAGGAATTAAGATATAGACTCTGCTCATGAAACTTAGTAGGGGAGATAGAATAGCTCTTTAAAAGACATATACAAATACAGGATAGCATATGCTAATTTTAAAATAAATGGCACAGAAATTACATGCCTTAGGAGTTCAGAGGCTGTGGTTTTAGAAATGGATTTTAAATATTAAGATACCAATCAGTATGCACACAAGTGTTCACAGTAGCGTTAGTCATGATAGCCAACAAAAAATGAAACAGTGCAAATGTGCATGAACTGATGAATGGATAAACATAAGTGGTATATCTATACAATGGAATATTATCCAGCAATTAAAAAAATAAAGTACTGATGCATGCTACAACATGATGAACCTTAAAAACATTACACATAGTGAAAGAAGCCAGTCACAAAGGGCCAAATATTGTGTAATTCCATGTATATGAAATGTTGAGAATAGGGAAATCTATACAAACAGAAAGTAAATTACTGGTGGCCTAGATCTGGAGGGGAGGGGAGGGAAAGGGGATAGAATGGAAAGTGACTGCTAATGGGCATGGGATTTCTTTTCTGGGTGATGAGAATGTTCTGAAACTGATTATGATGGTGACTGTGCCACTCTGTGAATACACTAACAGCCATGAAGTTGTATACATTAAACAGGTGAGTTGTATTGTACGTAAATTGTCTCAATAAAGGTGTTACTTAAAAAAATAAAATAAAAATGAACAACTTCACCAGCCCCATCACTCCTAAAAACAATATGAATTTTATTGTATGTGAACTACATTTCAATAAAGCAGTTACTTAAAAAGAAAGAAAGAAAAGAAAATATACCAATCAGTAATCCAGAAGGAACTACTGTCTGGGTCAGAAGACCTGTTTCTCTTAGGTTTATAGAATCCCACATGAAGCCATGCAAAAGAGTGTGAATTTTTATGTCTAATACAATAGGAAATTATTGAAAGCTTTTGTTTCAAGTAATGCTATACTGATGCTGTGTTTTAGGAAGATTAATACTGGCAGGTCTGGGTAGGCTGGATTGGAATAGAGAGGGAGAAGGAAGCCTACTTAGGTAGCTGTGAAAATATTCGAGGACAGTGTTTCCCAACAGTGGGTCTAACATCATCAGTATCACTTGCGAACTTGTTAGAAATGCAAATTCTTGGTTCCCACCCCAGGGCTACTGAGTCAGAAACTTTGAATTAGGGTCCAGCAATCTGTGTTTTAATAAATCCTCCAGGTGATTCTGATGTGGGGGAACAGTTGAGAACCACTGCTATAGGAGAAAAGTAAAGCGTACCTGTAAGAGGGTAGTAATCATGTGAACGGAGACAAAAGTATATACATATATATGTAAAATATTTCCAGCCAACTGTTTAGATTTAAAAGTCAAGAGGAAGAAAGGAAGCAAAGAAAACTCACAGCTTTCCTTTGGTGTCATTAACAGAAATAGGGAAGATAGGAAGAAGTGCAGGTATGGGAAGAAAATCAGTTCAAATGTTTATATTCTGAGCTGATTGATGAAGCAGACACTGTTCATTGCCCACCCAAATCCATTTCCCTCACCTGTCCCATCCTCCTTAGCAGAGTCTGTTTTTGTTCAAGTGTCCATCATCCACTTGATTGTTCAAGTGTCCATCATCCACAGCCATGTGCTCAAGGGAGTCTGTCACCCTCCCCAGACCCAAAAAGTGACTCTTGATTGGCCCAATAATCATGGTTGTCTTAATTAGGTTAGGTATGAGCATGTGCCATAATTCTGGCCAGTCATCAGTGAGGATGCTGCAGGTCTGCAGGTCTCAGATGGAAGAAGGGGTCTCCGGTTTTCCTTTAAAAAGACACAAAGCAGGGTCATTCCCTTTTTCCTGCCTCTGGATATCACTGAGCTGGAACTCAATAGCCATCTATTGCATGACCATGAGGATACTATCTAACAGTGATCTGGAAGTTCTATACAGTTAAAATTCCAAGAAAAAAGAAGGAACATTCTGAGTGCTTACTTAGTGTCAGGCATTTTCCCAGGTGCTTTACATATGTAATTAAATTATCAAAATTAACTCTTTTAATCTCACAATAAGCTCATTGTGTGGATGAGGAAACTGAAACATGGCAAGCTAAGTAACCCTGACATAAAGTTAAATACTGGGAAATGAAACAGACAAGATTTCCACAGGTCTTTTGACTCCAGAGCCTACATCCTTAATTTTAACACTCAACTTAGAATGATCAGAAAACGGGACAAAATTATAATTATTTGTGGATGCTGTGGCTGTTTACAAAAGAGAAAAATATCAGCTGAGATTTAGAAGGCAGACATGAGGTAGCAGGCATCTTTTAAAAAATATTTGTAATGTCAGCGCAGAGCACTAGCAAGTGTTGCAGCTGTCTCTTACCTGGTGGCTCACGTGAGTGGTGTGAGGCAGCGGCCAGGGTTACAGCAACTCTTAACTCCTGCCAGATCTTCTTCAGTTTCTCTAACTCCCGGGGAGAGCGCCTAAATAGCTCTTAGATAAAAGGCACTAGCTTTGTTTCTTGCATTATACCTCCATCATTAAAGCTGTAGGCTTGGAAGAGATAAAAGACCTATTTGAGTTCCTGTCCATCCTGTGGATGTCCAGCTCAGCTTCACAGATTTCAGTTTGTTCTTTCTTCTCTCACTTCTCATGTATCTTCTTTTCCTGCCCGGTGGACTACAGGCTCCAGAACCAGACACAGAAACAACAGCCATCGATCAAAATAGTGTAGTAATGGCAAAAAAATCAATAAATAGATCAATGGAACAAAATAGAGAGCCCCAGAATAGATCCACACTTACAAGATTTCTTTATTTTTGACAAAGGCATCAAAACAATCCAAATAGGGAAAGTCTTTTAACAAATAGCATTGAAACAATAAGATATCCAAAATTATTTTGGCTATTTTAGTTTCTTGCATTTCCATATAAATTGTAAATTTTGAAATCCGCTATCCATTTCTCCAAAGAGTCTTCAATGAGTTTGATTAACATTGCATCGATTCTATAGATAAATTTAGGGATAATTAATATCTTAACAATTTTGGGTCTTCCAATCCATGCATGTTATATTTTTCTGTTATTTAGATCCTTAATTTCTCTTAGTCATCTTTTACTTTCTTTCAATGAAGAGGCCTTGGACATCTTTTGTTAAATTTATTCCTAATTATGTTATTTAAAATAGTATTTTAAATTTTTTTATTTTCCAATAATTTGTTGCTGATATAATGACAAACAAATGATTTCTAATATACTGATAGACAATTGATTCTTTAACCTGCTTCCCTGCTAAATTCATTTATTATAGATTTTTGTGTGTGTATATTCCCTAGGATTTTCTATGTAAGCAATCAATTGTGATCTGCGAATAGAAACAGTTTTTCTTCTTCCTTTTGAATCTATCTTTTCTCCCCCCTGCCTTGTTGCATTAGCTGAGACCTCCAATACAATAATAATAGAAGTGGTGAATGTGATATCCTATCCTTATGCTCATTCTTAGAGGGAAAGCATTCCCTAGTTCACCGTTAAGTATGATATTAGCTGCAGGTTTTGTATTTTTCTTCTCAGACTAGGGGGGTTCTCTTCTATTCTTAATTTGATGAAAATTTGTCATGAGTAGTTATTGTATTTTGCCAAATGCTTTTACTGTGTTGATAGGCAAGAGATATATAGCTATATATATATCTATATATACTGTATATCTATATATCTATATATCTATATATCTATATACTATACCTATATAAATTAACAGATAGGTAGATAGGTAGATAGGTAGGTAGATAGATAGATAGATAGATAGATAGATAGATAGATAGATAGATAGATAGATAGATCTGGGACCCCTTGCTGTACAGCGTGTTCCTCTCCAATGCTTTACCCCAGAGATGTTAGCCAACTCAGATGCCACAGACTTTCATATCTGCCTCCTCAGTTCAGCAGGATCTCTATGCTCTGCTGAGACTCAAGCTGTCTGCACTATAGTTAGGAAATTGTCCCCAGGCAGAAAGCTGATCAATCATGGGACTTACCTCATGAGTTCACTTTGTCTTAGAAACTACAGTCTATGCTGTTTATTGTACACAGTCTAAAAATAGTTGCTGAATATGTTTTGTGAGGTTTTACAGTGAATTATTCCGCTATGACCAGAACTGGAAGTCAAACGCAGCAAAATTTCAAAAACGGTTTTCTCTTAATTTTGGAATAGCAGGCTTCTTCTTCTTCTTCTTCTTCTTTTTTTTTTTTTTTTGCTAATTTGTTTTTTCTGTATTTTCCAAATTACTCAATGACAAAGATTTTCCCTGAGTTCAGGAAAGACCTATGATTTAAAATATCAATATTTCTTTTGACACACACGTAATTTTCCTACTCCACCCTGCTTGTGGATGCACTCTACTTTGAAGGCCAACATTGAATTCTGGAATCAAGTTGAAAAGATCATTAACTAGGAGAACAGTAGAAAACAAACACTGCACCAAGGAATTGGGACCTGATGCTTCTTTTAGTATCATGTCTGCATTCCAAGTAGGAATAAGAGTAAGAGTGAAAGTCAAAAGAAAGTATGTATGCCAAATGAGATTTTCCCCATTCTATTACCTAGTAAGAAAGAATTGGTTAATGGATATTGGGTAAACCATTTGAAATCTCTGCCACCAGCCTAATAATCAAGACCTAAGAAATCATCTAGTTCATAGACATTTTGCAAATGGGAAACTAAGACCTGGAGAAGTTTGTTTGCCTCCAGTTATATAGCTTATTAATGATAACAAATTGAAGTAGAAAGAATATGGGCTTTTAAGGAAAATATTTCTAAAGTCAGATTTTGGCTCCACCACTTCATAATTGTGCAACATTTTATGGAGTTATTTAACCTCTCTGAGTCAGCTTCTTCATCTCTAAAATAATAGTAATCCTACCTACTTCAATTGATTATTGTGAGAATTAAATGTACAAACACATAGCTAATCCCAAATAGATGATTGGTATTCAATATATCTTATCTCCATATTCCTTCCAGTTATTTGCAGAGCAAAGGTACTGTCTACAATAACTCATTTAGAGATTATATAGTATACTGCTTTGAAGAAAGAAATTCATATGACTCAAATGACAAATACTGAAATCATATCTTGGTTATAAAACAATGGTGCTGTAAAAATTTTAAAGATATGCAGTAGAAAGAAATAAATGTACTTTAATTTATACATGTTAATATCTGTGATAGTTAATTTTACATATATACTTAACAGGGCCAAGGGATGCTCAGACATTTGGTCAAACAATATTCTGGGTGTGTCTTTTGAGGGTGTTTCTGGAGATATTAGCATGTGAATCAGTAGATTTACTGTAAAGTACAGCAGATTTCCCCCAGTGAGGGTGGGCTTCATCTAGTCAGTTGACGGCATGAATAGAGCATAAAAGTTGACCTTCCATCAAGGAAGGAAGAATTTTTCCTGTCTTCAGACTCAAACTGAAACATTAACTCTTCCTAGGTCTTAAGACTGCCAGCCTTTGTACTAGAACTGAAACATTGACTCTCCTGGTTCTCAGGCCTTTCAACTCGGACTGGAACTGAATTAGCTCTCTTTGGTTTCCAGTTTGCCAACTCATCCTGCAGATCTTGGGACTTCTCAGACTCCATGACTGCATGAACCAATTCCCTGTAACAAATCTCTATAAATAAAAATAAAACAATAGAAATATTACACACACACATCCTAATGATTCTGTTTCTCTTGAGAACCCTAACACAATTCCATAGATCTACACATGCATACCTATTCCTCATATTTTCATAGTAGTCAGCAAGTGAGAATGCATTTCAGGGAATGCTTATTCAAACACACAGGAAGTTGGGAAGTACTGGGCAACACCTAACTTCTCATATCTGTTAAATCTCTTAAGGAATATATTTGCCTCTCTGAGAGCACTGCTCTTCTCCAAAAGAACATAGCCAGTTCTAAGAGAAATACAGGTGACTCAGAAGCAGCAGAACCAAAGAAGACATGTCAATCAACTCACTCCTAGCAAGGTTACCTTGAGGAATAGAAAAAATGAGTGACACTTCTACAACATTTCCTATTCACGGTGCCCTGAAGCAACCAGCTTTTGCAATTCTCTATCTACGGCATTCTTTTTAGTGGGCTTTGCAATATCATGAATCATATTTTTGTGATCTGTCTCCTCACCAGTTAGTGACTAATGGCAGCTGAATTGGGAGTGCATTAAGTGGAATACGTTTTTGTAACCCTTTCATATGGTTGTTCAAAGCTATCCTCAACTCATCATTAAATAAGTGTTTTATGATTCTGGGTTTGAAATCTCTTAAATAGAGATAATAATGCTATCTATGTATGTAATAAATATGGTAGGACAACTATAAAAAGTGAAAGTATTTTACTTTTCAGTTGAATGGAAATGGTGCAAATACAAAACATTATTGCAAACACTAGAAGGCACTATTTCTCTACAGAGGCAGAAAATTAATATAACAAATTTCTTGTATCTTAAATTCCTACTCTTGCCCAATTTCTATTCAAGAACAAAAAATGCAGTATGACAAATTTTAAAATATACATTCCTACAATGTACTAAGCAGTGTAAAGAAAAGGGAAAAGGAGGACTAGTGAGATAAAGGACACAATGAAAAAAATGTAAATAAAAAAAAGAAGATAGGAACAAAAAAAGCTGCAAAGGGCGATAAAGGAGAAAAGGGATAATGAGAAGAAAATGAGGCCAAAGCAAGTTTCTTTTATACGACATACTATATGGGAACAGTTTTCACATCATAGATCTTTGTCATGCTGTATTGAAAAGTGCTAATTTATAATTAATCAGTGGCTCTCTAGGTCTACACTGTATCCCCTTTCCAATCTTCTGACCTATGCTGTTTCTCTCAACTATACCTTACAGAGAGGATACTGGAATGTATCAGAATCCATAATAAAGAACCGTGAGAGGGGTTTGGAGTTACTATGGAAACGCAAATACTGTTTTGATATCACATTTCCCCGAAAATAAGACCTAACCTGAAAATAAGCCCTAGCATGATTTTTTCAGGATGCTCATAATATAAGCCCTACCCCAAAAATAAGCCCGAGTTAAGATCGTCAGCCAGACGGATGCATTTAGTACGTCTGTTGCAACACACAACGGCTGTATTAGATTGTAAAATAATAATATTAATATATAATTAAATATAAATAATTAATATTATTGACATTAATACTTAAAATAAATGATAATACAAATTATAATTAAGTACTTGTAAATACCCAAGTGGGCGCCTTTGGATGAGAGGTAAATGCCTATGTAAACAGATGAACTCGAGACTTATTGCTGAATGACCAATCGGAGTACACACACAATGCACGAATAATGTGTGCACTTGATAACGAATGGACATGGTTGTGTCTAATATGAATCTTCATAATTCAATATGTCATGTGTTTTAATGGATGTAAATAATGCACTCGTGTGAAATAAAGAAACGTTTTCTGAATTTTGGTGCCTGCAATTTTTCATCGCTTTTGTGTGGACCATCATTCTTAACTGTCATCATTTTTGTTGCAACTCCTGTCTCTTAAGTCTTCGATTAACACTTGATTTAATGGTAGATTTAAAGGGAATAATATTTTGACTCCCAGATTAGATGACTGCAAAAAGAAAGAGCTATTCCATCGAATAAAAGAAAGGAATTGTGGAGGATTCCTGGGGCAAGAATCTTATGGCTCTCTGCAAAGACATGAAGTTGGATCTCCGAATGGTCCAAAAATGTCAAGCAGAGTATACGATAACCTCAGCCAACAGGTGGACGAGGGAAATGCTAAGAAGCGCAAGTGTAGATCAGGTCGGCAACCATTATTTCCTGAGCTGGAAGACATCATCTGTGACAGGAGAGCAAAGGCTTTGGTTGTGCGCAGGGCTGATATTCAAGCATTTGCCCTTGCAATAACACGGTTAGAAATACCCCCAGAAGAATTCAAAGCATCACAACACTGACTGAATGACTTCCTTCAGCGATATGAACTGTCTCTAATATCGACAACACTGTTCAAGCTGGAAGATACTGAAGTTATTAAATGTGCACTTGCATTCAAGTCCTTTGTTGATGGTATAGACTTTTCTAAATACTGACTCTCTAACATGATTGCTATGGATGAAACTACAGTGTTTATCGGCCAAGGATCTCAAACGACAATTGATCATAGGGGAGCCTCGTCAATCTACATTCCCTCCACTGGTTACGAAAGTGCATGTGTTACCTGTATTTTGGCAATTCATCTGGATGGAAAGAAAACCCCACCTCTAATCATCCCTAAGGGCAAGAAAGATAAGGTTGAACATGTTTCAGGCATTTATGTTCTTGAAACCAAAAAAGCTTGGTGCACAAAAGGAGTTATAAGGAAGTGGGTCAATTTAATGCTGCCACTTGTTTTGCAAGGTGGCCAAAGAGGTCTGCTAGTCTGGGATTCAGCCAGCACTCACCGCGCTACAGACATGAAGAACTTTCTTGCAGAGAGAATAGATCAAATAATGATTCCCGCAGGAATGACTGCCTATCTCCAGACTCTTGATACTGCAATAAACAAGCCATTCAAGGACCATTTGCACATGGAAATCAATGATTACATTGAAAATAGAATGGCGAGAAATCAACGTGGAAACTTTGTAAAGCCTAGCCTGCAAGAGGTCGTGACTTGGGTGAAGAATTCATGGGATAAAATCACACTGACAGCTGTGTTGCCAATGCACTATGAGAAGCCTACATAAACAAGAAGTGCTCATTTAAGCAGAGTTCTATTGCTGGACATGAGATATTGGGGCCAATGGTTCTACAGGAAATGGAGTTGCAAGAAATTTAAGCCGGAATTCGGGGTTTGGAGAGTTATGACGATGTTCCAGAAGATGATGACACGACTGTATTTGAATAAATGTAGATTTTTGTATATGAATAAATGAGTAAATGTAGATTGTTGTACATGAATAAATGCAGATTGTTGTACATGAAAAAATAAGACGTCCCCTGAAAATGAGCCCTAATGCGTCTTTTGGAGCAAAAATTAATATAAGACCATCTTATTTTTGGGAAAATACGGTAGTAGTGGCTGGTAGGAAGGAAAGTAGACAAATGTCCTACTTATCCTTCCCTAAATGGTTGTGTCTGAACACTTTGTTGAGACTTACAAAAAAAAGGGATCGTGCATAATGGAAGCTAAACCGGCTTGGACTATTTTTGGTTAGAGATAGTATTTTTTTTAACTTTTGGGACTTCAGGTATCACAGTAGCTTGAGATTCATATGTTGTTGGGGGGTGGGTAATGGTGGTGATGATTTTGTTTTCTTTCTTTTTTTCTAAAGGAATGCCTTCTATACCTTTTAATTCTCTCTCTCTTTTTTTTTTTTTTTTTTTTAAGATTTTATTGGGGAAGGGGAACAGGACTTTATTGGGGAACAGTGTGTACTTCCAGGACTTTTTTCCAAGTCAAGCTGTTGTCCTTTCAATCTTAGTTGTGGAGGGTGCCGTTCAGCTTCAAGCTGTTGTCCTTTCAGGCTTAGTTGTGGAGGGCGCAGCTCAGCTCCAGGTCCAGTTGCCGTTGCTAGTTGCAGGGGGCGCAGCTCACCATCCCTTGCGGGAGTCGAGAAATTGAACTGGCAACCTTGTGGTTGAGAGGATGCGCTCCAACCAAATGAGCCATTCGGGAGCTCAGCGGCAGCTCAGCTCAAGGTGCCATATTCAATCTTAGTTGCAGGGGGCTCTGCCCACCATCCCTTGTGGGACTCGAGGAATTGAACTGGCAACCTTGTAGTTAAGAGCCCACTGGCCCATGTGGGAATCAAACCAGCAGCCTTTGGAGTTAGGAGCATGGAGCTCTAACCGCCTGAGCCACCGGGCTGGCCCAATACCTTTTAATTCTTGACAATTAAAGGAATCCAGGAGGAGGCAGCACAAAGCTGGCTGCTTAGGATTTGATCTAGGTTTGAAGAGGCATCTTGAAGATGACTTCTATTAGTCTATCGTTGAAATCAACTTAGGAAAGGTTCCAGTCAAGGTGGCAGAGTAGATAAATGCTGTGCTCACCTCCTCCCATGACCACATCAAAATTACAACTAAATTATAGAACAATCAATCTGGAGAACCATCTGAAGACTAGCTGAATGGAACTCCTATAACTAAGGATATAAAAAGAAGCCACGTTGAGACCGGTAGGAGGGCTGGAGATATGAAATAGGCTGGTCCCATACCCACATATAGTGGTTGAGAATAGGGAGGGATATCTCAGCTAGAGAGATCCCAGCTGGGAGCAAGGGGTTCTAGCCCTATACTGTGCTCCCCAACCAAGGGCTACAGGGCTGGGAAGATCAGCATGGATTTTGTCCTGGTCAGATGGAGGGATGTTGGAAACCCAGGCATCCTCTTAAAGGGCCCATACACAGATTTACTCATTGCGAGACACTCACCATAAGCTCCAGTGAAGGGACAGCAGCTTGAAAGTCACTAGAGACATAAGGGGAGAAACTGAATTGTATGGCTCCAGGGCTAGGGTCACCATTGTCCCTGTGTTAAGCCTTCTCCCCCCAGAGCCTGCAGATACCAAGCGGGCACCAAATTGGAATCTGCATTAACCTGGTGAACACTGTTCGTCCCACCCTGGAGACTCTCTGAGATTCCTTTCTACCCAACTCATGTACCACCATTGACTCCTTCAGTAGCTGTGTCTGAAGGGCAGCAGGCCTTTGTCTGCACTGCAAACTTTCTTAAAAACTCTTCAAAATCTGCAGGCCCAAGACAGACAGTGGCTGGCGTCATTGTGCCCTGTGCCTTTTGCATAGTGGACCCAGGCCTGGTGCTTGTGGGAGCCAGCTTTAGGTTGCACCATGGCCTCTCCCAAGCATCTCCGGGCCAAGCACAGGAAGCTACCAAACTTGGATCACTTTGTAGCTCCTATCAGGAGGTCCCAGGACATGTACAGGCAGTGGCTGACTTGGCCTACAACCAGAACCCCACTCAAGAGGCCCCAGAACCAACACACCCAGTGGCCAGCTTCAGATCACGACAGAGCACCAGCTGATTAGCTCTACAAATGGAACATCCCAAAGCTGGTATCAGCAGGCAACAGAGCACCACTAGGGCAAATTCCGTTTCATGGGGTCAGACCCCACTGTGGTTGTGGCCACTCCTCACAGCCAGTCAGCTTGAAGGTCAACCCCAACCAATCAAGCAGCAATCAAGGCTCAACTACAACAGGAGGACACACACAATTCACACAAGGGACACTCCTGGAGCACCTGACTCAGGTGACAGGGAGACTGTGCCACTGGGCCCCACAGGACACTTACTAGATATGTGCACTCTGCCAAGACTGGGAGATGTAGCAGACCTACCAAATGCATAGAAACAAGTACAGAGAGGCAGCCAAAATGAGGAAACAAAGAAACATGTCCCAAATGAAAGAACAGGGAAAAACTCCAGAAAAATAACTGAACAAAATGGAGTCAAGCAATCTAAGAGACACAGAGTTAAAAACACTGGTTATAAGGATGCTCAGTTGACATGGGGACAAATAGATCAACTCAGTGATGACGTCCAAAAGAGATAGTAAACATATAAAGGACATAGAAACCATTTAAAAAAACAGAAATGAAGAATACAATAACTGAAATGAAGAATACATTAGAAGGAATCAACAGCAGATTGGATGAAACAGAGGACGGGATCAGTGATTTGGAAGACAAGGTAGTGGAAAACATCCAATCAGAACAGCAAAAAGAAAAATGAGAACAGTTTAAGGGACTTCTGAGACAACATCAAGCATACCAACATTTACATGAGAGGAGTACCAGAAGGAGAAAAGACAGAGCAAATGATCGAAACCTATTTGAAGAAATAATGACTGAAAACTTCCCTAACCTGGCAAAGGAAATAGACACAAAAATTTAGGAAGCACAGGGTCCCAAACAAGATGAACCCAAAGAGGCCTACACTAAGACACATAATTAAAATGCCAAAGGTTAAAGACAAAGAGAGACTCTTAACATGATGAGAGAAAAGCAGTGAGTTACCTGCAAGGGAGCCCCCATAAGACTGTCAGCTGATTTCTCAAAGAAACTTTGTAGGCCAGAAGGGATTGGCACAAAATATTCAAAGTGATGAAAAGCAAGGACTAACAACCAAGATTACTTTACCCAGCAAAGCCATCATTTAGAACTGAAGGAGCGATAAAGAGCTTCCCAGACAAGACAAACCTAAAGGAGCTCATCACCAGCAAACCAGTATTACAAGAAATGTTAAAGGGACTTCTTTAAGAATAAGAAGGGGGAAGGGGCCAACATAAATATAAACAATAAAATGACAAGAACTATATACCTATCAGTAACCACTTGAAATGTAAATGACTTAATGCTCCAATCAAGACATAGGGTGCTTTAATAGATAAGAAAACAAGACCCATACATATGCTGCCTACAAGAAACCCACTTCAGATAGAAAGACACACACGGACTGAAAGTAAAGGGATGGAAAAAGGTATTTCATGCAAATGGAAATGAAAAAAAAAAAGCAGAGGTAGCAATACTTATACCAGACAAAATAGACTTTAAAACAAAGGCTATAACAAGAGACAAAGAAGGACACTGTATAAGGATAAAGGGATCAATCCAACAGAGGATATAACACTTGTAAACATGTATGCACCCAACATAGGAGCACCTAAATTTATAAAGCAAATATTGATGGACATAAAGGGAGAGATCGATAGTAATACAGACACAGTAGGAGACTTTAACACCCCATTGACATCAATGGATAGATCTTCCAGACGGAAAATGAAAAAGGAAGCTGTGGCATTAAATGACACACTAGACCAGAAGGATTTAATTAACATTTTTAGAGCATTTTACCCCAAAGCAGCAGAATCTTTTCAAGTGCACATGGAACATTTTCTAAGACACATCACATTAGTCTACAAAACAAATCTCAATAAATTTAAGAAGATTGAAATCGTATCAAACATCTTCTGTGACCACAATTGTATGAAACTAGAAATCAATTACAAGAAAAAAACTTAAATACACGGGGTGGCCGGTTGTGCAGTGGTTAGAGCACAGTGCTCATAACACCAAGGTCACCAGTCAATTCCCACACGGGCCAGTGAGCTGCGCCCTTCACAACTAGATTGAAAACAACTTGAAATGGAGCTATGGGTCCTGGAAAAGCACACTGTTTCCCAATATTCCCCAATAAAAATTAAAAAAAACAAAACAAAACTTAAATACACATAAACATATGGAGGCTAGATAGCATGATATTAAACAATGAATGTGTTAACAATGACATCAAAGAGAAATCAAAAGGTATGTTGAGACAAATGAAAACAAAAACCCAATGAACCAAAGTCTATGGGACACAGTGAAAACAGTTCTAATACGGAACTTTATAGCAATACAGGGCTACCTCAAGAAACAAGGAAAATCTCAAGTAAACTCTCTAACCTTACAGCTAAAGAAATGAGTAAAAGAACAATAAATAAAGCCCAAATTAGGAGGAAGGGAATATTAAAGATCAAAGCAGAAATATAGGAAATAGATGGTTAAAAAAAAAAAAGTACAAAAGATCATTGAAACCAAGAGCTGATTCTTTGAAAAGATAAACAAAATTGATAAACCATTAACCTCATTAAGCCTCATTAAGAAAAAAAGAGAGATGGCCTAAGTGAATAGAATCAGAAATGAAAGAGAAGAAGTGGCAACTGACACCACAGAAATACAAAGGGTTATAAGAAAATACTATAAACAGTTATATGCCAACAAATTGGACAATCTCAAAGAAATGGATAAATTACTAGAAATATACAATCTTCCAATACTGAGTCAAGAAGAAACAGAAAATCTGAACAGACCGATAACTACTGATGAAATTGAATCAGTAATCGAAAAACTCCCAACAAACAAATGTCCTGAACTGGATGGCTTCACAGGTGAATTTTAGCAAACATTCAAAGAAGAATTAACACCTATCCTTCTCAAACTACTCCAAAAAAATTCAAAAGGAGACAAGGCTCCCAACCTCATTGTACGAGGACACCAATACACTGATTCAAAAACCAGCCAAAAACATTACAAAGAAAGATAATTATAGGCTGATATCCCTGATGAACATAGATGTAAAAATGCTCAACAAAATATTAGCAAACTGAATTTAGCTATTCATTAAAAAGATCATACACCATGATTAAATGGAATTTATTCCTGGGATACAAAATTAGTTCAGTATCTGCAAATCTATTAATGTGATACTCCACATAAACAAAATGAAGGATAAAAATCATATGATCATATCAATTGATGCAAAAAAAGCATTTGACAAGATCCAGCATTCATTTATTTAAAACCTCTCAGCAAAGTGGGAATAGAGGGAACATACCTCAACATAATAAAGGCCATATATGACAAACCCACTGGTAACACCATACTCAACAGGTAAAAGCTAAAAGCATTTTCCTTAAGATCAGGAACAAGACAAGGATGTCCACTTTTAACGCTTTTATTCAACATAGTACTGGAAGTTCTAGTCACAGCAATCAGACAAGAAAAATAAATAAAAGTCATCCAAATTGGAAAGGAAGAAGTAAAACTGCCATTATTTGCAAACGACATGATACTGTATAGAGAAAACCCTAAAGATTCTACCCTCAAACTATTAGAAGTGATAAATAAATTCAGTAAAGTAGCAGGATACAAAATTAATATTCAGAAAACAATCACACCTTTATACACCAATAATAATCAGAAAGATAAATTAAGGAAACAATCCCATTTACAATTGTATCAAAAAAATAAAATACTTAGGAATAAATTTAACCAAAGAGGTAAAAGGCCTGTACTAAGAAAATGTTAAGGCACCAAAGAAAGAAATTAAAGAAGATACAAATAAATGGAAACATATATTGTGCTTATGGATAAGAAGAATTAATATAGTTAAAATGTCCATACTAGGGCCGGCCCGGTGGCTCAGACAGTTGGAGCTCTGTGCTCCTAACCCCAAAGGCTGCTGATTAGATTCCCACATGAGTCAGTGGGCTCTCAACCACAAGGTTGCCAGTTCGATTCCCACAAGGGATGGTGGGCTGCGCCCCCTGCAACTAGCAACGGCAACTGGACCTGGTGCTGAGCTGCGCCCTCCACAACTAAGACTGAAAGGACAACAACTTGAAGCTGAATGGCACCCTCCACAGCTAAGATTGAAAGGACAACAACTTGACTTGGAAAAAAAAAAGTCCTGGAAGTACACACTGTTCCCCAATAAAGTCCTGTTCCCCCTCCCCAATAAAATTTTTTTTTAAAAAATGTCCATACTACCCAAAGCAATATATAGATTCAATACAATCCCTATCAAAATACCAATGACATTTTTCACAGAACTAGAACAATAATCCTAAAATTTATAGGGAACCATAAAAGACCCTGAGTAGCCATGGCAATCTTGAGAAAGAAGAACAAAATTGGAGGTAATCACACTACCTGATATCAAACCATACTACAAAGCTATAATAATCAAAATGGCCTGGTGCTGACATAAAAACAGACATATAGATCAATGGAACAGAATAGAGAGCTCAGAAATAAACCAATGCGTATATGGTCAATAAATCTATGACAAAGGAGGCAAGAATATACAGTGGGGTAAAGACAGTCTATTCAATAAGTGGTGTTGAGAAAACTGGATGGATACACTTTAAAAAATGAAACTAAACCACTTTCTTACACCGTATGTGAGAATAAACTCAAAATGGATTAAAGACTTAAATGTAAGACCCAAAACTGTAAAGCTCCTAGAAGAAAACAGGTAGTAAATTCTCTGACATTGCTCTTAGTAATATATGTTCATTGTGGCATTTTTTACAATAGTCAAGATATGGAAGCAACCTAAGTGTCCGCTGTTAGACAAATAGATAAAGAAGAAGTGGTACATATGTACAATGGAATATGTACAATGGAATTAAGCCATAAAAAGAATGAAATCTTACCTTTTTCGACAGCATGGATGAACCTAGAGGGTATTATGCTAAGTGAAATAAGTCAGACAGAGAAAGACAAATACCATATGAGCTCACTTATATATGGAAATTGAAGAACAAAATAAATGAACAAACAAAACAAAAACAGACTCATAGATACAGAGAACATTTTGATGGTTGCCAGATGGGAGGGGGGTTGGGAGGTAAGGTGGAAAATGTGAAAGGAGTAAGAAGTACAAATTAGTAGTTACAGAATAGTCACAGGGATGTAAATTGTAGCATAAGAAATATAGCCAATAATGTAATAACTATGTATAGTGCCAGGTGGATACTAGACTTATTAGGGGGATCACTTCATAAATTATATAAATGTCTAACCTCTATGCTGTACACCTGAAACTAATTTAAAATAATATTGAATGCTGATTGTAATTGAAAAATAAAATAAATTACAGTTTTAAAAAAATCAAGTTAGGAAAGGAAACAGGAATTGAAAATTACAGATTCGTCCAAATCAAATATTGTAGATGTAAGAGCCTAGGAATTCATGCTTCAAGACTCTGAGGAAATTTTATAACTGTGCTTTGATACCAGGAAATCAATTTAGTAAATTGAGCATAGATTGGGAGGTTAAAACAACACCTGGCCAAACAATTTCTCAATAATAAATACTCTATCAAACTATGAGCTCTCAGTGAATCGTTTTTTACATCTTTTACATCTTACTTGGCTTTGTATCTACAATACTTGGCATATAGCAGGCACTCAGTAAATGATAGTTGCATGAATAAACATGAAAACATTCTCCTGGAGTTAGGCATTCAGGTATCAAAAAAAAATTTTTCCTGATCTTTTTTGTCCTTACTTTCATTGGACCATGCTCTCACGATGGAAAGTTTTAACAATCTCTTTCTTAATTCTTGTCAATAGGAGTGTGTGGGTCCAAAGTACAGTGGTAAGTGCCAATCTCTGAGTTAGAGAGAAGGGAGACTGTAATTGCCACTAAGTAAATTTGTGATGTCCTCATTGGAAACTTATTAACTCAACAGGGAGTCTTGATGACAGAGGACATAATCTTTCTTCACTATGAATTTAGACTTTGATGTCGTCAAGAAAAATCATTAATGCAAGTTCTTGGGAGATATGCTTACTTTAAATATGACCAAGGGACTGGCAGTGTGGCTGCCCACCTAGTTGAAGTTCACAAAGTTACTTGAGATCAGAGCCGTTGAGAGTGAATACCCCACTGGTGAAAAATTCTTGCCCGGCAAGAGCAGATTAGTATTGGTATGCAATATACTCAGTCTTATTAGTGATTTGTATTGGCTTCCTTCTCTTCTTGTGGTCCCTGTTTGAGGCCTTAGGGCCTAGACTGGGCAGATTGAGGGAGAAGTGTCCAGGGGCAGAATCTCTTCCTATGGAAGGAGCAGGAGCAGATCCCCACCCCCCTCCAACCAGGGATAGTGTGGGGTTGTAGGACTGTGTGTCTTAAAGAGGAGATACTTGAGGCAGGGGCAGAAACCTGGAGTTTCCTGTTAGGAACAGAGGGGATGGCCCAAAGGGGACTCCCTCTCAGTAAAGTCTTTGGGTTCTTTCCCTTCTGGAATGCAACACAAATTTCAAGTTAGCGGTATATTAACCCTTGCCTTTTCTATATTACAATTTTCCTCTGTAATTATTATTTTTGATTCCAGCAGAGTCTGTTGTGTTTATCTGTCAAGGCTGAAGGGACAGGATATTAAGTAGGAAAGGGCCCTTCTACCATATTCTTTTAATCCCTCCAGTAGAGAAGGCTATAAACCCGTCAGGTGGACTTTGGATGTTGGAGGCCTTGGTTCTTTGTCAAATGGACCTCTTCCCACAACATGCCAACTGGCTTCCCCATAATGAATGATCCAAAAAATACCAACACATTAGCTAGTCTTTATGACTTAACTTTGGTGATATACCATTACTTCTGCCATATTCTAGTGGTCACATAGACCAATCCTGATACAGTGTGGGAAAGCACTACAGGAGGGAGTAAATACCAGGAGACAGGGATCATTGGGGATTATCATGGAATTTTGTGACCATAGAGGAAGTTCCTAAATGTATGTGCTCACAAAACCCTTTTTCAAAATGATAATTTCCTGGCACGATTGTTCCAGGGAACAATAATAGGGAACACATTTTAGGAAATGCTGTTATAG
Source organism: Rhinolophus sinicus (assembly GCF_057876585.1). NCBI lineage: Eukaryota > Metazoa > Chordata > Mammalia > Chiroptera > Rhinolophidae > Rhinolophus > Rhinolophus sinicus. The sequence goes on from NC_142501.1 coordinate 142,004,287, forward strand.
GTAATGGAAGTCCATTGGAGTTTCTGTAAGGTTATGGCATGTACCATTATTTTGGAAGATTTCTGGCAGAAACATGTTGAATAAGTTGAAGAAGAAAGATTAAAGTTAGGGAGACTCTAGTTAGAAAGCTTGGCAATGTTGTAGTTGACAGGTGATGGCAATAGGAGGATGGCAATTGGGAATGAAAAGAAGGAACCAACGTGAGATATATTATGGAAGCAGAAACAACAGAACAATGTGATTGTGAAAGAGGGAGGCATCCAAAATGACTCTTATTTCTACCTTAAGTGATTAGGTCCATGACAAATTCATTAACCAACATTGGAAATACACACTGAGGAGCAGGTTTGGGAGAAAATTGGATGAACTCAGTTCTAGATATCATGAACTTTGAGCCAGCAAGGGTCCTATTTATATATCAATTACTATGCTTTTGGCTACAAGCAACAAAGCCACCTCAAATTGGTTGAAATAATGACAATATTTGGCTCAGAAATTGGAAATCCAGAGGTGAGACAGGCTTTAGCGTTGACATAAAGTGTTCCAGTTCCATTTCCTAGTGATTCTCTTGATTCTGTTCTCTTCCCCATGTCAGATTCTTCTTTAGGCTAGTTTTTAAGAATGCTGCAACTATTCTGGCCTCAAACCTGCACATGACTGTCTTGGGGGAAAAGAGGCCATCTCTCCCTGTGAGAAATGAGAGATCGTTCTTTCCTTACTTGTCAAAGCCTAGATTGAATCTCATGCCCAGCACTAAATCTATCCCTGAGGCCAGAGGAATGCTTTGTGCTCATTTAAACCAATCACTAGCCAGGTGGTTGGACAGAATTCTTAGATCAATGAAACCTACTTCTGGAACTAGGGTGTAATGGATTGTAGAGGAGATAAAGTCCCCTGGAACGAGTCCAGCAGGCAGTTGAAAATGTGATTCCAGGGCACAGAGATGCAGATTTGGGAGTTATTTGCATTGATGTTAATTTGAAGGCTTGGGAGAATTTGACATCATTTAGGGTGACAGTGTATTCGGAGAACGAGAACACTGAGGAACAGTTACACTACAGGGTCAATGCTGAGTGATGGAAGCCAGCAACAGAGAGTGAAGTGGTGGCCAGAGAGGCAGGTATTTGTGGAACCAAGGTACTGCATCGTCTCTGTAGCTATGGGATTAGTGTTTAAAAAGTTCATTTTTCATTTGTTTTTCTTACCTCTCCAACTCAGTGTGGTGCTTCATGACAGACGTCCTGGCATTTATTTCCATTTTTCTCTCAAAATGTCCATCAGAGTTTCTTGTACATGGTAAATGCTCACTAATTATTTAATTGATTTTTTTTATTATGGTGGGAAATTTGGCTAATAGAGCACATTGTGTGAAAGCATAGAGAAAAGTATAATCAAAAGCAAGAACATGCGAAGAACTCTTGCTCTTAAATAAACTCAAGTATTGGTGTCATATTTAAAAATATATATGTATATATATTTTTTACATTAGTATTTTTTAAATTTGAAGTGGGTTAATTTTCTTTTTTTAAACATTTTCAATTACAGTTGACATTCAATATCATTTTATACTAGTTTCAGTTGAAGAGCATAATGGTTAGACATTTATACAATTTACAAAGTGACCCCCCCCAATAAGTTAAGTACCCATCTGGCACCATACATGGTTATTACAATATTATTGACTATATGCCCTATGCTGTATTTAACATCCCTGTGATTATTTTGTAACTACCAATTTCAACTTAACAAAAAATATTTTAAACTAAAAGTTATTTTTGTGCTACTAAGACCATTGGAAGTATCTTCTCAGTATACTGGTGACTTTAGAAATGAAGCAAATTTACTATTAATACAACAAAACTGGTTAGAATACAAAATTTTGATTAAAAATGCCTGTTGCATTTGAAAAAAGCCTACCTTACATAATGTCAATTTAGTGGTTCTCTTGTTTCTTTTTTCCTCTCAGAATATGAGTTTAAATGTGTACATTTTGGATAAGAAAGATAAAGGCAAAGAATCACCTCTTTATCATACAAATCAGTCTCTTTTATTTTGCATTATTTTGTGTGTGGGCAGGGATTGTTTTGCTTTATTGAAGGAAAGTGGGCATCTGTTAAAATCTCTAGCACACTAGGAAGCATAAGGTAAAGACTTTTTCATGTTGGTTCTTTGATTAAGATTTAGCATCAGGTTAGTACAATGCACAATTTATTATTAATACTGAATGATGATGATGAAAATACTTTATAAAAGTGGATATTTAATTGGTGCTGTGATTCATATAAATTATGCATAACAGAAGAAGATATAGAATGAATTCTTTTTAATTTTTAATTTTATTGGGGAATATTGGGGGACAGTGTGTTTCTCCAGGGCCCATCGGCTCCAAGTAGTTGTTCTTCAATCCAGTTGTGGAGGGCATAGCTCAGCTCCAAATCCAGTTGCCATTTTTTTTTTTTATTTTTTATTTTTTTCCAGATTCTGTAGTTTCTTTCTTTCTTTTCTTTCTTTTTTTTTTTTATTGGGGAAAGGGAACAGGACTTTGTTGGGGAACAGCGTGTACTTCCAGGACTTTTTTTTTTTTTTTCCAAGTCAAGTTTGTTGTCCTTTCAATCTTAGTTGTGGAGGGTGCAGCTCAGCTCCAGGTCCAGTTGCCGTTGCTAGTTGCAGGGGGCACAGCCCACCATCCCTCGCAGGACTCGAGGAATTGAACTGGCAACCTTGTGGTTGAGAGCCCACTGGCCCATGTGGGAATTGAACTGGCAGCCTTCGGCGTTAGGAGCACTGAGTGCCAACCTCCTGAGCCACCGGGCCCACCCCAGTTGCCATTTTCAATCTTTAGTTGCAGGGGGCACAGCCTACCATCCCATGGAGGGAATTGAACTGGCAACCTTGTTGTTTAGAACTTGTGCTCTAACCAACTGAGCCATCTGGCCGCCCCTCCGGAAGCTCAGTGGCAGCTCGTTGTCTTGAGTCTAGTTGTGGAGGGTGCAGTTCACTGGCCCATGTGGGAATCGCACTGACAACACTGTTGTACAGACCTCGTGCTCTAACCAACTGAGCCATCTGGCCACCTTAGAATAAATTCTTTACTATAAACTCTTCATTTGGAGTAATCACTTTCGGTGATTAAAGTGTAGTGAGCTCCATTTTTATTTTCAGAAATTCTTTCCCCATTGCTACCACTAGCCACTCTGCATAGGTAGGTCTTAAACAATGGCCTGTGGAGACTAGAGTTTTAGAGGACAATGATTAAATGCTTTGGCTCTGAAGTCAGAAAGCTGGAGTGACTTTATGTTTCTCAGTTTTCTCATCAATAAAAAGGTAATATTATCTGTTGTGTGATTATGAGAATTACACACTATACTCAACACAGCACAAAAGTTGGCACGTCAAAATGCTCAGCTCTGACTGAGCATTGGCTATGACTGTTAGGTTTTACTTTGGACTATCCCTGATGATCTATCTGCTCTGCTTACAAGTAATTGGTGGACAGAGTCATCCATAATTTAATGTCAGTTGCTGCTTATGTGATTTCCAGTATTTGGGTGGAGAACTATTTAGCAAAGCCAAGAACTATGTGTTCTGTTTCTGTCATGTTTATTCAGTCATTAAATAACCACAGTGTCTGTCTTTGGCTTTACATTACTCAGTAGTTCTATGATTTAATTGTTGAAAGTGCTATGTCTGGTCCTAAATTATGTACATAGGGCCAGTCTTCCAGTAGGAAAAGCAGGCCTCCATTCACATGTATCATTCTGTTCGGAAATCTTTATCTTGGATTTTGTCCCTGGTTCAAATACAAATACTTTGATTTCTATAATTTTAGGGTAAGACTTTTTTGTTCTTACACTATACGTTCAAAATATTACCAAAACTCATCTCTTTTTCATTTTTATCTGCTGGATCCAACTGATCTTATACTCTCTCAAAACTTTTCCCCTAGCCCTAGAAAACTTCTATTTAGGAACTGAAAATTCTTCTATGGGAGGTTTATGTTTCCAATTTTAATTCATATGGGGTGCTACAAAGTATTTCACCAAACATGCCAATTTATTCACGAATACCACTCTTAAGTCTCCCCACTATCTCATTTATTCATGGATCACGATGCCCTTAGCTTGGAGTTAGGGGAGACTCTAGGATTATATGTTTAAATGTCATAAAGTCATTTGTTGGACTCTGACTATACTCTTGGCCAGCTACACTGTGATGTCATACTAGCTGAATGTTTACCCAAGTATTTTAATTTCAAATAAACTTCTATGTGTTCAGGATAGTTCTGATTAAAATTGGAGCAGCCAGTTCTGACTCTCCTTTTAAGAAGTGGGATTCTGGAGTAAAAATATTGTGTTTATTATTTTTTATGTCTAATTAGGTATTACATTCTTTCATCATCCTTTATTTCCTTTCTTATCTTTTTCCCCCCCTTTCTTCCGCCTCTAACTCCGGTTCAATTTCTCAGTCTAGTTGTGTAGGATACAGCTCAGCTCCCTGGCCCATGCGAGTATTATGAGCCTTGAGCTCCAGTTGTCGGTCGGCTGCTCACAGCTGCTCAAGATGGCTGTCGGCCACTCCTGGCAGCACACAGCAGCTGGTAGCAGCTCTCGCCAACCTCTGGCAGCCCAGCTCCAGGGAGAGCCGTTGTTCACAATCTTAGCTGTAGAGGGCGCAGCTCACTGGCCTATGTGGGAATCGAACTGGAGGCCTTGGTCTTAGGAGCACGGTGCTCCAACCACCTGAGCCACTGGGCCAACCCTCCTTTCTTATCTTTTAAACAGAGCCCCTGATGACAATTTAACTTGCAAGCCCTTATTGTCTTACGTATTTTTAGTTTATGTGTAATATCTAAACATGCACTAGCAGTAGTAGTTAAACAGGGTTTACTAAAAAAGACTCAAAGGACTCAAAATGACAATGCTTACAAATTTATAGTTTGTTACAGGGAAAGTATATATCAATGCCATGAAAGTAAGGATTGCATCATAACAAAGGCTGCCTCACTGTAAGGGGTCCAGAAACGCCAGGGCAGGCTGCTTTGTTTGCCCTTTATAAGGGTTGAGACCAGATGCAGTTTTTCTCACAAAGCAGGAAACACTGACATGTGCACAGGATACCTTGGAAGCAAAAAGCCCAAAATAGTCTTGGGTGCAGTTTTTTGTATTTTGCTGGTTACGTAGAACATATTCCTGCTAAGTAACCATTTTCAACAGCAGAGCTGAGACCAGGTATAAAACTAGTTTAGTTCATATGGTTGTTAGCAAAAAGAGACGTGATTGGACTTCCCTTTGGTCTATTTCTAATTGTAGGGAGTCAGATTGAATGAGTAGAGAAAATGGGGCTATCCTGTCCAACAGGCAACAGACATTTGCACAGTTAGCCCCAATTGGAAAAATGAGGGAAGGGATACCCTATCCCATCAATATCTTTGTAATTCTTGCATTAGGTTCAAATTAATAGACACGGTATCTTATTTTACATTATCAGCCTCTAGAGCCCTTACTTGATCTCACTGATATAAATAATCAATGTTGACAAAGTGGTAGAAACTACAACTACCCTGAAATTCCTCAGCCCAGTGGTTACTAAATAACACTATTAATCAATATATTTCATGCCTTGACCAGGGGTCAGTGCCATGTAGGAACTTTAGCAAAACAATTCAGGCTGATTCCTGAACTACTGGAACTAACTGTCACAGTATGGTCCTCCACCCTGATCTGCACTCAAGACTTTTTTTTTACAACAAAATAATTATCTTTAATTTGATAGAAATTAAGTTGTCTTACCGTTGAAATGTGCGCACAGATTCGAAACATTTGCAATAACCAGAGAAGAGTTGGTGTGGATTTAAACAGAAACTAAACCTTTCAATAACACCAGCATAAATTTTCTCATTGTTTTATACTGACTTTATAATTCTCTTGCCTCCTTGATCTATAGCCAGCTATATCTTATAGATAGCTAAATCATCTGCTGCATAATTATGTACCCTAATCCATCCAGCATTAATCAAGTCCACATCTTCCTTAGGCCAGTTTTCCTCCACAGGGATAATGTCCTGTGAAACAAAAACCAAAAGACATAGCGACATTAGTGTTTTTCTAGGCAGTCATAGTTAGAGCTCCCTTTTCTTTATTTGAGAATGTAGACCACTTCTGGAAGTTTGTTTTGTTGTTTTTCATTTTGCTCACTTCTTGGCCCTTCAAAAGAGGAAAAGATTTGATCAGGGTCCTTCCTTCTGTGCGACAGACATCTGAGTTCAAGCTAAGACAGAATATTACTCTCTTGGTCTAAGCCTCTCTCTAAGCCTCAGCAGAATTGTTAGGTTTTCCCTTTCATAAAACTCATTTATTGGTTCCTTTCCTCTCAGCAATAGTTTCACCCTTCTTTCATTAATCATTAATTTTAACCCAAACCTTTCCCCCTGAAGCAGATCCCTCTGGTTCAGCCACTGAGCTAGTCCAAAGGGCTGGTAGCAAGACGGGACATGGTTGGACTTCCCTTTCAGCCCATCCCTAATTACAGGGGATCACATTGGATAAGTAAGGAAAGTGGGGCTATCTTGTCCACTAGGCAACACAACATTTACACAGTTAGCTCCGATGTGGTGACCTGGGAGAAGGGATAATTTTTCCCCTATCAATTGCTGCAATTCTTGCATTGGGTTCAAATTAATAGGCACAGTATTTCACTTTAGATCATTAGCCTCTGGAGTCCGTAATTATACACCCAGTTTTGGGACTACTGAGTTGGCATTTGTTATAGACTGAAGGTTTGCGTCTTCCCCCAAATTCATGTTAAAACCTTACCCACAATGTGATGGAATTAGGAGGAGGGGCCTTTGGAAGGTAATTAGGATTAGATGAGCTCATGGGAGGTAATGGGATCAGTGCCCTTATAAGAGGCACGAGGGAGCTTGCTGCTCTCTGCTCTCTGCCTTGTAAGGAAACAACCAGAATTTGGCAGTTTGTAACCTGGTAGATGGTTCCCACCAGAACCTCACCATGATGGCACCACGATCTCTGATTTCCAGCCTTCAGAACGGTAAGAAATAAATTTCTGTTGTTTATAAGTCACCCAATCTATGGTATTTTGTTATAGCAGCCCAAACAGACCAAGATACATTGAAAAAGAAAACTGTGGTAAACTACTATTTGAATCTAGTAAATCATCCCCTGCTCTCTTTTCTCTATTCCCACTGTAAAAGCATAACAATTTAGCTAATGGGGACACAACTTTTGTCCTCCTAACGTTAAGTTGCAAAACACAAGCTAAGGTTTGTAGACTAATTGTCACCCCTGCATCTTTTTAAGCAGTTGTTGTATCTCAAGCAATTGTCTATCAATCTCCTACTTTGAGGGTGATAAGGAATATAAGTCCAGTCCATTGAATGTAATGGTTCTTTACCCACTGTACCATGTGGGCAGAGAATTGCTTCGATCCAAAGAAATGTAACTAGGAAGGCCAAATTGGTACAATATTTTTGTTCCAGCTTTTTGATGGTATTAAAAGCATTAGCTTCAGTCAGTAGGTATGCAAAGCAAAACCCAGAATATGTATGTATCAAGCTCTGTCATATCCCACTTCCTCCGAAGCAATAGACAAAGGGTCAGTATTATCTACTTGCCAGCCATGGGCTGGACCTTCACCCCTGGGACTACTTCCCAGGACTAACTGCAAATATTGTCTTTCCTGATGGCAAACAGAATAATTATTATTAATGGTTTGAACTTTAAATGAGGGCCACTAGTGTATTTTGCATTTGGTCCATTGTTGCATGGCTTGAATTCCCCTATATCAACTCATTTCATGGACACAGGTTGCCACTTCAAGAAATCAAACTAAGGTATCAACTTGTTGATTCCTTGCATCAAGTTTCTTTGGTGAGTATCCACATAGCCCATTTTGGTTTGCCCTTAGTATTGACATACAGATTGCCAAAGAGCAGTACCCCTTTTATCATTCCAGTTATCTATGGTCCACTTGCCAGACCAAACTGCAAATCCATTGATAACAATCCAAGAGTCAGTATATACTCAAAGAGTAGGACATTTATTTGTCTCTAATTCTTCTATCACTGCCAAGAACACAGTCTATAATTTGGGCTCCTGGACCAAGTTGTTCTTACCTTCTTTCATGAGAATTTTTACCATTTACTGGACACTGAGTCACAGCTTTCCATACTGAACCAGTTTCATTCTGGAACTGTTATCATGAACCAGGCCAATTGCCTAATATCCTTGAACAGTTGGTTGAAATGAGAGGCCCAATTCCACAATAACAGCAGGCGAGGTCTGGCTTAGGGAACCAAAGGCTCCTATTTTGCATCTCCAACTAATACTGGTCAAAGGGTTGATGAATATATTATTCCTTTTTAAATTCTGTCCAGTAGGGGAAAAATTTCTATTCAAACATTATGCCTATATAAATTATACATTCAGGTAGAGAGACACCTCCACAATATACATTTTTTAAAATCATACATCCTAAATTTTAACCATATTTTAATTGTCATTCCTTTTACAGTAGTATGCCACATCCCTTAAATTAATTCTGTCACCCTAAGGGGCTGATTAGCAAGCCTAGCCAATATTGTACATTGTGCTCCTGTATTTAACAGATCTAAAAGTTTATTCTTTATCCCTAGGCCATTTCATCCCATCTGTTGTTCATTTGATATACCAAAGCTGAATATGGGGGAAGATCCAAGTGATAATCTTTAGCTAAATATTGTAATGCAAGAAATAAAAGCTCACAAAGAGGTGCTTGAACAAAATACCCTCCAGACAAACATTTCTGAATTAGGGGTGAAAGCTGCCTAGATCAGTTGATTCTCCATTAATTATACCCTTGGATGTCTTATTGACAGGAAGGATTCTCAAAGATTGTGAGTGTGTAAAGGTGTAACAGGATTTGATCAGAGAAACAGCACTACTGGGAATGATATGGTATTAGTTACAGGGATTTGACTTCACACAGTTGTGGAAACTGGTTAAATAGTTTATGTATAACTTTTGCTTCTGTGTCTGGTGCTGGGCCTGATGTCAGCATGGCAAGAAGTCCAGAAGAAAAGGTGGACATGAAGTGGAGCAGAGCAAAGTCAAACTGGAACCCATAAGGTCAAGCTGGAACCTGCCTTGGTCCCATATCACCTTGAAGCCTCTAACTTCAGTGATGTAGGTGACCTGCAAGAGAAGTATATCCTTCATTGTGAAGCTTGATGTACACCTGACCCAGGAGTCAGAGTTGCAGAAGCGGAAGGAGAGCCAGCAGGAGACAGTTGCTGTGGACCCAGCTGCTGTCTCACACCTTTCCAAAGTGGGTCAAAAAATCAGCGACAGTGCATGAACTACACAAGTACCTGGTACCTTGCATTGACCCTCTGAGTGTAAAAGATGACAACTGTGAGTTGTATGGTATGTGAATTATGTCGTAAAGCTGTTTAAAGGGGGGTGGGGAAGATAGCTGTTATTTCAGTCTTTCTAAGGTTTTTTTTTTAAAAAAGATTTTATTAGGGAAGGGGAACAGGACTTTATTGGGGAACAGTGTGTACTTCCAGGTCTTTTTCCAAGTCAAGTAATTGTCCTTTTGATCTTAGTTGTGGAGGGCGCAGCTCAGCTCCAGATCCAGTTGCCCGTTGTGAGTTGCAGGGGGCGCAGCCCACCATCCCTTGTGGGAGTCGAACCGGCAACCTTGTGGTTGAGAGCCCACTGGCCCATGTGGGAATCGAACCGGCAGCCTTTGGCGTTAGGAGCACAGAGCTCCAACCGCCTGAGCCACTGGACCGGCCCATCTTTCTAAGTCTTGCACAAAATGTCTGTGGCCCAGGATAACCTGTAACTCCGTAGAGAAGGGAATTTCTGGGAACGATAGTTCCTGCTTAACTAAATTAACACAGTACAAATCCACCACAAATGTTTTATTTTAAGTTATGTCAATTTTGTTTAAAAATGTAAACTTTAAAGCTAAATGGAAAATCAATGCTCTAGCTCTAATGAAGTTATCATTGGATATAAGCAAAAGGTTCTATCAATGTTTTCGCACTTTAAAAAATGGTATAGGTTATAAATGAAACTATAGGACTAAATAACATTGTAAAGAGTTAACTAGTACTGAAAGTTAAATTTGTAAATAGTTACACATTTTTGTCCCTAAGAATAACAAACTATTACTATATAGGAATCAATTTTTTTGAAAAGCAAATACAGCTTACTTCCTGAAGATCTTTCAGAAGTGAAAGCAAACTAAAACTATGATTATTCAAATTCAGGTCATGAGATGACAGATAATTCTGGTAGTCATTAAATAAATACGATGCAAATGAATTTAGAAATTAAGTGATGCATGAATTTTGCATAGATATGTTTCCTAATCAGGAATTAAAACTATTAAAAAGATGGAGTAAATAAGCCTTTTCAACAAATGGTACTGGAGCAAGTGTGTCTCCACATGCAAAACTTATGCCAAAATTAACTCAAAATGGATCATAGACCTAAATATAAGAGATAAAGCTATAAAAGTTGTAGAAGGAAACATAGAAGTAAATCTTCATGACTTCATATTAGGCAGTAGTTTCTTAGGTATAACACCAAAAGCACCAGTGACAAAAGAAAAAATAGATAAACTGGACTTCATCAGTTAAAAATTTCTGTGCTTCAAAGGACACTATTAAGAAAGTGAAAAGACAATCCACTGAATAGGAGAAAATATTTGTAAATCATATACCTGATAAGGGAGTTGCATCCAAAATATATAGAGAACTAGTATAACTGAATAAAATGAAAATTCGATTTAAAAAATGGGTAAAAGATATGAATAGACGTTTATATACAAATGGTCAGTAAGCACATGCAAAGATGCCTGACATAATTAATTAGTCACTAAGGAAATGCAAACCAAAAACACATTGAAATACCACTTCATACCCAATAAGGTGGCTAACATTGAATAAAATAATGACAATAACAAATGTTAGTGAGAATGTGGAGAAATTAGAACTCTCACACATTGCCGGTGGGATTATAAAATGGTATAGCCACTTTGGAAAACAGTTTGATAATTATTCAAAATGTCAAACTTAAGAGTTACGATATGCTCCAGAAATTCGATTGCTATGTCCAAATAGGCAAATCCACAGAAATAGAAAGTGTATTCGTGGTTGCCAGGAGCTATTAGAATGGTGCAAAAGTAATTGCGGTTTCTGCAATTATTTTAACCTTGTAAACCGCAATTACTTTTGCACCAACCTAATAAAAGTAGGTGAATGGGAAGTGACTCTTAGCGGTTATAGGGTTTCTTTTTGGAGTGATGAAAGTGTTTTGGAAGTAGATACTAGTAATGGTTGCCCAAATGTATGAATATACAATGAATTATACACTTTAAATGGGTGAATTTTATGGTATGTGAACTATAAATCAATAAAGCTATTATTTAAACAAACTCTTAAAAAGGAGCTCTTAGAGGAAATAGTAAATACTTGAAAGGTTAAATTTCATGTTTATGTCTCTTGAAAGATACTCCATTAAAATCTTTAGATTTACTTCACCAAAAAGGACATATAGATGTCAAATAATCACATGAAAAGATGCTCAACATCATTAGCTATTAGGGATATGCAAACTAATATCACAATCAGCTAACACTCCACACCTATTAGAATGCCTAAAATTAAAAGAGTGACCATAACAATTATTGGTAAAGATATGGAGGAATTAAGTTTCCCAGGAACCCAAAGGTTCAAGGATAAACAAATCGGGGCCGGCCGGGTGGCTCAGGCAGTTGGAGCTCGGTGCTCCTAACTCCGAAGGCTGCCGGTTTGATTCCCACATGGGCCGTGGGTTCTCAACTCCCGGTTCAACTACCACAAGGGATGGTGGGCTGTGCCCCCTGCAACTAGCAAAGGCAACTGGACCTGGAACTGAGCTGCGCCCTCCACAACTAAAAAAAATTGCAAGGACAACAACTTGACTTGGAAAAAATCCTAAAAGTACACACTGTTCCCCAATAAAGTCCTCTTCCTGTTCCCCAATAAAAAAAAACTTTAAAAAAAACAACAAATTGTACTATGTCCATACAATGGAATGCTACACAGCAATAAAAAAGTATTAACTACCGATACGTGAGAAAATAGGGATAAATCTCAAATATGCTGAGTGAAAGTAGACAAAAAAAGGAGTACTTATTGTATGAATCTATTTATATAAAAGTTTAGAAAATGCAAACATTCTATAGTTATAGAAACTAAGATCAGTGATTACCTGGGTAGGAGGGCCTGGGAGGAACAGGAGGGAGGGTTTTACAAAAGCAACACTTGGGTACGATAAATTAGTTTTCCTGCTCATGGTGACAGTTCGTGGTTGTGTACATATGTTAATACCTATAAAGTTGTACTCTTTAAACATGTGATTTATTTTAAGTTAATTTTACTTCAGTAAGATTGTGTTTAAAATTCTTTATCTTTTGCACAGAGGTACAGAGAGACTTGTTGGGGAAAAATTGGTATAGTTTCAGTGAAACTCAGTTCATACAACAGATTTATGAAAACCTATGTTAAGCTAAATATAGGTAAACAAGGTAACATTTTTTAAAGCATCAAGGAAGCTCCTTCTCTATGCATAGAATTCTTTTTTCTTTCAAATTAAAAAAACTACATAAAAATTAATTTTTTGATGTGTACATTTCTATGAGATTTTATACATGCACACTCACAGATTCTTGTAACCACCACCACAGATACGCTACAAAACAACACCTGAAAGAATTCTCTCCTGCTGCCCCTTTGTATTTAGACCCTTTTCCACACCTATTCTTGACTCTGATCTGTGTGAATTATATCTATTCCTGTATTTATTCTTTTTTAGAATGTCATATAAATAGAATCATACAGTATGTAATCTTTTGATATTAGATTCTTTCACTCAGGATAATGCATTTGAGATTCATTCATGTTGTTGTATGTATCAATAATCCATTCCTGTTTATTGCTGAGTATTCCATGTGTGGATGAACCACGGTTTATTTATCCATTTATCTATTGAATAACATTTGGATATTTTCCAGTTTGGGACAGTTTTGTATAATAATGCTTATACAGAGAATTATTTTACATTAAAAACTCTTTTTATCATGTAAATAATCTTTATTTCCTTTAATACTTATATAAAATTTAGTCTTTAGTATATGAAACTTCCTTCTAGTGGCACCTTTGTGTGAATGGAACTATGAATGCCTAACAAATATCTACTTCATATGGCAAGAAGGAAATTATTGGCAGTATTGTGATGGTAAATGTTTAACAACTGTCTGGGGTGGGGGTTTGGGGGAAGTAGCCCTTGGTTTATAGCAGTTGCCAATTTCCATGGTGTTGATATTCCTACTGTGCCAATTTCAAGCTACCAATGTGACATCACTGAACATGAAGTTGGGAAGAGCTGGACACAATTGGCTTTCATAAGGAAGGAGCAAGTATGAGTTGGCTCCAGCACACCCCTAATTATTGATAATGTAAGTTTAATAGGTATATGGAAATAACAGGATATAGAATCAGAAATGTAGTGTTGAAACATGTACCTTCCGAATATTGTTGGGAAGTTCTAAAACTTCTGATTCAGTTACTGATCTTTAGACAGAATGATCAACAATGAACTCTTCATAGAGGAGTGAAAAGCAAGGTTAAATAAATTTTAAAATACCATGCATTAAAATGAAAAACAACCAAAAATAAACGTTATTGAGGAAATATAAATTATGGATCAATCTTTACGAAAGTAAAGAGAAAAATAAATAATAATAATGACGCAGTTTCAAAAACTATCAATACCTGGTCAATCTGTATTGATAATGGTCCAGCTTCTTTCATCTATATCACCACCCATTTTCCTCTCTGTGACAATTTTGAAGCAAATTCCAAACATCACATTTCATCTATAATATTTTATTATATGTCTCTAAAAGAAAAGTACTCTTTTAAACCAAGCCACAATTACTATACAGAAAAAATTAACAGAAATCCTTTAATATCATCAAATATCCAGTTAATGTTTGCACTTTCCTGATTGTCTTATAATTTTTGAAAGTTTTTTCAAATGGAGACCCAAATAAAGCCTATAAATTGTGATTGATTCAATTGATTTTTTTACAAAAGCTTTTTGTGCCCAAATATTTTAAAAAATGTTTTCAGTATTACAATTTTCAAATTAATATACAAAAGTAGAGGAAATAGTATAACAAAACTTAGGTTGAACAATATAACATATGGCTATATCCACTACCCCTACTACTAGAAGAGTTGAGGCTAATCCTAGGACTCTTATTTCATCTGTAAATATATCACTCTGTATCTCTAAAAGATAAGATTTGGAGTTTCTTTGACTGCTTGAACTGGAGATAATATATAGTTGGTGTGGGTATGCATTGCATGTGCATTTGTGCGTGTGTGTGGTGATGGGACAGTTGTCCAGGGCCCTGCTATACCAAGTAGTACCACGTGACTTTTGGGAAACTTCTTACCATTCCAAACAGGAGAAATGCAGGCTGCCCCACTACTCAGCTGATACCGCCCTCTCAGCTTTACCTACCCCCTCTCATGCCTCTTTTTCCATTCCCTAGGTCAATGGCCTGGCAATTTTTAGACTGGAGACAATCACCAATTCTCAGCTTATTGAAGCAGGTGATGGTTCAGAGGGTTCAAGCACGCCTAGATTTATGAGTGATTCTTTTGGTGACTCCCTCCCTGGTCCTGGGGAAAGAGAAAATTCCCTACTCTCCTTTACAACATAAGAATACTGCATTCCCCCAAAAAGGTAACTTTCACTTGTTCTTGTCTTTCCCTTATATGAGCGAGGGGATAACAGCAGTGGTACTGTTCTTAACTGGTCACTAAGCCAAGAAGGATAGATAGAGATAGACTCCAAAAGCCCATGCTTCTTTAGATATACAATGGGTTCGGGGAGGCTAGTTTTTAGCACTAGGTACTAGGTCTGACAATTAAGTTCGTAAACTTGTTGCAACAATGTTGCTAACCTTTTTTGATATCAGAGGGATTACTCATTATGAATTTGTACCAAGTGGACAGTTAACCAAGTTTACTATTTGGGAGTGCTGAAAAGGCTGTGTAAAAAAGTTAGACAACCTGAACTTTTCATGGCTCTTGCCAACAATTCATGGCTCTTGCATCACCGCTCTGTCTGTGAAGGAGTTTTAGCCAGTAAACAAATAACTGTATTGGAACACCCTCCCTACTCACCTGATCTGGCCCCCAATGACTTCTTTCTTTACTCGAAGATAAAGGAAATATTGAAAGGCAGACATTTTGATGACATTCAGGACATCAAGGGTAATATGACAACAGCTCTGATGGCCATTCCAGAAAAAGAGTTCCAAAATTGCTTTGAAGGGTGGACTAGGCGCTGGCATTGGTGCATAGCTTCCCAAGAGGAGTACTTTGAAGGTGACCATAGTGATGTTCAGCAATGAGGTATGGAGCACTTTTTCTATGATGAGTTCACGAATTTAATTGACAGACCTTGTATTCTTAGCCATGGGCTCAAAATCAGGATCCTACTTCATTTAAAAGGAAACAATCTCTGACAAAGACAATGATATGAGCTGGGCTCCTTTCAAACTCTGTCTCATATAATTAGAAGAGCTAGCCTTTTCTCTCATGAGATTGCAAGCAGATGTTGGGCCGGTAGGCAGCTATGCAATATTTGATTGGGGTTGCAGGCTCAACCCAATCAAGGGACTTCACTTACATGGCTGGCAAGTTGGTGTAGGCTGGCTGTTGGTGTAGGCTTTTGTTCCTCTCTGCATGAAGACATAGGACTGTTTGAGTGGAGTGGTACGGAGACTAGCTTCCCCTAGAAAAAGCAATCCAATAAAATGAGGTGGAAAGGTGCAATGAGTGACTCTATGACCTAGTCTCAGAAGTCACACACCTGCAGCTGTATTCTGCAGGTCAAATGGAGTAGCCCTGATTCAAAGGGCTGGAGGAGACTACATTTCCAAAGGAGAGAATCATTGCAGGGTTGTCTTGGAAGCTAGCTATCAGGGATCCTAACATCTTGATTTTCTTTTACAAAACAAGTACTCATAATTTTGCCAACAATGTGTACAAGTCTCGTTTTGTACCGTACTGATCCGTTAAGCACTGCTATGTTCTCAAACACATACATGCACATGGGTGCATCCAAGCATATGAGACTTCCTGTTCCACTGATTAAAGACCCTCTGCTACAGGGTCAGCTCATGAACTTCTTTAGGCCACTAGATTCTACCTCAAACTCTATGAATTTGAACAGAATTGCAGATTCAGGGCCAAGAAGTTTGACTTCTACTTTTAATGTTAATTAACTAGGAAACACTGAGTTTTACCTGAAACCTTTAATTTTCTAGAAACCTTTACCTGTACTCAATAGCCACTTTAATTTAAAAAGCTCTTACAGATTATACTGATTTTCTGAAGGTAACTCAGCTAGTTGAAATGATTAACCTGAGCTACAAGTCCGGATAGTAGGTGAAAAGGTCACCTGTCAGAGAAAGGAAGTTTCTTATAGCTTTCACTTCTCTTGCAGGATAGGGAGAGGCTATCTTTGTGAAATCTTTGTTTAAAACTCACACCTTTACCATTGATCCATTTTAATTAAAGTTTGCCAACTCATGGACCTTAAGAAAACAACAGAATAGCCCTAAATTTTGCCAAATTGAGAAATTTCCCGGGCCCCAAAGGCTTAGCAGGGAGACTTGAGGTCGTCAGAATGAGGTAGGAAGGAACAAGTTGGTCTAAAAAGGAATGGCGTTCTACCCACAAATAGTATCCTTATTCCAGCCCCTAAGGTCCAAGTAAAGGCTTGGGCTAGCTGCCTAACAACAGCTTTCCCCTTCCCTTTCCCCACCATCTCCCCACCCGCAAGTCATCTTTGGTGGCATCTTCCCTTTTAATTTTAGCCAGCTTTCCGGGTGCAAATATGTTAGGGTGGGTAAAAGGGATTAATAACTGCCAGATTTTGACGTACTTTTGTATATGAGACAAAATCCTCCATGTCCTCTTTTCACTTGGGCCTGAGTAATCAAAAACACAATCTTTACAGTAGTACCCTGTCTCAGCGGACATCAACCTGCGCCCACCTCTACCTCTACCCCCGCGAGTCCAAAGACTCCGGCAGAGGAAAGGCATCTGCTTAGGAAAAGGGAGACGCACAGTACAGGAAACTGCCCACCCTTCACGAAACAGAGGCTACGCGGGCCAGCGCAACAGACCTCGCCCTCACTACTTCACAACGCTCGGCCCCACCCCCAACCGGAACTGCAACCTCCGCTCGCCGCTCCACGAATAGCGTGATGCTCGCTCCCGTAGCGCTCGCGCCCGTCCCGCCTCCTCGGATGCACTGGGCAGGCGCGGAGCGCGCGCATGCTCGGCAGACGGGCCGCTGGGGTCTCAGGCAGCTGCTATCTGTTGCGCCGCCGCCCGCGGGAGCGGGCAGATCCGGGTCTCGTGGCTAAGAGTGACGTGGTCAATCGAATCAAAACACAGGAGGAGAGGAAGCCGGCGGCCTGGAGCAGCAGCAGCGGCGGCGGCGTCCGGAGCAGCTGCAACGTTCCGGAAGCTCCAGGCGGTCTATCTGCCGAGCCTTGGTCTCGGCTCCCATCCTCCCCGCCCCGTCGGTTGTTGTCTGGGCGGGTGAGTGTCTCCCCATCTCCCAACACGGTTAGCTGGCCCACCTTCCCTTCACCCCTGTTTTTCCCGGAGGTTCCTCAGGCTCTGGCGGACTGCGGTGGCTGCGGCAGTGCGGGACTGCTTCTCGGGCTCCGTGGTTCCCCGGCCGGGCTGGCTGGCGGCTCTGCACCGGGAGAAACCCTCTGCTGCCGAGCCCGCGTCTCCCGGCGAAGACTGAGGCAGACAGCCTGCAATTTGGCTTTCTCTGCAGGAAGCCAGAGTCCAGGCTTGGCAGGGAAGTGAAACGGTAGCCCCGGGTGGTTTTATTTTTAGGGTAAGACAGTCAACTCGGGTGGAGGCGTATAATGGAGTAAAAAGAAGAGAGTCATAGCTGGAAGGAGAAACCTACAAATCCTGAAATCCACACACTCATTTACGTCTGTCCCTCAGCTCTTGCCGGGTTTGATGAAGTCACTAGGATGCGTCTTTTGTTGTGATTGATGAAACAGGAAAGCTGTCATCCAGAAAGTGGGAGCTTTTTATCTTTTTAGTGTGTTGCAAATTTAAAGGATTTCCATTTTTCTGTTTGTTCAGGAAGTGGAACTGACAGTAAAGAGGTAGCACCTTTTATTCGGACAGATAATGTATGATAAACTGGTTACTTTAGTACCTGAAGTCCCATGCTGCCATTTAAAGCCAAAGTTTTTCAAAGTGGCTTGTTTCTCTGTTAGGATTTTAGCCATAGTGATGTTTGTTAGCTGTAGAGAGTCAACAGTATGTTTTCAGTTTGTCCTAGTTTGCAAAATCGAAGATAATGGCCTTACTAAGAGAATGTCTTGGATTTGCATCAAGAGAGTCAGATGAGCCTTAAGCACATAATACCTGTGTTTATTGAACAGAGACCTTCCAGTTCTTGTGTGTTACTGTCAGAAATCGTTGGAAGCTGTGCCTGCAGTAACTTGGACAGCGTAGACCTTTCAGGTGTTTTAGTGGTGAGACCTTTAGGAAGTGTTCTCACTGCCCAGTTCTGTGGAGGTTGCAGGAAGCTTGTGTTGCTTTCCACTTCAGGTGACTGGCCGCACAGATTCCTCTAGTGTAGCCTGTTCGGTCTGAGCCTTGCCACCCTCCGTGTTCCCCGAGGGAACGAAGACGTGAAGACTGACCAAACCTCCTTTTTGTCGTAACTTGGTTTTTAAAAAGAACATTTCCTCCAGAGAACTCATTTATTGAGGTGTTTCTTTGGTAAACGGCAAGAAAGAAAAACAGAAGTATGTGCTAATTGATTGCCCCTTATCAAATCCTGTTCTTATGAGTTTAGACTACTCCCTTGAAAGGTATGTTCTTGTGTGGTATAACATGGAGCTCTTAACAAATTTCTTCCTCCCTTGTGGGCAGTTGAGATCTTTTTCCTTAATACCACAGTTGGAATCCTGCTGATTTAGACAAATCAAATTGTTTTCTTGAAGTTCTTTTTTTACCTTTTATGCTAACCTGTAACTGAATATTTTTGCTTATACAAAATAATTTGTGGTAATTGGGGAAAATATTAAGGCAGATAAGCAAAAAAGGAAGAAAATAAGTCATCAGTATACCTGTCATTCATAGATCACCAGTGTTAGCAGCAGTTTATATCCTTCCAGACAGATATTTTGTACTTGTATATTTTATGCAAAAATGGTATACCACATACGTTTTTCTGTAACCTGTTTTCTCAAATATGGACTTTTGGACCTTAACTTTTAGGGAATATTCACTGTTTGCTAGACCATAACAATTGAAATCGTGGTTTTAAAAGATTTCCTTCCAAGTATCTATAATGATATTGTAAGACTTAAGAAATTAATATGCATTGTATGGCAAAGTAAGGCTTTGCTTATTTAACTCTTGGGAAAGCAGGCAAACAATAACCTGTGCTGACAATATGGAAATTTAAAAAGTTTTTGCTAATTTAGTTCTATTCCTTTGCTCCACTGTGCTCCCAATGCTGCCCATTTGTTTGGGCCTGCAGCAGTAAAGTCCTGAAAGATTTTACTTTATATCACACTTAATGTGGTTTATTAAACGTTGAGTCTTGGATGTTTGCCCATTCAATCCAGTGCTTTATGGGTGGTGCCAAAAGAGAAGGAAATGTTCCCGTCACCTCAACTTCAAAGGATAAGTACATATATACTACGAAGTCTCCTAAATATGCTGATAACCCATTTGGGTGTCTGTTAGTCATAAACTTACCTAAAACCTTTAAATCTCAATTTTCATTCTGTATCTCTTGGGTAATTAGTCCTAGAGACTTACTACTCTTTATGTGACTTAGTTCTTTTTCTTTGATTTGCCTTTAAATTATAATGTTCAATATACGTTCTAGATTTGTCCACTTCTTCCCACCTCTACTACTACCACCTTTGCCAACTATCACCATCTCTTACCTGGCCTATCGCACTAACCTCTTGTTCTCTCTGCTTCCACTTAGGCATTTTTATGCTGCATTCCCTTTACTACAGCCTTAGAGATCATTTAAAATGTAAATCAGATTATATCACCCCTTTGTTGAAAGCCTCCTGTCACATTCAGAATAAAATCCAAACTCCTTACCAAGGCTTGCCAGGCACTACAAGTTTTGGCACTACTTTCCACTCTTATCTCACCTTGTGTCCCTCTGTCTAGATCATTACTCTGGAGCCGGGCCACATCAGTTTCTTCCTGTGTTCCAGATTCGCTAGCTTGGTCCTGGAACTCGCCATTCTTGCTCCTGCCTTAGGGCATTTGCGCTTGCTATACCCCAGGACTTCCGTACTCTTCTCCCAAATTTTGCTGCTGCTATTTCCTTGATGTCATTCAGGTCTCAGTTCAGATGTTGCCTCTTCAAGGAGATTGCCCCCCAATGATCTCTCTGTTCTTTTTTGTTTTTTACTAACAATTGTCAGTATCTGGAATTTCCTTATTTTTTATATTCTGTTTCCTACAGTAGGAATTAAACTCCCAAAATGGAGACCTTGTCTGTCTTTTTCACTGCGTAATAGGTACTCAATTAATATGGGTGTAATGAGTGAAGTTGGTGAATATGTCAGTATTCCTCTTTGAATCGTACTGTCTATTTTAGACCAGTTCTTTCTATGGAAGAACCCTAATTTTCAGCTTTTTATAAGGCAGTGTCTTGATTCTCCTACTTCAATAATTCTCAATGTTTGGACCACATTCTACTTTAGACCTGTAGAATTAATCCCTGGGAGGAATGGGTCCCAGGAACCTGCATTTTCAATAAGTGTTTCAGGTGATTTTTAAACTTTAATCAAAATTTTATATCCTAATAAAATGCCTTAATATTTTAATGGCTTTTCTCTGGGAGATTGGTTCTTTATATTAGTAATGATAGCTATCACTTTGGGGGGCACTGTATGTCATGTACTAAGCGAAAAACTCATGTGTTTTTCATTTAACTGTAGAGCAATTCATATGTACTTATTCCTATTCCCATTGTACAAAGGAAGGAACTGAGACATAGCAAGTGGCAGAAAGTTGGATTTGAACCCAAGTCTGTTTTCTTTTTCTTTAAAGATTTTATTGGGGAAGGGGAACAATGTGTACTTCCAGGACTTTTTCCAAGTTAAGTTGTTGTCCTTTCAATCTTAGTTGTGGAGGGAACAGTTTAGCTCCGGGTCCAGTTGGCGTTGTTAGTTGCAGGGGGTGCAGCCCACCATCCTTTGCGGGAGTCCAACATGCAACCTTGTTGAGAGCTCGTGCTCCAACCAACTGAGCCATCCGGCCGCCCCACCAGCAGCTCAATGGCAGCTTGTCTTCAATCTAGTTGAGGGCGCAGCTCACTGGCCCATGCGGGAATTGAACCGGCAATCCTGTTGTTCAGAGCTCACGTTCTAACCAACTGAGCCATCTGGCTGCCCCTGGATATGCATTTCTAATAGCCCCCTTTTTATAAACACAAGACATGTTCGTTGAAAAGCTGCAAAGGATCGTAATATATAAAGCCAACAACAAAATACAATCCACTCGCTCAGAAGTCATCTCTATGCATGTATTTCCTTCCAGTCTTTTTTTTAAATTCATCTTCGTGTAAATGAGATGTAAACCCACATAAGCTTGTATCCTAATTTTTTTTTTTTAGTTTAATTTAATGAGCTTTTTTACCATAGCCTTAGAAACTTTCTAACCTTGATTTTAACTGGCAATATTTTATGAGATATTTTGAATAAAATTGATTAATTTTGGGCATGAATGTAGTTTCCAGTTTTCACCATTATAAATATTGCAATGAACCATGCTTTTAAATAGTTAACTCAAACTCTGAAAAATTAGAGCAACCAGTTTAATTACAAAACAAGTCATGTTTAAGACACTTTAATGATTTGAAATGTAGCAATTTTAATCATAATTCAACAAATACAAACAGCATACATACACTTGCAATGCCTAGAAAATTTACATGAAGGATTTTAATAGCGGCCTCTAAGGAGAGGACAGTACCTTTTACTTTTGTGGTTTTGTTTATTTTTTTTTTAGCCTTTCTATGTTTGAATTTTAAAACTATAAATGTGTATAGCTTTTAAAATTAAATTCGACTCTGGATAAGTATATTTTACTAAACTAAAACCTATTTTTAGGGGTATAGTAGGGTTTATATTTGGTTTTAACATTTTAAACTTCAGTACTTTTGGAGAAAGTTACCTTGTTGCTTATTTTCATAATGAATTTTCATTTCCTTTTTTAAATTTAGTTCAAAGCACAGATGTGAGTCTCAGCTTTGTAAAAACTACAGAATGAAGCTGGTTTTTGCTTGACTGCATGCATTGACAAGTGTGACAGGTGCAGCGCTTTTAAAATTTAACAGTTAATAAAGGGTCTTCAAGTTAGGGATAGAGTAAGCATCTTCATGGTGTATGCACCAGACTTAGAGGGCAGTGTTCTGGCTGTTATCTTGTTGTTTTATCTTACAACATACTTTTTAAAAACCAAGGTAATATTGCATTTAATGTTACTTGTATGTACCTCACAATTTCACAACACACAACACACTAGTATTGGTAATACAGTTGTTGAAAACTGCTTTCTTCACATTTATAAAATAACTTATCCACTGAGTTGGGATCACATAGTATGGAATTTTTATATCATTTTCTATTGAATTTTTCAGTTTTTAACTTACGAAAAAGAGACCTTTTTCCCCGAGTTTAAATTTTTAAATTCAGAATATGACTATTAAATACTCTTTTTTCCTTTTAGTTTCAGGTGTATTAAATACTCTTGAGTAGAAATTTTAGAAAACATTTCCGTAATGTGAAACTTTGGGTTATGATATTGAATATAAACAATTGAAAAGTTTTCCTTTGACCATTTATAATAAATTTTACCTCTGGACCTTGAGAAAATCTTTGGGATTGTACCAGGAGTAAGGAACTACCAGGGAAGGACAAGAAATCCTTAGGTGAGGAACTAAAATTCAGAGCAGAAGACTTCTTTTTCCCTTTCCCTTTTATGCCTAAGAGTGATAGCTGAGCCCCAGGGGAATACAAACACGCCAAAGCAGTATATAAGAACTTGGGCTTGAGGGTTGAAAATACATATCAAATCTAAGGGCTCAGAGTTGAATTGGCCCAGAGCATTTTACAGTTTATAAAGCACTCTTACAAATTCTCACTTGATCCTCGCAACAACCCTTTAAAATGAATAGTTTCAGTTAACATTCCTGTTTGTTAGAGAAACTGAAGAAGTCACAAAGAAGCTAAGCAGTTTATCCATTCTTCAGTGTAGTGCCACAACTTCAATGATTTACCTAAGGTGTATTCCTTTTTGCTATCCCATGATATTTTAGCAAGCATGGCTAGGGTGATTCCTAGAATATGATCAAATACTGGTAAGGAATAAAAGGGTCACTGAGGAAAGAGAAGGCAATGTCTATGACATAGGAAAATAGGATCACATTAACTGAGAATGTCCAGGAAAGTGATAAGCAGCCCCAGGGTGGACCTTTAATAGAGACCTGTGCTGCAGAGACATGGGGGATTAAGGAAATAAGAAAATTCTTGATGACCTTGAAAGTTAAGCTTTTAATAGGAGAGAAGTAGTTCTCCTTTTCTTTGAATTTGAGCTTTCTCCAGAGGTTATCACAGAAATCATTTGTCTGTGACATTTATTTTGGCTAATTGGTATGTAATTATATTATTGTCATATGAATTAATTATAGTTAATAATTAACTTGATTGCCAGCACTTGGAAGTAAGGGCTGCTTTTTATTTTTTCTGTATCCTTCTCAGAACTCTTCTGTCACTTACTTAGTTCCCTGTGGACTTGTTAGCTATATCCATTTCAGGAAAGAAGTGAGAACGACATAGGTTTGAATCCCTTCTCTGCTGTGTGACTTCAGCTAAGTCACTGAAACTCTCTGGACATCAGTTCTTTCCTCTTTAAATGAGTGGGTGAGACCTGGTGTATCCCCCAAATTTTAATAGTGCTATTTGTGAAGTTGTGATTTGTTGAATATGAATAAATGAAGACTTGGCATCCTCTAATCTATACCTGATCTATATACAGTGATACCTTGCAAAGACATTCTGATCATGCGAGCTTATTTCCTGCATACATTCCCATTCTACTGTATGGAAAATAAACATTTGTTGTCATGTTTTTCTAGCTTGCTCTAGTCTCTTCATTTTGAATAATGTGGCCTCTGAAAGAGTGTCTTTAAGCTTCCATTTTAAAAAAAATATTTTATTGGGGAAGGGGAATAGGACTTTATTGGGGAACAGTGTGTATTTCCAGGGTTTTTCAAAGTCAAGTTGTTGTTCATTCAATCTTAGTTGTGGGGGGCGCAGCTCAGCTCCAGGTCCAGTTGCCAGTTGCTAGTTGCAGGGGGTGCAGCCCACCATCCTTTGTGGGAGGTGAACTGGCAACCTTGTGGTTGAGAGGACACACTCCAACCAACTGAGCCATTCTGGAGCTCAGCGGCAGCTCAGCTCAAGGTGCTGTTGAATCTTTTGCAGGGGGCGGAGCCCACCATCCCTTGCGGGAGTTGAGGAGTTGAACTGACAACCTTGTGGTTGAGAGCCCACTGGCCCTTGTGGGAATTGAACAGGCAGCCTTCGGCGTTTGGAGCACGGAGCTCCAACCGCCTGTGCCACCCATGTCTTTAAGCATTTTGTTATCCTGTAAAAACATTTTATGATAAGAATTTCAGAGGTGGTTTTTATTGTCTTTATCTCTTATAAACAGCTACTGGATGGAACAATATAGGTTTACCTTATTGGATCAGTATAGGGAATATTATAAGGAATTTATAACTATAATTGCTTGGCTATAAATTAGAATTTAAAAAAAAAATGCCATGATAGAATTCAGGGAGTCTTAACTCTTTTAAGCACAGAGAACTGTGATATTTAGGGTTTATTTCAATATTTAAATTTTTAAAATGTCTTCAACTTCCCCCAGGTGTAGCTTTATCACATTTTTAAACAAATAACGATTGATTGATGTGAATTTGAATCTGCATCCTTTCCTTGCCCACTTCTCATCAAAGATGCAAATGTAGTTTAAGAGAAAAATGTGTCTTTAATAAGAAGTAATAGGAAGTCAACTGATAGTTACCTAATTTCTGTACTGCTCTACAGTTGTCTTTATAGGGGTGAAATAAATGTAACTAGCATAGTTGGTCATATTGAACAGATATGGAATGAGTTCTGGTCAGGAATTTACATTGTGACTTCCTGTCCAAGGTCTGTTTCGTACCAGATGTGTCATAGTTAAATTGCTAGCTTATCTGAACCTATTTTCCTCATTTTAAAGCAGGAATCATTTTCCTGCTTTGACTTTGTCAGAAGGGTGGTTTTTAGGATGTGAAAGTAGTTAGTAAAGCTAATAATAAAACTATTATTAGCTATAGCTATGTTTGAGGTCTGTTTCTGATAAAAGAATAAAGCAAATTAATATGTTGCAAAAAAGTATATGAGTGAATTTGAACACCTTGTTACCTTGAGATGTTGGGTCATCTGATAAAAGTCATCCCAACTACTTATTATAGTACCTTAGTGTATAGTATAATATGATAGTAATACTGAAATTGATAGACAAATATTTTGTTCTCCCTGTTTAATATAGCCCGAGTTTTGGGCTATCTCTGCTCATTTGGTTGATCAGTTTTCTGATTGGCTACTGGGTAAAAACTTGGGGTCAGGAAGCTATTTCTAGAAAAATACTTTTTTTAGAGGTGAGTAATTACCCCTGCAATATATAATTGTGAATAAGGTTAAAAAGGGAGAGCGAACTCAAGTGTAGTTTTCCTGAATGTCCTGGGGACAGTTCCAGCAGTTTCTGGCATATGATTCACTTCTATGGTTTTATAACTTTGGAGCTCTAATCAATAGCATTGATGCATATTAGATAAATGCCTCTTCTGAGTTCCCCATTTCTTCTTTTTAGAACACTTCTGCTGAGTTCCCCATTTCATTGGCCAGCATCTCTATTTTCTGTCTTATAAAAACAAATTGCATGCATTCTAAATTGTTACTTGTGTTTTGCTCTTGCTGTGGGTTTTTATTTGTAATTTTTAAATGGGAAGATTTTGATAATCATTTTTGATCACTGTAAAGATTTGACTGGCTATTTGAAAACGTGATTTCATTGTAAATCACCTTCGTAAAATCACAGTAGAGAGTTTTCATTCTAACCTTGAATTAGTCTTGGTTATCCCTTTATCTAGAAGAGCCCTCCCTATGTTTGCATGGGTGGGAGAAGGGGGCGGGGAGTGAAGGAGTTTTTGTTTCGTTTTTCTATAAAAAAGTATTTAAAAAGTGGTATGTTTGAAATTTTTAGTACTAAAAGGTAGAATAGTATAATGAATCCATCTGTAGCCAATCAACTGGATTCAACAGTTATTCAACTCATGGCTGTTTTATTTTGTCTATACCGCCCCCTTTGCAGCATTATTTTCAACTAGATCCCAGGCATTATATCTCTTTAAATAAAACTATTTAGTGGGACCTCTCAAAGATAAGAATTCTTTAGATGTGATAATTGACATTGTAGTTATGTTTAAAAAAATTAGTAATTGCTAAATGTCATTTAATCCAGTCAGTGTTCAGAGTTCTTGGTTGTTCCAGGAACATTGTCCAGGAAATGTCCTTTATTAGGTTTGTTTGAATCAGGATTCAAACAAGGTCTATACGTGGCATTTGATTGATATCTCTTAAACCTCTCAAACTGTAATCATATCCCTGCCATCTCTTAACGTTTTACTTACTTTTTGCCATTTATTTATTGAAAAATCTGAGTTAAGTTTTCCTGGACTTAGCTGCTGCATCCGAATTTTTTTTCCTGGTTATAAGAGGTAATATATGATCATTGTATGATATTTGAAAAATAAAATGTACAAAGTAAGAAGTAAAATCATATCACCAAGGGATAACCAATGTTAAAGTTTTGGTATGTTTCAATTTTTTCGAGTGTGTGTTTTTAAACTTATTTGCATGTGCTATGCTTATTTTTATATCCTATTTAGAATACTTTTATATAGTGTTGTGATCATTTCTCCATGTCATTATGAAAGAAAATGAAATATTTGGCTGCATAATACTTTACAGTATGTACCGTGTTTCCCCGAAAATAAGACCTAGTCGGACAGTCAGCTCTAGTGCGTCTTTTGGAACAAAAATTAATATAAGACCTGGTCTTATTTTACTATAATATAAGACCCGTATTACATAATACAATGTAATGTAACATAATATAAGGTTGGGTCTTACATTAATTTTTGCTCCAAAAGACACATTAGAGCTGATTGTCCAACCAGGTCTGATTTTCTGGGAAACACAGTATTGTAATTTAAACATTCCCTTTTAGCCAGACATTTAGATTGTTCCAATATTTCACTATTATAAAGCTATGATACCATCTCTGTACATCTTAGATTTTAAAAAAATTTTTTATTGAAGAATATTGGGGAACAGTGTGTTTCTCCAGGGCCCATCAGCTCCAAGTCGTTGTTTTCAGTCTAGTTGTGGAGGGCGCAGCTCAATGGCCCGTGTGGGAATTAAACCGGCAACCCTGTTGTTCAGAGCTTGCATTCTAACCAACTGAGCCATCGGGCCGCCCCAGATTTTTTTTGTTTTGTTTTGTTATAGAACGTTAGAAGTGGAATTATTCAGAGGACACGAGCGTTTTTAACTTCCGAATTTGTATTCCCATAAAAGTTATTATAGTTTGTGATATCAAATGCAGTCTCTAATTTATTTAAGGGTCTGTTTGCATATGCTGTTATTAATCTGTCTTTTGCCAGCCATATTAGTGGAATTTTTTCCCCTAATTCTTTTGCTCTTTTAATTTTACTTATTTATTTATTTATTTTTATGCACACATTCTTACGTTGTAAATTTGTTGATATTTTCCATTGTATGTATCTTTTGGAAGTTCTTCACAATATTCACCTAAATTGTCTTCTAGAATTGCTGATAAGTGTTTTTCCTTACTTGCTAGCAGACCATTTCCCTAGGACCATTTATTGAAATATTGATTCCTTCCTCATTTATTTGTGATTCAAGTTGGTTTTTTTTTTTGTTTTGTTTTTTTGTTGTTAAGATTTTATTGGGGAAGGGGAACAGGACTTTATTGGGGAACAGTGTGTATTTCCGGGACTTTTCCAAGTCAGGTTGTCCTTTCAATCTTAGTTGTGGAGGGCGCAGCTCAGCTCCAGGTCCAGTTGCCGTTGTTATTTCCACAGCCCACCATCCCTTGCGGGAGTTGAGGAATCGAACCGGCAACCTTGTGGTTGAGAGGCCGCTGGCCCATGTGGGAATCGAACTGGCAGCCTTCGGCATTAGGACCACAGAGCTCCAACTGCCTGAGCCACCAGTCCCTGTGATTCAAGTTTTGATATATAAATATAAATATATTTTATGATTGGCATGTTCAGAAAATTCTAGAAAGAAAAATTGATTTCTTGTTTGCTGGATATACTGTTATCTCTTCTCCCTACCCTGTCTCCACCTTCTTTTTTCTGCTTGCCATCCCAGCTGTATGTATGCATCTAGATGTCTTTGATTCCGCATGTGCCTTAGAAAAACACCTGAAACAAAACTAGTCTAGTCCTTATCTTTTTTCTTTTTTTCCCTTCTGTTTTATGTGTATTTTAAAAATGAATTTCCATTTGCCTTTATTTTAAACTCAATTTGACAAAGCATTATACCAACATTAATAGTTGGTGTTACATACACTGTTGTTTCATTATTTTGATTCTCTAAATTTAAAGCTTCCACCAGACGGTGGAAAGGGGAAGGAAGGGAAAGGTAAACTTTGAAAACTGATTTTGTAAAGAATGATTACTTCAGATTTAGGACAAAGGCTGGCTTTAGAAGTATCCGTTATACGGTCTGTTTATATTTGGTCATTTCTCATTAATGATGGGATTTGGTTCATTTTGTAACACATTTTTCATAGAGTTTAGAATCTTTTTTATTATATATTAACTGTAGCCCAAAAATTCAGTGATTACAGAGGGTCAGATAGAGAGTTAGGACAATATAGCACATTCAGTTCAAGAGAAAATTGAGATTATTTGTCCCTAGAGCTAATGGTTCTGGTAGGGGGAAAAACAAGAAGCTCATTGTAAGGTTATTCTTTTAAAAAGTTATTATTTTGTGAATAGTTCAGAAGACACAAACGGTATAGAATAAAAAGTTTCCTTACTATTTCTGTATTCCCTTGCCACTTAGGCCCCCTTTTCATAGGCAACCAATAATAAATTATTTTTAAATACTAAATTCTTAAGGTTTTAAACCATTTGCAAGCTTTTCTCCACAGGTGAAAATTTGTGTTTAAGTTATTAATGTGTGGGAGTTTTGACATGAACCTTTAGTATTCATTTTGGGTAGAATATTTTGTTTAAATGTGTATGTAAACATGTACATATATGTACATGTTTACATACCCATATGTAAATATATAATTCAGAAAGTAAAATGTAGTGTAGACAATTAGGAAAATGAGAAAAAACATCTGATCACCTTAACAGAACCAATGTAATCATTTTAAAACAGAGTAATTCTTTCCTAGGTTTAAATTGTAAACATATAGTAATTCTACTTTTTTCCCCCTTAACCGCAAGAATTTCACATTGAGCATACTGGGTTTGTGACTCATTGCTTATGAGGGAAGTGAAATTCTTAGCAGTATTGCTCCTGGAAGCAGGAACAGGGAACTACCTTTATTGAAGAGGGGAAACTAGAGGTTGGCAAAAGAGTAGGGAGGTTAAATAAGGGTACATATTTTTATTATTCAGCCTTGAAAAAAATAAAGGAAAAATCAAGTTGAAAAATCAAATTTTGGGTTCTTAGAACTGCCTTTTTTTTTTTTTTTTTTAAAGTAAGGAATGAATCTGAGGTGTGTAGAGGATAAGCCGACATTCTGTTTTGATGTGGGTACCAGGGAGGATTTGTTTAATAGGGAAAGGAAAGGAAAGGAAAAGACCTTTCATTCAGTGTATGTTGGGAGCACAATGAAGCCGAGGCAGCCAGAGGCTCCAAGTCATAAAATGTACAGGGGTTGGATGCTTCATGGAAGGACAGAAATGCCTCGCTGTGCTTCAAATCAAAGTTAATTTGTAAGCCTCTTGGTAGAATTACAGGGAGGATGATCCCCAAAATTTCTGGAGAACAGTGGATGACTGTGAGATTAATAGTGAATTACCCAATATTGTTCACTTAAGATAGTAGGTAAAATATCAGCAGTAATCTATTTATTTTTATCATTTATAAGTAGTGTTAGTCTGTTTTGTCTCCTCTGGTCAGTGAGTTTTGTAGGCTTCCCTTGTTGTTGATGTCCTTGACAGTTTTGAGGAGTATTGGTTAGATATTTTGTATAATTCCCCTCAATTTGGGTTTGATGATTTTTCTCATGATTTGACTTGGTGTCATGGTTTTGGGGAAGAATACCACAGAAGTGAAGTGCCCTTCTCATCACATCATATCAAAGGGTACATGATATCAACATGACTTATCACTAATGTTGTTTATCTGATTTTTTTTGGTTAAGGTAGTGTTTGCTAGGTTTCTCTACTGTAAAGTTACCTTCTCTTTCTGTATTCTATCCTTTAGAAATGAGTCACTAAGTCCAGTCCACATTCAAGGAAGGGAGAGAGGGTTAAGCTTCACCTCCTGGAGGGGGATAAATCTAACGTTGTTTGGAATTCTGTAGGGAAGATTTGTCCCCTTCTCTCCCTTGGAATATTTTAAAGAAAGCCACAGATAAGACACATGTCTTTGATCTGAACGTTTTTGTAGTTCTTGATACAAATTACATTCCAGAAGAGTTGTCGTAAATTGTAGAATTAATGTATGACTAAACTTTCATTGTACTTTTTTGTGTTTTGTGTTTAAGTGAAAGTTCACATTTTAACTTGCATTTATTGGATGACTTAAAGTGACCTTTAAAAAAATGTTAATTAGCTATAGTACCTCTTTTGAGAATTATCTTTTCCCTTGGGCTTTACCTATTTCAAAAATTTTTTATAGACTCGGTTATTTTAAGTCTTTTGTCCCTTAGAGACGTAAGACATTTACTTACATTTTGCTTACTAGCCCTTAATTTTTTTTTTTTTTTTGAACAGGACTTTATTGGGGAACAGTGTGTACTTCCAGGACTTTTTTCCAAGTCAAGTTGTTGTCCTTTCAATCTTAGTTGTGGAGTGTGCCGGTTCAGCTTCAAGTTGTTTTCCTTTCAGCCTTAGTTGTGGAGTGCGCAGCTCAGCTCCAGGTCCAGCTGCTGTTGCTAGTTGCAGGGGGTGCTGCCCACCATCCCTTGCAGGACTCCAGGAATTGAACTGGCAACCTTGTGGTTGAGGGGACGCACTCCAACCAATTGAGCAATCCAGGAGGCAGCTCAGCTCAAGGTGCCGTGTTCAATCTTAGTTGCAGGGGGCGCTGCCCACCATCCCTTGCGGGACTTGAGGAATTAAACTGGCAACCTTGTGGTTGAGAGCCCACTGGCCCATGTGGGAATCGAACCGGCAGCCTTCGGAGTTAGGAGCATGGAGCTCTAACCGCCTGAGCCACCAGGCCTAGCCCTTAATTTTTTTTTTTTCTGTCTTTTTTTTTAAATTTATTGGGGTGACAATTGTTAGTAAAATTACATAGATTTCAGGTGTACAATTCTGTATTACATCACCTATAAATCCCATTGTGTGTTCACCACCCAGAGTCCACCTAGCCCTTAATTTTTAATCGTCTTCAGGGTTTTGTCTTTTTCTCAGATCTCAGGACCACATCATTCTTAGTCCTATTGTTTTCTTTTAATTTTTTTCTTGATTCTGTTACATTTATCTACTGGGAGGAAATTTGTAGCCATTGGTAAATAAACAAGTAAGGTCATTTTAGGTAAAAGTCATGTAATAGTAGTTCCATCTCAAAGTAATGTGAGAACTATTATGGGTTAATCTATCATATGATTGGTTTATTTGCTTTTAAAATTCTTGATTCTCCCAAGAATTATGTGTTAAAAGCACTTTTAAAATCCTTACTATTTTTCAACATGTTACAAACATACCTAACATATTTGAAAAGTACTTTTTAAATCTTGAAACCTGTGTTGACATTTCATTAAATTTTGGCAATTTTTGTTACCCCTAGGTATTTATAATGTATCTTTTTATAGAAAAGAAATTTAGAATATAATAGTTTCTTAAAAGCACATGTCCCAAATCAAATATTTTCTTCTGAAAAAGGAATGAAAATGAACACACACACACCACACACACACACACACACACACACACTATAAACACTTTTTCCCCTAAATCTTTAATGGCTTTGTTTGAAGACATTGTTTTTCCCCCACATGTGCGTTCTTAACCCCTGTGGCTGCAAAAAATAGCTCGAATATAAAAGAGCCGAAGTAAAATTGTCAAAAGAAAATTCAGGGTTTATCATTAACTTTCAGTTCCTCTACTATGTCCCTGAAAAAAATTAGTGTGTTAAAACATTAAAGAAAACGAAAATACTCTCCCAATATTTCATGTCATTGTTGATTGTTATTTTCAATTGCTGTGTTGGATTTTAGATTTATTTTTCTGTGGTTTGCAATTTTAACTCTTTAGCTAGTAGTCTGAGAAGATAGATAAATAGTTGAGAAAAATATGTGAAAATAAACGCTTATTAATCTGGTTTTCGTGCCACCTAGAAGGAAGGGAAACAACCTATAAAAAGTTCTCAATTTTACTATGATACAGCAGTATGTTAATACTCAATAATATAAAGAGCTCCTAAAATCAGTAAGACAAAAAGAGTTTGAAAACGAAGAAATGTAAACTTGAAAAGCCTCACAGCCTCTTTATAATTAGGAAATATAATCAATAAGATAAAATTTTTGGGGCCGGCCCGGTGGCTCAGGCGGTTAGAGCTCCATGCTCCTAACTCCGAAGGCTGCCAGTTCGATTCCCACATGGGTCAGTGGGCTCTCAACCGCAAGGTTGCCAGTTCGACTCCTGCAAGGGATGGTGGGCTGTGCCCCCTAAAACTAGCAACGGCAACTGGACCTGGAGCTCAGCTGTGCCCTCCACAACTAACACTGAAAGGACAACAACTTGAAGCTAAACGGCACCCTCCACAACTAAGATTGAAAGGACAACAACTTGACTTGGCAAAAAGTCCTGGAAGTATACACTGTTCCCCAATAAAGTCCTGTTCCCCTTATAGTCCTGTTCCCCTACCCCAATAAAATCTTAAAAAAAAAAAAAAGATAACATTTTGGTCCTGATATCCTGGCAAACATTTGTTAATTGAATATATCTATATTATTGTGCGACTAGTGATAGTAATAATGTTGTATGTAGTTAATATGCTATGCAGTTCATAATATGTACTTAGTTAATATGCTATACAATTTGTATTATGTACTGTGTGCGGTTGATAGGATTAAAATTGTAAAGGCTTCCTGTGAATGTCTTTAAGACCTGAAGACTTCATTTTTTGGAATCCGTCCTATAGAAATATGGGCACAAAGACGTTTGTTGCAACATTGTATTAACAAAAAAAATTGGAAAGGCCCTAAGTAATCTCTACTGAAGGAATGTTAAAATTGTATGTTCATGTTTTGGAGTAGTATGTGGCCGTGAAAAAGAATGAAGTAGAGCCTTATGTATGGAAAGGTCTCCAAGGCTTTTGTGTTACAGAACACGTATAAGTTGCAGAACATGCATAAGATGATCTCATAAAACCCATGTATATCTATTTACATTAAGGGTGTAAATACATATAAAAAGACCTGGAAGTATTCGCACCAGACTATTAACTGTGGTCCTTCTGGGGGAAGGGAGGAGAATTGGGGAGAGAGGAACGGGAAGGTTGACATTTTCCATTTTACTCTATGTACTTCTGGGGATACCATTGACACCTGGTAAAAATATGTAACACTGATAACGTTGCTGTTTTACTGTTTCCTACTAAGAGTGTTCGGCCTCATTAAGAAACACGTTTGAGAAGTTTATTTCCCAAGAATCAAACCATGTACTTCCATGGCATAATTGTAGAAAACACTATTGTGAAACTACAGTATCTACTTTTTCACCTTTTCCAAAGTTATAAGCAGGCAATTAAATTTGATTCCCCAAGGGTCATGTAAAGTAAATTAAACCCACCCAGCTTGGGCTCCAGTGTTTAAGGTTCTAACAGCAGACAATAAATTCATTAACAGCCTGGAAAATTCCCTCAGCACATACAGAAACAGGATGACTCAACTGACTTATCACAGCTAAACTCTACCAGGAAAGTTTTGTTAATTGTAGTGGATGGAGAAAGTGACCTGGATTTGAGGACGGTGGGGGATTTTATTTGCCCTCCCAACATAGTGTGCATTATTTCACTGCTTTTTCTGTGCTAAGGGTTGTTTAGGAGTTGGTGGTTTGAGATCTTTACATGTGTGCATCTGTTTTGTCCTATATGCTGCATAAAAAGTCACCTATAAACTCCTGCTGAATTCAGACCCAGAATCAGATTGCTATCACAGATAGTAATTATAATAGGAAAATACTGATATATAAATAGTCAACACTTATTATGGAAAATTTCAAAAATGTAAAAAAGTAAAATTGTGAAGGAACCCCCGAGGACCCAACTTCAGTATTTATCAGCTCATAGCCAGTTTTATTTAATCTATTTCATCTGTGCCCATATTTACTTCTCTCCCTCCTGCTCTGGATTATTTTGAATTTTTTTAGCACGCTGTTCATATTTTTATCACTTAGACCTTTTGTGACCAATTGCAGTAAAGCAGATGTCTTCAGGGGTCAAACCCATGCCTTTGGTATTATATAACAGTTGTCATGTTAGGGATATGTGTCGGGGAGGTGAAAAATTCCTCTGAAACATGAAAGGTAAAAGCATTGTTTTAAATTACTTTCTGTCAGAGGACTCTTCTCGGCTGATTTATCAGAATTGTAATTCAGTAACCCAGGTTCTGTCTTGCCCAGGCCAGAGCAGCTTCTTGATGTCTCTGGACACCATGGGATTTAAATGTGGGTGGGGTTGGTTAAGTTTTTCGCTCTCGTGCTTAGCTGCTGGTGTGCATTGACACTCGTTCTGAGGTCCTAGCTAAAAGAGAACTTGTTTCCATTCTATTTTCAAAAAAAAAAAAGAAAGGTATTTTTAAAGTGGAAACTATTATCTGAAAACTGAATAGTACTTAAAACGCTCACGTTTACATGATGAAATTTCCATAGAAGCATAGCACTATTGAGGAATGTCCTATTTATAAATACATTTTCTCATTTTACTGGAGGCTAAGTAAAACTGAGTATACTTTAAAATTCTCATGGATTTACATGTTCCTGGTACATATAGATACAGAGAAAATAAACATTGTCAAAATTCAGTAAATATGTATTCATTGCTGTGGCTTAAGCAGTGAGGGAGGTGTTTGCAGACAGAGGTGACTAAGATAGGTTCCTGCCCTACATATAAGGGTGGAGTATATTTACTTTCAGGGTTTTCTGTGTTGGATATGTGCAGTTAGTTCTCTAACATGAAAGACAATCAATTTTCAGAAAAAGATGTGGACACAGTGGACAAAACTCTGAAGTAGTCAGCATTTATATTGATATTTCCTACTTCTGGAGAGTTAGACTTCTCAGCTTAGGTTGCCTGCAACTCCACTCGCCTTCCAGTCCCCACCTCCCCTTATCTGTTTAACTTTTTGAGGAACCGTCAAACTTTTCCAGAGAGGCTATACCATTTTACGTCCCCACCACCAATACAGGAGGGTTCTAATTTCTCCACATCACTTATTTCTATTTTTTTTATTATAGTCAACCTAATAGGTGTGAAAGGTTATCTCATTGTGGTTTTGATTTGTATTTCTCTAATGAGTAATAACATTGAGCATTTTTTTTATCTGCTTATTGGCCATTTGTGTATCTTTGGAGAAATGTCTGTTCAGGCTCTTTGCCCCCCCCCCTTTTTTTTTTTAATTGGGGAAGGGGAACAGGACTTTATTGGGGAACAGTGTGTACTTCCAGGCCTTTTTTTTCCAAGTCAAGTTGTTGGCCTTTCAATCTTAGTTGTGGAGGGTGCCGTTCAGCTTCAAGTTGTTGTCCTTTCAGTTTTAGTTGTGGAGGGCGCAGCTCAGCTCCAGGTCCAGTTGCCGTTGCTAGTTGCAGGGGGCGCTGCCCACCATCCCTTGCGGGAGTCGAGGAATCGAACTGGCAACCTTGTGGTTGAGAAGATGCACTCCAACCAATGAGCCATTTGGGAGCTCAGCAGGAGCTCAGCTCAAGGTGCCGTGTTCAATCTTAGTTGCAGGGGGCAGAGCCCACCATCCCTTGTGGGACTTGAGGAGTTGAACTGGCAACGTTGTGGTTGAGAGCCCACTGGCCCATGTGGGAATCAAACTGGCAGCCTTCGGAGTTAGGAGCATGGAACTCTAACCGCCTGAGCCACCGGGGCGGCCCCCTTTGCCCATTTTTGAGTTGTTTTTGTTACTGAGAGGGGTTCTTTATGTATGCTGCATAGTAAATCTTTATCAGATACATGATTTGGATATGTTGCCTCTCATTCTATGAGTTGTCTTTTTAGTGTTTTGGTTCTTTCGTAGCATTTACAAATTTGTATTTATAATTTAAAAAATATTTAGATTAGTATATGTCTCCACCATTAGAATGTGAACACCATTAGAGTATGTTTTCTCATTCTGTGGGTGAGGACCATGTCAGTTTCTGTTCACTTTTATATTTCTAAAGCCATGCAAAGGTGCTAAATAGTTTTTGAATGAATAAATGTAGTTCCTTTAAGTTAATTTATGAATTGTTGCATTGATCTGTCTGTTCCCTCTTAAATATTGATAGTATTCCATCTTGGCCTGTTACTTGTTATTTTATTTTTTAAAACCTTCCCTGGGGAAAAACAAAAAAAAACAAAATCCTTCCCAGCTATTTTCTGTCCCTTGTCATGTTAAGTAATGTTAATTCATGTCCAACCCCTGCTCCTCCCCAAAAAAAAACCAAACAAACCCAGAGAACCCTGTGTATCATTTTAGATAACTCATTTTTTTCCTTTCCGAGGGTTTTATTTGTATAGGATAAAGGCAGCAAAGTTGTCTTAGTCCGCTGGGGCTGTGATAGCAAACCACCGTAGTTCTGGAGCCTGGGAGGTCCACGATCAAGGTGCCCGCAGATTCATTGTTTGGTGCAAGACCCTCTCCCTGGTGTGTAGAGGGCTGCCTTCCTGCTGTACCAGCACATGGTGGAGAAGAGAGATCATTTCTCTCAACTCTTTCCTTTAAGGCCACTGATCCCATTCATGATGGCTCTACTCACGTGACCTAATTATCTCCCAAAGCCCTTACCTCCAAATACCATCACATTGGGGATTAAGGCTTCAACATATGAGTTTTAGGGGGGACATAAATAACTCCAGTCCATAGCAGTACTGGAGCTAACAAAATTAAATAAGTAATTAAGCAGAGTAAGGCTCTGGCATCATCGGCTTCCCAGGTGGAGCCAGTACAGAGCATCTGAAGACATTCGCTTTTATAGGAAATCAGTCTAATGTCAGAAGGGGTATTCAATCATTTGCATAGATTTATAATTCATTATAATAAATCAATTCATATAAAAGAGTAGTAATAAATTCATAGATACAGGTCATTAATAAATAAGAACTAAGTTAAGATAGCTATTGTGAATCTATACAATATATGAAATTTTCATAGCTCAAGACAAAATAACTGAATGGTAGTCTTATAATGTTTTTTCCTTCCTCCTAAACAGTCAACTTACATCAAGCTGCATAATCATGGCAGAAGGTGGATTCGATCCCTGTGAATGTGTTTGCTCTCATGAACATGCGATGAGAAGGCTGATCAATCTGGTGAGATGAACAGGACAGTCCTATTCAGAACTGAACTGTACTACTTCCATCCTGTTTCTGTGAAAATGTTGGTTATTGGAAGATTTTCATCTGATGGTCACTAAAGTCATTTCATAATTGAAATTCCACAGTGGTTTTAAGTCGTAATGGTTAAAATGCTTACAGCAATTCTTTTAGTAGAGATAAATTTGTCTTTATGTTAGATTTATGTTGGTGAAATTTTGCATCATGGGTGGGTAACACATTTGAATACAGCCTTTTCTGTTCTGTATTAAAGCATATAGTCATTAGTTATATGGAGCTTGTGTACCTGATAAATTGCTATGAAGTCAGTTTCTGTTGTAATGTATTTCAAATCCTACTCTGCCAAATGGCATGACAATAAAAATCTCCCTATAAAGCATTTCCAAATCCAAATTAATTATTTGACAGGCAGATTTCTGAACAACAGGCTTTGGATAGTCCCATTGAATTGATTGTGGTGAGATTTGAATTGTGGGATTTTTAAGACTTTCCTAATCTATAATCTTGAATTTGTGAGCTGTTTATGTATTATACTTTTTATGTACAAAAGGAGAAATTTGACCATTATTAAGTATATTGTTATGTCATACATTATAACAACATTTCATTGCTGTTTTAGAATACTCTTGTACAGGGGTATATTATCATTGGCGAGTTAATAAAGGCAGGTACAAACATCTGCTTAAATATTTGATTTGTTGGTAGCACATAAGGTTTTCTGTTGACTCAGTATCTAGATATAGTGATCAGAAGTGTGTTTCTTGTGAATGATATTTCTTTTAGAATCAGCGTATACTAGGACTTGTGATCTTAAAAAATGGCTTAGATGGAAAACAAAACTAAGAACTTACAAATTAAATCAGACTTTTGTGGATATAGAAATATGAGGTCTGACAATTAAGTTCGCGAACTCATCCTAGAACAAGTGCTCCATACCTTGTTGCTGAATATCACTACGGTCACCTTCGAAGTACTCCCCTTGGGAAGCTATGCACCGATGCCAGTGCCTAGTCCACAAAGTAATTTTGGAACTCTTTTTCTGGAATGGCCTTCAAAGTAATTTTGGAACTCTTTTTCTGGAATGGCCATCAGAGCTGTCATCATATTACCCTTGATGTCCTAAATGTCATCAAAAAGTCTTTCTTTCAATATTTCCTTTATCTTTGGGTAAAAAAAAAGTCACTGGGGCCAGGTGAGTAGGGAGTGTGTTCCAATACAGTTATTTATTTACTGGCTAAAAACTCCCTCACAGACAGTGCCGTGTGAGCTGGTGCATTGTGATGCAAGAGCTCCTTTAGGACCATTTTTGCACAGACCTTTCTCATGCCAAGATTTTCAGTTAAGATTTTCCTGTTTCTCTAGCGATGTTTACTTGGTCTGCTATGCTTCTCACAGTCAGCCGACGATTTTGATGCACAATTCAATGAATTTCTGCAATGTTTTCGTCAGTTCTGCTCGTTACTGGCTGCCCTAACCTCTCTTTATCAGTGATGCATTCTCTCCCCTCAGAAAAACGTTTAATCGACGTGTACACTGCCATTTTATTCATGGTATTATCCCCATAAACTTGGACTAACATGTCCCTGATTTCACTTCCACTCTTGCCAAGTTTTTAAATTTCTTTTAACAAGAAATTTAATGTTTGTTGCTCTAATTCAAGTTTAGACATTCTCGCGACAGCGCACAAAAACACGCAACCACAATAATGAATGCCACTCAGCAAGACACCACCACACATTGACATGAACACAGCTGTGAGACACTGATATACCAAGGTTATGAAACCTTACTGAGCTGTTTGTATAGCGCTGCCAATGTAAGCATATGGTGGCAAGTTCTCAAACTTAATTGTCAGACCTCGTATAATGGGACTATCATATCTCTGATATCTTGATGTAAAAATAGATGAGTCCGAGGAAAGAATATTTTAAAAAATATCTTTTCTTGTTATGAAGTTAGAGCTGATACTTTATATGTCTAAATTCAATCAAACCTAAGGCAAAAAATTTTCAAATTACTGTGATATTA
This sequence comes from Rhinolophus sinicus, assembly GCF_057876585.1. Classification (NCBI taxonomy): domain Eukaryota; kingdom Metazoa; phylum Chordata; class Mammalia; order Chiroptera; family Rhinolophidae; genus Rhinolophus; species Rhinolophus sinicus. The sequence goes on from NC_142501.1 coordinate 142,044,343, forward strand.
AGAACAAAAAATAGATTTGTAATTTAATTATGATAAATTTTCCTAGGAGATCAGTTTTTAATAAGGGTTACTAACTTTTTTATTAGTATAGTATTTTTAATTTTTAACATAGTAACATGCTTTTTTTCTATTAGCTCTGCGCTTTTTTAGGGATAGCCAAAACTTTGTATGATGCCCTGTGAATTTCTATTCTCTACGTTAGTAGATTGTCAGGAAAGGCATGTTTAGCTTTTTTTGTTTGTTTGTTTTGTTTTGTTATGGACACATTATTTTATGCTTGATGGGATATTGTTTATAGCAGTCCTAGATTGAAGTACCTTGTAATTATGTGAGGATATAGTATAAATTCCTTTCAAAGTCCACATTTTTTAGTGTATGCTGGATATTTTCACACAATGTAAATTATTGATGGGTAATCCACTCATGTATAACACGCTAATAGCAGTATTTTTTTTAAAAAGAAATTCAGTTACAGTTGACAGTCAATATTATGTGAGTTTCAGGTAGACAGCATAGTGGTTAGACATTTATATAACTCACAAACAGCAAAACTGGAAGGCATTAGCACAATGACTTTAAATTCAGAAGGGAAATCATTACCAAGCCAGCATTCTATATCCACCCAGTCAGTCAAGTAGGAGATAAAATTTATCTCCTACTTTTTCTTAGTTATTAAACAATGAACTGTTTTTCATCAAAATGAAGGCATAAACCAAGACAGAAGACTAAGATTTGGAGTATTAAAAGGAGGAGACCCAGGACATAAGAGAGGCAAAAGTAACTTCCAGGATAACAGTGAAGGGAAATCCCAGGGTGACAGCTAGGGTTTCCAGGCGGGAATTCTTTCCCTCCCGTTCTCAGGAATTTTTTCGCTTTCTCGTTCCTGAATCCCAAGAAAAGTTGGTTGAGAAATTGGGAAAATCAGCTCTTTGAACCCAGTAATACCCACAATGGGAAATAAAGGTACTACTCACAATGTATCTCTTAGATATGTTTCCTATTTATGGCTATCTAAAGTTACATTGTGTGACAATGTTACACGCCACCAGACATGCACGGCAACGCCAGAATCAGATATCACATGACCAGCTAATTTTAGCTGTTGTAAATTGAGCACATTTGATCATGGAGAACAGAAGATAGTTTGTATTTACACAGAGAAATACTTATTTTCGCAACCCAGGATTTGACTACAATGTCATCTTTAGGTGAACTAAGGAAATCTAAGGTAGCTTACCTTAATATGACATTGTAGTCAAATCCTGGGTTGTGAAAATAAATATTTCTCTGTGTAAATACAAACTGTGTTCTGTTCTCCGTGATGAATCATTTCTACAAAGTGACAGCCAATACCACCAACCACATTCAATCAGTTTGTTTACAGCTGACGATTGTGATGTATGTGAGTGTTCTTGGCTCTCTCAGTTGCGGTGGGTAAGTCAGTCTATTTAAAACAACTTGCCCTGCTAATATTTTATTTCAATATTACAATAATTTCCAATCTCATACCATAATGTTTTGTGGCACTTTTTAGCCATAAATATTAGGGGCACAATATACGTCTTTCTTAATTTTTTATTAATGCTTTTAAAGGAAATAAAATTTGAATTGGTTAAACATAGAAATAAAGATCTTGTGTCTCTCACAAAGTACTTGAGCAACGTTAGTTGTCTATGGGAGATGGACGAGGATGAATTTTTTTTGCCTTGTCAGGTAAGAATGAAATTGCATGATTGGCGAAGTCATTAATGGAAAGACGTTTTAAAGGAACATTTACAGCAGAAGAAGTTCCAAGAGAAGAAATAAAGGATGTCCTTACAGAGAGTTCTGACATTAAATCAGAATCTGATCTGAAGTATGAAATGACTAAAGCAATATCAATTTTGACATCAAAGCCTAGCCCTACGCATGCAGACAAAATATTTGCTTCTTTTAGGAAAGAAATGAGCTTATATGAAGCAATGCATTCCCTCACTCCCAACCTGAAGATGCTTTTAGACGCACTCATAACAATTCAACCAACGTCTACAAAAAATGAAAGAAATTTTTCCACATGAAGTATATTTGTTACAAAGAGAAGATCATGATTGTCTGATTGGGCAATTAATGCTCTATGTTTCTTAAATTTTCATTTTAAAAATGACAAATAAAAACCATTTGAAGTATTTTTTAAGTTTTCAAACGAATATTTGCATTTGTTTTCTATTAATGTTTAATCTAATAAAATATTTAAATGAGATTGGGATATATCTAAAAACTCACTGTATACTATAAGGTTTGGTTAAATAAAGTTTGTATTAATTACATTGTTTATATTTTGAGAAAACCTGAAATATAACAGAAATCTAGCCAACATGATACCGTAGTGACCCCTGTTTAGCGCTCAGGGCAAGAGATGCACTAGTCATGGAATTCCGGTCGACCTCCATTTAGGAAATTTTACTTACTCAAGTTTTGCGTCGATCTTTTGCATATGGGAGTGTCTTGAAGACTCTGAAAGGCTTCATCGGGGCCATGAACCCCAGTTACCCCACCTTCTCTATGGCTTTCCTGTTTATTAACATTTACTGTTACAGCCATTATTACAGATGATCAATAAAAAGTAAATAAAAAAGATTATTTAGGGAATTCTCGAGAATTCTCGGGAACTAAGATTTCCCATTCTCAATTCCCGAAGGTTCCAAAATGTCGGGAATTTGGAAACACTAGTGACAGCTGTGCACCAGGGCCACAGGAGAGCTGGTTTAGTTGGGAGGGTGTCACACGGCTCTAGGACAGACTTTTTCAGAAAGATAAATTGGTAGAATACCTGGGGAATCTAGACATCTTGTGATCTAGAGAACTGAAAAGTTGTGAACAGTCACAGAAAACCAAGTAAATGAAAAAACAAAAGAATATTGTTAACTTTATAGTAACACTGAAAATAGTACAGAAAAGAAAAAGCAACTATAGTTTACTACATGGCTCAACTGTGAAGAGCATTTACATAGTTATAGTGATGTTAAAACTGACTATTGAGCTAAACCATTTTGTGATATAACTATTATTAGGAGATGGGAAGAGTGAACATGTGAGGTGAGGTCAAGAAGAGAACTTGGTCTTATTCTAAACTGGTGAATCAATATATGTTGCTTAAAACTGAAAAATCAAGAAGTAGCAATAATGCATATGTATATATAAAGACATGGAATAAATACTAAAATATGCAGCTAAAAGTTGAAAGTTGTTGCCTCTGGAGGGAAAATAGGTAGTAAGGGATGAGGAACTGCTTTTTTGGGGAACAAACTTGTAGAAGTATTTAACTCTGAATCGTGTTCATGAATAACTAATAAAAATTAAAACAACAAAACAAAAAGCAAAACCTTCCAAGTTAGAGAGTATAAAAAGTAGGTGTGAGTCTTTTAGATAGCTGGATCTGTTGTATGTGTGTCTTTTTCCCCTCTATGGGATATAAGGTGACTGGCTGAGGCCTTCGCTATCCAGGCTAAAACCAGGATTACTGCTTTCTAAGGAGAGGAAAAGCTGTTCATGGGGAAGGCTCCTAGTTGGATGTTACGGACCAAGAGAGAAGCCAGGTAACTCCAAACCTCTTTAGTGGATGTAAAGAAGGAAAAGAAGGAATGCCTGGGGCCTGGCCTCTCCTCTGCCCCTTATGATTTAGAGCCTTGGGCACGAGTTGGAGCCTTGGGGGCAAGCGCAGAGCCCACTGCTCGTGCAGGGCCTGGGGCCTCGCAAAGCCAGCAGGGGACCGCAGACCTGACAGCTTTACCATTCCTGAAGGCTCAAAGCCCGGTTCTGTACAACTGTAAGTACAGTTGAAGAAGATGAAATGAGGACCAGAGTTAAAGAAATTGCAAAATATAAAAGAAAACTCCTTTTAAATCACTTTGGAATAGAGAGAAAAATCATCGGGAAGTTGATTTGAAGGAGTTGATGTCTGCAGTGCTCGCCGACTTGGAGACAGATGAAAGTGTCCCAACGAGAAGACAGAAGCAGATCAACTATGGAAAGCACATCATCGCCTGTGACCACTGTATAAAAGAAGTCCAGAGGCACCTTTGACAACCTGGCCTTCATCCCAAGACTGAATCCATAGAAAGCAGCTCCGAGTCGCAGACAAGCTCTCAGGATAACTTCCATATGTACTCTGGCACACCCACCAAAGGTGGACTCGTAGATTGTCAAGTAGAGGATGAGTTTGATTTGGAAGCTTGTTTAAACCCTTGAAAGACTTTTCAGTTATGAGCGAACTGGTGCCACGAGGAGGCCACTGAGAGCAAGTTGTCTCTACCTGGCTGGAGGGAGGGCCAGCCAAGCATGCCTCTGCATTTGCAACTGGGTGATTTCTGTTAATTATTATCTCATGGGGAATTGTTATGCTTGCCTTATTTTCTTAAGAAACAATTTTATGTAGAATGAATATTGCATGTTTTAAATTGAAAATGGAGTTAAATCCAATGAAACTTGAACTTGAAGCAGTCTTCCAACAAACTTAATTGCTTCGTCCCTAGCATCCTCCAAGGTAACCTGACAAACATACTTTAACTGGTTTCCCACAAGTATTTTAGACACTAAGTTTCTACTTGTCAGATGGCTGGTTTGGGTTTAACCATATGTTCACGGGACCAATCTAACATCAGCTTTCTTTACTGGTGTCTGACTAATAAGTATTCTCAGGATCAGATACCTTTAATATCTTTATGGAAACTTAAGTTTTGGCCTTTTATCAATATGCAAATATGGCTTTTTTTCCCTCATACAGAGCACTGAATAGTCAAAGGTATTAAATTGAGCTGTTAAATTAATAGGTTTTATGTAAGTTATACAGTCTTAATTTGTGGTACGTAGGACTGCTACCAATAATACTCCAAGAGTTGAGGCAGCAGAGGGATTTAGAAAGAACAATTTTTTAAACAGTGAATTTCTCATGTAAAATTGCTGTAAATGAGAATGTATACAGGTTTTCTGTTCAAAATATTAATTGTAAACTTCTTGTTAAGACTGTTATGTTTCTGTTGCTTTTGTATGGAATGACATTGCAAAAACAAATAAAACCTTAACCAAAACAATATTAAATTAAAAAAAAGAAAGACTGCTTGGTCCAGGAATGAAATAATATGATGAAGTCTTCCCTGCTTTGAGTGTTGGGAGATTCTCTGGCCTGCCTGCAAGCGTCCTTGATAAGGGAAGCTCTTTGTATACCTTAACTGATCACCGACCTACTCCTTTATTAATAAATGTGAACAGAAAAACAAGCAGAGTAGTCGAAGAAAATAAGAGGACGATGATGTGATTGGGTCCAGCTACATTAGAAGGCAAGATGAAATAGTCAGATACTTCTAGTATGAGAGAGCGTTAGAATGTTATGATTGTAAACACAGACTCACACAGCTATGTTGTGCTGGTCTTAAATACCACCAGCAACATGATTTTCTGAAATGGGAACAATTCTTGGTAAAGTTGTAAACAAAATTAAGTATAATGTTCCCTTGATTTAAATGCTAAAGTCATTGACTTCCTTGATAATTCAGTGTTAAGTAAAACCACTCGAAAAATATTTTGTGTTTTTCTTTGAAATGTACTTAGATTATAAACTCAGGTTCTTCACTTATGTGAATGTGTTTTCACTTATGTGAAGGATGTCTTTTTTTTTGGAAGTCGTGGGGCACAAGCCAGTAACAACCAAAGATCTGCTTCCTGCATTTCCAGGATGCCCTAGTACTGACACATTTGAGAACCTTTGAATGGGAGGAGAATAAGGGTTTAAAAAAAAAAAAGGGAAACTGAAATTAACTTGTGAAAGCAGGCAAGAAGAAAGAAGAGAAGCATAATTAATAGAAAGCATAAAGTAAATGTTACTGGTAAATAGGTTATACTCTATTAGAAGAGACAGATTGGAGTTTTTTCTTTTAATAATTTCAGCATAGCTTTTTTTTTTGTTTTAAGATTTTATTGAGGAAGGGGAACAGGACTTTATTGGCGAACAGTGTGTACTTCCAGGACTTTTTTCCAAGTCAAGTTGTTGTCCTTTCAGTCTTAGTTGTGGAGGGCGCAGCTCAGCTCCAGGTCCAATTGCTGTTGCTAGTTGCAGGGGGCGCAGCCCACCATCCCTTGCGGGACTCAAGGAGTTGAACCGGCAACCTTGTGGTTGAGAGCCCACTGGCCCATGTGGGAATCCAACCGGCAGCCTTCGGAGTTAGGAGCATGGAGCTCTAACCACCTGAGCCACCAGGCCGGCCCCCAGATTGGAGTTTTTAAATGCTGTTTCCAAGAGACAGACACTGAAAACAAAATATCTTAGATAAATGATAAAGGAGTGGGAAAAAGTGGTCCCAAAAGAATGTGAAACTCTAAATCTCAGATAAAATATAATTCAAAGCCAAAACAATTAAATGGAACACAAGAATTATATTGACCCCCCAAAAAAAAGAATTCATCAAAAAGATATAAACCTTTACGTCCGGAAAACAGAATGTAAACACCACTAGAAGTACAAGAAGAAGCATGTTTTAGAAGTATCTGAGAAATGCTAGTGAAAGCCATAGAGATGCCTTTGCAGGTTAGAGAGAGTGTATGTATAGGTCAGTATCATGTAAATGCAGGGAAGAAGTTCCAAGAGATACACCTCAGATTCGTAACAATGGTTGTATTGGAGAGAGTTTGAGGGGAGTCTAGGCACTGTTAAGCCCATAGAAAATGTCTGATGTAGGTTTTCCTGTCACAAATGAGGAAACTGAGATACAGAGAGGTGAGTCCCTTTTCCCAGGTGTTGGAACTGACCAGAGAGTGGCAGAGGCACTTCAACCCTGAGTTTAGTTCCAAACCCTGTAATGTTTCTTTAGTACCATGTTCTGCTCCATTGCCTGTTGATCTCCTTCGGGCACCTTAAAAAGCACAGTATTTAAAATGAAGAGGCTGTAGAGGGATAGGAGAAAATGGGAGACTCTTCACTGTATTTTTACATTTTAAAACTGAATGTATTACCTATTCAAATAATTACAAATAAAACTTTGTAAGCATCTTCAAAGATATTAAAAGCAGTACATTCATATACCAAAATTTGTAATTACAGACTTTTTTCACTAGAGATTAAAAATTTTGAATGTACTATTACATGATTTGAAAAGAAAATACTATATTCTATGATACTTAGCTTTTCAATAATTCTGATAAGACTTTCTTCTTCTTTGATTTCTAAATTGGTAGATTTTTTTTTTCTCATCAGAATGTAAAACACACAAACACACACGCAAACACACACACACGGTGCCAAAAAAAATGTATACACATTTTAAGACAGGAAAAAACTATTAAAATTGTAATACTCAATATGTACTGATAACAAAAGATGAATGCAAGTCACTTTTGACTTCTGCAATTACAAGAGGTGCTCAAAGTGGTTACCATCAGCATAATTTTAATAGTATTTTCATTTCTTAAAATGTATATATAATTTTTTGTCTGTCTATATATATACATATATATGTAGCTATATATATATATATAATTTGTGTGTTTCCTTACGCTTAATGGATACAAATAGTAATTCAAATTCTACTGCCTCATCAATACTTATGTGCGTTTTGATTGCTTAACTGCTAAGCTGACCAGTACAAAGAATATAAATCTGATTATCATTCTTTTTATTGTCTATCTGCAATATGGATTTTAAAGTAAATAAATGTATCTCTGTATTACTGTAGGAGCATTTTTAAATGATGCATTATAAATGATGTTAAAGTTCAAAATTGATAAGACTGTAGTACAGAGAATGCCCATTTTGGGGTGCTCATGAGAAAGCTTTACTTCTCTTGGCATGTGTCCTTCCTATGATTTAATTACATTGAGTTACACAAGAGTTAGACTATTCTTAATGCAGTTGTGTTTTGCCAGGTGCATGTATGTTTCTGTTTGTCTCAGGAATGTTCAGAAACATTAAAAATGGAGGTATTATCTGACATTACAGATATTTTTCTATCCTAGTTTAATACTCTAATTAGAGCTTTCATGCTTGTTAAGTACTGGCTAATAGGACTCAAAGAGGTGGATAGGAATATACAGTGAGTTTCAATTAAAATCAGATATCTTTGTCATGTTACATATAATTCTGTGTTTTATTACTTGATTTAATATGGGGATATGCCCAGTGATAAATACGGATTTTTAGTAATGTTGTAATAGAACACTACTATATATGTAGAAAAATGCCAAAACAAAACCATAATATAATTATAAATCATTCTTTTAAGTTGTCTAGATTTTTTGTGTGTGTGCCCCATCTAAGGTTAGTATTCTTTAAAAAAAAAGTATTATTTCCTTATAGCTAATGTATCTAGTTTCGTTTTAAACCACTCATTTCCTTACAACCATAAAAACTGCCTGGAGAGGGGCTTTTATTCCCATTGAAGCCATTTGCAGAATCATTCTGGCTTCACCCTCTTCTGTTCCCTTGCCATCTCCTCCTTCTCCTGTTCTCTTTGGCTGTTTCTTGGTGTATAGTTCCTTCTATAATGATAGGAGTTCCAGAAAGAACAGATGAATTTAGAAATGTGAACTTGGTTTATGCTCTGTGTTTTTCCTATTCTCTGTTGTAACCCAAGATTAGGAATGCGGATAATCCCCTTTTGTTTGTTGAACTCTGTATTTCAACTCTAATCTAAACAGTGTAATTGAAACTTCTACATCTTTAATTTACTGAAATTTGTTTCCATATTAGAGTACTATACGCATGTGATCTGGGAGATCCTTGGTCAGATTCCTCTTTATAGGCCCAAAGTCACTGTAAATTGTGACTGATATTTACTGTACTTAAATAAGTCACGTTAAAACCTATGTGCCTTTTCCTGGAAAAAAAATATATATGTCTGAAAATTTTCTTGAGAGACCTGTACCCAACAAATATATCTACTACTATCTTTTCCTATTTATATTTTTGTAAAATATTTAACTATTGATATAAATAATACGTGATTATGTTCTTTCAAAAAACAACCAATCAATACATTTAAAGTAAGACTAAACTCCTCAGTCACTTCTCCAAATCTGGTTTATTCCCTGCTTCTCTTGATGAATTTGGTGTGCCTCTTCCCAGGTCTTTCTAACAAATATGTATTTAGATACTATGGTATATATATGTATTTTCCCCCCAATTTAATAATAATATTTAGCATTTTCCGTGTTGCTTCGAAGCCTTTTTTTAATCATGATCAACTTTTGGGCTTTATTTTAGTCAGTAAAGGAAATTTTAGTGGACTTCTTTCTTATCTTAATACTTTTTATCACTATCATCCAGGCACTGGAAGACTAGATAGTCCGCCTGTGGTTAATTGTACAATTGATTTTACCACTTAGGAAGTGAGTTTGTTTTATTTAAAAGATAAAATAAGTATTGCATGTCCTCATGGCATAAAATCCAAGCAGTACTAAGTGTAGAAAAGGAAAAGCAAAAAATCTCCCTGTGTTCCCCAACTCCTCATTTCCACTTGACTGAATATGAACTATTAACATTTTCTTTTGTTGTTCCAGTTATTATGGCTGTATAAAAAATTATCCCAGAACTTAATGACATAAAACTACCTTTTATTAAGCTGACAAGCTATGTGTCTCGAGTTCATGCAGAGCACAGTGGGGATGGCTTGTCTGCTACACAATGTCTGGATTCTTAGCCGGGAGACTCAGCCTGGGAGCAGGAAACATCTGGAGGCTTGCTCACGCACTGGCAGTTGGTGCTGGCGGGGGGCTGGAACCCTTCCTAGTACTGTCAGCCAGAACACCTACATGCGATCTTTCCATATGGCTGCTTGGCTTCCTCACAGCGTGCTGGCGTGGTTCCAAGGGCAAGCATCCCTCCCAAGAGGATGGAGGAGGGAGAGAACCAGGCAGCAGCTGGAGACTTTATGACCTAGCCTAAGAAGTCACACTCATTCAACACTTCTGCTAGACTCTTGGTTATAGCAGCCACAGGCCTGCTATCAGGTTCAAGGGGAAGGCAAATAGACTCCATCTCCTGATGGGGAGTGGGAAGATTCTGGAAGAGCATGTGTGACTGGAAATACTGTTGTGGCTGTTTTTAGGAAATATAATCTGCCACGTATATCCTTCTAGAAATGTGTTTTACATAGGAGAGATTGTAGAACATATACATCTCTGCAACTTGGTTTTTTCACTTCATATATCTTTTTATATTAGCAATGTCTTTGTTCAGGCTGCTAAAACAATACTACAGACTGGGTGGGTTATAAACTGAAATTTATTTATCACAGTTCTGGAGGCTGGAAGTCTAAAATCAGGGTACCAGCGTGGTTCATTTCTGATGAGAGCCCTCTTGTGGATTGCAGACGGCATTTTCTTGTTGTATCCTCACATGGGGGCAAGAGAACATTCTGGGGTCTCTTAATAAGAGCACTAATTCCACTCATGAGGGCTCCATCCTCATGACCTAATCACCTCCCAAAGGCCACCACCTCCTAATACCATCACATTGGGGGTTAGGAATTCAACATACAAATTTTGAGAGGAGATCCAAATATTCAGTTTAAAACAACAAATCAAAGTCAGCCTCATTTTTAGAATTTTGTCTTCGGTGTGTGTCTTTTTTGTCTTTCAATAACACACAAAATATGTGTATATCTAAATTATGAATACATGGAAGTAATATAGAAATATAGAGCAAAATGTCAAAGTCCCCCTTCCTGAGATCCCCCTCCCCCACTTACCGGTCTACCTCATGACCACTATCACTCGTTGGGTCAGAGGTTGCGTTAAGTTTGTGGACTTTGTAGTCACATATCTGTGCATTTATATATCATATATAATAAAAATAGGTTTTACCATAAGGGTATAGCATATAAACTATACTATTATTTCATCAGTGGCCATAAACTATGTGATGATTTTTGGTTCAGTAAATCAAACGCAAATCCAGATGATATTCTGTAGGATTGGTGAAAGGACATACGTATCATTTGGGCAAAGCAGCCCAACCTATTAGTGTTAGGCATTTAAAAAATATTTTCAGAATATTCAGACTTGCCTTTAACTTGATTATTTGAAGTCTTGAGGCTTAAGTGTGAGATTATTGTGGTCCTTCAAAATTATTTTTGTTGATGTTGTAGGAGAATATGTAGAGATGTTACTTAGTCATTAAGAACTAAATGTAATCAGAAATGTTAGGTTCTAGCTGGTCTCCCAGGTGAAACACTGAACTTCTACAATGGTGGGATTATGCAGAAATACTTGAATGTACTTTGTCATTTCTTTAAAATTCCCCTCCTGTAATTTGGCAATGTGTACCAAAACTTAAAATGTGCATATCTTTATTCTAGCAATTCTTCTATTCCTTATCCTAATGAGAGTAATGAAGTGTGTAAGAATGTATTTATAGGACCATTCACCACAGCATTGTTTTTCATATATAAATTTGGAAATGTTGGAATTAAATGGAACACTGTGCAACATTAAAAGTTAGGTAGAGTGGGGTTTTGGCATTGAAAGATTTGCAAGTAGGCATTGGATGTGGCAAAAAGATAGCAAACAAAGTAACATGAGGAGTGTCCTGTTTATAAAATTGTATGTACAAACATATGGTATATGTTACAAAAAATGTATACCTGGAACACATTTAACCAAAATGTTAAAGAAATGGTTATCTTTGGATGGTAGGATTTTGTCCATTTTGTTCACAGCTCTATTCCTAACTACTTAAAGGTTACTGAGTAGCATCAGAACATAGGAAATGTTTTTGTTTGTTTTTTTAAATAAGACTTTGTTTTATTTTCCACGCTAGGCTCTGCTATATCTTCTGATCCATAATGTAAACTCAGTATTTCTATGGCTGTGTCTCCCAAACCCCAAATTGGAACCCATGACCTGACATTGATGACCAGTTAGAATATTGAAAACTGGGCACACCTATTTCATTCACATCTTCATTTTCAATAATAGCTTGTTCTTAAGCTGGCGAAGAAATGAGTTGTTAAAAATAAAGTTGATATATATAATTCCTCTGAGGAATTTGAAAAAAATAGCCTCTTAAAATCTGAAAACCTTATTTTGACAACATGCACATAGAAGGCACTTGTTAAATAGCTGTCAAATAAATGAATACTTTTCTGTATTTATGTTTTGAGGAAAGCTGCAGAAATCTTACTGCTTAGAGATTTTCAAGCTAACCTGTGAGCTGTGTGAGGTCTGGTAGAGAGGACGTTGACCAACTGTTTAACCATTGATTTAAAAGTACTTTTTTTGTTGTTGGTTTTGGTGTTTAGTTTTCTTTTAAAAAAATGAAAATAGTAGTGATCATTTTGAGCAGGCTTATTTGCACAAACAAGTAGGACTTCTCCCCCTTTCCTGTATCTGGTCGGTTAGGGACTGGGTTTCTGTGTCCATAGAAGTAAAACATTGCACGTATGGATAACCACCTATTAAAATGTCATTATTTACTCAGACCTCCTGAGGCCATGAATTCATTCTTCCTTATTTGTGATTTTTTTGGGGGAAAGGGGGCAGTTAAAAAATTTAAAGGTGAAGCACAAACTCAATTTGAATGAATGTTGAATTAGATTTTAGTTACTCGTGGACCAGTACCACGCATGACGGGAACATATAAGAGGTTACTTGCTCATTTCATATTCAAAAAGAATCCTTTCTCCTCCTTTTTCTCTTATGAACCATTTGCCATAAAGGAAGGAGCCCATAGAATAAAAGTTGTGGGCCAGGCAAGAGCAGCCCAGACACTAGAAACAAAAGTAGAATAGTAAAATTGGGTCTTTAGAGGCTACTCTTCTTCCAGCATGCCTTACAATAAGTGCGGTTATATCTAGAAAAGACACCTTTGAATTAGTTACCAGTGAGCGCGCTCTCTCTCTCTCTCTCTCTCTCTCTCTCTCTCTCTCTCTCTCTCTCTCTCTCTTCCTCTCTCTTCCCCCCCGCCCCCCAATTCTGAGTGGTGACCAATATAACTTGGAAGGTTAGGTCTTTTTTTACCTTCATATTCTAAAAGCCATAAGAATTATAATAATGGAGCTGCCTAAAAAACCAAAGTGATCTAATTTAGGTTCTGTTTAGAAAGTGAAGGACAAGTTGTATAAAACTCCATTGTTAAACAGGAAAATCTGTTTAATAGGAAAAGAACTTAAACATCTGAATTTTGAAGGCAAAATATAAATTTTTGAGGTACAAAATATTAGAAAGTCACTGTATTATACACCATATAGAGAAAAATGCCACAACATAAATAACAAGATTCAAGCCCAAAATAGAAAAGACAGAGGTCTTAAAGTTTTCACTTCTAAGTAGAAAGGACACAATGAAAAACAAGGTTCTAGGAGGGCGTAAATCGTGTTAGTTAGGAAGCACCGGGGTTCTGTTAGGGCACTTTCTTAATTAAGCACCTCATGATATCTACAATATTGCTATGATCTGAAAATATCCTATAGGTGATGAACTGAATTCTTCATATCTCTATCTATCTATCTATCTATCTATCTATCTATCTATCTATCTATCTATCTATCTATCTATCTATCTATATTTAATTGCATCCTTGAATCCACGCAGTAACCTTAAGGTTCATAATGTTGTTTGAAACTCTGCCTTAGAAAGTAGCAGACAGAATTTGAACTCAGATGCTGAACTCAGATGCCTCTGACTTTAAAGCTTCTCTGTTTAACTACTGTTTTGTACCACACTGTTTACCAGTCCACAGGCAGCTGCTATTCAGGGAAAAGAAGGGCACCTTAAATATACATGCGGTTTTTAAGTAAACAGAGAAAAATAGCAAATACAATCATGTTTAGGTACTTAGTCAGCTCAGACCACTACAGCAAAAGAGCACAGACTGCGTAGCTTTAGTTCTCAGAGTTCTGGAGGCTGGGATTCCAAAATCAAGGTGCCGGCAGATTGGATGTCTGGTGAGGGCCCTCGTTTGGTTTGCGCACAGCTGCCTTCTTGCTGTGTCCTCACATAGCACAGAGAGAATGAGGGCTCTGGTCTCTTCCTCTTATGTCATGGGAGCTCCACCCTCCAGACCTCATCTAACCCTAACTACCTCCCAAAGGCCCCACCTCCAAATACCACCATCACATTGGGGATTAGGGTTTCAACATAGGAATTGGGGAGGGGCGGGGGGGCATGAACATTTAGTCCATAGAAGGTTCATTTATAACTCCAAAGAGAGACTTTCTGTTCTTTGTAATATTTTTCAAATAGTTTCTCCAAGGTAAGATTCCTTATGAAAGCTACATTTATCTGGGTTTTGTCATTAGAATCTTCTCTTCGATCTACATTTTCCCACAAGCCTCTGCCAGCCAAGGTTTCTGGTAAGCTTCATGAATATTCTACTAGACTATTTTAGGTTCTGTAATTTTCCCTAACATTACATTTCTGTGCCAAGACTCTTCTATTCTTTCAATCTCTTTTAGTCTTTTTTCTGCCTTTTCCCCCAATGACGAAACACATTTATTCTACTCATATTTATGCTGCCTCTGCAATTTGGAAGGTAACTCACCTCATGAAATTTTCATGACCATCCTGGTTAGGTGGGGAGATCAAAATCTTTTAATTCTTTCCGGGGATCCTAGGATCAGTGTTAACATGAATGTTTACTTGTACAGCAACTATTGGCTATAGATAGCCCACTTGCGCTTCCTTCCTGCATTGCAACACAGAAAATGTTTGAAGTTCGATGGTTCCATCCTGTAGGTACTGCCATACCTGTTTCCTTCACATGTTATCCATGGTTTTCTTCTAATTATGTTTGTTTTCACAAATTGTCTCCTTTTGGAGTAGCCAAAATCTGCATCAATAATACCACTATAGTCTCCAAATAAGTCAAGATAAAATCAAGCTGCATTGTAAATTAGGCCTCTGTTTAAAGAGTTCCATCAAAACAGTGAGATTCTCTTGTTTTAAATATATGGTTTTTGAATTCTATAAAGACTATCATTTACCCATCACAGCTGTTTGCATCTGATACACTGGAATGGGTTTTCAGTATATCAGATTCAAACAGCTGTGATGGGTAAATGATTCCAACACACTGGTGGGGGAAAGAGCATTGTGTCCTGGGCTAGGAATGTGGTCCTGATACTTGGGCACCTCATTATTCAGAGTCTGCAGCATCACCTCTTTGTGAACATGAAGGATGTAGCCAGGAACCCATAGAAGACCAGCCAGAGGGCAGGTTACCCCAGCTCTTGATGGAATGTCCCAAAGGTTTCCTGCAGCTTGGGCTAGAGATGACATGCTGCACTCAGCCAGGCTCCCAGTGAATGATCTTTTCTCATTCTTGGCTGGTTTGCAAACCAGAAACACAACTGGGCAATACCCAGTGTTTCAAAGAAGCAAAAAACGCTAAGAGTTCTTACAGTGAGAAGTACATTCTTGAGGAGAATCAGCCCTGCGTTCCAGCCTCTAGATTGGTCTGAGATTGTTCCGTAGATGAAAGGTGGTCTGGATACTGGATGTCAGGCGGTCTGGATACGTGAACATTCTTTCCTTAGTCCTTCAGGAGTAATCAGAGGGTTACCTGGAGGTTTGATGCATATCCAGGCATTGACGCAGGACTGGAAAGTTCAAAAATTTTAAGTTCCCAGGCTAGTTAAAACAGGAATAGAATTGTTTCTTCATAACTCAACCTACTTGATTTTAGTAATTTAGCATCTCGACTGTAGTGACTCCATTTTATTCCTTCATTCTATTCCTCAGAACCAACATAGCTTCCACATTAAACTGACAAGTTGTGCATTACCCCCCACCACCACTTTTTTTTTTTTTAATTATAGTCCTCTTCTGGTGATACCTAAAGGAAGAGAGCTCTCTTTTAGTGCTAGAGGAAAACATTGGCTGCGTTGGTCTTAGAGACTATTAAGTAACTATACCTATGGTAATTTTCACTTTACTCTGAATTTATTTCAGTTCAATTGTATAGTAATACATCAGCTGGTTACAAGGAGTATTTTGTAACCATTTAAAATTGTGGTTGAAAGAATGTTTCATGCTGATGATATGTTACCCAAAATTATGATACAAAATTTTATACCTTGTATAGTAGAATGGAATTGTGATAAGAATTTCGACTTCGGAGTTAGTACTGGATATGTTAGTTAACCTGCTCCAAACCCAGGTTTCTTCGTTGATAAATTAGGTAGAATAGCACCTGTCTCCTGACAGTGGTTGTGAGGATTAAATAAGATAATAAAGTTCTTAGTATGGTACCTACCACATACAACTTTCCAGTAAATATTTGTTATTATAATAATTGCAGTTGTGTGAAAGTGTGCATATTTTAACAGTGGAAATGAACATAAAGAGATTATATTAGGACAGTGAGTTACTCTACATTAATTTCTAAAAATTATGTAATGTTATACTATGTAATATAAATTATTTCTTAAATCATTTAAAAAGTAGTATATGTAAATTTTGACTGATCATTAAAATATACTTATATTTAAATATATCTCAAATATATAATGAGAAAGTATTCCTATTTTCCACATTGATCATTAAAATATACTTATATTTAAATATATCTCAAATATATAATGAGAAAGTATTCCTATTTTCCACATTGATCAAACATATAAGTGTTTGTTGTATACTGATAGGTCTTAAAGTTGGAGGTAGTCAGACAAATGACTTACTAATAGCCAACTGATGATTTGGGCACATTATAAAGAGCGTTTGGTTACTAAATACGACAGCTAAGTAGCATGGCCACGTTGGCTTTTTGTTCCTCATCACCAACTCACTGGTGCCTTTTCACCCAGGGACCTTTCCTAGTTGCTTATTCTGGCTGGAATGTTCATCCCTTTGATCTTATCATGTGGATGGATAGCCCTTAAGTGTTACTGCTTCTGTCTGCCTATGTGGCTACTCGACTGCCACTATATCTTGCCATCCTGTTTTGTCCTCCGTGTGGCTTTAATTTTTTTATGTTCTTCATGAGATTTTTTATACTATGTTTGTCGATTGTCTGATTTGCCCCACAAGGCTGTATGATCCACAAGAGTAGAAATTTCGTCTCATTCATACCATATCCCCAGTACTTGGAGATACATAGTAGGCATTCAATATGTAAATTTTTTTTTTAAAGATTTTTTATTGGGGAAGGGGAACAGGACTTTATTGGGGAAGAGTGTGTACTTCCAGGACTTTTTTCCAAATCAAGTTGTTGTCCTTTCAGTCTTAGTTGTGGAGGGCGCAGCTCAGTTTCAGGTCCAGTTGTCGTTGCTAGTTGCAGGAGGTGCAGCCCACCATCCCTTGCGGGACTTGAGGAGTTGAACCAACAACCTTGTGGTTGAGAGCCCACTGAACCATATGGGAATCAAACTGGCAGCCTTCGGAGTTAGGAGCATGGAGCTCCAACCACCTGAGCCACCGGGCCGGCCTAATATGTAAATATTTTGAATGAATAAGTGAATAAATGATTATTGCATGACTAGACATAACTAATGAGCATCTGATGTTTCTAAATGAATATTTTCATATACCTACACAAAAATATTTGCTTTTTCTCTTGTGGTATTTCCTAGGTGTCTTTAACCCATGCAGTGTTCAGTGATTTAAAGGCCATCAGATAGTTACTATTTTAGTCTTGGAGTTTGTGTGGCAACTACTCAGCTGTTGTAGTGAAAGCATCCGTAGACAATGTGTAAATGAATGGGTGTGTTTCAGTAAAACTATAAAAATAGGCCTCCAACCTGCTGGTGACTCCTGCTGTAGACCACAAACCCACTACAAGGGTGTGTGGTGAAAACCAGACCCGGATAGTCACGAAGGAGAAAAAAAAGCAGTGAGCATCTGGTAGGCTCACACTGGAAAGGACGATGGGACTGGTGGGTTCCTAAGGAAGGAGCTTAGAGCTGGTGACGTGGCCCTACGTAGCAAAGTAGGTTTGTGAGGAAATGGATGTATAAAGATTTTTGGACTTCTCACATGGAAGTCATGTATTTATAGATACCGTTGAGTTACAGACATCCATCAGACCTTAAGGGCAGATGTTAAGGCCAGGGCTGCACTTCCAAAGCCAGGGCTGACATGGAGTTACATAACATACAATGAGTTGATAATTTGGTGGTCCAGTTATTTTTTTCTTTTTCTTTTCTTTTTTAAATATGGACGCTTCACGAATTTGTTATCATCCTTGTGCAGGGGCCATGCTAATCTCTGCATCGTTCCAATTTTGGTATATGTGCTGCCAAAGTTGGTCATTTAGATCACAGCTATAGATTTTGGGATATGCTACGTCATTGCTAACGATTAAACCCAGGATAATCAATTGAGTAGGAAAGTTAGTTTGGCTCCTTATTTGATATCTTAAGTAATTAGATAGTTCTTGTTCGATCCAAGGACCTTTTTACCTAATAAATCTCTCTTTGTTTTACATTCTCTACCAATGCTGCTTGTATGTGGAGGAGTAATGGGGAAAGACACATATGCTTATAAAAATGTAAGAACATCTCTGGAGAGATTCACACACACACAGACACACACACAGACACACACACACATGCATACAAAACAAACAAACAAAAAACCCCTGAGTGCTGGGGAGGCTGAAGGACAGGAGAGAACGGGAGATTTGCTTTGCGCAGACTATCGTTTTGTACTTTTGAATGTTTTGTGTATACATATTATTGGGGGCAAAAATAAATAAAACCTAAAATATATGCAAATTTAGAGGCTTATTATGTCTGTTTTGTGACCAGAGGTCTAAGGGTCTTTTTTTCCCCAATTTTTGTAGAATGCGTATTTTTTTTACAGTATTATTAACTATAGTCATCATGTTGTATATTACATCTGCGTGACTTAGTCATTTTATAACTGGAAATTTGTACCTTTTGATTCATTTTGCCCACCACTGACCCCCCCTACCTCAGGCAACCACCAATCTGTTCTCTATATCCATGAGCTCGGATTTTTGTTTTTGTTTTTTGATTCCACATATAAGTGAGATCATACAGTATTTATCTTCTTCTGTGTGACTTATTTCACTTAGCATAATGCCCTCAAGGTCCACCTGTGTTGTTGCAAATGGCAAGATTTTGTTCTTTTTATCACTGAATAAGATTCCGTTGGGTATATGGACCACACCTTCTTTATTCATTCACCTGTAGATGGACACCTAGGCTGCGTTCATACCGTGGCTATTGTAAATGATGCTGCAGTGAACATGAGGGTGCAATTATTGTTTCAAATTAGTTTTTGTTCAAATTAAGTACCCAGAAGTGGAATTGCTGAATCATATGGTAGTTCTATTTTAAAATTTTTAGTAACCTCCATACTGTTTTCCATAGTGGCTGCACCAATTTACATTCCCACCAACAGTGCACCAAGAATTCCCTTTTCTACATAGCCTCTCCAACACTTGTTATTTCTTGTCTTTTTGATAATACCTGTAGAATGTGTGATTTTAAGAGTTTTGGGGTTGATTTCCTTTCATTTTTAGAAAGCATTAAGATATGCAGCATATTTTTACATTCATTAAGAGCCGTTTTCCCATTCTACTTCAGTAGGATTGCATGTAGTGGTATACACCAGGGCAAGCTGGATCATCTTAGAGAACAGTTTACAAAATGATTGGTCTAGCTAATTCCAATAATTAGTATAGATAAGGTCATAATTAGTGTGGCACAGTAATAATAATAGCTAGTGTTTCTTGGATTGTTACTACAATTCACATGTATCATCTATTTTAATCAGATTCAGGTAATATTATCCCCATCTTACCAGATGAGGAAACTAAAGCTTAGAGTTCTTAAAGAATTTGCCCAAGGTCTTGAAACTCTAGAAAGTTGCAGAACCAGACTTTAAAACAAGTCGGTCTTTCTGCAGAACCGATGCTTAACTAGCTAAGCACACTGCTCTATAGTTGCTTCCCCAAACAATCACAAGTTGTGAGAGTGGGTGTATTGAAAAGTTGTAGTTGAATTGAGGCTGACTTGAAAAGTTGCATGCTCCTTATTCTCTTTACTATGTAATCATCTCTATTTTAAGATTAATGAGATTATCATTTCTAAACATCCCAAAAGGCTTCAGCATAGGGTGAACATTCATAAAAGGATGATATATATTTATTGATATATAGTTTTCTTCTTAATTTTTTTAAAACTGATAATCATATGGTTCTGAAATTAGATAATGTAAAAAGATAGGCATTGAAAACTTGAACTTCCCACCTAACTTCCCATGGTTGTCAGAGCCCACCCTGCTGCTCCATCCCACCCTCTACCCCTGTGGTGTTCGTTTTTATTAGTTTATTTATCCGACCACTGTTTGTACAGAGGTAAACAAAAAGGAAAAAAATATGTGTTCTTCCCTTTCAAAGGTGTATTTTCTACAAATAGAATCTTATTTTTTTTCTATCTGCTTTAGTTTTCAATGGGAAAAAAACACCCACATTAACAAAGTTTGTTCTCTCTAGTAGCTCTCCTCTACAGTATTGCGGTTTTCCTTTGGGAAGTCTAATAACGTAAGGCAGTAGGAGTTTCTGTCATAGGTGATTTTTTTTTTAATTCCTTAATTCAAACAGGTGAATTGCAGTAGAATCACAGTATATTTGAAAATTATTTTGAGTAGGAGAAATCCCCCCAAACTGAACAGCCCCTCAATGTGTTCTGCATTTATCTGATTTTGAAGGTATGATGTATACGATGGTAGCATGCATTAAAAAACAAAACATGATCTCTCTAATATATAGTATCCGTCTTTGGTGAGGTCCAGTAGCTAACGTTCCTTTTTCTTCTTCACTGTAGTTGAGACAGTCCCAGTCCTACTGCACAGACACGGAATGTCTTCAAGAATGTAAGTAACGCTGGGACAGGAGGAGGCTTGGTATTGGGGGCAGAATTAGAGGCCAAATGACTGAATGTCAAAAATTTTTCTTACAGTTTGTTTTTTAAGGAAATGGTTCTTGGTAACATGTTTTCTACTAAATATTTAATTTTTTAACTTAAAAAAATTTTTTTTCCTGCCTCAAAAACAAACCCTGTTCATTAAAGAAACTTATAAAAATCAAAGAAAAGAAAGAAAGAAAAGGAGAAACTTCCAGAATACTAAAAGTAAACACTGTTGACAAACTGGGTGTAAACTCTTCCAGACCTTTTTCTTGGCAAATATACGTGTCACAGGGCACTTTTGGCTGGTTGAACTGGAACATTGAGGCTGCTAGCACAAACCCCTCACACTTTCCTCAACATGTATTTTCATCCATTGGCAGCTTTGAGAACTTCTGAGTAAAGGAAAAGGCCATTTTTTCCCGAGGTTTGGAAGCTTTGGGAGCCTGTGGAGTCATTCCTTTGGTTCTGACATTCGCATTCTCAAGGGGGGATGGGCAGTGGGGAGATTTCTCTCCGTGTGGCTTTATACAGTGGTGATAGTAAAGTGAGAATCAGAGCAGGAAGGTGGGTCCTGCATAGTGAATGGAACTGACAGACTCAGTGGCCGTTATGTGCGGCATTCTTCAGGACAGAAATAACATGCAGGATACTTTAAGGGGAATTAATAACTAACATTTAAGCCTGTCCAGTCTTGTGCTCTATTAATTCGACTGTTAAGGATGGAAGTATGACGTTCACCGGATGGTGAAAACGGCATAGTTAGATTTCATGTACACTTATAAAGTGGCATCATCGATTGCTTTGTAGGTGTTGTTTTTCACTAGTATGTTATGAATATATCAGTGTATATTTATATGAAAAATATTTACTGACTAAATAATAATCTATTATGGGTCATTTAATCAGTGTTTAAATGACTCCCTTTTGTTGGCATCTTAGGTTGATGATATATTTTTTTGCTATTATAAGCAATAGTTAAACATCCTTTGTATGCACATTTTAAGGCTTTTGACATAGTGCTAAATTGCATTTATTAATAGGCTAGTTGCTTATACTTAACATCTCTGAAGCTAAGCTCTACATTATTATGTATTTAAAAGTAAAAACACAGTAAGGTACCACTACAAAGGGGCTTGTTATTATGATATTAATTGTTGCTACTGCTGGGTGAACTGGGTGTCCCATCAAATTCCATAACTATAACATTTTAAAGAAATAGGAGCTGGTACAGTGCCTTGCCTAAAGTAGGAATTTTGTCAAAATGTAGTTCGTTGGTGCAACAGGGTAATAATTTTAGGCTCTGGACAAGAAGGTAATGGTAATGTGCAGATGTTGTGTTAGGTTGTTAGGGTGGTGGGTGGTGGGGCCCTCACTTCATGTTTCTTTATGTCGCTTCTTCAGTAGCATTCATTAATCTACATCATGCCCTCTGATAAGCAACTGAAGTGTTTGCCTTACCAGGTAAAGCTAAAACTTGTTCGTCCAGTTGAAAATAATCTTACTGAACTTCTTACAGGAAAACTAGTGTGTGTTACATTTGGGGTATTTGTGACCCTTGAGCCAGCCCCACCTGTAACCAAATATACTCTTTATTTCAGAGTGAAATTTCATTTCCTTAATCTAAAGACAAACTCTAGATCTTGAATATTAATTTAGTCATATTGACCAGTTCCCCCCCCGCCCCCCCCCCCGCCCCCAGTTCTCAGTTCTAGCATTCGTTGGAAATCCTTTCTGAGAGCCATATTTTTAAATGGCTTAAGCAGTTGTTTCCTCTGGGAAATAGAAACACCTTTTCTGTATATTCTAAATTTTCTCCAATGAGCTCATGCTGTTTTCATAAAACAGGTTCCCACGATCCCCTTCTCAGGTTCAGTAATTTGCTAAAGTGGCTCACAGTACTCAGAAAAACAATTCATTTACTATCACTGGTTTATTATAGAAGCTACACCTCAGGAGCAGCCAGACGGAAAAGATGCATAGGGCAAGGTCTGCGGGGAAGGCGTGTAGAGCTCTCCTGTCTCCTCTTGGTGTGTTACCCTCTCAGCACCTCCATATGTTCACCAGCCACGAAGCACCTGAGCCCCATTATTTAGGGTTTATATGGAGGTTCCATTCTATTGGCACAAATGATTAAATTATTGGCCGTTGGTGATTAACTGGATCTCCAGCCCCTCTCCTCTGCCTAGAAGTGGGGGCATAAAGCTGAAAGTTCCAACCCTCTGTTCACACACTGGTTGTTAAACTCTGGTTACCAGCCCGCATCCTGAAGCTATATAGGGGCCCAACAAGAATCACCTCATTAGCATAAACTCAGGCATGGTTGAAAGGGATTTATTACCGTGTTTCCCTGAAAATAAGACTGGGTCTTATATTAATTTTTACTCCAAAAGATGCATTAGGGCTTATGTTCAGGGGATGTCATCCGACAAATCATGCTAGGGCTTATTTTCTGGTTAGGTCTTATTTTCGTGGAAACATGCTATGAATAACAAAAGACGGTCCTATTATCACTCAGGAAATTCCAAGGGCTTTGGGAGCTTTGTTTGAGGGACCAGGATGCAAACCAAATACGTATTTCTTATTATATCACAATATCACATTCCCCATTGGGCCTGCCATGGTGTGTTGCATGTATTTGAGATGATTTAATTGAATAGGGCTCTCATTACTTCATGAGGCAGCAGAATCT
Organism: Rhinolophus sinicus; assembly: GCF_057876585.1. NCBI lineage: Eukaryota > Metazoa > Chordata > Mammalia > Chiroptera > Rhinolophidae > Rhinolophus > Rhinolophus sinicus. The sequence goes on from NC_142501.1 coordinate 142,067,872, forward strand.
GATTGCAATCTGTTAACAGATCTAGTTGCTGTGTGATTCTTTATAATGAGCTAAGTTCCACTTAATTGTGATGTCCACCCCAGTTTGGTCTCCAGAACAGTATAGAATCAGTCTGCTTACTCTTCTGAAAGACTGCCTTTCGTATAAAGAGTTATATGGAAACCAGCTCTATCACTAACTTACTTCTGAAGTACATGGTAGCTTTAGTGAAGATAATGTAATTACTGTATACAAACCAAAAATTACAGGCTTAAAGCCTGCTGATGCATTGTCCACTTTCTATTTCCACTTTTTCCGCTGGAAACCTGTAAAAGTATGTAGAAATAATCCCCCAGGATTGGCCAGCTTGTAGAGCCTCCTTCTCTTTCATCCTGTGTTCAGCTAAGTTAATAGCTTCATTGTGAATATTCCATTTGGCTTCTTATTTATAATAGTCCTGTTTTGCTTATAACCAAAGACTTAATCCTTAAGTAGAACAGAACACTGTATTTTGGTGTACAAAGTGTTTTACATTTTCATGATTTGACATCTTTCCAGTTATCACAATAAAATCCCCAGTGGCCAGATCATTTAAAGGCCCATTCACCTCTCCATGCTCACCTTAAAATAGCTGCTCCTAATGGTTGCGTGTATTAGCTGCATGCAGTGTCACAGAGTGAGTAGCGTATGAGTTCTGAGACTATACGAAGGAAGTGGGTCTTCTCATAGGGGACTGTGAATAATCACAGAAAGACTTCGGTGATTCATTCATTCCACAGGGTCATTCGTTTTTGTTCCTCAATATTTCAGGAAATCTGACTCAGTTCAGATACCCAGTATCTCCAAACCCCAATATATTTTAGAGGTACTTTTTTTTTTTATTAGTTTCAGGTGCACAAGACAAAGCAAAACAGACGTTTATCATTTATATCCCTCACACTGTGTGAACCCCCCTCCCCCATCCACTATCCCTCTGTACGTTCCCCAAATTAATTTTCAAAACCCCGTGGCAATCTTGTGGTTACCGACTATTTTCTAAACCTCTCACCTTTCCCTTATCCCCACCCCCCCGCCCCTCTAGCAACCCTCAGTTTTTCCTCCATGTTTCCAAAACTGTCTCTGATTAGTTCATTCACTTATTCTTTTCTTTAGATTCTGCATATAAGTGAGATCATATGGTATTTGTCTTTCTCTGTCTGACTTATTTCACTTAACATAATGTTCTCTAGGTCCATCCATGTTGTTGCAAATGGTAAAATTTCTTTCTTCTTTATGGCTGCGTAATACTCCGTTGTATAAATGTACCACAGTTTCTTAATCCAGTCATCTACCAATGGGCATTTCAGTTGTTTCCATGTCTTGGCTATTGTGTATAGTGCTGCAATAAACATAGGAGTGCATAAAGATTTTTGAATTGGAGTTTTGGATTTCTCCGGATAGATACCTAGGAATGGGATTGCTGGATCATAAGGTAGTTCCATTTTCAGATTTTTGAGATACCTCCAAACTGTTTTCCATAGTGGCTGCACCAATCTGCATTCCCACCAACAGTGCACCAGCGTTCCCTTTTCTCCACATCCACGCCAGCACTTGTTGTTTGTTGATTTATTGATGATAGCCATTTTGACTGGGGTGAGGTGGTATCTCATCGTGGTTTTTATTTGCATTTCTCTGATGGTTAGTGAGGTTGAACATTTCTTCATATGTCTGTTTGCCATCTGTATGTCCTTTTTAGAAAAATGTCTCTTCATGTCCTCTGCCCATTTTTTAATTGGGTTGTTTGTTTTTTTGGAGTTGAGTTGAGTGAGTTTTTTATAAATTTGTGATATTAACCCCTTATCAGATATATCATTGGTAAATATCTTTTCCCATTCAGTAGGATCCCTTTTTGTTTTATTGATGGTTTCCTTTGCTGTGAAAAAGCTTTTTAGTTTGATGTAATCCCACATGTTTATTTTTTCTCTTACTTCCCTTGCGAGACGGGATATATCAGTAAACATTTACTCCGGGTAATGTCTGTGAAGTTTCTTCCTATATTTTCTTCTAGGAATTTTATGGTTTCAGATCTTACATTTAAATCTTTAAGCCATTTTGAATTTATTTTTGTATGTGGGGTAAGGAGGTGATTCAGCTTCATCTTTTTGCATGTGTCTGTCCAGGTTTCCCAGCACCATTTATTGAATAGACTGTCTTTACCCCACCGTACATTCTTGCTTGCATTGTCATAGATTAAATGGCCATATAGGCATGGATTTATTTCTGGGCTCTCTATTCTGTTCCATTGATCTATGGGTCTGTTTTTATGCCAGTACCATGCTGTTTTGATTACTGTAGCCTTGTAGTATAATTTGATGTCAGGTATTGTTATACTAGAGCTACTTTTTAGTTTAATTCAATATATTTAATTTTACGTATGGTTCAAAAGTCAAGAACTTAGTGTACAGTGAAAAATTGTCTTCCTACTCATTCTCCCATCTACCCAAGCTCTATCTCTAGATGCTATTAGTCTTCTGTGTATATATGTTTCCAGAATTTCATATGTATGTACAAGCAAAATTTGTTATTTGTCTCCGCTGCCCCCATTTTTTGGACACACTGTTCTTCATCTGCTTTTTTTTTTACCTATCAAAAAAAAAAAAAAAAGCATATCTCACGGAGACTTCCTTTAACATTTTTTTAGTTTCATAGTATACATTGTATAGCTGTACCGTAATTTATTAATCAGACACTCTTGGCTGCCATTTAGGTTTGTTCCAGTGTTTTGTTACATTCTAGAGCCAGTCTTAACTTTGTGAGACTGCTATAAATGAAAAACATTGGCTGTGATTAAGAGGTTCGACTTTAATTGGTTCATCTATTACCCTTTATTGTGAGATGGACCTTCAATTAATAAACAATATGAAAATGATCTTATTAAGTCTTGGAGGTCTGGAAAACTATATCTACTTAGTCTTTTAAGTAGAGAGATTCTACTGCATACTACGACCCTTTAGAAATTTTAGAGGCATCCTTCTTTTTCTTCCTCCTCCAGTTGCTGCTGGTAACCAGTTCAGTCAGTCACGAAGTGTTGTGCTTCTTCCATCCTAGTACCATTTGTATTTGACCCTTTTCCATTCTTCACCATCTTATCCAGGCTAGTTATTCCCAGTAGGGTTTATCTGCACTCAGACTTTTCAGTGCTGTAGTTGACCCTAATACTGGTAATGGCTAATTTTTATTGAATACCTACTATCTACTGGGCACTGTGCTAAGTGCTTTTCATGTACTGACCGTTTTGATCCTTACAACTACTCTGTGAGATAGGTGATGGTAATATTTCTATTTCACAGGTAACAAAACTGAGGCATAGAGATTATTTAGCTAAGAGAAAGTTTCGGTTCTTAAAAAGCTAATGACCTAATTAGGAGAAACAGGAAACCATCCCTTCAAACTAAAAATGCTACACTAATCTAGAGAAGAAAAGAAAGAGTGAGCAGAGGAAATGGAGATTTTTACAGAAGAGAGAGGGGTGTAGAATATAGGTGAATAAATGGTGTAAGAACAGGCCAGAAAGGGAAAAATGAGTACCCCTAGGGTGAGTTTCCAAAGTTGGCAAATGCTGTCAGCCAGACTAGCATTGACTATTGCGTCAGATTTCATTTGGAAAGCTTTTAAATTACTGTTGTTTCCTGACCCCATCCCTGAGCTGCTCCTCAGTTAGATAGTGTGAGGCAGGATCTTAGACTCTATGGTGTTGGTGTCCTCAGAGGCTATTCTGATGCCCAGGCCACGGAAGAAGGTGTAGGGTTGGCTAGAGCAGAGGATGCTCGTTCTGAGAAATGGTAAGACTTAATATCGATGAGTGGGCCACATCATCTGCGGAAAGGCCAGGCTGAAAGTTCAGCGTTGAAGCATAGGCAGTATAGAGTGAGTCACTGGGTTGGTCAGCAGAGATGCGTGAAGAGCAGTGTGTTAAGCAGACTTTTCTGGCAGCAAAATGCAGGAAGGAAAGGCTGCAATAGGAACCAAGCCAGGGGACAGCTACAGGGAGCTACAAGTCATATTATCACTATAGAGTCTTAAAAGGGAGTGGACATTGTATCAGGGCTGCTTTGTCCAGAAATATGAATTGTAAATTTGTGCTCTGAGATTCAACTTTCTGAAGCTTCTGAATCTTTTACTGAAAAGAGTATCAAAAAGTAAGGGACCCTTTTTCCAAATTGAATAACATAAGAATTGGCATTGGAGTTACACTCTGGTCTATACAATAAAGTGTTTTATTTCTGAAATAGACGGACACTGTCAAAGGTGATAATGTATGGAAGGTAGTTATCTTTCTTTGACTAACTTTAAATAATCTAGATTTTTTAGAAGTTAGTTATAAGCTTCTTTATCAAAAGTCTGTTTTAAAGCTGTATTTTCCAATTTTACTACCTTCAGGACTAATACTTTTCAGGGTCTGCCTCACTGTGTGTCACTGTCAGAGATTATGACGTAGCAGAGAGGTCAAGAGCACAGGCGCTGAAACTAGACCTTGTGTTTAAATCCCAGCTTGGCCGCAAACCCAACTACATGACATTAGGATTTAACCCCCCTTTTCCCCAGTTTCCTCAGCTATAAAATGAAGATACGATAGTACTTACCATAAAATAAGATTGTTAAAAGGAGTAAGAGATAATGTCTGGTTCAAAGTAACCACTGAAATTTTAGCTATTATTTAGTAGTAAAAATAGATAATACTTGTGTGTGTTTTTTTTAAATCACTCTTGGAGCAGCATAGAGGACAGAATTACAGGAGGCAAGAATAGTTATAGAAAGATCAGTTAAGAGGCCATTGGACAAGAAGTAATTGTAGCTTGAGCAAGTATGGGGGTGGAGCTAGAAGTAGACAGATTTGAGTAATATTTAGGAAGTAAAATGGACAGAAACTTCATGATGGGTTAAGTAAAGGGTCATTGAGAGAGGACAAAAGGTTTCTGGCCAAGGCAGCTGGATGAATGGAGACCCAGTTTGGTGGGGCATGGAGGGTGGTGCAGGGGTGATGCTCATGGATTGAGTTAGGGATCCTGAGATTGTTAAGTGTGAGGTGGGATTTAGTCACCTGTGTTTTTCGGAATCTGGTGAATGGCTCTGATGTGTACCACGCTTTAAGAACTGTTGATGTGAAAATAAAAAAAATACAGAGAACTATTGATGTGGATAGATGATTGGAGATTTGGGTCTGAAGTTCAGAGGGTCAGGACTGGGTACAAATTTAGGTGTGATCTCCATCCAGAAGGTAAATGAAGCTACGGGTGAGGCTGACAGTGTGTGTAGAGCAAGAAGAGAAGGGAACCTAAAAGTGACCATGAGGAATTCTAAAATTTTACAGCCAGGAAAAGGAAAACGAACATGTAAAAGAATGGCTAAGTGTTAGAAAGAAAATCAGGCAGTGGTAAAGAAGACAAAGGAAGAAAGTATTTTTCAAAAGGAGAGAATGGTCATGGAAATGGGGACTAAAGTTAACCCGTAGGCTTAACTGGAGGTGTTTGAATGACGATGGAGGTGGATACCAGCCAGACAAGTGAATGTGAGATTGTGAAATGTAGGCAGCTCTCAAGATGTTAGCTTTGATAGCTGGACAGAGAAAGGGATTGAGGGAGGGACTTTTTTTCCCCCAAAGATGGGAGAAACTTGATTATGGTTGGCTGCAATGGAGAAGGGGGTGTTGAATACACAAAAGAGAAAGGATAGTGGATAGATCTCTGCAAGAGCAATGGGATCCAAAGCTCAAGTGAAGAAATTGGTCTTAGTTATGAAGGGAGGCATGTTCATTATGATTGGAGGGAACAAGGGAAAGAATGGATATGGATTATCGAGAAAACAAAACTGCTGATGAGTTGTGTGGTGAGTAGTGCAATTCTGGTGACTCAGTATTACGTTAGCTGTTTCTGGGGAAGTGATTGGGGTTCGGACAGAGGCTATGTTCCTGCCCAGACTGTTCTTGGGCTAGCTCAGCTCTTTGCTTGACTCTATCCCCTTTGATCGCTAATCTTTTGACTTCAGCAACACCACGCATCCCTTCCATATCTTGGAAGTGAGCCCTAGGCCCATTCCCAATGCAATGCCTCAGCTTAGTTTGAACATCGTTTGTCTGGATTTCTTTCACTTTTTCCTGAGGCAAGGAGAACAAAACCAAACAGCTATAGTCTTGATGGGCTATTGTAATAATCAACTAGAGATACTATGTATTTTTTAGAATTCCAGTCTTCTGTAATTTTCATTTCTGACATTTGTGTTCTCTAATATAATTCAATAAAAAAATCTGTTTCATTTATTAGAAATTTTTTAAGTTCGTACCCTGGGCCAGGCGCTGTGGTAGGTACTTGTTATTCGGAATAAGATGTGGCTGCCTCAAGGAGCTGGGAAAGACTGATACCTACACACACCCCTGGCCTATTTCTCTTGATAAATGGGTCGACTTTAAAATATCTAGATCTAAATCCAACTTCGTTTTACAAAAAAAAAGGCCACTTTTATATCTCTGTTTCAAATTATCATCAAAGGGATCTTTATATATTATACTGATATTCCCTTTTCCTTAAGTTCTAGTTTTCTTGCTGCTTCTGTAATTAAAATTCAGAGTCCCCTGCCCCCCCCCCCCACACCTACCCCTCCACATTACCCAAATTAGAGTGTCCTTACTGTATACCAGGTGATTTTAACCGGGGTTCTGTAGATCTCAGTATATCTGTGGATTAGTGGCTTTGTGGGTCCATGAAACTTCCACAATTATATGCAAAATTGTTGAATGTGTGTACATGGATTCTCATGGTGGAAAGAGTCCTTAATTTTTATCAAACTCCCAAAGGATTCTATTACTCTAAAATACTAAGAAATGCACTATTAAAATTTTCATTTAATAGACTTTGGATTTGACTGTTATACCATTTACCATTTAGATTTCCTCACAGGAGGAAAGAGAAATTGAAAACGTAATACTTCATAATTGTATTTCTTAAAATTGTTGATACAACTTTTTATATTAATATAGTTTTTGAAGTTGACATTTAAGCAATTGTTTTTACATTTATCTAACAGTATTATAATCACGCTACAGTTTTTGTTGCAATACATTTTTTGTTTGTCTTCAGTGCCAGGACCCTCCGCTGATAATGGCATCAGTATCACCATGATCTTGATGGCCTGGATGGTTATTGCTGTGATCTTGTTTCTACTGCGACCTCCTAATCTAAGAGGATCCAACCTAACTGGAAAGCCAACGAGTCCTCATAGTGTAAGTGCTGTGGATTGGAAACCCATTACAGGGGGCGATGACTGTGGCCTGGGAAGGGGGATGAGTTTGTCTTGACTGAAATATCTGAAATTAGGAAAAGGAAGATTTCATTCATGGAATAAGTTCTTCCTATGTCTTCCTAGCAAATCTTGCAAGCTCAAATGGCTTCGTCTTCATGAAGTTACATAGAGAGAGCAGCACAGTAGCCAAAAAATAATTTTAAAATGATTTCCAATCTTTACTCATGAGAAACATAAAAAGTCCAGTTCATGATAATCTACAACAATATTTCTCAAATCTCAGTCCTATACTCCCCAGTGCTATCCAACTCAAAGTTGATCCCTTGCTTCTCATGCTTCCAGCTCCCTAAATTTTCATACTAGCTACAGGCCAAATGTTCCCCACCCCTACTTCATTTTCTTCCTCTGTCCTAGCTATTAAATATAGTAGAGTCACTGCGCCTATAAGGCTATATCCTGTTTTCCTCGTTTTCCCATCCTGTTTCTCTCAAACTCATTTTTCCAATTCTGCATCACAGTACATCAACTGAGCTGGCAAAAGCAGAGGTAGGAATCATTCATGTTGATAAATCTTGATAGTCATGATTACAACCATTTTTAGAATCTTCTAAATGAAAAAAACATGATAAAGTGACCCAACAGGGAGTTTTTGGTACTATTTTTGATGGAAACTCCATTAAAGGATTCCTTTTAATCATTTTCAGAATCAGTGTTTATACATATATTTTTTATTTGATTTCGATATTATCTCTTTAGAAATATTTCCATTATGGGTTCACTTGTTGAACACCAAATTATCTCATTAACTACCTTTTTCAGCCTTCACCATGTGGAATTCCCAAAATAACTGCTTCTTTTCCCTAATCTTGTGTTGTTAATATAGGGAAGAAGTTCAGTTAGACTTATTTTTTACACAAGAGAAAGCTAATGTGTAATGTTAATTGGTCAGTGCTTTGGTTTCTTTAGGATTAGAACATGTACATATGTAACATAGTGACTGATTTAATTAAGAAAGAAGGCATCATTAACACTATATAAAAAGCCTGGAATTTATTTTTGTTTCTTCTTGGAGAGGGGGTTATCCATAAAACATCCTGTATAATCTTGATAAAGTGTGTTCTCCTTAGCCTTTTTTCTTATTCTCTATGTACATTTTTATTTCATATCAAAGAGGAACTTCCTCAGTGTTTGGAGCTAAAGAAATTCAACTTAATAAGCTGACTTAGAAGCCATTAAAAGTAACAGAAATGCAAAATTACAGTACCCTGAATCTTAGTTCATTGTAGGAATTCTAGGAATAGTAGTCCTACTGCTCTAAGAATAAGCAAGAAAACATATCAGCTAATTCCAAATAGAAAAATTGATCACCCTCAACTAGGGCCTCATGTTAGCATGTCAGAGTAAACAAATGGAATCTTCCTGAAGAGCCCTACAAGTGCTGAGCTTTCCTTTGTAGTTCAGGGCTTTCTATTGCAAGTCACAAAAATTAACTCAACCTAGTTTAAATATATGATTTATTGGTTTGCATATCAGAATATCCAGAGGTACGGTCAGTGTTTAGAAGGTTTAACAGTGTCATCAAAGACCTAGTTTCATTCCGAGGTGGGCTCCCTTTGTGGTCATTACATGGCTGCCAATAGTGACTGGAGCCAGTGGGTCTTCACTGATATTCTGTAGAGAAACAGTCTCTAGCTTCACTTTGATTGTGCTGTACTCAGTCAATCAGCATAGCAAGAGGGATGAAACTACCTTTATTGGTTTAAATATCACCTCTGGAGTTGTCAGGGGAGCAGTTTCACCCCAAACGTATCACTGTTACACATTTTCCATTTTTCTGTACCACAGGGAAGAATGAGACAAATGTTGGGGAATCACAGTGCTAATCTAGTGTTCCCTTGTGCAAAAACATGAAAAGTCCAAATAAGGTTATGATCTGGGATGGGAAGGTGGGGGCACTGCTGCTCAGTTCTTACTGTATGTGTTAGATTGGGTGCACTGGGATTTAAGCAGTCGGTTCCATAATTTCTCTCTCTCTAACACCAGGGACAGGATCCACCAGCCCCACCTGTGGACTAACTGGGATATGGGAAGTGAAAATAGTTAACACCTTGCACGACCAAATGAACGAAGATGACCAGAGTACTCTTAACCCCGTTAGAACTGTTCTTCCTTTTGCATCTGCAATATGGGATGGTATTGTTTTCATGAGCTTCTAGAAATTTCACTTGCAAGCTTATTTTTGCTTCCTGTGTTATCACCATTCCTATTTACAGTATATTTGAGTAAATGATTCTATTAAAAAAAGTTACATGGGCCTTTTGGTTATCCTAAACTTACACATTCCACTCATTCTGTTTGTAACCATGATCATAATTTCTGTGATGATTTTTGGCTTGATTGAAGGAAATTTGAGATCTCTGCATTTAAATATTTTAAATAGTTTTGATTGGTTTTAAAATTGCATTTTTCATAGGTATTTATAAACTTACTTGGGGTTGTCTGAGATTGTATGAAATAAAATTAGAACCACACTGTATTTACATTTACCTTGGTAGTTTATTTGTGGGTGGCAGTTTTCTCTAGTTCTTGGGACTGTGGCAGCCTTTGGAATATTTTACAAGTTACAGCTGAAATCTGTATCATCCACTAAAACTGGCTTATGTGACTAGAAAAGGAGGAGGAAAAAAATGAAATAATTGTCTACTAAGTTTTTTATTCTGATAAAAATGTCTAATATTAAGAAAACTTTAAACATGATTTAAATATGGTGGATGATTTACAGTCCATTATATGACATTTGAAGCCACTGTACACTAGCCTTGCAAGGCTCATGAAAGGAGGAAAATAGTTTATTTTTTTCTGCCTTTGCCAGGTATAATCTATACAGTAATAATTTAATCTATAATTTATTTTAAAAATGGGTGGCTCTCACAAAGCTTTTCTGTTCTAACACTTCCCTCTTAAACTCTCTTACAGCTGTATTGAGGTCCTGTTTGGATACTGACATTTGAATGCTATTTACTTACTTGCTCTATTTTTTTCTTTGAAGAAAAAAATTTGAATCTTTTGTTATCCTTCAGACTTAAAAAAAATATTTAATGAATTCCTGCTTTACTCCAAGGGAAAAGGAGTAAACCCCTTATCTCATTCTTGTATGGTAATGTGATAGATTGGGTCGGGGAGGAGCAATATAGGTAAAATTTTGAAATGTATAAAAAGTAAATGGTTCCATTGTTGGGTCAGTTTGAAAGAAAATGAATATAAATGGCGTTTTTTAAAAGTCTGCATGACCTATGTGATTATGGAATTTTTTCCTAGCAAGTGATTGCAGATGATTTATGAGGGCTAGAAGATATTTTGCTATCAGTGTAAGGATTTTTTTCCCCTAGACTGTCTAGCTTTTTACTGTATCAAACTGAGAAATTACTTGTATGAATTGAATAAATTTCTCTATATCATTGTATTGTTTAATAGAGTCTCTAATACAATTGTGTGATGCTCTTAGGGTATTTTCTTCCCTTTATTATGATTACATTCTGGGCCATAAACATTGTAAGGGCTTCATCTCATTATATAATCCAGTATTGACTGCTTGCATTCCTCCTGTGCATCTTGGCTTTGTGCTCAACTTCTTGAACTAACATAATCTACTCTTAATTACTTGTGCTAATCGAGGGGTATCGTAACACAGGTAAGTCAAATCCTGGATAAACACACACTAGAGTTAAGGTTTTTCTTCTTGCTGTGGCCTACTGGAAGCCTTCCCAGCTGTACAGCTGTTAAAGTATTTAAAACCCAGAGGGCACAAATGGTATAAGGTGGAGCTAAATGCCTAGAAGCATTCCTTTTTCTGCCCTTGCCCCCTGAACTTGGAAGGCTTGCATATTTGTTCTCTAAGCTGCTCGAAAGCCAGTCTCTAGCAGAAATATGGATGTATTCACTATATCAATGGCTCACAAATAATCGAGAATTGGCTTTGGTAGAAGATGTGGCCATGGCTTGGAAACAATGTCGAGTGTTAGCTCGAGACCCAGAAATCTAGATTCTTTTTCCTGGTTCTTCATTTCTGTCACACACACTTTATGGACATTACATCTAGAAATTAACCTTTTCCTATATTGACCGTCTGTCTAACCAGTAACAAAAGTTTTTAGGGGAGCATTTAGTCTTGGGTTTCTTGCTTATAAAATTTCTCTGTTGTCCTGAAATAGACAGTGTACTACTGCATATAAAGTATTCCTATTAACCTAACTATAATTTATTTTATTTTTAACTCTTAAAGCTTCTACATATAATGTTAACATCCTTTATTAAACAATTTTTTATTGAGCACATTCATATTCATTACTTGGCTTGTAAACGTTCACCTGAGCTATGACCAATCATTTTAAAATAATCTGGAAAAAGACGAATCATCACATTTTAATCACTTTACGCTCTTACACATTCCACCAATGCCATTAAGAGTTTACTTTGTCTTAATCATTTAATGTTCTTTTATGCAAAATAACTTGTTTTTTTGCTTTCCATATGGAAAAAGTTAACATTGGAACTGTGTGTAGTAAAAGATTTTATTATGTATCTATCCAAGCACTATCCCATGGTCAGCATGTCATATTTTAAACAACTTGCAGAGATTTTCTGAAGTAACTATTAAGTTCAGCTATTCCATGGTTACTTTTGTGTTTTTGTGGTATGTGATATGATAGTGTTTATGGAATTACCAAATTCTTACATTTTTAAAGGAACCTTGGAAATTATCATTCTGAATGAAAGTCTGTCACTTTAAATGAATATGTGCTAAAATTTGACCAGCTCAGCTTAAGACACAAAACAGCAACTTGAAGAAAAAATGAGAGTTCTCAGTTAATGGGTTAAATTTTTGTTGTTGCAGTAGGTTTTGTCTTAACATTGTAATATCTCTAAATGAAAAACCATACATATTTGTTACCATGTCTGATGATTACTTTGTGAAAAGCAAAAGTGGTCACGTAATATACTAAATGTTAATTGTTTTTAAATGTTTAAACCATGCCAAACAAATCATGTCTGTGCCACCCAGGGTTTATTGTAATCTTTTACTGAGTACTTGGATTGGGATAAAGGGCTTGTACTATGCACTTTTTATTAATGAATAAATAGAAAACATTAGTAACATTCATTGTTTTCTGTTTGGTTTTTATGGGAAGAGAAAAAACAGTATCTTGCCTAGTAAAATGTTAACATCCGTTATTAAACAGTTTTTTTGAAAAACTTTTTACCCCCAACTAAAGACTTTCCTAAAAGAGAACTTGAAGTTATAAGAAAAATATTTATGTAATAGCAGTATGGGGCCAGTATTCAGAAGTAGGAATTCTAAAAATCTCTAGTAAAGTACCGCAGTTATTCTTTCATTTTTTTGTTTTATATAGGGAAATTTTTAAAAAAATTTTATTGGTGAATATTGGGGAACAGTGTGTTTCTCCAGGGCCCATCAGCTCCAAGTCGTTGTTCTTCAATCTAGTTGTGGACGGCGCAGCTCAGCTCCAAGTCCAGTTGCCGTTTTCAATCTTAGTTGCAGGGGGCGCAGCCCACCATCCCATCCAGGAATTGAACCGGCAACCTTGTAGAGAGCTCACGCTCTAACCAACTGAGCCATCCCCTCTGGAAGCTCAGTGGCAGCTCATTGTTTTCAATATACTTGTGGAGGGCACAGCTCACTGGCCCATGTGGGAATCGAACCAACAAGCCTGTTGTTCAGGCCTCGCGCTGTAACCAACTGAGCCATCGGCCGCCCCTCATTATTATTTTTTATTTCTTCCTAGAATACAGGGTCAATAGACATTTGCTTTGAAGGAATAAAATTCAACTGAGTTAATTATTTGAGCAGACATATTACCCATAAAGAGCTAGACATATAACTGTACTTAAACATACAAAAGTGAAAATTTGCTTTTGTTCTGTTACCTGGAATGGATCCAGATACTGAAAAATCATTAAAACTGTGTACATGTGAAAAATGGTAAAATTGCTCTGGCATGATTATGATATCAGTGCCTGTGTAATACTTCAGTGTTGTTTAAAATAGCAAAATTCATGAAATACATAATTGCCTGGAGTTAGTTAACAATTTCAATCTAAAGTTTGTCATATATATGTAAGTGGACAGCTGAATCCCCATTAAAACTAAGTTTTCATTTAATGATTCTGAATACTAGTATTCCTCCCAGAAAATGGAATTCTAATAAAATAAATTTTTCGCTTCCTGCCATTTCATCTGGTCATTTTTTTCAGTTCAGAATCTCAATGTATAGAGTTGGTGCCCCCATTTAGTGAGAAGAGTGGCACTGTTTTACATTTTGCAAATCTCTTTAATGGCTGGCTTAATAGAAGAAAGTTGGGTTATCATTTTTACTTCTGCATTCAATGTTGCACTATCTTCCCTGATGCAATTATACATACAAGGTGTGACAATTAAGTTCGTGAACCCATCCTAGAAAAAGTGCTACATACATCATTGCTGAATATCACTATGGTCACCTTCGAAGTACACCCCTTGGGAAGCTATGCACCAACGCCAGTGCCTAGTCCACCCTTCAAAGCAATTTTGGAACTCTTTTTCTGGAATGGCCATCAGAGCTGTTGTCATATTACCCTTGATGTCCTGAATGTCATCAAAATGTCTTCTTTTCAATATTTCCTTTATCTTTGGGTAAAGAAAGAAGTCACTGGGGGGCAGATCAGGTGAGTGCGGAGGGTGTTCTAATACAGTTATTTGTTTACTGGCTAAAAACTCCCTCACAGACAGTCCCGTGTGAGCTGGTGCATTGTCGTGATGCAAGAGCCATAAATTGTTGGCGAAAAGTTCAAGTCGTTTTCGTCTTTTTCATGCAGCCTTCTCAGCACCTCCAAATAGTAAACTTGGTTTATTGTCCAGTTGGTACAAATTCAAAATAAATAATCCAATATCAAAAAAGGTTAGCAACATCGTTTCAAAAAGTTCCCAAACTTAATTGTCACACCTCATATGTTTTCAATTACTACAAGACTAATGGTATTTTGAGCAGCCAATGCCTTGACTAGGGAACACAAGTTATATGGCCCTTCGGCAGCCCACTTAATTCAGAGCATCAGTTTCCTCCTTTATCACATGTACTACTACTTCATAACAAGCTGAAGTGAGGATCAAATGAAATGTTTGTAAAAATGCTTTGTAAAACCCAAAATAAATATTATGTAAAGGCCTTCACCATCCCAACACACACACACACACACACACACACACACACACACACACACAAACACTTCGAAACCTTAAGTTGTATGGACACTGAATTTAAGACACTTCCATTGAATTTCCATTGGAAGGAATGCACCCTAATAGGAATGGACACCTTTAGGTCAGTGTCTGGCATATGAAAAACGTTGAAGATTAAAATATTGCAGTTTCTAATCAAAATTTTAAAACATTGAAAGGTAAACAGTAAAGCAAATTTTGAATAGATGAATAAATCCATTCCAAGAAAGGCTAAACAGCAAACTATTAGACCTAGTAGTTTTCAACTTTGGCTATACATACCACTCACCTGGAGAGCTTTAAAAACCACTGATGCTTTGGCCCCACAGCTCAGTGATTCTGGTATGGGGTTAGTTGGTATGGAGTTTGGCCAATGGATCTATAGGTGATTTCCAATAGCTAAGGGTGATAACCAGTGACCATAAAGAATGCTAAACCTTGAGTTTAGTTCTACAGATTAAAGACAAACATAAAGAAAAAATACTTTCACACTGTATATAGGTAGGAAATTGTTTTTTGTTTTTTTTTTAAAGTCCAAGGAAACAAAAACAGTACTATCATAAGGAATACAGGTAGGATACTACTTTACAAGGAACTGGATAAAAATTATGTTAATAGGGTAAACATTCCTCATACAAATAGACTGTTCTGAAAAATAAATTCTGTAGTAAGGTCATTTGTTTTTAGTTCCTGTCCTCAAGAAGGTTATATTCTATTTACAGGGACAAATACAAAAGCTAACAAATGAGGTAAGACTGTTTCAGGGACTGCTAACTGCTACAGAGAAATTAAAACATGATGAGAGAGCCTCCTGAAGAGATTTGAGTTGGTACCTGCATGAGGCAGCTCTGCAAACATCCAGGCAGTTTTCCAAGAGAAAAAAAGTGCAAAGGCCCTGAGATTGAAAGAGATTTGGCATTTTCAAAGGACCAGAATAAGGGTAAATGACCTGTACAAGATCAGAAATAAGGTCAAAATCTTGTAGGATCGTGGAATCCAAAGTAAGGATTTTAGATTTTATTAAGAGTATAAAAGCCACTGGGGTAGGAGGTGGGAGACATATGATCTGATTATGATTTTTAAATCATTTTCAATAACAGTTGACATTCGATATTTTATAGTACTTTCAGGAGTATGACATAGTGGTTAGACTTTTATATAATTTCCATACATCTCTGGCACGTTTTGATCTTCTGTCTCTTCACTGGAGCTTGAGGAGTGTGAGTGAGTCTGTGCATGCGCCCTTTGAGAGGATATCTGGGTTTCCAGAAGCCCTCTGTCTCACCAGGACTGGACGGAATATCGCTGAGTTTCACAGCCAGCTGTTGTGCTGATTCCCCTTCCCGGCACTTGAGCTCTGGGCTGGGAAGCCGGGTGTGGGGCTGAGACCCCTCGCTTCTCAAGGGGGATCTCTGCAGCCAAGATATCCCTCCTCATTCTCAACCGCCACATATGGATGGAGGGCCAGCCCATTTCATGTCTCCTACTCATCTCCACGTGGCTTCTTTATATCCCGAGTTACAGGACTTCTGTTCAGCTAGACTTCAGATGGTTCTCCAGGTTGGCTGTTCTATTATTTAGTTGTAACTTTGATGTGGTCATGGGAGGAAGAGAGAGCAGTGTTTACCTACTCCACCATCTTGACTAGAACCCTCTAAAAATTAGGACTATCTTCATAGATGCTTTTCACTTAAAAGGAGCACTTTACATCTTCTCTCTGGCATATCCGAATTGTCAGCATCACTACTCTTGCACTTTGGGCCATTATCAAATAAAATAGGGGTTACTTGAATGCAAGCACTGTCATACCGACAGTCAATCTGATAACCCCAACAGCTACCAAGTGACTAACCTGATTTATGACTTTATAATCTTACTCTGGCTGCTGTGTAGATGAAATGTGTATCAAGAAGGGAGGCAGGAAGCTAGTAAGCCACTGGAGTCCATATAAGAGATGCTAGTAGCTTTGACTAAGCTTGTGACAGTGTGAATTGTAAGAGATAAGATTTGGGATTTATTTTTGAAGTAAAGCCAATAGGCCATATTGATGGCCTGGCAACAAATGAGAGGGAAGGCAGAAAGCAAGAATGACGTCTAGTTTTGGGGCCTGAACAACAGGGTGGTTGGTAATATAATTTGAGATGGGAAAGTTTTATGGTAAGGGAAATGAAGGTGCAGAAGAAACAGATTAGGAGCTAATATTAGTTAAGATACAGGTTAACTTGCTGGAATAGACTGTAGTGGCTTAATCCAGATAGATTTCAGTTCTCTTTCATGTTATAGTTCAAGAATATAACCGGTTTAGGGTTTGAAACTCTTGCTTCAGGTATTGCTCCACTGACCCCTCAGACAGTGTCTCAAACTGCTGGTGTGTGGTCCACCCAATGTTCTTGTCTGCATGTTCAAATCTAGTTCCCCACAACAGCCATTGAATCAGTGTTCCAGCCCGAGGGGAGGAGGGAAAGCAAATATTGGAGGGCCTGTCTCTTCATTTAAGGGTTTATCCTGGAAGTTGAACATATCCCTTCCATTCACACCCTTGGCCGGAACTTAGCCATATGAGCATACCCAAAGGACGTTAGACAATGTAGTCTTCATTCTGAGAAATATCTTACTAGCTGAAATTTGGGAATTTTATTACTAAACAGAATTAGGGGTCAGCTGCAGTCACGGCCAGAGAGGAAAAATGATACTTGTATTGGCTATGATGATTTTGAGGTGCCTATTAGACCTCCAACTGGAGCTCTTGAGTAGGTGGTTGAATAGATATGTATGGAACTAAAATTTCATCATAAAAGTAGATATAAATTTAAAGCCAACAGAATATAGATAGTATTTGAATCTTTGGGACTGTCACTTAAAGAGACAGTAAAGACAAAGAAATCCCAGGACCGGGACCTGGAGTACTGCAATATTGAGAGCTCGTGTTCAGAGAGGGGAACCAACAGAGTAGACTGAGAAGGAGCATCCAGTGAAAGAAGAAAAACCCTGTGACCGCTCAGTGGTGTCAAATTCTACTGATAAATCAAACCATTGGGATAGAGAATTGAACATTTTGGGGAAAAGGATTCAATGGTTGAACTTGACAAGATATTTTGGTGTAATAATGAGGAAGAAAACCCAACTGGAGTAGTTAAGGAAAAGAATTGGGAGTAAAAAGGAGAGTCAAAGTATAAGCAACTCTTTAGAGGAGTTTTACAATGAATGGGAGCAGAGAAGTGGGGCGGTAACTTGAGTGGAATAGGGTCTGGAGCGAGAGGGAGAGGTTTTTATTGTTATTTTATGTAAGATAAGATGTAAGATAAGAGTGTATACAGAACTGTATGGGGATACCCACAGATCCCCCTCCACTTCCCCACAGTGATGCCCACCCTCTGTTGGCATAAGCAGCACTCTCAGGTTTGAGAGGAAGACCACTGACATCGGCATGTTTTTGCCAAGGCTCCCTCAAGCCCACCTTTTTACTATTTCTCTATATTCATGGCTTTGTTGTAATTGGCCTTAGAGACTATTACGATAGATCTTGTCGTGTCCTATACCGATTTCGTCAGCATCCACTAGAAATCCAAGCCCTCAGGTCATCACTCAACCATCCCCTTAAACTGATTCAATCTCACTCACACCCTTACTCATATCCCGAACCTCAAGGGCCATCATCAGCAAAAATTTCAACCTTTTCTCTGAAGCTGGCATCTCCTTAATGGCACTGATCCTCCCGTTGCCCTCTTAAATGGGAGCTGTTTTCTTTTCCAGACTATATAACCAAAGAATGTCTATGTAGAGTGAGCTGCTTCCCAGTTTCTCATTCTGGCTGCCAGGCTATCCCTCCTATCCCTCTCTCCTCCCTAAAACTCTCCATCTCTGAAAGCTCATGCTGATGGAGTATTCCACATGATACCCTGTCTGTTGCAGTCATCTAGAGACCTCTGGATCAGTTCTCATTCCTTGAAGATTTTAGTGCTGGACTTTCTGCTTGACTTTCCAGCACTCTTCCTGTCATGATTTTGGTGATATCTATATCCAAGTAGACAATCCTTCCAATATTCAATCCCCTAATCTCTCCTCCAATGATCTTGTTTTCCATACAACTGCAGCCATCCACTCCCACTGGCATATTCTAGATGAGTAATTGCTACCTTTACTGCTTGTATATTCCTAAAAGAATTTTTAAAAACTCCATACTGTCTTGCATGGTTTCTTAAGAACTGAAATGCAAAGCAATCTTAATGCTCTCCCGTAAAAAGGTTCATGTGTCCCTCCCACTTCAAAAGCTCAGCTAACCATACTGTTGGTGTCATTTAATTCTTTTTTCTCTATTTGGTGAAAATAAACAGGGAAACAGAAGGGGGTTTAAGCCTTGACTTGTACCTTTTCACTTAACTTGGCTCCATCTGTAAGCAAATGAAGTGGAACCTCTACCCCAGATTCAAAACTACCTCCATTTATTTTAATACAAGGTAAAGCCACTAGTGACAGCAAAATCACAACGCAGAAACTACAAGAGATTTTGCAAAACTTGCAGACAAAATTGGATCGGTCCAAAGCACTAAGATAACTCATCTGCTGTCCAGTGTGTCAGAATCAGTATGATTCAACAGCATGGAAAATATAAGATTTGATAAAACTAAGTTGAAGTACTTTTAAGTCTTGTAAATTTTATCTAACATCTCTTGAAAGGTTTAGTATTCCTGCATAATACTCAAGTTGCTTTTAAAATAATCAAGGCCATAATTTATATGGCATCTTCTGTTTGGAATACAGAACATCCAAACATAGGCCAAACTGTCCTGTTTCTGTCTCTCAACTTCAGCCTTAACAAAAATAAGTATAAAATGAGGAAAGACAGATTTGAAGTGTCTTGATTAATCACTGAAGGGGACTTCCCCCAAACCAGAATTCAGTTTATGTCTTTGATACTCAGGATAATTTTATCCCTGGGTAATGGATCATAGTAAGGTTTTGCTTGGGTGAAAGGTAAGCCTTTCTTTTCTAAAATGGACTGTTCTCAGGCAGATCACTTGGGAAGGGGACCTGTGGAAGCTGAGGAGCTAGAAATTGACTCCCTTAAATATATCTGTGCAAGGAAGGCAAAACTAACCTTTATTGTGAGAAGCCTGGATAGTATAGTCACACTTGGAGGGTGTGTGTGTGTGTGTGGCAGGGAAGGGAGGGTGTGTATAATTATTACTAAAGTCCTAATGCTTTTATTCGCTGATCATCTCTTGAATCTGTTTATTTCTCTGAATCTCCATGGCTACTATCCTCGATATGCTAATTCTTTTTTTTTTTTTTTTAAGATTTTATTGGGGAAGGAGAACAGGACTTTATTGGGGAACAGCGTATATTTTCAGGCCTTTTTTCCAAGTCAAGTTGTTCTTTCAATCTTAGTTGTGGAGGGTGCTGTTCAGCTTCAAGTTGTCCTTTCAGTCTTAGTTGTGGAGGGCGCAGTTCAGCTCCAGGTCCAGTTACCGTTTCTAGTTGCAGGGGGCGCTGCCCACCATCCCTTGAGGGAGTTGAACCGGCAACCCTGTGGTTGAGAGGACGTACTCCAACCAACTGAGCCATCCGGGAGTTCAGCGGCAGCTCAGCTCAAGGTGCCATGTTCAATTTTTAGTTGCAGGGGGCGCTGTCCACTATCCCTTGCGGGGACTTGAGGAATTGAACTGGCAACCTTGTGGTTGAGAGCCCACTGGCCCATGTGGGAATCCAACCAGCAGCCTTCGGAGTTAGGAGCATGGAGCTCTAACCGCCTGAGCCACCGGGCTGGCCCTCGATATGCTAATTCTTGATAACGGTAATTAGTTCTGAATTGCTCTCTCCATATTCACTCGTTTTATTCCTCTAACTGCCCTCTTTATTTCCCCTAGTTAGTGTTTGTATTTCCTTTAGGAACACAATTATCATAACCTGAAGAAGCATCTTTGACCTGCTATGTTAAATACTCCTATTGTATACTCTCATAAAACTATGTATCTCCCCTTACTAAAGTTATAATTTTACATTTATCTGTGCGATTGTTTCCCCAGAGACAGTAAAATTTATGAAGGCAGGCAATGTATTTTTCTTTACTCACAATTACATTCCTAGTGACCAGCACAATCCTATCACGTAATAAATACTTAGAGGAAATACAGAATGAATGAATGAATGAATGAATGGTTTTTAAATTGTAAGAGGAACTTGTTTATAAATTGAAATACTACATGAAAATTGATATATAAAGCAGGTAACAGTAAAACCGCTGTGATTTCGAGAAGGGAAATACATGCAGGAGACCCAGAGCCCTGCCTCTTTTAACCTCCCGCTCATTCTCTTTCCTCAGAGGCTGACTCACCACCAGAGAAACTTAGTTTCATGACACATAATTTGAAAATAATTGGCCTACATCGAGAAGTTCTCAAACTTTTTGTTCTCAGGACTCCTTTACACATTTAAAATTTGAAGACCCCCAAAAGTTTTTTTCTTGTTGATTATATCTATTGGTTACCCTATTAGAAATGAAAACTGATAAATTATGAATACACTAATTCTTTAAAAGTGATTAATAAATCCACTACATGTTAACATAAGTAGTATATTTTAATGAAAATTACTATATTTCCAAATAAAAAATTAGTAAGAACATTGGTATTGCTTTACATTTTTGTAAATCTATTATAAATCTATAAATCTGCATTCAATCTGTAACGTCACACGTCAAAGAGCCTTTCAAAAATTCCACCGTAAACCTGTGACACAGAGTGAATAAAGGAAGTAATATTAGTTTTATCATGAAAATGTTTTGAACTCCTGGATCCGATGAAAGGATATCAAAGACTGTCAGCACATTTTGAGAATTGTTGTAGATTCAAAAGTCCATTGTTTTGAACATTATGATTATTATCAAAATATTAACAAAGAATGTGAAGTGATAATAGGTAGCAAAATGTTGAATTGAAAAAAGGGAAAAATAATATAATAGTGGTTTTTATTAGAAAGCCAATTGTAATAGGTAACTTAAATTTGTGTATTAATATATGCCAAGTTAAAAAAGATAGCTCTATCATAGTATTAACCACATGCATTGCAATTACTTGTTCGTTTCTCCCTCCTGCTAGCCTGCGAGTTTGGAAGAAGGAATTGGGTTTTCATTCATTTTGCATCTTTGTTCTCTAGGATAATGTCTAACACACTAAATATTTGATGGATGAATTTAAGTGCACAGAATGTACAACCGTTACATATCCTATCACACTTTCTATAATTCACAGAAAACTGTATTTAACCAACATTCAACAGCTTTTTAAACGTCGTCATGATCCTATCGAGAAAACCATTATCTATGTGGTATTTTAATGTGTCTTTATAAACTCCTAATCGCTTTCCTCATGACGCATTTAAAGATGATGTTTGACTTCAAGTACGTATTATGTCACATGATGTAATTCTTGATTTAATGAGGGAAACCAAGTCATGACTTTTTCTTATTTTTGGTTTAAGATGACCTTTGCGTGGGGAAAGAGGAACGGAACTGCCCTCCACATTAAAAGTGGATAGGGAGCTCCGTATGTTAATTTTACCCTTCCTCATGTACAACACTTACATGTTGCATATTCTAAACATCGTGCACGGACACCCCACATCCCGAATTTGGCAGGAAAATATCTCTGGAGGGCGTGGGGGTCCCGGTTCTCCTCCCAGGGATGTCCCGCTTCTCCTCCCAGGGATCACGGCGGGGGCAGTAACCGGTCCAGTCATGACTGGTCTGAGCATCATCGAGACATGAGGTACCTCCTTCCCAGAAGCGGCGGGTCACAAGGGCTCTGACGAAACCTTAGGCCGCGGGCCCGGAGGGTGCGGCGGACCCAGGGGCCTGGAGGGCGTGGGACGGGAGTGAGCCGCAGGCCGGGTCTGACCCGCAGGGTCTATTGGGACAAAACAAAAGCAGGCTGCTGGGGAGACCGGAAAGAGGGCCGGACCTTCCGGTCCACTTGGGCCGCAGCCTGCACAGTACACCCGCAGCCCCCGAGTATGGCTGACCTGGCGCGCACGCGGCACGACCTTAGCGCCGATCGTCCGTCAAGACCGGTACACCGGGAGGGAAGCGAGGCCAGACAAGACCGCGCCTCTGACAGCCGCAGGTGTGAGGCGCCTGAGATCCAGCCCCGCGGCGAAAACGGACTCGTTACGCTCGCAGCTCCGCCCAGCGCCCTTCACGGCAGGGGCGGGGCCGCTGATCTGGCCAGAGCGGATTCGCTCAGGCTCGGCCAGGGGCGGGGCCAGCCCCATCCAGGACTAGCCGCGCCCCCGCCTCCCCGCCCCTGGACCCTGGAGGAAATAGGGGCGGGTCCTGGGCCTAGTGGGGCGGGAGGAGGAGTGTGGTTGCGATACAGGGCAGAATCCGGGAGGGTCTGGCTACGGGGGAATGAAGCCTCCGCCTTCTCGGGCAGAAGTCTTTAAATACGGGCCCGGGCCCGGGACTCGGGGTGCGGTGAGAGGAGATCTGGCGGAGCGGCGGCAGTGCGGCCCAGAGGGAGGAGCTGTCGGAGCCGTTGGGATAGGAGCGGAAGCCGCACTTGGTGCTTGGAAGTGGGTAAGTACCTACCTTTCCCGGGCTGGCCCCGCCGCCGCGTGGGGATGCTCTGGCATCCCGGCGGCTTGTGGAGGGAGCGGAGCCGGGATGTGCGCGCTGCCCCGGGTCGCTCCCTGCCTTCGGTCCCGGGCTTCCAGTCTCACGAACCCCGTCTCCTCTTTTGGGTTCTGGGCGGGAATCGCCTTTTGGATCTGCTGCCTTGGGGATGGGATAGGTTAGGCTTTTTATTCAAGACTCGCGAGCCTTCCAGCCGCATCTTTCTTCTTTTTCCCACTTTCTGACTTGAAATAAATGAGAATTTTTTCCGGCGTCTGAGAAAGCCGACGGTCCATCGAAGGAAGTGGTCCTCTGATTAGGGACCCCATGTTAGTCTCAGAGTATTGCCTTTTGTTTGTGCAAAGTCTGCTCACCTGGGGTCTATTGCTTTCCTCACGGCACTGGCCGCCTTTCTTAAGAAACTAAAGAGAAAACGAAGCCAGAAAGCCCTTTTGAGGGCGAAATCCTGAGACATTCAATCGGGACGTCTGTATAGGCTGTCCTGGAATCCATTGTTGGCCGCCACACCATATAATTGCTTTATTTCATGTCAGTGAAGTCCTTTCGTACGTGCTTCAGAAGATCATATTTGTGTGAGACCTTGAAAAATTATACCCCTTATATTATATATTGAGTAGGGTTTAGTACTCTGGTATATAGAAGAGAGGGATTCACTGGTAGGGAGCTTTTCACGGATATACAGAGGAGTAGCTGTCCATTGACTGCCCTCAAAGACACAGTGAGTCTTTGAGTTTCTTCAAGTCCCCTAAGAAATGGAAAATAGTGGTCTGGTCTGTTTCTTCAGGGGCGTTCTGGAAATGAAAGATCTTACTGTCTGTTCTGAAATGTGCTTGGTTGTACCCAAGCATCTAGTTCAAGGTAGGTGGTAGACAACCCTGATTGAAAGGATCTGATTTCTCCCTTTGCTGTACTTCTTTCTCGAAATAAAATTTATAACTACTAAGCATATTCCATCCTCCCTCTTGCTATTTCTACAGCTTTATATGATAACCCTTTACATATAACATTAATATTCTCCCTGATTAAGTATCTTTCTTGGGTCAAGCATCTGATAGTATTTAATTTTTGGAAATGATTAATATGTGTGGAGTTGATATATCTAGCTATAACATCCATTGCTTTAGCTGCTGGGCAATTATGCACAGTAAACTGATGAAGGGTGGGATAGAGGGATTATATTCAGTTTAGATTGTAGTAAGACCTCCCCTATTTGTTAGCCATGTCTTCTAGCTTGAACTATTGATCTGAATTTATAAAATTTTAAATGAACAGTAGTTGTGGAATGGCCTGGTGTGTTGTGGCTTTTCCAAAATACAGAGGTAAAAACTCATTTCAAACTGACTTATAAAATAAGCAAACATTCCCATTTCCCAGACAGCACAGTAGAGAGGGTCAGAAGGTCCATAAAAATAGGAATTGAAAATAGAATCAGAAGACATCTGTGTAAGGGAAAGTATATCACTAACATTGTATCGCTCTCCATTTTAAAGCTCATTGAAAATTCCAAGTAATAATTTATTTGGATTTGCATAGATTGTACATCTAGCTTCTTCTGTATTTTTCCCATTGTCATCTACAAGCCATAGTTCTTATGAAACAGCAATACAGGGATACCCAGAAACACATGCATTCTATAATACAGGTCCACCCGCAATCAATAGTTTACCCCAACTGCTGGATGTAAGGCAAGCTGAATACAGCCTGGCAATCAATGTGGATAAGAAGTAACTCTGGGAAGACATGGCTGAAGTTCTACCTAAAGAAGAGAAGATGATAGGATTCTGGACAATCTCTGTAAAAATACTATGATCAGCCATCTGAACTAAAGATACTCAAATAACAGTCTTATCTCAAAAAGGTAGGCCCTTGTGGAGAGTTATTCATTCAATTAATATTTATTGAACACCTACTGTTCTAGGTGTTGAGGTGAACAGCAGATAGGAACTGTTAGCCTGGGAGCACCTTATTCAAATATGAACTTCTTGAACCTGAGTTGCCTCATGTAGACATTCAATCCATGTTTATTATAAGTATGTTAGCAGAACCTGTTCTGCTTGTGATTGTGAGCATAAGCTGCCCTAATAACCTTTTTTTTTTTTAAAGACATTTATTCAGCGTCATGATCAGACTATTACATTTAGCAATCAATAGCATGGGTGCAAAAAAAAAAAAATCTACATTAAAACCCTTTGTTGGAATGCTTTACACTTTCCACAGAACAGAAACTAAAATAACCTGTTACACAGTTAGTCACAAATACAGTCCTCGAGTTTTTTGCCCATACACATGAGTATTGTCTAAAACATGTCTTCTTTGTAGCAGCTAGGCCCTGCCACCACTGTGCTTGGCAGAGTTCACAAATCTGTTGTAACCTGTAGCTTCCCTGTCACTTCTCTGGCTCTCCTCTGCTGCTAAGCTTTGTTTCCTGGCAGTAATTAAAACCTTCTGGGCCAGCCCGGTGGCTCAGGCGGTTAGAACTCCGTGTTCCTAACTCCGAATGCTGCTGGTTCGATTCCCACATGGGCCAGTGGGCTCTCAACCACAAGGTTGCCAGTTCAATTCCTCGAGTCCCGCAAGGGATGGTGGGCTCTGCCCCCTGCAACTAAGATTGAACACGGCACCTTGAGCTGAGCTGCCTCCAGGATGGCTCAGTTGTTGGTTGGAGCGCGGGCTCTCAACCACAAGGTTGCCAGTTCAATTCCTCGAGTCCCGCAATGGATGGTGGGCAGCGCCCCCTGCAACTAAAATTGAACATGGCACTTTGAGCTGAGCTGCCGCTGAGCTCCTGGATGATTCGGTTGGAGTACGTCCTCTCAACTACAAGGTTGCCGGTTCGACCCTTGTGGGGATGGTGGGCTGTGCCCCCTGCAACTAGCAACGGCAACTGGACCTGGAGCTGAGCTGCGCCCTCCACAACTAAGACTGAAAGAACAACAACTTGAAGCTGAACAGCACCCTCCACAACTAAGATTGAAAGGACAACAACTTGACTTGGAGAAAAATCCTGAAAGTCCACACTGTTCCCCAATAAAGTCCTGTTCCTCTTCCCCAATAAAAGACAAACAAACAAACAAAACAAATAAACAAAAAAAAACCTTCTGCCACTGCCATAGCTACTGCTGTTGCTGGAACCACCATAGCCACCTTGGTTTCGTGGTTTGGCAAAGTATTGACCTCCACCACCATAGGGGCCAGAGCTTCTGCCTCCAAAGTTCCCTCCTTTCATGGGTCGAAATTTGAAGATTGATTGTTGTAATTGCCAAAATCGTTGTAGCTTCCACCACCTCCAAAATTGCTTCCATCATTACCAAGTCCATTATAGCCTTCCCCACTGCCACCGTATCCTCCTCCACCACAACTGCCTCCAAAGCCACCTTGACCACTGAAGTTTCCTCCACGACCAAAGTTGTCATTCCCACCAAAGCCACCTCCTCGACCACCACCGAAGTTTCCAGAACCACTTCAACCTCTTTGACTGGATGAAGCACTAGCCATCACTTGCTTAGATAGGGCTTTCCTTACTTCACAGTTGTGGCCATTCACAGTGTGGTATTTCTGAATGACAGTCTTGTCTACAGAGTCATGGTCATCAAAGGTTACAAAAGCAAAGCCTCTCTTCTTGCCACTGCCTCGGTCAGTCATGATTTCAATCACTTCAATTTTCCCATACTGTTCAACATAATCTCTTAGGTGATGTCCTTCAGTGTCTTCTTTAATACCACCAACAAAAATCTTTTTCACAGTTAAGTGGGCACCAGGTCTTTGAGAATCTTCTCTTGAGACAGCCCTCTTTGGTTCCACAACTCTTCCATCCACCTTGTGTGGCCTTGCATTCATGGCTGCATCCACCTCCTCCACAGTGGCATAGGTGACAAACCCAAAGCCTCTGGAGCGCTTGGTGTTTGGGTCTCATCACCACACAGTCTGTGAATGTTCCCCATTGCTCAAAATGGCTCCTCAGACTCTCATCGGTTGTTTCAAAGCTCAAACCTCCGATGAAGAGCTTCCGCAGCTGTTCAGGCTCTTTGGGAGACTCTGAGTTAGACATGACGACCGCGGGAGGGGTGACTTCAACGATGCTTACTCGGCGGCGTCCACTGACAGAAAAGCCCTAATAACCTCTTGGCTATGGGATTAAGTGATAACCCCAAAAGATCCTCTGCTCCAAAAATACTTTGAGATGCCATGTTTTTGGTACTTTAGATACACTGGTTTTAATTAGGAGGGAGGTTGGCTACCTGTCCAGTAAGGGTGTTGGTGTTACAGTGTGTCGCGTCCAGCGCAACACGGGCAGTGAGAGAACGAGAAGGGGTGGTGAAGGGATAAGAAAACAGAAATCAAGAAAGTTTTGATCAGGGGCTCCGGGTCTCACAGCCTCAAAGGACTGAGAGTCCCAAATCGGGCCACCTTGTGACTTTTATTGATGCACGTACAAGGAAGTAGCATTGTTTTTTCTACGGGCTGTGAGTCTCATACACCAAACCAGAAAACTGGTTCAAACCAATCACCCTTGCCTGTCAAAAGTCCCATGATGTAGAAATAATTACTGTTTGTACCTCCCCAGGGGACAAAACCTTTATGTTGAAAACTTACTGAGATGGAGAACTGATGTTATCACATCTAGAATCACTTCCCAAGCAGGTTGTGGGAAGGAATACAGGCACAGAGGCAGAAGCTCTTCTTAGACAGGGGAAGGTGGGGGTCTATGCCCACCTCTGTCAACCCCATGAATTCTCCTGGTGGTCCCCACACGACTGTGCCTGTCATAGGTCGTTCCTTTCTTGAGGAATCTTACCCGTCATTGGCTAGCCAGCCATCCTTTGGGGCCAAACAAGGAGATGGCATAAAGGTGAAGCAGTGTCCCTGAAAGGAATAGTCTCACGGACTCTTCTTTCTTTTTAGGGGTAGGCACGAGGGGACAGATAGGCAGGCAGCTGTGTGACAACAACAGTGTGTGATATTCTTCAGGTCCATCATAGTTCAGGACGTAATCTTCAGCCTTGCATATCTGGAAAGTAGATCAGTAGATTCCCCCCCCCCCCCCATGGACCCAGAATTAGTGAGGCTTTAGATGTTAACTTATGATGATTAAGCGCATAAGAGATTGGTGAATACACTGGAATGAATGGAACTTAGCTATTACAGTAGGGAAATTTTTTATTCCAGTGCCTGGAATACTTGTGTCTCAAATCCAGGCCATCCCTGTTTAGTATTATCTTTCTTGGGAATCTGAATGCATAAAGCAGCGTGGAATCAGAACAAAGAATCTTTGGGGAATATGCCTTCCAAGCATTGGGAAAGGCTATTCTTACCTCACCTCTCTGAAACCAGAATACTTCTGACTTAGGGTCTGTGCCACTCTTCTCTAGACAATGCTGAAATAAACACTGTCATTCTTGTGCTTAACTCTTTCCAGGTTGATCATTCCCTTTGCTAGCCCCTTTTTTCCCCTTCAGTGGAGTTTGTTAGGTTTTTAGCTTGCTTTAACTTAGGTTACTTTCAGCTATGTGTCGTTAACTGTTAAATTATAGCCTCATGGATTGTTATGGTCATGCTTTCCTGAAAGGACATTCAAGACCCACTTGCAATTCATTTCCACTCTAGGAGACAATTATTGCTGCTCATTTCTTCTCAATACCCACTTTTATTGTTCAGATAGGCCGATCTCATTTCTGTGTATAAGTTCTTATTTATTCCCTTCTTCTCATCTGGAATGCCCTTCCCCACTTACCTTTCTTTCTCCATCCTACTCATTCTTTAGGCCAAGCTTAGATTCTACATTTGCCTTGATGTAGATGCCTTATTCTTTTGATTTTCTTTTTTCCTTCTGGACTTCTAACACTCACTTTGTCATTTAATTGATTATACTGCCTTTTATAATTTAACCATGTTACTTAGGTGCGACTAACTCCTTTTCATCTTTTAAGTTAGCTTAAAAGTCCCCTTCTCAGAGAGTCCTTTAACTACCCTATCTAAAGTAGTCCTTTCCGCACAGGTAGCCTTTCCCACTCATTCTCCTGCAAGTTTATTTCCTCTATGTGGAATTTATCACAGCTGCCATTATTTTGCTTGTGTGCTCTTCTACTAGACTAGAACTACGTAAAGTAGGAACTGCATATGCCATGTTCACTATTGTATCCACAGTATATAGATCAGTAGTGACTGTTACGTAGTAAGGTATTTAATGTTTTTTGATTGAATTATTCTCTAACTAAATTGTAAATACTTGAGTGTCAGGACCTATATCTCTCTCTGGCCAAATTCTCTACCATGCCCACACAGTAGACCCTTAAATTGGGAATATTAATCTTTCATGAAGGTGAAGAAGAAGGAATAGGTCTGCAGCAAGTTGAAGCAATTTTTTTGAAACCAGATGCTAAGGCTTTTCTATTGTGGAGGTGGGAACAGCAGCAGTAAATGCTGGAGACAGACATATCTCTGGTAAGCCTTTTCCAGGCTCAGCTGTCCTTCCCACAGGTGGGAGCTTTTCAGGAAAACATTCCCCTGAGCTTTAGCCACTTACTAGCAATCAGTCCCAATGCAGTCTTTTCCTCCCACGTAGTTTCTCTTTCTCCTGGTGGATAGGGCACTTGAAGCCTGGAGAGAGGTAAAGGGCAGAAGTGAAAAGGAGAAGAAAGGTGAAGAAATGAAACATGAATGGTTGCCAAAAGTAAATTTTGTGTTTTTGCGGAGGTGAATCTTGGAATCCTAAACGTTTAATAGAATATCATATTTTTATGGCTTTACAAGTGATAGTAGGGAACTCTTAACCCACTGATTTAGACTATTAAGGAGAGAATCTTCCAGATTTAGCATGGTTTTACTATTGCCTGATAAGTACTGTATTTTGCCATGTGTAATGTGTACTCTTTTGCCCAAATCTGTGAGGGAAAAATAAGGATGTGCATTATACATGGGTAGTACTAATTCCGTATCTATATAAATGTTTTTCATTCTTTTATTTATGCGTATGAGTTAAAAGTGTAACTCTAGGAATCAATAACGATATCCATATGCAAAATAATATGCTAGAATATTATAATCGGTTTTGCTGAACTTACTACGAACTTGCAACAATGAAGAATTCTTGGCCTTCTATGATGCCTAAATCTTGTAAATTTGTTACCGGTACATAAAATTTCTTGTACCTTGTATTTGCTCTTGTGTTCTGTAATTATTTGTCATATATTATAAAATTTCTTGTACCCATAATATGTTGAAAAACTAAATGCTAAAATTCCTTTATAATACAAAAACCAAGTACCTAAATGTAAACAAATAAAAATTTGAATTAAAAAATTAAAACCAAAGATTTTTTCCCCTGAAAGTTTGGGCCAAAAATGTGGGTGCACATTATACACGGCAAAATACAGTAAATCCAAACAATGGAATACAGTGTAACTATTAAGAAAAAAAGAAACATGAGAGGAGAGGAAATGGACAGGTCTTCAGAATGCACTAAGTGAAAAAAAGCCAAATGTTGATAGTGTATATGTAGTCTACCTTTTGAATTTAGAAAGAAGAGTTATTAGAATATACATCTATTTACTTGTACTGTATTAAAAACACTGAAAGAATATGCAAGAAACTAATAAAGAGGTTGTTGGGTGGAAGCAAAGTAGGGGATAGAGGCTTCTTAGTGTATATACCTTGTTATACAGGTTTAATTTTTGAACCATATGAATATATTATCTATTCAAAACAAAAAAATCAATGAAAATTTTTTCTTTATGTGTATTGTTAAGTATAGTCGTAGACTATACTTTCTTAGAATCATTAGATTCCAAATTCTGCTCAGAAAATTCTGTTTCTTTTTATAGTTTTAAAAAAGTCATTAGCGATCAGACTCTACAAGTTGATATCTGCTAATCATGACCACTACATATCAATTTATATGCCAGATTAATTGTTTTCTTAATGCAGACTAGTATACTTATATCAGCTCATTCTCTTCCAATAAGGAAATCTACTCAGAGAACCAATGAAGATTAGAACATAGTTTGAGTAATACAGATTCAGACCAAAGGGATTTGGATCATCTTAATTATGTGCTTTGTGTATCTTTTTTCATAATGGGATATACTTGCCAGGCATTGTAATTAGATCAGCCTTCTAGAGTGTTTTCTCTGATCCATGCAGGAGTATACTAACAAATTGTTAAACTTTCTGACTACCATTTTCCTTTTCTTTGGAATCCATGAATTAGAAGATGTCTGAGGATTTGGCCAGGACTAAAATTCTAAGAACTTGGTCAGTTTGACAATTTGTATACTCATAATGAATAAACTCAATATTTTTATATATAAATCAGCCCTGTGTAATTTTGATTATTGTGAATCAATTTACCTAATGGCTTTTGAAAACCTATCAAAATCTGTGTTACAGCTTTGGTAACTACTTTCCTTTAACCTTCTCATGGTTTCTGATTAAATTTGAAATTGAGTTTAAGGTCATTGTCAAATAGGTAAAAATAAACTGAAGTCTAACTGGGTAGGGAATATAATCTCAGAGTCCAATTTTGGACTATGGAACTAATCTTAATATCTGTTGTGTTAGTCTAAACCTGCCTCAAGGCTGACCTTTGTATACCAGCATTTATTTTAGCAAGAATTACACTAGTATGTTTACCTTTGAACTTTCCCTCAGCAATCAAGTTGCCCTAGTGTAGTAGAGGCCGAGGTAACGTTTTATTCTGCTTCTTGATTTTCTTAAATATTGGGTCATTATAATCTTTGTGGCTCTTCTCCAGTAATATCAGTTCCTGTAATTTTTTCCGTATGTTTCATGCTAGTGCAGTCGAGAACTGGCTAGGTTATTCAATTGGAATGTTATTTTTTATCACTATTCTCATAATTCTTAATGAGTGTGAAAGTAGGTAATCTTTCCAAGTATCTGTCACATTGACAGTTTTTATAAAGTATGATGAATGTGCAATGTGATGTCTTTAAATTTTCTGTGCTCAATACTAAAACAGTCTTACTGTTTCCCTTCTAGTACAATGATGTTTGAAATTAAGAAGATCTGTTGCATTGGTGCGGGTTATGTCGGAGGACCCACGTGTAGTGTCATAGCTCAGATGTGCCCTGAAGTCAGGGTAACGGTTGTTGATGTCAATGAATCAAGAATCAATGCGTGGAACTCTCCTACACTCCCTATTTATGAGGTAAATCATGTTAAACAACTCTTTATTTCTTATGCTCTTTGTCTTCTCACGGTTTTTGTTAAAAAATTTCCTGTTGATATAAAAGTTTATGACTGCAACTGGTCAGAAATTAAATGAAAACATTTAGATACACAATGTTAAGGACATTGTTATTACAGTTATGTCAAGTATGACCAGGGAAAATGACTGGAAAAAAGTATATTGGAATATTAATAATGGTTGTATTAATGCAGTGAGATTGTGGGTAAGTTTTTCTCTTCTCTACTCTCTAATTTTGTCTGTTATTATGGTTATCATATTAAAATAGTAAAATTTAAAAGTGGCATTCTGTAAAAATAAAATAAAACTGGATGTTTATAATATGAATTCATGTAAGTCTTATGTTTTTAGATTATTAAATTTATATCAGGTAAATCTTGGGTGGATAAATGGTGTCTTTCATATTTAGTGTTTAGTATCACAAATTAGTTCAATTGGAATTTAGAAATTTATGTGAATTTAGAGAATTTACAGTTTTATGGTTAAGAAAATATGTTTTAACCATTTTATTAAGCTGGCTGTCCTATTTTTTATTATATTATTATAAAATGAGTTCAAGATATTATGCTTTTAAAGACCAATAGGAAAATATTTCAAAACTTAATGGTAGCATTTTCTATCCAACATTTATATTCATATATATATATATATATATATACATATATATGTATATATATATGTATATATATATATATATAACACCCCCCACCACCCTCAAAAAGCTTTATTTTTTATAAGATTATCATCAACCATAGTCTTTAGGCAGGTTAGGCCTTTGGAAGGGAAGTCTCAGCCTAGTTCAATCTGTAGGATAAATCTCCCTGCTATTTATAGGCATATGAAACATAAAAATCCATGAAAAGGCACTCATAAAGTAGTAACAACTCAACATTGTGGATTTACTCGTGAATCAGGCCTAAGATTTTTAGAAAATATCCTCTGTGTATGTGGTAGCTTCTGTTTGTACTTTACCCTTTCTTCTACCAAATGAACGCCCATAATAGTTCTTTTTTTTAAAGATTTTATTGGGAAGGGGAACAGGACTTTATCGGGGAACAGTGTGTACTTCCAGGACTTTTTTCCAAGTCAAGTTGTTGCCCTTTCAATCTTAGTTGTGGAGGGTGCTGTTCAGCTTCAAGTTGTTCTTTCAGTCTTAGTTGTGGAGGGCACAGCTCAGCTCCAGGTCCAGGTCCAGTTGCTGTTGCTAGTTGCAGGGGGCGCAGCCCACCATCCCTTGCAGGACTCGAACTGGCAACCTTGTTGCTGAGAGGACGCACTCCAACCAACTGAGCCATCCAGGAGCTCAGCGGCAGCTCAGCTCAGGTGCTGTGTTCAATCTCAGTTGCAGGGGACGCAGCCCACCATCCCTCGCGGGACTTGAGGAATCGAACTGGCAACCTTGTGGTTGAGAGCCCACGCTCCAGCCAACTCAGCCATCCGGGAGGCAGCTCAGCTCAAGGTGCCGTGTTCAATCTTAGTTGCAGGGGGTGGAGCCCACCATCCCTTGTGGGACTCCAGGAGTTGAACCAGCAACCTTGTGGTTGAGAGCCCACTGGCCCATGTGTGAATTGAACCGGCAGCCTTCGGAGTTAGGAGCGTGGAGCTCCAACGGCCTGAGCCACCAGCCGGCCCCATAATAGTTCTTTACATACCTCAGTATAATAGCATTCTTTCCCCATTACAACATTACTACTATATTTGGTTTGGGGGAATTTTAAAAAACATTTTGGAACTATAACTTGATAGTGAGTTTTATAATTCTGATATCCATAAAAGGTCTACAAGTCATCTGAAACCCTGTAAACCATATTTATAGCCAATCATTCAGTAACTAATTCTGCCAGCTGTGTATTCTAGTCTTCAAAAACAAAGGGCACCCATCAGAATGGCTAAAATTTTACTACTGACAATATCAAGTGTGTACAAGGATTTAGAACAATTGGAACTTTATACACTGCTGATCAGGATGTAAATTGGTACAACTACTTTGTAGTACTCTTGGCAGTATCTAGTAAAGCTGAAAATATGTATAATCTATGACCCAGCAGTTTCAGTCCTAAGTATATATATATCCAACAGAAATGCATACATATGTGCATGTCAAACGACAGGTATTAACAGTGCTATTCATAGTAGCCCCAAATGGAAAACGACCTAAATGTTCATTATCAATAGAATGGATACATAAATTGTAGTTTCCATCCTGTAATAAAATACTATGCTGCGTTGAAAATCTATGACACTACTGCATGCAAGAATATGGTTAAATTCTCACAAAAGTAATGTGTTGTCAGATACAACGATAATACATACTATATAATTCCATTTGTATAAAGTTCAAAAATAGACAAACTCATTCAGAATGGTGGTAATTTGAAGGGTGGTCGTGACTAGGGGAGGGCACATTGCAGACTCTGATTTACTGTTAATGTTCTTCTAACTCTTGATGTGGGTAGTGGCTACACAAGTGTATTCACTTGTAAAAATTAAGTTAAACATTTTTCTATACTAATGTATATGCAGTTTTCTGTATTTTTGTTTTACTTCAATAAAAGTTTTACTGAAAAAACAAAGGGTATCCTGGACAAGAAAAAAAATATAAACCATATGTAATATATTGGAATTAGACATTTTTCTTGAAGAAAACAAAAAAGTCAGTTGGCCGGGCATGTTTCCTGGCCAGGTTCTTATTCAGTCAGACTCTTACTATTGCTATTACTATTTCCATTATTTGAAATCTGAACCTCTCTTCCTAAGACTTCAGTGCTTTAAATTTAAAATAGTGTATTGTACATTGAGGTTTAATCCATTTGGAATATATAGTCATATTAAGAGTGTTAAGATCTAAAATGATTTATTTTCCATATCTTGTTTTTTTCTCAATAACCTACCTTTTATAAACAAAGAAATGAAAGTAATTTTGGTTGTTTCACACTTTCATTTCATACATAAATTTTTTCTTCTTTAAGTCACTCTTACTGGAATATAAAATACTTGAAAGTCTGTGCTCATTAAGAAGCAGTGTATGAGTCTCTGAACTCTGAAATGCCATAATTGTATTGGCTACATTTAATGGTTATTAGTTAACTAAATGGTTAATTATTTGCTATTTAAAATCTTAATTTTATCTTATTTTTTAATACGGCAATTAAATGATGATAACATAGGCAGCTATTTTAGTTCTGCACTATTTGGTGTAGCCTACAACAGAAATGGAATCTTTTTCAGCTGGCTTTGGAGATTATAAACATGGCACTGCAACTTTAAAATTCTAGAAGAAATCTTCTTAGCAAGTAGAATGATTTTCCTCTTAGCACATAAGTGATTTTAGGCTTATACTTTTCATGTGTCTTTCTAAGACATCAGTTGTTAAAATATGCCTGCGTAAGAAATTTATAAATCAAGTTTTAAAAAAAGATTTCTGTAAGATTGTGTTAAGAAAAAAAAAATTGGGGGAAATGAATTATATGACCCAATATCCATTTTCAGAGATATGTTAGCCTTTGTTCCATTTTTATTTCTTTTTTATGTTGTAAATTAACTATCCCTGCACATTTCCTTGGCCACATTAGAGATGTGAAATATTAAGTGAAATGTCAAATAGGAACAACTATAAAGGAAGAAAAATGAATGGCAAATGGCGTAGGTTTAACCAGAGTTCATGTTGCTTTCTGAACTGCTTTATTGAGTAACTTAAACATATTGTTGCTGGTTGTAATCTATTCTCAATACCTTGTACAATGCAAAGAAATATTTTTATTTTCAGAGAAAACTTGGATATATTTGCATTGCAATCGACTTTCTCCTTTAAATCTGTATCCTATAATGCATTTTTAAATATACAACCAAATTGATATTTGTTTTGAAGGATATTATTAAAATATAGCATTGATTCTTCATTGTAAATATTAATAATATATTTTCATGTCAGGAAGTCCCTATTGGTGACTAATGTGTAACTCATGGTCACTAATAGAGAAATGATAACTCATATATAATTATAATACTTAGTGTGTTCTTTTGAGTACACAGTTTCCTTGAGAATTGTTCCACCTTCACTCTATCCACTCTGAGACTCACTAGTTAGAGAAATAGTTAGAAGAAAAATGGTAGGACTTGGTTGTTGATCATATAACAGTGATGAAGGAGGGGAAGGAATCTAGAATGATATCCATGTTTTCAGTTTGAATGATGGGTGCATGATTGTGCCATTTATTGAGATCAAGAATGCAGGGTGTTGTGGAGGGTGGTGGGAGATGAAATGGTGCATTCTGTTTGGTCCTATTTAGTTATAAACTCTTTGGGATGTCCAGATAGAGATTTGCAGGAGGCCACTGGGTATATATCAAAAGTTTAGGAAAAGATTTCAGGGCTGGAAATGTAAAGTTAGGATTATGCAGGTAGTAGTTAAAATCAGTGTAGCTGAGCTCTCCAAGAAGAGCTTGTAGAAAGAACAGAGCATGGCTCAAGGACAGAACCCTAGAAAATTCTAGTGTTTGATGGTGATTGTAGGAGGGAATGCCCTAGAGAAGCCATGAAGAGTAGTTCAGGGAAGGTGAACCAAAAACCAGAATAGATTTAGTAGTTCAAGCTCCTAAAAGATGTGTAAGCCCTGGTTATGAGTGACTAACACAGTGACCAGTACAGAGTTAAGTGCCCAATAAATATTTGCTGAATGAATGAGCTGTCAGTTATGCCAAATGCAGAAGAAATAAGAACTAAGACACATTCGTTAAATTTGGTATTATGGGGGCCATTGTAACTTTTGCAAGAATAATTCCAAATGGTAGGAGATTGAGGGTGGGAGAATGTAGACAAGGAGTAAGACTGGTAAGAAGTTTAATTTAGAAGGAAACAAAAGGGGTGGTCGCTGGAGAGGGACACAGGGTAAAGGAAGTGATTTTATTTATTTATATATTTTTCTGTGGTTGATAAAGGATTGAACATCTAATAAAATCACATAGAGAAGGAAAGGTCGAAAGCATAAGAAGAAAAGATCTACTTGGTGGAATAAAATCTAGAAAGATAGCAACAGGATGGGATCAAATGCATAAGTGGAGGGATTGGTCTTGAAAGCCTCGCCTTTGGAGACCAAAGGGAAGAAAACAAGGATGGATAAAGATACATACAGTTTTGTTGGTGGGACATGAAATAAAGGTGACTTCCATATTGGTAATCTTAATAATCTGGAAATGGGAAGTGAGATATTCTGAAGAAGATAAAAGGGGTAGTGTGAGGTCAAGGACTTGCATGTAGTAAGGTTCAGAGCAGTATAAATGTTCCTCAACTTACAAATGGGGTTATGTCCAGAGAAATGCATTGTAACTTAGAAATAGTATAAGTAAAAGATGAATTTACTACGTCTAACCTGCTGAGCATCATAACTTACTAGCCTATTTTAAACGTCCTCAGAATACTTACGTTAGTAGCCTACTGATGAGCAGTTATCTTCAGTTTCATCTCAAGAGTAATTGCCGTCCTCTTCTCACCAAGAGTAGGAGATACAGATAGGGGTTTTGTAGACATGATGGGGTGCAAAAAACACAACATCCAAAAAACCCTGGCAACACAGTACACTGTAGAGTATCAGTTTTTCACCCTGGTGATCACTGCTGCCGCCCAGAATCACGAGAGTATGGTATTGCATATCACTAGCTAGGAAAAGATCAAAATTCAAAGTATGGTTTCTATAGAATGCATATTACTTTCACATCATTGTTAACTCAAAAAATTGTAAGTCGAACCATCATAAGTCAGCAATCTGAGAATAGAGAGGACAAGTAAAAAGATTTGTCGGGCCACATTGAAAACCCATCAGCTTCTGTTTACTGTGGTTCTTTCTAATCTTATAAGCTTATATTTTATGGGTCAAAACTGTATTAGTAAAAAAGTCATTTTTACTGCCAGAGAAAGAAATAGTACAGGCTATTAGGTAAAATGTGGTAATAAGATATTTCAGTTTTACTCAGAAAATAGTATAGTAGATACTGTTAACATTTAACAATTAAAACATTTTATTTTGTGTTACCATATTTGTTGAATAGTCATTGCTTTTTTGTTAACTTTGTTCATCAGTGTTTTTAATAACTACTTTTAAAAAAATGAATAATTTGCTTTTCTTTTTCTGAGTAAAATAAAAGATAATTTTACCCTGTGAAAGGATTTGAGTTCTTCCAAAAAAAAAAAGCACCATGTAAATTCTAAATACTAATTATGATAATTACATAATGACTCTAATAAGAGGTAGAACCTATATTAACTGCTTTTCCATCATTTTGAAGATCTACAAATATCCTATTGGTTTTAACAGAATAATGTAGTTCATTTTGAGGTCTTATTAAGGCTTAGTATAAATTCTGCATTGCTTTGATTTTAGGATACTTCAATTTAAATGCAGTATTAGGAAATTTTATATATAGGACTGTATTCAATTTTCTCTGCTAAATCCTCAAATTTCATAACCTTTTACACTCATTTTCTGGAACTTAGTCAAAATAACCAAGGAAACAGTTACTGCGATTGATGACACTGTATTCATGGTTGTAGTGGTTCATATATTTTGCTGGTCTTGTTAAACAGTTTAGTCAAACTAATGGAAATTTGAATTTACGTTTTACACTTCCTCTAATTGCTTATGTTCAAAGGCCCCAGAACCATGAAGAAAAGTAAATTGCCTCTGGATATAATTCTAAACCTGTAGTGGCCTTTTATTTTATCTACTTAAGTAGTTTTATAAACATCCATAATATTGTGTATATTTTTTGAAACTTCTCCCCCAAGAAAAGTAAGCTTCAGTGGTTTAGGTTTGTTTGTTGTTGTTTTTTTCTTTTTATTATGGAAAATTTCAAACATGTAATAAAAATGGAGAGAATAGTATAGTGAATCCCCATGTGCCCATCACCATGTTTCAAAAATTTATCAACATGACCAGTCCCCCCTCCCACCTGTTATCATCCTGATTATTTATAAATTCAACCATAAGCATCTCGTTATGTATTTTTAAAAAGAATAGTTTTTAAAACCTAAGCACATCACCATTATCATTACTAACATTTTTAACAATTTTTTAATATCAAGAATTCTTATACATGTTCTTCATCCCTAGTTTATTTGAATCGGGCTCCAAGTAAGATCCATATATTGCAACAGATTTGTATTGTTTCAGTGTCTTTTAAGACCACAGTATTTTAACACTCCCAACCCCCCATCCGGTTATTCTCTTTAGTTTATTTGTTGCAGAAACCAGGTTGTTTATCCTGTAGACATTTTCACAGTCTGGATTTTGCTGATTGGACTAGTCTGATCAGATTTCGACCTGATTTTTTTGTTTTGTTTTTTCCAAGAATACTTGTTAGGTGGTGTTGTACAGCTTAATATTCTTAACATTACTGCATCTCCTGTTAAATTGTATGGGAAAACAAAATTTTCATTAAAGGTTTCTTACAATAGGGACTTAGAAAAAATATGTTTATGTATGTGTAAACACTAACTGTTTCATAACCAAATGAATGACCTAAATTCTTGGGGGGTAAAATCCTGTAGTCATAATGATAATGCAGAAATGAAGTGTTTGCTTGAAATCACAGAAGACATTGAATTTTCTGATAATTGTGTTGATACTCAGAGTTAATTATTAACTCTTATAGACAGTCAGGCACATGGTAAACAATGACACAGCATTAAAATGAGCTACTACTTTAATTGTGGTAAGTTCAATTTTGTTTTATTTAGTAATGTTACATAATGTTTACTTACGGCCTTTTGTGTATAGTCTTTGATTGTTCTACAAAGGTGTTATTTGAGAGCAAGTCTAGATCTTTAAATTACAGTATAAACTTCTGCTTTAACACATGTAATTCTATACTATTAGGTTATTTTACATGACTGGTAAACAGTTTATATACAACTCTTTTTCATTTTAGCCAGGACTAAAAGAAGTGGTAGAATCCTGTCGAGGAAAAAATCTATTTTTTTCTACCAATATTGATGATGCCATTAAAGAAGCTGATCTTGTATTTATTTCTGTAAGTATTTCCCTTTGCTATGGGAGTTTTAACGTATTCTTATCTATATAGAAGTTTCATTTTATTTTAATAGTAAATCCATTGTATTAAGCCAGAGCATTGCTTAGTAGCCATTGTCCAGTTTAATTTTGGTTGTCACTAACGTTGTCCAAC
This sequence comes from Rhinolophus sinicus, assembly GCF_057876585.1. Lineage (NCBI taxonomy): Eukaryota > Metazoa > Chordata > Mammalia > Chiroptera > Rhinolophidae > Rhinolophus > Rhinolophus sinicus. The sequence goes on from NC_142501.1 coordinate 142,108,410, forward strand.
ATTTCACCAAACCCTATAATCATTTGGTCAAATATGTCATTTCAGACCATTAAACAAATAAATTCAGAGAAAGTTCTAGTCTGATATCTAGAATTAGGAAGTACTGGTAATGTATGAGCACATGTGTGATAGTATATATATTTCATCATTTCTTGTTTCCACTGGTGGGTAGAGGTGAGGTAAAGAGAATCAGGTAAAGTTTACTTGCAAACTTACAGGCATCTCCTAACTAGGTAAATTATGTTCCAAAAGTCATTTTAAATTAATTGTTTGGAAGTTGGCATATGTTGGTTAGGTTATCAGGCTAGTCCGCGGGCACCTTCAGCTTATAATTTGGCTAAACTGTTGTACCTCTGCAATGAAAAAGAAATAGATCTAATGCTTGGGAGTAAACTCTAGTAACTCAGTATTTCAACCAAGGTAACTTATTTCTTGATGTCCGGGTAACCATCTACTCAAATATTCTGTGTGTGATGGTATAGTTATCAACCATTTGGTGGCTAGGGTGTTATATGACTCAAGGCCTTTAGGGCCTGAAGAATAAAGGGCAAGGCAGTGGTGTGAGCTTTGATGGGGTCCTACGAGATAAAGGAAGGAAACACCATGAGGTCCATAGAGGGTAGATGCTGTTGAATTGATTATACATTTGTTAAGGTCTGTAAGTTGTTGAATAAGGGGTTTTCTGACTGGTGAGACAAAAGCAGTACTGTGAAGCTTTGTGAACTCCAGAAGAAAGTGGTAATGAAGCCAGTGGTAAAACTGTTATAAATTAAGTCTGTTATAAATTAAGGGTAAATGGGATCAAATATATGGTGATGGAAGGAGAACTGACTCTGGGTGGTGAACATGCAGTATGATATATACCATGTTTCCCCGAAAATAAGACCTGGCCGGACAATCAGCTCTAATGCATCTTTTGGAGCAAAAATTAATGTAAGACCCTGTCTTATTTTGCTATAATATAAGACCGGGTCTTTATAATATAATATAATGTAATGTAATGTAATGTAATGTAATGTAATGTAATGTAATGTAATGTAATGTAATGTAACATAAGACCGGGTCTTATATTATTTTTTGCTCCAAAAGACTCATTAGAGCTGATTGTCCAGCTAGGTCTTATTTTTGGGGAAACAGATTAGATGATGTATTACAGAATTGTACACTTGAAACCTATGTAACTTTACTAACCATTTTCACCCCAATAAACTTTAATTAAAAAAAGAAAGAAAGGAAGAAAGAAAGAAAATTAAAAATAAATAAATTCTCTTTTTTTGGCATCCTTAATTGCTTCAGAGAAATTGATGCAGCTTCTATGACTTACCTACCCATCCTCTGCTTAAGTTTGCAGAAGGTTAGGGAAGAGGCAGAGAAAATAAGAAAATATTTCGGAGTAGCTAGATACTTGGAGTTAATCAAGAAGTTACTGACTTTCCATCCTAGAACCATGGCCCAATTTGTCCATAACCTCACAGAGAAGGTTATGGTGCTGGTCAACGGTGCTGTGACTTAGTCGAAGCCTCAATTGGCCACATGTTGGTGCCATGCCAAGGTTGAGCTGGTTCCTCCAACATCTGCTGAGATCCTTACAGCTATTCAGAGCTTAGGAAAAAAAGTCATTAGTGCTCAAACTGGTAGCTTCAAACAGCTCACAGTTAAGGAAGCTCCGCTGAATGAGGTGGCCAGTGAGGTGGGGATGTGGTTTCATGTTGGCGAGACCATAGGCAAGCGTGGCATCATTGGCTATAAGGTTTGAAGACCAATCTTTAACTTTTGAAGACCAATCTGTTTCTTTTGGGTTTATTATTTGAATGTTCTTAGGCCATGTGTGATCAAACTGGTATTTGAATGAAATATGTTAAAGGGAAAAAAAAACAAGTTACCTTATTTCTCTGATTATCTTAGTTTGGCTAACCAGACCCTGGAATAGCAATTGGGAAATGTTCTGTAAAAAAAGTATTTAAAAATAATCTACTCTCAGACAATAGAGTCCACCATAGGGTGGTCTGGCACAGATAGCTGGTTTTACGTTTGTCTCACTGCCCATCTAACCTGAGCTGCCCCGAATTTTTCCAAGCTGTTGCTTTGTGTGCCTGCCTGTTTGGGTAATTTATTATTGTATAACTCATATCTAGTTTCCATTCTCTGGATCGTTTTTTTTAAAAATTCGCTTCTTGTATGCTTTTCATTATGGAAAATATCAAACGTATACAAAAGGTGAACATAGTAATATAATGAACCCCTATATACTCATTCTCCATTGTCAACAGTTAATCATGGCTGATCTTGCTTCGTTACTACTTCTTTTTACTTCTTCCCACCCCAGATTTTTTAAGGCAAATTCCAGATGGGAATACTTTTATACAAATCAGTTTTCCTTTGTTATCTTCAGAGCGCCTTTACCAGGGGACCCCATCTGATCATCTCCCACCTCTGGCATGTTTTACCTTATCCCATCAGCCAGCTGTCATTGCCCTTCTGACTCCACTGCACCCGGCCGTCTATGACTAAGGCTTTTCCCAAGTCGTGCCATGCACAGAAACAATTTTTTCGTCTTGCTTTCACACCTCAACTCAATCTTTAAGTTTTGATTTATTTTGGCTAATTCCTTTATTTAGTTTCCCATTAGGTCATAAGCTTGTCAAGGGAAGAGAATTGGTGCTACTTATTACTGGTTCAAAAATTACTCCTCTATACAATTTTGGATTTTTCAGAGTACTTTCATTTTTATCAGAGTGTTATAAAACTCGTGTTAGATTTTAGAAAGTGTGTTAGCCTCATTTTCCAATCAGGTCATTGAGGCAAAGGCAGCCACACTCCACCAAGGTTATATAATAGAGTTAAGCCAAAACTAAATGCCTAGAATCTGGGCTCATGATTTATTTTTCTTTCTATTTGATAGTCTTTGTCTACATAGTATTCTGTATCCTGAAGATGCTAGATGATTTCCTAGCTTTAATGAGACAAGAAAGCATTTGTGAATGATACTGCAAGCATTTTTTAAAGCTTTTGATATAGGCCTATAAAAATGGAGAATGAAAAAGGAGTTCGAAGTGTAGTTTTAAAGACCATGGTAATATGTTACATACAATAAAGAGAGGAAAGAAGAGAAAACTTACATTTCATTTCAGATTGTGAACACTTATTGAATGAGCTCTCCAGAAGCTTCAAGCTTTCCTTCTGGTGAAGATTATATTTATGAAGTACATTATTTTCCAGGAACTAATAGAGGGTTCAAGTCAGGGCTACTGATGGTCGTTAACTTCCCACATGACTAGGTAATTGATGGTCCAGGGCCTATCTGGAAATCACTGAGTATCTCACAGATTATCTGTTCTTACTCCCTTACACTTTCACCAGGTGAACACTCCAACAAAAACCTATGGAATGGGGAAAGGCCGTGCAGCAGATCTGAAGTATATTGAAGCTTGTGCTAGACGCATTGTGCAAAACTCACATGGGTACAAAATTGTGACCGAGAAAAGCACAGTTCCTGTGCGGGCAGCAGAAAGCATTCGTCAAATATTTGATGCAAACACAAAACCCAACTTGAATTTACAGGTATTAAAAAAAGGAAGCATTAGAATCTGGTTCTTATGTAAACATTGATGCCTTAAAGTTGTTCATAATTAATGCTATTAATTCTAGGTGCTGTCCAACCCTGAGTTCTTGGCAGAAGGAACGGCCATCAAGGACCTCAAGAACCCAGACAGAGTACTGATCGGAGGGGATGAAACCCCAGAAGGCCAGAGAGCGGTGCAGGCACTGTGTGCTGTATATGAGCACTGGGTTCCCAAAGAAAAGATCCTCACCACCAATACCTGGTCTTCAGAACTTTCCAAACTGGTTGGTACATGACATTCAACTCTCCATTAAATTTAAAGCCAGGGACTTATTTCTCTTAAATCTAATAAGTGACATAGCTACTTTCTTAATAAAAGGTATACTTTTGAAGATAGTATTCTTATCCATTATGAAGTAATTTTCACGAGGGGGACCAAATATTAGTGTATAAAATATTCTGGAGAATTATAACATTTTCATGAATTGTAAGATAAAATGGAGGATACATTAAAAGAGTAATTTTTAAAACCATTCTTTTCCCTTCTTTTACCCTCTTTCTTAATCATCTTTCTTTTCTAATGAAAACATTTTCCTTTACCAGCCCATCCATTGCCTCCTCACATTGAGACCATCCATAACTTTTTTCTTTCAGTAACTGGCATCAAATCAAAGAAATATAACCCAGATATATAAAATTGCTATTTTAGCTCATCATACGCACCCACCCCCCCCCCTTTTGTTTTTTTAGGCAGCAAATGCTTTTCTTGCGCAGAGAATCAGCAGTATTAACTCTATAAGTGCCCTCTGTGAAGCTACAGGAGCCGACGTGGAAGAGGTGGCCAGGGCTATCGGGATGGACCAGAGAATTGGAAATAAGTTTCTGAAAGCCAGTGTTGGTAAAATGAAAATTTTTGGCACATAGTCGGTTCATTATCTAGGTCTCTAAATTTAAGGAAGTCTTTAACTCAATGTCCTTAAAATAATTATTCCATTATACATGCAGCCTTTGGCCTTTCATGCACTTTTTAAGTGAGGCAGCAGTTACTTGCATTGTTTCATAATTACTGACTGATTAGTAGAAACATAGTTCAGTGTTTTAGAAGGAATAAATTTGTATTTATTTAGGAAGAATAAACTTGGGGGACCACATAGTAAATAACTCAAGTAACACCTTATCAAAGCAGGTAATAAACAATTCACTATCATTTGCTTTTCCTACTAATGTTTTTGGAATGTGGCCTGGGTGAAATATGGTTCATTTTTATTATTTGCAGATTCCGTATTTGTGAGTTAGCTTACTCACTAAAATTTATTTGTAACCCCCAAATCAATACTCATAGTGTTTCGTGGTCATTTATTTGCAGACATGAACAGAGCAGCAAAAAATTTGAGTCACATTCTCAGCTGAAGCTGAATAAGGCATTGCCCTTTGCCTCCTTTCAGTGCTGCAAACATCTGCTCTTTTTGTGGTCTATTAAATGCCCCGTTTTTCACATTTTGTGCTTTTTGTTGGTGATCTCACTGTTTACAATGGCCCCCAAGTATATTGATGAAGTTCTATCTAGTGTTCTGAAGTGCCAGAAAGCTGTGCTGTGCCTTAGGGAGAAAATGTATATGATTAGATAAGCTTCGTTCAGGTACAAGTTATAGTGCTGTTGACTGTGAATTTACTCTTAAGGAACTAACAATACATATTAAATAAGGTGTCTATAAATAGAAACACATAAAACAAGGTTATGTATTGACTGGTTGATGAAAATGTGACCAGAAACTACAGGAACCTGACTGCACTTTACCTAGGAGCAGTGCTTCAGCATTTGCTAATTCAGTGTTTGTGGCAATTTTGTAGGACATAACTACCGAGTATAATAAAAACTGACTGTATTATTTGATATGTTAATAAGGTTGATATAAAAGTAAATAGAACCTTTTATAGGGCCATAGGCAACCTGTCCTGCACTTCGGGGCCTTACGCCATTTCCTAATAGTGCTTTCCCTGGCCTCTTCTATCTTTTTGATATTTTCTTCTAGCTACCATTTAATAAAAATAGCAACTATTTACTAAAGGCATATTATATACCACGTTCTGCATCAGCACTTTATATATCTCTATATTAATCTTTGTAACCTGTTATGAAGGTGTCTTTATGGAGATGATTGAGGATCAGGGAAAATTTTGCAACTTTCTCAGAGTCATACAACTATTGAGTGGCTAGTTATTTCTGACTCCCGAGCCCATGCCAACCTTCACGGTATACTGTGTTGCACTAGAACGGGTGCGCACAGCTTGTTTTTGTAAATAAAGTTTTATTGGAACATAGCGGTGCCTATTTGATTATATATTGTCTATGATGGTTTTTGAACTACAAAGGCAGAGTTGAAGAGTTGTGCCAGAGACTGTATGACCCACAAAGATTAAAATATTTATTATCTGGCTTATAAAGGTTTGCCAGCCTGGTGCTAGAGTTAGATATGTGGTGCAATAATACCAGATGAGTGAAGAAAAAAATAGAAAATATAGCTATAATAAAACTTTAGCTAAAAAATTATTTGAGATTTCTTTATAGAATTGATTAGTTGCTTGCAAATTTCACACAATTTATAAACCCATTCATTTTCCAATATCTGAATTTTAGTATTAAAAATCCTAGCATAGGTCTTCTGATTTAGTGTGACAGAAATTTGTCACGTGATTCGGTTGTGTGGCTCCTAAATGAAAATATTGTCATTTTCTTTTTCTTTAGGTTTTGGTGGGAGCTGCTTTCAAAAAGATGTTCTGAATTTGGTTTATCTCTGTGAGGCCCTGAATCTGCCTGAAGTAGCTCATTATTGGCAGCAGGTATTAAGCTTTATAGTCAACAACTGATGATTAACGTCTAAATAAAACATGTTACCCTTTTTCTGTGAAATATTTTTGATAGGATTTATTTATTCCAGGAACTCAACTATTATTATATGCAATATTTAATTTTAGGTTTATTATTGGGTTTCTATATTTTTAATTTGTCTTTTTTGCTAATCAACTGTAATGGAAGTTTCTGATAAACCGATAAACCAGTATTTCTTCTAATTTTATAACTAAACTTGTTCCCACAGTAAAGCAAGAACGTATTCTAAATTATAATTCTTCTATATCTTGAAAGGCATTAAAATCAAAATACAGGAAGAACCTATAATGATTTCAAGTGGTTTGCATGTGTTGATGTTTGTCTTGTCCCTCTGAGAGTCACAGAGCTAAAATTAAAAAACCTTTCCAAAACTGGAAATAGAGTTAACATTTATTGAGGGCTTACTCTGTGCCAGGGACTCTTTTAAGTCCTTTGCTTAGTGTTCATTTTAGTCCTCATCACTAACATCATCCCCCATGGTGAGGAAGTTGAAACTTAGAGATGTTAAGTGATTTGTCCAAGACACCAGCCAGTGTATATACCTTTCCCCAATATTTTCCCCTCAAGTTTATAATTTTTCAGATTTCAGCACTGGGTGGAAATGTAAGGAAATGCATGTTTTTTAAATGGAAATGTACGCTTTTAAGTTTGTTTCACTCAATCCATCAGGATGGCTTTATCTTACTGTCCATTGTGGGAAAAATGCAGGTAAAGGCTTGATTTTCCAATACTTTGGGCTCATTTCCCAAGTTCCCAGGGTTTGATATAGGCCCTAGCTTAGAATCTTTAAAAAAACACACACAAAAAAGTCTCTTTCCTTACATTCATCTAGCTACCAATATGAAGTCTTGTTTATAAACTCTTAGAAGAGTAACAGACAGGTGATCAGATACTTTTACTGAACATTTAGTTAAAAACTGCCAAATTTTCATGGTGTTATGGTTCATCAAGAGGCAACTGTAACTCTCTGTATATTGTTTGACTATTCTTTGTCCACTTTCGATTCACACTCAATTTTGGTGAGGGGTGAGGGTAAGCATATGAGGGAGTACTTTGGGATTTGATTGCTTACAGTCTTGCTTCCACAGGGTTCGGAGAAGTTGTCTAAGGAGAACACTGTTTTCTGTGTACCTTATTTAGGCTGGCTTCGGAGCTGGACCTCAAATGGGGTTGAAACTTAGCGTGTTCCCCGTTTTTACATCCATCCCAGCCTGAAGCATGGAAAGATAAGCCATAGGAACATTAAAATTTTTAGTATGACTTTACGTGGGGGATAAATTTTTTTTTAATCTGTAGATACTATAGAGGTTGGTTAATCTTTGCCTCATTAATTTATAAGGCTTGGATTCATACAGTAGTACTCATGATACAAATCTGAGCAATGTATGGCACAAGCTTCACTTCTTTTAACTAATCATTGCATAATTGTACATGTAATTTCAGGTCATAGACATAAATGACTACCAGAGAAGAAGATTTGCTTCCCGGATTATAGACAGTCTGTTTAATACAGTGACTGATAAGAAGATAGCGATTTTGGGGTTTGCATTCAAAAAGGACACTGGTGATACAAGGTATCAGTTCTTTAAAATGTTTCAGCCGAGTTGAGTGTGTTAATTCCATATCTTATCCTGTTTGATTGGTGGATGTGTGTGTGTGAAATATATATACTATAAAGAATAAAAATAAACATCCATAATCTCACAAGAAATAGGATCGTACCTATATATTAAACCTCTAAGGTATTAGAGTATATGCCATTTAAACAGCTTAGTAATACTGATTTTTTTCTTCTTCAGAGAATCTTCTAGTATATACGTTAGCAAATATTTGATGGATGAAGGTGCACACCTCCATATATATGATCCAAAAGTACCAAGGGAACAAATAGTTGTGGATCTTTCTCATCCAGGAGTTTCAGAGGATGACCAAGGTAAGGCCTTGAGTCTTATGAGTGACTTTGAGTATAGGCCCCAAAACTTGTTTGTTTTCCAGAAACCTTTGTTGGTTCAGCTTTTATTACATCATTGGCAGGCCCTGTTTTCAACCTCATTTGTCTAAAATCAAACTCTTAGGCATTCCTTTGTCAGCTTTGAATTGAAGTGATGTAGTTACTTTAACGATATTTCCTACATATTCTAAAAAGCTCTAGAGGTTCCAAGGAGATGCTTCTGGGGTAAGATTGGGGGTGCTCCAGGCCCCACATCATCACTCTCAGTGACACTTCAGCCAGACTATTCCATTTCATTCAGACCTTCAAGCCCACTTGCAATCCTAATGTTAAAAATACATAATTTCAAATAACTCCTTTCCTATTGACAGTTTTTTGTTGCTGCTGTTGTTACAGTGTCCAGACTCGTGACCATTTCTAAGGATCCGTATGAAGCATGTGATGGCGCCCATGCTGTTGTTATTTGCACCGAGTGGGACATGTTTAAGGTGAGGCGACAGAAATGGTATTAAGGAAAGTTTTAGAGGTGTTCTAGTATCAGTTGGGGTTGAGTATGTGCTCATGTAGATGTTCTAATTATTCCTTTGGATCTATCTTTGTTAGGAGTTAGATTATGAACGTATTCACAAAAAAATGCTGAAGCCAGCCTTTATCTTTGATGGACGACGTGTCCTGGACGGGCTCCACAATGAACTACAAACCATTGGCTTTCAGGTAATCATGATCCTGGGCTGGTTTGGTTTTATTTGTTTGGTCATGTGCTTTTTAATGGCTTTGTGTTTTAGAATTTTAATATTTGCTCATTTAGCAATAACATGATTCTGAGGCAACATGGTTGTGAATCAGTTCTCTGGGAAGTCTCTATGGGATTTTTGTAAGTCTTCCACTCCCTCCCTAAATTTGTGATCTAAAGGTCATTCAGTGTTTGTCTCCCTTACATAGTACCTGGGAAGTCATCAGTTGCCTATCATATAGGAACAGAATGTGCCCTGCCTTATCTCATATAAAGATCAAGTAAGAAAATACTAAACAAAGTTTTTTACTGGAGCACGAGCCTGCTATACTGAACTGTTTGCAGCACACTGCCCCCCTTAGAGGCCTGGGCTTTTATTCCTGTACAAATGTGGTGAAAACTGCAAAATGCGTAATGGAAACTTCAGTGGTACTGGCCCTCTTCTCATTCAGAGTTTATCAATTAATTATGGAATGCTTCGAGAACTGACAGAACCTCTGCCTAGAATAGTACGTTTATATGTTGCATCTATTTCAGTTCTACCAGGGGTCCCAAAAGTATTATTAAGAAGGAGCTACTTTCTGTTTCCTCCCAGCAGTATGTATGGGGTTGGGAGGCTCAGGGGGAGGTTAGGGAGTATAAAGAATGTGCCAGGGGGTTGCTGTCCGCGTGGTCCTCCAGCAGAGCAGACAGGCGGTGTTCAGAGCCGGCCGTGCGCGTCTGCTCAGCGCCAGCTGTCCTGGAAGCACAATAAGGCCTCACCTACTGTTCAGAATATCTGCTTCTCTGAAACTGTCACCGACTTGCTGAAGAGCCTTCTTATTTAGAATTCAGTGTCCATTTCTCATTCCTGAGAGATTCACTTGCACCAAGCGTCACATGGCATCCTTGTCTGTTAATACTCCACCAAGGGCCTTGGCGGTTCTTCTGGCCCAACCCTCTTCAGTGAATAACAACATGACTTTTCCCAGTCAGGACTTAACTCAGAAATTTACTTTTTAAAAAGTATTTGCAAGGCATAGGTAAATTTTCTCTTATTCCTGTTCTACGCATCTAAGGGAGAAGCTATATAAAGAGGTATACATTTAAACTGAGTTTGAGTTCTTATATGTTAACTTTCCCTAGTAAGGATGAAAAAAGCAATTAGCAATGGAATCACGAAAAAAACCAGACTTTATTAATAGATGTCATTAACTAAGACAATCAATTAACACAAAGCAGAAACCCTTCCTTTGTGGTACAAGTCAGAATTAAATATTTTTAATTCAAAAGACATTTAAGAAAATTGCATGTATATTTATCTCTGCTGTAGAGAGGAGATAAACTTATGGCTATTAAAGAAGCAGTGTCTAAAGATAAGATCGATGATTTTGGATATATAAAAACAGTGTAAAATGTAATCGGCAAAATAAAAAATAAAAATTATTTATTGAAGGCTGACTTGTATGCAAAACACCGTGCTGAATACTTTAATCCTTAACCACAACCCTTTGAGGCAGGTGGAATTAATACAAACAAAGAAGAAAGACCTAGAGAGTTTAGCTAACATAGCAATTACCAGTCAGGATTCCAACTGGGGCCTTTCAGACTCTGAAGTCTGACCTCCTAAAAACTGTTATTACAGCTTTTGCAAGTTTTTTGGAATAAGGAAAGTGGACATGAGAATAGAGTATAGGAGAGCATGTGAATTAACTGGAATTAGTCTCTTAATTGCTTTCATACATGCTACTAAAACAGTGGCGGCATGTGATTCTCTACTCTGAAGGGTTCTGGGGTTGGGATTGGCAGGAGTGAGGGTGTCTAGATATGAATATGAAACATGGCATGTACATTGACTCCAGGAACATAAAAAATAGGGAAGGAGCCAAAGATATTTCATTGCAACTGAGACAACTTGAGGAACATTGTCTGCTTTTAAAAAGAAAAAATAATCTTGGCTTTCTTATACTTCATTATAGTTTTTACATTTATGTATTATAATTGTTAATAGTTTTCTTTCTAAAATCTTTTTTCCCCCTAGATTGAAACAATTGGCAAAAAGGTGTCTTCAAAGAGAATTCCATATGCTCCTTCTGGTGAAATTCCCAAGTTCAGTCTGCAGGATCCGCCTAACAAGAAACCCAAAGTGTAGACAGTGCCATTTTTATTTGTAATTTTTTTTTGGTACTTCAGGATAGCAAGTATCTATCAGATATTTAATGGTAAATGAACCAAGTGTTTTTAAGGAAACAAAACTATTTTTTAATAATCAATTTATACTAGCTATATGGGAATCAGCATATCTGGTAATTATGAATCTAGAATATTTTTTACATATTTTTATAATATAATGTTACCTCAGTGATTGGATGAGTGGCAAATAATCATGTTGATTTTAATGGTGTCGAATTTTGTAAAATAAAAATTAAACTTCAAACACTTTTTACTTACAAAATATCCACAGGCAGCACTTTAATATCGCATTGTAAACAGAAAGGCACTCTTCAGTTTTTCTGATCATCGGTTTGTTTACTTGTCATTAAATATGTGTTTTAAACCGTACAATTGCTGTGCTAAATGCTGGGCTAACCCTATTATCCTTTCAGAAAGTGTCACTTAGAGGTTTCTGGCTTATTTGGATAATGTGTTTTCCAAGCCATTTCTTGGATGCAATAGACAAAATGGGGCCTTTTGTGCTTTACCTTTTTTTTAAAATGCTTATGTTTTTTTCTATGCTTCCATGTTAGAAGTAACCCTTTCGTTTTAATGAGCCATGTCATTGGTTTTTTAGCCCAAAAAGGTCATCACTCCCATTTCCAATCAATCCAAATAAGAGTAAAAGGCAATTTATTTTTTAACATGAACAGAAGAATCAGTAGTGGTCTATTTCATTCCTCTTCACTTTTCGTTTTTCCTCACTGATCATTATTATTTTAGTCCAAGAGCCAAAAATACCTTGACTTTGCATTTTTATTTCCATTATTCATTGCAATTTCCCCTTTTCTTTATATAAGAAAACCAATATAATCTCATATATAAATGTAAAGACAGGTTTTGTGAATTACGTATCGCATAATTCTAAAATAAGAATTTTTGTATGTATTTCCATCTGCTTTTTTCTTATGTCTCCTGTTGACTTATATTTGATTGTTTCTCTTCTGTTTTGTTATTATTGAAATATGTCAGATATCCATTTGATGCTTATGCTCTGCTGAAAGTGTACCAACTGAGTTAAGCAGATATAGGCCTCATCCTTTAGGAATTAATGCTGTGCAATAAGAACACAGAAACAAATAAAGGACAGAAATATCTGTATAGATATCAAACACATAAATAAAAATTCTGCATCAACAACTGTGTGGGTGTATTTTTTGTCACAGTGCAAATAACTGAGTCATGACAGTCTGACGTTAGACAGGAAAAAGTCACTCCTTACGTTTTTGAGAAAAGGGCATTGCATCATTGTGGGAACAGAGACAGGAGAGTCGTTTCCAGGCTCTCGACCTCACGTGGAAAGGTGCTGGCTCAGGTAGTAGATGGCCATCAGCTGTGACTAGTTGGCCATCAGCTGTAACCAGTGAGCCATTGGCCACTGATATAACTGCCCTGGCTGGTCTGGCAGGTGCGGATTGCGGTGAATTGCAGCTAGCAAGTGGGGTTGGTTGGTTGGCAGAGAAGCGGACGGCGAATGCGTCTAGCAGGTGGGTTACCAAGCGCGGGTGGCGGATTGCGGATCGTGTTGATCCTACTTCCTTTGTCTCGCCCAGCTGCCGGCGAAGCTGGGGTGCAGGAGGACCCCTCGTTGGGGTTCTGGCGGATGTTTGCTTTTGTGTCTCGACCAGCCACCATCGAGAGTATAGTGGTATGACTCCCCTATCTGTTGCTCTGTTGTTCCTTTTTGGCCTCACCATATCCTGCGTTCTTGTGCGGGGAGCGGGAACTGAGTCACTGCATGACAATCATACTTTCAAATGATGCAAGAAAGGGAGGAAATTTAGCAAGTAGACTAGGTATCAGTAAACTAACTTGAGCCAAATCTGGCCAGCCGCCTGTGAGCTAAGAATGGTTTTTACATTTTTACGTGATTACATTTTAAATGGTTATGTAAGTCCCCGATTTTGTCCCTTGGCCTGAAAAGCCTAAAAATTTGCGACCTGGTCCTTCAAGAAAATGTTTGCAGAGCCCTAAAAGAGACAAACACCAGAGTATTGGAACATAACACGATCCCTTACTCATAAGATCTGTAAGTAAGGATGAGCTTATTAATTAGAATTTGCTTTACATTGCTGCTTGAAAATACAGAGGGTGCCAAAAAAAGGTATACACATTTTAAGAAAGGAAAACTATTAAAATTGTAATACTCAATATATGCTGATAACAAAAGATGAATACAAGTCACGTTTGACTTCTGCAATTACAAGGGGTGCTCAGAGTGGTTGCCATCAGCGTCCAGACACTTCTGATTACGGCGAACTACTGTTTGAGCAATGTTGACCAAAGTGTCCACTTGTATACATATTTTTTGGCATCCCTGGTATTCTTGTATTATGCTTAATAATTTTATATTCTAGTAAAGGAATTATAACCCAAAAATGTCTTGCTAAAGCAGATAGAATTAGGCACTTTTTTATTTGCAGCATGTTTCAATGCCTACTATTGATGTATAAAAAAATACAGTTACTGACTAAAAGGTAGGAGAATTGGTAAGTGGAGGAAAATGGGCAAAAGATGACTCATAGAGCAATGTAAATGTGATGTTTGTGATAGGAAGGAAGAAAAAAAACAGTAACTGAGGAGGTAACAGTAATTTGTGAGCTTTGTGTGAAAAACTCCCCTACTAAGAAATTTAAAGACCATGATTTTTTTTTTAATTGATAATACAGTTTCTATTTTTATTAGCTAATATTTTTAGTGGGGGTTAATGTATATTGGTGAGATTTATTAACTAATTAAAACTGAAAATAATACATGGGAGTGGTAAAAAAAAAATACCTACAGAAGGGTATATAAAAAATGAAAATCTTGGGTCCGGCCACTGGCCCAGTGGCTCAGGCGGTTGGAGCTCCGTGCCCCTAACTCCAAAGGCTGCCGGTTCGATTCCCACATGGGCCAGTGGGCTCTGAACCACAAGGTTGCCGGTTCAACTACTCGAGTCCCGCAAGGGATGGTGGGCTGCGCCCCCTGCAACTAGCAATAGCAACTGGACCTGGAGCTGAGCTGCACCCTCCACAACTAAGATTGAAAGGACAACAACTTGACTTGGAAAAAAAGTCCTGGAAGTACACACTGTTCCCCAATAAAGTCCTGTTCCCCTCCCCGCAAAAAATGTTAAAAAAAAAAAAAAAAAGAAAAGCTCTCCCACAGTGTGCTCTGCAAAATCACCTGTTATTCCACATAAGACAGGATTTTTTTTTTTTTTTTTTTTTTTTAAGACTTACAGCTTTAAGTCTTAAATGCATCACCTACTAGCATGTGATATCTTGGCTAAGTTTCATCATCTTTAAAATAGAGATACTTCATCTGTAACTCAAAAAGTCATGAGGATTACATGATATCAATGTTTACACAAAGATCTTACTGGCACAGTGGGTGGTAGGCAGGTACTCCCGTTAGACACCATAACAAGCCGGTCCCACTGAACCCGAGTGGAGGGTAGTTTCTGGAATCACTACGAGCACAGTAATTAACACAGCATTATAGGGCAGGCACTACGCTAAGGCCTTTAGGTGTATTTTCTCATCTGTTCCTCACAACTCCTTTGAGATAAGTCCTATTCCCATCTGCAGATGAAGGGCGGAAGGCTAGAAAGATGAAGTAACTTCCTCAAGGTCACAACAGTTTGAATAGGACCTTTTCTTGAAGTTCCTAATTAGGCATCCTCATTATAGAGGTGTTAGGAGGAATGAGTACCTGTGCCCTTAGGCAGAATGGAATAACATTCCAAGGAAAGAATCAGAAGGTGGGGAGGGCCAAACAGCATAAGCAACGGATGAAAAGGATGTGAGTACTTTCCCTTCACCCTCCCGGGGACTCCCAACTAACTGCTCACTTAGAAAGGGGTCTCTGAGGTTCTACAAGAGGCTGGAAACGGGGAAGAGAGGGTAAGGTGGCAAGACGAACTAGTGAAATTAAGGTCTAGCTGTCGAGGTAAGCTCCTTTGTACTAACAGTCAGGTAACTCTTTAAAATATTTCATCTTAGGTGTGAGGATTATAAGGCAGATGCTGTGGGGTGCTAAGAAATGGAGGACACGTAGATGAACGAGCAACCTTGTAGAGAAGGTAAGACATACAGCAATAACTGACTAAATAAGAAAATAGCCCTGAATGATAAAAAGGCAGTGTGGTCACAAAGGTAAAGTTTACTCCAGCTGCGTTTGCCCTAAAGCAAAGCCAGCAGCGCAAAAGACTGGACTTTTGGTTGTTAGGGTTGAATTAAACACGTGCTATTTTTATTCTCTCCTGAAACCATACTAAAACGGCAGTAAAGGCATAAGAAAGCTGTAAACAGACAAGGACAAAGAGAACAGGAGAGGAGACATTCGTGGATGAGCTATGTCAACCAAATTTTGGAAGGTGGAAAGCATTGGGAGGCTAGTAACTACAAAGGAGAGCAAACAGAAACTTCAACGCCCACACAAAGGACTGCCTTCTAGATGCAGGTAATTAGCCCCTTAGACTCTCAATAATTGGAGACACCGGATACCCCAAACGGTGGAGTTGAGGTGTGGGCCTGAAAATGGGACTTTGTTGGAAGATTAAATATGGAATAGGTGCATCCAAGTCTCTACCCTACCTCACAACAAGAAACAACCTTTCTCACCCCTTACTCATAAGATATTAAAGGTTTATTTTCAGGGGAAAGTTTCAGACTTGGGGAGATGCTAGAAGAAGCAAGGGAAGTACATTAAAGCCTGCATACGGAACAGAGACCCACACTGCCCTAGCATACTTGCTTTAAGCCATCTGGCTCTGAGAAAGTTGGCAGCAGTTTATAACCCTCCAGGCAGGAGACTTCAGATTAAAAAAACCCAGAAAAACAACTTGAATGGCTTTAGGGAAATAATCGTGACATTTGTGAGTCCTTCACTGAAAAATCCAGCTCATCCCCCACTTACGGTGAAGCTCTGTATCAGTTAGATAGCATCCTCTACCGCAGCTTTCCTTCAGCTTTAGAGTGGCTCATAGTCTGTATGTAGAGCCAAGCATCACCAGACATTTGAGCAGAGCTTTCAACACAAAAGGCAGAAACAAAACAAACACATGGAACAGACAATGCTCAATGCAGAGGAACCCCAACTTCAAAAAGCGAATTGTCAGAGAAAACTGGAAGAAATTGCAGCTAAGAAACAGGTACAGGATGCTATTATAAAAATAATAATAATAATAAACACAAAGGAATTATCAGAGAAGAGCTTTTTTTTTTTAAAGATTTTTATTGGGGAATGGGAACAGGACTTTATTGGGGAACAGTGTGTACTTCCAGGACTTTTTTTTCAAGTCAAGTTGTTGTCCTTTCAGTCTTAGTTGTAGAGGGCACAACTCAGCTGCAGGTCCAGTTGCTGTTGCTAGTTGCAGGGGGCGCTGCCCACCATCCCTTGAGGGACTCGAGGAATCCAACTGGCAACCTTGTGGTTGGGAGCCTGTGCTCCAACCAACTGAGTCATTCGGGAGCTCAGGAGCAGCTCAGTTCAAGGTGCCGTGTTCAATCTTAGTTGCAGGGGGCGGAGCCCACCATCCCTTGCGGGACTTGAGGAGTTGAACTGGCAACCTTGTGGTTGAGAGCCCACTGGCCCATGTGGGAATCGAACTGGCAGCCTTTGGAGTTAGGAGCACGGAGTTCCAACTGCCTGAGTCACCGGGCTGGCCCAGAGAAGAGGTTTTGAAAATTAAAATGTAGTGGCCAAAATTTTACCAAGGGAATCACTGTCAAATGACATTTTTATGGAAGCCCAATGTAAAATACATTAAAATAGTATACTGTTAGCATAAACGCGTGAGTGTGTGTGTGTGTGTGTGTGGCTTCTAAGTTGCTGGAGTCCCCAGGGGGATGTACGCCATGTACTCAGATCCCTCAGCTGCTGCTCCTGCTGCTGTGTTGCTCTACTCACATTCTGAATCTGTTTTTGGGTGTTATTCCCTTTTTTTGCCTACGGCCACTGGTGCTCACATTTCTTAATGTAATACTTCTAAAGTTAAGATGCTTTCAGCATCAAGTAAGAGAAAATCCTATTCGAACTGGTGTCATGAAGAAAGACATTTATTATCTCACCAAACAGGAGGTGGCTTTCAGGGTTGGCTGATTCAGTGGTTTGAAAAGGGCCAGGGACCTCTGTACTCTGTACTGTTGACTTCTTATAAACCATGTGCATTTATCACTTTCATTTTCTTAAAAATGCCATTTGAGCTACAGAAAGGAAGAGATCAGACATAGTGAAATGGGCACATACATTTTCATACATTGGAGACCACTGATGCATTATTTTGTGCTACCCAATCAAGTATTTTTGTATAGACCTCCTGCCATGTCTGTGCATCTAAATGTGCTTATTAATGCATCATTGTTTAGGAAGGTCAAAGCTCTGCCCTGGCCTTTTAAAACTCAAGCCTATCCTTTCTTGTACAGTTGTGCAAAGGAGTATACCTCTACCGTACTCGTTCACCATTCAAATGTCCAGCCATACCCTGGCATTTGGTCTCTAGTTACAGCATCATGGTCAGTTACGCAATAATGAGAGAATGAATAACATACATTGAGAGACTATTTATAATTCCACTTTGAAACAAACATTTCCTGCTACTCTTTCAAGTTTTTGGATTAAGTTTAACCGGCGAGTATCCTGAGATTGCAAGATGAGGTGTTTTAATATTTCTTAGTTTAGTTACTTAGCTGTGTCAGGATTTTTCTCATTACTGTGCAACCAAAATAAAACGAATAAGTAGACTGCTGAGGCTGACAAGACTGCAAATGTCATTTGTGACTCCAATTTCACATTGTTATCAAAATTGCTTCATTTTATCAGTCACTGTTTTTATATATAGTTGTTACCACACATTGTGCTAGGAAAATGCCATTTTATTTTACATTGGGATTCCATGAAAATTTCATTTGACAAAATGATTCTTTTGCTAAAATGTTTTGTTAGCATTTACCCTCCAGTGTGCAAAATTAGAAAATATCCAGATTATGTTACAAAATCAGAGTCTAATTATTCTTGTGAAAGCATAGATTTTAGGGAGGGTGGCTGCCAGAGATTAAAATTAATGGGGTTAATTTTACATAGCAAAATTTATTAGGATCTATAAAGTGAGTCAAAGAATATATGGCTCCCAAGTTAAAATTTAACTAATTTTCAAAGCTGTGCATTATTTTTGTGAAAAAATAATAGTTCACATATTTAAAAATTCAAAACCAAACTGGCTACCACATTACATATTTTACAGTATAGTCATCTAAAGACTTCCTTTGTGAGATGTAAAAAGACAGAATTCGAAGTCAAAAGTTCCTATTACTTAGGAAAGAAATCCCTTCCTCAGGTCATTACTATCATATAGTACAAACACCCCACCAGAGAGATATGAGGAATAAAAGGAATAAATGGGAGCGTACATGCGATGTAGCAAACTATTATGAGCACTAATATTGTTATTCTTAGGTTATATTTCCCAGTCTTGGACAACACCATGGTCTTGGTTTCACAGAGGTCCTGAACAAGTATTAATGTAAAACTATTTTGCAGATCTAAAGTAGTCGTGCCAGTGTAAAAACATCACTCAAAATTGTAAGCCTTTTAAAATTATTTCAATGTTTTATTATGCAAAGAACACATGCTAATTATGAGTGAACTGATCAATCTCTAATTACATTGTTTCATCACAGTATGTTCTTTTTCAGAAATGAATTGTGTCATGATGTATAGGTAACAGAGGCTTAAAGATCTTCTACAAATTTTTAATATATATATATATTTTATAATGTACTTTTATTTATTTAAGTGGTTTTTTTCCAGGACCCATCAGCTCCAAGTCACGTAGTCGTTTTCAATCTAGTTGTGAAGGGCACAGCTCACAGTGGCCCATGTGGGGATCGAACTGGCAACCTTGTTAAGAGCACCGTGCTCTAACCAACTGAGCTAATCGGCAGCCCCAATATATAAATATTTTTAATTATACTGTTAACAGCAAACTCTTACAAAGATGTTTTATGATTACATCATAGCAAGTAATTGTTTACTGAGACAAAGATATGGTAAAAGACAAATTACTATAATTAAATATGCATAGCTTATTGATATTTTTCTTAAAACAAAAAACTGGAGTTCATCCACTGAAGTGTAGGCATTCTGACACCACCTCTGTTACCAACTGGAATCACGTTTTTAAAATTCCTTTGATCTTGAATGTCTTGTTAAATATTAGAGGGCTTTTGTCTTTCTCTTAGCCACTAGATTTTTCAGGAAAAATTCACCTATTAAGGAAAAATGAAAATACATTATTAATATCAACCTATAGTTTTAATAAATTTCAGAATAATTATACTTTAGTGTTGCCCTTTAAAGAAGACTTGTATTTGAGAAGACATTTCTCTTCTCAAATCTCAATGGCAATAATTTTCTAACCTCACATATCCCCACTGGCCGTTTTCACCAAAATAATGATTAATCATTATTCTTCAAAAAATTTTTGTTATCACTACAGTTCTATTATTTTTTCTAGTAACTCAGTATTATAAAGGGACCCCATTGTATCTATGGGTCTGCTTCTGTACATTTATTCCACTTTAGATACACTATCTATTCCTCATCATTGACAAAAGTATTGCTGTTGGCACAATTCATTTCAGAGAGCAATTCTGTTACATTAGCCTGGATCTGATGTTTATAAAACAGACCTCATTGCAGTTGAGCAGACTCATCTGATGGAATCTCTTCAGCTTATTCCCTTCTAGAGAAGTAAGAGTTCTTCATTTAAAAGGGCTTTCTCTCCACCTGCTAAGTGTGCCTATGCAGTGTTAGCTGCTTAGAAGGGACACATTCACTTTTCAGGTCATTAGGGTTCCATTTAGTCTGTCACTGTTACAGCACGGCTCAGTGCTTATTGGCAGAGGTCAGCACTGCAGGCCTGATTTTATGTGCAGTCTGATTAACTTCTCTTTGTCATCTTAATATATTAGTAAAATTCCAACTATCCTATCTGTACACAATCACCAAGAATCCCCAGGCTCATAACCTAGCCACGTAATGGATAGAATAATCCGTGCTGCTCCATATCTCATCTAAATCTGATAGAACCAACACGATCAGATCCTACTCCATCATCTGAGTCTCATGCTCCACATACCAGAATTTGATCTCTTACTGGTAATTTAAAAAGCATTATTAAAAAGTTCATAACTCAGTTCCTTATAAATATTAGAAACTTTCTTTAAAAAACACCCTGCAAAATAAAAACTCCTTTCAAATGATATTCTACTTTAATCACTGTAGAAGCTGATGTTTTTCGTTCTTTATATATAGTTTTAGCTTGCCAGTAGCGCTACTTGAAGAATAATAAATCACTTATAATTACAGGTTTCCAAAGTCCCCACACCCTGTCAGTCAATGTTGAATCAAATTCTTGGGTTTTGTAACTAGGATAAGTTGTTACTTCACTAAACTGTCTTCAATTTCTTTATAGGAACACACTGAATATTACTAATACTTGAACATTAATTTTTACAAATATAATTTATGCCTAATTTAAATATATCTATGATTTAGATTCCAATATGTAAGTCATTTAAAAGATCATTAATAGTAATAACATAGTTTAGATGTAGCCAAAAAATAAGTAGCTGTATATTCTTTAAAAAATTTTAATTGTTAAGTTTAACCGACAAGAAAAACATCATAACTGTTTTTCTTTAGATTAAATTCAATCTTCAGATATGTTCTCATAGACCTTTTGATGGCCATTACCACATAACTTTTTACTTATTGGAAAAGGCTTTTATTTTCATAAGTCAGCTCAAACTACTGATCAAATCAACAGCCAGAATTACAAAGCTGAAAAACAGCATTGTAGCTAGTAAAAACACGAAAAATTTCTATAGGGAAAATAACCTGAAGCATTTTTTTCTGTTGCTTCTGAGAGGAGAAAAACAAAGATAATGGTGCAAACAGCAATGCTGTCAAGTAGATACTTTTCAGGGTTTAAATTGATCTGAAATTGGGAGTTTGGAGATGCCACTGACATCCCTGTCAAATGAATATACATTTTCCAGAAAACCATTATATGTTATATGCTTGACAGATCTTTGTCATTTCTGAATAACCTACTATTGAAATCCACACATAGAATTAACTGATGACTTCTGCTTTCATTATAGTAGCTGAACTATTAATGGAGGGTATGGGGGGCAAGGTTCTTTATTTAAGGAACAAACTATATTTAAGAAAAATTTTTTCTTTAATATGACCCTTATGGAACAAATCTCCTAAGGGTGTTTCAGAAAAAAAAAAACCAAAAAAACCTCTCCTCTCCACAAAGACAACCACAACAATTATAATTTTAATGTGGAAAGTTATGGTATAAATAAAACCATCCCCTGTGGTCTAACTTACCTGCTTTGTATGAAGAACGCACCAGAGGGCCACTTGCAGTATAATGGAATCCAAGTTCATTTCCTACTTTTTCCCAGTATTTGAACTTTTCAGGAGTAATGTATTCTTCAACCTAGATTTAAAGAATTAATTCTGATAGATTCTAGAATTTCTACAAATTGTTTTGATTCTACAGAAAATCTATACCCATGCATTCAGGGTGGTTTTCATGTCCTAATTTACCCAGGCGCCCCAGGCTTCTTCCTCTCCCTCCTCACTGTTCCCTTCTGGTCCCTCTACCAGAGCATAATTACAGGGAATTAGAGAGGACGGAAGACAGCAATTCTCAATTATATTAACTATTCCAAAGGACAGAGAAAGAAAATGAGATTATCTACAGAGATTATCTCTATCATTCCTTTACTGACTAACAGGTATATGCATGAATTATATAAATTAGGACATGCCTATAAGATTCTTGAGGACAAGACTGTCTTACTCATCTTGCATCTTCTGCTCAGCATTGTACCTGGCATGTGGTCACTACTTAAGAAAAGTTTCTTGAATGAATGAATAAATGTCCAATATAAAAATAGGGAGACTAACTGACCTTTCTTTCTTCACCTCTGGCTCTCATATAACTCTAAAACAAATCACAAGATCACCAAGGGGATATGAAAGCAATTTTCCAACTTTAATTTTTTTTTCTGTAGGTTCACATAAATCATATAATTTTGGGGGCAGCAACTAAGTGCCAATGTAACTGCTTTATGCAGCTATTAAAATGGAAATTGGAACTTGGAAATATATATATGGAACATTTTACTAAAAATCCAGCAGCTTCTTAATCTTACCTGTGGACAATAAAGATTTAATTCAAATTACCAATAAACATTTGGCAACTCATGGTAGCTGTACCTTAAGGTGGCGCTTGGTTGGCTGCATATATTGTCCTAAAGTCAAACAGTCCACACCTGCCTCACGAAGTGCTAGAGAAAAAAAGCATGCATTACATTAGCAGATGTTTCTATGATGCTAAAATTGCAGATTTAAGCATAATGTTTCAGAACATAATTTTACTTCAGAACAGCGTGAATGTTATCCTGGCCTATAATCCTGATGTTGGAAAAGACTATAGCTATCCATTCAAAGGAATGTATGTGCCAGGAAATATGGTAAGGATTGAAAACACAGGAATAATTAAGACAGTCATATGGGGCTAATATATGGACAAACAACTCCAATACTATGGAATAAAGGCTAAATAGAATAGGGGGTGGAAGGTATCTGGAGAAGTCTGCTAGCGAGAAAAGATGAAGTAGTATATGAAAGGCCTGAAAAGATCCATATTATAAATTGTATTAGGCTTTTGCTTAGTGTACAAGATATGCTCTGGGGAATGTGAGTTGATCTCTGACATCAAAATCTAATAAAACTATATATATTGTGGTAAAGAGCAGCTTTTAATAACTATTTGAATTTATTACTCTTTGAACTAATAAATAACTGCAAGAAAGCCAAGGACCCTCAGGTAAAGTAAAGCTTTTATATTTAAAAATTTAAAAAGCCCAAGAATCACAACACAAATGGGCTTATTGGACTAAGATTCAGCCAAGTCCAAAGCATGTTATGTAACAATGCTACAAGGAAGCTGTTCCTGAAAGGCCTGGATTTAGTCATCTCTGAACTGTCCGTGCCGCCACAGCTTCTGGTACCTGGATGGCTCTAAAAAATTGTCCAATGACTGACAAAATCATGGCTTTACTCAATAAACGGGTAGGGAATAAAATGGGATACAATTGTCGTATCCTGAGCTTCCTGCACATTATTCCATAAAGTTCTAAGAAAACACACTTCCTTTCCTTTTTATGGTGCTATTTATAACCACATACTGTATTTTGTTCTTACTGGCACTTTCACTGAGACTATGGCGGTATAACGGGAAGTGGGGGGAGGTTGTTCCTACTATCACTCAAATTAAATGGGAATTTTCATTTTTCAATTTCTTTACCTTTCATTGTTGCATATACTTGCTCGTCATTCTCGCCTAAACCCAACATTATAGATGTTTTAGAAATAACATCAGGCCGAACCTCCTTGGCGTGTTTCAGTACGCGTAGAGACTGGTCAAAATTGGCGCGGGGGTCACGAACTTTCCTTGAAAACAGCAGGGCTGTTGTCAGCAAGAATAACAAGCTCAACTAAGGACATAGTTATGCAAGCAACCTAATAGCCAGAAAAGTACATTTCGGACATTATATTATATCATATGGTTCAATGTTAGAATTTGTGACCAATGTTACTTATTTTAGGATAGAAAATAAGGCTTCATGGGGCCCTCTAGCTCTGTTCACTTTTAAGGCCTTTCAAGCCTAGGGCAGAGAAAACTAAAATGGAAGTAATTCAATTTATGAATAACTCAAAAAAATAGAATTGTGAAGCTGAGAATGAGTAACTGCAAGGGGTAGTCAAGACAGAAGGGGAAGAGGAGAAGAAAATTTCGATGAACAAAGAAAAAGCTGTTTAACCCGAACCCACATTTCAGAGGTCTGAAACTTTTATGTTCATTTCTTTTCTAAAGACTAAGCTGCCCTCTGCTGGTTAGTATGCAACATTAACATCTTTTAGGTAAAAAAAAACCTTATGATTCTGGAATTTTCACTGGAAAGGATAATGTTTCTTAAGTGAAACCAGGGAAATTGGCACCCACTGGCGGTTGTATCATGAGCTATGACAGGGCTGGAACAGGCTGTGTGCTTCAACAGGGGCCAAACCACCATGGCTGAAATGGGGACAAGGACCAAAGGATAGAAAAGTTGCTGATGTTAAACCAGCATTTACTTGAATTCAAATGCACTTTTATTTTGTGTAATTGATTTGTTGTTGTGGTTGTTATTTTTAATCAGAGACCAGTTCACAGGAAAGAGAGGAAACCAATTTATGAATTTAAAAATAACCATAAAACTGGTAACACAGAAAGTAATTACTTTCTGAAAGTATTTACTGAATTTAAGTTATATTCCCTAATGTTCAGATTTAGTGGAAATGATGGTTGTTTATCATACTTCTTTCAAGTTCTCCATCACAGAATGGTGTAGAGAAGCTAAGAAAACCACTGCCAAATACTCTACTAAAATTAAGTAAAATGAATGTATTAATCTTGCTAGGCTAAAGTAATTTTCAGTTTTCTGAAATATGAACATAGTCATTGATGTGGATTAACAATCTGTAATTATTCCTAACTACTAAAATTATTAGAAAAAGTAAGGAAGCCTACTGTCTACTTTTTAAAAGATTTAATACACCTGAATGATACCAGTTTTTCTTTGATATCGTTTATTGCATATATTAGTGCCAAATTCGTTTTAAAGGTCTATTTTTTTTAGAATTACAAGCAAAGCAATTAACTTTGTGTAATTTTTTCTTTGAAAACTATTCTTTGGAAAAAATAACTCACCGGCACTTGTAATATACTATTGAGAAAAGATTCTCATTATGTTTAACAAAACATACACATATGTATAAATATGTATGTATAAATACACTTACATGTTAGTAATCAATATTACTGGGCAGAAATATTGTGGGTGATATTTACATTCTTTTCTTTGGCTATATTTTTCATTTTTGTATAATAAACATATATATATGTTTTTAAAGAGTTCACTTTATAAAAATCAATTACGAAGTTCTCCCCTGAAAAAAAGTGAGAAAATATAGCTGATTCTGACCCTCTAAACTGCCAACATTCCTCTGGATGTGTAATCACCTCTGTAACTCGGGAACTGTTTCTACATTATGTGCATATACATCTAATCCTGACAGAGCCACTTTTTCTATTGCTTTAAGATCTCCTCGGAAATCAGGGGTGAGACATTCCACAAGAATTTTTGGATTCCTAGGAGAAAAAAAGATAAGTATCAAACTGAGGAAAAGAACTGATATAACTGTTGCTCAAAATAGAAATCACCAGTACTCATGCTGTATCAGTTTCAACATATTCATCTGTAGAACTCTGACAAGAAAAGCAGGAACATACAAATGTTTATATATGAACTGTTAAATGGAAAAACAAAACAAACAAAAATCCACAAGTAAACCCAGAACATTAAATAATATATAGTGGTTAAAGCACATCTGCATGCAAATAATGATCAGAATAAATTTTGAGATTCCACAGCCTTCTAAACTACTGAGTAGGTATTAAAAAAAATAAAAGTGCTTAGAAGGAATTAAAATATAAACAGTAAAACATTAAATATAAAATATATTTTTATTCTTTAGAAAGCAATCAGGACATTTCTTACGTGAATTTAAACATTATTTGATTGCTTTAATTTTGATTTCTTTTAAAATTCATCAAATGGTGCCAACCTCCCTTCCTCTGGACAAATATTTCACAAGCGCTATGCGTGTTTTTCTTTAAACTTTTAAACAAATTTTTATTACATGGAGGTTGTCCTTGGTTGTCATTTCTTTACTTGTATACAATTATTCTTACTCTCCACAGAAAAGCTGCTTCTGAACTCATCGGGTGATGGCACTAAAATTCTGATTTTAACAGAACAGTAGTAAAAATGCCTCAGTGATTTAAGTTGAAAGCTTTGTTTAAACGAAATATAAGCAAAACGTTAAGCTTCCTATTTATATTCTGGCTATCTCCGCAAATTCAAGCATTAAAATGTGAACTAGGTCATTGAGCTGCTTCCTGGGACAGCAGTAGAAATGACTGGGACAGATACATTTTTCCACAAACCCAACTGCCAAGTTTTTGGAGCTGTTTTCTGAGAGAACAGACGTATAAAGGACCACATACACACACTGTCACAGATATTAAGAGATGCTGAAAGAACACATCCTATAATTCACTGTTTTTTAACTACAGATTGAGATCCATTAGTTTGTGAAATCAATTTAGTGGGTTGCAAACAAACTTTTAAAATGAACTATAAAAAAACAGAAAATATTGGGGAAAATCATTGAAACATTTACTATGTGTGCTAGGTGCTAGACTAGCATTGAGCCGTAGGAAATAAGCATAAGTTCTTTTAAAATGCTTTTTAAATTGCTAAGATTAAAATATTAATGAAAATGTGGATTATGGGTAAAATTCCAAGGGCATATGAATATAGATAAAATCTACATCAAGACTTACATATTTTATTTAACAATGTGGGAGCTTATCTCATCCTAACTACATCTAGATGACGACTTATTCAAAATCAGTGCTAGGAAGACTGCAGTTTTATACTTTTAAAATTACTCAAAGTTTAGACTAACTCAAATATGAAGCAGGGGCTCTATGGATTAAGGATAAGTTTGTGCCCGAGTCCCTAAAATTTCTGCAAATATGAATCTGTATGTTCAAATATGCTTTTATTGGAAGAAAAACCACGTAATTTCCAGCCGATTATTAGAAGGATTTATAACCGCCCCCCCCAAAGGTTAATGACCACTGCTTTAAGGTAAAGACCTTAAATAACCTGAATTTATATCAGTCAAAAAAAGTCAAATACATAAACAATGCAAAAAGAAGTACCTTTCCTTTAAGTATGATACAGTCTTTGCAAAGTGCTCAGCTCCTCCATCAGGCATATCTAGAAACAAGAGTCCACTGCTCAACATGATGTCACAACTTAATAAGAGCCAATTTCTGGAAGAGGCAATGATGACACACTAACCATCTCGATCCACAGATGTCAGGACAACATAATCCAGACCCCAATCTGCAATTGCCTTTGCAGTATTGTAGGGCTCATTGACATCCAGTGGAGGTGGCTTTCTTGCAGTCTTAACAGAACAAAATCTGCAACCTCTTGTACATGTGTCACCCATCAACTAGAATAGAGATGTTACAATTTAAACCAAGTAGACAGATGACCCTCAAGAATATGACGTTGAGAGAATAAAGTTGCAAAGAATGAATACAATTTTATTCTGTTTATAAGAAATTTGAAACATTCAAAGCTAAACAATACAGTTAAGGAATAAAATGTAATGTGGTAAAACAGGAAAGAAAGGGAACCGATAAACTCAGAATTAAGAATAGTGTTAAGGGAAAAAGAAAGGGTATGGGACCAGCAAGCCATACACAGGGGGGTTCAAAGATAATGCTCAAGTTTTACTCTTAAACTGGGGGTGTCAGGGTGTCAGTTGTATTGGTATTCTTTATAACTTACACATAGGTTATAAAGATTCTTTTGTACCTATTTAATATTAATAAAAATGATTTTAAAATATTTAATTAACATATCAATATAAAGGTCTCTGTGAGAGTTAAACACAAGCCACATCTCCTTTTTGTTAAATAGGTGAAACAGAAAACACATTAAAAAGTTAATAATTTGCTTTCTGTGGGAACCATTCTTTCCAAGACACTGCTTTTGCTGCCACAGGTCACTACCATGTTCTGCCCCCTGCCAAGCGCAGCCATTACAGATATTCTGGGGCCAGTGGAGTTTCAAAGCCCCACAGTAGGGGTTGTGATTTGGGGGTGAAAAGCTCCTTCTCTCCTTTATGTTTAACTCTTTCACAGGGGGACTCACAGCAGAGGTGCTTAGGCCCAACATCTCAGAGTTTTACTGAAACAATGAACTCTCCCCAGGAACCAGCTATGAGTCAACAGCAGGAAAGGGGACCAGGTAAGGGGTGAAACCAGAGATTTCCATCATGGAGTGTTCAGAATCATTTCTTCCTTCAAGAATTGGGGTGTGTAACTTGGATAAGCTCCCTGGTTGACGCTGTATTATTCCAGAAGGAGCTCTATCTCATAAGAATCCTCAGTTCTTCATGTAAACAGCATCCTGCTGGTATAACTCAACAGCTTATCAGACATTTCCAGACAAGTATGAACTTTTGGTTGCACACAATTTAGGTTTAACCCTAATACCTCACGCTCCATACCCCTCTGGATTACTATGGTAGACTGCACTGTTAATCCCAATTCTTACTCCACCATATTAAAGTTATACATCTCAACATTTGCCATGTAACTTACAGGACACTCCCACTGGAGGAGGAGCTTGTACCTTTACCCCCACTGTTTGGCTTGGCCATGTGACTTTTTTTGGCCAATAGAATGATAGCAGGCATGACCAAGCAGAAGCCTCAAATGTGCATAGATGGTTGGCTTGCCCTCTTGTGCTCCTTCCATTCTCCATGATAAGAATATGCCTGGAACTGCTGCTGGTCAAGGAGAACAAAGCTATGTAGAGCAGACCTGGATCCAACCTACTTCCTGGAGCCCAGCTTAGCCCAGTGAAGATCAGCTGAACCCCAGGTAACCGAAAGACTCATGAAAGAGGAAAATAAATTCTTGATGTTTGGGGGGGAAAAGAAGTTAAGCAATCATAAGCAACATTTCCAAAAATTAATAGAAAAGATAGCTCAAAGCAGCAAGGATTAACTGTTAGACAGATGGAAGAATTGGTAAGAGATTTGTTCAGAGAAGGTGAGATCATAACAGGCTGGATTATGCTGTCAGGTTTTTTTCAATTTCTCATAAATTCATATGTAATGAAAAATCTGATCAGAGATTCATAATGCACATTTTTAGAAGAAAGGTGTAAAATATTTCCTTTCAGTTTCTAGACTAAAAGTTTAGAGTTTGAGGCTGGCCTTACCATGATTGTGGCTGTGGCAGTAGCATATTCTCCACCCCCCCAACACTCTCCAATATTGGGACATCGAGCTTCCTCACACACCTGTATGTAAAAGGGAACTGAATACAATCAGGTTGTAAATATTTACCAACTGAACAAATTAGTGATCAGGCATTTTACACTGTTCATCTTTACAACATATTTATGAAGAAATTCACTATACAAAAATGCTATTAACCTGCCAAACTGTACACACACACACACACACACACACACACATATATATATATTAGAATCCCATTTTTAAAATAAAAACTACATGAATGTATGTATTAAAAACTACATGAATGTATATATTTTACATGTGCAAAGGAAAAGATCTGGAAAGATATATATTGAAAAACTAAAGTGATGTGGTTAAAATTTGGGATTGCATATATGATGTTTCACATTTAATATTATACTTTCTAACAAGCATGTTCTTAATTTGTAATATAAAACAAATAAACCCTCATTTCCTAAGTTGCAGAAAAATCTTTTTTTTAACTATTAAATAAGCTAAGAAATACAGTTACTTTTTGTTTCTGTTGCAGAGAAAATGACTTTTAAATATATTTCCATTACTGATAGCAATGCATCCTAAACATCTTTATTCACGTTCCTTGCTGTTATTGATATGTATTTTATTAATTTTTAAGTTACACATATGTAGAAACATTATGGCTTTTGGTTAAGAGAAATATTGAACAGTTTGACAACTTACTGTATGGAGATTTAAATTCCGCAATGTATTTTTCAGCTTATTGTAATTTTTCCCCATGGGAATCTCTGTCTTTAGCCATGGAGGTAGTCTTAACCTGAGGAAAATCAAAACAATCCATTAACAAATCGCACAGCGTTGAAGTTACTTTGCTCTATTACAATTCCTAGTTAAGAAATTTTCCCCCATAATCCAAGATTAACTCTTATAATTTCTGCCATAGGAGTAAGAAGAGAATCAAATTTAGGCTTGCTCAAACACTTCAGAAAACACTGACAATTGTATCTAACAGGGCACTATGCTTGAGTGAACCTTTTACAAAGGTATAAAGTAACACCATCCTAATAAAAGAATAAGGAAGTTTTGAAAATCTCATTCCCCAATAAGTAATACTAACAAAAAATTCTGTATTTGTTCAGAGTAAGGAGAGAGTCCACAAGTGTACTTTCTGCTCTACTTTCTATTCTACATTTTGTGATGATTATTAAATGGAAAAACTCTAAAATTCGGAGTGAAGACTATGTAGCTTAAGGTTCCCCTTCACTTCCACCGACTTATGATCTAGAAATTGCTGGAGAGCAAAACAATTTGCCCTCTGCATGAGATTCCCTCACCATTCTTTTAAATTAAGGCCAGGTATGCACAGGTTATAAGTTCACTGATTAGGAGAAGCAACAAGTTAGATTATCAACAAACAGTAACAATGAAAAACTGATAAGTTTATCAAGGTCTAATAGACTAGTAGCAAGGTAATACACCTTCACTTTCTGAAGAAATTTGATGGTGGAGAGAAAATAGGAGATGGAAATTAGGAGGGTTAAGTTTTAGGAAGGATGAAGGAAAACTGTCAAAGGGCATAGAAAAAAGAAAAGGATTCCAGCAATTTCACCTACTTACCTGTTTAATGTCTGTTATCACTTCTCTCTAATGACTTTAAGCTAAATTTAAGAAGTCTGATTAAAAATATACTCTAAGGCTTGCTTATATCTAAAAATAATGCATGATGAAGGAATGGGACATTAAAATTATCTCAAAATTTCAATTACCGTTCTCCTTTCTGGCGTTTTAAGTTTCCTTTATAGTCATCCCAGGTACTCTTGTCTGCAAGATCACCAGATACAAAATCTTGAAGGTCTGGTCCATTCTGCAAAAATTCCTTTTTTTTATCTGTCAAGGAACTTACTGCTCTCACTGGACTGCATAAATATTTTCCAAATACCTAAAGAGTTTATCATGACATTTAGTAGGGCTTGGAAAAAATTTACTTTTAAGCTATTTAATAACCCTTATCTTCCCCCCCCCCGCCCCCCCCAAAACAACCCAAAATAGATCGAAGCATGCTCAAATCCCCTATATAAAATGGCGCAGATCAATGCATACAGTCCACCCTCCCTATGTGGACTCCCCAACTGCAGATTGAAAACAGTACAGGTATTTATTGGGAAAGAAAAAAGGGTATAAGTGGATCTCCTTCCCCCCACCGCCCCCCGACAATTCAGAGCCATGTTGTGCAAGGGTCAGTTGTATACATCTGTTGACCATAAGAAACCATTGGCTTCTAGATCTGAATACAAATGTGACAAGATGGCCAAATACTATAAGATTCATGAATCAGTACATGTAACGCAAAAGAACTTTCAACAATTCAAAAAGGGTGCTGCACGATTGTTACTCCAGTCGTCCACGTCTCCCGCTAAAGCCTAGAGCACAGGTTTGTGTTCCCAGCGTCCAGAGTGTTGTCCAGTACATAGTAAGAGCCCAACACAAAGTAATAATTTGGGGTGCTCATGGCTCCTATAGAGCTCCAAAAAAATGCAGGGTAAAGATAATTGATAAGCAGAAAAAAAGCTCAGTGCCGGCCAGAGAACCTTACAAACTAACCAATACCAGAGACTCCATCTCATGGGTGAGTAGGGAGAATTAAATGAAAAAAGTTTAGAACAGGTGCCTGGATAGAACTAACGGCTCAGTAAGTGCTGGCCTTATTATTGGGCATTCTGAAGCAATGGGAGCCCCCACCCCACGCCTGCACCCTACTCGCTCCGCCGCTCACCCGGGGCCGCACGGAGCGGGCTACGTTCCCGCAGCGTAGCGACATCCTCTCTTGTTTTCTCGCAGGGTCGAGGGATCACTAATTCCCGGGAAAAAGACAGACAAGACGTCGCATAGTTTATGACAGAGACCCTGAGCCACCACTAACCCGTTGGAACTTGAGCTGCCTTGCGATTGGTTGCTTTCGCCTAGTGTCGTCGCGCGCTGAAGACGCCATACGCAGGGCCCTTACGGCTACAAGAACGTGATGACGAAAGACGTTCTCTCTTTGCTGAATCTACTGCGAGGTGAGGATGTGGGAATAGTTGGTGGGCCCTGGGAATCTGAAGCCATCGTCGCGGAAAAGCCAGCGGCGAGCCTGGGGCTCTCGGAGCTTTTATCCTGGTTGTCCCCCTGCGCGGCGAGCGCCATATGCATTTGGTGGCGCAGGGATTCGACCCCTGTGCTGGGCTTTTAGGCCTACCCCGCCCCTCAGCCTTGCCGGGATGGCGCCTCCCTGATAGGGCTCCCAGGGTTGCGCTGAGCGAGAGTTCGCCGGCTGGCGGGCCTCGTGACACCGCTTAGTAGTTGCTCCTTGCAGGGCAGAGCGCACCGGCGGCCGCTCTCCGTGTCGGTCTTCCTTTACCTTCCCCGGGATTTTTGCCTGCCGGTCTCCGGTAGGAGAGAAGCTCTGGGCGGGGTACTTGGGTGGAAAACAAGCCTCCGCTCGCTTGCTTATCCCAAATGTTTGTATTTCAGGATGAAGACCATTCTCAGCAATCAGACTGTGGACATTCCAGAAAATGGTACGTGACTTAATAATTAGCCTTTTTTTTTTTTTTTTGCGTCTGTATTGCATGTTTTTGACCTCATTCAGAGGCCTTACAAATGCATTCTCTCTTAGTGGACATCACTCTGAAGGGACGCACAGTTATTGTGAAGGGCCCCAGAGGCACCCTGCGGAGGGACTTCAATCACATCAATGTAGAACTCAGTCTCCTTGGAAAGAAGAAGAAGAGGGTGAGTTTTTGTTTGTTTTTTTTTGACACCTTAATTGCATGTTTGGAAAGTTGTGATTTAATAACACCAAAATTGGTTCTTTAAACATTAAAGAGGTTTAATGTTTTAGCTTAAATTTGGTTTCCAAATTGTTGCTAGCTTTGGTGTTAGCGTTTTAGCAAAGTTTGAAAACGGAATTCTGAGTAGAGTGGATTATAAAATTCAATACTGGTAGTTATCGTTAGTGGCAGGTCTTAATACTATTACAGGTTAGGTTTATTTTCCTCGTGATTGTTTTGTAAGAATCTTAGGAACGAGGCAGTAGACTTTTAAACCGAGTATTTTAGATTTCTAGAAAGGAAGTTTGATGCAACTTGTACAAAAATAAGCGTTTCTGGGTTGTCACTCCTTTGTGAAAGTGTGTTCCTGTGACAAGTAATAGAAAGTTAATTATTGAAGGCTTTATATGTGGTTGCATTTTCCCAGTTGAAAATCATGTACTTTAATAATGACATACTAAAATTTTGAGTTACTTTGTTTTCTTCCAAGCCTACTTATTCCAGGAAAGAATCGGCTAAAGTTTTTGTTCTTTTACAGCTTCGGGTTGACAAATGGTGGGGAAATAGAAAGGAACTGGCTACTGTTCGCACTATCTGTAGTCACGTACAGAACATGATCAAGGGTGTTACACTGGTAAGCAGACCCGTCAGACTACTTTGTTTAGGAAGGGGAGCTTTCTTGGCTGCACTTTATGCAATAGAAACGTCTACTGCAGAGAAGAGAAAACATGTAATTACTGAGATACTTGAATTCTAGAACATCTAGAATTTTTCAATTTTGGCATCCTTATCTTTAGGATTAAATGTGAGTAAAGACCAGATGGTCTTAGTATGTTGATGGTGTTTTTCACACAAAATTAGATTCATCTCTTCAGGATGCACTTTTTTTAATAGGAAATGTAGCATGTAAGGTAGGCTTTGAGGTTGGTATACCTCACCACCAAGGCCTGTAGGGATAGAAAAAGATGGATCTAATTTCTGAGCTCCCTGTCCATTTCCCTAAAAGCATGGTTGATGTCACTATTCTCTTTTTAAACTTTCCTCCCCCCCAGCCTTTAAGATAAAATTTATGCTTCTGCCTTTGCTGAAATACTGTTCATTAAAACTCAGCCTATCTAGAGTACCCCTATAATGGCACCCTGTACTTAATTAACTCCATTATAACCCTACCTTGTCATGTTTCTCCTTGCTCCCAAGCCAAGTTCTTTGAAGGCAGGGTATCCTTGCCTTCCTTGATATCCTCAATTATTGCCATCTGGCTGGCCTACCTTAGTAACTCAGTAAACGTTAGTCTAATGCCCAAGATGAAGGGCTTTGGTGTTATTAAAAGAAGCTACCATTGGAGCTGCTGGATGGCTCAATTGTTTAGAGCGGGAGCTCTCAACAAGGTTGCCAGTTCAATCCCCGCATGGGATGGTGGGCTGTGCCCCTTGCAACTGAGATTGAAACGACGACTGGACTTGGAGCTGAGCTGCGCCCTCCACAACTAGATTGAAGAACAATGACTTGGAGCTGATGGGCCCTGGAGAAACACTGTTCCCCTTTAAAAAAAAAGAAGAAGCTAGCATTGTTTACTGTAGGCTTATAGGAGGTAGTAAAATACCTTTTTTTTTTTAACTTTTATTTATTTCAAGTGTGTTTTCCAGGACCCATCAGCACCAAGTCAAGTAGTTGTTTCAGTGTAGTTGTGGAGGGCACAGCTCACAGTGGCCCATGTGGGGATTGAACCAGCAACCTCGTTAAGAGCACCGTGCTCTAACCAACGGAGCTAACCAGTCGTCCCTCCGGTTAATTAAGAATTAAAATAAATCTTAAGCGAGGAGACACTGAAAACAAATGTTTGTGTATAAAATTTTTGTTACGCTTGGTTCAGGTGACAGTTGTTATAAAATCTTGACAGTGAGTGCTATGTGAGGACTGTTTCATTTTTAAATAAGTATGATGTGAGCACCCTATAAAGTTTAAAAACTGGATTTCTTGTCTTTTAAATTTCTCAACATCGATAATTATTTACTTTAACATAGGGCTTCCGTTACAAGATGAGGTCTGTGTATGCTCACTTCCCCATCAACGTCGTTATTCAGGAGAATGGTTCTCTTGTTGAAATCCGAAATTTCTTGGGTGAAAAGTACATCCGCAGGGTTCGGATGAGGTCAGGTATGTGCATACCTTCAGATAAGATTCAGAAATTCTTCCTTTATAGTTGTGAGACATTGTGTTTTGGGTTGGCTATAAATGAAACTAGATTAATTTCAGAATTGTCTGTTTTCATTATACTTATAGTAACTTTGTGTTAATGAAGGCTTTACATACCAATTGCGGTTCCTGAAGGCTTTTTTTTATATATATATACACGTTGGGTAGTTGCAGAGCATGGTAGCTGTGTTTTTTAAAAAGGACCATTTAAATGGTGGTTAATAGCATAGACTGACTAGGTTCAGTTCACAGGTCTCATTAGCAACCTTGGGCAAATCACCTCTATGTAGCTCATTTTATTCATTGGTAAAATTAGGAACATCTTATGATTAAGTGAGTTACAATTGAAATGCACATGAAACAGTTCTTGTCTGCTACATAGTTAACACTGAAGCATTAGAAAATTTTAACATTGAATGCTTGATGCTTTTTTATTCCATTGAGGGGGGAAGTGAGGAGGAAGCGATTTTTAGTACCAGTTTAATGGCTCTACAGGAACAGTAGAAATAAACGATGCAAGCTTTGTTTAGCTAAATCACACTGGCTGAATACCATCATTGTCTCAAACTCCTTAATTGTATTACAGTCTGTAACACATTCATTTAAGCAGAAATACAAGATTTCAGACTAGATAAATCAGATCCTGTAAAACCAAAACTCGAGACATTTCATTTAATCTGGAATTTTAAAGGGCATAAGTTGCTATTTAAGTATTTTTAAATTAAGTATTTCCTCCGATTTCATGTTGACACTATGCAAATGCCCTCTCTCTTTTTAGGTGTTGCTTGTTCTGTATCTCAAGCCCAGAAAGATGAGTTAATTCTTGAAGGAAATGACATTGAACTTGTATCAAATTCAGGTTCGTGTGTTTATTCCTACAAAATTTTGTGTAAATTTGTAGTTGAATGCATGCTGTTCATTTTGGGAGCTTTTTTGTATTGTGGAAATTAAATCAAAAACTATCCCAAAGATTCAGGTTTTCTAAGTGTAAAATATTTTTTATATTTATGTTAAAATAAGTTTCTTTTTAAGGTAGGTTTGGCTGATAAAGTAATTGCCTTATCTTTGTCACTCTTAAAGCTGCTTTGATTCAACAAGCCACAACAGTTAAAAACAAGGACATCAGAAAATTTTTGGATGGTATCTATGTTTCTGAAAAAGGAACAGTTCAGCAGGCTGATGAATAAGGTGTAAGGTAGGTCTTAAGTTTTATTACTGCTTTATTTGGGTGTCTCAATTTACTAACAGACTTAGATTAGCGTTGTAGTGGCAGAAAATAAAGAATTGCATCAGAAACAGTAAATTTGGCAGAATAAGATGGGATTGATGCATGTTTTTAATATGAACCAGTAAGTGATAAAGTATATTTTAGATTAAAGTTGGCCTTTTCTGGGCAAGGGTATGGATGGAGATTTACAGGCATTTTTATTTCTTTTTACAGTTGTCCAGCTACAGAAGCACCAAGACGTCAAGACACCGAGCGAATCTGAACTTTGTGATATTTTGAAGGCACAATAAAAGACATGTATTGATTTGGGACTTTTTTCTTAAACTGATTATAATTTCCAGGTACTTGGCAGGTAAACAGTTAAGTAAATTCCAACGTGCTGAAAACAGTAACAGAAGGAACAGAACAATTTATTCTAGTAAGACTTCCTGGGAGAAATGACTTGAATCTGGTTTTTTTGAAGGCATATCAAGGGTATTTCAGGCAAGAAGAATATGGTATCAGTGATAAGCAACACTGTGGCTGTTAATTATCAGATGCAGAATTTGGGGGGATGTTCATGCAGAGGCATGAATTTGAATATTTGTGAGACAAGTGTGCCTGAGTCAGTTGTCTGTGTGCCACTAACTTGGGAAGAAGCAGTGGGAAGAATAAGGTGCTCACTGCCTTAGCAGGCGTTAGAAGATGCAGTTGTGTTCCTGATGAACCTGGTATCTGTGGTCCAAGGTCTTCAGTGGTACCCTCTACCCTCCCTCAGCCATTTACTCCCGTATCCTAGTCCTTGATATTTTTAAAAACTGATAACTCTTTCATAATCTCTTAATTCCATGTGTTATACTTGAAGTATATGTTTGGTTTGATGATTATAACGGTTAAAATTTTTTCAAATGGATGAAATGATAAATCTAGGATTTGCTTTGAAATACTTCTGGTGTCGGGTGGGGGTAGGGATTGGGTAGGGTTGTACTAGGCGAAACAAGTTACTTATAAATTTATTGATACTGAATGGGGATTCACTATACTGTGGCTACTTAACATAGTGTTGAAATTTTTCATAATGTGGAAATGAATCAAAAAGCCCTGTACATTTCATCTGGATTAGTATAATAACTTTTTTTTTTTTTAAATTGGGGAACTTTTTCCAGGACCCATCAGCTCCATGTCAAGTCGTTTTCAATCTAGTTGGGGGTGCAGCTCAGCTCCAAGTCAAATTGTTTTTAATCTAGTTGGGGGTGCAGCTCACTGGCCCCTATGGGAATTGAACCGGCAACCTCGGTATTATGAGCACTGCTCTCTAACCACTGAGCAAACGGGCCGCCCAGTGTAATAACCTTTTAACTGGTAACGTTTGCTCCTCTTTCTCCCATGTTTTCAGCAGCAGCCAGAATGTATTTTTCAAACTCAACTCCCTCTTAACCTTTCTGATACACTGACTGAGCAGACCTTCCTGTTCATCAGTATCACTGCCTCAACGCCTTCAAGTTGTGTTGCCCCTTGGAGCGGCCACTTCAAGTTTGTAGTCAAATGTTTTCAGTGAAGCCCACTTTGACCGTGCTACTAATAGTGCTCTCTCATTTTTTTTGCTGCTATAATGGAACCTTCATGAGGGTTCAGTCTTTTCTACAGAGGGATAGTCTTAAGTATCTGGAACAGTGCTTGACACATAGCTATTTGCGAAGTGAATGGTACCCAGTTTGCCAGGGAGGTGCAAGTTATAAAGACCCACAGCAATAACAGTGGGACTGGAAAGATGTTTTGGAAGGTTTAAATGGGATTTCAAAGCTGAATGTGAGGAAGAAATTTTCAAGGGACTATCAGAGGTTAAGAGGTGTTAATATTGAAAGTGTCAGTATTAACTTCAATATAAAGACCCACAGCAATATACCATGTCTCCACGAAAAATAAGACCTAACTGGAAAATAAACCCTAGCATGATTTTTTTTCAGGATGACATCCCCTGAACATAAACCCTAATGCATCTTTTGGAGCAAAAATTAATAAGACCCAGTCTTATTTGAGGGAAACGGTAGGTGTCAATAGCAGCTGTGAGAGTAGATGTGATTTCTCTAAGAGTGAAGGTGGGTTGGTATGCTGGGTGAGAACTTTATAGGCGGTAACTTGGGAGAGGTTGGTTGTAGCTAAGGAGTGATTCCATTTAATAACTTAGATACGGTAAATGAAAGTCTGGTTTCCCCAGAGAAGACTTCCATGTCGTCTGTGTCTACTATGGGTAAACTTTTGTGTGTTATGCTCCTAACATTGAGGTGTAGGAGTCCACATTTTATAATGAGAAAACACTCAGAAATAATCCAGTTGACCCACATCATGGGAGCATGGGGGAGGCAGTGTTGGGGCAGCACCCAGTTGCAACACCAAACCTATTCACATTCCACAGTTCTTAAAATTGACTAAAGTGTTACCAGTTTATTTGGAATAAATTACCTTGAGAATTAACCAGTCACAATGTACTGACCTAATTTTCCAGAAACTTTTAAACAGTTTTAAGATAGTTCCATGTGTGTGTGTACATATATATGTGTGTGTGTGTGTGTAACACACGTGTATAAATATATATACACATACATACACATACATATACCGTGTTAACCCCCAAAATAAGACCTAGCCAGACCAGCAGCTCGAATGCATCTTCTGGAGCAAAAATTAATGTAAGATAAGACCGGGTCTTATATTAATTTTTGCTCCAGAAGACGCATTTGAGGTGATGGTCCGGCTAGGTCTTATTTTTGGGGAAACGGTACGTGTATCAAAGACTTGTTAGTGAAAGAGTTATATTGAATAAAAGTGTAACATAAGATAGACTTCAAGGTTTTTTCCAACAAGTCTCAGAAAAACTTTGTTCTAAAGGTCTTATCCTGTCAAAAGCTGTCAACAGTTTCTAATGGACCCTTTATGATTTTTAAATGAGTTTAGGATAAATCTGAGTAGTAAGTATAATCGATCATAAGACAGATTGTTTACCTAAGGATTCTTCAGTGGTGATGGCTTAAAAAACATTAGGTTGGTACAAAAGTTATTGTGGTTTTCGCAATTGCTTTTAACCTTTTAAACCACAATTACTTTTGGCACTAACCTAATAGTAAAGTAATTCCCAAGTGGCGGAAAGGGAGGACTGTAAGCACTGGGTTTGGGATTTTAATATTTGGGAGCGTTATGGCAAGGCAGCAAGTTAGAAAAAGGAGGATGTAAGTTTTAAGCTTGAGCTCTAACTGGAAAGACATTAAAAAGTGATGCTTACGGACTTGTAAACCATGAATATAAGATACAAATAGCACAAAAAAGAGACCAGAAAAGCAAAACTTAAATTTAATTCCAAATCTTTGTTATTTGTAGGTAAATATGCACTTCTTTTTCAAAACCTTGGATGTTACAGATCTTAAGTTGGGAATGAGTTAACTGATACTTCTGTAGTAATCACTGGAAGTCTGGGTCAGTGAATCCATGTGGTATGAAGGGGGAAAAAACAGCCAAGTGATTCTTACTGAAATATATCTGTGTAGTTTATACCAGACCTGACAATTAAGTTCGGGAACTCATCCCAGAAAAAGTGCTACATCATTGCTGAATATCACTACGGTCCCTTTCAAAGTACTCCCCTTGGGAAGCTATGCACCCACACCAGCGCCTAGTCCACTCTTCAAAGCAATTTTGGAACTCTTTTTCTGCAATGGCCATCAGAACTGTTGTATTACCCTTGATGTCCTGAATGTCATCAAAATGTCTCTTCCTTTCAACATTCCCTTTGGGTAAAGAAAGAAGCCATTGGGGGCCAGAAAGGTAAGTAGGGAGGGTGTTCTAATACAGTTACTGTTTACTGGCTAAAAACTCCCTCAGTGCCATGTGAGCTGGTGCATTTTTGTGATGCAAGAGCCATGAATTGATGAAAAGTTCAGGTTATCTAACTTTCATGCAAACTTTTCAGCACTTCCAAATAGTAAACTTGGTTAACTGTCCAGTTGGTACAAATTTATAATGAATAATCCCTCTGATGATCTAAAAAGGTTAGCAACATCATTGCAACAAGTTCTTGAACTTAATTGTCAGACTGAGTATATTAAAAACAGTTGACCAGTTATTGTAATTTTGTATAGCCTCAGGTCCACTTAGTGAGTTCTCAAAGAGAAAATACCAAAAATTCCTTGGAAAGGCTAACCTAGAAACTACTATGATTGGAGGAGTGAGTACAGTGGGGGCAAGGAGAACAGAAAAAGAAAACAAGCAAAATTTTAGTATTTTGCCAGCCAAATAAATTTATTTCTCATTCGTTTGCAATTACTCGAACAATTATGTTACCTCTACAGTATCATTGAAAAACATTGCTATTCATTATCACTTAGAATCTTATATCTATGAAATTAGGCTTCTGACATAATAGGTGGACCCAGAAAACAAATCACAACTGCCTTAGAGTAGCTTCCTACCAAGGCTTTTTGAACCAAAGAGTTTTTCTTTGACTTTCAACAAAGTCTAAATTCCTGCAGAGGGTGGATAGTGACTAGCTACTGTGTGCAATGGGTTATTTAAGTGTTGATTAACCTAAAGAAACAATCCGTATAAATGGGTTTACATTCAAGATTTCTGACAATGGTTCACTGAACAAATCTTAAGTACAGAGTTCAAGAAAGTCAAACTCCTAAGTACAGATTTAAGGATTTACTTTATCCCAGTTTCAAAAGGTCCAATGTAAAAAGTTAACTCATTCAGACCAACATTCGGAATTGCATCAAGAGTCAACAGTTGCTGGGTCCAGATATGGCAGCATACTACGCCTTGAGAGGTCGAGCCATCTGTGCTATATAGTATCTTCACAGGCATTTGTGTCTAGCTCTCTAATCTTAGTACTCTTACCTTTCCATGAAGTGAGTTTTGGAAGTTAACCTTATTTTTAAAAAATCAGATCTGATAAAAGACCTCAGAATTAGGTGCTTTATAAATACTTGATAATTTTCTTTTCTACTGAGAAAAACTAAAGGATTGATGTGCCTAAGAGTGCTGTAACTGGCTATAGATAAGCACTGTTTATCCTACTGTGTTTTTTCCTTTCCATTTGAGAATCACTCTGTCTTAAAGGGGAAAGCACCTTCTTAGAAGTGACAGAATATAGCACTATCCAGTGTTAAGAGTTTTAAATCTCTGGTATGGAGTATAACAAAAAGTTGCACTTTTTCAAAAATTTCTTTTATGCTAAGTAGCTATAGGTATTTATAAAAGATAGCTAGGGGGTGGCCGGTTAGCTCTGTTGGTTAGACCATGGTGCTGATAACACCAAGGTTGTTGGTTCGATCCCTGCATGGGCCACTGTGAGCTGCACCCTCCTTAAAAAAAAAGATAGCTAGAGAGGAATGATGGAAAACAGCTCATCAGACGTCATGAAGTAATGTATCATAATCCTTATAGTTACCTGTCTACTAGCCTTTATCTTTATATCCAAGAATTCACTGTCGTCAACAGTAAACACCTAAGGGAAAATTCATTTGAAGCACACAGCAGAGACATTGTCATGACCTGGGCTACCACAAACCGTCTTCTACGATATAGGCATATCTTTTGAGTCACTGGTGTATGGAACCAGAGTGAATTTTGAAACTTTGTCATGCAAACAGAAATAGGGTCAGTTTAGCTAAGAACTTTCGTGTGGGTTTCCTCTAATGGTATATGTTGTAAGTTTGTTTTCCAAAATGTTCTTCTCTTTCGCTTATGAAAAATGACAATTGATAAAAGTAGAACCAGGGTGGAGAAGAAGCAACAACTAAAGAATATCAGTGGTGTCTTATGCGCAAAAAATAAGCAGGTAGTGCACTCCGTGTTTACTTGCATCTGGCTGCATATATGACTGCTGTTCTCAGAGGGGAAGCCACTGTTGTTGATGAGGTGGTTGTAAAACTGAATTGAGGACTTTGCTTTGAAATCAGATGTGAAGAATCCAAATTTGCGCTTAGATTTTTCTTCAGTCAGTTTGAATGCATAATAGCCTTTGATTTTGACTTTATCAATCAGGTATGCTGAAAAATATCAGAAATGAACATTATCAATCACAACTATAAAATATCTTTGAAAAAGAAATGTTTTCATTGAAACAAGGTAAACATGTCCATAAGTGATTTTCCTTAAAGGGCTTTTTGACATTCTTCTATAATTGATATTAAGGTGAAAATATGTGTAATAATTTAAGTTTAAATTTTGAAGTCTTACTTTGATGCATATATAATATAAAAATATCCGGGGGGGGGGAGCAAATTTAAGAATTAGAGGTATGAAGGTCAAAGGACTGTCACTTTTGATCATAGGGTCACAGCAGGAAAATCTTGCTTATTTGGTCTGCTTCCAAACCTCAGATATGCCCTTGGTGCTGCCAATAACCGCACTTGGTTTCCCCAAATCACTCACTCTGTCCTGTTTTCATCTTTTCTATGTCCTCAAACTTACAGCACCTCCTTTGTCATCCTTGCTTTAAAGTGATGACCTTCCTACTTCACTGAAAAACAAGCACTCAGGGCACTTCTCCAATCTCTCACAATCACATCTACCTGCCTACTGACTAAACATGCTGTAACTTCTGGTATCTTAAAAGCACTCACTTCCCTTGATTACACATCCTCTAGTTACCTTTCACAGGATTAGCTCCTGTTCAGTCTCTTACTGATTTCTCATCTCCGACCTCTGAAGTTTGAAGTGTCCTAGGACTCTGCCCCTTCTCTATGGTTGCTCCCTCAGCGATTTCATTGAGCCCTATTTTTAAAAATCCATTTGCTCTTGAGTCCCAAATTTGTATCTCAGCCCCAGACCTCTCCTCTGAACCTGAGACTCTTGTATCTATTAGCCTACTTGGCATCTAATTGGCTCTCTAATGGGCATCTCAGACCACCTGTGCAACACCAAAACAACTCTTCCAAAAGCCTGTGCCTACCAGTCTCCCCCAACCTGGTAAATGGCCACTTCATTCTTTTATTTAAACCAAAACCTTGGAATCATTTTTCACTTTTATCTCACACCCCACACCCAATCCTGTTGACTTTATCTTCAAACTATATTCAGAATCTAGCCACTTCTCACCATCTTCTCTGCACAATGTTTTTTGGCTAGTGTCTAAGGAATTTGACAGCAGCACTAATATCATATATGCCCTAGCGGGAAAAATGAGCCTTTTTTCCTTAAAAATGAAAATTTAAAATACCCAGCGTCGTCGTAGATAAAGTACGCTTATTGTACTCTTACTTTGGATTCCCCAACTTTCTGGTTCCAAACGTAGTTACAGTCCTAGTATTGCTTGAGCCTGGGGCTTGGGGCTGGGGATGAGGGTCTGCCCCGTGTGGCGAAGCAGGGCCCCTGGCCGGGGTGCGGAGGCCGGAAAGGCGGAGAACGCGAGCGAAGGTTTGCGACGTTCGATGCAGACCCTTTCTCCCGGGGTGCGGGGGAGGTGGGGGGACGCCTTTTAACCAGTGCGTAGGAACCAGGGAACAGTGCTGAGGCTCAGGTACACGAGAAACAGTCCTGAGGGCTTAGGCCTTGGCTGGCAAAGGACTGCACCCCCACCCCATTTCCAATTCTAGACTTACCTCCGCGCCAACTGTACAAGCAGACCCTCATTCCAAGCCCCGCGCCCCGGGGCTCAAGCAATACCAGGACTGTAACTGCATTTGGAAGCAGAAAGTGGGGGAATCCAAAATAAGAGAATACGATAACCTGCTTTACTACGAGGGTGGGTATTTCAAATTTTTGTTTTCTAAGGAAAAAGGCTGCCGCAGGCGAGCAGTTCGCATCAGTACCGCCCCCCTGCACAGGATATCCATGTTAGGAAGAGGCTTCAATTTCCAGTACTATTGCAGTCTGGGGTGAACTATCTCCAAAGTCGCGATCCGCGACATCCCTAAGAGCCAGATTGCTAAACACTCATAAGAAAAAGAAACCACAAGACGGGGCATGGAACTATGGGGGTGGCGGAGGTGGTAAGGACGCGGCAAACGCGGCAAGGAGGCC
The DNA here is from genome assembly GCF_057876585.1 of Rhinolophus sinicus. Lineage (NCBI taxonomy): Eukaryota > Metazoa > Chordata > Mammalia > Chiroptera > Rhinolophidae > Rhinolophus > Rhinolophus sinicus. Next base: position 142,152,976 of record NC_142501.1, read on the forward strand.
GCAGAAGGTCGTTCGCCACCCCTCCAATGTCCGCAATGGTTGCGCCGTGACGTCGCTGGGCTTAGTCATAACACGCTGTTATAAAAACGCTGCGGCTTGTGCTCCAACCATAACTGCAGCGGGCAGCGGAGAAGCCGGGGCGGAGCGGGCGGCCGCGGCGGACAAGCGGTGACCGCGTGCCTACCCAGCTCTGCCCCTCAGCCCCTCGCCCTGGCTTTGAGAACAACACGGTCAGTGATGTTTGCTTCAACGCTCACTACGAGGTGTCATCCTCCTGCTGCCACAGCGTCTCCCTGGCCGAGGGACAGTCCTATAACCACTCCAGCTTGGGCTCTCCTGTCAAGGCGCAGGTAAGGCTGGCTTTGCGCCACTCAAGGCCTGGGGCTCAGCGTCACCAGGAAGGAAGCACCGGGTGGGACTCTCAGGAAGACTAGTCAGGTACCTGTTTCGCTGGGGATGGAGGCTGTCCGGGCCCGAGCAGCCCTATCTCGGGAGCTCGGACTTGTTCCGAGTGCATCCATGCTTGTATAGTAAAAATCAGTGTCTGCCCACCCCGCTCCCCACTCATTCTGAGCTGTCTTCAATCCTGCACTCGTCACTGGTCTCTGACATTAACTGAGGCATACGTGTCCCAAGCAAAGACTTGCAAACTTACCATCTCCACTTTTAATAACCTGATCCAACCCACCATTATCTGTTACCTACGAGTAGACTAGTACAATCACCGTTTCTGTTTTGCTCCTTTACAGTTGACAAGAGTAAAATTTTGAGATATCCTAAATTAAATTACATCTGGACAATGGGAAGAAGAGACAAGGAGTTTGGTCAGCTAACAAAGCCAAAACCAACCAAAGATTGCTCACATTCCTAAATGTATATTGAAACTTTGAATCAAATTCCAGGTGGCTAGTTCAGCTCTTATCTAAAAAGGGATGCCGATCGCCAGACTCCACCGCATCTTGCTTATATATGAACTTTCTGGATTGTTGTCCACAACCAATCCAGAAGCATCAAATACTTCCTTACGGACTATGCACCTATCCCATAACTGTCTCCACTTCACTTTCGCACCCTCGTTTATCTATAGCCAATGTAAATTCAAAACAATTTACATCTTTCTTCCCTCAAACCCACTGTATAAAAATCTCAGTCAGCTCCAAGGTGGTGGACATGTCTGTCTTTTCCATGTAGCACTGCTGGTGGTGGTTCAGGCTGCATGCCCCACTATCTGTCCTTTTTCTGGCCAGCATATGGCTCAAGAAACCCTTTCAGAAGAGCTTTCAGCCATGAAAGGTTTGGTTTGACATAATGTATTTACAAAAGAGCAGCCAGAGTGATTATTTTAAAGTGCTAAGTTAGATCATGTCACCCTTCTTTTAAAAACCTTCCAGAACCTTTCTATTTCACTCAGTGTGAGACCCAGAATTCCTGACCTGCGTCTTCCTTTACCTCCCTGGCCTCATCTTTTCTTTACTTCCCCCCTTGCTCATTCTTCTCTACACTCTGACATCCTTCCTTATCCTCACACAGGCCAGGCATGCTCCACATCAGGGTTTCTGCATTTGGTATTCCCTCACCTGGAACACTGTTTCCAAATAACTGCATTGGTTTGCTGCGTCACCGCTCCAGATCTTTGAAGACTTCCCTAACCACTCTATTTAGAGTTGTAATCACTCTCCTTTCTCCCACCCCTGGGGACCCTCTTCCCTGCTCTATTTTATTTCTATAGACCTTTTCACTTCTGACACACTATATCTTATCTGTTTGTTGACTCTTAATCCATAAAAATATAAGCTCCATAAGGACAGTAGTAATTATTTTGTTCAGTGGTAATTATAGTGCCCAGGACAATTTTTGCCCATATTAGATGATCAATGAGTATTGTTAAATGAGTAAATTTCTGGGAACTTTTTGCTGCTTCAACAAATCAATCAGGAACATTTAAAATTAAGATTTAAAGAATGATAATAGCCAATGGTGGGAAGAGTATATGAGATAAGTACTCTTAAACACTGCTGTTTATAATGTTTGACTAATAATTCCATATTGGTTAATCCATCCTAAGGAGATAATCAGAAATGAAGACAAAGATTTATACTTGTGTACAAAGATACCTATTTTTTTAGTAGTTAAAAAAAGAAATCTAAATATTAAACATTAGAGGAATGGTTAAATAGATGGAGACATGGCCATATAATGAGATATTAAGTAATCATTAAAATAATGTTAACAAGGAACATGGAATACATTAAAATGTGATATTGAGAAAATGTTGGATACAAGACTACTATGGCATGAGCTCAGTTGCATTAAAAATGTCTAGCAAGCACAAGTCTAGGTGTTTGGGGGAGTCAGATTTTGGGTGATTATTTCCTTCCTTCCTTCCTTCCTTCCTTCCTTCCTTCCTTCCTTCCTTCCTTCCTTCCTTCCTTCCTTCCTTCCTCTCTCTCTCTCTCTCTCTCTGTCTCTCTCTGTCTCTCTCTCTCTTTCTAATACTTTTCTATACTTGCCAAATTTTCCTAATAAGCTGACACTGTCACTAATGAGCCTATTCCATTCCCCTCATTTTTTTATTCACATTAGCTGGAAATGTCATGCTTCACTGTATCTGAAATGGCCCACGAACCTCACCTTTCAAGGCCTCCTGAATGTATTTCTCCAAGTAGTACTTTCGGAGTTCATCATTTTCCAGAGATTGGTCGTCGATGCCATTGGCTGTGATGTAAACATCCATGTCTCCATAGTTCCTTTGCATCCAGCTCAGCACCTTTCGCTGCCCCCAGGGCAGCACAGCCAGGCGGGTGGGGGAGCTCAGGCAGGTGATGTCCTGCAGAAACTGCACGTCCCTGTCCGCGGTGTAGCGGCTGCTGTTCTGGCGCGCGTACATCACGTACCTGGTGGTGAAGTGGTTCAGGGCATAGAAGTCGGCCGCGCCCTTGACCAGCCTACTTTCCTCCTTGGTGAACTGAGGCAACGTGGAGCGCGACAGGCCTTGCTGTTTCTTGAGGGCGATGTACTCCCTCATGGCCGGCGGGTAGTCTCCGGTCTTGAAGAGGGGTTCTGCAAACCAGGCGATTTCGAACTGTAGGAAGCGCTCGGCCGCCTGCCAGTGCGAGCCCGCGTAGGGGTTGGCGGGTTCCGCCCAGTCCGCGTGCAGAGACACCGACACTGCCCCCTGCTGCGCGGGCCTGTACTGCCGGTCGTAGAGGTGCCAGGCTAGGGCGTGGGCGATCAGCAGGTTGTGGGCGGCCCTGTAGGTGTCATTACTAGTGCGTCTGTAGATGTCACTCAGCCGATTGGGCTCGTTGATGGTGATCCAGAGCTTCACCAGGTCTCCCAGCTCTTGGAAGCACAGCCCGGCATAGTCCTGGAAGGCCTTGGCTGTCGATGGGTTCAGCCATCCTCCACTCTGCAGCAGCGGCGTGGGGAGGCCTAGGTGGGCGTGGGTCGGGTAGTGCAATGTGACCATTGTGGAAATATTGAACTTCAGTCCCTCACTGACCATACACCTGTAGTACCTCAGAGCTTGTCGGTTAACTATGGACAGGTTGCCATTGGGAAGGATTGAGGGCCAGTCCAGAGCAAACCGGTAGTGGGTGACTTTCATTCTTGCCAACATATCAAGTGTTCTTCTGATACTGAAAAAATCCGTGCATTGACGTGGCCGTGTTTTCAGCCTCACTCCTTCCACTTGGTACAACAGTCTGTTGCCTGTCATATTCCACACATACAGGTGAGGATCGGTGAACTGTGGGGTGGAAGCCACCAATTCTGGCTGTGAAAAACAAGAACATTCAGGTTAAGCTTGTTCTGGTGGACAGGCTCTTACCGTGTTTCCTCGAAAATGAGACCTAGCTGGACCATCAGCTCTAATGCGTCTGTTGGAGCAAAAATTAATATAAGACCCAGTATTATTTTACTATAAGACTGGGTATAATATAATGTAATACTAGGTCTTATATTAATTTTTGCTCCATCAGACGCATTAGAGCTGATGGTCCGGGTAGGTCTCATTTTCAGGGAAACATAGTATAGCATACATCATCAGAGAGGGAAAAGAGCCTCTTACTGACAACAGAGAAAATAAATGATGCGTATGTCCTACCTGTGTGTCCCAGCTGACCTGGAGATGTCAGAGAAAAGGCCTGATGGATTATTCTCCCTCTCAGCCCGTGAAATTTCCCAGGGAGACCAGAAACTAGGGCCTGGCTTGAAAAATAAGCCATTTTACAGAAAACACTGAGAAACTGTTTTCCAGTTTATTCATCCTAAAAATCTAGGTCATACCCTGGGGTTTCCCGTGATTCTGTTCAAGTGCATCAGGATATTGGCTTGGTACCCTCAATTGAAAGGAATCATGAAAGATGGACTTTTCAAACCCTGCCATAAATTGAAGGCAAAATTAAAATTCCAGTGGTAGGGATTTCACTGAGAACAGCACTTTTGGTTAGAGAAGGCTGGTTGAACCCAGCCACAGTTTCTAAAAGAAACCAGTGGGATCAGGTAGGAAATGACCCTTTGCATTTGCTGAATGCAACTCCCTAATGCCTCCTATTTGAAAAGTCCGAGTGATATGGTCACATGTGCATCATTATGTTCTCCCCCACTCACGTGCCTATGAGTACACATCATGTATTCATCCAACAGGAGAATACTGAACACCATTTTTATGCAAGGTACCTGGATTATGAGTGGAAAGGACAGTAAAATATTCTCCAGACACGCACACCTTGACTCTTAGATCTGATGGTGTCTCATTCCCTGCCCCGTCCACCAAGGAAACAGCCCTGGACTCCTGTTCTACTTCTGCCCCTTTGAAACTCAGACTTTGCAGCTTTACATAGTGACGGAGCAATCTCACCCACCTCATAGGTGTGCTGTGCTCTGTCAACTTTAAAGCACTCTACAAACAAGGTAGACATGACTTGGGTTTAGTTTTCCCTGGTTGCAATCATAGCTAGGCCCTTGAGTCTAAATTAAAACAGCAGAGGGCTTAAGAAAAAAAGCATTTCTAAATTCAAATTAATAAGAGAAACTAAGAGTTTTAAAAACAACTTATTTTAAAGTACTTTTTCTTCCCATGGCTGAATTTAAGTGCATCTGGAAAAAAATGATAACCTTTGGTAAATATTTTCCCTCTAATTGTTTTCTCATGTGTCATCTTTCATAGTCTAATTACAAAACCATATCACGGCTCACTTGCCATCTGTCAACCAGTTATCTAGAACATTAAACTGAGAGAACACTGATCAGATGATCTTGAAGTTAAATTTGTATATAATTATTTGAGTAAAATCCTCCTAGCCTAGAAAGCCAGTTTCAGTGTTTTGAAACATCAGAGAATCATGGTATTGAAAAGATATTTACAATGGGCAATCTGACCATCAGGTAAGGCAAGATCAAATGAAAATCTGTTTTACTTTTAAAAACCTTCAGAAAGCATTAGTCTTAGCAAGTGGGTGTGATTAATCTGCTAAGAGATCTAGTTAAAAATGATGCCCCTTGATCTCAACCCTAGTTCCCAGTGCTTGGTTCTAAAATTCTATTCTTTAGTATAAGGGTCTTGGGCTACCTGGAGAAATGGCTTTTTCCAGGTCTGGGGCAGGAAAAGAGTGAGGTGATGCTGGTACCGCTTGTGCCAGAAAAATAAAGAAGTGCTTGAAAACTGAAAAGGAAATTTTAAAAAGACAGGAGCAGTTTGAAGGAGCCCCATTGGCCAAATTTGGGATAATTTGAACATCAAAAGTTCTAATGAAACAATGACAACAGTGAGTTATAACACACTGAATTTAGAAGAGACCACCTTAGTGAGGTGATCGCATAGTAAGGTACAAAATGTTGAATCACTATATTGTACACCTGAACCTAATATAACCAATAGAATACTGTATACCAACTATACTTAAATTAAAAAATTAAAAAAAACCAAAACCTCATAAATGTAGAAGGAATAATCTAATTAGAAATTCACCATTTTGCGATCTATAAAATACTAATTCAAGCAAGATTCATAATCGATGTTAAGACCATTGGGTGAAATGTTGGGGAACAGGATAGTTATATGGTCTCAAAGTAGCACCATCAAATTACTTCTTATTTACAAATGGAAAAGTACCTTTCAATTAGGAGATCTGGCAAATGCCACCTTAACCAAGAAATCTAGTGGCTACTATTTCATCTGACATTTTAGTAATGAAACAAACTGACATCATGTGCCTTCTTGTGTGATGTGTTGGGAAATACACATCATCCATGTAGTGGTATATCCAGAAATAGTTAACTGAATCTGATAAAGGAACTATCAGAGAAATCCATGAGACATTCTATAAGCAACTGGCCCAGACTCTTCAAAAATGACAGTACCTTGAGTTTGGGGGACCGATTGTTCTGAATTAGAGAGACTAAAGATACATGACAGCCAATGTGTGATCCTTGTTTGTGATCAAATTTAAATATATATATATGACACTTTTGGGACATTAAGGAAATTTGAATATGGATTGTATGTTAGATATTGAATCAAAACCAAATTTCCTGAATTTGATACTATTATAATGAGGTAGGAGAATGTCCTTGTTCTTATGCGACACATGCTAAAATATTTTGGGGTGAAGTGTAATGAGGGCTACAACTTTTCAATGGTTCATAAAACAAAAAAACAGAGATAAAGCAAGTGTGGCAACGTGTTAACAACTGGTTAATTTTGCTGAGGGGAATATGGGTGTTTATTGTACGAGTTCGAAAATTTTCAAAACAATATTCAGAGGAGGAAAGAATGGTAAGAGCTTGGGGGAAAATAAGATGGGGGTATGTATAGGTCGGCATAGTAATATTTTTAATGTGTTACTTTCACTTTGTCAGCCTTCTTATAGAGGACATCTAGGTTTTGCCTACACATCACCTATACATACATCCTCCCGCTGATTTTCATAAAGCATCCTATTTTTTCTTGGCAAACCATTCATCCTCATTCTTAGTCCAACTTCAAGGGGAGCTGACTCCTTGCTGGGCTGCAGGTGTGAACATGAAACCCAGACCTGGTTGAATACAGAATTTCTTTCCCCTGACCCCAGTGATCAGCTTTTGCTCCTACTCAGCGTCGGAGTACAGTCCTCAGAATGGGGCAGACATTCACGCCGTCAATCTATGGGGAACAGATGGAGGTTTTCAAATGAAGCAGGAACTTGCAAGTTGGGTCATGCACAGGCAGGAACAGTTGTCTCTCCTGATCTCTCTTTTTGCTGGTGTGGGGACAGAGCCCCAAAGTGCAGTTTCCAGGCTCTCGGCCTCACGTGGAAAGGTGCTGGCTCAGGTAGTAAATGGCCATCAACTAGGATTGGATGGCCATCAGCTGTGGCTGGTTGGCCGTCAGCTGTAACCGGTGAGCCATTGGCCACTAATATAACTGCTGTGGCTATGCTAGCAGCAAATGCGGGCTAGCAAGAAGATGGTGGCTGAGCTAGCAAGAGCGGATTGCAGTTAGCACGTGAGGTTGGTTGTCAGAGAAGCGTATGGCAGGTTGCGGATCGTGTGGCTCCTGCCTCCTGTGTCTCCAACCCAGCCACCAGCAAGACTATAGTGGTATGACTCCCCTACCTATGGCTCCGTGGGTGTTCCTTTTTGGCCTCACCGTGTCCTGCAGTCTTATGTGAGGAGCGGGACCAGAGACCTCACATGACACCCTCCATGACATGGTCTGGAATTTTGGAAAATATAAACCTACTTGAAGTGGGAGGGAAAAGATGGCTGCCTGCCCATGCCGTGTGGAGGGGGAGATAGGAATGAAGTAGGTGGCTCTGTAGGGGACACGAACTGAAGGTGAGTCACTGTGTTTATATTACTGTCTGTATCTTTTCCCCTTTTATCATCCTGAGCCTTTACTAAAGTCTTGTTTAAATATCGACAGGGGTTGAAATTTGTAACCTGTGAACTTTGCCCAGTCAAGGTTTGAGCCCTTTGGTCTGGTCCCATCCTTTGTACATCTTGTTGTTTTCCATATGCTTCTCAAATACAGGCAATAGTGTCGTACTGTGAGGTCTTCTAGCATAGTGATCAGGAGACAGACAAATTTGGGTCACCTGGACAAATTATGGAACCTCCCTAAACTTCAGTTTCCTTGCCTGTAAAATGAGGGTTTTAAGACTAGCCAGAGAGAATGTGCGTGCATACAGCAGTTAAATGGTTGGCACATAATATGGGCTTATGCTATTATTTTGGAAAGAGCACTGTGCATCTGGAGGCTTGAGGGTTGCCTCTTACAGTTTTGCCTGTTACGCTGGGCAAGTCACTTAGGTCTCAATTATTAATTGATGCATCTCACTTTGCTCATCTATAAAACGAAGGATTTGGAATAGAGGATCCGTAGGGTCTCACTGGCTCTAAAGTTTACCTTACTCATTCACTACACACTGAGCACTTACCATGTGCCTGACACTGCTCTAGAAAGGTATATAGCAGGCAGCAAAGCCTGTAGCATCTCCACTTTTTTGTGGAGAAAGTGTGCATTCTAACAGGGAAGACAGGTGATAAATAAGAAAAATGCGTGAAATGGTTACCAAGGGCTGGAACTCTAGAAAAATGGGGAGATATTGGTCAAAGGGTGTAAACTTCCAGTTATAAAATTAACAAGTTCTGGGGTGGCTGGTTATCTCAGCTGGTTAGAGCGCAGTGCTCTTAACAACAAGGTTGCTGGTTCGATCTCCACATGGGCCACTGTGACCTGCGCCCTCCACAACCAGACTGAAACAACTCCTTGACTTGGTGCTGATGGGTCCTGGAAAAACACACTTAAATAAATAAAAGTTAAAAAAAAACCAAAAAACAAGTTCTGGGACTCTAATGTACAGCATGGTAATTATAGCTAATAATACTGTATTATATACTCGAAAGTTGCTAAGAGAGTAGATCTTAAATGTTTTCTCCACAAGGAAGAAATGGGAATTTTGTGACAGTATGGAGGAGGTAGCTAGTACTATGTTGGTAATTTTTTGGTGATATATAAGTGTAACAAAACAACACGTTGTATACTTTATACTTATACAGTGCTGTATATCAATTATATCAATAAGTATAACCTGGAGAAATAGAAGAATGTGTAAAGTACATGTATGTTAGATAGTGATGAATGCTATGTAGAAAAATAAAGCAGGAAAGTGGGATGAGAAGTGATACTGATGGGGTTATGATATTTTTGGAGTGGAGGGAAGCATTTTTGAGAACATGACATTTGAATAAATATCTGAAGAAGTTGAGGAATGAGACATATATGGAGACACCCTCTCCTCCCCCCCGGGATACAGAGACCTCATCAGGCAAATTACCCAAATCCATCAAACAACAGGAATCACTTAAAGGCCCACTAATGATTTACTTTTGGCAAAACAAAAATCTAAAATTTTTTTCCTGTAATTTTGACACTACTAACAAGTGCCTCTCACAAAAATGACTGTAAGTTCCCTCTGGACTGTGTGCTCCCTGAGGGCGGCCTCTTCGTCTCCATCACCAAGGTCTCCATCATGAGTTCTGGCACATGAAAAGCTCTCAGTAAGCGTTAATTCTCTTCTTCTTCCTTCCTCTTTCCCCAACTTCCCTTCATAACCTCCAAGTTATCACAGCATGTGAAATTGTCTGACAGCTCTCTTAGCTGTCACTGAGTCCATGAAATAAAATATTGTGCACTATTTGCCCCACTTTATAGTAAATTTGTAAGTCGCCACTTACCATAAGGACAGAGTCAGTGACACCCCAGGAGAAGTTGCAGGGAAACTGACCCTGCACATCTGGTGTGGACTCTTTGAAAGTAAAACCATTTTCTTGTATGATCTGTTTATAATAATGTGCTGAAGACTTGGGCTTTCTTTCTTTTTGTTCACTATTAAAATCCACATAAAATAATCCTCGGCGAGTGGTGTAAGCATCCTGCCATTCAAAGCCATCCAGGAGAGACCAGGCAGTGTAACCAAACACTTGTATTTCATCAAACCGTATTGCTGCATAGAGGGAAAAAAGCAGAGATGTTTGGAGGCCGAAACATGCTAGTTCATGTTTATGACTTCACTAACAACATTCCAGGGGACAGTATATTGTGAAACCAACCTTTTGCCTAATTTGTAGGCCCATCACATCAAATAGAAATTTCATGGTTATAGCTGAAAAGTGGCGGTTATTTTCATCTAGAATGCCCGCCCCCCCCCCCCCAACAAGTGAATGACACAGTTAAAGGATCAAACTAAAAATATTCCTGAGATTTAGTGTGCAAATCTTTGTCAGAGGGCATGGTAATTTCCAGAACTCTTTGGGACCAATGTTTGCTCATGACCAAGAGTTTCTCATTTCAAGCTTGGGTTGGTTCCTGTTTGTGGACAGACTATCTTCTATGAAACTACCCTTCAGGGACACAAACACCAGCTTTGAGAATTAACACAAATGAGTGTAAATATAAGGAGGAGAAAGAAGTACAATGATGTAAGAGAACAGGAACTCACTGGGCTGAGGGGCAGAAGGTGGGAGGGTGCTATTGGGCAAGTTTCTTAACTTTAGTTTCCTCATTTGTAAACAGAAAAGATTGGAAACGATGATGTCTTGGGACCTTTCTTGCTTGAAAACTCTGATTCAATAACTTTTAGGAATTGGGTAAAAAAATAAAACACGAAAATCAACAGCAACTTTAAAAGCAACAAATACCCAAGTCAATCATGAACCATTTCTCTTTCCTAAAAGTTTTATTTCTCTCATAGAAATGCCTCACTTCTGTATTTTTGGGGTTTTATCACTGATACTCTTTTCCTAAAAGAGAGAAAATCCATGCCAAGAGATTCCTGTGAGATATATACACTTTAACAGGCCTTGGTTCCAGTTCCTTTGGTGTTATAGGATGCTGAGGAGAGGTGGAATGGTAACACCTGGGAGATGACACCTTTCTGCTCAAGTAAATGGCATGTGGCCCAGGCCCTCTGCTCTGGAAGCCCTCCCTCCATCCCCCATATGTCTTGCCCTGTGGCTGGGTATGGCTCTGTTTCATGCTACTCCTTCCTGCAGCTTGGGCTGCAGGATCTTGCTCTCCTTGAGGACCCTTCCTGAGCACTCTGTACTGCAGAACCTGGGATTTTCCTCCAGGCTTGTGGCTTTTAAAGAGAGTACAGAGTTTTAGAAGGATCCACCAACAACTCCTTTATATTTGCATGAAATGGAGCCCAACTCTATAGACAGAACCATCATAATTTGAGCGTGTCTTCTGCTCCATTATTTATTTATATTTTAAATTCAAGTTTATTGGGGTGCCAATGATTAGTAAAGTTACATACGTTTCAAGTGTACATTTCTGTAATACATCATCTATATATCACATTGTGTGTTTACCACCCAGAGTCAGTTCTCCTTCCATCTCCATATAACAGTCACCTGTAGATATCACTCCTTGAGTAATGGAAAAGGAATGAAGGAATAAGTAAGGGTCAGAACAATATCCAGGAGCAATAGAAATTATTCATCTTTGCCATTCACAGCTCCTTCTTTGTCTTCAGACTTTTCTTTTTTTAATCATTTAGTCATGTAATAAGGTGAAAGGAGACAATTTCAAAAAAAGCTTTCAACATCTTAAAGTACTACTGCTAGAAAACTTTGGACATAGCTCTTTTAGCATTACGTCCTTTTAAAAGAATGAGACAGCATCGTATTGCCCATTAAGGATGTATCTACACTCTGAAATTACTTTTCTCTCAAACTTACCAGAAAAGGACATGAGAGTAACATTAAAAAATTCTGTCAACATTGGACAATACAAAAATCCAACACCAACAACAGCAACCATATATTCAAAGGTGACTTTAAATATGCTATAGCATATTTCATTGATTTAATTTTTTAAATTGAGCCAATATGCAACCAACCTTGCAGAACCTGGTTGAGGAAATTCTTCATCATGTAGATTGCTGTGGTATCTTCTGTTTCCACATGACTGTCTGTGAACCAGCCATTCTCAGTAATTAAGATTCGGGGGTTGCCGTATTCCAGTTTAATCCAGTTCAGCACTTCTCTTAAATTGAGTGACACATTTTGTCCCATTTTATCCATGGTATTCTGGGGCTTGAAATTGTTGGGTCCAAAGGAAAAGGCAAAGAAGTCAGCTGTGCCCCTCACCTCGTCCTTCTCTGCTTCAGAAAAAGGGGGCAGAATGGAGAGCAACTCCTTTTTCATCATCTCTGGATAGTCACCATCCCCATGGATAGGGTTGGCAAACCACCCGAGCACAGAAACCATGGACTGTTGGCACTTGAGTATATCTGTCATGTTTTCTGATCTGTTTGGTTCAATCCAGTGGGATCCCAACGTGATCGATAACCAACCCTTCTGATGTGGGCGGAAATTTGTATTGTAGTTATGCCAAGCTTTCGAATGAGCCTAAGAAGAAGAAAATATTATTAATCTTTATTGTCCTTACAAGGGTTGTGACTTGGCTGGTCGAAGGTCTTTCCATGAACAAATTCATGAAGCACAGGGAGATGCAGGGGGAAGCTGCCAGCGAGCCCTGATGACCTCAAATTCGACTCTCTGTCCACTTCCCTGTGTCTCCAACCTAAAGCTTCTTCTACAGGATTGCTGAGGGGCAAGCAGATTGCCCTAGTCCAAGCTCCATCTTACTTCTCTTTTGTCTGGCTCCTTTGCTGGGCCCTCTTGAGGCTGGGTGAATGTGAGCTACTATGTGTATTATAGGGTTTCTTTCTCCAGATAAAAAGACAGAGCAGTGATCTTTTGTTGTTCTACAGAATCTCCTTTTGGACCTAATTTAGAAGTTCAGGACAATGCAGGCTTTAAATGGATAATAATAGAGTCCATCTTCTAGGCTTGTGAGGAGTGAATGAATTAGTGCATATAATGGGCCTTAGAACACTTCCTGGTAAAAAGTAACCTCAGTATAAGCCTTAGCTATTGTTACTATTATAAATGGGTGGCAGACATGCACAACGTAGAAAACCAGTGGAAAGAGTGTGGGCCTTGAGGTCAGCACACTTGGGCTTGAGGTTCAGGTACTTACTGTGTGGCCTTAGATAAGTCACTTAACCTTTCTGAAATGTCTTAGTATTCTCTGCTGTAAAATGAAGTTAAAAAAAATGCCCTTGGAAAAATTGTTGTTAGATGTAGAGCTAATGTATATATTAAGTATGTAGCACAGAATAGATCACCGAGGAGCTGCTGCCTAGGTTACTATTATTGGTCCTCCCGGAGTTTACATTTCTGGTTGAGCTCTTATAGCAGAGCCTCGTGATTGGTGTCCAGTCTATGTAATAGGTATGAGTGCTAACTCAGTGCCTATATTGCCGGCCTTGAGAGGCTGAAATAAGTGTCAGAGGAACTTGCCCTCAGGAGCCAATAATCTTATTGGGGAAATGAGACTGAACTGGGTGAACAAGAAACATATAAAATGGCACAAAATAAAACATGAAATGAAAAATAATGAAAAGCCAAAAGGCACGGTTCTGTAAAGAGCCATGAACTATAATCAGAAGGAGAAGCAAACGTGAAGATCTCCAGTGCAGGACTCTAGGCCAGTGAAATGCCCAAACCCACATTACAAGTGCCAGTCATAAAATTATCCTTTATCTGTGTCCATCTCTCTTTCCCTCAGCCATTGACTTGCTTGCCTCTTCCCAGGTTTCCCAATTTCTCCTCTATTTGGCTGTTTCTGAAACAAGCGTACAAACCCTTACTTTTAACCCACAATGTCTGCTTTCAGTTTTGTTCCTTAACTTCCTTTTGCTCATTAGAGATGCTTTATATTGGATTGAATTATCTGAAAGTGCCTTTTTGTAGGTCAGTAACAATCAAATATGTACAATGGTTCAAACTTAATAGAGCCCGTGGACACCAAAAATGTTCCATAAATCCGGATAGAGTGGGGAAAGGTAGGCATTAATATAAGGGGTGAGGATTCCAAAACTGGTGCCTCTTTGCTTTATGCAAGAAGAGCTAATTTAAATCATTCCCTGAAAGATTTTTCTGAAGTAGATGCCTCGAGGTATTACCCCTCTGTCTACCTGGTCTTCCTTGGTTTTCACTGGAAATCCTGGAACCATTTAGCGCCCAAATGTTCCCAAGCATCCTTAAGAATGCTCTCCTCTCAGACAAGTTGTTCAGACTGTAGCTTCCTCCCCTGTCTCCAACCTTAGGTTCCAGCTTCTGGGAGCCAGGGACAGACTCCACCTTAAGTGGTCTTAGCCACTGTTTCTGGGCTTTTCTGGGCCTGGAATTACAATCTAAAGTCTGGAGAACCACCTTTTTTTCTGATTTGAAACAAAAGCAGTCAGGCTTTACCAGAATTCAAAAGGGGCATTCTTTGCTTTATTCTAATCGATCTCTTAATTCCTAGTGCTTTCATCCACCAAAAACCTCAGTGATCAGTACGTCTCTTCAGGGCTATTGCGCACCTTCAATGTATAAACTGTAAAGCTCTGAACACATGTAGGATTCTGAGCCAGAAACTAGCTGCCTTGCAAATATGATGCCATCAGACACTAAAGGGAGAGTGAGATGGAATCAGTAAAAATTCATTAAACCAGTCCTACTAGCAGTGAACTAGCCCTAATAGGAAAAAGAAAGGTGGGGGTGGTGTTGGGGGAATTTCTTTAAAATAGACGTTCTGTTGCATATTTCAGTAATTATATGAAAGATGACCTAAGTTATGATAAAGTCTTTGTTGCATCAGCATTTTAGTGAGCAACAGGACAGCTTAGAAAACAACAGACATACTTTTGCAATACCTTCCCAAGCAAGTTTTCTGGATATATATATATATACATATACACACATACACACACACACACACACACACACACACACACACACATACATATGGTCATGCCTCAAGGTGACCTTCGTGTTTCACAGTGTTTCTTTCACCTTTGCTACTATTTGCATAGGCTATCAAGGTATCGAGGGTTATCTGCTCTGGGCTGAAGACAGCCCTCCATTCTCATGTAGAGAATGTGGGGGAGATTCTTTGGGTGGTGCTTATAGTTATAACTTGATCCTGTTTGCTAAGTAACAAGGTAAAAAGTATTAGTCAGAGATAGTGAATTTGACATAGATCTTGATGAAACAGGGATAGCTACATATGTCCTTTGGTCTGATGCTCATAAAGGTGGGCTGTTGGGAAAACTAAACTGGGATTGGTAGGGGAATGCAACCTGGGCCCTGCAACCTTGCACAATAGTTATTCTGGGATTTTCCAAGGTTACCCTCTATCTGTACAAGGCCATCTACCTTTGGAATGATTGATTTAAGGGAGCTTCAACCTTTGTTCTTTAGATTCAGTAGCTTAAAGGGGAAGTTAGCCGCTTTTTCGTTTTGAGCCAGCTATCAGGGGCTCATGTCATTGAGAGACAGCTGCTAGTCTAGTGTAGCAGTTCTCTTTGATGCCCCTGGATATCCAGACTCAGATAAGTTCAATGGATGATAGGAGGCAAATAAGATAGCTGGCATAACTTTAGAAACAAAAATGAAGAAGGGATTAGAGGTCAGGAAGACATGGCAGGACACTTGTGGAAGGCATGGGTGGAAGACAGATAAGCAAACCCAGCATGTTATCCGTGTCTATATTAAGGAACCTCCAATCATTTGTCAAAAGTTAAATTTCCAAATCTGTGCATGATTTTAGTCACACTTTGGCCAAAGTATCTTCATGTGAACTATAAACTTGTTTATTGTTAAAGTGATGTAATAAAGTATCAAATAAAAACTATTAAAAAAATTAACTATAAACCTCCACAATCACAGCACATAGTTCTGTGTTCTCTTCCAGCTTTTCCCAGCTAAAATTACTTTGAATGTTTTGCATATTGTTTTTACTCTTCCTAATTATCTTAACAGTATGATAATTCACCAATTTGCTGAAATATGATTTATTTAGTCATCTCTTTTGATAGATCCTTCCTTCCTTCCTTCCTTCCTTCCTTCCTTCCTTCCTTCCTTCCTTCCTTCCTTCCTTCCTTCCTTCTTTTCTCTCTTTCCCTTTTCCTGTCATAAATAATGTTGTAATAACTAACTTTGGCCAAATAGCTTTTAATATGTTTGATTTATTTCCTTTAGTTAATCCCAGAAATGACTGTCTAACAATTTTTAAAGTCGTTTTGCATAACTCTGAATTGCTTTCCACACATTTTGTCCTTTGGTGTGAGTGTTCTTTGACAATCTATTTTGAAACATAGATTGCTCTTTTTAGGGATAAATGGCCATCAAGAATGATATAAAGGTGCTACTTACCTACATGGTACTAGAGAGGACAGACCTGGGTCTTGAAAGCAGGACACCCAGTCTCTAGTACTGGCCCTGCTACTGATTAGCTTTATGATCTTGGATAAATCATTTCCCTCTCAGCAGCCTCAGTTCCCTCCTCCATTATACTGAGCTAAAAATAAACACTCTAGAGAATTGTGGTGAAGATGGAATGAGGTAACATGTGAAGACCCTATGGAAACTACACAAATGTAAATTTGAAGTACTTTGAAAGAGCAAGCTGAAAATAATTTAACTAACTATGGAAAACAATGGTAGGGAATCTGTGTGGGCATGAAGAGGGTTCTCCCTTACCTCTCGAATTTCATGGCTAACATGTTTGTTCTCATTTGATTTTTTTGTAGCCAATTGAGTTTTATTCATTATCTATTTGGTCTGGGATTAATTTCAGTTTGATTCCTTTTGTTTCATCTACTCATCACTTCTTTGTATTATTTTCTACTAATTATAATTGTTGCTCTTCCAGATTATATAACATTCATTCTGCATTCCACAAATATTTATTGGGTACTTAAGATATGTGAACTTAACTGTTCATTGTTAAAAAATTATGTTACTATTATTTCCTTAAAATATGTTATGTGACTGTTATTTAATCCCCCCCCACAATCTTGAAATTCTCTTAGAAACTGTATATTATTATCCTTATTATTCTTAGGAGAGAATTTAAATATTAATAAAAGTTACCACCTTACATAAAGAAAATACTTCCTCCTATTTTAAAATAATCTTAACAAATCATTGATTGTTCTCAGTTTGCATAGCTTCAAGATTTCCCTATAGGAATGTAAAAACTAAACTCTAATAATATTTGTTCCTTCAAAATAATGGTGCTATTATTGTTTATAAATTCTGATTTCTATTATATTATTGCTAAATTCAATGAATGCCTGAGCCAGAATACAAATGCCTGAGCCTGGCAATACAAAAGGAGAAAGATGTAGAATAAAGTTCATAATTAATTAAATGAAGCAGCTCAGATATTAGAAGGGAGCTCAGAAGAAATTAGTATTAGCAAATTGGTGCTTTACTGAAGTTCAGCTTCCTTGCCCAGGGAAAACATTTGCATGCCAATTTTGCAGAGGGTAGAATGATATTTTCAGCTTTCTGTTATTACTAAATTAACAATACTAATCCTGTTACTAATTTGTTTCATGCAAAAGGACCATATCTCAGAATATAATTGAAGTTAAAAATAGACTAGATTAGTGACTTGAAGCCTTTCCTCAGGATTTAGGAATGAAGAGTTAAAGATAGCCATGTAGAAACCACTCTGGAAATTACAAATAATATAATTATTACAATAACAAAAATAAGAGCTACGATTTTGGGGCCTACAGCAAAGGCAAATTTACCACAAACCTAAGGAAGCTGAAGCTTCAGGGCCGCTGACTTGCATGGGTCCCTGTAAAAAGTTCTAGGTGGACTAGGTGATTAGAAGCATTTCCAGGTAAGTATTTTTGATAAATTCCCTAAAGAGACCTCAGAAAAAAAGGAACCTGCATCTCTAAGTAATTTGTTGTAACATTTTTTTTAAAATTCTAAATAAATACTCACTTTTGTACCAACTTTTATGTTTATAATTTTGTATTTTTTTTCTTGCAAAGGGCCCCCAGATTGTCTCAGGCCCACACAATGTAAGTCCATGTTTGGCCTACGAGCTTCCTGAGTGCAGGGACTATATCTGTTTTGTCCATAGTTGGACACACAGATCCCCAGGAAGAACCTGGCATAGAATACTTGTTGAATGAATACCCACTATGGGTCAACTAGGTTGTCGGTCACCTGACATATAGTTTTGATAATACAGCCTTTGCAAGGCAGTTTTTATTTTTCCCATTTTAGAGAAGAAACTGAAATTCCCAGAGCCTGGATACTAGTGGAGCTAGGCTTTGAACCCAGGCCTCCCTGATCACTTTATTAAACCATCCTGCTTTCTGTATGTCCCACAAATTCTAAATTTTGAAGCTGCTGGGGAAAGTCCACTGGACATGAACCACAACATACTGTTTTAAAATTTTATTTTCTTTCTGTTGTACTTGGTTATTAAAAGAACGAAACAGTCCTAGAATGAGAGAACCATCTTGCACTCCTGCATACCGAGTGGAAAATATCTATGTATGTCTGGAATTCAGGATCACCTAGAAAGGTCCTGGAGGACCGGCCAACAAATTTGGGGTGCTCAGAAAACCATGTAGTTGTCCAAATGCCTAGCACAGCACGTAACATTTATGTGTGATTGCCTGTGCCTCTTTCCTAGAACCAGCAATATTGGCATTGGATACTGTCCTCACTGGTACCAGAGGAAACGAATCCCTTACTTCTACACTTGCCAGAGGATAGCGACATTTACACCACTGTCAATGTTAGCCTGACAGGGCAGGGATGCTCTGCGTGCATAGTGTTTAACACATCATCACCTTCAAACAAGTCATAATTAAATGGTTCTTAAAGATGAGTGACTTTTATAACCAAATATAACAGAATAGTGATTAAAGAACCATAGAAAATTAAAAATATCAATAGTAATAAGAACTAACATGTATCTAGTGCCAAATGTGCCAGGCACTATTCCAAATGCTTTCCATGCACTAGCTCATTTAATCCTCATTTAAATTTCTTGAGGTAGGTGCTGTATTCCCTTTTTAGAGGAGAGGAAACCAAGGGGTGGAGAGTAACTTGTCTAGTTTCATGAGTTAAGCTGCATTGTAACCCTGGCTGTATTGCTCCAAGTTCTGTGCTCTTGCCTGCTGGTTAGAAGTAGGGAATGGACCTTGAAAGTCACTTGGTCCAATTAAATATTTTTTCTATTATAGATTAAGAAGCTGAAGCCCCCCCAAATAAATAGCCTACCCAAAGTTTCAGTTACTGGCAAAGCTAGAATTAGAACTAAGTACTTCAGTCTTCTAGTTCACTGTCATGTCATTGTGCAAATTAAATTATGTGCCTTTGAAACACACTTTTACGCTTTAGACACAAGTGTGATTGAATAGGCTATGAAACTGCAAGGGGTATGTAACAGCCACGGCATTAAAAAAAAAGGTGGGGGACTGAGAAAGCTGTGTTTGGGTGCTGAGAACCCACTAAGGAAAGAAGCTGTCTGAAAGTCATGGTTTGATTAGGCCTTCATCCCGCTGCTCCCCCTGAAGCATTGCCTCAGTGCCCAGTCAGATAATTCATCAGTATTACCTTCTATTCTGTTTAACTTTTTTCCCTTACAGAAACTATACACATCATCAAAAGCGAGTTTAGATACATCATTTTTATTTATCTGAGTTTCCTTCAACCCACAGCTATTATTTTATACTTTTCTTTACTTTTCATTTATACTGATTATTTCCTTAAATTCAGGTCTGCAAACACTTATTTAACAAATACAAGGCACTATGATTGGCATTTAGAAAAAAGATTAACATGTAGCTCCTGCATTTAGATGACTTATGACCTCTAATAGGAGAGGGAAGTACAGAAATAACTTAAAAAAAAGCAGTATAATTTTATGTTTCAATTAATCAGAAATGATAACCAAAACTTACTGTAGTAATATGATTTGAATTCTGTAAAACTTATTTTGACTATATATGTGTTTATGTATATACATAGACAAATATTTGGATATCAAGCAAGCTGCTAGCAGTTGTTACTTCTGGGATATGGAGTTAGGGAGTAAGAAAAGAGGACACTTCATTTTTAACTTTGTGTCTTTATGTGTTGTTTAAATGTTTTGCAGTAAAAATGCATTATTTTTGTAATTTAAGAAAGTCAAGAGAATTGGTTGAAGCAGATAGTTTCTGTCAGTGAATTTAATTGCTGTATGCTATCACTCTTCAGTTTCTTCAAAGTTCCAGAAATTTCAGAGGAAAAAACAGAAGCAAATAAAAAGTTGTTACTCTGGATTCCATTACATATTAAATAATGTTTGTTTACTCCATAACAGTATGTTGATATTTAAAGGTAAAAGAAGGAGGCATACAACGCATATGTAGTTAACGCGAAAGAAGATCTGATAACGGTAAACCCCAGCCCTTTATTTAAGATTCAGTCACATAATCTCTGGTCAAGATATGATCCTATGAAGAACCAACTCATGGACTCCACAAATACTAAAAGATCCTGGTTTTCACCAGCCTCAAGGCTTCCCCTGTCCCAAACATTTTCAAGTAGCACTACCAGATTACAGTGGTACCTCAGTTTTCGAACGTAATCCACAAGTTCTGAAACATTCGAAAACAGCTGACAGCTAGGCCTCAGGATCTTGCACTCAGTGGAAGCCGTGTGACATGTCGACTTCTGAGTCGTGTTCGAAAACCGAAGCGTTTACGTCCGGGTTTACGGCATTCATAAACTGAAATGTTTGTCAACAGAGATGGCCGAAAACCGAGATACCACTGTACCTAGAACCACTTTAATTACTTCTGTGATGCACTCATTACTGGTTAGTAAGTTAAATGGTTCTGATCTATTCACAGCATCCCGACTACTTTTCAGCAAGAATCGTTGTTAATGTTCAATAGCTTTTTTCTTTTAACATAGGCTATTTTCTAAAGTTGAGTTTTCTCAATAAGATTTATATATGCAATTAAATGACTTATTTTATACTATAAATTAATGTAAAGTTTTCCTCGTTTCATAGGTTCATCATATGTAGTTCTGTTGCCATTACTCAATATTTTCTGATCTCCAGTTGGGCCTAATTTTCCATGTATGATATGAGAGTATTCATATCAAATCAAGCTGTTTAAACATGATCACAATGTTATTCTCTGAGCATTTATAATTACATTTATTTAAACTCTTGTTAATCATTCACTGAAGTGTAACTTTTTCTACTTAATGATTAGAAAAAGTAAATATTGCTCTCTTGAAGGTTTTAGATACCAATTTTCATCTACAAATAGGTTTTTTACATGATTCTTATATCTAACATGGTATTCTGGTTATAGAATCTGTCTTTGGCAATTCTTACTTGCAAGCGGGTTTTATCTTTTATTCAAATTTGATTAGAAACATCTGTAAGAGTGCTAGTTTTAACTTGTTTGATCATTATTTTCTGTTTTGTTAGAGGTGTCTTAGGTCCTAATGCAGGTGAGTCGGGATTATAATATAGGTACTATGCATTCGCTAATAAAATGAATCACTTTAGATGGTATTGCCAGGGGCACACATATGTGATTTAACATCACTTTCATGGAACACTAAAGTTTTGAGCAAATGAAAATTAAACTCATGGGGACAAATGAAAAGCCTCATGTTAATGTATGAGTCAGGGATAAATTGTTCATAGATTTTGTGGACAAATAAAACATGTAGATAGATTGTTTTGGCCTTTACATAGGCAAAGTGAAGTCAAATATCTGTTGAGTCAGTATCAACACAAATGGCTGCCATGGGTTTTAAGCTGTAAATTCTTCATGGAAGCTGGGTAGCTAATTCATATCATTAAACCTTGCTGGCGTGGATTCCGACAGATAAGATTTGCATTTTGGCTCTGACACTTTTATGGAGTAAAAGCACACTTGTACAGGTGTGTAACCTCAGGCCAATTTCTCTGGCTTCAGTTTCATCACCTATAAAATGACTATAAGAATACTTACCTTTAGGGTTGATGTGAGAATTAAATGAGATAATATATGAGAAGTACCTAGTATAGTTTCTGACACTACAGTAGGTATGCAATAACATATTCTTATAATAATAATAATTAAGAATAGTATTATAGAATATCAAAAAGTTATCTGCAGTAATTATCTCAATCCTCCACTTTAAGAATTAAGACCAACCTCTGTTGTCCCATTTGTTTTTGTGGGTTTTTTTGGGGTGGGAGAGGAAGGTGGTGAAAGGTAGCAAATGACAAGTTCTTTGGGTTTTTTTCTTAAGCTTCTTTTTTTCTGCTCATCATTGACAGAAGAGCTTGGGCTAGATTTTTAGCTACGAGATTTAGCAAAAATTAATTTTGTATGTTATTGTCTTGCAACCCAACTTTAGCAAGGGAGTTTTAAAATATTCCTTTCTTTTATTGTAAAAACATCATTTCAGATGATCTTTGAAAATTTTGCCTCTATCTAACCAAGACAGACTAAAAAAGGATTCTGCTAGTATTTCCATTTCAAAATATTACAGTCTTCAAGATATTGTAGGGGATTGGGCAGAACAGATTTTAAAATGACGTTTAATCTATATAAATGTGCCTGTGAAACACTGCAGTCTTCTTGGTTAAGAAAGCAGTTGCAGTAGTCTGTTGGTAAAGAAGCCTTAGCTATTATTAATCATGTGGATGGTGGCTTTTTCACAGCTGTGTTTGCAGTTTTCATACTAAATTTTGGTTAAGAATTTTGACAGAGCCTTTAAGAACTATATAGCGGCAATTGTTTTATTTTATTCTATTTTAGTTTTTACTTTTAATTGTAGAAATTGTCACAATACACAAAAATCGAAATAATAGTATAGTGAACGCTTATGAACACATAACTCAGCTTTAAGACTTGTCAACATTCTGCAACTCAAAATTCTGCATTCAAGATGTACTTTTAATGGAAAATTTTTCATAGAAACAGGCATACATAATTAAGTTCATGTTCTGAAAAGACTACCTGTTTATGTTTAAGTACGTATGTGTTGGGGTGTATGTGTGTCTGAAATACAGTTCTATTCAATTGCAATTTTAAATCCTTTCTGGGACAAGGTAGATCTTCTTTGAATAGCAAATAATCAATTGAATTATTCATTGAATATCTAACACATACCCATCCCTTGTACGAGTTTCTCTGAGGGAATGGTGCCAAGAAATGCTAAGGCAAAGTTTCTCAAAGAGCTGGAAAAATAGGGAAGAAATAAATATCCCAGGCTCAGGAACAACTTAGTCAGGCCTTGACCTAGATTAGTGTTTCCTAACATTTCTTGTCCTGAAAGCCTCTTTCACAATATTAAGTAATCTCTTGAATCCCTGAGGAATTTAAAAAATCATTTCATCATTTGTGTGTAGTATACAAAACACTGTTGACATCTTATTTATGTAAGTCTATTTAAAGATTGTAAAGTTTATTTAAAATATTCAGAAAATAAATTATGGATATTTAAAATACTCATAATATACAAACAAACATAAGTATTGGCATTTTACCATCTATTAAACACGATTTCATTATTTAAATTATTTTAATTATGTAAGAAAAAGCATTTTATGACACGTTTTAAAATGACATCCCGTATTTGGTTTTAGGACAAAATGTATACTAAAATGTAGAGTAAAATTTACACGTTTTGTGGTGTTTTCCAAGTCTGGTACACCTATCTCTTTTTGTATAGGAGATGACACTAGGTATAAAAAAATTAATTTTTAAATTTTAAATGTTATGTATTTATTTTAAGGGTATTAGAAAATATTGGTCTCATATTTAGTAAGATATAAAGTTTCCTTTCAAAATTAACATTTTATAGGAAAAATTTTAAATAAATAATAGTACATGTGGTGCTTGGATATGCAAACAAACAAAAAAGCCAGCAAAAAGGCCAATATAAAGTGATACACACAAAAAAACTAAACTTTGTGAAAACACGATGTTATGGCAACAATTTTTATTGTTTCTATAACATTTTGCTTACATTCTTAAATTTTGCTTTTTAAAAAAGTACAAGCTTTCAAAAAATAAGTTTAGTGTTTGTTTGTAAATAACTACGTATAAAAGAGAAATGGTTTGGGGCAGCTCTTTCAAGTATTTCACAAATAACACAAAGCCAATAGGGACAGTCGTTATTCCCAATTATGTGAAAAGTCAAACTAGATATAATCACCAACATTATTTCCTCATTTAATATTTCTTAAAGTATTGTTTCTTCTCCTAAAAAATCTTGGTATACTATAAATTAATTTTGAGTTTATGTTTGCAACTTATAGGTTTGGTGAAAATCTCCTTGAGGCAATTTTGTAAATTATTATAGTTTATTGTGTCCCTCATGCTGGTTATATTTCAATGTCCTTGCTTTTCATGCCTTTAACCAGTTGTCTGTTATAGGTATGTCAGTGGTTTTCAAGGGAGGGAAGGGAGAGCAATTTTGTCACCCCCCTTTCCCCGGGGACATTTAGCAGTCTGGAGACATTTTTGGTTGTCACAACCCTGGGGACATGAGTACTACTGGAATCTAGTGGGTAAACCTGCTAAATATACTACAGTGCACAAGACACAACAAAGAACTGTCTGGCTCAAAATGTCCATAGTGCTGAGGTTGAGAAATCCTGGTATTACATAAACAGTATATGTCTATGAAAGATAGTAATTTAAAGCCATGAATTGATCAAAGCTATCATGGAAGCTGGCAGTAATTAGTGGAATAATAAAATGAATGAGCTACCATCTCATGAGCAAACTCATCTCCCTCAACCTCTGCATGTTTACTCAGAGACTCTCAATGTTCCATTTTAAGTAGGGGAGAAATAACAAATATTTAAATTATTATGCATTTGTATTTATCTAAAAATAAAATGAAAATAGACTCTATTACTGCTTGTATTAATATGAGACTTTGGGGCTTTGCTGATCTGAGGGATGAGGGCATAGGCCAAATAGCTTGGAATTTTAAAAACTGAACTTGGGAGAGAGAAATCTTTCCTCTACAAAGGAGAGACGCCAATCCACAAGAAAAAAATGGACATGAAAGAGTGATACAAAGGACCTCTGAGAGTGTCCTCGTTACTGGGTCCATTTATCCCTGTGATTTGGTTACCGAGCCAGGAAATGGCTCATTTTTTGCTTAAGCTAACTTGAATTAGGGTTCTGTCATTTGCAACCAAAAGAGACCTGACTAATACACCACTGAATTAATATAGGCAATTTCAGGAATTAGCAATAATGCAGTGAAATATGAATTTTGAACTTGAGATTGGGTCTTTGATTACAGGTTTAAGATAGAAGTCCTAAATCACTCATTCAGCAAACGTTTATACCTAGCATGTACCTAATATTCTGTGCAAGGTACTGGAAACATAAAGACAAATGAAAAACAGCTTCTCCTTTCAAGGCACTCTCGGTCTAGTTGGGGAGACAGAAAAGTATCATATGGAGGAATGCTATGCACATCTTATTATGAGAGCCCTCAGTGGGGCACTAACTCTAATTGGTCAAGAATAACTTAGAGATGGTGGCTGCCTGAATTGAGTTTGTATTGGCAAAGCAGGGAGTAAGAAGGGCATTCTAGCTGAATAGAGCACTAGTAGAGGCTGAGTGGAGAGGAATAGTAAGGCAAAATCAAGACACTGCTAGTTGTGCATTATAGTGGAGTGTGGGTGCAAGGAGTTAGCATTAGTGAGGGGATGGGAAAGTGGCCAGGAAGGAGGCAGGAATGGTGGTCAGGGTTGTGTCTTGAAGATCTTGATGAAAAATTGGGGCTTTATCCCAAAAGCTTTGGGGAGTCACTAATGGATCTTATGCAGGGGCATGATATGATGCATGTTAGAAATATCATTCTGTCAAATGGGGATAATAATAGGTACTTGGCAAGGTTGTTGCACAAATTACAGATAAATTAAGTGGAATCTAAATTTCAGGTTAGTCTTGGGACTTGGCTAGACAATTCAGGTTTCCTCCAAACCAGGACATTTCAGACTGAGATGGAGTTTCAAAGTTCATCCTGGAACTTAAAAGACCCCAGTAGCCACTATGCAATCTTTTCAATATCTGAGAATTGGGGAATAAAGTGGTCTACATGCACCCATGAACTTAGTTTTATATGAGACTTTTTTTTTTAACTCAATAAATGGTCTTGGACTAAAAATTAATCATAAAGAATGCTTCCTCTTGGCCACAGGGTGGCATAATAAGGAATAAATATTTTATTGCAACATAAAATATTAAGTTAATCTTTTCTCTGTTAAAGGAAAGGCAGAGAGGGGACAAGTGGGAAGAACAAGTTCACCTCGGGCTACCAAACCATTGCAAGATTTCTCTCTGGTGCTATAAGTCACTGGGTTATGCAGCGTATTTCACTTTCTGACTGATTTCAAGGGGCCCCTTACAGTCCTTATTTAGGTTAGTGATTTAGAAATTTTAAAGAGGTGGAAGAAATTATCTGAAAAACACAACAATTTAAAAATGTGATCCCTCAGTTTAAAACAAAATTTACCTCACTGTCAGAGTGCTAATTTCGTGTTAAAGGCATAGTTTATCTCAAATTAGAGGAAAACGCAAAACATTTGAAAGTGTAGCATTTTTTATGCTAAGTTTGGAAGCAGTATCTATTTGCTATTTACAACTTTTTTCTGTCTGTTTTTGATCAAATAGACAGTTTTTGAGGCTTTAAATTAACCACTAAATATATTTTTCATGAAAATTCTAATTGTTAACATTTTTCCAGTAACCAAAAACTTTCAACAATTTAGAATATTTTAAAAGAAAAAGGTTAAATAAACATACATGTACATATATTTGGGTAGAAAACTTTAAATAGATTATATGAGAAACTATTAACAGTAGTTTCTTCAAGGTTGGGATTGTCAGGTGGAGAGGGAGAGAGGAATTTAACTTTTTCACTCTATCCTTTGGTACAATCTGGTATTCCTCAATTTCCATGAGCATGTATTGTTTTAATAAAAGAATTAGATAAAGTGAATAGTTTTCTAACTTATATATGCATAATAGTCATAGTTAATAGCTATAAGTTTTCTCCCCTTTAAGGTATTATTTCCCAAATCACAGTATACCCACACATTAATATGTTCTATATACAGCTCTATTCAAAGATAGGTAAATGACCTTGAAATCATATGCAACCTGTTTACTTCAAGAGAAGATATGACTGAATCATAGTACAATGCACACGTATAATAATCCAGAAATTTCACAAAGAAGGGTTAGCAGATATTTTTGTATGTGCAAATTTAGACATGGAGTAATTTTATGTTCCTATTTTTCTATTTCTATGTATTTAACATTTGATTATTAGAAATCAGATTACTTCTCCTAGCACATTATGAAACCCATTTTCAATATGTAACAGATGTCTAGAGTAATTTATTTTCCCAAGTAAACTAGTTGACTCAAACAGTTAAACCTGATTCTAGATATCAGGCTCAGTGTGAGGCAAATCTCTTAAAAATTCCCCAAAGATCACTCTTTTAAAGACATTCTTAATAAAGACAGTTAGTGTTTAATTATGTTGTCATTTATAAACACCATTCTCACAACAGCTGCATTTTACTCCATAACCATGGGCAAATTATTTAATCTCACTAAGCTTCAATTTCCCCATCTTTAAAATGGGCATAATAATAGGATCTAGTTCATAAGTTTATCATGAAGATTAAATGTGATAATGCATGCAAAATATTTAATGTAGTCTGTGGCACATAGTAAACACTCAATGAATAGTAACTATTATTTTGCTTACATTTTCACTAATGTTTAATAATTTTAACATTTCCCAACATAAACTCTAAGCTTTGAACTATACTGCTTTAAAACACTTAGTAGAGCATATTCTTCCCAGCTTTTTATATTACTAATTTAATTTTAACCCCTAGAACAATTAATCTCATCTTTTCTGCTATGTAGCACAAATAAAACCAATTGTGAAGTACATTTATTTCAATTCCTGTATTTAATATGTATCAGTTAGCTAACATTTATTTAGCTTCCTATATAGCTAAGTACCACTAAGAATAGCAATAGTAACAACAAATACATATATGAAATGGTCATGTCTTAACCTAATTCTGAATTGGCTGCATGTTGTCATAAAAGAGTTTCAATAATTAAATTTATGAAGTAATGTTTTCCACAGAATGCAAGTATATTGATATTCTCATACTCTAATGTATAACTGTAGATTTTAAAATAGTTAAATAATTTAAAAAGCACAACTTTTTTTTTTTGGTAGAAAGCGCAACTTTTAAGGATAATAATTGGATTAATACATGAATATTAGCATGGATAAATAAAAATATACAACTTTATATATGAAATTTGAGGATGAACTTGTGAGTTCGACTAAAATTAGTTGAGTTGATTTCAGCAAAGATAATTTTTTAAACAGAGGATACATTTCTTAGTCTTTCTTTTTTTTAACTCCTGCCCCTTATATTCTGAAGCTACAATATGAAGCCAGCTATACAGTACCTTGATCAGGTTGTGTCCCACAGAGTAGACAGCTGCTGGATTTCCTTTCTCTCCAGGGGCATGCATACCTGTCCCATACCCATGCCAAGCAACTAGATATGGATTGTGAATTGTAATCCAATATTTGACACGGTCTCCAAATGTCTGGAAACAGTATGTGGCATAGTCATTGAAGATATCTATTATGGTCTCATTTTTCCACCCCCCATATTTTTCTTGCAGTGCCAAAGGCAAATCCCAATGGTATAAAGTAACTATAGGTTCAATGTTTCTAAGTACTAGAGAGTCCAGAAGAGTATTATAGTACTGCAGACCCTTTGCGTTGGCAACTGTTACTATTCCGTCAGGGAAGAGCCTTGGCCAGGAAATGGAAAATTGATAAAAAGAAACTCCTATGAAATCCAAAGCCGACAAGTCTTTTTCCAGAAAAATGTAACTGTCACTGGAGCTATCATTGCTGTTGACATTTTTAAGGTGTGTATGGACGAAATGATCCCATATAGAAGGACCTTTTCCATCTGTCTTCCAATTCCCTTCCACTTGAAATGCTCCAGTGCCAACGCCCCAGGAAAAGTTTTTAGGAAAAGTGTCATACAGAAACAGCTGACTTTCATTTACCGGACTATAATTAGGATTTTTAGACCATATAGCTCTTCCGTCTCCGGAGAATCCAGTAACAGCTCCTAGGAGAATAAATGCTGACAGGATGACAGATCTTTGCAGTCCCGCGTTGGACATTGTTTTCCTATAGCATATGTTTCTTTCTTCAGTACTGAAAAAAATCCATTCATTCCCTAGAGATCTTGCCGCACAGACTGGCTTCATTTGCCACTAACTGCTTGACTGTCTTATCAACGCTTCAGTAAAAGCTTGTGATTGTAAAGCTCTGTCAATGATTAGCTTGAACTGTGAGACTCAGGATGGGTCATGGAGAGCAACGTAATTTGAGGGAGGTGGCTCTACTACAGCCAGCAACACGTTTCATTCTCTTATTATGGGAAAAATCAGATGAAAATGCATCAGTGAAAATCGTTCAAATGTGTAATTAAAATATATATCAACAGTGAATAGAAAATGCGGTATTTTCTTTGTAGCCTTTCATATTGACCCAAATCTTTTCTGAACATTTTGAACACTATTGCCTATAATATATGCCTTTTCTATTTTTATAGATTTTGAGTGGTAATTTTATTATTTCAAATTTTGGGAAAACAATATTATATGCAAATAGGTAACATTCCTATATACCAATAATAAAGAATTAGAAAACAAAACAAAACACAACAAAAGAATTAGAAAACATAGTAAGATATTATACTTCCACAAAAATTATAACACATCTAAGAATAATCTTATTAAATGTTATTTTAAGAAAGTTACAAAAATGTATTGATAAATTTGAATGAAAATAAATGAAAAATATATAGCACTCCTTGGGCGGAAACACTGAATACTTTCCAATTTAATTTATAAATTTAATGCACTTTTAACACAAATCCTCTGCTCCCAAATTTTAAACAAAATTATTATAAAATATAATAATATTAATTATTGAAGAATAACTAGGCAATAATTACCAAAAAACCTGAAAAAGAAAATAGTGAAGGCATAGACTACCTTCAGATATGAAAACATAAAAAAGCACAATTTAAACAGCATGATTCTGGAATAAGAATAAATAGGAACAAATATTGTACAAAATCTATAGCCTCCAAATAACCTTGAAAAAATTCAATACTTTAAATATTCGATGTATCACATACTAATGAAAGGCAGAGTGGTTAATGTTTGGCCTCTGGAGTTAGACTGCCTGAGTTTAAATATAGCTGTGTGACTAGGGACAAGTTGTTTAACTTTTCTGCACTTCCATTTTCTCTTATGTAAGAAAAGGCATAAAAATAGTATCTATTGCGTGGATTATTGTGAAAATTAAGTGAGTTAATACATGTAAAGCACTTAGGACAGAGTGACACATAGTAAGTGCTCAATAAACATTACTCGCATTTTTATGTGAAAGGGAAAGATTATCCAGGAAGTGATGCTAGGATTTAGCATAAAAGATACTCTGTTCTGGCTCTTGCCTACATTTCTTAGCTTCATTTCTCATAAGTTAACTACATGTAGTACCCTTCCCCTCAGCTATAGTAAACAAGTTTTAATAAGTAGTATACGTCACGACCAGTCACATCTCTGGGCCTTGGTACTTGAGCTCTCCACTTAGGATGTGTTCCCCCACTTCACTAGCTCATGTCTACCTGCTTTTCAAAACTTCAGTGCCTCCTCTGGAAAGCCTTTCTGACTCTCCAGTTTAATTACTTTAAATTTAAAAAATTGTTTAGTTTATCAATCCTCTTGTGAAAAATCTACACAACCACTTCAGATAAATTCACTGCAGAATCTTTACTCCTGTTGTCCGATCTCCAGCTCATTTTTTGCAAGCACCAACAGTGGCTTTTGCAGTCCCCTTGACCTTCTTCATTCTGTTCTTGCATTCCTTTCACTGTTTCCTTGAGATCTGTTTCTTCTCATACAGGCCAGTCTTGCTAGTCTATGCCTGGTTCATTTTTGTGTGTGTGTGTGTTTTTGTGTGTGTGATCTAAGGAATTGTAAATTATACTGAAGCCGTTGTCTCGCCGTCGCCAAAATGGGTTCTGAATCCAAATACAAAGATGACATCTAGTGTGCTCTTGTACATTTTGGCTAGTTTTCACCAAATTTCTGTCTTAGGTACTGTTGCCTTCTTAGGGTAAAGGACATCCATGACTGTTTCTGTTAGAATAGTCAGTTGTCATAAACTTCCTGGTCCAGACAGTTACTGTGTTGTTCATGTTGGTGGTTGAGCCACAGGCAGTCAGGGAGGAAAAAAGCCAGTTTGATTTGATTTAGATGGATCTCCTCTGCGTTACCATGGCAGCCCATGCTTTCTCTATTATGACAGTCATCACACAATAAATCACACAATAAATTTATCTGTATCCTCTGTTCAACTGTTCTCTCTCTGTCTCTCTCTCTCAAGAACAGGGACCATGACTGTTTGGTTCTCTGTTGAATATATTAACATGAGGCCTAGTAGTCACTAAAGTATATGAGTATGTTGAATGAATGAATGTATTTATAGTATACTATGTATACCACTATCACTGCATTTATCACATAATCTTGGAATTGTTTGTCTCCTCCACTATACTGTAAGACGATCTAAATTTTTACCATTGCTTATCATAGTAAATGCTTAATCATTGTCTATCGAATGAATGGAGTCGGTACATTTAATTCACTACTAATAAAATAAAAACTTTCAAGGTTTATTGAGATAATTGACATACAATCTTATATTAGTTTAAGGTGTGCAACATAAAGATTTGCTATATATATATATTGCAAAATTATTACTAAAAATAAAAAATTTTAATGTAATAATTTATGCCCTCACAAATACATTTACTTAAAAAATATATAGCCACAGAAATGGTCAAGATGGTAAATTTTATGTTACATGTATTTTACCACAATTAAAAAATATATAGACCCACAGAAAACTAGAAGAAAATAGAAGTAAATATGAAATTATACAAATATATAGTTTATATGATTATATATAAATAATTTAACTATAATTAAAATATATAAAACATAAAAATTGAGAGGCAAATCACAAACTTGGAAAATATTTGAGCAAATCTAGAAGGCAAATGGCCAACTTTTTATTACATATGTAATTCATGGATATCAATAAGAAAACCACTCTAAATTTGTGACAGACAAATGGTCAAGAAACATGAATAAAAATATACAAAAGAGGAAATGCAATTGTATAGCTAAAGGAAAAAAATTTAAATCACCAGTAAAAACACATATAAAAATACATGTAAACACATATAAAAATAACTGTAAATTATAAAAAATAAAAATAAGTGATGTAAACTAGTGTTGATGATATTGTAAGACACTGTTGATTGGAATATAAATTTGTATAATGCTTGATTTATAGATTCAATGTAACAAAAATCCCAGCCAGTTAATCTGTAGATATTGACAAATTGATCTAAACTTTACATGGAAAGGCAAAAGATCCAGAATAGCCAATACAATATTGAAGGACTGGCAATCCAAGGACCGATGTTACCTGACTTCAAGACTTATTCTGAAGCTATGGTAATCAAGACAGTGTGGTACTGGGAAAGAACAGACACAAAGCAATGGAATAGAGAAGAAAGCCCTGGAATACACCCACACAAATATAGTTAATTTATCTGTGACAAAGGAGCAAAGGCAATTCAATGGAGAAATGATAGCCTTTTCAACAAATGGTGCTGGAATAATTGGACGTCCACATGCAAAAAAATGAATCTAGACCCAGGATTACACACCTCACAAAAATTATTTCAAAGTGGATCATAGACCTAAATATAAAAAGGAAAACCGTAAAACTTCTAGAAGATAACATAGAAGAAAATCTAGAAGACCTTGACTTTGGAGATGACTTTGTACATAGGATTCCAGAAGCACAACCCATAAAAGAAAAGTTATAAGTTGGACTTCATTAAAAAAAAAAAAAAACTTCTGCTTTGCAAAAGACACTGTTAAGAGAATGAAAAGATAAGCCACAGACTAGGAGAAAAAATCTTTGCCAAACAGATAAATATCAGATAAAAGACTGGTATCCAAAATGTACAAAGAGCCCTTAAAACTCAATAATAATAATTTTAAACAATAGGCAAAAGATCTGAACAAACATCTCAGCAAAGAAAATGTACAGATGGCAAATAAGCATATGAAAAGATATTTCACATTATATGTCATTAGGGAATTACAAGTTGAAGCAACAATGAGATACCATTATATACCTATTAGAATGGTCAAAATCTAAAACACTGACAACAGCAAATGCTAGCGAGGATGTGGAGCAACAGGAACTCTTATTCATTGTTGGTGGAAGTGCAAAATGGTACAGACATTTTAGAAGATCGTTTCTAAGTCTCTTACAAAACTGCTTAAAAGTTTCTTACAAAACTACCATGATTCTTATAAAATATACTTGTATCACACTATCCAGCAGTCACACTGCTTTGTATTTACTCAAATGAGTTGAAAACTTATGTTCACACAAAAACTGCCCACAAATGATTATAACGTATTCATAGTTTCCAAAACTTGGAAGCAACCTATATGTCCTTTAGTAAGTGAATAGATAAATAAACTGTGGTACATCCATACAATGGAATATTACTTCGTGATAAAAAGACAGAGCTATCAAGCCAGGAAAAGTCATGGAGGTGCTTTATAGACATATTGCTAAGTGAAAGAAGCCAATCTGAAAAGGCTACAGTGTGAGGGATATAAATGATAAACGTCTAAGTTTTGCTTTGTCTTGTGCACCTGAAACTAATAAAAAAAAAAGTTAAAAAAAAAAGAAAAGGCTACTGTTTGAGTCCGACTATTTGATAATCTGGAAACAGTAAATGGGTCAGTGATGACCAGGGGTTGGGGGAGAGAGGGATGAATAGGGGGACCACAGGGGATTTTTAAGGCAGTGAAACTATTTTTCTGTGGGATACAGATGGTGATCCATTCATCAAAACCCAATGTAAAGTTCATAGAATGTAGGTACTTTAGTTAATAACAATGTATCAAATTGGTTGGTCAATTATAACAAATGTACCACACTAACATAAGATGGTAAAAATAGGAGAAATGAGGTGGGGGCGGCAGGGAGTAAAGGAGTATATGGAGACTCTGTAACTACAGATGCTCAAGAAAAAGTCTATTAATTGAAAAAGAGATTATTGACAAAGGCTGTTTTGAAATGTGTACTCAGTAATTATTTACTAGTGACCAATAATTTGTCATTAAGCTATTTCAGGTTTCATATAAGAAAACGGGTAATTGTCAGGCTAAGTTCATTAGCTGATTAAATCAGAACATATGTAGATAAAAATAACATAACTTTACACCCATTAGGTTGGCTGTTATGAAAACAAAACCCACCAGAAAATATCAAGTGCTGGTGAGTACATGAATACATTGGAACCCTTGTGCATTGCTAGTGGGAGAGTAAAGTGGTACAGCTGCTGTGGAAGGTAGCATGGTGAGCCCTTTTATGAGTAAAATATTCAATAAATATTTGGTAATTGTTAAGGAAAGATGAAACCCTTATCCTGATTCACCAAATCATGATAAATATTTCATAAATCCATAATCTGTCTTTATAAATAGTTGAGAATTCTCTAACCCTCAATATTAAGTCATTGTCATCATAAAGGTTTCTTCATATATAGTTTTTCTCATTCATTCTTTCAAAAAGAATGTTTTCATTGTACTAAAATATACAACGTAAGATTTACCATTTAGCCATTTTTGGATGCACAGTTCATTGCCATTAAATATAGTCATATTGTGCAACCATCAACACCATCCATATCCAGAGCTTTTTCATCTTCCCAAAGATGAAACAGTACTCATTTAACAGTAACTTCCCATATTCTTCTTCTCCAGCCCCTGGAAACCACCATTTTACTTTCTGTATCTGTAAATTTGACTACTCCAAATAGCTCACACAAGTAGAATCATACAATTTTTTCCTTTTTGTCTGGATTATTTCACTTAGCATTATGTCTTCTAGGTTCTTCCATGTTGTAGCATGTGTCAGAATGTAATTCCTTTTTAAGGCTAAATAATATTCAATTGTATGTGTATACCACATTTGGTTTATCTGTTCACCTGTTGATGAACATTTGGGTTGTTTCCACCTTTTGACTGTTGTGAATAATGCTACTATGAACTTGGGTGTACAAATATTTGTTGGAGCTCCTGCTTTAAATTCTTTGGACTATATACCCAGAAGCAGAATTGCTAGATCATATGGTAATTCTATGTTTAATTTTTTGAGGACCTGCCATACTGTTTTCCGCAATTTGTGCTATACATCAGAACCACCGCTTGAGCTTTAAAAATACAATATGCTCACTCTCCATCTCTGGAGTCTGATTAGGTAGATCTGAGTAGACACTTGACTTCTGTTTCTTCTTAGAATTCATATTTTAAAAAATACTGGTAATACATTTTTAAGCAGTGGCTTTAAAAGAGAGAAAATAAAAGAATATGGAGCAAAAAATTAAAGTCCCCCCGTTAATATTTGGAGTATCCTTACACACACATGCACACATACACACACACACACACACTTTTCGCAGTTTTAAAAACCATAAATCACACACCATACACAGTGCTCTACAACGTGCTTTATTCTCTTAATAATTTATTTCAAAGATCTTTCTATGTCAATACACATAGTTCTAGCTCAATGTTTTTTAATAGATGCATACTATTCCATGATAGAGGTGCACCATACTTTATTTAACTATTTACCTGTGGGTAAACATGAAAAAATCTCCATTTTTTTTCTATTACAAACAATCCAGCAATCGACAACCCTGATTTCACGGCTGTGCATACATAAGCTATACAAGAGATTGCTAAAATTGGAATTGCTGTGTTGAAGGGTGTGTGCATTTTCTATGTTTATGGATATTTTCTGATTGCCCTTCAGAAAGGCAGTTAATACTTATAAGCTCCTCCCATTAGTGCATCAGAGCCAGTTTCCCCTACTCTCCTCAATACTGGGTATTACCAGTCCTTTTCTTCTTTGTCAACATGGTAAGGAAAAGATGGTATTTCATTTCTGCATTCATTTGGGCTTCTCTGATTACTAATCTTTTCATATTGGTCTTTTTATTTCCTCTCCTTTGAGTTGCCTTTCCAAAGGTATTCCCTTCCCACAGACCCCTTCCCCACTTTCAAATCTTTTAGCTGTTTTTCTAAATTTATACATCTTCCTATTTACACTTTGCATAATATTCAGGTACTGCTATCTTTCAATTAGTTAATTTTAGATTTTTTATTGATTTCCTGTTATGGTAGATGAGAACTTAGGCTTCTTATACCGCATTTCCTTTTGGTAAAAAATATTGACCGTTTTGGTTAAAGTGATATTTAGGGTTTATATTATTTTTACATAAATATTATTCATTGCTGAGTATTGTAGTATTGTAGTATTCTATGATTATGCTCTCTTTTTGTTTTTCTTATAGTTTAATAATTGCCTTGTTTTCATGTGCTTAGTTGTCTTTGTACCTATTGCTAAGGTTTTCCATACCTGCCAATAGCTCTCTGTACAATTTTTCCAAAAGACCCATCTCCTCTATTATTAGTTTTAATGTTTTCCCTTGGAGTTACTTCTCCTGGAGACCTTTATTCCCCTCTATCTAGTGATGCTTTGCCTAACTGCACTCTTGGGACTTCCCTTTGCTGACATCTTAGGAATTCCTTTACCTTTCCCCTGATTTGGATTCTGTTATTTGAATCTCATTCTTTCCTTTTTCTTGGTTCACTCCCTCATTGTCATGGAGTGTATGCCCTAGTGGCTTTGTCCCAAGGGCATAGTAATGACAGCCCTTGCTATGCGTGTCTCCTGAGTGACTGCTGCATCCAAACTGCTTGCCCTCTACACCTGGTGCACAGCTGCCACCTGCAGTTTCCCCTCCCTTTTCTCCTGCTAGATTGCCTGTTTTCTGCATCCCACATTTTCCTCTTCTTTGTTTACTCCCTCATTTTGGTGAAGCATGTTTTCTAGTAGTTTCCTGAAGAAAGTTACAGAGGGAGTAAATTTTTAAATAAATTACATGTCTTTTTCTACCCACATATTTGTTTGGTTGTTTGGGTTTAGAATTCTAGGTTGGGGATTGTTTTCATATAAACTTTTGAAGAAAGACAGGTGATACTTCTGATGGTGGTAGAGGCTGATGAGTCACCTGTGGCGTCACGAGTATTTGTAGCAGCCAGCCTCAGGTTTCCTGGCATGTCTCCAAATGCATTAGTGTGGGAGGCTGTGGCAGTGTAATAGCAATTGCAGTTTCCATATATAATCTTAAAGCCAAAAGTCTAGTGATGGTGTCTGGCTTCATGTTTTTCAGCCCCCACTCCTCCAACATATTAAATGCCGAATTCCCTGTTAAACACACACACACACACACACACACACACACACACACACACGCACACCCCCCACACCCCCCAAACAAAACAAAATACCTTTTCTGAACAAAATACCCAGGGTGATTTCTGTTTTTTACACTGAAGGCCAACAGATAAAGTGTTTCTTTTAGTTATTATGTCAGTAAATACTCCATACATAGCTGTTCTATATTCTGAATTGCTAATCATTTGGAATCTAAATCTGTTCTTTGTTGTTTCTGCTGACTCTCATCTTGCTGGTACTTGGTCATCTTTGATTATTTGAGGATGGTTGATACCAGTACCTGGTCTGGGGTAGCTCTGCAAAAAGTCAAGATACCCTGAGGCCTGCTGCCATCTGCCAGCTCCCTTAAGTTTCATCTTCTGATAACGTCTCATGCAGTATACAAGCTGGGTGAGGCAGGGCAGGTAGTCAGTAGAGTGGGAAGAATTGTGGTCACCAGGTTAATGTAAATTCTGGTTTGGTGACAGTGTTGAGCCTGGAGCAACTCAACAAAAGTCTCGGAGCACAATGAGACCAGTCACCACTTACCTGGAGCTCGTGAACTCTGACAGTAATCCAAGAAAGTGCAATGCAGGTGGGGCTGGCTGCTCCAGGGGAAATTTTCTCCAGCAGTGCTCAAGTTGGGTGGAGTGGGTTCCCAGTGAATTAGCAAGGCAGAGCAGTGGAGCTCAACAGGCCAATCAGATTCAGGTTTGGCTGGAGGGGGTGGGCTCAACACAGGAAAGATGGCTGTCTGCCTGCCTGTTGCACAAAGGTGGGCCCCTCACTGGGAAAATGCTGACTATCCTCTAGTTCTTCCCCGAAGTCACACACCTCAGTCTGCGCCCCCCCTCCCCCCCATGTATCTCCAAGGCCTCCTGAGTCACCGTCCGTCTGCTGGAGCCCAAGGTGAGTGCTTGCGAGTGAGTGAGTCTGTGTGCGGGCCATTTAAGAGGACGTCTGGGTTTCCCCAAAGCCTTCTGGCCCACCCTAACTGTCTGAATCCCCACTGTTTTTCATAGCCAGATGTTGTGGGGGCTCCTCTTCTTGGCAGCAGTACTCTGGGCTGGGAAGCCTGGTGTGTGTGGGGCGCACTGAGGTCCCTTGCTCCTCTAGGGGGAACCAAGGTGGCCGAGATATCCCTCCTGATTTTCAGCTGCCACACGCAGGTGTGGGGCCCGTTCTACATCTCCGCCTCTCCTACCAGTCTCAGCTTGGCTTCTTATTTATATTTTTAGTTGTAGGACTTCTGTTCAGCTAGACTTCAGATGGTTCTCCAGATTGTTGAACAATTTAGTTGTAATTTTAATGTTTTCATGGAAGGGTGCAGACACAGTATTTACTCCTCCATCTTAGATCTCCAGGAGGAATTTGTCTTATACTCTTAATGAGAAGAGGAACACTGGAGAGTTTTTAGTAGAGTGACATGATCTAACTTACATTTGAAAAGAAGCACTCGGGCTGGCCCGGTCGCTCAGGCGGTTAGAGCTCCATGCTCCTAACTCCAAAGGCTACTGGTTCAATTCCCACTTTGGGCAGTGGGCTCTCAACTAAAAAATTGAACACGGCACCTTGAGCTGAGCTGCCACTGAGCTCCCGGATGGCTCAGTTGGTTGGAGTGCGCCCTCTCAACCACAAGGTTGCCAGTTCGATTCCTCGACTCCCGCAAGAGATGGTCGGCTGCGCCCCCTGCAACTAGCAATGGCAATTGGAGCTGGAGCTGAGCTGTGCCCTCCACAACTAAGACTGAAAGGACAACAACTTGAAGCTGACCGACACCCTTCACAACTAAGATTGAAAGGACAACAATTTGACTTGGAGAAAAGTCCTGGAAGTACACACTGTTCCCCAATAAAGTCCTGTTCCCCTTCCCCAATAAAATCTTAAAAAAAAAAAAAAAAAGTACTCTGGATGCTGTGTTCAGAGTGTACTGAAAGGGGAGCAAAGGCAGATTTCAGAATGATCTGTCAAGAGACAATAACAAGGGGAGAGATGATGGTAGCTTAGACTTGCATGGTAGTGGTAGATGTGGTGAGACTTGTTGGATTCTAGGTGTATTTTGAAGGATGAGATAACAGAATTTGCTGATGGCTTGTGTGTGTGTGTGTGTGTGTGTGTATGTGAGAGAGAGAGAGAGAGAGAGAGAGAGAGAGAGAGAGAGAGAGAGAGAGAGAGAGAGAGAGAGAGAGAGACAGTAAGTCAAGGATTACTTCAAAATGTTTGACCTGAGCAAATGGAAGGATGGAGGTACTATTAGTTGAAATGTAGGTTTGTGAGGGAATATCAGAAGTTTAGTTTTGGACATATTAACTGTATCTATTAGATAGCCAAATGGAGATGTGAAGTTGGAAAATGGATATACAAATGTGAAGTTCATAGGAAAAATCAGCAGTTGATAGAAATTTGCAAGTGTCAGTATTCAGAGAGTATATAAAGCTATATGATTGGATGAGATCACCAGGCAGTGAATATAGAAATGCGCCTTGGACAATCAAGTGTTAAGAGGACAAGAAAATCAGCAGTCTGAGGAGTGGCTATTGAAGAAGGAAGAAAACTAGGAGACTACAGATGTCATGAAACCAAGTGAAGAAAGTATTTCATCAAGAAGATTTCTCATGGAGAGATGTTTTATTGAAATCATAGAGATTTAAGTTCCAGGTTACTAATAATTTATAAATTATACCTTCAAATTTTTTAAACAAAGGATCATTTTTAAAAATTTCATTAAGCTTCACAGCCATCTTATATATGTATTTAGATCTAAATACAAATTTTCTGACTTCTTTGCTCATGATTATTTCTTTCATCCCAAATCTAATAGACATTTCAAACTTCATATGTCCAAATACAAATTCTTGTTTTCTACTCCCAATCCTGTTTGTTCAACAACACAGCCATCCACTTTGGGGTCATCTTTTTTTTTTAAACTTAAATAATGTTATACTTGTAGGAAACTTATAAAAACAGTACAGAGAGTTCACATATAACCTTTATTCAGTTTTGCTTCATGTTAACTTACATAATCATTTACAATAATCAAAACCAGGAAATAAACATTGCTATGATACTATTTACTAAAGTACAAATCAGATTCAAATTTTACTCATTTTCCTCCTTATGTGCTTTTTCTGTTCTACATTGCTTTTAGTTACTGTATGTTTTTAGTTCTCTCCAATCTGTGACAATTCTTCAATTGTTCCTTGTATTTCATGACCTTGACACTCTTGATGAATCCTGATTAGTTATTTTGTAGAATGTCTCTCAATTTTGGTTTGTCTGATATTTTCTAATGATCGGATTTAGACTATGGTGGAAGAAAGGAAAAGAGGTAGAATTCAACTATAGTAGTGAGTTTTTATGTATAGTAATGTTAAGGTTTGCAAATCACACTCTTAAACTAAAATAAACATTTTCTAAAAAATGTCAAGAGAATTCCAGGTATTAGCAATAATGCTATGTTTACTTCACCAATTACAGTGCTAACCAACATCCCAGAGCTAGGATAACATTTCTATAAAGGCATCGAACCAGGTGTAATATTTTAAAATGTAGAGACCAAAGCACTTGACCTTATTTGTCTTAAAGCAAGGTTGGCTCTCTCTATAGTAGCTAGCAGTTTAAATGGATATGTGAAAAAGTATTGTTTTTATCCTTTTTTGTAGCAGTAAATCAGACTTTATCTGATTAAAATTTTTGCTGTGTATTTTGTGGAAGATATGAATTTATTGGAGTTCCTTTGTCACATGTCTTCTATTCTGACTTGTGTTCATTTACAAGACTTTTTTTTTTACCTCTAATATACCCAATTCTGTATAAACAGTGATTGTATTTAATTCTATTTAATCTGCTTACTGAGAAATATGACCTACAAGATTTCCTCAGAAGTTCAAATAATTTTTTATTTCAAACATGGTTAAAATATAAATGAGGATTCTGGGCATAGCTTATCATAGAATTTTAGATCCTCAAGGGTCTTAAACAGGTCTGTTATACCCAGGTATGTGGTCATTCTTACTACAGCAGTAGTTCTTAAATAAATGATGGTAGTTTCCTTTATTCATTATGCCTCACATTATTTCTACGAAACAGCAATAACAAAAAAATTCTGGAATTACTCTTATTTGTAGGACTTGGAGAAAGAAATAATATCCTAATCATGAAATCTACTATCACTGCAAAATTCTTTTCATATTTCTGTTGTTCTGTTTGTAAATACCTTTAAAACTACCAATGACTATTTTAGTAAATTAATCCACAATTTGAGGTACATTATATATAATCAGATGTGTAGGTCAATGGTGAAGTTATATGCTTTTTGATAAATTTACTACTTTAAATGTAAATGTTTCTCCTAACATAATTGAAGACGCTGACTACTTGGGAGAAACTTTCTATTATTTATAGGATTTAAAATTATCAGGCAAGCTTATATAAATTTAGATTACTTCAAGCATAATCATATTAAGAAGGTTAGCTGGATATCAGCCAAGAATTAAAATAAACGACATAGTGCCTAATTTCCTAAATTAGAATATGTGTACTTTAATGGTGACAGATTATGACTTAATGATTATGTTCATAAATGAATTACAAGGTCAACATCACCGGTCTGGATCTGCAGTCATCACAAACACAGAAGAGGACAAGCTGCCTAACGGACTGTTTTCTAAAAGGAAAATGCTCCAGTGAACCCTGACAAGGCAGGGCATGCTAATATTTATCCAGAGGGCAAAAAGTCACATTTGTTGTTGTACAGTGAAAATTCGATTGATTCCTGTTGACTTATAAAAATCTATGTAAAAGACAATGTAACAATTGTCCTCCTGAGAAGTAGTTCAAAGTGACTCCAAGTCAGGAGTGATTCTTATCACACAGATAAGTTAGATAACTTAGATAATCAAGGCAGAAGCATTAACACTGAGAATTTATATTGACCTTTGCAGTTGTTTTCCACTTACACACAGTAGTAGTTAAATTAGATTATAAAGGGTGACCAAATTCAAATCATGCACTTTCTAATGAACACACTGCTTTTAGTCATTTAGTCATTTAACTATCTTTATGTGGTATGGAAAGAGAATCAATTATTGTAAGCAGAGTCCAACTATTCACAAATTTAGAAATGTACTAATAAGGATGTTAATGTCAATATTCTAACTTTGGGGATAAAGAGTTCTTCATGGAAGGTAACCAATTCTTCCACCACTGACCTATCCCTAAG
Organism: Rhinolophus sinicus; assembly: GCF_057876585.1. NCBI lineage: Eukaryota > Metazoa > Chordata > Mammalia > Chiroptera > Rhinolophidae > Rhinolophus > Rhinolophus sinicus. The sequence goes on from NC_142501.1 coordinate 142,195,610, forward strand.
TGCAGGGAGGGAAGGAGATCCCTGAGTTTCACAAAATTGGCTTTGTTGACAAAGTTTTCCCTGAACCCCTTTCTTTAAAGGACTAAGACAAGGCCAGTGGGCAACAGGTAATCAGATCCAATATATAATATGGCCCTTAAAAATGTGTCTTCTCCAAATAATAACAAGTGTTGGAGATGCTGTGGAGAAAAAGGAACCCTCATATCCTTTTGGTGGGAATGCAAACTAGTGCAGCTACCATGGAAGGCAGTGTGGAGGTTCCTCAAAAAAATTACGAATAGAATTACCATGTAACCCAACAATCCTTTTCCTGGGTATATATGCAAAAAATCTGAAAACATTTATCCATAAAGATATATGTACTCCGATGTTCATTGTAGCTTTATTTACTGTGACCAAGACATGGAAACAAAGTGTCCTTCAATAGATGATTGGATAAAGAAGATGTGGTGTATGTACAAAATGGAATACTACTCTGCTGTAAGAAAAGATGAAATACTGCCATTTGCAGACAACATGGATGGATCTTGAAATTATTATGCTAAGTGAAATAAGTCAGACAGAAAAAGTCAAGAACCATATGACTTCACTGATATGTGGGATATAAAACTGAAAGCAACAAAGAGACAAGACAAAGAAACAAAAACTCATAGACACAGACAATGGTTCAGTTGTTACCAGAGAGTAAGAGGGAGGGGATAGTAGAAGAGGGTAAAGGGGGTCAAATATGTGGTGATGGAAGGAGAACTGACCCTGGGTGGTGAGCACACAATATGACATATAGATGATGTATTACAGAATTGTACACTTGAAACCTATGTATTTTACTAACCATTGTCACCTCAAAAAATTTAATTAAAAAAAATGAAGTACAAATTGGCATTTACAAAATAGTCATGGGGATGTAAAGTACAGCATGGGGAATATAGTCAATAATATTGTAATAACTATGTATAGTGCCAGGTATAGTACTAGACTAACCGGGGGAATCACTTTGTAAATTATATAAATGTCTAACCACTATGCTGTACACCTGAAACCAATATAAAATAATATTGAATGTCAAAAAAAGTGTCTTCTCTGTTAGGTCTCAAATCATTATTAACGGAGAAAGAATATTAAAAAATATTTTAAGATTTCAATAGATGTCCTTAATTCTGGAAACTGCAGTGCTTATCCAATTGCTGTATTATCTGTTACCAACTACACTCTACAAATGACTTATTAGTCTTATTTCTTCACCAGCTTGTTTGATAAATATTTATATTAAGAAGAGTTGAACTAATGACTAAGGAGAACATGAGGAAAACTTTTGATCAAAATATTTTTTTAAAAAAATGAAAAGACTCTTTGTTAGTTAATGTTTCATATCACCAATAAATGACTTTTCTGTGCCTCTCTGAAATACTATCTAAAAATCAGCAGCCCTACTTTATTACATTCTTTGTGTATCCTCAGTTTCCTGGAGATGCATTATTGCAGTCTTTAATTAATAGATGAGGATGTTGTTATGACCTATTATCACTTTATTCTTGTTAAAAAAGGGCCACATAGAGATGGGAGGTGCACACAGGCCGGTCTTTTGTCTGGAATGAGTTCAAACTAGACACTGTAATAGAATAGTGATAAGTAAGAGTTAAAATTGAGATGCAGTTATTATGTAGAAACAAAGTTAATGAGACTCAGTCATGAGTTACGTGCACCAGTCATTTTACTGGCTATCTTGCCATTCCTTCAGTATGATTAACTCATACCATAGGAAGGCCTTTATACTTGCTGTGCCTTTCTCAACATTTATGTGTCAACTCAATGTCCTATTCTTAAGAGCTTTGTGATCACTTATTTATAATACTTCCATACCCTTCTCTCCAGTTAGCCATCTCATTATGCTACTTTATTTTATTTTTCAATTACAGTTGACATTCAATATTATATTTGTTTCAGGTGTACAGCATATGGTTAGACATTTATATAATTTAGGAAGTGATCCCCTGATTAGTCTAGTACCCACCTGGCACTTTACATAGTTATTACCATATTATTGACTATATTTCCTATGCTGTAGTTTACATCCCCATGACTATTTTGTAACTACCAATTTGTACTTCTTAATCCCTTCACTTTTTTCACCAACACCCCGAACTCCCTCCCCTCTGGCAACCATCAGTTTGTTCTCTGTATCTACGAGTCTGTTGCTGTTTTCTTTGTTCATTTATTTTTCTCTTTAGATTCCACATATAAGTGAGATTATATAGTATTTGTCTTTCTCTGACATATTTCACTTAGCATAATATCCTCTGGGTCCATCCACGTTGTTGCAGATGGTAAGACTTCATTCTTTTTGATGGCTGAATAATATTCCATTGTATGTATGTACCACATCTTCTTTATCCAATCATGTACTGACGAGCACTTAGATATTTTGGCTATTATAAATAATGGTGCAATGAACATAGAGGTGCATATATCTTTTTGAATTAGAGTTTTGGATTTCTTTGGATAAATACCCAGAACTAGAATTGCTGGGTCATATGGTAGTGCTATTTTTAATTTTTTGAGGAATCTCCTGTTTTCCATAGTGGCTGCACTAATTTACAATCCACTAACAATTCACGAGGGTTCCGTGTTTTTCCAAATCCTCACCAGTACTTGTTGTTTGTTGATTTACTGATGATAGCCATTCTGACAGGTGAGAGATGATATCTCATTGTGGTTTTAATTTGCATTTCTCTGATGATTAGTGATGTTGAGCATCTTTTCATGTCTATTGCCCATGTATATGTTCTGTTTGGAGAAATGTCTACTCAGGTTCTCTGCCCATTTTTTAATTGGATTGTTTCTTTTTTGGTGTTAATTTGTATGAGTCCTTTATAAATTTTGGATATTAACCCCTTATTGGATGTATTATTAACCACTTCTCCCAATTGGTAAGTTGTCTTTTCATTTTGTTTGATGGTTTCTTTTGCTTTTGAAAAACTTTTTAGTTTGATGTAGTCCAATTTGTTTATTTTTTCTTTTATTCCCCTTGCCTGAAGAGATATATCAGAAAAAATATTTCTAAGAGCAATGTCAGAGTATTTAATGCCTATATTTTCATCTAGGAGTTGTATGGTTTTGGGTCTTACATTTAAGTCTTTAATCCATTTTGAGTTTATTTTTGTATATGGTGTAAAAAGGTGGTCCAGTTTCATTGTTTTGTATGTATCTGTCCAGTTTGCAAACACCATTTATTGAATAGACTGTCTTTACCCCACTGTGTATTCTTGCTTCCTTTGTCATTAATTGACCATGTGGGCATGAGTTTATTTCTGGGCTTTCTTTTCTGTTCCATTGAACTATGTATCTGTTTTTATGTCAGTACCATCCTGTTTTGGTTACAGTTGCCTTGTAGTATAGTTTGATGTCAGGTAGCCTGGTAATCCTAATTTTGTCCTTCTTTCTCAAGATTGCTGTGGCTATTTGGGGTCTTTTTTTTTTTAATTAAATTTATTGGGGTGACAATTGTTAGTAAAATTACATAGATTTAAGGTGTACAATATTTGGGGTCTTTTGTAGTTCCATTTAATTTTAGGATTATTTGTTCGAGTTCTGTGAAAAATGCCATTGGTATTTTGATGGGGATTGCATTCAATCTATAGATTGCTTTGTGTAGTATGGACATTTTAATGATATTAATTCTTATCCATGAACACAGTATATGCTTCCATTTATTTGTATCTTCTTTGGTTTCTTTCTTCAATGTCTTATAATTTTCCAACAACTGGTCATTTGTTTCCTCATTTTGGCTGCCTCTCTGTGTTTGTGTCTATGTATTAGGCAGATCTGCTATATTTCTGGGTGCTCTAGGAATGTCCCTTGTGTGGGTTGTGTGTGCCCTCCTCTTGTAGTTGAGACTTGATTACTATTGGCACATCAGTGAGTGGGACTGACCTCAGGCTGACTGGCTGTGAGGATTGGCCATGCCCACATTATATGCACTGCATTCTTCTGTCTCATCCGGATATACAGAATCCCCATTGTTTTCACAGCCAGATGTTGTGGGGGCTCCTATTCCCACCACCAGTGCTCTGGGCTGGGGAGCGTGGTGTGGGCTGGGGCCCCTTGCTCTCAGGGGAGCTCTGCAGCTAAGATATCCCTCGGATTGTCAATTGCCATATGTGGGTGTGGGGCCAGCCTACCCCTCCTACAAATCTCCAGTGGTTTCTGCTTTATGTCCTTAGTTATAGGACTTCTGTTTAGCTAGGCTTCAGATTGTTTGTTCTATAATTTAGTTGTAATTTTAATGTGCTCATGAGAGGAAGCAAGCACAGTGTTTACCTACTCCACCACCTTGCCCCTTCCTCCGCTTTATTTTCTTTATAGCACTTACACTTAGGTGAAAGTACAGAATTTTTTTGGGTCTACTTATTTATTTTTCTTTTTTTTTCTTCAAAAATATAAACTTCAGGGAAGCTGGGACTGCCTGTCTTATTTATTATGGGTTCCCAGCATGCACACAAAGAAGTAAATGCTCAATAAATATTTGTTGAATGATGCATCAATAAAAATCACCACAATAAAGAAAATAAGCATGAATATTCTGTTCATGCTTAGTTTTTTATTATATTTTGGGTCCCTTAAAATATTTATATTCTGGTTATCTGTTACTTCACAACAAACTACCCTAAAATTTAGTACCTATAAAGAACAATAATTGTATTATGCTCACACTGTGGGTCAGAGTATTTAGGCAGGCCTTGACTGGGTGATTTTCTGTTCTATAGTGGTGGCTGGAGTCATTTAGTGGCATTCCACTAGCACCTTGTAGGATGGGTCTAAGATGGCTTCACTTAGAATCCAGCACCTGATGGAGATGGCTATAAACCTGGGCTTAGCTGACCCCTTCTCTTGTTTTACATGGGAGCTCAGGGCTCCAAGAGAGCTAGGTAGGAGTTAGGAGTTGCTAGTTCTCTTAAAGCATATGTCTAGAACTTGCATAGTACTGTATTCACCATTTCTTTGGTCAAATCAGTCGTAGGCCAGCCCAGGTTCAGGTAAGGAGTGTCAAAGCATATGTAGCCATCTATAATATTTCTGAGATACAATATTTCCAAGTAAATGTTTTTAAAGAAAACAATCTAACAAACTCAATTCAGTATCTTTCTGGAAGTTACAGGATTATGATTTAAGTCTCACCTAAATGCAAGGAAAGCTTCAAAATGCTAATGAAGAAATAAAAAAGTTAAAAGTAATATATTGTAAAAGATATAAAAATTTTAAAATACATCCTATTTGTTTATTTAAACACAATGGACATTGTAAATTGGTTTAGGTCCTCTGAAAATATAGGCAAAGATTTATATATGGATTCATGTATGAATCCAAATATCCTCACACCAATTAAGTAAACAGGCTTGGTTGAGAGACTGTTGAAATAAAAGGGGAGCCAGCAAGCAAGAGCACAGTGAACGCTCCTTACAATACTATCCCCAAGGAGGGAGGCTGTACCCTGCCCAGGGTAGAGGGGTTAGCAGACAGAATATTTGAAGATCATGGCTGGAAACTCCCCACATTTTATGAAAGGCATGAATATTAACTTTCAAGAAGCTCAACAAGTTCCAACTAGGATGAACTCAAAGCCATCTATTCCAAGACACATTAAAAGACAAAAACCCAAATTATAAACAAATTCATAGCTGAAGTATAATTTTAGCTCATGGCCTACAAACAATTCTCCCTCTGATGGAGCTAACATGATTATCACTTTCCTCTCTTCCCTCTACATACTAATTATAACATAGTGAGGAAAGCACACATATCACAATAACCATATTAAACCATCGTTTACAAGAGAAAATACCTTCATAACAATATATTTTCTGCCCCTTCTACTATCCACCAAATATTTCCCAAATCATTTTGGTAACTTTGTACTATAAATATAGTTCAATAAAAACATTAGATTGTGAATCTAATAACAGAAAGCAAAAATTGTTATTTACTGAAAAAGTATGCAAAAACTGCTATTTTGTGCCTTCATGTACAATAGCATGGTTTTTTTTAAACCTTGAAAAGATAATATTTATCCATTTGTGTTAACACCTAAAATACTGGTGGAACTCCAGATAAAAGTAATGGACCTGCTTGCCTCCTCAATAGTAATTTCACTACTTATATTAATTCTGCCAATCATAGCAACCACATATAATATTTACAAAAGCAAGACTTAATCCACATTACATAAAAACTATAATTTCATATGCCTTTATCACTACCATAATCCCAAGAATAATATTTATCCACTTTGCTCTTGTTCCTTTATCTGGAATCCTTCATCCTGCAAGTCTCATTTTACATGTCTCTTTTACATGGACCAGGTTACATCCTCACATTACTGCCTCATAGCACTCTACCCCTTTCCTTCATAGCACTTAGCACATTTAAAGTTAATTATTTGTGCAAGCAAGTGTTTAATACTTCTTGCACCTACTAGATTGCAAGCTCCATGCAAACAGCAACCATAAATATCCGAGTTGCTATTGTATCCTGGCATCTAACCTGGTACATGGCACTAAATAAATGAAGCGGAATTTTACGTTTTTACTCCTGTGCAGTCCCTTAAGTTAAAATTCAAGAAATTTTATGATGAATATAAAGGTCAAATAAGACCCCTGACATACATACTTAGAACAGTGCCGTAAAAATTGATTGTTTAATAAATATTGAACAATTTTATTATGAGTCAATATCAGGCCATGAAGTCATACATTTACTATAAATTAAAAGTATTCTTAATCTCTCCTGAAATATTCCTATTGAATTTCCATAAATAAAAGGAAAACTTAAATGTAAGTTCCCTATTTTAATGTCTGGCATTTTATCAAAACATAAACTTGTATAGTCCATATCACTGGCTTGGAATGCACGTTTGGTCACATCTTATATATTTCCACTGTCTCTCTTTCTCTCCCCCACATGCTTTAAGGTCGATTATCTCTCTCTTGAGACCTATCCTTCCCCACTCTGAGCCCAAAGGCTTCATGTATAATAAATAGCATGGTTTGATGAAGAAAACAAAAAAGGGTCCTTGGTCTAACGCCGCTGTTATTTTTTTAAACTACCACAAGATGTCACTGTTGAAAACCGGTCTTCACAATCTCATGGAGACACGTCTTTTCTAACCTGCAGCAAAATTCTTCCCAATCCTAGTCCCTGCATAACTCCACCCTTGAATGTAAATTCATAACTCTTTAATTTCCTACACAGATGTTTAGTCTTTTTTTCCCCAAAGCATGACAATTAGGTCAGAGTGGCTGAGTCTAGAGGAGTTTACAGCCTGCTACGTACGATGCCAGAACCAGGCTGCTTGGTGACTTGCAAAACAGGGGTCTCTGGTTCAAATATGCCTCCTTGATATGTTTTGTTGATCCACACTCTTTGAAAACTCACATAAACTTTTTCACATAAAAGAGCTGAGTTTCCAGTTTCTCTTGAATAATGCTCCAATACTAAACTTCTACCTGACACAGTGACAACCTCCTGGAGCTGAGTTGCAAGTCCCTCCTCCCTCCTACATGTCAGATTACACAAGGCAAGCACTTCTCTACAGTCTTCTTCCACTACATATCCTTTCATGTTGGCTGTTACCTGTCCATAGGCCATTGAATGTTGATGTGTTTTAGGCCTTGGTGGTTATCCAAGGTCAATAATCTGGAGTTCCTCTTTTCTCACAAATTTCCCTCTGTGGGTCCTCACCTGCCATCAAACATTAAGCAAGGCCACTTTTGTCCATCGGAGAGGTCTCTGGGGCCTTTCCTCCCAGAAGACTCATTGACCCCCAGCCATCCACTAACAAGCTTTACAGACTAGGCCAGTTATGTAAATTGCAAGCCCCAGTGCAAAATCAAAATGTGGGACCTCTTAATAAAAAAAAACAGAAAAAGTGTCAGTAAAAGTACTACAGTATAATCCCCCCGCCCCCATTTTCTCTATGGTCCCTCTCTCTCTCAACATGTCATAATGGTTTTTATTTATTATTTAATAAAATAATGGAAACTTCTTATTTATAGTCAGTTGTTCAGAAGTACAGGTAACAACTCGGGCTTTTCATTGGCATCTGAAGTGGAGGGCAGTCGTATAGGACTGAACCCTTAAGCTGTGGAATCTAATACTACCTCCAGGTAGATAGTGTCAGAATTGAATTGAATTGGAGGACACCCAGCGGATGTCAGAGAATTGCTTGGTGGTGTGGGGAAAACACCTGCCACACGTTATAGTGAGTGACCAGAATTGTTACATGACAGGTTTTATTATGAGAAGTTATCAAATCATACTGGCCAAAGCCTTCTGAAGATCACTAAGAAACAAATATTAAAGCAATCAGGGTATACATTAATGTAAGGCTCCGCTTTTCCTTCTCAGTTAAATAGGGCTTGATAAGGAGGAGAGACAATTTATTTTTCCTTTGCCTCATCTTCTTTCTCTTTCCATCTCTGTACTTTACACTGTATACTTTGTAATAGGTCCTATATCCATAGTGAACTTCGTTCCTGAATATAACTACTTTGACATACCGCAGAAAAAGTTTTCTTTACTGGAAGAAAGCTTAGCCAGTTCTACTTCAGTTATACCTTAACACTGGGGCTTTGATACCATTTAATTTCTCTGATAAAAAGATGATGAATGTGGTGTAAAAATATGAAGCTAGTGTCCATTTCTAGTCATTTAAACAATATTAATAATCAATTTTCCATGGATTTTCCAAAGTGTCTCAATACTTTTCTATTCTTATAGTGCACCTTTACTAAAACTGCTTTGGATTTGTCTAAAATAAAGGATAAAAAAATTAAAAACTAACACTTAAAAATTGTTTTATTTTGAGTCTATGAAAATGAAACTCCCATCAAAGAAAATGTATTTCCCTCCCTATATTATTTATTTAATTTTCTTTTATGAATACTAAGTAGTAGGCCTGGCTGGCCCTCCAATAATTTAACGTAGAACAAATTTAAGTTAAATTTCTGAGTTAGGTTTCATCTGGTATTCCTATTTCTAGAAATGTTACCATGTGGAAAGATGCTCTAAACTGATAATAATGTAAACTTGAAGGAAAACACTTAGCTGAACATATGTAACTGGTCTTTAGACAAAGTGTTGAATATGCTTTATGAAAGTAACACTATTCAGCACAGAAGACGGAGCCATTTTTGAGTTCTCATAAGTATTTGTTTGTTTGTTTGTTTTTGTTTTGTGGGTGGTCCTGATGAGTGGTGGGGGAAAGGTGTGTATGGAGGAACAGCCCCGACTGGGTGCTGGGCGCTGCTTTCCTGGCCAACTCTGACCTGGCCCTGGGCGCTTGCCCAGACCTTGTCCACTCAGGCAGTGATTTTCAGGCCTTGACCTCAGCTGAGGCTTTGTGTTTGGCTTGCAGATCAGGTTTTCCCCTCTGAGGAATCATCTGTGCTGTCGTTGCTGCTGCATATCAGCCTTTTCTGCCTGCTCTTGTAGCTCTGATGGCTGCTCAGCGGCTCCCGAGCCCCACGCTTCTCCTGTACCTGCTGGCAGGTCTGCCAGGGCTGCCCCCACGGGTGTCCAGGCCTCTGGGCTCAGCTTGAGCCCCTGAGGGTTGCTAGGTCTCATGTCTAGAGGACTGAAATGTACTAAGGTTTCCTTCCTAATGACATTTAGCAACAATGCTGACTGTAAGAAAGGAGACATACCTCAGCAAAATATTTAGATTGTAAGTACTTAGGGAACTAAAAAGATTATAAATGGTATTAAGACAAAGAAGTGCAGAGATAAAGAAATAAATAAAACTAGAGCTGTTAATGCTTTTCAAAGCGTATAAGCTAAAGAATGTGGTTGGTGGTGACGCCAGCATCAAAATAAGCTCCGAGTGCTGGAACAAACCCTGTCTAGTTGTAGTTATACACTAACCTACTAAAAAGGCACTAGCCTCAACTTGCCTTGGGACTCAGCCAATGCCAAACAAGAGTTTTCTTTGAAGATTAAACCAGACAGTATTCACCAGTCCAGCTGATGCTCAAAACTAATACTGAATATAGTGGCTCAAGAAACATAATTACCATGTTTATTCCACTTAATTCCACTTCTGAGTATATACCCAAAATAACTTAAGAAGTCAAACAGATACTTGTACATCTATGTTCATAGCAGCATTAGTCACAATAGCCAAAAAATATTTGGGTTGAAACAACCCAAATATCCATCAACACATGAATGGATGAACAATGAAATGTGGTATGTACATACAATGGAATATTATTCAACCTTAAAAGGGAATGAAATTCTGACAGGTGCTACAAGATGGATGAAACTTAAAGACATTATGCTAAGTGAAATAATCCAGTCACAAAAGGACAAATATTGCATGATTCCATTTATATGTGGTACTGAGAGCAGTCAAATTCATACAGACAGAAAGTAGAATGGCAGTTTCCTGAAAATGGGAGAGGGGGAATTAGGAAGTTGTTGTGTAATGGGGACAGAGTTTCAGTTTGGGAAGATGAAAAATTTCTGGAGATGGATGGCGGTGATGGTTACACAAGAACACGAGTATACCTAATGTCACTGAACTGTATACATAAAATGATTCAAGTGGTAAATTTTGTTATGTATATTTTACAATTTAAAAAAAATCTCATAAAAGAAATGGATGTGAGCCATAGAACATTTAGAAAATTCAGATAAGCAAAAAGTTCTCATAATTTGACAAACATCATATAGTTACTGTTAACATTTTAAGGAGGGATACCCTAATACCAGTGATTATGCTGAATGTGACATCCCTTTTAAAAAAGTGGAATGGTTTTAGCAAAACCAAGTTGGAAGAAATCCTAAAACTCCTATCTTTTCCATATTGACAACAATAGCAACAACAACAACAACAACCAGAGTTCCACGGGGGTAAGGGACTTCCCCCAACTTCGTAGAACTCAAACTATATCTTGACTCTTAGCTAGTGCTCATTAGCACAAAATATCTATTTTAGAAATAGTTTATCCTGCCTAGGAAACAACTAATTGAGTCCTAAGCAAATTACATCTATCCATGGTAGCCAATGTGTTTCACATTAAAACCTTTCTATGTCCATAGGAATAGTATAAGGCTATAGCACTTTAATAATTAGCAGATAAAAAGGAGGTAGACAGGATGATTTAGATGACAGCAAAGCTCCTATAGGTATACAAGCACCAGAAATGATGTACATTTGAGTCAAACATGATTGTTACTGTTTTGTGTTTTTATCATATTTTCATACATGTAAGATTACTCATTATCATATGGTTTCTCAAAAGCCTGAAAGTTAATTTCAAATGTGAAAAGGGAAATTGATTAACATGTTGAGAGCATGAGATGTCGCTCTTAATACTTCATGTGGGCTCCACTTAATCCATTTAACCTAGAATACGACCCCTGTAAATTCAACTCGACTTGAAATTTTTTCTGCATAATCTAGTATTTATAATCAACTCAATCAATATCTGAATATGCAATATTTAGAATACTGATGGTCTTTGTTTCTGCTGTTGTTTCTAGTTTTTAAAATTTATTTTCCAATTACAGTTGAAATACAATATTATATTAGTTTCAGGTGTACAACATAGTGATTAGACATTTATATACCTTATGAAGTGATGACCCCAATAAGTCTAGTACCCATCTGACACCATATATAATTATTACGATATCATTGACTATTTTCTCTATGTTGTACTTTACATCCCCATGACTATTTTTATAATTAGCAATTTGTACTTCTGAATCCCTTTCTCCTTTTTCACCCATCCCCTGAACACCCTTCCCATCTGGTGACCATTAATTTGTTTTCTGTATCTTTGAGTTTGTTTCTGTTTTGTTCGTTTATTTTTTATTTTTTTTTTTTTTAGATTTCACGTATATGTGAAATTATGTTATCTGCCTTTTATTTTCTGACATATTTCACTTAGCGTAATACCGTCTAGATCCATCCATGTTGTCACAAATGGCAGGATTTCCATTCACTACTTATGGCTGAGTAGTATTTCCTTGTGTATATGTACCACATCGTCTTTATCCATTTGTCTATTGATGGGCACTTAGGTTGCTTCCATATCTTGGCTCTTGTAATTAATGCTGCAATGAACATAGGGGTGCATATATCTTTTTAAATTAGTGTTTTGGATTTCTTTGGATAAATACACAGAAGTGGAATTGCTGGGTCATATGGTAGTTCTATGTATAATTTCCATACTGTTTTCTATAGTGACTACACCAATTTGCAATCCTGCCAACAGTGCATGAAGATTTCCTTTTCTCCACATCCTAGCCAACATTTGTTGTTTGTTGATTTATTAATGATAGCCATTCTGACAGGTGTGAGGTGATATCTCACTGTGGTTTTAATTTGTGTTTTTGTGTTTCCCTGATGATTAGTGATGTTGAGCATCTTTTCATATGTCTGTTGGCCATTGTATGTCCTCTTGGGAGAAATGTCTATTCAGGTCTTCTGCCCATTTTTCAATTGGATTGTTTTTGTTTATTTGTTTGTTTGATATTAAGTTGTATGAGTTCCTTATGTATTTTGGCTATTAGCCCCTTATTGGATATATAATTGACAAGTATCTTCTCATATTCAGGAGGTTGTCTTTTCATTTTGTTGATAATTTCCTTTGCTGTGCAAAACCTTTTCAGTTTGATGTAGTCTCACCTGTTTATTTTTTTCTTTTGTTTCCCTTGCCCAAGGAGAAATAAAAAAAAACAACAACAACAAAAAAAACAACTTTGCTAAGAGCAATGTCAGAGTTTCCTGGCTCTGTTTTCTTGTAAAAGTTTTATGATTTGGGGTCTTACATTTAAGAACTTAATCTATTTTGTATGTATTTTTATATGTAGTGTAGGAAAGTGGTGTACTTTTAGTTTTTTGATGTATCTGTCCAGTTTTCCCAACACCATTAATTGAAGAGACTGTACCTCATTGTATATTCTTGCCTCCTTTATCATAGATTAATTGTCCATATGGGCATGAGCATTCATAGCATTTATTATTTGAGATTCAATTGACTCACACATACAATGGAATTTTTTATTGCTCTTCTTTTTATTTCTCTTTTATTTAGATGTTTCTAAGCATGACCTTTTTACCTCCCATGACTTCAATATGCTTTTCCTTAAGAAGAAATGCCCTTCTTCAACCCCCACTTTCCTGGTGAGCAGCTATGTGTCCTTCAAGATCAAGTTAACAAGGAACAAGAAGATATTCAGGCTTCACATTCTCATCTCTCATTGCATTAATAATACATATCCCTGTGCTACTAGGTTGTCTTGACACAGATATCTATTGTTCCATTTACCCCACTATATTGCAAATTTTTTAGATTCATAGAGGAGAGAAATGTGTACTCTCTTGCTAGATTATTGCTCTCATTCCAGGGAGAGAATTATTGTAATCTTTGTGTTACCTTCACTTAAACAGCATCAAGTACTAATAGATTCCCAATTGTTAAATGTTGATTATTTGAATTGTAAAAAGTAGTCCATTATCTTACTAGCGGAGTTAAGATTTAAATCTGGGTCTGTGTCCAAAGCCCATGTTTCCCCTACAACATGCTGTCTATGTATGTGTTTGCTACACCTCACTTTTTCTTCCTCCTGACCACACAGCTAGACTTAATTCCCAGCCTTATATAAGTAGAAGTGAAATATGCCACTTGAAGCCATGGTCCCTAGAAATAACTTTCTGCCTATATTCTACCATGTATTTCTTCTCTTGTCCTTTGGCTAGATTCAGTAGATCCAGTAGAGGAATCTGAGACCCTAGAAAATGGCAGAGCCATGAAATAAAAAGAAGTTTATGTCCCCTAGTCACCATGTAGTGGAGACCAGGAATTCCCAAGTAGAGGTAATTGTGTAAATGAGAAATAATTTTATACAGTTGTAAGCTCTTAACAAGTTTCACGCATTTATTCAGCAGTACCCTGATTAATACACTTCTAGGGGACGGCTGGTTAGCTCAGTTGGTTAGAGTGTGGTGCTCTTAATAACAAAGTTGCCAGTTCGATCCCCACATGGGCCACTGTGAGCTGTGTCCTCCACAAGTAGATTGAAACAACTACTTGACTTGGATCTGATGGGTCCTGGAAAAACACACTTAAAATAAATAAAAGTTTTTAAAAAAATACACTTCCAGAATTATAATTTTCATACCATTTTTTCTGATTTTCAAAAACTGTATGTATAGTGTCAAAATATAAAGATAGAAAAAGAATAAAGAGGAAAAATAATCCTCACCATTCAGAGATAAACACTGTTTCATTTTTGTTATATATGCTACATCTTCCTACACTTCTTTTTGGGACTGAGGGAATGGGAGGAGTATATATAGTACAGACAAAAATGAGATGATATTTAAAAGATGGAAAGAGAGATGTCAACATCATGGGAGAGAGAGACAACCTCTTGGTTTGTCCCCTTAAAGTTACAAGTCAGACAACTGTAATTCAACAAAGGATTTTCTGCTCAATACACAAACATTTCTGAGACGTCCACGCATTTTGACATCTGATGGGGATGTATCAGAAAGAGCAGGGGAGGCAGGACAAGGGGAAGGACAGAGACGGGAGCCCCAGATGCAGTCTGGCACTCACCACAGCCCCAGCTGATGTGATAGCAGAGGAGTCAGGAAGCAGCCCTCAAACCATAGCCCAGTGGGCCAGAGGGGCAGAGGCCACCTTCTGGCCTGCATGCCCAGTGCCCATTGCGGCTAAACCTGGTGACAAGGCAGAGACAAGGCTCAGTTATATGGCAGCTGCAGTCTGGCAATGGCCATTACTGGGGAGAAAGCAAATCTCCAGACAGGTGAAGTGGCTTCCCCCACCCCTTACCTGCCAATCTCAGCAAACCTCATAGGGGTTCATAGATTGGAAGAATCAACATAGTTAAAATGGCCATAGTACCCAAAGCAATAATACAGATTTAATGCAATCCCCATAAAAATCCCAATGATATTTTTCACAGAAATAAAACAAATTTTTTTAAAATATATATGGAATTGGGCCGGCCCGGTGGCTCAGGCGGTTAGAGCTCCATGCTCCTAACTCCAAAGGCTGCTGGTTCGATTCCCACATGGGCCAGTGGGCTCTCAACCACAAGGTTGCCAGTTCAACTCCTCGAGTCCCGAAGGGATGGTGGGCAGCGCCCCCTGCAACTAAGATTGAACACAGCACCTTGAGCTGAGCTGCGGCTGAGCTCCTTGATGGCTCAGTTTGTTGGAGCGCGTCCTCTGAACCACAAGGTTGCCGGTTCGACTCCCACAAGGGATGGTGAGCTACGCCCCCTGCAACTAACAGCAGCAACTGGACCTGGAGCTGAGCTGCGCCCTCCACAACTAAGACTGAAAGGACAACAACTTGAAGCTGAATGGCACCCTCCACGACTAAGATTGAAGGGACAACAACTTGACTTGGAAAAAAGTCCTGGAAGTACACACTGTTCCCCAATAAAGTCCTGTTCCCCTCCCCCAATTAAAAAATATATATATATATGGAATCACAAAAGAGCGAATTCTGAGAAAGAAGTACAAAGCCAGAGGTATCACAGTCCCTGCCTTCAAACTATACTACAAAGCTATAATAATAAAAAACAATATGGTATTGCCAGAAAAATAGACACAGAGACCAATGGAGCAGAATAGAGAGCCCAGAAATAAACTCATGCCTATAGGGGCAACACATTTTTCGTAAAGGAGCCAACAACATACAATGGAAAAGGGAAAGCCTCTTCAGTAAATGGTATCAAGAAAACTGGAAAACCACATGTAAAAGAATGAAAGCAGATTGTTATCTGGCACCATACACCAAAATTAACTCAAAATGGATTAAAGATTTGAATATAAGGTTGGTGCAAAGGTAATTGTGGTTTTTGCAATTATTTTTAACCTTTTAAACCACAATTACTTTTGCACCAACCTAATACAAAGAAGAAAACATAGGCAGTAAACTTACAAACTTTGGTCTCAGAGGGATTTTTGTTAATTGACCCTAAAGGCAAGGGAAATAAAAGCTAAAAGGAATGAATGGGGGTATATCAAACTAAAAATCTTCTGCACAGCAAAATGAACCATCAATAAAACAAAAAGGCAACAAACAAAATGCAAATGATACCTCTGATAAGAGGCTGATATCCAAAATATGTAAAGAACTCATACTACTCAACAACAACAACAACAAAAATCTGATTTTAAAAATGGACACAGGACCAGAACAGACACTTTTACCAAGACTATATACAGATGGCCAACAAATATATGAAAAAATTTAAAAGTGAAGAAAGCTTAAGGTACCAATAGGACAACAACAAGTGGAATAACATTCATATTATAGAGCTCCCAAGAGGAGAAGAGAAAGAAAAGAGGGCAGAAAACTTACTTGAAGACATAATGCCTTAAAACTTCCCTAACCTGGGCAAGACATCTAGGTCCAAGAAGCAGAGAGTTCCAAATAAGATGAACCCAAAGAGATCTATGCCAAGACATATTACAATTAAACTGTCAAAAGTTCAAATGAAAAGAGAATCTTAAAAGCAACAAGAGAAAAAAACAACTTTTTATATAACAAGGGAATTCTCATAAGACTGTCAGTTGATTTTTCAGCAGAAACTTTGCAGTCCAGAAAGAAGTGGCATGGTATATTCAAGTGTGAATTGACCCTAATTCACACTTGAATACATATGGTGCTAAAAGAAAAAACTTCCAAACAAGAATACTCTACTCAGCAAGGTTATCATTCAGAATTGAAGAAAAAATAGTTTTCAAGACAAGCAAAAGCTAAAGGAGTATATCACATCAAACTGGCCTTACAAGAAATGTTAAGCTGGAAAGGAAAGGTACTAATAGTAACAAAAACACATAGGAAAGTAAAATTCTCCTTGTTAAGGCAAATATATGGTAAAGGTAATAGATTAACCACTTACAAAGCTTGTATGAAGATTAAAAGACAAAAGTAGTAAAATTAACTAAAACTACAAGAATTAGGGATAAACAAAATTTAAAAATGTAAAATATGACATAAAAACATAAAACATGGATGAGAGGAGTAAAAATATAGAGTTTTTAGGATGTGTTCAAACTTAAGTTGTTATCAACTTAAACTGTTACATTTATAGGCTGTTATATGTGACCCTCATGGTAATCACAAAACTATAGTAGATACACAAAAGATAATGAGAAAGGAATCTAAACATAACACTAGAGAAAATCATCAAACTACAGGGAAGAGAGCAAGAGAAGAAGAAAGGAACAGAGAGAAACTACAAAAGCAGCCAGAAAACAATTTACAAAATGGCAATAAGTACATATCTATCAATAATTACTTTAAACTTAAATGGACTAAATTCCCCAATAAAAAGGCATAACATGGCTAAATGAATAAAAAAACAAGACTCATTTATATATTGCCCACAAAAGACTCACTTCAGATCTAAGCACGTACCCAGACTGAAAGTGAAGGATGGAAAAACATATTCCATTTCAAATAAAAATGAAAAGAAAGGTAGTGTAGTTATATAGACAAAATAGACTTTAAAACAAAGACTGTAATACAAAACAAAGATGGATATTACGTAAGGACAAAGGGGTCACTCCAACAAGAGGATATAATATTTGTAAATATTTATACACCCACACAGAAGCACATAAATATACAAAGCAAATATTAACAGACCTAAAGGGAGAAATTAACATCAGAATATCTGATGTCAGATTCAGGTCATATGGCTTTCTAAAGGCATAGAGGCATGTATTTATAATTTTTTTATTTTTAACGTCTAGTCTAAACACTAGAAACGTAGACATTTTATTAGAAGGTCCAATGTCAAATTAAGGTGACATAGCTTTTTAAAGGAAATGTTTACAACCATTCAAAGCAATTATGATAGAATCTTAGGAGATTGTGTTTGGGGTATAAGAAACTTAGTAGAGGCCTCCTGGCACTTCCACTGACCTGGCTGAGCCTCCTCCTACATGGGTTTGGCCAAGAAACCACACACTTATCCATAAGGAATTGGGAAGTGATGCTCACTGAGCATACCCAGCCTGATATCTCCTGTTTTTGTGTGAGAATTTGTCCTCTGCATTTTTCTCAATAAATTATAATTTTATAAGAACTAGGGTCAAAGGATTCTCTTGCACCAAGCCTCCATGGGACTGCTATAGTAGTTTACACATATTGTCTCACTGAATTCTCATAATAACACCTGAGTACGTATTATTATTCTTCCAATTTACAAATGAGAAAACTAAGGGTATTTACCTTACAAAAAAAAACAGTGTAAAATTACATAGTGGGAATTTGTTCTTCCTACCTTTAAGCTCAATTTTCCTGTGTGTGGGATTTGCATCTGGATTTCGTTTTTCAGCAAGTTCTTGCCAATCCATAGAATAAGGTAGTGTAGACTCCACATTACCTTTGAGGGTGTCCCTGTGACTCAGTGCGAGCCATTCTGCTGTTTTCTGGTCACAGAGAATGGTTCAGGGAGGGACGCTATTAGAAGGGAATAACTTCTTCCTCACTTTGATATCTCCCTCGCATTTTAACAACATTCAAATATTGTAACTGGCCTGTTTTTCCTCACTCCAACAGGGAGAGAAAGGGAAATTTATCTGAATGTACAGTTGGGAAGAAAACACTGCTCATGTTCACCTCAACAACTCCAAGTATTCTCTGAAGAGCTAGGTCTGTGGGGACACAGGGTCTGCTTGCTCTCCCAGGGGCGGGCTGAGCTCCTACAGGGGAAGAAAAGGCTGCAGGAAAGCCTTGGGTCCATCTACCATTGTCATAACCTGGTGGCTAGTCTGTCATATTCTTAGGTTCTGTTATTAAACTCATTTTGCTCTCACACTCCGATTTCCTCTAAGTTATCTTTCACCAGCAACAAGGGTAATGTTTTGTTTCTCTGCCTTTTGGAATCAGACAGGTACACGGCCCAATCAGAGCTAACTCCAGACTGTTATGGAGGTGATAGGAGAAGAGGACGGAGGCAAACTGTTTCTTCCTGGACTTGAATGGGGGGGAAATGTGAGCCTGTATGTTTAGATGCTACCAGAGGAAGGCAGAGCTAAGTCAAGGATAGAAGCCAGGTCCTGTTGACATCAGATGGGTCCCTGAAACCAGTTATTCCTAAAGACAACTCTGTAATTTAGACTTCTAGATTAACAAGCCGATAAGTTCCTCTTTTTGCTTAAGCTATGAATTGGATTTTCAGTCACGTCCAACCGAAGGAGTCAAAACACAAGAATTAGCAAAAGGATATTAAGTACGAAAGCATAAGATGAGTTTGGAGAAGGAAGTTCAAGGTGGGGTGAAATTCTTGGAGAAGCTCTTTGTTTGGATCAGTTAAAGACACAATCGTTGATCACTATTATGTAACAGTTATATAAGACATAAAAATGAATAAAACAAAGTATGAGTATCTATCCTCAAGTTATTTACTGCCATTTAGTGGGAGACGACAGACATGTAAAAGAACATTTCCATTCGAGCTGGCAGGTTGAACAGCAGAGCCATACTTACCGTGTGCTATGAGGGCCCCCAAGGAGAGCGCATCGTCTGTGGGGGCTGGAGTGGAGATTTGTCAGAAGCTGACACCTGAACTGTTTCCTGAAAGGTGAATAGGATTTAGCTGTGAGAAGATGGCAGAATAGGGGTTTTCAGATAAAGGGAAATGAAGTTGCTCAGGCAGAGAAATATTAAATAATATGTTGCTGGGAGAGGGTGTGCTGACCTAGGCTTGTTGGACTAGGATGAGGAGGAAGGATGAAGAGGAAGATGTGAGTGTATGATCACCTATCTGCAGCACACGGTAGGAGTTGGAGACACGTTGGCAAGACAGATTGTTAGCAGACCTTAGAGGACCCTAAATGCCAACGGAAGTGATGAAACTTGACCCTATAGCAAGTAATGAGATAAAACTGAAGCAGGACTTTTAGCAGAGAATTACATGATAAAAGCAATGTTTTAGAAAAAATGACCTGGCTACAGTCTATAGCGTGGATTGGATGCTAATATATCAGTTTGAGGTATTATGACATTAGCCTAGTTGAGAGATGAGTACAGCTGAGAGAAGATAAAGACCTGAATTATGGTAGTGGAAATGAAATGAGAAGGGATGGAAGAAAGAAAGGTACTTTTTGCTGCAATTTTATCATGATTGGTTTAAAAGTAGGTATCATGAAGAAATTTTTCATCTCTGCTTGTATAATGGTTATATATGAATATGATTTTTTTCTATATGGTTTATAATTCTCAGAGGCAAGGATGTGGCTGGTTCTTTGCAATTCTCTTGGCACATAGTAGGTATTTAATCAATATTATAGACTTTAACTGAATTGTCAAGTCAGGTTTTACTATTTTTTATCTTCTCCAAATATGTGCCTATGTTTAATGAACAAGGTTATATCGTTTGCGTTGTTACAGGAGTCAATTAGAAAATGAGTTCAACGGGGCACTGGTCCATGAGAGAGAAGGATGATTCCATTATTGTTTACAAAGAACCATAAGATATTTAATCCCATTTACCTGCTAAAGTCTCCCAAAGTGAAAAATGAGAATGTTCTTTTATAAAGCACCTAAAAACTTTACATTAAAAAGACTAAGGAGAAATAGGAAAGAGTCTCTGCCCTCAAGAAATGCACAGCAATAACTATTATAAAGATCCTTTTCTTAAACTTAGGATTCTGACATTTCCTAAGGCCAGGGAATTTTGAGGTTTTTAAAAGAGACATATGGTTTAATAAGTAAATAAAATGCTGCTCTCAAGCATATTTTCTTTTACCTAGCTTTTTTTTTTTTTTTTATTCAGGAAGGCCTGATTAAAAGTAAATCAATGTTTTTTTTTTCTTTTAAAAAAAAAAGGTAAGCACTAGTGCCAAGACCAGCACTGACTGAAGCCAGCCCCTTTGGCCTTGTGCTGATAAAGCTATGAGTACTCTGACCTCCTAGCATATCTCTTATAGATTAACGCACTTCTTGGAGGGATTGCCACTTCAGCTGATGTCTTGAATTTCTGCAATTGTTAGAGCAGTGGTTCTCAAACTTTAAGGGACAGAAGAGACAAACTCGCACTATTTGTTTTACCAATTGCACACTGTATCCCCAGTTTCTGATGGACTAAATCTGGGGTAATCTTTCATTGATCATACACCCCAGGTGATTCTGAGGCAGAAGCTCCATAAAGTATGTTTTGAGTATCACTTGCTATCTGTTTCCTATGTCATAAATATCTGGATTTGGGGTATGGCAGGAGGAGGGTAAGAGAGATCCCCAAAGAATAGATGATGTTTAATGTAGGATTTAAAAGATGAGAATAAATTTTCCAGCAAGGAAGGGGCAAGAAGAGAAGAACAAGGAGGAAGGAAAGTGCATGCAGAAAAATGGCAAGCAGAGATTGCAAAATATAAGACTACAAGGATAGGCTTGGACTACCTTATGCAGAGTTTTGTGACCTTCAAGGAGCACAGTTTATCCTGTGGGCTGGTTGTTTCCAAATACAACAGCTGCACCAGAAATCTCCTGAGTTACTTATTAAAATGTAGATTCCTGGGACCTCCAGGAGACTGACTAAATCAAATCCCATGGGGAGAAACCTGGGTATCTGAACTCTTAACAAGGGTCCCAGGCATTTTATAAAGCAGCCAATATGGGAACTGCTGGTAGACCAAGGGCGTGTCCAACCTGAGATTCTAGGTCCTTAAGAGGATACAGCATCTGAGAGTTGATAGCAGGAAATATCCAGCCAGAGGAGCAAAATATAGTCAAGAAGTTCCGAAGGCAGAAATAAGTCAGTCACAAAATTTCCATAGAGAAAGGGATAATTTACAAATCTGAGAATTAGACAAATGAGTTGGACTAGAAAAAGCAGAAGATATGGTCACGGAAGGCAGTTTGTAGAAATAAAGTGAGGCGGAAAAGCTCCCTATAAGAAGTCAGGCAGAGGTGAACTTCCTGAACTCTACAAGAGACTTTCCAAGGAGGTGGCTTAACAGCATCCCTAACCTAGCTGATGATTTTCAACTGGGATCGAAAAGAAATCTACTTCAATTAGCAGTTGAAAACACAAATCTCAGAAAAAATCAGAATTGGAGTTTGGAGATTATGGTTCAATAGAAACCTGACTTTTAAGAGAAAAATAGTTGAGAGAAGAGTCACTGACTCATCAAGAGGAAAAGAAGGTGGTGTGAGCTGTCTCTCTTCATGTAAATTACATGGGCAGTAGGATTCAATTCAGTTTCCCTCATGCTTCCTATGTATATAGAACTGTTCTTTAAATTACCAGCAGAGAGCACCATGGTTTTGGTAAAAATAAAGGTCAAGCTGAGGATAGTAAATTTAGTAACTCATTTAAAATAAAAAGACAAAGAAAAACTGTGTTAAGGAAAGTCTAAACCAAATACTGGATCCATATTTGAAGGCTTATTTATTGTCCAAATAAATATTACTCGGAATTTTATGTTCTACATTAGTTTTAACTTATGACCAATAAATTGCATAACCCAGCCAAAAATGAAATGGATCATCAAACCCCCAAACATAAAAACTCTGAAGAATTTTGAATATGGTTGTCAGTTATGGAATGTTTATTTGCTATAAAGCTAACCATTTTCAGTGTGTGTTATAACTGTTGTGGGCTTTAGGCACTTTTAATTTTTTTTTTTCCAAGTCAAGTTGTTGTCCTTTCAATCTTAGTTGTGGAGGGTGCCATTCAGCTTCAAGTTGTTGTCCTTTCAGTCTTAGCTGTGGAGGGCACAGCTCAGCTCCAGGTCCAGTTGCCGTTGCTAGTTGCACGGGGTGCAGCCCACCATCCCTTGAGGGAGTCAAACCGGCAACCTTGTGGTTGAGAGGACGCGCTCCAACCAACTGAGCCATCCGGGAGCTCAGCTCAAGGTGCCGTGTTCAATCTTAGTTGCAGGGGGCGCTGCCCACCATCCCTTGTGGGACTCGAGGAATTGAACTGGCAACCTTGTGGTTGAGAGCCCACTGGCCCATGTGGGAATCATACCGGCAGCCTTTGGAGTTAGGAGCACGGAGCTCCAACCGCCTGAGCCACCTCGCTGGCCCCGGCTTTAGGCATTTTTACTTTCATGGGACCTTTCCTCCATTATATACCTTATCTATATATATTTTATATACTATGTATATTTATATACTATATATGCTGTATATATTGTATATATTGTATATATTATATATATTTATGTATATATTTATATAATATATAATATATTATATATATTTATGTATATATTTATATAATATATAATATATTATATATATTATATATGTACATATTTTGTATTTTATGAGTGTTTTGGTATAAAGACAAATATACTCCAGTCTTGGATTAATTATTAAATACTATTATTATATTTAGTTTTTCCTCAACTTAAGGTTAAAATATTTTTGTGGTCCTCTAAATGTATCATGGGCCCATGCACTGCACCTATTATGACTAATAGATAAGTCCACCCTGGCTCCTTCAAGCTATCCTAAGAAATGAAAAATAAATAGAAGGTAAAATGAGAGAGAGAATGAGGATGAGGAAGAATATAGCCCCCATGTTGTCCGTGGCAAAAGTAAAATTCCTTGGACCCTGCATGCATTATCTAAAAATTATATTCAAATATGGCAAGACATATGTTTAAAATTACCATGAGGGAAAAATACAGAAAACAAAATTTCTTACCTGAATTATTGGTCAGTAGATAAGGGGCAATAGCAGTAAGTCAATTCATCTCTGAAAAAGAGGAATTAAATGTACATATAAGACATGATCAAGTGTAGTTGTAATACGAAGTAGAACTACTTTATGAGAAAGAATATTTTCATTCTGAGTTCTAGGTTTCTATTTTGTTGGGAGGGGAAGGATGGAAGCAGAAGAGAGCTGCTATTACTTTTCTCAGGATGTAATTCTGAAAATATTTGAGTCTACAGTTTTAAGTGAGGGCATACATAGTACAATAATAACTTTAAATGTAATCCAAAATCCAAGAGTCAGAGAGCTGGAGAGTTGAAGGGGCTGTAACAGGGATGATTGGGGAAGCAAGGAGAGCTATTCCAGGGCATTCTGAGAGACAATAAAGCAGAGTGAAAAGGTGCTGAGTGTCTGGGAGACAGGGGTCACAGTCAGGGATCAAGGGTCAGGAGCCAGGGCCGCTCTCCTAGTGGAGCGCTGTGGAACACCGTCCTTGCTGTGGAAACTGCTTTAGTTGGACCTATCTCTTAGGATTGTTTGCTAGACTTAGGCTACAAGTATTTGAAGGAGAGTGTTTTAGTTTTTAATTTGTCCTTAATATTTTTCATATTAAAAAATAATTCATCATTCATTACAGCATTATTTACAATAACCAATATATGGAAGCAACCCAAGTGCCCATCAATAGACGATTGGATAAAGGTGATGTGGTACATATATGCAATGGAATATTACCCGGTCATAAAAAAGAATGGAATCTTACCATTTGGGACAACATGGATGGACCTGGAGGGTACTATGCTAAGTGAAATAAGTCAGACTGAGAAAGACAAATACCATATGATCTCACTTATATGTGGAATCTAAAGAACGAAAAAAAAAAATGAATGAACAAAACAGAAACAGACTCATTGATACAGAGAACAAACTGATGGTTTCCAGAGGGGAAGGGTGGTTGGGGAGCTGAGTGAAAATGGTGGAGGAATTAAGAAATACAAATTGGTAGTTATAAAATAGTCACAGGATGTAAAAGTATAACATAGAGAATATAGTCAATAATGTTGCAACAACGATGTATAGTACCAGGTGGATACTGGATTAATCAGGAGATCACTGCATAAATTATATAAATGTCTAACCATATGCTGGACACCTGAAACTAATATAAATCATATTGAATCTCAACTGTAACTGAAAAAAAATTTTTTTAAATAATTCATCAAAAACTTTCTATAATGTCAAACAAAAATGCCTTCATTCAAATTGAAATGACATGATTTGCTTTTTTAAAAACTTGAAGTTTCTTTCAATATTCACATTTCATAAAGATTAAGGGGAAAATAGTCATTTATATAATTAATTATTACCATCCTATTTCAAATATTTAGAGCTACCAAAAAAGAAGAACATTTAAAATGAAAATAGTGGATTTCTGGATTTCTCGTTGCAATAACAAGTTAAAGTCAAACTGGGATTTATTCAAATTCTAAAACAAATACTCAATTATTTATACTCAATTTACAAGACTTTTAGCATAGAAGTACCTGTGTAGGTGAAGACTTCCCAGAACCTACTATATTAATGAGGCAGAGAAAAAAAACTGAAGGGGGACAGCCCTGTATTCAGGATTAATTCTCAGGATATTTGAGTCCATTGCGAGGTCTCAGAGAGAGTAGCCCGCTGTACCCTCTATTTTCCTCAGAGAGCTTGGATGCCCCTCTTTACCCCATGAAAGGTGAAGGAGGAGGGAAATCATCAGCTGTCTACCAGCTCCTGCTTTTTGGAGGCTGAGGAACAATGCCATCGAATGATTTAGGTGGCAGTCCTCCAGTTCCTATCCACAAGTCTGATAATCAGATTTGGGGAGGTTGGAGTGGGTGCAGGATTCTCAGTCAGTACTTTGCACACGGAGAACAAGCCATACAGATTGTTGATGCGCCTCCATTCCCGACCTTTAGCAGCTCTACTCTCACTGAGTCAGCCTAACACAGGTCATATAGCATTTAACATTCATCTTCCATTCTATCTATTAAGCTTGCACTACATCCAACATGGAGAATGATGACCAGCCATTAAGGGAGGCAACACAGGGTTTAGAATCGAATTGCCTGCGTTCAGATCTGGTCTCTGGTTACTTATTAGTTGTGTATCCTTTGACATCCTTTGACAGGTGGCTTAGTGTCTCTAAGCCTTAGTTGGTTTAAAAAAATTTTTTTTTTTAAATTGGGGAATATTGGGGGAAAGTGTGTTTCTCCAGGGCCCATCAGCTCCAAGTCGTTGTCCTTCAATCTAGTGTGGACAGCACAGCTCAGCTCCAAGTCCAGTTGCCATTTTCAATCTTTAGTTGCAGGGGCTCAGCCCACCATCCCATGTGGGAATTGAACCATCAACCTTGTTAAGAGCTCGTACTCTAATCAACTGAGCCATCCGGCCTCCCCTCAGCCTTTTTAATATCCATAAAATGGAGCTATCCATAAAATGGAGATAATAATAAAACATCAGAAATATGTAATTAAAGATTAAATGAGATAATCCATACAAAAGCTCTTAGCTCATAGCACCTGGCACAGAATTAGTTCGAAGTTAGATATTAGCTATATTATTTGTTATTTCAGGAGAAAGCACTTCAGAACTCATCTGTTAAGGATGGTTGAGGCCCTGTATTTCATAGACAGAGCTGGGCAGAGCAGTGTCCCCCAATGGTTCTGCTAAAAGCAACTTGAAGGTTAAACTTTTATTTTTGAATTGTAGCTGCTCAGTGGTTGTGAACAAGAGATAAAGGTCAACCAACAGCCAATTCCTGTGGAATCTGGCCAGTGATTTGACATCTGGGAATTGGCTCAGCTTGTAGGTAGAATTAAACAAATCTTCCTCCCTGCAACCTGACATACCTACCTTTATTCTAATTCCCCTTCCTACCTAACCCTCGCTTCCCATAAATGTATAAGGTAATTGACTCACATAAGCCCGTGTGGCACTTTTTAGGTGTCATCCTAAATTGCAAGGATGCATCGCATTCTGTGAATGCTGAATATTATTTCTAGTCCATTATAGGATTTAATACTGATGATGCAGATGTGCTCTGTATTGAGAAAAAAAGTAACCTCTTGATTTAAAAATTCAGCCCTTTTTTCCTTTCACGGACCACTTCTTATTCCACAGTTCATTACTAAGCTATTATTTATAAAGCATTCTTAGTGAATATTTATTTGATTCAAAATCATTGTGAAGGATAAAGTTGTTTTCCATAATTTCAGTTCTACACATTTTCCATTGTACACAATTTGTTTTAAACAAAATAGAAAGAGTACAGATATTTCTTTGGGTATATACCCAGAGGTGGGATTGCTGGATCATATGGTAATTATATTTTAATTTTTTGAAAAACCTCCATACTGTTTTTCATAAAGGCTATACCAATTTACACTCCCACCACCAGTGTACAAAGTTTCTGTTTATCCACACCCTTGCTAACACTTATCTACTTGATGGTAACCCTCCTAACTGGTGTGAGGAGAGAGTTCATTGTGGTTTTGATTTGCATTTCCCTGATGATTAGTGATATTCAGCATCTTTCAATGTACCTGTTGGCCATTTGTATGTCTTCGTTGGAAAAATGTCTATTCAGGTCCTTTGCCCATTTTTTAATCAGGTTATTTGTGGTTTTGCTCTTTCTAATCTTGAAGTAGCTAAAGATTCCTTAAACAGAACTCAAAAAGGGCAAATTATAATTTGAAAACTGTTGAAAAATTGGATATCATAAAATTAATAAATTTTCTCCATTAAAAGATATTAGTAAGAGAGTAAAAATACAATCCATGGAGTGAGAGAAGATATTCACAATGCATATACCTGACAAGGACTAGTATCTCAAATATATAAAGAACTACAAATCAATAAGGAAAAAAATCAGACAACCCCATGATAAAATGAACAAAAGACATGAATAGATATTTTACAAAAGAGAATATCAAAATGGCCAACAAATTTATAAAAGTGTGCTGAGCTTCATTCGTTGTCAGGGAAATGCACCACAATGAGATGCTACTACACACCTATCAGAATGGCTGAAATGATGGCATAGATGTGAATCAGCTGGAACTTTCATGTACTGCAGGTGAGAGTATAAATTGGTATAACTTTGGACACCATTTAGCAGTATCTACTAAAACTTAACACTTATCTTCTGTGACTCAGCAGTTCCACTCGTAGGTATAAACTCAACAGAAATATAAACATAGGCTTACCAAAACATAGTGTACCAACTAAAACATTAGTCACACCTTTAGAGCACTCAAGCTAGTTTTATCACCATGTTTTTATATGGGATATGGGAAAACTGGTGATGATTTAAGGAATGAATCATAAATTCATTCTTGAAAACCTGCCAATGCTTTGTACCTTAGTTTCTACCTTCCCTTTCAGGGTGTAGGCCCTAATAACTACTAAAAATCTACAATTGCTTTTTATCTGCTTTAGTTCTAGCATTTTATATTCCTTTCCCACACTCCACCTGCTTGACAGTAGTTGTTACATCTTTAATTTCCTGGATGCAAGTCCTGGGCTGGACTGTTCGTTTTCTGTGGTGATGCCTTCTGTATGCCATGATCTGATTGTAGAGTAGGCTTTCCCACAGCATTACCTAAATGCTCATCCATTCAATGTTTTCCCCATCCCTATTTCCAAGTCCTGGCCCTTCCTGATCTTCCAGGTCTTGCCCTCTCATTAGAAACATCCAAAAATAGAATTTCCACTCAAAGTCTAGATGAGAATCTGTTAAAATCATTTATTCATTCTATCAATACTTATAGTACATCTATGCCAAACTTCCAGGTGCTAGCCTGGAAATTCATGAGACCAAATTTTTAGTCCTGGCTCTGTCACTTTCTAGCTATTTGATCTTGAATGCATTATTTAACATGTCTAAGCCTCAATTTCTTTATATGTAAAAATGTATCAAAACATTTCTAAGGTTTCGTAATTATCTAAGGGTAAGCCTTATTGGGAAAATATGGGTTAAGAGGGGAAACACATAGATTTCCAGATTTTTCTTTCATACATCCCACAAAAATGAGCAAAAAAGAGGAGAATTAAAAGAAGATAAAGTACAAGAAGAAAAAAAGAATGGATGATAACAAATGAAAAATATTTTAACAAATGTAGTGGGGAGGATGATGGAGCAGGAATAACTAGTCTAGCAGTGGAAATCTAAGTGTCTGCAGAGAGGTATACCAGTAAGTACCAGTAAACTAGCCAGTTGGTTCTCTGGAGGCTCAGGGTTGGGATCTGAGCGTTCCATGGAGTCGCAGTTTTCTCAAATGGTGAACCGCTTTTCTCCTACTATTTAGTCATGGGATTTGGGAAGGATTTTTAAAAATCAGTTATCCCATCTCTCTTTCTACAGTTCCAGGCGTCCCCTTCTCTAACAGTGCTGGTCTAAAAGTGACCCAATCGAGGCAAAGGTCAGGACTTTTAGTGTTAGGGAAGCTAAATGCTCTCTACCAGGAAGTGACCCAGTGGCCTCTAGCAGTCATGAGAAAAATCAGCCTGAGGATAAACCTAACACAAGGAGAATGGCAAGCCTGGAGAATCTCAGAGAAAGGTACAGAGCCTTGAGGAGTGTGTGAACAAATAGATCTTTTCTTTCTTTCAGCCAGTTTAAATTTTATTTTCTGTTACTTGGGTTTCTGCCCTAGGTTTTGTTTTGTTTTAACTTTTCTGTATCAATTCACGCTATCAATCACTTTTTAGAATTTTGTCCTCCTGGGTTTTGTCAGCCTGAAAATAAAAGGCCAAAGTGAGAGGCAACAAATGTTTATTTGAGATGAAAGAATAGCTACAGGGGAAGCACTAATTCAGGCAGAAACTCAAATACTATTCCAGTTATGGGACAAAGGCAAGGAATTCCTATTGGTGCTAATAAGCCAAGGAAGACATTTGTATAGGTGCAAATAAGGTATTCTTTAGCTATACCTGGTGGTGCTAATTCTAAAGAATGTTCATAATCATTAGTCCCTGTGGTCAGAAGGTCTGTTTTCCGGTTAGGTTTGCAGACATATGTTTGGAATACAATGTTAGTTTGGCTCAGTACAAAGATTATTTTGCCCAGTCAAACATTCCAAAGGTTTGCGAAGATATGCAAGGCTGCCCACACTTGATTTTAAAATGTTTGCACTTATGTCAACTTTTCACAGCTTCAACCCTTCACTCCTTTTCTGCTCTTTAAAACCATCCAGCATTTCCATGGCAACAAACATGGAAAGACGTGAACGGCACAGCACATTGCTCTTGATTCCATTCCATGAGGGTCATCTATCATTTTTAAAGTAGGCTTATGTGACCCAAGTTTGGGCTGTATCCTCTCTCTGACCTTGCACACCATCGGAACACAGTATCTGCTGGTTACCTACTGACTCCCTACGGAGAACTCTGGTGCTTTGGGTAAGAAACGTTTTACCTTGGAGCCCAGCCCAGGCTCCTGAGACTTGTCTAGACTGAGGCCATAGGACACACCTGTGAAGAGAGGCAATCAGATATCTGTGCCAACACTTTCTGCTGTTCTGTTTCTGCCTTTTTGATAACTACAACTTCATTTCAATTCTTTTCAACAGCTCGACTGGCTGTATCAACTCCCTTAGCATTTCTCTTGGTTCAAATGCCAAATAATTATTCCACCTTTTACAGTTGAATAAAACTAAATCCACAGAAATTGAGTGATCTGTCCAAAACCATAGTGACAAAATCAAGTTTGGAATTCAACTTTCTAAGGCCCAGAAGAGTATTTGGTTTAGTTTCTACTGCAGATGAAATAGTCCTATTTTGTCACATGACAAACTCCACGGAGTACTTTATACTTAATTCTGGAGGTGACATTTTGAGCAGAATATTGACACATAAGTCATTCTAAGAGGAAAGCATCCAAAAAGCGGTATCAGGTGAGGAAAGTAAAGGGACTAAGAATGTTTTCTCTTGGGAAAAAAATTCTTAGGAGAAAGCAGATAGCTGTCTCAAATATGTAAACATCTGGGCCATGTAAAGGAAATCAGATGTATTCCATGCTTCTCATGAGGAAAATTAGGAATAATGAGCAAAAGATACAGTTAAGTCAATAAGGGTTAAATGTACAAGAGAAAATTCCAATAACTAGAATTGTTCCCAAATGTTGTTACCTTGTGAGGTAGTAAGCTCCCATCAGAAAAAATTTTAAGCAAAAGTTAGATGCCAATCTATCAAGGATGTTGGAGACACACACTGTTGATCTGAATCAATCAGATTGCTTTTTAAGATTCCAGATCCTTTTTAAATTCTAGAATGTATCTCAAGTGAACTGCAATCAGGAAAATTTCAATTGGTGCTTCGCATATACTTCAGTGCGCATAAGAGTCACCTGGAAAGCTAGTTAAAACATATATTCAGTGCCCCACCCTCCAGAGATTCTGATTCAGTATGTCTGAAGTGGGGCCCAAGTATGTGCTTTGCTAATAAACTCCTAAATGCTGTTTCTGTCAGTCCAGAGACTATGTTTTGAATAGCTCTGGAAAACAAAATTACTTATTAGATATTTGGAGGAGATTAAAGAAAATTAGAAGGCTTTGGCAAACAAAAAGGGAAATAAAAAGTAATACGTGCTTGGAATTTATATAGGAAATAAAACATTGTAACGACTACTTCAAAGGAAAAAATCCTTCCAAAACATAGGCCACATGTACCCAACAATATAAAAACATTTGGAGAGGAAATTAATAGGTACCTATGGCTGTGGGTGTTCCTTTCTAACCATACTAAACAGTCCATCATAGTCTTTCTTTTAAACATTTGGTTAACTAATTCCAATGAGATGATACCATTTAACAACCTCCTCCTACTTGGAAGTCAAGAACCCACTCAGGCCCAGCCATCTCTTCCGCTCTAACATCTTCCTGAGCAACTCCACCTAGACCGGTAATAAAACCGGGTGGGTGAGCTTGTCAGTTAAAAGTAAAGGACAACTAATACAATTCAGTTTGTAAATGCCTTTACACTTGAAATGGAGACCTGAGATAATCAACTTAAAAATACAAGCTTTCCAATGGCAAATTTAAAGGAAATCCTTATCCATGCTTTTTTATTTTTTGTTGTTTTGACAACCATTTATTATAAAATACTTGAATTACTTGGATTTCAATTGTGAATGAGTGAAATTACTTTATCTTTTTTTTGCATGTTTACCTTTATTTTTTTAATTTTGATTCTTTTTTATTAGTTTCAGGTGTACAAAACAATGTAATAGATAGACATTTATCATTTTTATCCATCACACAGTGATACCTCTTCCCCCATTCTTTAAAGTTCATCTCACATTGCAATCCCTCAATAAGTCTTTTCAGATCCCATCAACAGACTGTGAATTCCAAATCTTTATCTCATGTTCAAATCTCTTAAGATACTCCATACATACTATATTCTGACTTGCAAATGTTATTTGTTGTATTAGTGTAGGCTCAAACACAAGCAGGTGAAACAGAAGGTGTGTAATATACAGAATTATTACATTCTGATAAATGAGTGTGTAGGAACAAATATAAGGAAACTGCATAGTACCCTAAGCCTGAGGGAGGGTAGCCAAGGGAGAATGAAGTTAGAAGGGGGTCGGAACCACAAAAGACCCCGAATAGCCAAAGCAATCTTAAGAAAAAAGAACTATAATGGAGGTATCACACTTCCTGACTTCGGCTTGTACTACAGGGCTACAATAATCAAAACAGCATGGTATTGGCAGAAAAACAGACACATAGACCAATGGAATAGAATTGAGAACCCAGAAATAAAACCACATAAATATGGACAGCTAATTTTTGACAATGAAGCTATAAACATACAATGGAGGAAAGACAGCCTCTTCAATAAATGGTGCTGGGAGAATTGGATAACCACGTGCAAAAGAATGAAACTGGACTATTTGTCACCATGTACCAAAATTAATTCAAAATGGATCAAAGACTTAAGCATAAGACCTGACACAATAAACTGCATAGAAGAAAACATAGGTACTAAACTTACGGACCTTGGGTTCAAAGAGCATTTTATGAATTTGACTCCAAAGGCAATGGAAGTAAAAGCTGAAATAAACGAATGGGACTATATGAAACTTAAAAGCTTCTGCACAGCAAAAGAAACCATCGACAAAATAAAGAGGCAACCAACTGAATGGGAGAAGATTTTTGCAAACAGTGCCTCCGATAAGGGGCTAATATCCAGAATATACAAGGAACTCATGCAATTCAACAACAAAAAAACAAACAACCCAATTGAAAAATGGGCAGAGGACCTGAAGAGACATTTCTCCAAAGAGGACATACAAATGGCAAATAGACATATGAAAAAATGCTCAACATCACTAATCATCAGAGAAATGCAAATAAAAACCACAATGATATATCACCTCACCCCAGTCAGAATGGCTATCATCAACAAGACAAATAGTAACAAGTGTTGGAGAGGCTGTGGAGAAAAAGGAACCCTCATACACTGTTGGTAGGAATGCAGACTGGTGCAGCCGCTATGGAAGGCAGTGTGGAGGTTCCTCAAAAAATTACGACTAGAATTACCATATGACCCAGCAATCCCTCTCCTGGGTATCTACCCAAAAAATCTGAAAACATTTATACATAAAGACACGTGTGCTCCATGTTCACTGCAGCTTGGTTTACGGTGGCCAAGACATGGAAACAACCAAAATGTCCTTCGATAGATGAATGGATAAAGAAGTTGTGGTATATATACACAATGGAATACTATGCGGCGGTAAGAAAAGATGATATAGGAACATTTGTGACAACATGGATGGATCTTGAGTGTAATGCTGAGCGAAATAAGTCAGACAGAAAAAGCAGAGAACCATGTGATTTCACTGATATGTGGTATATAAACCAAAAACAACAAAAGAACAAGACAAACAAATGAGAAACAGAAACTCATAGACACAGACAACAGTTTAGTGGTTACCAGAGGGTAAGGGGGGTGGGGGGTGGGAGATGAGGATAAGGGGGATCGAATATATGGTGATGGAAGGAGAACTGACTCTGGGTGGTGAACACACAATGGGATTTATAGATGATGTAATACAGAATTGTACACCTGAAATCTATGTAATTTTACTAACAATTGTCACCCCAATAAATTAAAAAAAAATTGGAAGGGGGTCCCCTCCCCAAGGTTAGGGTTCAGACCTCAGGAGAAGGTACAGGTCAGTCCAGTGAAAAACAAAATAGTTCACTGGTTTGTTCTTGTGAGAGCCGATGAGGGGTCAATGAGAAAGCAGGGGGCATCCCTCCAGAGTGTGGGCCGAGGATAGCTGATGAGCAGCCAGAGGTCTAGGTGTGCATGGGGGATGGGGGTCCTGGGCGCAGGCAGGTCACAGAGGCTGGAAGAGGGAATAATGGCTCTTGAAAACCCTCCAGGCTCCTGGAAGTCCACACGTGGACCTGCACAAGGAATTAGGGCACTGATGTGGGTAGCAAGCTTTTGGGATACCAGTTTCTATGTGGAGGAAGGGGTTGCTGTGGGAAGCTTATTTCCAGGTTAGGCTGAGACTGCAAGGTTACCTAGTGACCGCACATTCCAAGTGTGTGACTGAAGCAGAGCTCTATCAAATGTCCTCACACCCACTCCACCAGCTGAAAACAGCAGGAGACACACTTCCAACAGCCTCTACTGAGAAAGCTTGGCATCAAGCTCATTGTAAAGGGCAGGTGCTTAGAATTCTGTCCATTATGAAAGAGCATGTGTGCAGACCAAATTTGGAGCTGAGAGGCAATAAGTTGATAATTGACATATTTGTGTTATTCCTAGATTGTTGGTCCTTTTAAGATTAAGGGCTGGGTTTCATCTTTGCAGTCTCTGTGGTGTCTAGTTTTTATAACAAACTATGCACCAGTAAATATTGAGAATTCCCGGGTGTCTTTGAAGAAATTGACAAGCCAATACTAAAATTCATATGGAAACACGAAGGACGCAGAAGCCAAAACACTTGAAAAATGAAACATGGGAGGACTCACACTTCCTGATTTCAAAACATACTACGAAACTATAGTAATAAAGACAATGTGGTACTATCATAAGAATAGAAATATAGAACAATGGAAAAAAATTGAAAGTCCAGAAATAAACTATTAAATTTATGGTCAATGATTTTTGATAGGAATACCAAGACCATCCAGTGGGGAAAGAATATCTTTTCAATAAATGATATTGGCACGACTGAATATTTACATGCAAAAGAATGACTTGAACTCCTACATTACATACAAAAATTCACTCTAAATCATAGATCTAAATGTAACACCTAAAACTATAAATCTCTTAGAAGAAAAAATAGGGGTAAATCTTCATAACTTTGGATTAGGCAATGGTTTCTTAGATATGACAACAAAAGCACAAGTGACAAAATAAAAACAGAGAGATTGTTTTTCATAAAAATCTAAAACCTTTGTGCTTCAAAGGACATCATCAAGAAAGTAAAAGACAGCCCATAAAATGGGAGAAAATATTTGCAAATCATATACATGATAAGGTATTTGTATCTAGATTATATAAAGAACTTTTACAAATCGTCCTCCTCATCATCAACAACAAAATAGCCCAATATTAAAACAAGGCAAAGGACTTGAATAAACATTTCTCTAATGAAGATATACAAATGGCCAATAGCATATGAAAAGAGATTCAATATTAGTCATTAGGGAAATGCATATCAAAACAACAATGATCTACTTACTTCATACCTACTAGGATGACGATAATAAAAAAGACACCAATACGTGTTGGGGAAGATGTGGAGAAATTAAAACACTCATGCATTGCTGATGAGATGTAAAATGGTACAGTCACTTTGGAAAACAGTCTGATAGTTTCTCAAAATGTTAAACAGAGTTATTGTAGGACTACATATCAATTCTATTCCTACAACAAGAAAACATATCCACACAAAAACTCGTATACAAATGTTTAAAGCAGCACTATTCACAATAGCCAAAAAGAAGAAACAACTCAAATGTCCATTAACAAATGTCCATTAAAATGGCTAAACAAAATATGCTCTATCCATATAATGGAATACTTATGCTGCCATTAAAAGGACTGAAGTAGTGATACATGCTAAAACATGGATAAACCTTGAAAACATTATTCTAAATGAAAGAAGCTACAAACAAAAGGTTACATATGACTTCATTTATATCATATGTTCAGAATAGGAAAATCCATAGTGACAGAGAGTAGTTTAGTGGTTGTCAGGGACTGGGGGGAGGGAGAATGTGGAATGACTGCTAATGGGTACGGGGTTTTGGTGGGGAGAGGTGAAAATATTCTAGAATTATATGGTAGTGATATATGCACAATATGGTGCACATACTAAAAACTGTTGAACTGTACACTTTAGAGTGAATTTTATGGTATGTAAATTTTATTTCTGTAAAACTGTTATTTATTTTGACAACTAAGATTTCAATATTTTCTTTCATTTTTCTCTTTCCTAAGTACAGAGATACATCCAAAGAACATATATTAAAAAAAGAAAATTTCTCTTTCTTTTTTTGGGGTAATTAAAATATGTGGAAAATTGGAATGTAATAATCAGTGACTTCAAGTTTCATATATTCTTACAAAAATGTCTAATTACAATTATTGGTTGCATTAGTTATGAAAACAGGTGACACAGTGGAGAGGTTATGAGGTTAAGTAATCAATGGAAGACGAGACTTGACCAAACCATCTAGTCAATCCTGGGGCTTCCAGTTCCTCGACTGTGAAGCAGGAAAGCTGGGATAGACGACCTTCAGCATCCACATGCTTATCATTTGCCCTAGACAATTAGCTTTAGAATCAGCATTTCAGAGACCTTTAATATTTATACATTAAACAGTAATAAGAATTATTTTCTGACAAAAATACTTACTAAATGTGGGTAGAATGATATATTATGCTTTCCTTTTTATCCTGATAGAACCTGTGTCTCTTTATCACCAGGCTAAAATATATCAATCTAACCATCTGTGTGTGTTGTGTGTGTGTGTGTATATAATTAATATATTTGAATTTTTATGTATTCTTTGAAGGAGTCTTTATCCATTTAACAGCTTAGGTCTAATTCTATACATATTTGTGCACACTTTGATTATATAGATTTCATTTTTTTTCTGTGCAAAGTTAAAATACAGGCAGCTAAAAAAAAAAGCCTGAGCTATTTCTGCCAGCCCTCTCCTGAGACTCTGTTCCCAAGTTAGGCAGTTATTTACAACTGAACAATTGTACTGTCTGTTTTCCTAATGGTTATCATTTAAAAAACTT
This sequence comes from Rhinolophus sinicus, assembly GCF_057876585.1. Taxonomy (NCBI): domain Eukaryota; kingdom Metazoa; phylum Chordata; class Mammalia; order Chiroptera; family Rhinolophidae; genus Rhinolophus; species Rhinolophus sinicus. Next base: position 142,232,657 of record NC_142501.1, read on the forward strand.
ATGGCACTTAAAACAACAACAAAAGAATAAAGCAAAACTTCTTCGACTGGTCAGTGTGCTCCACTGAAACACAACAGATATTCTTATATTTATTTATATTTGGATTTAAGTATATATTTAGACTCTTTATCCTAGCGAACTGAGTGCTTTGCCCTCTGAAAGCATGTACTCTTCTGTTAGTCATCTTAAGAAACCAATTTTTCTCTTCCTACTTCAAAGAAGATTATGAGGCTAAAAAAAAAAAAAAAGAACTTATTTCATCAAGAGCAGGAGGGGAGAATAACTAGTAAGAAAAAACTAGAGCAAATCAATTTCCTCGAGACTGTTCATCTACCCACAAGGGATCCTGGCCTGTTCCTGAAGGCCTCCTTGGTGACTACAGTCACAACTATCCTGGCCTTTCCTCTTTGTAACCACAGAATGTTACATGAGACTCTATTTAATGCTTATTTTATTCTGGTTGTACATTATCTTAGTTAAATGTCAATCTCTTTCATCAGAATCATATATTTTTTTTAAGTATTGTGTCAGAATACCATGAAGTCACATCAAATAAAACCTGGTCATTTCCCAATTTAAAGCTCTCCAAATTTTTTAAAAATGGTGATGTCTAATCGATATTTATATTCCCTGAATAGCTCCTTGTACAATGATTTTATAAAGTGGGTTCTTAATACAGTTCATTGAATTAAATTTACTTATGAGATCATTCAGTTAAAATATATGAAATGGCCATTTCCTCAGGTCAAAAATTGGTAAGAATTCTATTGCCCTAGCCCAGATGAATTTCAGGAACCTACTATTTAGTGTTACCTTCTTCCTTCTTTGTAAATGGGCTCTCCTATCAGGCATCTCACATTCAAGTGATTTTTGTCAGTATTTCATATGGCTCAATATAATAATTTTCACTAAAGTGTTTTAAATTTATAGAAGTTATTAATTATAAAAGGACTATGTGAAATTAACTTCTTCTTGTCTCTTATGAATTTAGTATTTAAAAAGTGTAACAAAGTATCAAGATCCAGTAACATGTGAGTGGAATCAAAGGTGAAGCAATGGTTCTTAGTCTTTTGGGGTGTTATAGAACCTTTGAGAATCTGACAGAAAATATGGACACACTTCCCAGAAAAACATGTGCGTACACACACACACACACACACACACACACACACACACACCATTTTGTATTTAATCCCACCAAGTTAGTAGATTTCCATTCGCACCAAGCCATCAATTAATAACTCCTCTTCCAGAGGACTACACTCAGAAGATGAAGAAAGTGTTGTCCAGTAATTCTAACCATTTCCCAATTTTAGAACAAGAAAAAATTGTCTACTTTGAGATCTATCCCCTCCACAAATTGTTAGATGGTTGCTACTGTCAACTGAAGTTGGTCATTGCCAATTGAATGCCAATAGGATCCCCAATTTGGGGTGCGGTGGAGTGGAGAGACTTTATTCGGGAAAAACAGCTCAATTGTGAAATATCACAGCCGTGAGGTGGTCCCCGAGTGGCAGTTGGGATGGTCAAGGAGGCCTTACTATTACAACTCCAGTGTTGCAGCTCTAGCTGATGTTGCAGCCTTTGATGGAAACTGAAAATGCGCTCCAGTGAGACAGAGGTGAAACTGGCTTATAGAGAGAAGAGTTCCCACCCCTGGTTCCTGATTGGTCTGTCCTCATGCATAGGAAGACTCTAAATCCTCACAGTTTGATTGGTCCCAAAAGCTTTGTCCTGATTGGTAGGAATGGAGCACTCTGATTGGTCAGTAAAGGTGCAAATGAGGATATAGCTGCACACCTTTGATTGGATAGGGGAAGTCTCTGTCCTACTGTGTTTCCCAGAAAATAAGACCTAGCCAGATAATCAGCTCTAATGAGTCTTTTGGAGCATAAATTAATATAAGACCCGGTCTTATTTTACTATAATTATAGTAAAATTTACTTACGTTATAGTAAAATAAGACCGGGTCTTATATAATATAACATAATATAATGTAATGTAATGTAATATAATATAATGTAATATGGGGTATAATATAATATAATATAATATTATATAATATAATAATACTAGGTCTTATATTAATTTTTGCTGCAAAAGATGCATTAGAGCTGATTGTCCAGCGAGGTCTTATTTTCGGGGAAACAGGGTATTGGTCAAATTTTGATCCTAGGAGCTCTCTTATAGGGGTCACTCAGATGGCAGGAGCACAGTGCAGGAGATTTGGCAGCCCAATCTGTAGCTTTTCACTGAAATGCAGCATGCATGAGGGTCTTCTGTAAACAATGATTGCTAGACTCTGGTTATGCATTTGAGCTCAGTTAACCATGAGGAGTCCTTTTTGGCAGGTATACTCTTCTCAGGGTCAACACTACTTTCTGCCTATTTAAAAACAATTAAACTGGAAGAGCATATAATATATTTTCCAAACTGAGACACTTTTGAGAGTGAAAGCAGCATTAATCCTAGCCACTAGACCATCAGGGGATTAACAGTTACAGCAAGACAACAGAAACATGATCTATTAAAAAGAAAATGTCATTAAATATTTGTAGCATTTATTTTAAAAAAGTGTATCAGATTTCTGTTGTCCAGATGACCATCCAATTTCTCCACTTTCTGTAAGGGACTAATGTTTACCACCACAAAAATCAACAACTAAATTCACAGATTTTTCTTTTTCTTATATTTCAATTGGAGTAATTCAGTTAAATTCTTTAAGATTCAGTTTCCTCACCAGTAAATTCATAGGTGGAATATGTGCTCTCTTAAAGTTTAAAAAATTTTTCAAGCTCTATCATTCTATAAATCCAATTTGAAAATATTTTATCAGAAATGTTTTTAAGTAAAAATTTCCTGAGCATCTTGCTTAGGAAAAAAAAAGACTTTTAAAATCACAGTATATTTGTAAAAGGCAAATAAACTTAATTGTTTAAAAGTCACTAATAGCTTACAATCAATCTAACAATCCACCATATAATCAGTCTATAATTTTGAAGTGTAAATTGTTAACACATACTCTCATTGATAACCATATAAGTCACATTTATAGAGTATATACTATGTGCCAAACACGACGCTAACTTTCACATCATGTATGTTCTTAAGTGATTATCATAATGAGCAAGGTAACTTTGTCCCACTCCACAGACAAGGGAAAAGAACTTAAACATTTGACTGGGGTTACGCTGCTAGTGATAGAGAGAATCATGGTTAAAACGCAGTCTGACTGAACAGCCTAAGCTCTTTACTGCTGACCTAAACTAATGAATTTACCAAGTAATATCCCTGCTTTGAACTTAGCTGTCATTCGACTTGTAGCCTTGACATAAAAAATACCAACTTTCCTAGATGTCCTAACAAATATCTCTTGCATAATCACTTAGTTGCTTATTATCACATTAAGTGATAATAGTCACTGTCTTGGTTTAGATGGGGAAAAATTAGTATATATAAAAAATATCAAGTCTGTTGAGACCAATTATATAAGGAATAATTCATAATCAACTAGGTCCTTGAATATGAAATAACTGCAGTTTTGAGGGATAAAACTCCACCTTAAAGAATTTTTAAAATGACAACCCAAAAACTACACTGTGTTTTTCACATGTAGTGCTTAAAACCAACTTCTATCAAGTTTAAAAAAAAAAATCTTAAAATACAATTTAAATATATATGTAATACATGTATGTGTAAAATTGTCAGTTTCTTTCAGCATTGAGAAAATACATTAGCACAACATACTACTACTACTTTAAAACATACACAACATACTACCACTACCACTGTAAAAGATACTGCCTTATATTACCTAAATATTACCTTAGAAAAACTCATAGGCCATTATGGATTTTTTTTTAATTAAATTTTATTGCGGTGACAATGGTTAGTAAAGTTACATAGGTTTCAAGTGTACAATTCAGTAATACATCATCTATATATCACATTGTGTGTTCATCACCCAGAGTCAGTTCTCCTTCCATCACCGTATATTTCATTATGGATTTTTAAACCAACTTATGATAGGTTTAAATGTGTTAACCTTGAAACCCAGTATCGTAAGCTAACATGCAATATTACAATGCAGATTTTCCTGGAAATATATGGAAAAGTTGAGCAAAATTTGGTAATGGACATTTCATTAAGTAACCAAAGTGAACCACTTCAGTAACACTTAAATGAAAATTGCTGAGGACTGTGCGATTTTATATGCTCAGGACTAGACAGCAACCAAATAGCAAATGTAAACAATCATAGGGTACTTACCTGTACTTACCTTCCTGTCCTTACATGAATGGATCAATTTAGGTCTGGGACAGGCAGAGTGAAGAATAGAAGTCTTTGGAAGACCCTAGAGATGTTCCATTGACTTATTTTGACATTTTCTCAACTCCAAAACATGTATTCTTACTTGTGTAAATGCTTTGTATTCTGTATTAGATTTTAAGCACTCAACAATACGGATATCTCTTAAGTGAATGTGTGTTGCTAGCTAGCAAAACAAAAACAATAGGAACATCAGAAGATGTAAATGCTAAATTAGTCTATATTCTTGGTGATCTGAAAGGTATAAATTTTAGGAAGCATTTCAGAAAAAACTTAAAAGTTTTGTGTCTTTCATCTAGAATGTAACTGAAGTTCTCATAAATCTTTACACTTACATAAATTATAACAAATTTATTTACAGTTAGGATGAGAATAGTATAAACTTCCATTGGGAGAACATTAGACTTGTACCAAATTACATAATTAAAACAAAAATAATAAACATTTGCACAAAGTGTCTCTAATAGAAAACCAATGCTGGAGATTGTCTTGTGAAATACATCAAAAAATAGGTCCAAAACCCAGCACAATCTTTAAACACAAGCCAGAAATCCTATTAAATCAAAAATAAAACTTGAAGGTTGTTTTAGCTTTATTATCCAGAAACTTAAAACCAGTTACATACAGGAAAAACAAGGGAGGTTTCTTTAAAGCCACGCACACAGTGGTCTTCTTGTTCCCAGGTCTGCCCATGGAGACCAGCTTCCTTCTACAGCATGAGGAACACATGGTGCAAATGGAATATGTGGCGTCAGCCCAATTCCCACCCACATCAGTTCTTCTCCTCAGAATGCCCTGACAGCCCACAGAAACCAATAGCCTCCATGTGATGGCAACATGGAGACCAGGGCCCGCTTCTCTTGTAAATGGAAATCTTCAGGTGCATCGCAGAGAGTTAACCAACCCACAGAGCAGATGAAGGAAACATCAAATGTTTTAAAAAGCAAAAGTTGAAAAGGTATATTTTATTGGAAAGACAGACTTGAGGCATGAAGGAATGGAATTTTCCTAATTATGTATGGAGAAAGAAGCAAAATATATAAAAATTAGTCACACAAAGAAAATAGAAGAAATTAAATCCATTTCAAAGGAGTTAGGAAAAAAATAAATTGCCTGATGTAAACAAAAATTAAAACCTTGTCTCTCTAGGATCATTAGTGAATGAACTATGCAGAGTTTTCTGGAAAACTGGAAGTACATCCTTTAACTAATACAGATTTAAAACAAATTTAACCATCTTGAATGCAAATCTTTCTAAAATCTGTTATACATTGTTTTGACTTAAATGTGATGATTCTTAAAATCTCATGATAAGCATTGTGCAATGATTTACAAACTCCAACCTGAGATCAGGAGCTAGGCTGATGCATGAGAATCACCCAGCAAACCTCATAAAAATATAGAGAAAAGATTCTGACATACTAGAGCAGGAGGGAAGCCCAGAAATCAGTGCTTTTTAAAACCTTCCCAGAAGATTCTCATTCATGGCAAATTTCATGAACCAAGAGTGAAAGAGGAAGAACACTTGCCAGACCATGAGTATTCAGGTAGCTTCATTTCCAATAGCTGTGCATGCGTTCAATACACATTGATTGGGCATCTGATATGTCCCAATATTGAGCACTTAATATGGGCTTTGATACACAAAGATGAATGGAACATGGTCTGTCAAAGAGTTCACATTCAAATAGGGAAGCCAAATACATAATTATAGTACAATGAGCCAATCCAGTAATAGAATGCAGTGAAAATCTATCACTGGACAGTGAAAGACCTCCCATCTTAGCCTAGGCTTCTTGGAGGAGATGGCATCTGAGGTGAATCTTAAAGGTTGAGAGAGAGAGAGGGAATGAGGAGGCAGAGGGGGCAATGTGCGAAGTCCCCTCTCTCCCCGTATTATACATGCAGTATCAGGAGTCGATGGTATAATGCATGAGAGGAAGGGCTGGATAGAAGTTCAAAGTTAATCTTGCAGGCAATGGAAAGCTGTTACAGCATAGAGTCAGCGAATGTCACCATCTGATTTGCATTTCAGCCAGATGTCTTGGGCTGGATAAGTGGTATATAGATTTAAGAAGGATAGGAAATGGAAGGAGAAAGATGAGTTAGAAATCCATGGAAAAATTCCAGGCAAGAGATATTGAAGTTCTGATATCAGGCAATAAAAATTGAGATGGAAAAGAGAATATAAATTTGAGGAAAATGAAGGCAAAAAAGGTAAGGTGATTGACTAGATGGGGATGACAGTTGGAAAGGATGGAAAAGGTGCGGGAAAGAGAAAAAAGGAATCAAAGGCAACCCTCCCTTTCCAAGGTGACTTGCCCTTTCCAAGTGTCGTTAATAAAATATGGAGCTTAGATAGCCTTTAAGAGAGTTTCTAATGATAAGTCTAAGAATCATAATACTGATTATTGTATTATTCAGTGATGTGCTCAAAGCTTCTTCAAGTTGAACCTAACACTAAGTGACTCCTGGACATTTTAAGTTCACATACCTCTTTTCTATTATATTGCTACATTCTCTCTCTCTCTTATTTTTTTTTCAAAGATTTTACTGGGGAAGGCAAACAGGACTTTATTGGGAAACAGTGTGTACCTCAGGACTTTTTTTTTTTCAAGTCAAGTTGTCCTTTCAATCTTAGTTGTGGAGGGTTCTGTTCAGCTTCAAGTTGTTGTCCTTTCAGTCTTAGTTGTGGAGGGCGCAGCTCAGCTCCAGGTCCTGTTGCCGTTTTCTAGTTGCAGGGGGCACAGCCCACCATCCCTTGCAGGACTCGAGGAATTGAACTGGCAACCTTGTGGTTGAGAGCCCACTGGCCCATGTGGGAATCGAACCGGCTGACTTCGGAGTTAGGAGCACGGAACTCTAACCGCCTGAGCCACCGGGCCGGCCCCTGCTACATTCTCTCTTGATGTTAACTTATCAGCTGTAATAGTAGCTGCTGACTATTAGTAGCATGCCTGCCTATAGCAAATCTTCCTTCTTCTAAATTTGCTATTTCAGATGTGTACTATAGGTCTGGAAGTTAGGTAACTATGTCATCTCCCTCTCTTCTGAAGTCCGTAGCTCTTCATTTGTAATTTCCTATGACACTTCTCGTTCTACACTGCTTTACTCTTAGCTATATAAATGCTTTCTATGCGTTATTAAGGTTTAAGCACCTGAGACTAAGAAGGGGTGCAATATTCTTTGTGCCCTTCAACACAAATCACCCCATACACAATCACCTTGCATGCAGAACTTAAACAATACATAGGTGTCTTTTTGCACCAAGATTGTTAGAATTGTGAATAGATTATGAATAAACAGACTCTGAGGAGCATTTTTTTCTGAGTAGAGGAACGATAATGCTCTGAAGGTTTAAGTCTTTCAAAGGGCCTTTGGCTTAATTCCTTGTTCTTAATTGTATTCTAGATAGATAAGGTTATTAAGAGGCAGAGATACAAAACAACAAAACATCATTAAAGAAGAAAAAACTGAGGGTAATCAAGTACAATTTGAGAAAAAGGCAACCATCAAAAAATATTAATAAATATCAGTGGTCCCCTACTTTTGCACAGAATGGATTTCTGAAAGTCTATGTGAGGGTTAAACCTGCACATTTTCAGAAGGCTGAAAACTCTAAAAATCCTTTAGGTACATGTTATTGGTACAATTTGAAAATATACATCTAGCAATTTGTGTCAAGTTTTTATTTTTATCTTCCCTGACAATTGAACCTCAGATGAACTGAACAAGTTACAGCTAAATTGTAGATTTTTGATGCCAAAATTGTGCTACTGGGGACATGCCTGATGATTTTGAACTTTGTTCCCTGTAATTAAGTTTATGAGACCCATACCTCTTATTGTTTCCATAAAACGTTCATTTTTCTACCATACTGCCTCTTATAACTATAAAAATGTTACATCAAAATTTAGTTGAGTAGCTAAATTGTCACTTTTGCTCAGAAAAAGAAGGCAATGGGGTAAAAACAGAGCTATTGGCCATCTTCCTCTAATGGCTCAGATAATCATTTTCCAGCTGCTCACTACACCAGTACACATTTATGAGTGCCAATTAATGATGTGCAAAGTGCAAGTTGGACAAAATATCAGAAACTATGAGTTAAGGACTGTCTATAATTTGAAAATTTAAGAAGACAAGCAATCACAGAATTTTGATTCTGTTTTTAAATTTTTTTTTGTTTTTAAGTTTTTAATAAATACTATGTCTTTTGGGTTTGAGAAGCAGAAGGGAGCTGGTTAGTATTGACACAAGGCCTAAAATTTGCTTTTCTAGAGTCTCCCAAGTCTCTATGTCCTACCTGAATTCTGTCCTACATGAACAATGAGAAAAGGTTTCGTAATCAGGGGCTTATTGCTCCTTCTCTATAACAATTAAAGTTTGGCAAACATCTTTTTGCTCTTAGTTTACTTGATACAAGATGGGAATTTACCAAAGACATTTTTAACAGGAAACTAAGCAAAGCAGGAGTCCTCAAAATAAGCATAGAAATGGGGTGAGTTTTATAGGGTAAGGACATTCAACCCAGACCTAATCAAAATGTAGAGTCATAAAAGAAGATGAAGCATAGGAAAATTGCTTCCATCCTTTTGCTTTGGGGAGTTAACCTCTCTAAGAACAACTTGACCAATTGGGATAAATGCAAAGGACAGCAGTCAAGACACTCAGGGTAGAATCTGAAGGCAAATTCATATAGAAATTGGAATTTTAAAGCAGAAGAGGTTTTTAAATGGTCTAGTTCAACCTGTTTATTTTATAATGATGAAATTCAGTAACAGAGACTTTAGTGAACTCCCCAAATTTCTTCAGTCTGATACTAGCAGAACTACTCATTTCTTCTGTATCCCAGTTTAGAGCATGTATCATTCTAACTCCTTTAGTAAGTGATGAAAAGCCAATCCAAGATGCCTTATGAGGGAAAAAACGGTGGTGTTGAGGAAGAGGCAGCATTATGGTGATAGATTTACTGGTCAACATAACTGAAAAAGGTATACCGGGGTAGCTTAACTTTCGGAGTAACTGGCTAAAAAAATTCACCTCTCCATCATGTATGCTGCTGGGTTGCCTTCATTCTTAGGCCCTAAGGTGGTTCTCCTCTAGTTCCAAGCTCATATCAATATACACTCCAATCCTGTAGACAAGACTTTGTTTTTCCTATAATACATACAAGGCACAGAATTGAGTTTTATTGGCCCTGATTGGCCTGACTTGGGTCACGTGCCCATCCTTGAACCAATCACTGTGGTCTCCCATTGTGGGCAGTAGAGAGGAAAAAATGCATTTGATTTACTTAGTAAAGGTCATATTCTCTCCTCCTGGACTCAGGAATAGAGTCATCTTCACTGAAGTCACAGATTGAGAGTGGGAGAGATTTGGATCAATAAATAAAGCTGGGGTACTGTTAACACAAGAAGTAGGTACAGATAAGAAATGGCAAAAAACACAAATTCTACAACATAACATAAATAACCATTGAAAGATTAAAGGCTAAGAGAAGACAAAAGTTGCCTTGTAAAAAATATCCAAGTGGCCAGTTATCTCAGTTGGTTAGAGCGTAGTGCTAATAACACCAAGGTTGTTGGTTCGATCTCCACATGGGCCACTGTGAGCTGCACCCTCCTTAATAAAAACAAAACAAAACAAAAAAACACACCAAAAAACTGTTTTGAGGGGAAAGATTAATCTGTTTTCTTGTACTTCAGGAAAGAATTAGGACCAAGAGGCAGACGAGATTAGGATATAGATTTAATTCAGAGATGTAAAGAACTTTCTAACAATTAGAGATATCCAGTAATTGAACAGGTGCCATCATGAAGTAATGAGTTTCCCACAGTTGGAAGCCTTCAGACAGAAGGAGGGTGACCATCTGTCAGGAATGTTATAGAAAAGATCTCCACACTGGGTGGGAGGTTGCTTTAAACTGACTCTTAGATTCTAAATTACTGAGAACAGCATGGATAAAAAATCTAAACCCATTTGAGAACTAAATTATTCAAAGAAAGGTAATAGAACTTTCAGCTATGTTGTTGAATCAACCAGACTTTGGGTGCCAGCCATTCCATTTTAAAAGCCAAACAGATACAAATGTTTAAAAATGATTATTTTAAAGTTATAACATTATCTCCCCCCAAAAAAAATTTTAAAAATTTATCTTCCAAATTTGTTCTATATGTTCACATAATGTTACTTTTGTCAGACTTATACCCTAAGCTGAACAAAACTAAGTTTGTATTACTCTTTTTATCTTCCCAGCTCCTAGGATACAGGATAATTGAGAGGCTCTGCCACTATCAAGCTGCACTTAACATTAAATATGTTTATCACATTCATACAAAATATTCACCATTACCATTTTAAGGACTTATACATTTATTTGCATTGGTATACCATAGTTTACTCAGCCATTCCCTACTGGAAGGAATTTAGGCTTCATTCACCTTTTCAGAATAGTTTTGCCTTGAACATCTTTCTGCAAACAGCTTTTCCCCTCTTTTGAATTATTTTCTATGTCTGGGGTTAGTGGGCCAAAGGGTATGGATATTTTGGGTATGATTTTCAGAATATGTACTGCCAAAAGAACGCTATCAGTTTACAGCACTACTAGCAATAACCGAGTTTAACCATTTCCCTAACGCATTGTCCACGTTAGGTTTTATTGAACATTTTAAAAATCGCTAACATATTAAGTGGTACTTTATTTACATTTCCACAATTCCATTTTTTTTTTCTCTATAAGTGAGTTGGAATAGTCTTCTCAACCTTTTTTTTCCTTTTGAAAAATACACAAGTCAATCTATATTCCTACCAGAGGGAGTGAACTCAGCAGTACATGTGTATGCAAAGAAGTCATAGTAGAGAAAGGGAATAAAAAGACAGTGTTAAAGTAAAAAGATTCGGCCCAAGATGGAGTCTCTTCATATTAACAACCCAAAACTTAACAAAGTTTCTCTGTGCAGCTCTCCAAAAAAAGGAAGGTCTAGGTCAACCAATCAGTGCTTGCCTGCTAAACACAAGTTACTTAACCCAGCTCCAAGATTTCTCTTTGCTCCATATAAGGAAAGTAACCCTGTTCTCACCAATCAGCAAATAACCAGTATAACTTCCTTGTTCCTGCTCACTTTGGCCTATAAAACCCTTTTGAATTGTACAATCCTTTGGAGATCCTTTCTGTTAGACTGGATGCTGGTCAATTCATGCCAATAACATCCTTAGAATTTATTTAGTTGAATTTTTTTCTTTAACAACAGAAAGGATAGAAATTAACTCCAGGAAGAAGGCCAAATTTCTCCTTCTCCCAATTAGAATTGGAAAGGCTAGACAACATTGAGCAAGCATTGGTTCGACATCCCTCTGACACAGCTTCCTGAAACTGCAGGAATGCTAAAGGAAATAAGTGTTCTCCAATAAGTTCCTTTTCCTTTAAATTCACATGTGTCATTCAGAAACCATACCTTTTCCTGGGATTTTGGTTATGATTCCAAATATCTCAAAAATAATTTCCCATACCAACTCTGCCAAACAGAAAAGAAAAAGCAGATAAAAAATCACATGGGATGAAAAAATTAAAGCACGGGAATCATAAATAAGATGATAGTATGTCAAAAAACAAAGCAAAAAATGAAGTTTGACATAGTTTCCACAAATAACTGCATTTGTTTTTCTAAGATTATATTACTAAATAAGTACAGATCACTCTGATTTATTTATTTTTTCCCTCTGGAAAGATATACAAATACAAGTGGGAAAAGATTAAAAATAAGATATTAGAAGTGTAAAATTGAAAGATTAAAAGTCCTTGTTCTCACAGCTATTGCATAAGACATATTTGCAGTGTACATGCCACTCCTTAGACATGCCTCTGTTTCTTGCCACTTATTAATTCCTGGGAAAACACAAGGTGAACGCACTAATAAAATCACAACTAGATTATACACAATTTGAGACCAACATGTTATAGTTACCTAGGTATAATAATAATCTTATATTTTCCATGGGAAACTGGCAGTAATAGCTTTATGTGTATATTATTCATATTGTGCAGCAGAGTGAAAACAGCCCTCCCCTCCTTTAAGATGTGCTTGAACTTGTGTTATCTGTCATATAATCTGAATAATTTTTTGTGTGTCCAAAACGCTACTGTTAGGTTTTGTTTTTCTTAAGAGGTGATTCCTTAAATCTCCAGGAAAGACCAAAAGAATAAGAGTTCAAAGAGAAACTCATTCATTAAACTAAAGGTAGACAATGCTAAGAAAAAGAAAATGTTCTGACATCAGTCCTAGGTAGGGATTAGAGGATTCTGGCCAAACTTTGCTGCATGTTTTTGGCTTTTGTCAGAAACAAAGCAGATTTCAAAAGTGGAAGTTTTATGAGAATAGGGACCTAGACTTGGGCCTGATGTCTCATGGTGCTTAATAAATACCTGCTAAATAATTGAATGAATATACTTCTCAAAGAATCAGGGAGAAACCTGAATCTCCAAAAGGCCAGAGTGTGTAGACTAAAGGACTTCTGTAGACTTGTCCCCTCAGTCGAACAAAGCTAAGCGCTGTAAACTCTTTTTACTTGCTCCCCAGTGTATATTCCAAGCCTTCTGAGTCCTCATGCACACGAGGAGTTTCTGTTCACTCTGTAGACTGATTGACGAGTGTACTGCTGCTTGGGTTATTGCATTATCAGACACAAGCCAAAAGATGAAGAACTTCAAAATGTGCCTTAAACGCCAGAGCTGGCAGTAAAAGGCTTATGTTCTCTGTGCCACTATATACTATCCTAAAGTTTTGTTTATACAATATATAAGGCCACTTTTTATAAGACTACTAAGAACCAAAGCAAAATTTCAACAGTAACAATGCTATCATTAGAGGGAAGCAATGAGGCCCAGCAGGAAATGTTTTTGGGTTCCTGTGGCAACATTTGTTTTCGATTATATGTACACAGTTGAGCCTTGACCAACTCTGGGGGGTTAGTGGGGCTGACTACCTGCAAAGTTGAAAATCCATGTATAACTTGTCAGCCCTCTGCATATGTACACAGATTCCTGACTACGGATCGAAAATAAATGTTTTCAATCCGAGGTTGGTTGAATCCTGGGATGTGAAACTCAGGTACGTGGAGGGCCGACTGTATATTTGTTGAAAAAAAAAATCCACATGGAAGTGGACCTGTGCAGTTCAAACTGGTGCTGTTCAAAGGTCAGCTGTAATATTAAATACTTTTGTCTGGGTTTTTAAAAGCTTTTAAGAAAGGAAATAAATCATATTCATTTTCTTTCTGATTTGTGATACCCAAAGGCATATTTTCTAGTTTCTACAGTCCTGATTACCAAAAACAAGAAACAGGTCTTTAAAATAAGACTTTAAGTTCCTGCCTATTTTAATTCCCTCTGTCGGCCTCAACACATTTTAATAGAAGATTCCAAATTACTCTTATTCTTCTCCATACCTAGGCATACTTACTTTCCATTGACAAGTAGCCTGATATTTTATTTATACAATAGTCAATCATCTTTTCAAAGTACAGATAAGAGATATACAAAATTTGATATTTTATTTAAATGCCCCTCAATTTCCTTTTAACAAAATGGGTAGGGCAATCTGATGGATGTTTTCCAATCCCACCAAGCAATTAACTTGATTCTGACACAATCTACCTGGAGATAGATCACAGCTCTCACAGGATAAGGGCTCAGTCCCACAAATTCCACACCCTCCCAATTTTAGATGCTAATCACAAGTCCAGGTCATTACCTGTGCTTCTGATCAACTGGACATAAATTGAAGGTTCCCACACACCCTCTTCAGGTTTGATTAATTTGCTAGAGTGGCTAACAGAACTCAGAGAAACATTTACTTTTACCAGTTTGTTATAAAGGATATGATAAAGAATACAGATGAACAGTTAGATGAAGAGGTACGGATGGTGAGGTATGTGGAAAGGGGCGAAGAACTTCCTGGCTCTTTCTGGGAGTGCCGCTCTCTCCGAATCTCCACGTGTTCACAGACCCAGAAGTTCTCAAAACCCCAGTTGTTTTGGGTTTCTATAGAGGCTTCATTACCAAGGTATGGTTGATTGAATCATTGACTATTTAAGTGATTGATTCAACCTCCAGCATCTCTCTTTCCCTCCCCAGATATCAGGGGGTAGGACTGTAAGTTCCAACCTTCTAATCACATGATTGGTTACCCTCATTCTTTGGTTGCCTAGGGGCTTTCCAAAGGTCACCTCATTAGGTAGGGTTGTCAGATGGGTAATGGCCTATGGGGGGATCATTTCATAGATTATATAAATGCCTAACCACTGTGCTGTACACCTGAAACTTATATAAAATAATATTGAATGTCAACTATAATTTAACACACATATATATATATATACTATATATGTAGTCATGGGATGTAAAGAATAGCATAGGAAATATAGTCAATGGTATTGTAATAGCTGTGTACAGTGTCTGATGGGCAATAGATTTGGTGGGATTATCATTTTGTGAGGGGTATGTTTAATCATTATGTTGTTTTGTACACCTGAAACTAATAAAAAAATAAATTTCATCTGAGCAAAAAAAAGTCACCTCATTAATAAAAGCACTTTTATCATTCTCACTTAGGAAATTCCAAGGTTTTAGGAGCTCCGTGCCAGAAATGGGGATGAACACCAAATATGTATTTATTATAAATCACAATATTGAGATAAGGTGGGGATAGGTCCTGCAAGAAAAAACCCCACTAAACGCCAGGGGAAGACAAAGGACCAGTAAATCAGGACAGCAAACCAGGAAAGCAGCAGAACGGGGCAAGACCAAGACGGTGACAAGATTCACCTCCAAGTAACCTCCAGCCACATTACACGGTGATTGTAATACATCTCCATATTAAATGACACGTCCCCAAGCCCCATGACACTTCCAGAGAGGACATATGAGGACAAAAAAGGGGTATATCCCAAATTCCCGGAAAACCCACCCTTTCTGAGAACTAATAAGAATATTCCGCCCCCTTATTCCCATATTTAAAAGCCTGACTAATAAGAACCACTGCCATGGGCGGGGTCAGGGCTGTCTCTTGCCTAAGGGCAGCCTCTACTCCGGCTGTGGATTGGAATACCTCACAATAAACTACTTTCGCTCTGTTGTCTGGCTCACACTTGAATTCTTTCCTGTGTGAAGCCAAGGACCCTCTTTCCTGCAACAATATCACAGGCAGTAAGAAAAAGAATTATAAATTAGTGTGTCTCCCTTACTATTCAATGAGAGAGAAATATTCGTACCCATTTATAGAAATACCTGTATGCAAAGGTAGACAGATGCACCACCAAATGATCCCAACAACCACCAAACACATATCAGGAAAGCACTCAAAAGAGAGACAAAGACACAGCCTTCGGAGAGATACTAGAGAGGAGACAAAAGGAACAAAAGAAACATGTATTGCTTGGAAAGAATGGACAGCTATTCAGGACAGGCAGCCAGCAGCACACCTCTACACCCCAGTGCCAGGTAAGAACAAAGGACTCCACTGGAGAGTAACTGTGTAAGTGTGTGTTTCTCACCAACACACACTCTCCTCTTCCCCTCAGAAATGCACTCTTTCTCCAATATACCGCCTCTCTCTCTCTCTCTCTCTTTCACACACACACACACACACACACACACACACACACACACACACACACAGTCTCATACACACATGACCTCTCACCAGTCTCTCTTACACGTGCAATCTTTTATATGTACTCTCTCAGTCTGTTGCGTACATACAGCCTCTCTCTCACCACACACAATCTCTAACACACATACAGTCTGTTACTAATACACACAGAGTCTCTCACGCTCACGCTCACAGTCTCAGCGACGCGCGCGGGAAAACACTCCCGCACCCTCCTTCACGTAAGTCTCCATCACACGCCCCGTCGGCTCCGCCTCCTCCGTGGCCCCTCCCCCAGGTGGGCTCCACCCCGGCGGCGGGGGACCGGACGGGCGGTGACAGTAGGCGCGGGCGGGGTTGCTAGTCCCGGCGCCGTGGCCCACCGGCCGCTCGCAGACTCCTGTCAGCGGCGAGCGCGGCCCAACCCGGACGGGCCTCCAACGGTGGCGGGCCTCCAACGGTGGCGCCGCCTCGCGCTTCGCCGCCTGGCTCCTCCGGCGGCCCTCCGCGGTGGCAGGATGTGCTCGGCCGGGGAGCTGCTTGGAGACTGCGGCGGTGGGGGAGCGTGCGGTGAGGAGGGGCAGGCACTGGCCGAGCAGGCGGCGCTGGGGACCGAGTGGGAGCTCCGGGCGAGCCCGCGGCGGCGCGGGCAGCGGACCCAAGAGGAGCGCGGGCAGGTGAGTGGGAGTCGGCGCGGCCGGACGGGTTCCTGAGCCCCACCGGCGGCGGAGGCGGTGGCCGGGCGGCGGGTGTGCGGGCGGAGCTTGGGTCCGCGGGGGCGTCGGGGCAGCAGCCGGAAAGAGCCGTTAGACCGCGGCGCTCCGCCGGCGCAGGGTCGTGTGCCTGGCCGGGTGGACACTGCCGTTCCCTGCGGTCGTGTTCTGTGAAAGTACCCCTCTCAGTGGTCTCTTATCTCAAAGCTTTCCACGCAAACACTTCTTTATCAACTTCAAGTCCGTCCCTGTGGGGACAGAGCCCCAGAGAGCAGTTTCCAGGCTCTCGGCCTCACGTGGAAAGGTGCTGGCTTAGGTAGTAGATGGCCGTGGGCTATGACTGGTTGGCCGTCAGTTGTAACCATTGAGCCATTGGCCACTAATATAACTGCTGCAGCTACGGAGGAGAGTCCAGGAGTCAGTCCGTTGGCAGTAAAACTGACAGCAGGTCACACGTTGTGTGAACCCAGCCTCCAGTGAGACCATAGTGGTATGACTCCCCTACCTATGGCTCGGTGGGTGTTCCTTTTTGGCCTCACCATGTCCTGTGTTCTTAAGTGGGGCGCGGGAGCTGAGACCCCGCCTGCCGCCCTGCATGACAGTCCCCCTGCGCTGCATTTTAGGGGACCACTGCCCCCCTCCCGCCCTCCATCCTGGCATTTCTGAGCACACGCCTAGAGTCTGTACGGTGTGGGTGGATTTCTCAAGATGATCAGCCAGGGTCTGAGGCGAGTGTAGGAGTGAGTATTACAACAGATGTCTTAACAGGGACTCTCCAAGAGCAAGTTCTTCACACGAACACAAATGAGATCTAAACTTCATTTTGAAAGTGAAAAATCAAGAAAATTGCTTGATACCAAAGGGAAAGAAGTATACGAGGGCAACCATAATAAGGGAACGGAGCAGTTGGATAATTTTTGAAACTCTGAATTTGCTCTCACTAAATGAAGTGTGACAATAGACATTATAACACATCAAATATCTTCAGGATTAGGCAAGACATTTGATAAAAGAAATTGAGTTATATGTGGGATGAATTTTCACCACTAAATACGATCAGACCTTCAAACATACCAGAAATAATAAAATAAAATAACTAGTGGAACAGGAATGATTATTTGCCCTTACTACAGCCTAGACTGTTGGGATAATCAATTGATACCTGTGTCTCATTATCCTTCTCTAGCTGTCCTTTTTGTCACATTTCACAAACTCCAATATCATCATTAAATGCATTAAGAGATTAAGTACAACTTCTAGTAAGTTAGTATTTTAGGAAACAAATAACTGTTTTTTGTTTCACGCACAAAATATGCATTAGCATTAGGTTTGCTCACCATGTGGACATGTAATTTTTCATCTTTATGACAGTATAGGAGATGGTGACTGAAGCAAATCACTGGTAGTTAGGAGATCATCCTGATTCTCTTCTTGGTTTTCCCCATTAATTGTACCATCACTCAATAGCTAAAGGGCTTAGTTTCCTCTTACTTTAGTTGTTCAACTGGAAAAGTGAAGAAAAAGGCAACAGGAACTCACGGGGTGAAGGGTGGGGTGCGCTGGGTACAATTAAGCTGAGGTTCCCAAAGTAAATTTTCAAGCGGTTGTAAGGGACCATGTAAAATACTTCGTTTCAGCATTTGTGGATTTCATATCATCAGTAGCTCTGGTCTTACCAAAATTGCTTATGGTACAAAAAAAAAAGGATGGAACAAAAAAAGAATGAAACATATTCTAGAAAACAGATACCACTTTGCATATCCGCTTCTTTCATTGTATGTCATAGAAATTC
Organism: Rhinolophus sinicus; assembly: GCF_057876585.1. Taxonomy (NCBI): domain Eukaryota; kingdom Metazoa; phylum Chordata; class Mammalia; order Chiroptera; family Rhinolophidae; genus Rhinolophus; species Rhinolophus sinicus. The sequence goes on from NC_142501.1 coordinate 142,251,136, forward strand.
ATTTTTCTGTAGTCCTTTGCAAATGTTATCATTATATTTTTATCACAGGATTTATTTATGTACTCTAAGCCTACATATACAATAATTGAAAACACCTGAGATATGTTGTTCCTCTTATATAAGCACTAAAGATTAACTTCTTATCAAGAAGCCAAAACAAAAACTTGATACAACCCAGTCCATTGGTGTAAGAAGCAAGCTTTTGTGATAAATCATTTCTTTTTAATATTATCACAAAGCCTTATTTTCTAGCTTTATTTTAAGTCCTGAAAATGAAATTAAAAACTTTATGCACTGCTTTGCTATGATGGTAGAGATAACTACAGATATAAAGATATTTTTGAGGGGTAGTAAATGAAATGAACAATTATAAAACATATCCTAAGGATTTGTTTTATTTAGTTTTTCTTTAGGGAGATCATGTGTGTTTGTTTTGTCAATTTAGGACACACAGACTCTAACTTACAAATGGAATATTTTTGAAAACTTGGTTTGTAAGCTAGTTATTTAGACTGAAAGTGAACTTTTCCAGAGAAACAATGATATAAACAGAAACAGAACCACAACTAATTAGCTGGAAATGATGCAGAGGCCATTTTCCTGCTTTCCTTTCTGCTTAGCACACTCACTTGGTGTTCCAGAATCTTTGCAGCCTCATGGGCATTGAGAAACAATTGGTGTCAGCAGCAGCAGTGGGGGCAGCAGCAGCTCCTTTATAACTGGATCACAGCTATGCAGGTGTGCTCCTGACCACAATAGCTCCAGAAGGGACCTGACTTTTGCTCCTCCAGCTCTTTCCGTGATTTTTGTCAGCCCCTAATTTTCTGTATTAAATCCCTTTCTATTTCTATTTCCTTCATAAAGTTTTGCTCTTAACTGATAATTTGAGGAAGCGGGTTTCTTCCCCAGGCTAAAGGCTCCTTTATATACATCCTTTTCTTAGCTGGTTTTTCTTTCTACTTCTGTCTGAGAAGCTTATGCCCTTCTCTCAACTGGGAAGGCTCTTGCATAAGATTTGACTATACAAAGCCTACCTTTGGCTTATTATTATTGTGATACAAGATCAAAATGTGTCTGTATTTTGGTGTTTACTTCATGTAATACTGAAATGCTAGTATTAATATAGGTGTTTTATTAACAGGTATTGTCAGCATCATTTTTTACAGTTTGTCCTTAGGTGGTGCTACATCTGAGAGAAGACAGGTTCCTCTGCTCTTTTGCCCTCAGTCTTTTCAGGTGGGATGACTGACAAAGGTGGCCTAGTTAAAATAAAGTACCCTAGGAGAGGAGGACTTTAAAGAATGGGCCAAGTCCTCTAGATGAAGAAACTGTGTCGTTTGAAGTAGGAGTCAGGCCTCTCAGAGAGATAAGCAAGGGAGAGAGGCAAGCAACCGATGGGACAGGGCATGACCTCTTCCATGTATGTTGGTAATTGTGTGCATGGGAGACGATCCGAGTATGTTGATGACTGTGAGTGCCGGGTAGCTGTATGTAAGAGCCTCTGCCCTGCTCTATGGCTGGAAGACTAAACATGTTCAGTCCTTTTATTACATGTTTATCATGTGAATGGCATCCTTAGATGCAGCAGTTCACAACCTGAATAACCTAAGACAGCCCAGCTTACCTAGAGCATACTCGTAGCGAGGTCCCATTGTCTTTATATTGACTTTAGAGTCATTATCTTCAGCTTTAAGGTCTATCTTTATGATTGTAAAATATGTACTTTAGAAAATGTAGAAATACAGAAAGATCTAAAAGAGAAAACACTTGAAATCCCACGGAGTAATATTTTGTTACAAAATAGCAAATATTTGGTATTAACTATATTCACATATCTCTCTCTGTGTGTATACATACAGACATATTTTTAAACATGTTTTAATGTAATATTTGAATTTGGTATCTTGTTTTTATCTATTTAGCATGTTGTATCATTTTCCCATATTATCAAAAATTCTTTTTAAAAATAGTTTTAGGGTGGCCTAAATAGTTCATTTCTATAATATCGCACGTTTAAGTTTCTTCAGACTTTCTTTTATAAATAATGCTATAATAAAAATCTTTGCTTGTAAATCCTTATAGTTCTATTTTGGAATAGATTTCTAGAAGTGGAAGAACTAGGTCAATGAATCAAAAAGTCTTTGAAGCCTCTTGAAACGTCCTAAAGAATTGCATTCAAGGAAGGTTGCACCAATGTTCCTTTCCAGCATTAGTACGTTAGAGTGCTGATTGGAAACCATCGATATAAAACATTAGTAGTTCTTTTTAACATTATTCTTGGACCATTTTCCTTTTGGTGTTATTATAAGAATTTATCACTTATTTCACATAGATTATAAATATTTTCCCTGTTTGCTGTTTACTTTGCAATTTTATTTATGATGGTTTTGATTTAGAAATGCTTTAAATTTTTATTAGCCAAAGGAATTTTTTTGGTAATTTCATACACACACATCACACATACTCACATAGATACACACATACCCTCCCCACATATATATAAATATCTACATATATATTTGTTTAGAACATTCTTTTTAATTCTACTGTTAGTTAAATGTCCACCACTATTATCGAGTGTGTGTGTGTGTGTGTGTGTGTGTGTGTGTTTTACCTTATGTATTTAATCTTTTTAGAAGGACTGTATGTGTAATGTGAGGTATGGAGTGAATCTTTTATTTTTTTCTAATCATGGAATAATCTTTCTTCCTGGCTTTACAATCCTTTGTAATAGTTATAAATACTAAAGTCTGTACTAAACTTTTATATTTTTGTTGGTATTATGAAAGGGATTCCCCCCCACATTATGTTTTTGCTACTTGTTTCTAGCTATTGGTCCTTATATATTTTGTTTTTAACTAGCTACCTTTCTGAATTCTTTATTTTAATACTGATAAATACTAGTATTTCTTAGAGTTGACTTTTTATATCTTCTAGGTGCCAAAAAAATGTATATACATTTTAAGAAAGGAAAAACACTGTATTAAAATTATAATACTCAATATATATCGATAACAAAAGATGAATACAAGTCATGTGTATACATTTTTTTGGCTCCCCAGTGTAATAATTCAGTCTATAGACAAGTTTGATTTTTGCTTCCTTTCAAATAGTAATGCTTGATTGATATTTTTTGCAATGTTTGGAACTTTCAGATCAATGTTGGCTTATAGATATTTATGTAAATAAGTGACAGAACCTCCATGAGATCACCTTTAAAAAAAAGGCAGTGGCAGGAGGCCTTATGCTTCCTCTTTAACCTATCATTAAAAAATATGATTAGCACTACAGATTCTAGGTACAGAATATCTAGGCCTGAATCCTAACTCTGCCACTTACTAACGCAACTTTGAGCAAGTTAGTTAACCTCTTGGCCTTCAGTTTCTTCATCTATGCAGAATCATAGTTGTATGACCCTCAGGATTGTTGGGAGGATTATATGTGTTAATAGAGCAGCTCCTAGCATGGAATTGGCATATAAATTTTAGCTTTTGGACGTAATTTTCAACCAGAACACTAACTGAAAGAAATGGAAAAATGTCACTAGTTTTCCAGACTCTGCAGTTAGAAAATCTCCCTAGGAGGAAGGGGGAATAGAACAGTGCTCCTCAGCCTTAATCTGCATACGAATCATCTCTTATTAAATGCAGATTGTGATTTCATTGGTGTGGGGTGAGGCCTAAGATTTTGCATCTCTTACAAGCTCCCAAGAGAGGCTGATGCTAGCCACGGACTACACTTTGAGTGGCAAGGGAGTAGAGGATAAGCAAGCCCGTCCAGTGGTGAACGTCCTATCTGTAATGATATATGTAAGGAAGTGATTTAGCTATTTCCCTAGAAGGGTTTAATTTTAACTCTTGGTAAGGTGTGAGAAGCCTAGAGTTTTTCCGTAAGCCAACTGATTTGCTCTGGGTCCTACAACTAAGTAGTGCTAGAGCAGACCAGACCATAGGCCCCCAAACTCCAAAGCCGTAGTTTTTCATTTATACAAAGAGCCCTCCTACAGGATGGGTAAACAGTCCCTGACAAATCTGCTGCCCTCCTTTAGATTGTGTAGTTCAAAACGAAATATTCATTCATATCCATTTCCTTTCAAATACAGTTTGCAGGCAATCCTGTAACAAGTATGATGAGTTTAGATGAATTCAGCCTTAAACTTGGTCGTGTTGTTCCAAAGGAGGTCCATTCACTGAGTAACTCAGGGAATAATTTTGCATATGGTAGGCATCTTTTGTTCATTTTTTATCATTATTCAGAGTGGAAACTCTAAATCAGTGGTTCTTAACTGGGGGCAGTTTCGCTCACAGGGGACATTTGGCAATGTCTGGAGACATTTTTGATTGTTATGACTGGGGGGCGGGTACCACTGGCATCTAATAGGAAGTGTCTAAGGATACTACTACTCATCCTATAACGCCCTACGACAAAGCATTATCTGGTGCAAAATGTCAATAGTGCCAAAGTTGAGAAACCCTGCTTAAAATGCATTAGGGTTACAGTGCTTTCAGTTGTTGAGAATGACTGCTCTGCTAATAGATATTCCAATGGATACGTAAAACTTATTTTCTCGAAGCCTATGTTCCAGATGGGTAGTCTCCCAACGGATCTTTTCTCACATCTCTTCTGGCTGTTCCTCATATGCAACTTTATCTATTTTGCTCTCTCTCACATCTTTTCTGCCCCTCTTCCTTGCTATCCATCTTTTTTTTTTTTTTTTTTTTTTTTTTATCTTTCTCTGTTGGATGTCTCATTCTCCCTTTGTCTTTTATTCTTCTCAGCCACTTTCTTTTTTTGCATTCACCTCCTCCTTCCCACTACTTTCTCTCCTCTGTAGAAGCTGAGAATTATGGGACAATGAAAAAGGTTATGGAGTATGCCAGTTCCAATTTTGAATCCTGACTTTACTACTTTATTAGCCTTGTCGTCCTAATTACTTAATACCTTAGAGACTAAATTTTCTCATTGTAATGGGTATAAAGCTACCCTCTTCTTAAAGTTCTTATGAGGACTCTGACATTTTGTATACACAGTACCAGCATATAGTAGGCCCTCAATGAATTTTAGCTCCCTATCTTACCCTCACCGTTCCTCTCATCTTTTTGTCTAGTTCCCTTCTTATTCCTCTCATCTAACCAAATGATAGTACTGAATTTTTGTCTTGGCGTAGAATTAATCCTCGTTCGTTCGCAGAATGTAGAAGATTTTATGAGAGTCTACAAGAGTAAGAAAAAATTTATTGAAAGTTAGAGAGCGCATTCTGGCAAAGGGAATCTTGCCAGGGCAGAGCTCAATATGGACAGCTATGCCGATGAGAAGGAGTGCTGGGGTTTTATATTTTTCTAAGCAGGATGTAGGGTGCTTGTCAGCTTGCAGTGGGGCAGCCGTTACAATTGTCTTCTCCTGGGAACGTTCCTGTTCCCATCTATGATGGATGTCAGCTTGCAAGGCTGCTGTTGCCATTGGGAACCATTCTGTTCCCAACTATGATGGGTGATTGTTAGATCTCAGGGGGTTGCTGTTGCAATTGGGGACTGTTCTGTCCTCCCTGTGATGGATGTAAGGTGCTTGTCAGCCTGCAAGTGCAGTGCCAGCCAGGGAGTCAGAGCCAAGCCGGCAACGTTTAGCTTGTTCCTGGTAGCCGGACAAACTCACTCCTGTTAATTCTTTGCTTGTCCCATCCTGTCAGCTCACAAGCCTGCTCCTGTTAACTCTCTACTTGTCTCATCAATTTTGTCAACATAAGAATGTCCAAACCTGGAGAGAATGTTTTTAATAATTTATTTGAGCCAAATAGAGGATACTCCTGGAAGCAAGATCTCAACAGACTGAGAAAAATGCTTCCAAGAATAACAGTTTGTAGTTTCTTTTATGCATTTGAGATTAAGGAGGGTATGTAAGGAAGATTACAGGAAGGTGGGAGAAAGCAAGGCAAGGATCAGATTACAGGATAAACTCTTGAGGGTATTCATGAGGGGATTGGATTACAGGTGCTCTCTGGAGGGTTGGTCACACTTTAGAAGGAGGGGTCTGAAAGGGTGGTCAGGTATTAGAAGCAGGGGTCTGAAAGGGAGCTTTTCAAAACTGTGTTAACCTAGATGCACAGAAACAATGGACAGGGCTTGCTTTAGGCAAAGATCACACTTTTACTAAAGAAGTTATGTTATATGCCTGGGGCCTGGCTACCCACCATGACCTGCCTAGTGAGGAATTTATGATCAGATCATCCTGTGAGGTAATTTTCCATAAAACACTTTTTTATTTTGTCCATAACTTTAATAGAAGTAATTTTCATATTTTTGGAATAAATATTTATTTACTGAATAAAGTGTTAAAATTTCCTAATCTGATGATCAAATAAGGTGTTTCATATTTATCTTTAAAAAAATTAACACAGCAACCTCAATTATGTTGTTTTTTTGTGTAGATTTTCAGTTGATTTTTTATCCTGTTGTAGGTCATTGATCCTTGATGGGAAAACGAATGCCCACCCTCTGTACAAGTTATTCTCAATTTCTTATTCAAGAGAAATGTGAAAACAATGTTAAAATAAAAAACTAAATATGCCACGCCACTAGGTTTGCCCTGAGGCCTAAGTGGAAACTATATCCTTACTGTACCTTTTTTAAGCCTTTCCCACACTGTCTGCAGTTTCTTTCTTCTCTGTAGTTACAATCTTATCTTGCCGTAGCAGCCTCATATCTTCAAAAACCTTAGGAGTCCCAACTTGTCATCTTTTGGTTCATTAAGTGTATTGAGTGCTCGTGTGTGTGTGTGTGTGTGTGTGTGTGTGTGTGTAAAGGAATTGATAAGACAATCAAAGAGTAATTTTATTTGAGCAGAGAAACTGAATTTCTAATTAACTTGATGCAAAAGATACTTTCAATCTTCTCTATTTCTTTTTCCCATATCCAGTGTTTTTTTTTCCATTAACCGCATTGGTAGCTATGCCTTATCTTGTCAGAGGAAGAGGAAATGATTGGCTTCATTTGTTGTTGCTGTTTTCATAGGGCAACAAGTATTGCTTCTCAGAATTCTGAGCAAGGAGAAATCATGGTGGAAATGTTTTGAACTTTATGGAAATGGGTAAAATTATTAATACTATCTAAATATGGTGTTAAGAAAATTAATTTTCACTTGTAGTTTTTACTATATATTACCTTTGATATAATTTTTTTCTAACTTCTGTGTTTCAGATATTTTTTTTTATTCCTTCTTCCAGTTAATCTGAAAAAATTGATTTTTGGTTTTTATCCTCTTGATCAAAATTTTCGTTGGATATATGCAGATCATCAACAGAGGCTGGGAATTTAAGTTTGATTTTTTGTGACTGGCAAATTTCATCAGTCTGATTGTATTTAGAGTTCTTTATTTCATAGTTTGCAGAGGTAATTTCATATAAAAGAAGTTCTTGTCACTGCTAGAAGTTGAGAATTGAGAAGAAAAATTATTTTTAAGGAAAGATGTTTGATTTTGGCTATTTTCAATAGACAAGTTAATTCTTTTTGTGGTAGCATCTAGCATACAGTACTTCCCCCTTATCCATGGTTTTCCTTTCCATGGTTTCAGCTATCCTCTGTCAACCACAGTCCAAAAATGTTAAATGGAAAATTCCAGAAATAAACAATTCATAAGTTTTAAATTGCATGCCATTCTGGGTAGTGTGATGAAATCTTGAGCAGTCCCTCTCCTTCCCGCCTCAGACATGAATCATCCCTTTGTCCAGCGTCTCCGCACTGTCTCCACACACTACCTGCCCATTAGTCACTTAGTAGCTGCCTTGGGTATCAAATCAACTGTCGCAGGGTAACAGTGCTGCGTTCGCGTTTCCCTTATATAGTAACGCTTCTTCGTCATGCCTACATCATTCACCTCACTTCATCTCATCACGTGGGCCATGTATCATCTCACATCATCACAAGAAAAAGGATGAGTACAGTATAATAAGATACTTTGAGAGAGAGACCATATTCACATAACTTTTATTACAGTATATTATAATTGTTCTATTTTGTTAGTTACTGTTAATCTCTTACTTTGCCTAATATATGTTAAACTTTATTACACGTATGTATGTATAGGAGAAAACATAATATATACAGGGTTTGGTACTGTTCTTTTTCAGGCATCCATTGGGGGTCTTGGAATGTAATTCCCCATGAATAAGGGGGGGGCTGCTGTAATGCCCTGCATACACCAGGTACTCAATGTCACCAGAGAATTCATTTCTTAAAAATGAGGTAGATTTTAGGAAACATATAAAATGTAGAAACTTTTAACCTATAGCTTGAATTAATCATATTCTTCACTTCATGGCCTACTATTATCTATGACTAGTTTATGCACAGTCCTTTTCTTATTTAATTTTTTTTCATTATGTAACCATTTTCTTCCACTACAATAGGCAACTCTTTTAATATGTTTTATAGATATGGCTGTAACTGTATGTAACTTGTTTGTTTCCTTTGTCAATGCCTGCAACTAATTCAGTAAAATATTGAATCCTATTGGTCAAAATGAAAATGAATACAAATTTTAGTATTTTTCAGTTTATACTAATTTCAAAGACTAAGTCAAGAGATAGTTGATGTTCTCTATGATTTTTATCCATCTCCTCAAAACGCTTTCCCCCCCCCCCTTTATTGGTTCTGTGTAAGTTAATGGGAGTTAAGTGTAAATGGATGCTGTAAATTTACATTTAATTATAAATGACAAGTTATAAATATAAATAATAAATGTTATAAATTATATAATATATAATGGTATGATTAGGTAAAGATTTATATAGTTAGTAAATTTTTACATTTAATTATTTTTGTACATTGTTTAGGAAATGAAACTGCAACTACATTTAGTATCCAGTGAGCAGGAAAATATGTCCAGTCTCACTAGAAATGCAAATTAAAAGCATTAGGACTGATTTTTCACCTATGAAGTTGTTAAAGATTAAAAAGATGAATAGCGTGTGTTTAGAGAAACAGTGTATAAAATAAGAATACACTAAAGTTAGAAGTATGTATTGGTTTAATCTTTGTGGAGGGAAATCTGGTATCAAAACCTCATGAGTAGATACTATTATTGCCCCCACTTTAAAGATGTAAAAACTGTTGCACAGGGGGTTTAAATAACATACGAAAAGTATCACAGCTAGTAAATTGTGGATTTGAGATTCAAACCCATGCTTAAAGCCTGAGTTCTTAACCATCAAGCTAGTGTTGAGCCATGAAATCTGTTTTTTTTTTCTTACTATTATTAGTTTCAGGTGTACTGAACAACATAATGATTAGACATTTACACACCTCATAAAGTAGTAACCCTACCAAGTCTACTACCCCTCTGACACCATGCATATGCGTAGCTATTACAGTACCATTGACTATATTCCCTGTGCTGTACTTTACATCCTGTAACTATATATCTATGTCATCTCTATCTCTATCTATGTATATATATTGTTCTGATTGGGTGTTTTTTGCTACCTTGTCTTCCATGTTGCTCATTTGAACCTCTGCTTCATCTAATCTGCTGTTGATTTCTTTCTAGTGTATTCTTCCTTTCATTTATTGCTTTCTTCATTTTGACTTGCTCTTTTTAATGGTTTCTATGTCCTTTTTTATGCTTACTATTTCTTTGTTGAAGTTCTCACTAAGTTCACTGAGCATCCTTATAACCAGTATTTTGAACTCTGTATGTGGTAGGTTGCTTACCTTCATTTAGTTTAGTTTTCTTTTTGGAAGTTTCTGTTCTTTCATTTGGGTTGTGTTTCTTTGTCTCCTCATTTTGGCTGCCTCTTTGTGTTTGTTTCTACTGTGTTTCCCCGAAAATAAGACCTAGGGGACAATCAGCTCTAATGTGTCTTTTGGAGCAAAAATTAATATAAGACCCGGTATTATATTAAATTATATTATATTACATAAGACCCAGTCTTATATTATAGTAAAATAAGACCGGGTCTTATATTAATTTTTGCTGCAAAAGAAGCATTAGAGCTGATTGTCCCGCTAGGTCTTATTTTTGGAGAAACAGGGTATGTATTAGGCAGGGATGCTGCCTGTATCTCCACATGTTCCAGGAATGTCCCTTGTGTGGGTTGTGTGTGCCCTCGTGTTGTAAAAAAGAAAAATAGGCAGCATTCTAAAATCAATGAGATTACAGTCAATCTCATTAAAGACTTTTCTGTATACAAGATTTCTCCCCAAATACCACAATTCTAAAAGATGTAAACAGTGGTATACTGGTAAATGTTTAATAATAGGATTTGTGGGAGGTGGATAGGGAGAATGTATCTCTGATTTGTATCATTTGCCAATTCAGTAGTGATTTCCAATCACTGTAATGCTAGTGCTCCCACTGTGGCCAATTTCAAGTTATTTACAAACAGCTCGCAAGGTTCCTGAAAATTTAACAATTGGCTTTTGATAGGAGCCAGGCATCACCGGCACTCCACTGTATAGTAATTGAGATTCAAGACTTTCATGGTTATAATTGATAAGTTTGATCTCTCCCTGTTTACATCAACTAGTGCATTTTTATGAGTTGTTTTTTTTTTTTTTTAATTTCACAGAGTTGACAAGTTACTGGATTATAATATATTGAAATTAGAAAAACTGTATTAAAATATGATTTGAGTCATAGATATGGTTAGATAGCATGAAATACATGCAATGCTACAAAACTACCACAAGTAACTGCATTTTGCTTTTTCTGGTGTCTTCATGCAGCTATCAAAAGTGCATCCAATTCAGTAATTGTTAGAAGTTTCTATTCACAATAAAATTTAAGTTGGTGTGGTGGGTGTGCCCTGAGGGATCTGTAAAAGGAGATTACTTTGACATTCCAAAGGTATGTTATGTTATCTTAGATGCAAAAAGACAAGAGACAGGCTCATTTAAGATACAGATTGACCTTTGTCAAGGAAGCTACTGATTTAGGATATGACTACCGGCCACAACCTACTTTTAGTTAGGAATTTTTACGTTCAGACCATCCTATGTGATTCCTTTCAGTCTCTTGACTTTGTGAAGCTGACCATGCAGGCCTTTCCTGAGCTTGTCAGTTTTGTATGTGGCCCCTTTTTCATCCACACTGGTTAATTACTCTTGTCTCTTTCTCTCACTCTCCTACCTGCTATCATTTAATTTAGGGTATCTCAGAATTTTTCTCTCGTCATGTATAATTAGATACACATGGACATTTTCTGGGGAACTGATTTCTAGATGGACTTTTTGGCTTATTGTAAAAAATGATTCCTTTTTGGAAACTACATGTTTTTCCTGATGAGATTAATAACAGGCATTTAAGACATTTGTAGAACTTAGACAGGAAACTACAAGGGCCTACAATAAGTCTCCTTAGCTGGGGCTGAGGCTGAAAGATCACAGCAGTAATGACTGATGATTGCTCAATAATAGCAGCAAGACATGCCCCAGTCTGCTGAGGCTAGTTCCCTTAAAGTCTTAGTGTCAAAGGAGTGGACTGAAAAGAACCCTACTTACAAATCCAGGGCCCTGCCTCAAACTAGTTGGTGGAAAAAGATGTTCTGAAATCGTGGCCACTGATAAAAGCAATATGAACATGATGCTTCATTTAAGCAGCTATCTTTGTGCAATTCTAGGAAACTAGAAAATGAATGGAAATGAATCAGCTCCTTCCTTTATCTTGTAAATCATTGTTCTGGTAGTTGAGGGTCCAGTCAATATTGATTTCCACAGAAATCAATAAATTAGTGCTTTCCATATTCTTGAAATGTGGGCGAAGTATCAAACATAAGGAACATGCCCAGGTATTTATTGAATGATTATCAGACATTTGTCCAGTACTTTGGAAGATAAAGAATTATGAGTTAGTTTTTAATTCTTAAAAACCTTCACTTATTTCTCACGTTATATTTATGTTTTGTTTTGTCTGTTTGTTTGTTTTTAAAGGAATTAGAAGAATTACAAGACCTTACTGGTGGTCCTGTTGGAGATGACTATAAAAAGATGGGAACACTTTTTGGCGAACTGAACAAAAGCCTCATCAACATGGGCTTCACAAGGATATATTTTGGAGAACAAATTGTAGAACCAGTGATGGTCATTTTCTTTTGGGTTATGTTGTGGTTCCTTGGCCTGCAAGCCTTTGGACTAGTTGCTGTTCTTTGCCTTGTCATTATTAATGTACAACGTTAAAATATGACTGAGTGAGCTGTTGGTTGATGTTTGGTAGCCATATATGTAATTGGTGAAGTTATATATTTTACTACATGAAAGCTAAAAAACTTGCCTTGTTTCAAATTGTGTGTTATTTTGTAATTAAATATATAAGTGGATATTGTTTAAAATTAAACTCAACTCTTGATTATAACAGGGTTGAATATACATCTTGTAGCTATTCAAAACTCTTGTTTCGCTGCTGTGATCTGTACCCACTTTTGAACACCCCTATTCCTATACCAAAATTTAAATAACACCACCAAGTGAGCAGGGAAAATAACAGGATATGTAGTTCAAATTGGGCAATATAGGTCTTACAAAGAGTTCCAGTAAAACATTTTAGAAGAAAAATTTTGAAATGGAGCTAAAAAGAAGTTTTACTTGGGGAATTGCTCCCCACCCACTGCCACCAAGTAACCAATATTATTTGGGAAATAATTTGGATTTCTAGTGTCTGCTTAGCCCAAATCAATGTAAATGATAATTACTGTACATTACCTTAATATTTTGATGAAAATCAGTAAAGTTAGCACACCTTCTAAAGATTGAAAATAATATTTTATTGCTGTGGAAACTTCCAAAGTTAAATGTAACTTTTTTATATTGAAACACTTGAGCCTGGAGTCACTTCAGTATATCGTATAAGGTTTAGATACTTTTGGTGCTAATTACTTTTTGTGAATTTTTTAAGTCTCACAAGCCAGGTCCGTAATTGCTTGTACCCCATGGTAATGCTATATTTTCTTATATCTAAAAAGTTGCATATTTTTTTCCTGAAGAGACATTTTTCAGTGTATTTTTTTTCTAGAAATTTATATTTTATAATTCTTCTATAGCAATTCTAAGACTTTAGAAATCTGTTTCTTATTCTGGCAAGAATTTCTTTTTACCCCCTCCCCCCAAAATTGATTTGTATTATGGCCGAAATACTTAACTATTCTTTTAAGGAAAAACAAATCAGCTCACTTTCTTTGATATCTGTAGTGGAAAGTACAGTATTACAGAATAAAACCAAATGCTTAAATTTGGAACTTAACAGCCAATTGTAATAGTATTCCTCTAAGGCTAAAGACATGTTACTAATGTGTCTTCATTCAGCACTTTGGGGTTTATATTGAAATAAGCAGTTCTTTAAATATACTTTCAAAGTGGAAAATGTCTTAGTGATATTTTGGATTTTATTAGAGAATCTGAAATCTTTATATTTTTGTCTGAAAGTTTATATATAACCAAAGGAGAGGTAGTTGAGATAATTATCTAGAAATTCAAGTTAAATAAGAGGAAAATGAGACAATGGGGCATTTTTATCTTTGGGAAGGCAATAACGAAAGTATATAAAGTGTTTACTATTTCACTTTGTAATATTTATATCATTTCCTGTTTTAAAAATTTGTAAGTTCTCAGTGTCTTCCATTTTGAAGCAGAAAAATTGATGAAAAATGTTCAAGTTAGATTTCTAAAATCAGGTAATCCTGAACAAAAGTACCAGTTAGAGGGCACTAAAATGTATTGTGCATTTGTATGAATACAGACTTTTTAAAGTTTGACTTAAAGAAAAAAGAAAGACTTTGTACTACACTATGTGTTTTTATTGGGCTTGCAGTATTTTTATGGTAACTTTATGAACTCGGCATAAAGTGCAATTTATTTCAAAAGGTGTCTTCATTTGTGCACAGTAGAATTGTGAAGTTTTTAATAGAAACCAGAAGATTTTTTTTATATCTGCATTAAATATTAAAAAGTGCATTCTTTTCTATGCTACTAGGTATTTTAATTTTCCTTTGGAATGTGAAGAAGATATAGTATGCATAATAGCAGCTCTGGTTCCATCAGTGCCTGAAGTTGAAAATACTTTAAAAGTAAGTTTTAATAGTAATTATTTAGTATACTGACTATACTATACATCTGCACACTGCTGTTAATTGGGTATATTTTTAATTAAGAAGTAAGATATTTTGCTGCTATTCTTTCTGCATATATATTGGTTAGAGCAGTATACCATCACATTGTTTGCTTAGATAGGGAAAAACAAATTTTGCTTATTTGATGGAAACAAAATATTTTCTTTTATGAAATATATCAGAATGCAGAGTATACTGAAATCCTGAAATGAAAAGAAACTAATTAGTTCTTCGGTTCATGGTATAAGGAATTAGGTTGAAAATGATTCTCAATCATTTCAATTTCAGATACAAGCTAATTTTAGAAACTACTATTGCTTATGAAGAAAAATACAGAAGTTAACAAATGTTAAGTTATTAGGTTAATGTGCATATCACGCATACCACTAGCCCTCAATTCAAAGGAAAAAGGTCAAGATCTACTAATAAACTGAATATAGATGAATAAATCAATTTTCACTAAAATAAAATCTCAGTATTTGTAGAATTTATTCCTCTCGTATCTTAAGCTGTCGTATACAAGGTATTTTCCCGCTTCTGGCCACCAGTTAGATTATTCTTGATCCAGTAGTGTGCTGGCGCTTGCTTGCACTGGCCTGCACAAGCCAGCTGTGTACATTTTCCCCTACTCTGCCTTCAGGGATTTCAAGTTGGTAGCTTGAAATTGGGGGTGGCAGTGGTATTTACATTATGAAAAAAATTGGCAAACACAACAAATCAGAGCTCTTTTTCCCTGGCAAGCCAGTTGTTAAACATATATTAACACACCAATGATTAGCCACTCTAGAGGCCACATTCCCATTTCTCCTCCTGCAGATATAAAAGGAAGTATATTGGGGCAAATCCCCATTGACCCATCCAAAACTGTATTTGGATCTTTTCCATGTGGAAATTATGGACCATGGTTGTCTCCTGACAGACATCTCTTTATTTACTGACATATTTTGATCAGAGAAAAGTCTCTCTGGGCTGTCACTGAGCTGCAAATCCATTACATACTATCTAGGCAATAAGATAGTTACAGAAATGATGGAAGACAAATTACAGCATGACTAAGATCTGTTGTAAACCTGAAATGTTTGCTGGTGGGCAATAACCCAATACCTACCCCACAGCATCTCTTGGGAAGCTCTGGAAAACCTGTGGGCCTGAGATGGGCGCTGTCTGGCTGTGGTGCTCTCAGAGGCCCTTTTTGTGGGGTGGTTGAGAGCCCAGCACCGGTGCGGGACCTGAGACTGCATTGACTTTGTAGAAACCACTGACCACACCCCTTAGCTCCCTGGAACCCTGCCCTGCCCAACTGGAGCTGCATTGCCAGGGGCCCACTGAGTTCTGGGTGGCCGGCCCAGCCCCACAAGCCATGGAGGCCTTTTGCAGCAGCAGAGGACCTACAACAGCCTGGGGAGATTTTGGTGGTGGACAGTGATGCAAAACCTACACTGCAGCTACTCTTGTGCCGCTCTCAGGGATTTGTGAGCCTGAAAGAAGTGGTGGCTAGTGTTCTAAGGGCATTGAGCGAAGTGGTCACAGGCCAGCCCCAAGGAGAGCGGTGGCTGGCTGCGGTGTTCTCCAGACACTATGCAAAGTGGTCATAGGCGTAAGAACTGAATCTGCATTAACTTTGTAAAAGCTACCAGCCATTCCTGGTGACTCCCTGGGGCCCCGCATTGCCCAGGAGTGCTGCATCGCTGAGGGCACTCAACAGCAGGTCAACCTACCCGGCCTGCACACCTAAGGAGGCTCTTTCATCGGCTCCTTACAGGCAGCTGTCAAGTGGCAATAGGCCTAGGGGGCCCTGGGCCTTTTGCTAAGCTGCCCCAGGCCCAATACTGGAGACAGCCAGCCTTGGATCACAGAGAGGCCACCCCCACATGCCTTCAGGTCCAACACAGGCAGCAGCCAACCACATACAGCTTTGGGGCTCCTACCAGGTAGCTGTAGGCCAGTAACAGTCAAGGCTACAATTGGCCTGCACGGGAGCCCCTCCCAAGAGACACTAGAAACAACACACCTAGAGGCCAGCCTCAGACCATACCAGAGCACTACCTGGCTAGCCTCACAAACGGAACACCTAAAGAGGGGTCTCAACAGGCACAAGAGCCCATGGGGGCAAATCCTCCTCTAAAGGGTCAGCTCCTACACAGCAGCTCATACACTGTGGGTGTAGCTGATCATCACAGTCAGCCTGGGAGTCAGTCCTACCCACTGATGCGCCAAAAACAATCAAGGCTCAACTACAACGGGAACACACACAACACACTCAAGGGACACTCCTGGAACACGTGCACAGGATATCAGGAAGACTGCGCCATTGGACTACATAGGACACAGACTACATAAGGCCACCCAGCAAAGACTGAGAGACATAGGAGATCTATATAATACATAGAAGTAAACACAGAAAGGTAGCCAGAATGAGGAAATAAAAATGTCCCAAATAAAGGAACAGGAGAAACCTCCAGAAATAGAACTAAATGAAATGGAGACAACCAACAAACCAGAGACAGAGTTTTAGAACACTGATTAAAGAATGCTTATGGAATTTAGTGAGAATTTCAAAAAGAGATAGCAAGCATGAAGAAGGCCACAGAAATCATAAAAAAGAACCAGTCAGAAATAAAAAAATATAATAACTGAAATGAAGAATACACTAGAAGGAATCAAAAGCAGATTAGAAGAAGCAGAAGATCCAATCAGCAATTTAGAAGACAAGGTAGCAGAATCCACCCAATCAGGACAACAAAAAGGAAAAGGAATAAAAAACAGTGAAGATAGTTTAAGGGACCTGTGGGACAACATTAAGCATAACAACATTCGCATCATAGGAATACCAAAAGGAGAAGAGAGGGAGCAAGGGATTGAGAACCTATTTGAAGAAATGACTGGAAACTTCCCTAACCTGGTGAAGAAAATAGACATATAAGTTTAGGAAGCTCAGAGAGTCCCAAGCAAGATGAACACAAAAAGGCCCACATCAAGACACATCATAATTAAAATGGTAAAGGTTAAAGACAAAGAATCCTAAAAGCAGCAAAAGAAGACAAGTAGTTACTTACAAGGGAGCTCCCATAAGATTGTCTGCTGATTTCTCAACAGAAACTTTGCAGACCATAAGGGAGTGGCAGGAAATATTCATGTGATGAAAACAAGGACATACAACCAAGACTACTCTACCCAGCAAGGATATCATTTAAAATTGAGGGAGAGATAAAGAGCTTCCCAGAAAAGATTAAGCTAAAGGAATTCATTACCACCAAGCCAGTATTATAAGAAATGTTAATAGGACTTTAAGAAGAATAAAGGAGAAAACAAATGAAGATCAAAAATATGAATAATAAAATGGCAATAGCTATGTACCTATCAATAATCTCTTTAAATGTAAATGGATTAAATGCTCCAATCAAAAGACATAGGGTATCAGAAGGGATAAGAAAACAAGACCCATGCATATGCTGTCTTCAAGAGACTCACCTCAGATCAAAACACACACACACACACACTAAAAGTAAAGAGATGGAAAAAGATATCCTTGCAAATGGAAACAAGAAAAAAGTTGGGGTAGCAATACTTACATTTGACAAAATAGACTTTAAAATGACCATAATAAGAGAAAAAGAAGGATAGTACATAATAATAAAGAGATCATCCAACAAGAAGACATCACCCTAGTAAACATTTATGCACCTAACATAGGAGCACCTAAATATATAAAGCAGATAGTGACTGACGTAAAAATAGAGATCAATAGTAACACAATCATAGTAGGGGACTTTAACACCCCACTGACACCAATAGACAAATTTTCCAGACAGAAAATCAACGTGGAAACAGCGGCCTTAAATGACACACTACACCAGATGGATTTAATTGATATTTTAAGAGCATTTCACACTAAAGCAGCATAATATATATTCTTTTTAAGTGCACATGGAATGTCTTCCAAGATAGACCACATGTTATGTCACAAAACAAGTCTCAATAAATTTAAGAAGATTTAAATCATATCAAGCATCTTCTCTGATCGCCATGCTATGTATGAAACTAGAAATCAATTACAAGGGGAAAAAAAGACAAACACATGGAGTCTAAACATGCTACTAAATAATGAATGGGTCAACAATGAGATCAAAGAAGAAATCAAAAGATACCTTGAGACAAATGAAAATGAAAACACAATGACATAGGGAAAGCAGTCCTAAAAGGGAAATTCATAGCAATGCAGGTCTACCTAAAGAAACAAGAAAAATCTCATCAACAGTCTATCTTTACAGCTAAGGGAACTGGAATAAAAAACCCAAAACAAAACCAAATAAAAAATGGCATACAAAGCCCAAAGTGAGCACAAGAAAGGAAATAATAAAGATCAGAGCAGAAATAAACGAGAAACTAAAAATAATACAAAATGTCAATGAAACCAAGAGCTGGTTTTTTGAAAAGATAAACAAAACTGACAAACCTTAAGTAGACTCATCAAGAAGAAAAGAGAGAGGACTCGCATAAATAAAATCAGAAATGAAAGAGAAGTGACAACCCACACCACAGAAATACAAAAAAAATTTAAGAGAATCCTATGAGCAACTATACGCCAACAAATTGGACAATCTGGAAGAAATGCATAAATTCCTAGAAGCATACAATCTTTCAAGGCTGAGTCAAGAAGAAACAGAAAATCTGAACAGAATGATTACTGCTAACTAAATTGAATCAGTAATCAACAAGATCCCAACAAACAAAGGTCCTGGACCAGGTGGCTTCACAGGTGAATTTTACCAAACATTCAAAAAAGAATTAATACCTATTCTCAAACTAGTCCAAAAAATTCAAGAGGAGGGAAAGCTCCCAAGCTCATTTTACAAGGCCACCATTACCCTGATTCCAAAACCAGACAAAGACATTACAAAAAAAAGAAAACTATAGGCCGATATCCCTGATGAACATAGATGCAAAAATAATCCACAAAATCTTAGCAAACCAAATTCAGCAATACATTAAAAAGATCAGACATCACGATCAAGTGGGATTCAATCCTGGTATACAAGGTTGGTTCAACATCCACAAATCAATTAATGTGATGCACGACATAAACAAAATGAAAAATCAGAATCATGTGATCATATCAATAGATGCAGAAAAAGCATTTTACAAAACCCAGCATCAATATATGATAAAAACTCTCAGCAAAGTGGGAATAGAGGGAACATATCTCAACATAATAAAGGACAAATATGACAAACATACAGCTAATATCATAATGGGGAAAAGCTAAAAGCATTCTCCTTAAGATCAGGAAAAAGATAAGGATGCCCACTTTCACCACTTTTATTCAACATAGTACTGGAAGTTCTAGCCACAGCAATCAGACAAAAAAAAAAAAAAAAAAAGGAAAAGAAAAAAGGAAAGAAAAGAAAGAAAAGGCATCCAATTGGGAAAGGCAGAAGTAAAATTGTCATTATTTGTAGGTGACATGATATTATATATAGAGAACCCCAAAGATTCCACTGAAAAACTATTAGAACTGATAAATAAACTTAATAAAGTAGCAAGATAACGTTCAGAAATTGGTTACATTTTTATATACCAATAATGAATTATCAGAAAGAGAATTAAGAAAACAATCCCATTTACAATTGCATAAAAAAAAAAATACTTAGGAATAAATTTAACCAAGGAAGTAAAAGACCTGTAATAAGAAAATTATAAGACATCGAAGGGAGAAATTAAAGAAGATACAAATAAATGGAAACATATACTATGCTCATGGATAGGAAGAATTAATATAGTTAAAATGTCCATACGACCCAAAGCA
Source organism: Rhinolophus sinicus (assembly GCF_057876585.1). Taxonomy (NCBI): domain Eukaryota; kingdom Metazoa; phylum Chordata; class Mammalia; order Chiroptera; family Rhinolophidae; genus Rhinolophus; species Rhinolophus sinicus. The sequence continues at coordinate 142,271,034 of NC_142501.1, forward strand.
ATCTATATGTTCCACGTAATCCCTATCAAAATACCAATGGCATTTTTCATAGACCTTGAACAAATCATCCTAAAATTTATATGGAACCATAAAAGACCCCTAATAGTGATGGCAATCTTGAGAAAGAAGAAAGCTAGAAGTATCAAGCTACCTGATATCAAATTATACTACAAGGCTCTAATTATCAAAACAGCCATAGTGTTGTCATAAAAACAGATCCATAGATCAATGGAACAGAATAGAGAGTCCAGAAATAAATCCATGCCTATATAGTCATTTAATTTATAACAAAGGAAGCAAGAAGTTACATTGGGATAAAGACAGTCTAATAAGTGGTGCTGGGAAAACAAAACAAATACATGCAAATAAAAAAATGAAACTGGATAACCTTCTTATGCCTTATACAAGAATAAACAAAATGGATTAAAGATTTAAATGTAAGATCTGAAACCATAAAACTCCTAGAAGAAAATATAGGAAGTAAACTCTCAGACATTATCCTTAGCAATATTTTTACTGATATATCTCCTCGGGCAAGGGAAACAAACAAACAAAGCAAATGGGATTACATCAAACTCAAAAATTTTTCACAGCAAAGGAAACCACCAACAACAAAAAGACATCCTACTGAATGGGAGAAGATACTTGCCAATGATACATCTGATAGGGGGTTAATATCCAAAATTTATAGAAAACTCATACAACTCAACACCAAAAAACAACCCAATTAAAAAATGGGCAGAGGACCTTAATAGACATTTCTCCAAAGAGGACATACAGATGGCTAATAGACATATGAAAACATGCTCAAGTCACTAATCATCAGAAAAAAGCAAATAAAAAACACAATGATATACCACCTCACTCCTGTCAGAATGGCTATCGTCAGTAAATTAGCAAACAAGTGTTGGTGAGGATGTGGAGAAAAGGGAACCCTTGCACATTATTGAGGGGATTGCAAATTGGTACAGCTAATATGGAAAACAGTATGGAGTTTCCTCAAAAAATTAAAAGTAGAATTACCTTATGACCCAGAAATTCCACTCCTGAGTATTTATCCAAAGAAATCCAAAACACTAATTCAAAAAAATATATGCACCCCTATGTTTACTGTAGTGCTGTTCACAATAGCCAAGACACGGAAACAACCAAAATGCCCATCAATAGATGATTGGATAAAGAAATTGTGGTACATTTATACAATGGAGTATTTTATTACTCTGCCATGAAAAAATGAAATCTTACCATTTGCAACAACATGAATGGATCTAGAAGTTACTATGCTAAGTAAGTCAGACTGAGAAAGACAAATCCCATATGATCTCAATTATATGTGGAATCTAAAGGCCAGAATAAACAATTAAAACAGAAATAGACTCATATTTCAAAACAAATAGACTAGCAAATTTGCTAGTTTGCTAGATGGGAGGGAGGTTGGAAGATGGGTGAGAAAGGTGAAGGAATTAGGAAGTACAAATTGGTAGTCACAAAATAGTCACAGGGATGTGAAATACAGTGTGGGGAATATAATCAATAATGTTGTAAAGACTAGGGTGTCAGATGGGTACTGGACTTACGGGGCGTGTCACTTCATGATTATATAAATGCCTAACCACTACGCTGTACACCTGAAACGAATATAAAATAAAATTGAATGTCAACTATAATTAAACATATATACAGTCACGGGATGTAAAGTACAGCATAGGGAATATAGTCAATGGTATTGTAATAGCTGTGTACGGTGTCAGATGGGTAGTACACTTGGTGGTGTTATCACTTTGTGAGAGGTGTAAATGTCTAATCATTATGTTGTTTTGTATATCTGAAACTAACAAAAGAAAATCCCATTCCCTTCCTCTTTCTTTATTTTTCTTTTGAAAAGGAAAAAAGTGTCTAATGAATATTTAGTGGGTTTCTTTTTTTACTTTAGTAATTATCCTACTATGATAGAATAACGTGTTATGTACTCTTATAGTCATTTTTGTGATCTACAGAAAACAGTAGGAAAACAGGTTCCAAAAATGAGTCTCTAGTTTTTATTAGAGGACAGTAAAACCACTGTAATTAAGAGAATTAAAAACAAGAGGTGGTTAAATTCTGAATTTTATGGTACTTGGACATATGCAATGTTCATATATTTTCAGTACCTAAAGAAAAGAAACTGAATTAAACTAGTTAGTGAGCTGAGGCCCTGCTCCACCCCTACTGTTTTAACAAATAGATAAGGGTTATTTACAATTGGTACATCATTTGATGGAATATAAAATTAGGGCTTCCAAAGTGCTTAACGATGGTTAAAAGGGTTTCATTTCAAACTATCATTGTGGCTTAGTACATCATTTTGAAATAGTGTCAAACCAGGTTGGAACTTTCACAAAGTCTCAATTAGAGAATTCAGAATTAAATGAAAAGTGCTAAGTGACTCTAAAAATGTACTACCAAATCTTGTCCAATCTTGAGGTATTCATTTTAATTTGTGAACATCGTGGAGCTAAAATCTATTGACTTGGGCACCCACCCATTAGGCCAAGGAACAACGGAAATGATAGAAGCAGAAAGAATTGAAATTTTAGTTGAAGCAAGTTTCATATAGGTAAGCCCCAGGTGTTACAAATGGATTAAAGGCCTGAGAAGTGAAAGAATAAAGAAGTCCCCGCCCGCCCTTATTCCACACTGCGGGCCTGTCTTGGTTTCCTCCAGCCCCTGGCCCAGCAAGGACTCTCTGTGGTAGGAGGCGCCCTCGCCTTGGGCCAGCAGCTGCAGCTTTAGGAGCAGCAACACTGCGCTCCCTGGCGGGTGCCCAGGAACCCTGAGGATTCTGGGCTCCAGGTGAGTGGAGGGCGCAGTGCGGACTGAGTGGCGATCCGGCCGTTGCCACGACGCCAGCGGCGCGCGTCCCTAGCAGCCGCCCCCCCACGTCAAGGTTTGTTTAATAATCGCCCGGGTATTTATGGCCGGGCTCTGGGCAGCCGCCCGGGAGTCAGGAGACTGCGGGGCAGCAGAGGAGGCGCGGCAGCGGTGGCTCAGGGCACCTCCCCCCTGCTCCCCAAACCCTGCCAGGTCTGACCCGCCGGGGAGGATGGAAATATCCGCCGCACTCTGAGCCCCTCAGGAAGATAACACTCTTCCCGCCATATCACCCCGAGGTCCTGCGTCGGCCACCGACTCATCCCCTCCACATCTCCGTCTTAGAGAGCGGGGCCGAGCGGAAAAGCGAGCGATGGCGGAAAACCTGAGGAAACTAGTCTCCAGCGAATCCTTACGATCGATGCAGGACAAGCTAGAGCTCTGGCTGAGGGACTACAACGTGAGTCAGGGTGGAAGACCCCCGGGGTCGCCCTCTCTAGTCCCTGTACAGCCCTCAGAGGAGGTTTCTTAGGGCTGGCATCCAGGTGGCTGCTTTGCAAAGCCGTGGCGGTTGTGATTCCGAGCAGGGACCCAGCCTCAGACTGGGATCGCGGGGACGGAAGGACAGGCACGTGTCTGCCAGCGCCCTTTGCTCGCCACCGCGCGAGGCGGCGCTGGGGTGGCGCGGCCGGCGGAGCGCGGGATTCGGAGTGGAGCAGTAGAGAGCGCACTTTAGTGGTAACCAAGGACGCTGGTGGCCCTAGCAACGGGAAAGACCTGCTCTCTGACCTGGGTCTGGTCAAGCCTACCACTCTCCCTCCCCTTCTCTCCGCCAGCAATCCACCCACTACCCCCAACTCGAATTATAACCCTCCTCCTTCTTCTCCATAAATCTCCTATTCTTGGAGATACTCAGCGGTTGTATCAGGACAGATTTTACAATATACCCAGGAATTATTACCCAGAGCAGAGTGAGTGAAACGGACACTTGTCAACGTTGCGGTTTCACTGGTATGCTGGCACAGTTAAAACACCAAGGCAGATTTCAGAAGGCCTGTTGCCAGGGCATTTGTAAGAAGCCAGCTTCTTCAAGTCTTATTAATTCCCAGTCCCACTCCGGCTCCCATTACTTCTCCCCACCTCCAGAAAGCAGAACTCCAGTGCTGAATTTGCTTTACATTCTGTCACTCCATCTTAAATAGGAGAGTCCACTCTTACCGTGTTTTCCCCAAAATAAGACCTAGCTGGACAATCAGCTCTAATGCGTCTTTTGGAGCAAAAATTAATATAAGACCCGATCTTATTTTACTATAAGACCGGGTCTTATATAATATATAATATAATATATAATATAATATATAATATATATAAGACCGGGTCTTATATAATATAATATATAATATAATATGTAAGACCCGGTCTTATATATTAAATAAGACCGGGTCTTATATAATATAATATATAATTATGATATAAAATATAATATAATACCGGGTCTTACATTAAATTTTGCTCCAAAAGACACATTAGAGCTGATGGTCCAGGTAGGTCTTATTTTCAGGGAAACACGGTACTTGCTACCTAGTCTCCGAAGGTTGAGAATAACAAATCTTGATACACGTGTTTACCCTTCTTAAAACGACCTCTTACTGTTAAGTCCGGGAATCTTTCACCCCTCAGAAAGACAGAGACACACACGACAATGCAAGTCACACAGCGAGGTTTATTTCCAGCTAGCTGGGGTCCCCGTCTCAGCCCTATGCAGCAGGATTCAACAAGGACCCCTCGCCTACAAAGCTAAGGGTTTTTATAGCAGTTCTAAGGTGCTTAGTAATCACTAAAGTCTTAGGGAGTACAGTATGGACTTCAATTCTCACATAACTAAGACATTTTGTAATTTCTAAAGTCTTAGGGAGTGCAGATTGTGCTATGCTTTAAGGAGTTTACAATAGATACGTTTCAAAAGCTTCCATATCAGGAGATAAAACATCTGGTCTCTATGCCCACATCCTGGAACTAACAATTAGGCCATTAGGTTGTTTTAAGCTCAAGGCTGTTAGGCTGTTAATCTTACTCTGACTTTAAAGTAACAGTTCTTGAGCCCAGGGCTGCCAGGGCTGTTAACCCTATCTTAACCGCGAAGCAGCAGCCCTTATGCTAACAGTCCCTTACATTACAAAATAATTTTGTATTTTCCCTGTGGCCTAAATAAACTCTGAATATTAAAAAGTATATTTAGTTTGTCACAAGACAACATTCAACACAAATGACATTAGCATATAGCTGGACCAAATTAAATGATTGTTTTAGAAACTACCTGTAAGTACTGAGAAATGCTCAAGTTTATTGTACTTTCCCTTCTCATTAACAGTGGTCCATCCCATTCCTCTGTTCTCAATGAAACCATTTCAACCTAGCTCTGCCCCCTACCCACCCACATACACGTAGTAAAGACTGCACTCTCAGAGACCAGTGCTTTTCAAATTATGTGCCCATCATTTTCTTCAACTCTCTGGCATCTCTGTTGCATTTGACTGTTGACATCCCCATTCTTCTAAGACTCTATATTTGTTATTTGTCCCCTTGCCTTAATCCACTTCCCTCTTGTGACTGTTCTTCAAGGGCCAGACTTTAGAAATCTTCTACCTTCATTCCTGCTTCAGCTTTTATAAGCATGGTGATGAATCTCATATCTATATTCAGGGCCTGTTCTCATCTGAGCTGTCACTTTTCTAATTGACCATTGGACATTTTCAACTGGGCTGTCATCTCAAAATCAAAACCAACATTAGCCTCTCCTATGCCCCAAACACCGACTGAGAAGGTAGATATTCAATCTTTTGTTTTCCGTGTGTGCATTTCCATGACCAAGGATCTGCAAAATACTGCCCCTCAGACCAGTCACACACACTGCTGATTGTTTCTACTCCTTGCTCACCCACAAATTCTCTAATTGGCAAGTTTTGATTGATTTTCTCATTGTATGTAAAATGAATTCTTTTTTTTTAATGTACTGCATAGGAGAGTGATTTTTTTTCTTTTTTTTTTTTTAAATTAAAGTTTATTGGAGGGACAATTGTTAGTAAAGTTACATATGTTTCAGGTGTACAATTCTGTAATACATCATCTGTATATCACATTGTGTGTTCACCACCCAGAGTCAGTTCTCCTTCCATCACCATATATTTGATCCCCTTTACCCTCATCTATCATCCCCTTCCCTGCTTTCCCTCTGGTAACCACTAAACTATTGTCTGTGTCTCTGAGCTTTTGTTTCTTCATTTGTTTGTCTTGTTCCTTTGTCGTTTTCAGTTTTATATCCCACATATCAGTGAAATCATATGGTTCTCGACTTTTTCTGTCTGACTTATTTCACTTAACATAATAATGTCAAGATCCATCCATGTTGTCACAAATGAAAAATGAAAAAGTCAGGCAAACCATTTAATGTTGTAACAGCATTCATATTTTAAAGGAATATTGTGATGAATCCTTTTGTACTATTTAATTCTTACCTAATATATAGGAAGCATATTTTGTGTGTGTGAGACTGAAGTTTCTTAAAACAGAAATAACTGGATTTTATACTGAAATTGATGGATTTAAATAGCTTCTCAAACTGAAGTTGGCAAGTTAATTACAAATATTTAGTGACAAATGTTAGTATTTTAGTGCTGAAAAGTTTTCACTCTCTTTTTCATATTGGGGAGGTAATTCAAGGTTAGGACTAGGATAGCAGGTAGGAGAGAACCATGGGAAGAAAGACATAGAAGATCATCAGTCTCTCGTGGGTAGAGATGTTAAGAGGGTCAATCAAATCTATTGATTTCCAGGCACGAAAGTGACTGGAATAGAGAGTTGCTGGAGGGATGTAAGGCTGGATAAGTCACGTGGAGACATTTTATGAAGGACCCTGGCTCAACATTTAGGCTCAATGGGTCAGGAGCTTTTGCTTGGGCAAGAGAATGGTGACAGGGAAGGAATGGGAACAAGGGTTCGGTCCTGTTGCTCTTTCCCCACGCTGTGATTATGACACTTCTTGAACACTTCTGTTCTTCTGTCCTCATTGCCTTAGCTTCTTCAACTCCCATTTGTTCCTCATCATGGAACAATCTGGAAGTATATCGAGTACCCCTCCCTCCCATCATTCTGGTAGAACAGGTCTCCTAACAGTCACTAGAGGCCACCTGGTGGTCAGTCAAGTCCAATCTCATTTTTTCCTGGTCCCTATCTCCTTGATTTCTCTGCAGCAATTGGCATATCTTATCAAATTGTATGGCTTTAGCTGCTTCCCAGATGCTGGTGAGTCTCAAATCTATCTCCAGCATGGGCCATTCTCCATCGCTCCTGACGTGAGTGCCCACCTGCCTTCCAGACAGCTCCACGTGGAAGCTCCACCTCCTCTAACCAGCACGAACCACACAGGACTAGTTATGCTCTCTCCAGTCTTGTTGGCTCTCTGCGTGTGGCTTCTGGTTGGGCGATAGCCCCTGAGACCCAAGTCAGAAACCTGGGTCCTTCCCTCCCCATTCTGCCTCACAAGTGGGTTCATCAAGCCCTGAGGACTCTACCTCTTCAATATCTGTCAAACGCCTTCCACCTTTCCCCTCTAGCTACTGTTGCTCTTATTCAAGCTCGCATCATTTATTACACATGCAGGAAAACCAACTTCTAGGGTATGTTTAGGGCAGATCTCAAGCGAACTTTGTTGCAAAAATACCTGTTGCAGCCAAGGAGGAAACTCAGGTATAGTAGCTTCTTGCTGTCCAGAGAATTCTGTCCCCAGCAGGACTCACAGTATCTTTACAGCCATCGTGGTTACAAAGGAGGCTAATAGCCCATCTCTGTTGCGCAGGGGTTGGTAGCTTTAAAAGAAGAAGTTCTGTATATGCTAATAATGTTAGTAGTTATATTCCTGAATATTCTACTCCTTTCTGTTACCTCTTGCTTTCCCATATGCTCAAAGCTGTAGACTAATTCTGAAGGTTATTTGTTTAAGTTCCACATCTAGAACATGGCATATTTCTATTGATTTCCCTGCGTTGCTCCTTGCCGACCTCCAATTCAACTTTGATATAGTTGTTTGAGGGGTCATTTTTTTTGGCTCCTCATTTCCCAGACCAGTGATTTTCAACACAGAGCAAAGCACTATCCCCGAGGCAGTGCTTTTAAAACTTACCCTCAGAAATCAATGCATTTTACTCCACAACATAACACACATACACCCTTATGCATATGTAACTGAAGCAAAGTTTTCACGAATCTTTAGTAATTGCGATATACTCTGTTATCTCTTAATTTGTCTTGGTGGGGGGCTGGTTGAGCCCTACTAAATTGATCTCACTTCCCACTAATGCTGTGGTTCTCAATCTTGGTTGCACATAAAAATCATCTAGAAAGCTTTAAAAAATTTTCCAGCTCCCAGGCCCCACGCTCAAAGAACTAGAATTTCTTGGAGTAGGAGCCCACCACGCTCCTCAGGTGAAGGCTTTCCTGAATCTTCCTGGCTTCTTACCACGTCCTCCTTTGAGCCTTACCATTGAAATCTGGTCCTACCTTTATGATAGCAAATAGTACCTGGTTTTGCATTTATTGACATGTTTGTCTTAGACTATAAATTCCTTGAGGGCAAGAGACTGACTCCTTCATCGTTGTGTCCCTCGCCTGCAGTGCCCAGTAGCTCCCTCCAGAGGGATTTGTTGAGAGCAGGAGTGAAGCAGAGAGTAAACCATCTATCTTCTTCTTTGCCTTCCTGGTTCTTCTTCATCTTTCTTCCTGGCTGTCCTCTTATTTCTTACCACTCTTGTTTTGGTTTTCATTCACTGGCCCTTCCTCCTCAGTCCACTTCTGCATTAGCAAAATTGCCCGCTGCCCGGCCCTCAGCCCTCTCCCCACTCTGTACTCTCCCTAATGATCTCATCTACACATATGGCTTCCACTCTGTCCATCTGCTGAAGGCTCCCAATGCCACATCCCCCACCCCACCTCTCTTCTGAAAGCTAGACTGATTTTCCAGCTGTTTTTGGTAAAACATCATAGTTGAGAACTCGGCTTCAGTGTCAGAGCCCGCAGGAATGGGTTTAGGTTCCAGCTCAAACACTGTCTCTTCCAAATAACTTAAGACCTTTGTTTTGCTCATGTGTGAAGTCGGGGTGATGAATGGCATCCAGTTTGTAGGGTTCTTTTGAGGATTAAAGGAAAGTGTATTTAAAGCCCTTAGCACAGTGCCTGGCTGGCACAGAGTAGGTGCTCAATAACTGTTAGGTATCATGACTGGAAATCTCCGTCGGAAGGTCCTACAGACACTGACTGTCCCCAAACAGCATCATCCTGCTCACACCTCGTACATGGTTCCGAACTTCCCAGCTGCATCCTCAAGTCGTGCCTCAGTGGGACCTTGGCTGACGCAGCTGTGATCTGGGGCCTAGATAGGAGCTTTAGGGGACGCTTGACGTCTCCGCAGCCCTCAGCATCTCAGCCAGACTCACTCTCTATCCAAACTCTATCTGGTCTCTTTCTGCCAGACTGATTTTCCTAAAATGCAAAGCGAATCTGACCATGTCATACCCTCCTCATCTGCTTGCCCCATTAAATCTTTTAATGATGGGATAAAGCCCAGAGCCCCTCATGTGGCAAATTCCATTTTTCATTATTTGGTCTCTGGACCCTGTGTTCCGCTTTCCCCTGTAATGTACCTCGCTGCTTCTTGCCTTGGTACCCGCTGTTCCTCTGCTTGTGATGCCCTAACCTCTTACCCCTCACCCTTTACCGGAATGTGCTTTGTCCCTTCTGCAGCTCACTGCCCACCTAGAGCACTTAATAAACGCTAAGGTAATATTTAACCCTTGTGTATTTCCCATTCTTCGTTCCACTTCCCCAGCTAGTGAGCTCAATGACAGCAGGCAACTTATTTTTTATTCTTAATTTCTCTAATGTGGCTTTGTATCCAGAGGTGCCAACCCAAGGCCTTACATGAAAGTCTGTGCTTTGGAATGAGGAGGCAGTATAATTAGTTCATCTCTTCATTTTATTATGTGCGAGTACACGTTTGGTAGAGTAACATGACCCTATGGAAACCTGAGTATCTTGTGCGATGCTTTGTGTTAGAAGTTGCAGCATGTTGTGACGTGTCTTGGGAACAGGAACTGTCTGACAGTATATTCTCTTCTGTTATTTAAGTTGTGTATACAACCATTTGACAAACATTCCTTTAGGCACCTACTTTGTACCAGATACCGGGCAAGGCCTAGGGGCATATAATAACACCACAGTAATACTGCTAATTATTATGTCCTTCCTCTGCTCTGTACCTAAGTTAGCTTGTGAGATCAACCACTTCGTAAATACGAGTCAACAGAGGCAATTTCATATTTGAAATTTCTTTTCTAAGGGAATGCAGCTAATTAGTGGAGAAGCAGATTTGAACCAAGGTCTGCTTTATTCCGAAGGCCATTGCTCCTTTCACTACCACATACCACCTCATAGGGACCAAATATTGGACATCTCCTGTCTCTGAGGTGCTGATACGCATTATTTTGTGCCTGCCCTGTTCACTCTTGCATTCCCAGCCCTGTATTCTGGCTTCTCTATGTAGGTAAACTCAATAATATGTGTTGGATGGATGAATAAACATGAGACAGTTCACTCACTTTGGATTTGTTACATACCTCCTAAGTGCCAGGATCACACAGAACTTGTGGCAAGTGGCAGAACTGAGACACTCATTCAGGTTTGCTGGGCTCCCATGCCCATTCTCTGTCCACGTAGCACATGGCACCGTCTAGCCAGGGGGCAAAAGGCTGCAACAGGAGAGCTGAAGGTCAGTGTGGTAAGTGCAGGAGTTAAAGAGCAAGGACGGGCTGCTGGTTCATGAGGAAGGAATGGAGGGCGCTGTTCAGGCTGTGGGTTCCCAGTGTTCTGATCATGTCGATATTATGCTGTTAAGTCACTCATTCATTTGTCCATCAAACGTTGTTGGGCCCTTCCATTTGCTATGGATACTAGTGGCAATTGATACAAACATGAAAAACACAGTCAATTTAAAAAATCTCATAGTCTTCTTAGGAGAAGCAGCGAGGGTAAGACAGAAACAAATGGCCACAACAGAAATAAGCGCTACAACAGAGCTGGTCACCAGGTACTACTTACCAGGCAAGGAAAGTAAACCTGCAGTTGCCGCCTAGGTTATGATAAGTCATTCCATCCAAACTCCTTCCAGGCTCTGTCCTGCCAACCTCTCTGACCTTCTGGGCTTCGGCCACATGCACCCACTTTTGGTTCACAAGGTGGCCAAAGTCCTTCCTGCCACAGCGCTTTGCCCCTGCTGTTCCCACCGCCCAGCACGCTCTTTCTCCTGTCTCTGCATCCAGGGCTTAGTGTGTGATAAGCGTGGGAAACCACTTACGTGAGCAGGAGGCCTTCCCAGGCTGCCCTCCCCATTCATTCTTTGTCGCAGCGGCTAGTCCTCCCTCTACTCCCAGCACTGATCACCGTCTAAAAGTCAGTATAGTTTAGTGGGTAAGAGCACGGGCTCTACACGAGGCAGCTTGGGTTCTAGCCGCAGTTCTGGTATTTTCCTAGCTAAGTAACCTTGGGCTAGTTATTTCACCTTTCCGCATCTCAGTTTTCTCATCTGAAGGTGGGGATGATAACCACGGCACTCACAGCTCCTAGCATAATATTGTGGGGATTAACTGGGTATATATGGAAAGTGTTAATAGTGCCCGGCACTTAGGAGGTGCGTAACAAATCCAAAACGACTGAATTGTCTCATGTTTATTCATCCATCCATCCAATACATATTATTGAGTTTGCATATATAGAGACGCTGGAATGCAGGGCTGGGAATACAAGTGTGAACAGGGCAGGCCCAGCCTCCGTCCGCAGGGAGCTCACTGCCTGTTTGAACCATTTCCCTTGATGACACAGATGTGCGTTTTGTAAACTTATAAACTCTTGCATGGAGATCATCTAAACTTTTCCTCTTCATTCTCGTTTCTATCCTCCTTGTAACCCGCTTCCTATCTCAAGACTTGTAGTGTCCAGGAGGCACCCACGGCTAGTGCCTTATTATAGCTTGAGATGACACATCAGTCTATGCATTTTTACACCCATATTATTTCTTTGTTGCTTGTAGTTGTGTTCTTTCCTTTAGTGTTAGGATCAATTAGAAGTTTGGCTAATTAGGAAACGTTAAACGTTCACCAGGAGACGACAGAAGCAGGATGATAGCTCAAAGCCCTACCTCCTGGCTTCTTCATATTCTGCTCTTATTGCTTAGACGGTTCCACAGCCACTCGAATCACCCCTTTCCCCAAGTCTGCCTAATTTCTTCTCACCTCTCGGAAGTCTTCCCCGACTTTCCGCGACAATGGCTCGTGAGCAGCCCTTGTGCTCGCCCTATAGTAAGACTTACATTCCACTGCAGGTAACCGTCCATGCTCCCGTCTCCCGCACTAGTCTGCATGTACCATGTGGCCTGGCCCCTCGTTTTGTCGTGTTCACCATTGTATCCTCCACCCAGCAGTACCTTCTTACTGTTAACAAGTGGTGTTCTTTATGCACACATTGAACTTAGGTAGAGGATAGAACCAACAAAGCGGGTAAATTAGGAAGCAATGGTGTGTATTGTGTTACCAAGGGTCTATTCACTTTATAAAATGACTTTTTGTAGAATTCCACTGAGTAGGAGTCAGGGTTATTGCTATTAAAATGACCCCCAAATCTTAATGGTTTAACATGTTGCGGACGGCGGGGTTTAAATCCCTCGTGAAGATTCTCGTGATCCGTACGCAACGTGTTAACATCCACAAAAAGCTTCCTCTATTAGGTAACAGTCATTAGAAAGTTCAATGAACAGCTTTCCAAATCTCGTGGCTCCACCATCCCTTATGCCCTTGGGGTCCTCTGCTGGGTCCTCTGCATTTGGCTGGCTGATGAGGAAAGAGAGAGCAAGAAGAGAATCACTCAGGAGGTTTTCTTCTGGTCACACCTGGAAGTGGCACACATCACTTCCCATCCCATGGACTGCAACTCAGTTACATGGCTGCACAAACTGCAAGGGACGCTGAGGAAAACGTTCTAGCTGTGTGCCCAGGAGGAAAGGGAACTATGTCTACTGATGCCTACCGCTTTGGCTTTGCAGACAAACTCGTGTGATCAAAATTTAAGTCTTTGCCTCGAACTCATCGAACAAGTTGCCAAAGTGCAGGGACAACTCTTTGGAATCCTCACTGCAACAGCTCAAGAAGGTGAGAATGGCCAGAACTTGCCCATGCGGCTCTCCTTCTTTTCTTTCTTTTCTTTGTCTCTCTGAGTTGGAGTGGTTGGATTTTTCTCATTGACCTGATTTATGGATTCTTTTAGGAGGACATTATGATGGTGTGGAGGTAATCAAATCACGCCTTTTGCCTTGGCTGGAGGCCTCCTTTACTGCTGCTTCCCTGGGAAAACCTGTTAGCAGCAAGGCCCCCTCTCCACAGGTAAGGATGCTAAAGGATTCCCCTTGACTTTCAGCAGGCTCTGGAAACTCAAACATATGGAAGATATGGTTTTGGCCCAGTGAGGGGCTCAATTCTACTTAGGGAATTGGGACATAGGTATGAAAGGTGAGTTTCTGTTTACAGTCGTATGGGGCACAGCGGACTGAGTTTTCCCTTAAGACAGGCCTGCATTCAAATCTCAGCTTTGCCTACTCACTAGTGGTGTGACTTTAGGCAAATCAATGAGCCTCTGCTTCCTCCGCTATGACAAGGGCCTGGTGATGACCTACACCTGGGACGTTGCTTGGCTCACACTAGACATTAAATAGTAACTTTTAAATGACAAATCAGTCACCCAGATAGTTAGGGTGCCACGGGTGCTCAGAAGGGAAAGAGATCATTAGATGGGGGAAAGCTCGGTATTCTGAAAGAGTGAAATAAAACTAACTGGAAACTTCCGAGATAAGAAGAACACTCAGTTCTGGTAGACTGACAAAGGGAATCACAATGTGTTGTTGATATTGGTGGTTCCCATGGGACAGTGTCAGTGTTATAACAGTTGAAGACCAGACCGGAAAGAGAACATATAGCTTGCGTAAGGCATTGGCATCGTTATGGCTGGGTAAGCAAAACATTAGTAACCCGGATTTTAAATGTTTATATGTATTTACATAAGTTCTTTCTCAACTCAAAGCCTGTTGAGCGGGCTGTTGTAAGCAACAGGGCCTTAGAGGCAGTAGCTGAAGGATTCCCGTCTGGAGATCTCTGGGCAGAATTCTGCTTCCTCTTCTGTGGTCCTGGGCAGGTTGCCTAAACTTTTACATCATAGTGTCCTCATTTGCTGAATGGAGACAATGCTTTTGCTGGTTTAATAGGGTCATTGTGAGAATCAGAGTGCTAAGTATTCTATAGACAGCAGTTGTCTTTAAGCAGTTTTTTTCCCCCCTGGGGATTTTCGTATGCTTTTTAGATTCTTTACCCCCTATCTCTATTCTGGGTATAGAGATATAGGATGATATTTCAATATCTTTTTTTTTAAATTGAGGTATAACTTAGCTACAGTGAAATCCATAGGTTGATGAATTTTGACACATGCACGTATCCCTGTAACTCACACCCCTATTAAGTTCTAAAGCAATTCCATCAGCATTCCTGTGCCATTTCCCAGCCACCTCCTTCCACCCCCAAGGCAACCACTCTTCTGATTTTATCAGTCCAGATTAATTTTGCCTGCACTAGAAGCATGTAAATAGAACCATACATTAGGGCAGGGGTGTCCAAACTTTTTTCAACGTTTTTTACCAAGGGCCATATGCGGTAAAATACACAAACAGCTGGGCCACTCACTCGAGGTGAAGTGCGCATTGCCTCACCTGGTTTATTTAAGTAAACAAAATATATTTTTGGAATTTGCTGCGGGCCAATTAACAATGGATTGCGGATGCAGTTGGCCCTCGGGCCATAGTTTGGACACCCCTGTGCTAGGGGCTTGATTTCTTTTGCTCAGCCTACTATTTTTGCAATCTGTCTATCTATGTTGTTTTATATATTCAGACTAGTTTTTGATGTGTGTATCATTGCAGGCCATGTTTGCTAAGGAGAAACAGAAAGAGTCTGGTGTTCGGGATTGGAATATAAAACAATTAGACTCTGAGCTGAACTCAACTCGTAATCAACTCAACCAGGTTCAAGACGAGTAAGAGGAATGAAAGTTTTCTTTTTTTCAAAAAGAATTGTTTGTTCTTCATTTAATTTTTAAGTTTGAAAGGAGAATAATGGCTCATGTAAAATGTAGACATTTGCTAATAAGTAATGTGTGTGTGTGTGTGTGTGTGTGTGTGTGTGTGTGTGTGTGTGTCTGTGTGTTGGGAGTCAGTGTCTTTGAACCTGGGGACAGGATTTCTATATTAAGTCATGATCCCCAAGACCCTGCTCCCCTTGGCTCCATTCCCGGAGCTCTTTCTTCTCCATAAGCTCATTATCAGCCATATTTATGAACGGAGGAATATTGTTACATGAAAATCTATTCGAGACGCAGAAGGGAAGGGTTAAGGAGGGTGTAAGATCAGGTAAAGAGAAAAATTAAGAGAAACAGCAAAAGCAAGATGAAGCAGGCTGCATTTATCTGTCAGTTGTACGCATTTACGGGATGGGACGGAGGCATCAGACTCTTTAAAGAATGAACAATTTGAGACATTGGAATAACGATTAGATATAAAAATGTGTTTTTAAAAAATGAAGCAATGCCAGGCAGCAACAGATATCAGATGCATTATTATGTGCAAAGTCAGGGTAACAAGTTTAAGGAATTACTGCCAAGAAAATCCCAAACTTTGGCTTGTACTTGAGGAAGGTAGACATGTGTGTATGAAACTGCATTCAAAGGACCTAACACAAATACATCAATAAGGTGTTACCCCTACCACAGCATCGCTCCACTGCTGACATATATGGGAGAGCAAGGAATGCTTTTTTAACTAGTTATGGCTTGTGATAGAATAGGGTGTGGTGTTCTGCCTTGTTCTCTGTTGAGATTTCCTTCTAAGGAAACCATCTCGAATGAGTTAGTTCTGCCTGATTAGAAAATACAAATTTCTGTCTCAAAATGCATACAGCAAAGTGTCAAAATGGAAATCACCCTGTGAATCTCATACCTGTTAATATTCTGGTATATGTTACTCCAGACATTTTTCTTGCACGCACACACAGAGTTACCTCCACACACTCCCATTCATTATTTTGATTGGAACTATCATCAATAAGCAGTTTTATAGCTGCAGCAAAGTTTACAAATGTAATGTACAAAGAGCATAATTCCTCTAAATTTCTGCAACTTATTTCAACTAATGTCAGCTGGTTTGGAGTGGGGTGAGGAGGATCCTTAAATGTGCCACTTCTTTTCTGGTTTATTGTAGTTCCTTTTATGTAAATATTCAGTTAATTCCAAGCTCAAACTTCTATTAGGGGCTGTGTTTCCCCTGTCAAGGGGTGTCATTGCCCTCCTGCTTCCTTAGACTGGCATCTAGGGGTTGAGGGGTGCTTGCATGCTCTCCTGGCGCTGGAGGAGAGGGCCTTTTGGTCTTGTACTGCCCGCTGGGTTCTCGCTGTCCTCAGTTACACCTGGGCACTGGTGTCTTGTGCTGAAGGTTGGTGAGTTATGTTTTGTCTGGTTAGGTCTCCGTGGACATTTGCTGGCCACTGCTGCTGATGACCAGGTCCCTCCATTTGCCTCTAGTTGTGAGGCAGGGCTTCGAGTCTTTGCTGGCTCTTGACGTCTATCAGCACCAATAGGAGCCAGGAACCCTACCTCCCTCTCTGTCACTATGGCTCTGTAGTTACCTATGAGGGGCACTGTGGACCAAGAAACTATGACTGCATGCATTTGTTAAAACTTGTTATTTGGAAATTATTGCAAATACAGAAACTTTGCAAGAATGGTACTAAGAACATCCACATACCCTTTCGCATACTTTGGCCCTATTTGCTTTATCATTTGTGTGTGTGTTCTCTTTATCTATATATTAATATACACATCCCCCGTCCCCACCATCCATGTGAAAGTTGCACACAGGTAGGTGCTTGTTGCTTTCCCCCAGATTTCCTAAATTTGTTTTGTTTTGAATCCACCTGTGGTTCATATTCTGTTTTTATATAAGGCATCACGAATGTTTTTATATAAGGCATCATTATATAAAGGCATTATTGCCTCCTAGGAAACAATTCTAAACTCCTTCCCAGGGCTGTCACAACAATGCATGAACTGGCCTGACCTCTCGCTCCACCCTCGTCTCCTGCCAGGTTCCCCTCGCCTAGTCCACTGTCTACTGCTTCACTTGGAGGCCTTTGCCTGTGCTCTTTCAGGAAAATGGAAGTCTTCTGCCGGCTCTTTGCATTGTTGGCTCTTTATTATCCTTCAGCTCTCAGCTTAAATGTGACTTTCTCAAAGTCTGTCTGTGACCACTATACGTCGAAAGGTCTTTCCTCTTTCCTCTTTTAATTCTCCTTCACAATGATCTGAGAATAGCACTGACCCCAATTTGTAACTTTGAAAAATTTGTTTGCATATTTATGATCCACTGGACTGGAAGCTCCAAAGGGTTACTGTCTTATGTTGCTATTTTGACACTGACGTGTCTCCAGCATCCAGCATCATGCCTGGCACATAGTAAATGCTCAAGAATTTGCTCAATGAATGAATAAATTTGTAAGAAATTTAAATAAATATTAACCTGCTTAAAACAATTCTTGGCACATGAAGTACCTCCCTTTCTTCTCTCTGTATGTCATCCAAGGGCACCAAACTAGCATGTACGTTTGCTTGCATGGATATGTGCTCACACGTCTTGAGAGGAAATTCATCCATCTCTTGAGAGGAAAAAAAAATTACTTTCTTCTTGTTTATACTTTCCTTCCTTTCTTAGTCTAGTTTCTTCTTTTAATTTTCTACAGTTTTCTCTTGATAAGAATGTTCATTTTCCCATATAAGCCTTTTAAAACCTGTCACGTATTCACATTTGAATTAGATCAGAGCAATTTCCTGCGAATCTCCTGGAGGCCTATTGTGAAGCTATTGCTACTATGGCTTTGTTTTAGACTTTAGACATTTGGTTCATTCATTCATTTTCAGGATTTTAAAAAATATCTACTATGTGACAGGTACTAGTTTAGGTGCTGAGGGTAAAGAGATGAGTAAAACAAAATCTTTGCCTTCAAGTAGTTCACAGTGTGTTTGTAATGAGATTGTAAATGTGAACCGAGTGTTGGAGTTGCTCAGGAGAAGGGGAGACAAACTTGGCTTGAGACAGTCGAGGATGGTATGTGGAGTGGCATTGGCAGGATGAGGAAGACTGGTGTGAGTTTAGAAGATAGTTGCACCATCTTCGCCTCAGGGCCACTGTGATGGAAGAGCTTGGATGTTCTAAGGAAGTAGGGTGAGTAAGTCAAGAAACCTTTGCCAGCCCGTGATCTCTCACTGCACTAGGACAACTTAATTGAGAACCATTGATTGGTCTTCATCCAATGTCATCCATCACACTCCCTTTTCCTTTTAAATTTAGATAGACTTAAAGAATAGTATGATTTATTATGATTTGCCTACAATGGAGAGAGTCCTTCACACTAACAGTGACTGAGCTACATGGAAAAGTTGGGAAACTCGTGCTTAATAAGTGATGGAAGTCAGAGGCAGAAAGACACTAAATACTTGGTAGTCAGGTGTAATTGTGGAGGGCTTTCTCTATAGGTGGGCAAATAATTTTTTTACATTTAGGAAATCTGGGAAAATTAAGTCCATGGCAACTCTACTGTGCAAAATAATGAGAATAGGTGGTAGTGTATTGTAGAAAAGCAAAGATTTTTATAGAGCGAGGCAATCTGGGAATTTGGTGTAATTAGAGCAGATGAACTAGGATGGTGAGAAGGAGGAATTGAACAAGTTTCTTTGTCCTTTACATTTTAATATTAATAATTATTACATAGTCTTTTAGGGCTAGTAGCTTTGTAACCTCTTTGTGTTTAATGTTGAGAAAGGATGCTAGCATGTTTTTGCATACAAGTAGTGCCCCATACTATTTGCAATATTATCTGATTAAATGCAGATGTCTTATAATTTGGTCTTGTTTATGTTGAATTTATATCATATGTGAAAAATTCCTGAAAGAAACTATGTCTTGATTTAGAAAGTCTGCCAATTCTAGAAAATCTGTCTTTCGTTACTGATTTCTTTTACAGTCTGGCTGAAACTGAAAATACTCTTGAAGAAACCAAGAACAGATCGGCCATATCCCTTTTGGCTGCAGAGGAGGAAATAAATCAGCTAAGAAATCAGTAAGAAAAAGAAATGACAGGATTACTGCAGCCTGCTGATTAATCTTTGAATTTAGCTTTTTTTTTTTTTTTTTTTGGTGTTCCATTACAATATGAAAGAATCTGTCCACATTGAAAGAGGAAAGGCAGCAATATTTTTATTAGTGTTTCATATATTTTTCTTACTACGAAAACATTACCTATCTACTAGAGAAAAGTATCAAAGTACAATATAGTATGAAGGAAACTAAAATCCCTCTCATAATTCCAAAACCAGTTACCATTACCATTTGACATTTCTTCCAATTTATACATTAAAAATAGTGTTAAGACTACAAAATAAGTATAAGTTTACAATTTTGGATCCCATTTTTTCTTTTAACATTGTGTTTTATCTATTACTAAGACAAAAATGTTGCAGAACTTAGTTTTGAATAGATGTATCATGTTCCATCATTTGGGTATTTCCCTAATATTGACTATTTATTTTGATACCAATTTTCAACACTGGAAATAACATTGTGGTAATTTCTGTGGCAAGTCTTAGTTTAAATTTCAGATGATTCTCCAAAGATACATTTCTAGAAGGGGCAATGGACACTGATCCTTTAAGATTATACCTTCCATGATCTTAATTTTGATTCCCACAAAAAGAACAAGTAGAAATTGTATTAAAATACATATATGTAAATACATATATGAATACCGTTCTATTGTCTTTACACGTTCCAATTGTTCTGATTTCTTCAGGAATATCAGTAAATATTAACTTGGAGCTAATGTTTTCCACTTCTATCTCCCCTCTCATCATTTTAATCTCTTATTCCTATCTTATGCCTTCTCAAATACATTGATCATACTACTCAGTGATTTCCAATAACCCTGATTCTGTTCTTTACTGTTTGTAGCATAGCTTTTAATTCTGCTATTGCATTTTTTAGCTTCTTATATCCTTCTCAGTCTTACCCCTTACCTTTTTCATCTTACATTGTTGTCTTTTCATCACAGCATGTCCTCTTCTTATGGCTTTTGCTTCTGTTTTATGGTGGCCATGCCTCTTTGTATCTTTATAAAGGTGTCAATTTTATTTCCAAAGCTTTGTTTGTTTCTGTAATACATTATTTTCATAGGTCCACACTTCCACCTAGTTCTGAGGATGTTATTCAATTCCCATTGTAGTTATCCCCATATTCCATCTGTTTAGAGAATGGAAGTTCTGGCGAGGATAGCAGATTATGTTTTTGTCCAGCTCAGGACTAGGTTTTGGAGGTCAAATGTTTCCAGAGTTTTGTGCAGTTAAGATCAGTCCAATATAGAACAGTATGACTATAGGCCCGTATTGCTTTTGCTAGAGATCTGCATGCCTCTCTTCTCATCAGGAGCCTTTTCCCTTGCAAACTGCAGACATGGAGTGGCCCCTGACCCTGGCAAGTCTACTTCCTAAGTATTTCTAATTGCCAATTCCTACGTATTTCCGTCAGTTTCCCCAATGCAATAATAGCATACGAAGTAGAGTAGCCTCTGTTGTTAAGTATGCCGATTGTTGCTTATTACCTTTTCCTACGTCCCTCCCTCCCTCTCTCTTCTTTTTCCCTTAAAATTGTGTGTGTGTGTGTGTGTGTGTGTGTGTGTGTGTGTGTGTGTGTGTGTCTGTTCAGGCTTAAATCTCTTCAAGCCCAAGAGGAGGCCCGCAACAGGAACTCAGAGCGTAGAGGCTCATTGCGTAGGAGCAGCGAGCAGCGCGGTGCAGAGTCCAGAGGCTCGGAGCCTCGGAGCCCGGATCTGAGAAGCTCGGAGCAGAGGAGCTCGGAGCAGAGGAGATCCGAGTGGGGCACCGATAAGCGTGGCTGGGACAACCGCAGCTCCGACAAGCACAGTTCGGATAAGTGGAACGCGGAAACGATATGCGATTATGAGAAACAGATCCGAACGCTGAAGGACGAGATCACTGCTCTGTGTGCTGAAAAATCTGCACTTCAAGGAAGGTTCGTCACATTCTCACAGACACTTTCCTTTAAGTTCCTTTTGTTAGTGATACAAGCCTGGCTTGGAAAACAAAGTAAAATGACATGCTTGAACCCAAACCCCAACAATATGGGAAGCTTTGAATTGTAAAGGGCTTTCTCTGACTGCACCCTTCCAGGGTGAGAAAACACTCCCTGGATCCCGAGTACTTAGGCACTAACTGATCTGGGGCTGACGACGGGGCTTAAGGAATGAAACTGAGACGTATGAGAAAGGAAAATTCTTTGGCTTGAAACCAGATTTGAGTGGGCCTATAATGCAAGAATGAATGTTCCATGGTAGGAAGGTCTCTGCGTCCTCAGAGTCCTCCCTCCCTCCAGGGATGATGACCTGCTGTCATTCTACTGGAGGGCAGTTCCTTTTTATAGCTGCCTGTGTGTGATAGCTGTGTGGCTACCTCTTCTTGTGAAATTCCTTTCTAGCGATGGACAGAACGTTACGACCGGTCATTCAGTTAGTGTTAAGTGAGGACAAAACAGTATGTTTCTGTTTGGAGTTGCTGCATTTTCTTTGTTCTAACGTTCCCTCCCTCCCCCCATGCCCTGGTTCCGGCTATCAAAGCCACCACCGCACCCTGTTCCCCTAAATGTCACCTTAGTCTTTAATTTTTGGGACTCACTCCGTCAGTGTGCTGCCACCACCTTGTACTGGCTCCTAGGAGTGGCTTCTGTGCATTTTTGCCTAACTCTGCGTTCAATGACATCACATTGATAGCTTGAAATTGGCCATGGATGGAGTATTTGTTGCACCATGCAATTGGCAAACACTATAAATGAGGGCTTCCTCCCCCCCTTTAGAGTCCACTTTGCACTGCCATTTGCCCCATGGTTTCTTCTACATGGGCCCCCTTTTGGGGGCCCATTTGCTTTGGGCTAGCTAGTCTGATAATTTAGATTGTACTTGGTAGTCACGTTTCACTGCTATGGTGCTTTCCAATTCCAATCCACGTGTATTAGCTCACCTGATCGTCCAACCTCCATCCCTACCTTGAAGTAGAGCAAAAATTATGTGGGTGAAAGCTGAGGCTCTGGAGAGGAGAAATGATTGCAGACGCTGCCACTGCTGTGACATGGAGAAGCTGGGACGGCAACATAAATCTTCTTTCACATACGGCTCCTGTGGTGTGAGCTCTTATACCACAATGTCTACCGAGGTGTTGGGGCACGGAATACTGAAAATCTCACTTCTTTTTGAACTCGGTCTCTTGCTAGCTGTGTCAGTCTAGGACAGCCAGTTAACTTTCCTGAGGTTCAAGTTCCTCATCTGTAAAATGGCCAACAATCAATGCTGGCTTCACAGGGCTGCTTAAAGGATACGTTGAGGTCCTCAATGAGTGAAAGGGTTTTATTAATTCTAATTCACCCTGCAAATAAATATCGAGTCTTGTCTGGTGGTTGTGGTCACGTCTGAGGCCTCATGGATTCACAGTGCCTCTGACAGGCCTAGTGGAGAGGTCAGGAAGGCAGCTGCGTTCCCCGCCTGCAGGGGCGCATGGCTCCTCAGTATGTTTGCACTTTATGTGGGGAGGAGCAGCAGAGTCCAGGAAGGACAGAGAAGTGAATCAGAGTGATCAAAGTGCCTCCCTGCTGATTCTTGCTTATCAACAGGTCCGCCAGGAGCCGGTCTCCTAGCCCTGCCCCTCGCGGCCGCAGCCCCAGCCGTAGCCACAGCCGCAGCCAGAGCCGCAACCACAGTCGCAGCCCCAGCGGTAGCCACAGCCGCAGCCAGAGCCGCAACCACAGTCGCAGCCGTAGCCACAGCCACAGCCGCAGTCAGAGCCGCAACCAGAGCCCCAGCCGCAGCCGCAGCCACAGCCGCAGCCAGAGCCGCAGCCAGAGCCCCAGCCGCAGCCGGGCAGGCAGTCCCTCAGCAGCAGTGGTGAAGATCAGGACCCCGTCTCCGAATCGCGCCCGACTATCCAGTGCGGCGCGCAGGGCTGCCCTCCTGTCCCGGTTCAGCGATGCCTATTCCCAG
The DNA here is from genome assembly GCF_057876585.1 of Rhinolophus sinicus. NCBI lineage: Eukaryota > Metazoa > Chordata > Mammalia > Chiroptera > Rhinolophidae > Rhinolophus > Rhinolophus sinicus. The sequence continues at coordinate 142,294,169 of NC_142501.1, forward strand.
GCCCGCCTGGATGCCCAGCGCCTGTTGCGGCGCTGCATCGACAAAACCGAGACCTTGCAGCGCATCATTTACATCGCCACAGTGGTATGTGACACTCCAGCTGCGCTCCAGAGGTCCTTGGGCGCAGCGGGGACACACGTTTTGGTTAACTGAACAGCTTAAAAAGACTGGTAGAGCTTGAGGTCCCTGCAAGAGGGAGGGATTTCCCTCCTGCCCTCCTTTCTTCCTTCCATTGCAAGTGTTTAGGATGAGTCATTTTTCACAATCAATAACTATTCATATATATTAATATCGATACCGACCAGACATCTGTTGAAGTATTCATAGCTGTAGGACTATCTCAGATGGGTACATACTAAGTTGATTTGCACTGAATTTTCTAAATGGACACAGGTGCACCAGTGGATATATTACTTGACTATGGCAGATTAAAAAGTGCTTATATATAATCCTAAATCCCAAAGCAAATGCATTTGTTCCTTGAGTACCATATTGAGCTGCTGAATTCCTTATGAGAACAGATAAATGTTAAAACAACAGAACAGAACATGGGTGTGGGAGCAGAATGATCAGAATCTACTGAACTTTATGCTGTATTTATTCATTTATATCAGAGGTCAGCAAACTAGCACCTGTGGGCCATAGCTGTCCCTGGCCTGTATTTCTAAGAGAAATACCACCTGAGAGTTAAGAATATAAGAAGGGTTTTACATTTTTAAAGGGTAGTAAAAAAAAGTGAGAAAGATACTATGTCTAAAGCCTAAAATATGTACTATCTGGCTTTGTACAGAAAAAGTTTGCACGCCCCTGGTTTATATAATTAAGAATCACTTTCTGAGTTGGTTAAAGTTCTATAAGCATAGAGACCATGTCTTTCACGAATACCTAAGTTTTCCCAATGCTGACTACATAACAGGCGTTTCATACATAATTCTTGAATTGTGTATGTGCCAGATAACATGGCAGACCTTTGATGTGTGTCTGTGTACTGCATAAACCCTAGATTGATCATTTTCTCTCATTTCTTCACCAGTAATATGGTATTACTGTGACAGCATAGCAACAACTAGCATCTTTCCAGTATTTACGTAATCACAGATGATTTATTTCTTTGAATCTGTACCGTCCTGCTTCCTGCACTCAGGATTACCAGAATGATGGTCTGCTGTCTTGAAATTAATGAATGTGGATAGTCATATATGTATTTATTTCAAAATTGAGATGTGTATGTTCTCCCAGCTTAAAAATAGTTTTGACCAACTGTGTTTAGTTATTAGAAGATCCATGTGATGTTGAATTTTTGATGGGTGTTCTTTCTTCATCTCTTGCTCTGCACATCTTTGCCTGCCTCCTCTCACCAAATAAATTTACTGCAATTTTTATGCGCAGGAGGCATTTCATGTGGCTAAAATGGCATTCAGACATTTCAAGATCCGTGTGAGGAAATCGTTGACACCGTCTTATGCGGGGACGAATGACTTTGAGGCTGCTGTTTTGGATTACATCCTTTGTCATCTTGATCTGTATGATGCCCAAAGCAGCGTAAATGTAAGTGTTGGGTCTCTTATTAGGGATGGTTTGCTGCTGATGATGTTTATACCGAATACTAATGACTCAGAAGTCCATTCAGTGCTTAGTATTGCTTCTATGTAATAGAAGAGCAGAAATGAGCAGCACCCAATTTACTTTGTAGAACCAGCCATTATTGGCTGTTTTTTTCTTAGACATTTTATGGGGAAAACTATTCTGAACTTTATAGTTCTGTTCTTTAGAGTCTTATGACTGGAAGATAGAATATCATAGTGCTTAAGAGCAAAAATTTTGGGATAGGTTAGTGTGGCTTTGCATCCTGGCTCTGCCACTTACTAGCTGTGTGACCTTGCTCATTTACTTAACCTCTCTGTGCCTTAGTTTTGTAATCTTTACATTGGAACAACAATGGTCATGACCGCATAGAGTTCTCAAGAAGAGTAAATGAAAGAAAGAGGGTAATTTGCTTAGCACAAGATTTGGCACGGAGTAGACTCTCAATAAAAGCAAGCTATTACAATAATTATTATTATTACAGATTATGAACAAGTCAGAGTTCTGTGTTGGCATATAACTTGCCCAGAATAAAAAGAAATAAGGAAAGGATAAATAAAATCTATTAAGTGTTTTTCTTTAGTTTCTTTTTTTTTTTTGAGACTCTCTTGAGGCCTTTAGTATGTCATTTGTACTCTGTCATCTCTCCTCCTTCCCTATCAGTGAGGCTTTCTCCTTTTAGCACATGTAATCCTTCTCTACTGTAGCTTGTTTTTACTCCCATGCTCTTTCCCCACCTTCCATTGGTCATAATATCCTTAGGATTGTCAGTTTCATGTCACAGGTTGGTAACAAGGTGATACCATCTTTTTGTTTTTCAGGATGTGATCCGAGCCATGAATATCAACCCCAAGATTTCATTCCCTCCGGAAGTTGACTTTTGCATCCTCAGTAACTTCATCCAGGAGATATGCTCCATTGCCTTTGAAATGCAGACGTTAGAGCCACCCTTAGATATTGCATTTGGGGCCGATGGAGAGGTTTTTAATGATTGCAAGTAAGAGACATAGGAGCAGAAGCAAAGGGATTCTTTATAAATAAGTGACCTTGTCTCTATTCCCTGGGAACAATTTAGGGAAAAAGGACTCTGGGTGGGGAAATCAACAGACACCACCTGATTTCCAGGCCCTGCTGTGTACTTCCCGGTACTACAGGGCAGGGCCCTCTCCTGGGGTCATTTTCTTTCTCAGCCAAATCTGATTCAGGAGGGATAATATGATTTCCATTCAACATATTGGTCTTGGGGAGAACTAATGATTGCCTGGAGCCTCTGTGGACCTTTTTAAAAGAAAGGTGCTATATAAATGCAAGTGTGTATTATAATACGTTTTATTGTTTAAGAATTTATTTCTTATTGAGGTAGCATTGACATATAACATCATATTAGTTTTAGGTATACAACATAATGATGTGATATTTGCATATATTGTGAATTGATCACCACAGTAAGTCTAGTTAACATCTGATACCATGCATAGTGACAAAATTGTTTTTCGTGTGATGAGAATTTTTAAGATCTACTCTCTTAGCAACTTTCAAACATGCAGTACAGTGTTATTAACTATAGTCACCATACTGTACGTTACATCCCTATGACTTATTTATTTTGTAGCTGGAAGTTTGTACCTTTTGATCTCCTTAACCCATTTTGCCTTTCCCCATGCCTCTGGCAACCATCAATCTGTTCTCTATATTTATGAGCTTGGTTTTTGTTTGTTTTTTAGATTCCACATATAAGTGAGATCATACGGTATTTATCTTTCTCTCTCTTATCTCTGTTAGCATAATACCCTCTAGGTCCATCCACATTGTCACAAATGTCAAGAGTTAATTATTTTTATGGCTAAATAATCCATTATATATACGTGTATGTGTGTGTATCTATACAGAGGGTGCGAAAAAATATATACACATTTTAAGAAAGGAAAACTGTATTAAAATTGTAATACTCAATATATATCAATAACAAGAGATGAACACAAGTCACGTTTGACTTCTGCAATTACAAGAGGTGCTCAAAGTGGTTACCATCAGCGTCCAGACACTTCTGGTTACGGTGAACTACTGCTTGAGCAATGTTGACCAAAGTGTCCACTTGCATACATTTTTTTGGCACCCCTGGTGTATATATATATATATATATATATATATATATATATATATATATGCATGCCACATCTTCCTTATCCATTCATCCATTGATGGACACTTATGTTGTTTCCATATCTTGGCTATTGTAAATAATGCTGCAATGAACATAGGGGTACATACTTCTTTTTGAATTATTGTTTTGGAATTTCTTTGGATAAATACCCAGAAGTGGAATTTCTGGATCATATGGTAGTTCCATTTTTATTCTTTTGAAGAACCTCCATACTACGTATATCTTCTTTGGAAAATTGTCTATTCAGATTCTCTGCCCATTTTTTAATCAGATTGTTTTGGGTTTTTTGCTTTCGTTGGTTTTTATTGCATTATTTAGGCCAGATTTCTGAAAATGTGGTGTATGGGTCACCTGCATCAGAATTACTCAAGTACTTGTTAAAAATGCAGATTCCTGGATCACACTCCATGTCATTTTTGCAGTATAGGCCTGGGGTGGGGCTGAGGAATCTGTAATTTAACAAGCACCCAGGTATTCCTTCTGCACACTAACATTTGGAAATCACTGCTCCAGACTCTTTTATCTAGGAGCACTAGATGTCTACCAACTTTTACATGGTAAATGTTTCCTTTATAAATTAGAAGAACTTTAATTTAGAACATTTTACTTAAATTGTATGAGATCTGATGATGTAGCTGGAGATTATCCTGGAGGAGGCCACGCTGATGGTTAAGAACGGGCTCTGGTGTCAAACTGCCTGGGTTCTAATCCTGGCTCCACCACAAATCAGCTATACAGGCTTAGGGAGCTACATTTTTACTTAAATTTTACTTAATTTTCCTGTTCCTTAGTTTCTTCTGTCAAATGGAAGCAATAATAATACCTATTTCCTAGGGCTATAGAAAGTTCGTTGAGATCATTCAGATAAAGTACTTAAGGATGCTGCCTGGCATGTAGTGTGCTCTCAGGAAATGGTAGCTCTGGGTCTTTGCTCAGGTTGTAGGGTTATGGGTTGGTGGCAGCCCCCTATTCCTACCAGCTTGTGATGATGGAGACCATATAGCTTTATTTTGCTTATAAAAACCACAACGATGGCATTTCCTATTGCCTTGTAGCATGTCATATTTTCTTGCCATCTCCCAGCTTCTAGATTCTTTCAGATGACTGCTGCCAGCATGCATCCCCTCGTGGAAGAGCTGAATATTAGAACATTGCACTGCAGTTGGATCTTTTTGATTCTCTTACAAAATACAATATCTGCATGCCTCTTTTAAAATTCCTTTTTCCTTAGAGCATTCATGGTCCCACTCGGAAATATTCACCCATTTCAGTTCATGGAATCTGCACATTTCCCAGACCTCCGGCAGGCCTCCTGCTTCCATGCCTTAATCAGAGGGAACATGCAGCCTCTTGGGGCTCTCTGTGGCCTGCGCTCCTGTATGGCTATGGAGTGGAAACTGGAGTTGCTAGGAACGGTTGGATTTGGCTCTGCTTCTAGGATTTCACAAAACAAGTCTAATGCTTTTCCTTTTCATTCATTCTTTTTTACTTTAGCAGCCTTTCACACATGTAAAAGCATTCCTCAAATTCTCCTCCTTCTGAACTCTGGCTTCAGGTTTTTTCCTATGAAGGGGGTTTGAGACTTCCTGACAAATGGATGGGTTTCCTTGGCCTGTTCTCCATGCTCTTCTGGGCATTCCTGTTTAAGAAAGTGTCCACACTGCATGGCGTCCCCTGCTTTGAAATGAGGACTAACATGTTTTCCATTTTTATTCTCTATTAATTCAGCTAATTTGTAGTAGTTTTTTCTTTTCGTCAGCCATATGACACTGTTCACTCGTTTTGAGTTCAACTGAAATCTGTTATATTTTTACTTGTGCTGTGATTAAGCCATTTATCACTTTTCTCTGTGCAGTTAAATGCTTTTTAGACTCAATTGCAGGACCCCATAAGTATCCGCATTACATTGGATCTGATTAGATGCAGCTTATTGTTCCAGCCAGTTAAGCTATTTTCTGATACTGTCATCTGTTTTTTTTTTTTTCCTACCTACTTCCCACCTTTGGACAAATTTTCTATATTTCATGCAGATCAATTGCTGAATGTATTGATTTATCACAAGATTGAGAGAGAGAGACCTTTTTATCTTCATTCATGTTCTCATTGACCCATTAATTACCCTACTTTGGATATGATCATTGAACCCCTCTACTTAAGTTAATCACCCACTTATACTTCTCTTATTTTGTCTGCAAGTGTACATGAGAAATCTTGTAGGAAGCCTATGGGACTTAACATAGTCTCTAGGATTTCCCTGAATTGCAGCTCTTGTAATCCTGAGACGAGAAGGACAAGATTAGTCTGACATGACTTGTTCTTGGTGAGTCCCTGTCAGGTCCTTGTCGTCACTGGTTCCTATTCTAAGAGCCCACAACCATCTCTTTAATAATAGCACGAGGATCCATATTTATCTAGACCTGAGCTTAATCCAAATGAAAATTTACACTGATGTCCCCCTGCCCAGTTATGCCACATAATTGCTGACCTCTTTCTCCTTCTTTTGTGTGTTTAAAACAGGTACCGTCGCAGCTATGACTCCGATTTCACCGCCCCCTTGGTCTTCTATCACATGTGGCCTGCGCTCATGGAGAATGACACTGTCATCATGAAGGGAGAGGCTGTCACCAAGAGAGGGGCTTTTGTACGGATGCCTTGCGTAGTGAAAATTCATCCCAAGTGTTTGATTCACAAGTTCGAGAACATTTATAAACCCAGAGATTCTATAAAAGAATTTTATAAAGAGTTGTTTGATAAAATTTCATACAAAGGAGAGGAAAAGGATAAGCAGGGAAAGAACAAATTCTTTTCTTTGACTCATTCATGATTCTTCATAATTTCCTGGCAGTAATTTCTTTGCCTGTTGTTTTATTTATTTATAAGATGGAACTAGTCATATTTACCTCCTCCATCTTAGCAATATTATGCTATGATAAGTGCTAAGCCCTTTGAAGTCACCTTATTGGAGGCCTTCTGTAACTCTAAGCATTTTAAATTAATTAGTTAACTTTCAGGGAACAGATGCCAAATTTTTACCGACAGTTCTCTATTTTTGGAAAACAGTGAATGTGCCTTGTTCTCTCCTTGGTATGATGTGTAGAGAGGGGAGGGATGGGGAAAAAGAGGGCAGAGGACTTGGGGAGAGAGGAGCCAATCACCTTTGGAAGGTTGCTTCCTGTATACATTGGTTGTAGAACATGCTAAATAATTGGGCAGCCTTCAAAATAGTCTTAGGTGTGCATGTGTGTGAGTGTGTGTTGTGGTGGGATTGGGTGTTGGAACTGCTGGCCATGGGTGCTCGCATATTCTGTATAGTGAACATTAGGGAGTTTTGACCCTGCCATTCCTAGAGGTAAGTAACTCCTGAAGTGAAGCTTCTAGGTCCAGAGCAAAGCCACCACCTGCGTGGTCTCAGTTCCTGTTCGCTTTGAACTAGAGAATAGGGGACATGTGCCATGGCAGCTTTTCCTCCATATAGTGGAGAAAGGGAGTAGTGCATTTAAAAAAAATTTAAGAATAGGGTTTTTGCAGCTTAAGCAGCCACTGCAGCTAATTGTATCTCAATAAAATATTTTGTGCTATGGAAGGTGAACCCATAGAAATTGGGTTGTGTTGATCTGACAACTACACATTCTCTGCAACGAGTAAGCTCATAAAACATGCTTCTTGCCCCTATAATAATCACCCTCTGTTAAGAAACTCTTATTGTATATTGTCTGTAGTACAATTTGGAAGGGAGGGAGAGGAAATAGCCACTATTCTTATGTTCTATATCAAATAGCAATTGCCTTTTTTCCCCTTCTCTCCCATCAAACATATCACCAACATTTGCCCAAGCTTAAACTCAAGCTTATTCTCATTAAAATGAGAATACCCTAAAAGGAAGAACTTGGAAAAGGAAAAACTTGAATGAAGGGAAATTTTTAAGAAGGATTTTACTGATGAAATCTTATTATAGTGAATATAGTTCTCCTCTTATTCATTAAATTAGTTGGAGAGTAGATGGGCAGCAGTGGTGATTCAGTCACTCATTCATTAATCATTTCATTCAACAATAGTTATGTATTCAGTAGTTATTTATGACCCAAGCACTGTGTTTAGGGGCTGAAGATCCCCAATGAATAAAACAGACACAAATCCCTGCCCACAAGGAGTTTACATTCTCCAACACTTGCAAACTTAATGTAATTTCTAACAACTTACTCATCAAAACAAAATTCTACTAGCACCAAGAGTTTGAAAATTCTCAAGTTCATTGTAACGGGATTTCTATTTTAGAAATACTCTAAATGTATTGTCAAATATTGGGCAACGGTAGGAATGAAGGGAGTGTACCTCATGCTAATGACCAGTAATGGGCAAGTGTAATCATATCAGCAAAACCTTGGTCTGTGGGATATGCATATTGTTTTAAACTATGTGAGTTTTCACAGACTATTGACTGTTTGTTTTTTTTTCTCTCTCTCTTCTTAGTGGAATTCGGTGCAGTCTGTAAGTCGGTGTCGAAGCCGGAGTTTAAGCCCCATCTCCCTCCGTAATCCCATTGGTTTAAGCACGGTACATATCTAATCATTTTCACACAAAATCATCCTATTGTCGACATTTTTTTCTTCAACAGTCGCCTATAAAAGAGGTGATTATAAGTCTATAGGTAGAAAGAGAACCTGTCGCAATCACCCAAAATGGATTTTTATACTACCTTGGGAGAAGGAATTTATTATTCTAGAAAGAAGGAAGTAGAGGCAGTTTTTTTCTGACTTAGTTGAAAGACTAATAGACTTTACTTATTTCATAGTTTTATGAATGAAAATGGGGTATTAGGTATCAGTCTTCTGAACAGAGAATGGGACACCTTGTTTAACTGACCTCGGCACAGGTCCCAGCTTCTTCTGGAACTTACTCTATGATTCGGAGAAATTGCTGAAATGGTTTGGCTTTGGATATTTTATAAAGGGCATTGCAGGGATTAATTTTCTTCTCAACTTCAAAGTTGGAAGAATAAGGTTAGTCTCTTTGTATATTAGTTCTTGGGAGGATTACTAATACTCTGTCAAACAAAAAAAATAGTCAAAATATCTCTGAAAACTAAAAGTGTTATTATAATTCACCACTGTTATTTATTCAACAAATATTATTTAGTCAATGCCTTTTGAATGCAGGGCTGGACCAAGACATGTGGACACCAGATAGGCTAACACAGTGCTGTTCCTTCCAATAAAACACTTTAAAATATTTGTTCAACCTTATTTTAGGGAGAATGGTGAAGGAGAACCACATCTGGCAACACTCCCCTTCTCTGAAATTATCTCTAGCAATGCAGCTCTAACCCCAAACGTCTAAAACCCCCTCGGCAAAACAAAAACAAAAACCCCTGCGGTTAATAAGACTCGACTTTCTTACTGAGTTTCGTGAGCATCTGTTGGTACTCTAGCATGCTCCTTTATCAAATGTTTCCCCCCCCCCCACCTGTATCTGATGAATGCTAGATTTATGGTGGGATTGGCACATAGAAATGGTAAAACATGGTCTCTTCCCTGAATGGGTTTCAATATAGGAAATTTAATATGATGTAAGCAAAGTAACTGAATGTGGATGTGATACAGTCTATAAAAGAAGCACAGAGTAGGCAGAGCTTCCTCTGCCCACTCTGGGTTTGGTAGTGAGGATGGGGTTCAGCTTAATCTGGCAGAATTTCAGTGAGCTGGGAAATTGGGGAGGAAACTCCAGATGAAGCAAATGGCCTGACAATGGAAAAGACTTGCATCTAACACAGCTCTTTCGCTCTTAGAGATTTTAATATAACTTAGTTGTCTTTATTCATGAATAATATTTATAGTAGGTAAAAGCCAAAGGCTAGTGCATTTAGTGGACTGATGAATAAGAAGGAAATCTTGAGAGTTTTATGCTGGAAGAATCACAATTCTCCTCATTCTAAGAGGAATTGGCACGTTAGAAAAAGGAGCAGTTTAGACCCTATTGTGCTTATAACCAGGGCGAAGTTTACCTCTGGATGCTCACTGGAAGGCTATTAATGGGCGCTGTCCCTCGGTAATAAACCCCTGTACGTGTCTGAAGCACCTCCTCTCTCCTACTTTGTGCCTCGTTTTAGATGAGAACAAGATATATTCCCAAAGGTGGAACTGCTACCAAAATTCTGTCCCTTTCCACCATCCTCTCCTTACCACAAGACTGGTACACCTGCAAAATGAAAGACAAATATTTTTGGTTAGTCTGGATTTTTGGCATATTTTAGGTCTTGCACCCAGAACAGCTTCCATCTTTGTTAGTGTCTATTTATGTGAAGTGTTTGAGCAACAATGACGCCTGCAGTCAGTTATTTCTGAGCCATAACAGCATTGTGGGTGCAGGTGGTGGCTTTTGCTTAGTGAAAGCAAAGGTGAGATTTGAGCAATGATTTTTTTCTGGCTGCCCAGTGACCCTCTTTAATAAGGCAGGATTTTGAACACATGAGATAATTCATATAAAATGATTTTAAAACTGCCGGTTTCGATTTTAAAACTGTCAGGCAGTATTTGCTTATTTTAGCTTTAATTAGTTAATAATAATAATAATAATAATTTTCTGGAAAGTTTTTAATTCAGGATGTCCAATCTCAAAGCATCCAATCTCAAAGTCTTTAACAACCATTCACAATAACAAAAGCAATAAAAACTAGGCTACTGAGCCCAGCTGTTAATTAACAGTATAATTTAAACTAAGTTGAGTATCCATTTACTTCAAGAAATTAAAAAGGAATCGCAGTGCCCAACCTTGGGGTGGGGTGGGGGGAAGCATAGTTCTAAGTGTCTCCGAGAAACCATTTAGCTGGTTTTAGAAAAAAGTGTCAAAAGGATTCATTCATCAAGCCCCATCTACTGTGTGATTCACATTACACTTTTATATTTTCTAGGTATCTCGAAGCCGCAGTCCTTCTCCAATAAGATGCGGATTGCCAAGTAAGTGGGATGATTTAGATGAACAGTTTTCTGCTTTTTAATGCTCTTTTTGCAGCAAAATGTTTGGCTTCCTAGGGAACATCTTTTACCTCCATCTTTCATTTCTAGGCAGATGGTACCTGAGCAGGTCCCATGAGTGACACAGGAGGAGCTTAGAACTGAGAGATTTTATTGACGTAAACTTAGATGAACTAACCTGCTTTCATGTAGGCCCTCCCCCAAGAAATTCTAAGAGAGTGACCATAATAATGAACTGTTGATTTTTCTCCCTAGGATTTTAAAACCACGAGACACGTTCCTTTGCCACAGGACATCTGCAATAGCCAACCTCCCCAGCGCCTCCATCTGCCTGCAGTGTCTGCCTCAAACCTCACTTGAGATTATGTGAAAAGGCAATTCTGAGTATCACTCCACAGAGTTAAATGTTTTGGCTTAGCGCATTTGTAATTTCAGATACATTGCATTTTATTTCATTTTATAGATACAAATTCCATTAATTTGATAAAAACTCCTGCCCAGGTGTTTAGGATCATATTCATTTGAAGCAGAGTCTATTACGTGGGTTCAGGATTTTCATCTTGAAGTACTGGGCCCTTTTCTAGGAACTATAGGAACAAAAAAGAAAATCCTTTACCACACTTAGTCCAAAAGACAAGAGGAGTCATTTTAGTTTACAAATTGATCATGTAAGTATTATAGTTGCTGGTACTGGCTTTAACTTGAAAACAATATTGCTGTTTTCATTTTCCTTCAAGGTTTGGGAAGACAGCCTAATCTCAGGTTGGGAACTCTTAGCAGTGGCACTGACTTCAGGCTAAATGTAGATGGTGATGATTTAAGAAACTACATAGTTCGTTGGTTTGCTTTTCTTTCTCTATTTTGAGTCCCCAGTTTGATTTAACTGAGTGCTGTATGTTGAAGCTACTGAAAGAATTTTCTTGCTTCATAAGTGTAGAGCAGTGATTTGGAAAAAAAGACAGCTTTCAGATAAATGATAATTACCTAATGTTTATCTCATGGAAATGTTTCATGTACGTGTTAAATATAAAAGCTATTTTATATTTAACAGCTGGACATGCTCTTTTCCTATTCCAGCTCGTTGTTTACAAATTCAGACCTCCTAAGAGCTCCATCTGACTAAAAAATACCTAAACTCAAGGCCTAAAACTGGGGACACCATTTAATGATTTTAAATTGAGCATATATCCCCTGATTTCTTCACTGTGAAGTACTGTTGAAAGTTCAAAATAATAATGGAATGTGGCTTTCGCAAGACAGGTAATGTTCTTTCTGCTTTTCTTTTCTTTCACTTTAAAGCCGACCTTAAACAAAGCCTTACAAATGACTTTTGCTATGTGCATTTTAGAGAGAAACTCTGAATTAGCCAAAGCTCAGTTTGCATCAGCTCAGTGCCAAAAGCAGCACCTGAAGCTTTTTAGGTGAAAAAAAACCCTAACTTCTCTAAAGCATCTTGTCCCTTGTGGTGGGAGATAGAGATGAGGGAGAGACCGTCTCAGTCCCTGCCCCTTGGGCCTAATGGTCACCAACTGATTCTGAAGAGTGAGGTTATTTTTTTTTTCCTCTTGTGTAATTATGTCATCATCACATTGAGGCAATGCTCGAGGGAGAACTTGGTCCCCAGGTAGTTCCAGTTCCAATTTGGTCATCACCTTGATTTGTAGCCTTAAGCAAGTTACTTCACCTCTCTGAGCCTTAGTTCAATGGCAGAGTGAGAAGGTTGGATGAGATTAGTAGTTCTCTTAACCCTCCCAGACTCCATGCTCCCTTTTATAACAAATGTTTTCTTCTGTCTATTCTGAAATGAAATTCAAAGTTAATATGGTCTATGCTGCATATATACTTAAAAACGATGGATGTAGTACTATAATATAGAGCAGAAAAAAAGAAAGCAGTTTTTAATAAAATAAGATGTATTTCAGTTAAAAAGCTTGGGTATAACCATCCTAGAAGATGAAATTAAGTCATCAGATGCTTGCACCTGTACGTAGAATCCTAATGCAGATCAATGTGTGTTGTATTGGCAACGTCAGTATTTTCATTGGATCTGCTTTTTCTGAAATGGTGGGCAACTCTGGGTAACATTTTGAACAAAAATCTTATAGTTGTGCCTTAACCTACATAGTAAGTGCATTCCTGGAAAAGTTGGTATATATTAAAACCATGCAATAATTACTTTGTGTTGTATGTTGGAAGGTCTTTTCTAAAATCTTGGTAACGAGAATGCCTACCTATCAGAAGTGTTTCAGGAGTTGAATGTGGAAATGCGTGCCCTTGTTTGGGAACAGGTTACCCATATTCATTTATTTGCTGTGTACCCTGGCTGGCCATTTGCCATTTCTTAAGTCTCTGATTTGCGCTATAATCACACAGGGAATGGTAAATAGTCTAGAATAACTTTTGGAAAGGATCCACGAAACCCAAGGAGGTTGACCTATACTCATTTAATCTAGGCATGCAATTTAACCTTAGTGGCTTTGAAAAATGAAAAGCTCTTACTTCATCATCTGGGTAAATGTTAGTTCCCGTATTTTGGTTTAATATCTAATAATGAAATTAAGGAAAAGAGTGCTTCTATACCTGTAGGTAGGTTCTTTGTAACGAAGTGCTTTCCTTCTAGATTTCCAAGTTCGAAGTCCTTCAGTCAACTCCACTCTGTGAGGCCTGAACTGCGGCCAGGAATTCATTCAGTAAACACCACTGACTGCTTGCTCTGGGGTTGACCCTGTGATTGCTGAATTCCTGTGCTGTCTCTTAATTGCCAGCTTTAGTTTGTTTTGTTCGCAGTTCATTGTCATATTCAAGACACTCTGAGTACTTTACCATTTCTATGGAGGTGTCACTTAATTATTTCAGTCCTCCCACAACAAATCCAGATGCCTTCAGTGTTATAGGTAAGGAAACCACGCAGGCTTCTTCCAACGCCTTATATTTCAGAATGTTGTTCTATCCTGTTTTCTTTTGTTCATCTATGGACTATAGCATCAATACTTTCATTCATTCATTCATTCGTTCATTCATGCATACTTGTTCAGTGAGTACCTCCTGTGTGCCAGATACAGTACATACTCTAGGAACATGGTGGTGGACAGGCTTCCGGCTCTTATGGAGCTTGCTGTCACGTCCAGTTGCATGCCTTGGTGATTTATCTGTCATAGAGAACAGATATGATGGAAGAAAAACAAAATGGAGTCACACAGCACATTTAAAAGGGAGAACGTCAAATATCAATTGAAGAATTTAAGTACATTAACAGGGAGGCAAATACCCATATATATAAGAAAGTTATGCAAGGCAATAAGGGAAGTGGGTGAACCACACAGAGAATGTAACTCAGTGTAATTCAGTTACGTCATCCATGGGGGAATTACTCAGTCTTTTAATAAATATCTACTAAACCCACGATCCTAGCATTAATGATAAAGTGAGTGTGGGAGGAGGAGCTCCTAAGATCAATTGCAACGCTTTCCATTACCACCGCTGTGTGCTCACCTGCTCTATTATTCCTAGTAACGGGGCAATTTGCAGACCACGCTAACTCACTTTAGGCACCCCATCAATCCTTCATGTGGCGATCGCTGCCAATAGCGTTCTATAAAGTTTGGGTTGAGTGGAAGATTTCTCAGTATGACTTTGAATAATATACATATCTATAATTAAGGGTAAAGCTTTTAAGAAACTAGTATTACAAACTGCGTTAGGTTGTTGAAGTGTGAGCCCAGGAACCACATGGGTGACATTCAGTATATGCCACTTAAATACCAAAGTAGTGAAGTTTGTTGGCCTTCGTACAGTGAATCAACAGGACCTTGAAAATGAAGCAGGAACTACTTTTTTAAAAAATTTTAAAATAGAATGTGATGGGACAATTTCACACTTAAAAAATTGCCCACTGGGTGCCAGTTCAAACATCGTACTTTCCATAGTAATACTGGCAGTTGTATATCAAAACTGGATAGCTAACTCTATTTTCTACTGGTTAAGCAACAAAAGAATATGATAAATGGGTATGTTATAGCTTTATTTTGATACAGGTTAAGCCATAATTTTAGTGATACAACCAAAATAATGTATTGAAATGTGATGTGAAATGTGTTTTAGAAAAGCTCTTTTAGTCATTGAACAATAGTCAGATCTTGAGTGCCCGTTGATGAATCAGACCCTTTCGCAGTTGATTTCTGGTGTTGGGAGGCTGGAGATGGGACATTACATTTTCCTCCTACTTCTCCTGTCTTCTGAGACTAGGTAACAAATTTCAGATCCATGTTTTCAGAATAACAGATTTCAGGGTTTGGCCCAGTTCTGTGAGTCACACATTAATGTGAGAGTGGAAGAAATTATTTGTTCACTCATCACTCATTCACTTAAGAAGCATTTTCTGATGCTTGTTAAATGTTCCAGGCACTGTGTTAGGCCCTGGGGATACAGTGGTGAACAAGACTTTCCGTTGTGGAGAGAATGCGCTCAGCACTCCAGAGCAGTGTGTGCCTGTGGCATGGGTCTGTGATGTCTCTGAAAGATGCAGCAATGACTGGTGACAACTTCTTGTTTGGGAGATAATCTTCAGTCCATTATATTGATAGTGGGCTGAATCAGTCAGTCTTCCATGGCACTGTCACCTGGAAGCCCAGACTTAGCACCAAGTGATAACTCATTCAGGGAGATTTCCCAGCATAATATAACATATGGAGAAAATGAATCGAGAAAATACAACTTAAATAATGGGCTAGAAATGGCAAGAAGGGGCATAAAGGGCTTTGTACTGATCCTTGGAAAGAGGCATTAATTAGAACAAGAGAAGACACTTCGTCAGGGTTGGAGAATCTATTTTCCATGCAGGTAATTTTAGGAGCCCTCCCAGGAAGGCCTTGCCACTCACTCATGCTTTCTTAGCAAATCCTTGACATTTCATTTTCAAAGGTTACTCAAACTTAAGACTTTGAAGATGGTTAGCATGCAAAAAACTTGGAGTAATAATCCATAGTATGAATGAGGCTTTGGATTCTCTCCTGAAAGTCATATGGATAGAGGGAGAATTAGGTCCCTTAGTATGTGGTTAGGGTTGGCAGGGTATGTAATGGAAAGGTTTTTCTCTTTGAATGGGATGGTCGAGGGCATGAAAACCAGGTTTCATCTATTCTGTTGGCATGAGCACAGACTTACTAGCCAGTGAGAGTTCTATCTTTCCAAAAGGCAGCTTATTTGAGAAGTGGTTGCCATAGATTGGGTGTTTGTGTCCCTCACAAATTCATGTGGTGAAACCTAACCCCCAGTGTGATGGTACTAGGAGGTGGGGCCTTCAGGAGGTGCTTAGCTCCTAAGGGTGGACCACTTAGGAATGGGATTAGTGCCCTTATAAAAGACACCCCAGAGAGCTCCCTGGCCCCTTCTGCCATGTGAGGACACAGCAAGAAGATGGCAGTCTGTGAACCAGGAAGCAGCCTCTCACCAAACACTGCATTTACTCGTGCCTTGGTCTTGAGCTTTCCAGCTCCAGAACTGTAAGAAATAAATGTTTCTTGTTTAAGCAACCCACTCGGTGGCATTTTTGTAACAGCAGCCTGAATAGACTAAGACAATGGTTATCTTTGATCCAAGACCCATTTGTATCTGTACTATATCCTGTTGCGTGTTGACACCTCTTTGCTGCATGTCACTGGCCTTGATGTGATGTAACTGACTTCTGGTTTTTTTGGTTTGTTTTGAAATAGTCTCACTAAAACTAAAAAGAGGGAGCGGAATAAAAGAAAAAGTTTCATGTTTTCTTTGATTGGAAAATAAATTTCTGGGTGTTATAAAAGTGGTGGCATAATTTAATTCATATATTTTCTATTGATAATTTGATGGAAAGCTTAAGATGACCTTCAGTTTCCCAGAATATCCGCTGTAGAACACTAATAACTAGTACTTAATCCAAAATTTACTCTGTGGCACTTTACATTATTAAATTCATTTTACAGATGAAGAAGCTAAGGCTCAAGGTCATTATTACTCACTAACTCACCCCAGGTCACGCAGCTAAATGTTGGAGCAAAATTTCAAACCCAGGTGTCATGCAGGGACTCTGTTCCCACTCCCCACACAAGAACACAGGATATGGTGAGGCCAAAAAGGAACCATAGATAGGGAGTCACTGAGGTTTCTGAGTTTCTAGCGAGGCTGGTTACAGAAACAGGGCGATTCACAGACGTTGTCCCGATGAGGTTATCCAGGATGATGAACATGTGGTGAGAGCAGAGCTCTGGGGAGCAATAATGGGTATGGGACAAGCAGAAATACTGCACATGTTTTTGTGATGAATAATTTAAATAAAAAACATAGTAAACGCTAAAAATGTCCGTAATTGGGCATATGTATGTATAACATATATATGTATGGTCATTAGATTGCTGCAGGCTTAGAGTATAGGGTAACTCTAAAAGAAAGTATTAATACCTTGAATAGTCATAAAAATTTTAAAGAACATAGTAAACTTTTATAATGTTTTACTTTGTAATGAAATGTAATAAACATTTAAAAGAAAATATAGAATGTATTTGGATAAATTATTTAGACTTGCCATTGCATTTCTTTTGTTAGCTATAGGTTTATACTATCTTTGATACCCTACCCTCCAAATTATTTTGTGACCTATTCTCCACTTAAATGGAATCCTCTCTTTATTCCATTTTACCTACTTCAGACATCTTTGAAATATATATTGATGTAAAAATCCAGTTCTTCAGAACATATGTCAAGCCATATATGATCTCATTCTACAGAAGACAAAAGAAAGATCTGGGATACCTAGAAGTTAATATTATATTCTTAGGTTATAGTTGGCTTATTTAAAGAAATCAAAATAATCAAAGTGTCCCCAGATATTATAACATACAGTGGTGAATTTTCATTACATTTGCAGAATGAATGGAATAAGAGAAAACAGTATTGTCATATAAGTGCTAATGTGTACTGATGAAGGTTTCCTGCATGATAAACAATAGATGATTGTTTTTTTTGTGTTACGATTGAACAGCCATAGAGTTCTGAATGCACAACTTCAATAACTGCATGATAAACGCTGGCAGCCTGAAGTCTTCAATTAAGGGGAAAAAAACCCCACAGATCTTCCAGGTCATTTCCAGGTGAATAGAAAACTTCATTGCAATTAGAGTTTCCACCAGGAGAAAGAACGCAATCTAATCCCATTTATAAATAACAAAAGGAACAGTGATAGCAATTTATCATCAGTCAGTGCCAAGGAAATACACTAAGAAAGTGACCAGAGCAATTAAAGATAGTGTAGGTCTGTGTGCTGGGATGCCTGAACCTAAACTAAGTATGCTGAGTTCCAGGGACACTATGGTCTGCTTGCACTTAGTTTTTTCTTCATTTAAAAAAATAAATAAATAAAATAAATAAATAAATAAATAAATAAATAAATAAATAAATAAATAAATAAATAAATAAAATATTTTGAGGATAATTTTTCATGTCCTAATGTGGCTATGATACATTTATCTTTAAAAATATATTCCTTAATCCCTTTCAGTTAGCAGAGATGACAGATATCACAGATATTGTGAACATCATTATTTATCTCATATAAGAAAGTGATTACTATGGTTTATTAAGTATTTTTATGATCACGTTTCTCCTCCACTACTGCCTTATTATTTATACAACTTTAAAAAATGTTTCAATATTATATTGAGATATATAATATATACATTTAATTAATCATAATCTACCTTAAAATATGATAGCCCTTCACATGTAGTGTAAGAACCTTACAACAGCAAGCTCCCATGCCTCCCATCCATTTTGGTATTACTGATATACATTTCACTTTTACATATGCTATAAACACCAATACATTACTACTATTTTTGGTTTAGCAGTCAACTTACTTTTACAAAGATTAAAAACTAAAAAACACATTTTTCTACTTTGATCTTTGCCATTTCCAGTGCTTTCTATTCCTTGTGTAGATGAGATTTCTATCATATGATCATATTAATATAAGTTTATAATATCCCTTTAGACTAATGAAGTTCCATTAATTTTCTTACAGTGCAGTGCATGTCTGCTGCTATTGAATCCTCCATTTTACTTTACCTGAAAAAGCCTGGTTTTCTCCTTCCATTTTGAAAGAAAGCAAATGAAAGATGGATATTTAAATAAAGAATATAGTTTGGTAGATTATATTTTATTCTTTCGACACTAAAGTTTTCAGACCACTCCCTTCTCACTTACATATTTTTTTAACAAGAACACTGCCAAATTTCTTATCTCGGTTCCTCCATATTTTATGTGTCTTTTTCCCTCTGGCTACCTTCTAAATAGTTTCAGTCTCTATTATTATTATTTTTGTTGTTGAATATGATGTGTCTAGGAGATTTTAATTTTTTTCCTTGATTTTTAAAAAAATAGTCCACATGTTCTTTGAGCTTCTTGGAAATATATTTAATTATCTTTCACAATTTTTGTAAGAATCTTAACTATTATTTCTTCAGATATTTTTCTGCCCCATTATTTTTATATTTCTTCTGAAATTTCAGTTGCATGTATGTTAGACAATTTGATAGCGACTAGTAACAGTATGTACTATTACTTTTTCATTTTATTTTTTCTTTTGTTTTAGTTAGGGTAATGTCTATTGGCATCTCTTCAGTGTCACTTTTCAAACTTTATCAAGCTTCTTCAACTTCACTGGTTCAGATTATGATAAGAGGAAAGTTCAAAGACTTCCATGAAAAGACATTAAAAAAAGGAATTGTAGGCTATTCAATCTTTAAAGAGGTAATGATTGAAAATTGATAAAAGATATGAAACCAATATAGGCAGCACATAAACCAACACAGGATATAAAACTAAATTATATGCACACTTATTGCAAAAATATGTAAGATGCCAAAGACTAACATAAAATCTTAAAAACATCAACAGAGAGAAGAGAGATAATGCTATAAATATCTGGTGATATTACAGAAATTACTAGTAGCACCATCTCAACAGCAGCCATGGGTATCTTGCCTATTACCTCCCTTCTGTAATATAGATTCTAAGCTTGAGAAGGAATATTTTTGGCTTGGAAATATTAACAAAAAATTAATAATGCAGAGATAAGAAAGCTAAATATATCCAAAGAAACTTTTATTTCTTCTCACAAATCAAATTTGCTCTGGCAAGATTGTATAGTATATTAAAAACAAACAAACAAAACACATTACCATTGTAAATGGGTCTATGTGATATGACAAAACCAGAAACATTGAATGTAAATTTATATTTTTGAATATGCTTGTTGTTTCACATGATACATTTATGGCATGCGACTCCTTTTACAGTTTTTATTTTTACTATTTAAGTGTGGACATGATGCCAAATTTAGGTATTTCTTAACTCAATGTGTTCTCTCTGGTGATATATATCGCATTATATACTGATGTTTATATTGATATCTACTGATATGTATCACACATACAAAAATAAATAGTGACATACTTTACAAATCAAGATAACTATTTATTTAGTAAGCAAGCTATGAGTTTATATAACTCACAAACTGTTTCTGACACCTCGCCTGCCCTTGTTAAACATCTATTGACTACTTCTGTGTCTACCTGTATAAGTCTCAAACCTCTCTCTGTGTCTCTGTGTCTCTGTCTCTGTCTCTCTCTCTCTGTGTCTCTCTCTCTCTCTCTCTCTCTCTCTCTCTCTCTCTCTCTCTCTCTCTCTCTCTCTCTCTCTCTCTCCCCTCCTCCAGCCCCCAGCCCCCAATTCCCATTTATACTACTTTAGTTAGAGGTCCTGGCCAATTTCAATTACCTATACATAGTTTTTCATAATTTAAGTTTCTTTCCACACACATTCAACTTTTATTATGCTTTCAGGGTGAGTTTTCTGAAATAAACATTTTACCATTCAACTCACCAGCATAAAATCTCTATGGCTTTCTACTGTGTACGACACAAAATTAAAATCTGTATCATAAATCTGTTTGTATTGCTTTACTCATTGATATTCAAAGGTTTAATTTCTCCCATTTTGGAGTTTGTTCATTTTTCCAGAGCATTGGATTGCCTCACTGTGATTTTTGAGAGTTCATGTTTTGTTGTTAAATTTAAAAGGAAGATCAAAACATCATAAATATACAATTAATAGAGTAGAAAGAAATGTGTTACATGAATGCAGAGAAGTAGTGTCTTACTTTTCCAAATCTTGCAAAACGTTTGGCTATGTGAATGCATTTGTATGGACATTATTAGAAAGGACCTGTTCAGGTGAGTTGCTCTTTTCAGCTTTCCCTTATCCATCTCCTTTTGAGAAAGTGGAGCAGCTGGTAAGAAGACATGTTGAAGTAGGGACAGTAGGTGCAATGGTTAGGAAAGGTGTTTCCAGAATAACGCATCCACTATTTGCCCACACCATTTATTAGCTATGTGGACTTTACTGAGTTACTGAAACTCTCTGTTTATACCTCTTCTAATTGTGATAAGACCAACTTTGTAAGTTTGTTTTTAAGATTAAATGAGTTATCACATATAAAGCAATTATAATGTGCCTAGAATAGTAAGTGCTTAAAAAGCATTAAGTATGACCATTATTATATTTTCAAATGTTACACATAGCTAATTTATCAAGCAATTATATAGGTGAAATAAGTGCATTTTTAAGACTTAAAAGGATTCAAGCGATTTCATCCCATGAACTTTTTGCAGGAAAGTAGTAAGGATATGCTGAAGCAAATGAAGGGATGAATCAAATAAAAAAGAAGATTAGGATCCAGAAAAGTGTGGAAACAAACTAGAAAAGCTTTACCGAACGGCAGCTAATTGACTGAAAAAGTAAATAACATATTGGAGCAGAAAAATAAAGGCTGAAGGGACGATGGTTTCAGTCGATAAGGAAGACTCAACAGGACTTCATTGGTTACAACGTTTGGTAAAATCATTGACTAATATACAGACATGTATTTCATAAAAAAGAAATTAAATTTGTAAGTTTGAAAAGTATACAATGAAGGATTCATTCTAAAATATATTATTTGGATCCATAATGAAACTTTCCTATAAATTAATGTAAACTCTGTTTATATTTTCTTACCTTTAGGCCAAAAATAAAGATATTGTTACACTATGATTAAAGGGCATTATGTAAATCACAAACTGGAAAACATAAAATTAAAATATAGATTGCAGATATTAAGAGTTGGGAGCAAGGGAACAAAACTTAGTATTCACAGCACCTTCATCTTTCAAAACTGGGAGTCAAGTGAGAGTTGGTAGAAGTAACATGGATGTAACTTATTTAAAAAAATTTAAGCAATTTATAAAAGAATTAAAATGGGCATATAGATATGACAGGACAATGGTTGGGAAGAGAAAAATTATGAGATGAAATAAATGAGCTAAGTTGTCATCTATTATAACAATAAAATGATAGCTAATATCTAAAATGTATACACCAAGCACATATGAGAAAGCATATTCATTTGATATATAGCCATAACTAACAGAAAAATGACCTAAACAATTCAACAGAAGTTGCTTGGGAGAGCAGTAATAGGAGTTGGCAGACGAAAATAGCAGGAGATAGCTGTATTTTGTTAAAGTCACTGTATTTGTCTTTTAAAAAATAAGAATATATTACATTTCAAAGAATAATAAAGCAGTAAATATCAAATAATAAAAATGAATTCTGTACCATATGAAAATATATGTCTCTAACCAGTATCAAATAATTATTATATTTTTAAAATTACAGTGGGATATTTTTTAAGTAACAAAAAATTTAAGCTACGATATGAATAAGAGGCTGGAAATGATAGGTTGGGCATCCTTACATAATAACAGTGGAAATATAAGTCAAAGAATTGCTTTTATAGAAAATTAGCATTAAATGTCAAGTATTTTAAATTACCTTTTATTAGAAATCTATCCCAAGTAAGCAATCATAAATTTAGATAAGGTCAGACTATATTATAAAACAAACAGTAGCAATTGAAATTTTATTATACATTGCATCTTTAATTTTAAAAGCTATACCTTGATTTCAAAATTAGAAATGTATAGATGAACCATGCAGTCAAGGAATTCAGGTTACACATTGGGAAAGTGAAATAATAATAACAAATTGGTTTTAAATAGGAGGAAAGACAAGTCAATGGCAAATTGTCAAATAATATCAACTCTTCCCTCTTCGTAATGTTTGTCACAAAACAAATGAAACTGTATGATTCTTAACTCACTATATTTCTTGGTGAAAAACAAGTAATTTCAGTAGATGGTGTGTTTTTTTGATTACACAGTTATTAAACGACTTAAGTGTTTAGCTGACTATAATCTCATGAGGAAAGATAATTAGTTATTCTATTCTCTGCTGAATTCTCAGAATCTGGTAAAATATCTTCCTTTGCAGATGTTCATTAAACACTTTTGAAATCAATGAATTAATTAACAACTTAGAACCATTTCTCATTTTTCCTTTTGCTTTGGGAAGAATGTTTTACCAATCAGAGAAACAAGGAGACAGTCATTCAATGTAGACTAAACCACAGCTGCCAAATCATTAGGGACATCTGCTGCACCTACAACAGTCTTTGCATCGCTGGGTTTCTTCAGTCATTAATGTTTTAGAGGCTGAGACAGCCATGAAAATGTTAGACTCCAAGAATTTACTGAAATCTGGGGCGTATTGTTGACAGTTCCACAGTTCATGGGATAGGTGGTGTGGGGACAGAGCCAGGAGTGCAGTTTCCAGGCTCTCGGCCTCACATGGAAAGGTGCTGGCTCAGGTAGTAAGTAAATGGCCATCAACTGTGATTGGATGGCCATCAGCTGTGGCTAGTTGTCCGTCAGCTGTAACCAGTGAGCCATTGGCCACTACTATAACTGCTGTGGCAACGCTAGCAGAAAATGGGGGCTAGCAAGAAGATGGTGGCGGAGCCTGCAAGCGGTACAGTGAGGATTGCGAACAGTGTGGCTCCTGCTTCCTGTTTCTCCAACCCAGCTGCCAGCGAGAATATAGTGGTATGACTCCCCTACCTATGGCTCCGTGGGTGTTCCTGTTTGGCCTCACCATATCCTGCGTTCTTCTGTGGGGAGCGGGAGCAGAGACCCCGCAGGCCGCCCTGCACAACAGGTGGGATTCTGAGCAAATTACACTTACATCTACAAGTTGAGAATGACTGACCTATGTCTCAGGCCTTTTTTAGTTTAAAGGTGACATACATTTTCCTAATCTTTATAAAATGGCCTAAAACATTATAGCGCCATTATATTTTCTTTGCCATTTAAATTCTAAACACCCCAAATGTACTTTTTTTTTCATATTCGTCTAAGACATTAGCAACATTCTGAAACTCTGTATTACATTGAAATCAGAAAATTAAAGTAGACTCAGTGGAAAATAGAACAAGGGAAATACAGAATCTGTTTAAACTAGGGAGGCTTTGATTGTGAGATGTGATTAAAAAAAAGATGTTTAATGTAATGTACCTTATGTTAATTGGTCTTACTGATTTGTAGTCACATATTACATATTTACCAAAATTTCCATCTAAAATAAGTTAGAATATTAAAATAAATGTAGTTGATGTATTTCTGTATACATAGAATATGGAGTTTCATCGTGGTACACATATATTTGAAAAGTTATGATGTCAGAACTTTGCATTTATCAAAAGGCTCTTTTCATATGCTGTGGATTTTTTATTTTTATTCTTCCAAGAGAGTTAATAAAAATAAGAGGAAATTCAGAGCCATATATATATCACAGCAGCTGAGGAAAAGCAAGCAGCTGGGGCATAAACATGATTGTAGATTCATTAGAGCAGGAATATATATTCAGGCCTACCTGCCATTCCAAGCTGGGGAAACATTTAATTATTGTCAATGCCATAGTATTGCAACAGCTCACTGGACCCAAAGCTGCTTGAAATATTACAAACAAGACATCTAAGGCATCCTTGAGGGGGAGAAAGAAACAACTGTAGCTGGAGCCAAAGAGAAAAAAATTCCCTAAATTGAACTACAGAGTCAATATGATCTTTATAAAATAAGAATAACGATAATAATAATAAAGTTCATCATGAAATCATCTTCTGGAAGATTTTGATCCCTGTTTCTTACCCTAATAGTTGAATTTCAGGATCTCCTATTTGTCAATTCTAAAATATCGCCATGTCTTTCTTTGCACATTTGGACTACAGGAACAGAAGGAGAGTTTAATTTCCGATTTCTTCACCCTGATTTTACTAGTGTAACCTTGATTCCATTGCAGAAGAAATAAGATATTCAGAATCACTACAAAATATAAATAAACCACTCATCTACA
Source organism: Rhinolophus sinicus (assembly GCF_057876585.1). Lineage (NCBI taxonomy): Eukaryota > Metazoa > Chordata > Mammalia > Chiroptera > Rhinolophidae > Rhinolophus > Rhinolophus sinicus. Next base: position 142,319,207 of record NC_142501.1, read on the forward strand.
TGCAGCAAATTTAGTTTGCCTCTGTGATGAAATCAATTTACAATTGTTGCTTGAAAAGTCCCTTTATTTTTCTGTTTTAAAATGTTGCTCAAAATGTACTGATCAATGATAAAAGCTACAAATTCTTTGAAATCACTTGGTGCTAAAGACAGATTTCCATAACTATGGCAAATTTATAAACCACATCTATCATTTTAAAAACCTTAACAAAAAATAAATAAAAGTGATAGACTATTTCATTTCTTTTTAACAAAGAAGTCCATGTAACCTTCTTCCAATTGGTAAAATTTAGTCATGAATATATTGTATATTGAAATCTAAAGATGTTGACTATTTCTTTTTCATTCTTATTTTGTAGGAAGATGAGAGATTCAGTAGTAATAACACCTGGAGCTTCTACTGATTCAAAGGTTAAAAGGGAAGTTAAACCTGTTCTTTTAATTACCCCTGATAGCCTCTCATAGAAGTAAGGTCTATAAACAGAGTTGCTAGGAAGGGAGTCTAGAAGTAATTTACATCACCGTCAAACACAAATTATGCCTAACGGCTTTGCATTTTGATAACTCAAGCTAAGTTAGGAAGAGCCAGTATAACTAATCTTGTGTATAAAATGAGACTTAGATTTAAAAGACCGCTTTTCAACATCACAGAACATGCAAGTCTCATACCTGAGAGTGGTTACTTTCAAAAACACATTGAAATGAATTTCATTTTAATCACTGTTCCAAACGCTTGATTTTATTAATACATAAAAGGATAAGTACATAAAAATAATAGTACATGTGTGGAATTGTAGATGCAAGAATATCAATTCAACCTGGAGACATTGTTTGATGTACACACAGTGATTTGTCCCTTACTCTTTCATGCTCTGAATTTATGCACTCTTCATAAGTTGGTCTTATAAGTGGAAATTTGAGCCCTAAGTTTCAGATGCTGTCTTTTAAAGCAGATTTGCATTTGCTTCTCCTGGAAGTGAAAGGTAACTCTCTTAAACAAGATCACACTATCCCCCTTCCATCTGCTCTGGCTTAATTTCAGGGTTTCAGAGTCTGACCCCCCAGCCTTGTCCACTTGTCAAATGCTTCATCTCACTGTTGAAATACAGATACCAGCATTTTTATTTTTCTTCTTGCTGACTTTTTTTCAGTATTTGCTTCCTTTTTAGTATTTGCTTACTCATGTACTGGCTTTAAATGAATGGGGGACCGAAAAAAAGTAGCAAATGAAATTGTAATTCTGACTATTAGCCCAATATACAATTAAATACAGAGGTTAGATATTCTAAAATGACAGCCAAGATATCACTCCCTTGCTTACTAACTATAAAATTAATTGGTTGACTTTCTTCTCTAAGCCTTAGTTTCAGAATTCTGAAATGGGGAATATACTAATACACAATTAAGATTATTTCATGTAAATTCTTAGTAGTGTTACACCTAGTAACTGTTTAATATATGGCAGCTATTATTTATCACTGTTTTAATTTCTTGTTAGATAATGCAGAAACAAAAAGGAAGAGGACGGAAAATACAAGAATTGTAAGAAAAATGATCAGAAACCAAAATGCCGTTGTATATTGATTAAGATACAAAGAGAACAGGAAATTGAGAGAAATAGATATAAAGAAAGATAAACAGGCATAGACTCTTGGAATAAGATACAGAGATAAAGAAGTATTTAGGTTCAGAAAAAAGTAGGGCCGAAAAAATGAGAAACAGATTATGGAGAAACAAATTCAGAGAAAAATGAAGCAGTGAGAGATTCTGTAGATACTGAGTGAATTACATTTGTAAAGATTTGTACTGAAATCACTTAGTTGTAAAAAATCAAATGTCACGACCTATAAAGTTTCTTTAATTCAGATTTTTTCTAAAGTATTTCCAATTATTGTGACTGTTACTCCAGCTTTCATTCATTTTTACACTTCTGAAAGTTACCATTATATAAAATAATTAATACTTTAAATATCCATTTATCAAAGGAAACACAAAAAATATATTTTAAGATGACCAAATGGCATCTAACTGCTTAATTTTTATTCAGTTTTATTCATTTCTTTATAATGCCTCTTCTACAATTGCCTGAAGTGATATAAAAAGCTGTGTCTATATTCTATTATTAGCAGTGGAAAGAAGAGAAAACCCAGAGTCCCTATGTAGTCAGATTCATTGTCAAAACACATAATAAGAATCAAAATATAGGATTAAGTGTACAGGAAGACAGACGCTGTCTGTGTTCATAAAATCTATAGAAATGTCTGGCATTCATGAATGAAAAAATGTGTGAATGAATCACTGAACATATAGGAAGGTAATGGAGGTGGGAAGGAAACTGACGTTTATGGAGTGTCTGCCAGGAAGTATTAAGCATTCTGCCTTTGTATTTCATTCAGTGCTCAGAACTATCTTGTATGATAGGAACTACCATGCTTGTTTTCACATTAAACTCAAGTTCAGAGTCCCTTGGTAACTCACCTAAGGTCACATTCATACTGAGCAGTATCGTCAGGCTTCTCGTTACAATTTGCTTGATCTCAAGCCCATTACCTTTCTACTACACTGTACCCTGTCCCCACTATACAAATATAATTTTCAGAATTAAATGATTATTTTTCTTGAGGAAATCTGCCTTTATAGCTTCAGCAACTCACTAGTATGAAGGATTATTCTCTAGGTCACACTTTACCTCTTCTTATTCCAATTAAATTGAATATAGTCCATAGAGCATTGCACAAGCAGTCCTGGAAACAAGTTTCTAGTGTTCCTTATGGCATAAACTAGCAATATTACTTTTTGTCAAGTTAATAAACTTTATTAGAGATAACTATTTTATCAACTGAGCTTTGGATTTAAATATCCTTAACATGGTAATTCATTGAGACAAATCGAAGACTCCCTCAACATTTTCATCTTGTATATCCAACTACATAAATCATAGCATGTTGTAAATTAAACATCTTTTTGTAACTTTTTCTCCATCTGAGTATCATATATCTTGTTTTCTATTTCCTGTATATTTCACTATGTCCACTCCTCAGTATACTTTTCCACATGAAATCCCACGCCTTTCATGAGGTTTACTGCTTCCATGGTGGACATAACCTGTGTTTTAATTGACATCTGTGCATAGAGTCACTGGTTAAAATTTGTTTTAATCACAGTCTAAAGTCAATAAGACTTGTGATTATGCTTTTTTCTTTTCTCATATGCACCATAGTACTTATGAATTATTAACATACAAATTGAAAAACAAGTTGGTAACCAGAGTTTAGTGGCTGGCAGTAATCCATATTAGTTCCAAGAACAACTCTACACACACACACACACACACACACACACAAACACACACACGATATGATCTGATATATGTTCAGGAATATATATATATATATATACCCATCTATGTATAAACCTTGATATAAACATATATATATGCTTATCTTCCTTTGAGTAGAATAATTCATAATATCCTTTTTTGTGATTTATTATGTGAGGAGACTTACTATACTGTGTCAAACTGGACTCCATCTGAGTATCATATATCTTGTCTATATATTCAATCTTGACAGACATGCTCTTTTCTTGAAGAGTGAAAAATTGACTTTATTAATTTATAATCAAATCTTATTTTAACTATGAACAATATCTAAGATAAAGACAATGTGACTAAAATTGTACAACGTATATTTGATAATCCTTTATATGTTTTAAGTGCAATTGAATTAATCAAAAATTTTGGAATTTCAAGAAATGTTTTAGTGATGCTATACTTTTAATTCTAAAGGGCAAAATGTAGTTACCTATCAAAATTCACAAAGAAGGGAATGTTGGAATATAATTACCATCAATATTTCTTAAGTTCAATATCACCTAAAAAGAAACTCCCTATCTTTATTGAGGATGGAATGGCAAATATATAAACACAATTTCTGAGATGTATTTAGTGTTATAAAAAACAACCCAAAAAAATCAATGTTATGTAGAGACCAAACATTATCTTTAAAAAATAAAGTAAAAGAGACACCATACTGGAGAAATATTAGGAAGTGTTATTAATAATGCTAAAACTAAAGAATATATTCTCACCAAATTTGATATGTGGAATTTTGCCTGAAAACAATGAGTTAATATTTTTGAGTATGCAAGCTTTTGTTTTCTTTTCTTTCTTAAAATCAATACACTACATTTTGATGACTGATAGAGGAGATATAGAAACAGGGGAAATAATAAAATAATTCAAAATTATTTGATTTTATTGTTTTCACACACTTGTAGCAAGAACCTTTAAAAATTAAGGTATATTTAATTTAAAAAATCAAGAATCCTCATTGTATAAAATTGTAAAATAAACTTATAAAAAGAAAAACTAAATGCAATTTAATCTTTCAATCTAGATACAAATTATATTACCATTTTGGTTTCTTCCTAGGTTTTATTCTAAACATGTATCTTTTAGAGTCAACTACATATTAAATAGTTTATCTTGCATATTGATATTTTTACATAATACTAAAAGTACATGCATTCAAAGTTATTTAAAATTATTAACTGTAATAATCTTGAATGTGTGTGATTTCAGCCTATGTATATACCGAAATATTATCAAGCATTCCAAGAATGAAGGGTATTTAAGTGTCACCAATTTAAATACATATATATTTAAATATTGTGTGTGTGTGTGTGTGTGTGTGTGTGTGTGTGTGTGTGTATTTTAAATATAAAACACTGGGTGAGGTAAAAACAGATGCCTAATACAAGGGCAATCATTTACACACCACTATTGTCACCTGAGAGCTGTTCTTATTCTTTCTTTAATTTCAAAGGAGAGAAAATAAATGGTTAAAGGTGCAGTGAGAATGAGGCCTGATCCCTTTATATAGAGAGAAAAGTGTAACTTATTTTCTAACAGTGCAAAAGGGAAACAAAATACTGTACTTTGAAAGTTTGGGAGACCACAGATTTTAAATCTGGAGGTCTGATAAGGAATAGATGTATTGAGAAAGTGATAACGGAAATGTAAACTGAGAAGGAACATTCATTCTGAGGCAACTTTGGGAAGCTTTATCACTTCCTATTTTTTTTTTTTAATATTCTACTAACTCATCAAGGAAGTGTCCTTGGTCTAATTAAAATAAATATTTTAAGGCAAATGGTGGTTTATCAGAATATTTAAAGATCACCTTTTAAACTTTATGTTATTTAACTTAACTAATTCAAAGACAGTGTGGGATATTTCAGTATAATACATGTTTATAATTTTCACTTTCTAAGTTTATGCATCTCTGCAGCTAAAAATTAAACCAATTTTTTATAGTATCTATCTGGAATAATTATTACTTCTTGCAGCATGTGAAAAAAATAGTAGTTTCCCCAACAGCAGCCATTCACTGTTACGCATCTATGATCAATCTATTCTTTTCTCATGACGGAAAGAAAGGCATACACTACGGTGATCTCAGAGGGAGACAAGCACCACTGCAGTTCATACACCTGACTCCTCTTCTTGCCTAGAGATAAATCTCTGCCAAGGTGAAGTAGGTAGGAAATAGGCAAGGAAGAAAAAGCCAGGAGAGACCCATTTTTCTTATCAATTCCATTAACAAAATACAAAGATTCAGAATCTGAAGTCAGGAGACAGTAAATCACTTCCCAGCAAGCTTCACACTCATGGAAGCTTTATGAAAGATTAACATACAAGGACTCCTTTTACTGCACAAACACAGACTAGAGATAAGGGCAAGATTTCTTCTAACCCCTTGCTAAAAAATTAATGAGTGTTCAGATAATAAGCCCATTTTATTCCTCCAAGCCAAATCAGGTATTTTCTTTCACACTAGGACTGCGCAGTCAAACTGGAACCAAATATTTAAACTACAGCTAGATGATTTCAATTCTGTAAATGTTTCAATAGTTCTTTGTGCTTTTTTATTTCCCCCTTCAAAATGGAAATAGCTTATTCATACAATGCTTTGAAAGAACTGTTAAATAACAGACTTCAATTCTAACTAAGGATTAACATTTTTGGTCTTTATTTGAAATATTGTGGTTGTTATGGGAAAATCAATGATGCTTAGCATTTGGAGAATTAATAGACCTAGATTTCTTAGGAAATTAAATAAAATAAATGAGATCAAATGACATTTAAAGAATTTTAAGAAAATTTGAAGATAATCTTATAAGATTGTCTGCATAGCAATTTTCCAAGGAAGTAGGGAAATTCATTATTTTGAAATGGTTCAGAGGGGGACAAATGTAATATGCATTTTCAAACCTAAAACTCTGATCTGTGTAAGTATGACTCAGAAACCACTTGATGTTCTAACTATAATCACACTCGTATTATATTATAATCTTGTTTACTCTTTCTGTAATATCCATTCCTTATTGTCTGTCTACTCCATGAAACATTCCTAGTTTAGATATTTTAAATACTACATTGCTCATGGCTATGGAGATATTTATATTTAATCTTTATTGAAAGAAACATTTTAAAAGAAATTATGTTCTAATTTGTTTAGTCATGTGAAGTGTAAGTCTAGATTCTTTAAAGAAATGTTATTCAGGTGAGGAAATCCTCCTCCTTGAACCAGAGGTAGGCACACCATCCTGGGTCACAGTAATTGTTTCAGGGGTAGGAATGAGATTAGGTCAAGGAAAAAAATAATTCTTTGTTCCTTGGCTACCTTTATAAGGAGTCCCTCTCTTTATTTGAAGCCAGAAGACTCATGGACTCTTCAGTTTATCTAAGTCAATATGAACTCTATTTGTGTAAGCAAGATTGTTTTGGGTTTTTGTCTCTCATAAATGCAAATTATTGTCTAATATAAGAGGAGTTAAACTTAAGTGTGGATTTCCAGGAACATCAGCTGAGAAATAAAGAAAGATAATTTTCCTAATTAGACTTGATTTAAAATTCCTTCCCACCAAGCTGTCTTAGTTAAATCATCGTTATATCAGATAAGGATTTTTAAACCTTTAGTTACCCAATTATCACTCCTGTTAGGCATTGTCTATATTTCCAAATGGAAAATGCCATTGTACCTCATATATTTTGGTAGAAATAACTAATTTTTTTAGAAGATTTTTGTTTTGTTTATTTGTTTTATTGAAGTATAATTGACATACACCATTATATTAGTTTTAGGTGTACAGCATAATTATTCAATATTTGTATACATTGCAAAATTATCACCATAATAAGTCTAGTTACCATCAATCCCCATACAAAGTTACAGATTTTTTTCTCTTGTTAAAAACTTTTCAAATTTACTTTTTTTAGCAACTTTCAAATTTGCAATATATTATTATTGATTATAGTCACCATGTTGTACATTAAACCCCCATGACTTATTTATTTTATATCTGGAAGTTTGTAGCTCTTGTTCCCCTTCATCCCTATCACCACTGTGGGGACAGAGTCCCAGAGAGCAGATTCCAGGCTCTCGGCCTCACGTGGAAAGGTCCTGGCTCAGGTAGTAGATGGTAATCAGCTGTGACTAGTTGGCCATTAGCTGTTACCGGTTAGCCATTAGCCACTGATATACCTGCAGTGGCTGAGCTAGCAAGTGCGGATTGCGGATTGCTAAGAGGTGGATTGCAGTTAGGAAGTGAGGTTGGTTGGCAGAGAGGCAGACAGTGAGTTGCGGATCATGTGGCTCCTGCTTCCTGTGTCTCTAACCCAGCCGCCAAGGAGACTACCGTGGTATGACTCCCCTATCTATGGCTCCGTGGGTGTTCCTTTTTGGCCTCACCATGTGACCTCGCATGACACCCCGCATGACACCCTGCATTACAACCACCCACCAACTCTTCTCCCCTCTAGCAATCACCAGTCTGTTCTCTGTAGCTGTGAGTTTTGTTTTATTTTATTTTGTTTATTTGTTTGTTTGTTTAGATTCCACACATAAATGAAATCAGACAATATTTGTCTTTCTCTGTCTGACTTATTTCACTTACCACAATTCCCTCAAGGTTTATCCATGTTGCAAATGTCAAGATTTCATTCTTTTTTTTTTTTTGAGTTGTTAGCCAGGATTTTTTTTTAAATTTATTTTTTAAATTTATTGGGGTGACAATTGTTAGTAAAATTACATAGATTTCAGGTGTACAATTCTATATTACATCATCTATAAATCCCATTGTGTGTTCACCACCCAGAGTCAGTTCTCCTTCCATCACCATATATTTGATCCCCCTTACCCTCATCTCCCACCCCCCACCCCCCTTACCCTCTGGTATTCATTCTTTTTTATGGCTAAATAGTATTACACTATACCACATCTCTTCATCTATTCCTTCATAGATGGACGTTTAGGCTGTTTTTATATCTTGGCTAGTGTAAATAATGCTGCAATGAACATGGGTGTGCATATATCTTTTAAAATTAGTTTTTTGTTTCCTTCAGGTAAATACACAAGTGGAATTACTGAATCATATGGTAGTACTATTTTTTTTTTAAATTTTTTAAAGGAAACTCTATAATGTTTTCCATAGTGGCTACACTGTGGAATACACTAAATTCCCTCCAAGAGTGTACAAGGTTCCTTTTATTGCACATCCTTGCCAACACTTGTTATTTCTTATTTTTTAGATAATGGACGTTCTGATAGGTGTTGAAGGAACAGCTTCACTGAGTTCATACATTCTTCTGAGTTCAGTGACCATTTTTATGAGTATTAGTTTGAACTCTTTATCAGGTAAATTATTTATCTCAGTTTCATTAAGTTTTTTTTCCTGGGGTTTTATCTTGTTTTTTTATTTGAAACTTTATTTTTTTCTGCTTGTCCTCTTTGTTCGTTTCTATGTATTACATGAAATGGTTATCTCTCCCGGTCTTGAAGGAGTGGCCCCATCCTGACATTGCCCTTTTATCCTTTATTTTGAAGTATAGCTCTTCAGCATATTCTCAGCTTTTCAGAAGAATTGTTCAATATCTATAAATCCAGCTATAGCTTCATTGTGGCCCTGGGAGGAGATGTGTTCAGGATCTTCCTACGCATCCTTCTAAAGAACAGCTTCTGACTTAGGGAGAAAAGCAAGAAATCTGGCCCCGAAAGATAATCACTGTGCTTCCACGTCTTGGTCTTTGTATAAATGCACTCTTTTTAAAAGCAGCAGATAAAAGTTGTACACCTACCTAATTCCTTTCATCAAAAATATTCCCAAGCATTCTTCTCAGATAGTGATAAACGGAGATGAGGAACACATATTTTCTTGAACCTTCTGTCAGTGTTTTTGCCAAGCTATGTGAAATATGGCAGACTTACAGTGTATCAATAAAGGAGTGTAAACAACCATGAGACATTTAATGTTTAGGGGGTTGGAGTAGTTTGTTATAAATACATAACACGATCCATTGATTGATTGTCTAATATTCACTTAGTACCAATATAAGCTTGGCTATATGTTTTATTACTAAATTAAAGATGTCTATGTTACACTTGAGCAGAACATATCCTATTTATACTGTTTCTACTCTCTTGGAAAAGAGTATGATATCTAGATTGAAAGCATTCTTACAATAGTTGTTAATTTCAGTGATCAAATGCAGCACATAGCACCTTGATATTGTTAGAATACAGTTAAAATAAGCATATGGGTAATAATCTCTTATTGCACCCTCACACAGATCTGTGCAGAAAGCCTTTAGGCAGCATATCTGGAAAGAGTTAAGTACTTTTGTTGAGTAAAAATATTTAGACAGTGTCAACAATAATGGGAAGTCAAGTTGCATATATTTGGAAGGAGGAAAAAAGGATAGATTACTACGTACCAATTTGTGTTCTAGGTGCTTTTGCATATAATTATTATTTCTTATTCTGCAATTCATGAAAAGGGGAAAGGGTTTAAAAGGGATACTAGAAAAAACAAAGAAAAAGAAAGGGGGCGGGGAGAGAGAGAGAGAGAAAAGAAAGAAAAGAAATCACAGAGAAAGTGATCGGATGTTTCTAGATTGGCCAATCTTCCTAGAAGTTTTCTTGCTATGCATTGCTGTGGCATCAGAGTGAACTGACTTTTGAAAATGTTGAGAGTAGAGATGAAATAAATCACTGAGACATAAACATCTGTATGTACAAAAAAGATGATATCAATGGAGAGGTGAGGTCATAAGAATGAGGTTTGTAAGAGTCATGGACAGTCCATGTGTATGGTTTGGGGGGGAAATGAGACTTATTGAGGCATTAATACTATGTTTATGCAGCGGGGTTTTTCAGTCAGCCTTCAGTCAAAGAAGCAGAATCACTATAGGTGTTATTGGATAAGGGATTTACTGTACTAATTTGATTTTTTATATTTGTTGATGGAGCTTGGATAGCAAAAGCTGAAATGGGGAATTAGAGGAACAAAGAAGTCACTGATCAGTCAGTCTCAAATGCCAAGCACCTTTACCTTTAAATGTGGGCCTGAGAAGACTAAACTCTTGATGAGACCTGTGTGAGGATGCTGCCTCAGAGTAGCTGTCATCTCTGTCTCTCAGCTCAGCATATGGGGGTGGGCTTGGGACTATGTTGTTTAGCAAGTTCAGGAGTAGGAAAGAAGAGCTAAGGAGATAAAAGAGAGTTTGGAACTCATGGGTATGTAACAATCCTCAGTAATGGCCCCTGCTTCATTCCTGTTTTCCAAATTTCATGCACATTTCTCTTTTTGCCAAACATCACCTAGAACCATACAAGGAAAGGGATTCTGAAAAACATAGTTCCAGTGTAACCAAATCAACAGTACACATAACATGACCAAAGTTTTAGCCCCTTAGAATACCAAGTTGTCTAAAACCAGACTTCAGAGGAGGAAATCAACCAAAGAGAGTGTCCAACCTTGAGAAATGTGTGCAGTATGTCACATATTCAATAGAAAAGATATGTAATATTTTAACTAAATACAACAAAGTTTGGCCAAACTCTATATTTATATAGGTACGGCTTTTGATTGCGACTATGAAAGGGTGGCCCATAAAAACTTACTACAATGTAGAAAAGTGTTTAACATGACAAAAGCAAATTACAAATGACTAAGTAAGAGCTGTTTTCAGAAGAGAGAGTGTCTTGCACTTAGCAGTGAAACATAAAGAATGAATAAACAAATGCTAGGAAATTGAGATAGATGAAAGATACAACCAGTAGTAATAGCAGCAGGAACTAAAGAAAAGTAGCAGCCATTACAGTTTAAAGAAATTAGTGCATAGAGGAGCTGAAAGGTCCTGGGGCTGATGTACTTTTAAAATTACCGCGTCAGGAGAAAATCACTAGTTGGAAGGACAATACAGATTCCAAGGGCAGAATGACGAAACAGAAAACTGGGACAGAGCAGGACACTGCCTCTAGCTACATTTTGCTAAAGCACTTTAACAGTTCTTGATAAAGAGAAATGAGCAACTAAAGAAGAGGGCTATTAATAGATCATAAAATAAATTATAGACAGATAGACAGATATTACGTTTTAGTTAACTTAGATAGTTTTCTCATAGTGGAATACAGATCATTTCATAATTTGCATTTAATTATTAAGCACAATATGAAGTGATCCATTTCTAGTTAAACTAGAAATTATCCAAGTGGAATGAACTAACTGTTTGGAAATCACCTTGTAATTATTGATGATCGCTGGACAACTGACACTGTGATACAGTTTATAGAATTGACTCTTAAACATGGACTAGCCATTTGTGGCCAGTCTTATTGGTGCTGCAATCAATTGAAAGCTGTTATGCATTTCCGACTCCTTATCCCCCCCCCACCACACACACACTTTTATCACAGTGATTGGAAGGCTAAACGCTACATTTGTCATTCTCTCTTGAAGCTAGAGTTCTGTATCTATCTAAATTTTGTTCGTAAAAACACTCTCATGGGATTTGAAAGAAAGTTTAGCTTAGACCGTCTTCTTACACTTTTGATGCCTGGCAAGCAAGACCTGACATATATAAAAAATTGTAATTGATTCCGTATTTTTTGTCTTTATAAGTTTAGCTATCAGTGTTCTAGATGTGAGGCACACAGAGAATGCAGTGATGATAGACATACTAAAAGATTCCTTACATCCTGTGTCTCCAGCCCTTCAACTAGTGTTGTAACACAAAATGTCCTGTATTAAATTCTTCTTGGTTGAGATTCCTGAAGTAGGCTCTTGCACTGTTTCTTACATTGTGTCCTGAGCGATAAACAAGTGCCTCTTACAATCATTACTCGATTACATGTATACTGGAATCTTAATTAAATACCACAGGAGACACTGAATTATGAAGTTCTAATACAATATTCACTTGATTGAGAAAACATCCCCTGTTGGATTCTGAGATAGTGGCTGTACAGTAGTACATTTTAAATATCAAAGTAACCTGAGCACATGGACGGTAGGGCTTCCTTAAACTTCTGTGTGATCTTGCCTCAATTGTCCCACATCATCTGCACTTAGAAATAAGATGAGGCGTGTGCAAACATATTGGAACACTCCTAAGCAGCCATTATGAGTTACTGTCAATTATTATGTTTGAAATTATGTAAAAGCAATGTGATAGTACTTCTTACCCCCCAAAAATACAGATATTTTGACTTTGCAATTTTAAAAAAGGAGACAAATAGGGAAAGTATTTTTAAATCAATCAGTTATTTGTGAATAACTGATTTATTTGTATTTTTTATCACTACAATATTTCATTTGTGCTTAATATTAATAACTTAGTCATTCAATACTGTGATAAACTTATTTCACTCAGAGTACGGTATCCATACTTGCTTTATTCCGTAGCATTTCTCTGTTTGTTTGTTTGTTTCTGACTTTATTGATACTTTTATCTTTGACATCAAAGCTTTTCAACTTTTTGGACCATGTCCCACAGTTAGAAAAAACATTATTTTTCAATCTAGTATGCACACACATACACACACATTTTCTTTCTTTTTTTTTTTAAATTTTATTTTATTAAATTTATTGGGGTGACAATTGTTAGTAAAATTACATAGATTTCAGGTGTACAATTCTGTATTACATCATCTATAAATCCCATTGTGTGTTCATCACCCAGAGTCAGTTCTCCTTCCATCACCATATATTCGATCCCCCTTACCCTCATCTCCCACCCCCCATCCCCCGCCCCCCTTACCCTCTGGCAACCACTAAACTATTGTCTGTGTCTATGAGTTTCTGTTTCTCATTTGTTTGTCTTGTTCTTTTGTTGTTTTTGGTTTATATATCACATATCAGTGAAATCACATGGTTCTCTGCTTTTTCTGTCTGACTTGTTTCGCTCAGCATTACTCTCTCAAGATCCATCCATGTTGTCACAAATGTTCCTATATCATCTTTTCTTACTGCCGAATAGTATTCCATTGACATACACACACATTTTCAAAAAACAATGTTTCAAGAAACATGAAACATACCCTACAATTTTATTTTATTTTTTCCTGTTTTTATGTTTTTGTTTATTTTGTTCTTTACATTCCACATATAAGTAAACCATATGGTATTTCTTTTTCTCTGTCTGACTAATTTCACTTAGCATAATACCCTCTAGGTCCATCCATGGTGTTGTAAATGGTAAGATTTCATTCTGTATTATGGCTAAGTAATATTCCATTCTACATCATCTTTATACAATCGTATATTGATGGGCATTTAGGTTCCTTCCATGTCTTGTCTATTGCAAGAAACACTGCAGTGAACACAGGAGTGCATATAACTTTTTGAAATAATGTTTTAGATTTCTTTGGATAAATATCCAGAAGTGGAATTGCTGGATCATAAGGTAGTTCTGTTTTTCCAGTTTTTTGAGGAAACTCCAAACTGTCTTCCATAATGGCTGCACCAATCTGCAATCCCACCAACAGCACACAAGGGTTCTCTTTGCTCCACATCCTCACCAACATTTGGTGATTTATTGATTTATTGACGATCGCCATTCTGACAGGTGTGAGGTGTTCCTCATTGTAGTTTTAATTTTGCATTTCTCTGATGATTAGTGATGTTGAGCATTTTTTCATGTCTATTGGCCATCTGTATGTCCTCTTTGGAGAAATGTCTATATAGGTCCTCTGCCCTTTTTTCAATTGGATTATTTTTTCTTTTGTTGTTGAGTTTTGTTGTTCTTACATAATATATGGAGTAAGAAGATGTTCCAGTTTCTTTTCTTTTTGTTTTTTTTTTTTTTTTGCATATATCTGTCCAGTTTTTCCAACACCATTTATTAAATAGACTGTAATTGCCCCATTGTATATTCTTGCCTCCTTTGTCATAGATCAAGTGACCATATAGGTGTGGGTTTATTTCTGGGCTTTATTCTGTTCCATTGATCATATATGTCTGCTTTTATGCCAGTGCCATGCTGTTTTGATTGCTATAGTCTTGTAGTGTAGTTTGATATCAGGTAGTGTGATACCTCCAATTTGATTCTTCTTGATTCTTCTTTCCTCTTCTTCCTCTTGCTGTAAATATTTGGGGTCTCTTGTGGTTTCATATAAATTTGAGAATTATTTGTTCTAGTTCTGTTGTAAATTCCATTGGTATTTTGATAGGGATTTCACTGACTCCATAGATTACTTTGGATAGTATGGAGATATTCACTATGTCAATTCTTCCTATCCATGAGCACAATATATGCTTCCATTTATTTATATCTTCAACTTCTTTCTTCAGTGTGTTTCAATTTTCTGAGTACAGGTCTTTTTATCTGCTTGGTTAAATTTATTCCTAGTTATTTTATTTTATTTTATGCAGTTGTAAATGGGATTGTTTTCTTAATTTCTCTTTCTGATAATTCATTATTGGTGTATAAAAATGCAACTGATTTCTGTGGCATTTCTCAATTTAAATTTATATATATGTATATTAATTTAAATTTAAATTAATGCATATTAATTTAAATTGAGAAATGCCACAGAAATCAGTTGCATATATATATATATATATATATATATATATATATATATATATATATGTATATATATATTTTTTTATCAACTAAAGGCTCAGTCTGTCCATATCCTGAGCAGTGTAGTCAATACACTGGCAATCTCACACACAACAGCTAATAGGCTCTGAAATTAGTCTTGCTGATGACATGGTATTTATTGTGCAGGAAAGCACTGGTTACCTGTAAGTCCTTCTCTCCTTCATCACTGCCCCTCCCACTGCCCTGTTGCTATATCTGTATAACTAGAGTTCGTCTTGCCTTGATAACCTTGTTCTTGTATGCTAAAATTCTGGCATTACGCCAAACAAAAGCAAGCTGGTTGGAGCCTTGACACTCAAGCTTCCTTTTTCCATTCTCCCCAAAATTCTGTTCCTTCGTCAGTGGCACTATTCTAAACAGGCTGGTTCACTATTATCTGTCTGATTGTAAGCATTACGTGTCATCTATTTTCTCACTGTACCATATCTCACTCATCTTGATGGGCCTCCTCAGTTACCCAGGCCTGCCAGAACTGAGAGAGTTACGCATGACCCCTTAGAAACAGCAAAACTCTAAAGTGCCATATTTTTCTGCCAAACAACGGCCTCCTTAGTCTAGTTACCTCCATCAGTTCTTTTGCTATTCAATCTCATCTGTTTCAGTGTCTCTTTTTCCTCCTTCTGTTAATATTGCTCCGAAAGCTAATCTTTTCTCTGCTGGACATGATGAAAGCATTTCAGTTTTCCATTTCAATCACACTCCTTAGAGCTCATAAATCTTACACCCTTTGAGAGTAGGATAAGCAGTTTCCAAGCATACAAAATCTTACTTAGGCATGCTTTTCTGAATGTGTATCTTTTTTGTTTGTTTGTTTTCATTCTGAACAACTGGAAGTTTATACAAAGCTAAATAGCTATCAATAGACAGTGTAAGACTATTTCATATGCTAGGATTTATTTTAATCAAAATAAACATTGATTAAAAGGACTTCCAAGCTGCTCTACAACACACAGACGCTTTATACTTGTCAATTTCTCAACATCTTCTTGAGCTGCTATTTCAGTGAAGAAGAAAAATAACAGCCTTTCCAGAAGTTTCACACAGATCAAAAACAAGTGATAAAGAAGTGTAGATATTCTCTTGCCTGTAACACCTACTGGCTCCACATATTTTTTCCTTTTGAAAGGAAAATCCCCTTATGGTATATCAATAATATAGAATACTTTTTTGTGTTTAAGATGTATTTTACATATTAGGAATTAATTTGTTGATGCATCAATATAAATAAAAATTTTGAACAGGAAAACATTTAAGGGAAAAAAACAATAAATGAATGCTTTTTATTTGTATATGAATGTCCATATAAATATATGTATATGAATGTACCAAATAAATATTTGTATAATTTAAAAATAATCCTGTTTAAATTCTCTTTTCTTGGTCTTCCTTTCATATTTGTCAAACTTCAACAAATTAGGGAAATAATGTTTAAGGTTGTTTAGAGCCCTGAAATTCTATATAGTTCTATGAAATCTATGTATAGATCTCATACACTTAATTCAGTAAGTATGCCTCAAAAGATAGTGTCTTGTAAAATGATTAATTGCTCTCATAAATGCATTCCATTTTAAAACTGTTTTTTCTTAAAAATCAGTATAACATAAAACCCTCATAACTTTTTGAATCAAATAAAACATATAATTATTTTTAAAGAAAGTAAAATTGTTTGAAAGTTAACATACTTCCAAAATGCTGAGGACACCTCAAATGTATTTTTTAATGGAAAATTTCCAAAAGTAATTGATCTGTATAGTGAGTGGTGTGGAATGGAAATTAGATATTCTTAAATTTAAGTGTTTAAATCTGAATTCTACTTAGTTTAAACTTGAAGTTAAGATGCATAAACCATATTTATTCCTTAATCTATTATTTATTACCATTACAACTAGGTCACCCAGATATTTTATTCCTCTTTAGTTCATATCTAAATGTCAAATAAGAAAATTCATTGTTAATATAATTATCTGTAACTTGGATCTACAACAATCTAAAATTAAGTTTTAAGCAGCAAAAGCAAAAATAAATAGGTGGGGCTGCATCTGCACAGCAAAGGAAACTATCAACCAAGTAAAACGCCAACCTATTGAATGAGAGATCCGCAAATCATATAGCTAATAAGGGATCAATACACAAGTAACTCATAGAGCTCAATAACAACAATAAAAAAATCTGATTAAAAATAGATCTGGGGGGCCGGCAGTTAGAGCTCCATGCTCCTAACTCCGAAGGCTGCCGGTTGGATTCCCACGTGGGCCAGTGGGCTCTCAACCACAAGGTTGCCAGTTCAACTCCTCGAGTCCCGCAAGGGATGGTGGGCAGCGCCCCCTGCAACTAAGATTGAACACGGCACTTTGATCTGAGCTGCCGCTGAGCTCTCAGATGGCTCAGTTGGTTGGAGCGCATCCTCTCAACCACAAGGTTGCTGTTTTCCGCTCCCGCTAGGGATGGTGGGCTGCGCCCCCTGCAACTAGCAAGGACAACTAGACCTGGAGCTGAGCTGTGCCCTCTACAATTAAGACTGAAAGGACAACAACTTGACTTGGAAAAAAGTCCTGGAAGTACACACTGTTCCCCAATAAAGTCCTGTTGAAAAAAAAAAAAGATCTAGATAGACATTTTTCCAAATAAGTCATAAAGATGACCAGTAGGCATATGAAAAAATGCTCAACATCAGAAATCATCAGGAAAATGCAAACGAATGCTGCAATGAGATATCACCTCACACCTGTCAAAATGTCGATTATCAGAAAGACAAGACATAGCAACTGTTGGAGAGGATATAAAGAAAAAGGAACCCTTGTATACTCTTGGTGGGAATGTAAATTTATGCAACCACTATGGAAAACAGTATGAAGAGTCCTCAAAAAATTAAAAAGAGATTTACCACGTATTCCAATAATCTACATCTGTGTATTTATCTAAAGAAAACAAAAACAGTAATTCAAAAAGATATATACACCCCCATGGTCATTGCAGCATTATTTACAATAGTCAAGATATGGAAACAACTTAATTGTCCATCTTAGGATGAATGGATGAAGAAAATGAGATACACACACACACACACACACACACACACACACACTGGAATATTATTTAGCCATAAAAAAGAAAAAATCTTGCCATCTGTGACAACATAGGTGGAACATGAGGGTCTTATGCTACATGAAATAATTCAGATAGAGAAAGACAAATATTGTATGATCTTACTTACATGTGAAATCTAAAAGAGCAAACAAAGGAAAAAATAAAACCAAGTTCATGGATATAGAGTATAAACAGATGGGGGTTGCCTGAGGTGAAGGTTAGGGGGCAAAATGGGTGAAGGTGGTCAAAAGGTACACATTTGCAATTACAAAATGAAAAAGTCATGGGGGTGTAACATACAGCATGGTGATTATAGTTAATAATATTGAATTACATATTTGAAAGTAGCTAGGAAAATGGATCTTGAGAATTTTCATAATGAGAAAAATATTTTGTAACTATGTGTGGTAACAGATGTTTGCTGGATTTATATTGGTGATTACTTTGCAATATTACAAATTTTGATTCATTACATTGTACACCTGAAACTTATACAATGTTATGTCAATTATACCAAAAAAAATAAATAAATAAGCAATACTTTTGCACTCCCCCACCACCTTATCTGTAGTTTTAGTTACAAAGTTTATGGCTACCCACAATCAACTATGGTCTGAGAATGTTAAATGGAAAATTCCAGAAATAAACAATTCGTAAGTTTTAAATTGTGTGCCATTCTGAGTAAGTGGGATGAAATCTCATGCCATCTGGCTCGGTTCGGCCTGGGATGTGAATCATCCCTTCGTCCAGCGTATGTGCGCTGTGTACCTGCCCTGCTTCTTAGCAGCCATCTAGGTTATTAGAGTGACTGTCCTGGTGTTGTAGCTTATGTTCAAGTAATGCATATTTCACTTACTAACGGCTCTACAGCACAACAGTGGTGATACTAACAATTTGGATATATCGAAGGGATGTTGTACAGAAGAAAAAGTATTTGAGGTTTCTAAGATCTGTCATAAGAATGAATCTTCGTAAAATTGTGAACAAGAAAAAAAAATTCTGGTTTTGCACCTCAAACTGCATAAGTTATGGCCACAATGCAAGTAAATACTCAGTTAAGATGGGGAAAACAAAACAAAACAAAACAAAACATTAAATTTTTGAGTGGAAGACATGAACAGAAAATGTGTTCCAAGTGATGGCAACATGTTGTGCCAGGAAGCAAGGGATTTCCTGAAATGAGTGACAGCAAGCCATTTATTGCAAGTAAGGAATAGGTTTGGACTAAAAATTGTAAAAACTACCTGAGAGAAAGCGAGAAAACCACATTCATGTAAAATTTTTATTACATATGTTGTTATAATTACTTTATTACATTTTTGTTGTTAATCTCTTACTGTGCCTAATTTATACATTAAATGTGATTAGAAGTGTGATGTATAGGAAAAAACATAGTTTATAGAAGGTCAGTACTATCCGCCGTTTCAGGCATCCACAGGGAGTCTCGTAAGTATCCTCCATGAATAAGGGAGACTATTGTAAGAGCAGGGTGCTGTACTGTTTGCACACCTTACTATAAGCATTTGTTTAGGATACAATACATCAAGTGCAATGTAATAAAAAGTTTTAGAGAAATGCAGACAATAACATACAATAAAAAAGTTCAAAATTGTTTTAGCTGAAGAGGGGCCAGGTGTGGCTAGGGGTATATGCAACTTGGAATAAACAGCCAACAATCGGGTTTTGGTAACATCCCTCATTGTTCGAATGAACTCAATGAGTCTTTTAAGAAGCTGGCTTCACGTCTTCTATAATATGGGTGAACTAGACTGAAAAATCTACATAGATCCTTTCGACTTTAAAACCCTGTATTTCTTCGAGTCTAAGTCTTACCCATGCATTGGCATTGCTTTCTAAACGAAAACTCAGGGCATGTGATCTCATGATGAAATTCTGTATTCTTTCTATCTGTGAGATGTGGTCTAGATGCCAAAATGATGTATGCGAGATAAGTGGCAGCACAGTGCCCAGAGCGTGATAAGCACTCAGCAAATATTAGCTGCCCTGGTTTTTACACTCTATCTATACACAGATGGCTAGAATAACTTTGAAACGGTACATTTTGAGGAAGAGGGATGTGCCAGGGTAATTCTGGAGGAGAGGAGGCATGTAAGATAAATAAATGCAAACTTACATGTTCATTGTAACTGAAGATGTCCCCCGATCTTCACAGCTGATACCTAAGTGTCCTGGTCCTATTAGTTGTCTCTGCCTGTTATTTACTTTTTTAAGCTTATAAAGATATTTGCTGCTTAAGTACAGCTTTGCACTGAGGGAAGCACAGGACTGCTTCCCAGGCAGGCATCCTACATAATATCCCTTTGTTCTGACACACAGGAAAGACATCCGTTACGTCACCTGGGCAAAATACACGCATGAAAGTTCTTGTGCTCAACCCCGAAAAGTGATCCTCAACACAATCACTTTCTATTTAGGTGCATCCCATAATAACCGGCTGTGGGGACAGAGTCCCAGAGAGCAGTTTCCAGGCTTTCGACCGCACGTGGAAAGGTGCTGGCTTGGTTATTAGATGGCCATCAGCTGTGACTAGTTGGCCATCAGCTGTTACCAGTTAGCCATTAGCCACTGATATAACTGCCGTGGCTACGCAAGGGGTTGGTTGGTTGGCGGAGGAACAGATGGAGGATTGCGCATCGTGTGGCTCCTGCGTCCTGTGTCTCCAACCCAGTGGCCAACGAGACTATAGTGGTACGAGCCCCCTATACCGCCGTTGGTGTTCCTTTTTGGCCTCACCATGTCCTGCGTTCTGGTGCGGGGAGAGGGACAAGAGACCCTGCATGACACCTGTGTTTTTTGTTTGTTTTGTTTTTGTTTTTTTCAGACTACATGTTCCCCTCTGCACCTATCTGGTGAGTGTATACGACATGTTGCAAGTCTTCCACCTTCTCCCTTCTGATAATTATTGCTGTTGTCGTATTGTGAGAGTATGATGTAACTTTTCGATGGGGATAAATGGTAGTACAAATGGTTGAAAATGTAGCACAGTGCTACGTTTCTTGATTACTCCAAAGGACCTGTTGGTCTTATGTAACTTTTGCATTTTCATAATACATCACCTTTTCAAAAATATATCATAAAATTAAATACTATATACAGCAGTTCCTCAAATAACATCATTTCAATTCAATTTCATTTCATTATAAAGTTAATGAAATGCTGTAGGAAGTTAACTCTTGTCTATATCAATTAGCCTATGATAAAGTTGGTTTCATTAAACGTTGTTGTGCTTGAAGTTGCAGAACCTATAAATGACATTAAGTGAGGACTTACTCTAGTTTCTTACTTAGATGCATTTGTTAATGAGGCAGCACTGAAAGTGGAACAAGGTGACCAATTTTTTTAATTCCTATTTTCAAACTGGCTGAACTGTGCATGCAGTATTCAAAGTGCCTGAGGTACACATGTAGAGAAAATAATTATCATGTATGTGTGAAATTTAGGCCCATGTCAGACGTACTGATAAGAGCAAATGATTGTTTAAAATTATTTGTACTAGGTAAACTTCATTGTTTTTTAGATGTCATCAGAGTCAAATTTAATATTTAAGGAAGCTCGGCTGAGAAAATAAGGCAAGAGATATGATACTTTGTCAATATATCTATACATCAAAGGGAAGTTTTCAATAATATGGACAGCAAATAAAAATGTTTTTTAAAAGAATAAGTAGAGATGGAGATGGTAAGAGTATAGAAGAGAGATGGAGCAAGCTTCTTTAGTAATCAGAAGAAATGTGTTTCAGATCTCAAGGGCCACACTATCAGCATTAACAAGTATCATTTGTTGTCAAAATTAACCAGATAAATCATTTACCAAACACCATAAATTTTTACTCACTGAATATTTGTGTAATGGATGAATAAAATATACACATAATGAAAGTATTATGATTACTATTTTGGCCTCTAAAGTACTTGGACCACAAATACAAGGAAATTAAAGGCTTTAAAGGGGAGATACTATAGATGACAAATTACTCAAAGTTGTTTAGAAGATAAACCAAAAATGTATAACAGAGAAAATACATCTGTCATATTCCTGCAGTTAGCAAGTCATGACTGATTAATAATTTACTGACAGAAAAAAAATCCTAAATTATGATCCTCAATATTTCTGACCTCAAGAGATTTCTTTTCTGTGAAAGAAACCAAAATAGGTTCTAAAATAAATAGCATTCTAACATCTAGTATTTCTAATATTTGGGGAAAAAGTTGATTATTGTACAAGATACTATAACCTGTTATTGAAGAAGAGACTATTCTATGAAGTATTCAGATTAAATTTCCTGAAGTAAATTCCACAAATTGTGGACCCTTGCATATTTTATAATTCATTATAATCAGTATGGTGTTTTGGTTTAGTTTGGTTTGGTTTGGTTTCTGCCTTTGTGAGACTTAGGGAATGGAAGGAAAAAAAACTCCCCCTTCCCTCCTACCTCCAGATTCTTTTTTGTTAACACATTGCATACAGCGGGGTTTAACTCCCTCATACCCCTCTGTTCCGGCAGGTTTTTAAAAGAAACTACTTTAAAATGCACTCTTTAAAGCATAAATGCTTCTATGTCATTTATTATTTTTCTATGGCATTTTTTAGGATTTACTCACCTATGATGTTAGTAATCCCTCCTGGTGTGATACTGCAGAAAGCAGCTTCCTTTGTTATTAACGAAACACAAATAATTCAATAAAATGTGCAAAGTAAAAAGAGTCAACAGTAAAAACGAGAATTCTCGTTATCCGTCCTTAACGCATGGCTCAGAAAAAAAACGAAGATTCTCGTGATCCGTATGCAAAGTGTTAATCAGTCACTCTCGGTGTAGACAATTACTCATACCCTGGAATGATCTGAAACCACAAGGCTATCAAATTCACATGCTATGCTGAAGTCCACAAATGCTTAGGTTTCCCATCTTGCTCTATACTTCTCTGGGTCTGCAGGGTCCAATATAAATTCCCTGTGAGCCACATATGTAATGTTCAATTCTATTAGCCTCATTAAAAATAAAATAGACTTTGTTTTTTTAGAATAGATTTAGATATATAGAAAATTTGATATGATAGTGCAGAGACAAAGAAGTCAGCTGAGATTCTGTTAAAGATTATATTAAATCTATAGATTAATTTAGAGGTATTGCTTTCTTAACAATACTAAATACTCCAATCCATGATATAGAATAATGTTCTGTTTATTTTGAAAATCTTTCATTTCTTTCAACATTGTTTTTTTCAGTTCTCATAGAATATGTTTTGCACTTCCTTTGTTGAATTTATTCCTGTGTAGTTTAATCTTTTTGGTGCTATTATAAGGAGAAATGTTGTCCTAATTACCTTTTAGGAATGGTAATCGCAAGTGTATAAATATACCATTGATTTCTGCATATTGATAATATTTTCTCCAATCTTGCTGAATTTGTTTCTTAATTCTAATGTGTATGTGTGTGTGTTTAAGTGAATTCCTTAGAATTTTCTATATATTTATAGGATTCTGTTATCTGCAAATATAGTTTTATCTGTTTTTCAAATGTGGATGCCTTTTATTTCTTTTCCTGCCTAATTGCCCTGGCTAGAAACTCTATCAGTTAGTTAGGGTTATCTGTTTATCCAGAGACATGGAACCAGTGGAAAAACAAAATTTGTGGGTGTATGAGAGAGGGAGGGAGGAAGGGAAGGAGCTAGAGGGAGAGAGGGAGAGAGGGAGAGAGGGAGAGAGGGAGAGAGGGAGAGAGGGAGAGAGAGAGAGAGAGAGAGAGAGAGAGAGAGAGGAAGAGGGAGGGAGGGAGGGAGAGACAGACAGAGGGAGGGAGGGAGGGAGGGAGGGAGAGAGTGTGTGTGTGTAGAGATTATTTCAAGGAATTGGCTTATGTGATTACGGAGGCTGGAAAGTTTGAAGTCTGTATGGCATGTCAGCAAGCTGGAAACTCTCAAGTAGGAGCTGATGTCATCTTGAGGCAGAATTTCTTCTTTCTTGAGGAATCCTCAGTGTTGGCCCTTTCAACTGATTGGATGAAATCCATGCACATTACAGAGAGTAACCTCTGTCCTGAAAGTCTGCTGATTATGGACTAACCACATCTCCCAAATACTTGTACAGTAAAGCATAAATTAGTGTTTGATCAAATAACTGGTTGCTATGGCCTAGCCAAGTTGGCACATTAAGATAATTCCCATGTTCCATTCCTTGTCACCTTGACATGCACAACTCCTTAAAGCATGATTAGTCTCCAAGTAATGACAATTGCAAAACATATATCCACTTAACATGATGCAATTACCCTGCATACAACCAAAAATATATTAACCCTTTATTTCCCCAGAAGAGAATACAAAGTCCTTGGATGACGTTCCCTCTTCTCGATATTCTATACCTTAACATTAAGATGTTATCAATAGACAATTGGATAAACAAATTGTGGTACATTTATACAATGGAGTATTACGCTGCCATAAAAAAGAGTGCAACAACATTGATGGACCTAGAAAATATGCTCAGTGAAATAAGTCAGACTGAGAAAGACAAATACCATATGATCTCACTTATATGTGGAATCTAAAGAACAAAAAAAAATGAGCAAACAAAAATATACACTAAGATACAGAGAAGAAACTGAAGATTGCTAGATGGGAAGGGGGTTAGGGGTATAAAGAGAAGGTGAAGGGATTAGAAAGTACAAATTGGTAGTCACAAAATAGTCATGGGGATGTGAAATACAGTGTGGGGAACATAATCAATAATGTACAGATTATGTAGGGTGCCAGGTGAATACTGAGCTTATTGGGGGATCACTTCATAGATTGTGTAGATCCCTGACCACTGTGCTGTACGCCTGAAGCTGAAATAGAATAATGTTGAATGTCAACTATAATTGACTATATTCCCTATGTTGTACTTCACATCCCATCATGGTATTTTAACAACTATATACGATGCCAGAGGGGTAGTAGACTTGGAGGGGGTTTATCACGTTGAGGGGTATAAATGTCTAATCATTATGTTGTTTTGTACACCTGAAACTAATATAAAAAATGGAATAAGTAAAACAATTAAAAATTGACATATTACTATTATTAATACATCACATGTTATGTAATAAAAGGATAAAAGAGGAAAGGAAACAAATCTAATGTATATCAGATACACACACAAACAATCATAACAAAATACAGAAGAAATACTCAGAATATTTGTAGTCCTATTTCATGCAACTGCTCATGTGCTCATAGATAGGATTTCTGACTACCTTTTCCCACTACCCATTTTATATTCCCTTTTCTCTCAGCAAGCACTTCAGCTAGTTGTGAATCTTTACCTGATGGAGAGACCCACAACTTTACTCCTGAAGTGTCTGGACCATTAGTAATTCTGTCTGAATTGAGTTGGTATAATTCTCCATCGGCAGTACTAAGAGCACCCCAAGCAATCTCCTGTATTCCAGACCTACTCTTCCTTACTTCCATTATCTAGTAGCAGTTCCGTTTCCCCTTGGTAATTGGAATCAATTACCCTGAGTAACTCCCTTTTCTGCCTGTTCATGCAGGAAAATGAGGAGCCCAAAAGGGGTTGGGTGGCAATCTTAACTGCCAGTTCAAACAAAGCATTATTGTGTCACCTGGTGGAAGCAGTCTTCCCTTTGGAACTAATATCTGTAGACCAGCTAAGCATAAGATCACAATGACAGGAAGCAAATACTTTGTTAGTGGACCTCTGGGGGTAACAGTGAGTGGTGCCCCACTCATTTCTACCACTTGAAACTGGACTCGTAAATCCTGGCTATGGGAGAAATGGCACCGCATCTTGGACACTGATTGAAAGCATACTAGCCCTCTGGGGAACCCTGCCACCTAGCTGGGACTGCAGCTGCATGTTAAAAGGCCATCTGCCACTGGATCTGCTGGATCCTGCGGACTGAGTAGAAGAGCAGCTTGCATAGCCACCTGGATCTGTTATGGATCTTGTCCTGGATCCACTTAGACTTAGCAGCTTTTTAAGTCACTTAGCAATGGGCCAGAGTAGCACCCCTAAAAGAGGGATGTGTTGCCTCCAAAATCCAGAGAGGCCCCTGGGTGTTGTGCCGCTTTTTGGGTTGTAGGAGAGGCCAGATGCAACAGTTTATCCTTCACTTCAGAAGGGATATCTCAACATTTCCACACCACTGGAGCCCTAGAAATTACACTGAGGTATAAGGCCCAGAATTTTGTCAGATTTATTTCTCAATCTCTAACATGCAAATGTATTACCAATAAGTCTAGACTGGTGGCGACTTCTCAGTCACTGGGTCTAGTCAGCGTAACGTCCTCAGTGTAATGGACCAATGTGATATCTTGTGGAAGGGAAGAGTGAGTAAGTTCTCTATGGAGTAAATTATGACATTTGGTGAAAGAGCTGATATACTCCTTGTTTCTGATCTTAGGAGGAAACCATCCAGTCTTTCACCATCAATTTGATGTTAGCTGTGGGTTTTCCTAGATGTCATTTATCAACTGGAGGAATTTCCCTTCTATTACTAGTTTGTTGAGTATTTTCTCGTGAAAGGATTTGGATTTTGTAATTTTTTTCCCTTTGTGACTATGGAGATGATCATATGATTTTTAAAATTTTTATTATTATGATGTGTTATGTTAATTGATTTATAAATTAATGTAACACATTAATTACATAAATATGTTACATTTTGGAGGCAGGATAAATTACAACCTTTCATTACTGAGATAAATCCCATTTGGTGTAATTTATTTTATATTTTGCTTGATTTGGTTTGCTAGTATGTTTTGAGGATATTTGTATCCACGTTAATAAGAAATATTAGTCTGTGGTTTTCTTGTGATGTCTTTTTCTGGTTTAGTATCAGGGTGATATTGGCCTCAAAATGATTTCTGAATAATTGTTTTTCTTTCTATTAGATAAGTAGCAGTATCCCTTCTTTTTTTCATGATTCTAGCAATTCTGTGTCTCTTCTTTTTCTTGGTCAATCTGGCTAAATGTGTGTTAATCATGTTGATATTTTCAAAGAACAAACCTTTGAGTTCATTCATTCCCTCTATGGTTTTTCTATTTTTTTAATTCATTAATATTTGCCTTGATTTTTATTATTGTCTTCTTTTTGCTTCCTTGAGGTTCAGTTTATTATTTTCCAGTGTCTTAAGGTACCAGGTTAGGTTATTGATTTGAGATCATTATTTTTTCTGAAATACTAGCATTTAAAAGTATAACTTACCTCTGTTGGAATTTGTCTGATGTTGTCTCATGTTCAGTCTGTGGTTGCGATTTCTGGGAGGAAGACACATAGGTAAGGGGGTATTCTTATTATACATACATGGTACATACTATCAACATTGTTTATCACTGTTGATATTGACCTTGATCACCTGACTGGGGTAATGTTCTTTGGGGTTTTCTATTGTAAATTACTATTTCCTCCCCTGCCCCCGTTTTTATGCTGTGCTCTATGGAAGGCTGTCACTCTGCACAAACCATTCTTAGGGAGTAGGGGTTATGCTTCACCTCCCTGAGGCTGTTGTATCAACATAATTTACTCGGAATTCTTCTATAAGGAAGATTTGTTTCTTTCCTCCATATATGTATTTTTTCAATCATTTACTTATATTAGTGTGGATTCATGGATGCTTATTATACTTGATATAATCCAATACTAAGTTATTTATTTTGTTGCTCAAATTGGTCAAGCTTTGGCCATTGGGAGCTCTTTCAATTGGCTCCCGTGCCCCTTTAATATACTTTCCTCAATATGGGCTTTTGTGTTCCTGAGCACTTTCCATTTCCTGTCAGTACAACATGCTCCAGGGTCATCGTGCATGTTCCCTGCCCCTGTTCTAGAATCAGCATTTCTATAAGGATCACTGGTCCTTTTATTGAAAAATGGTGTTAGAAACCAGGATCTGGGCACCAGTTGTGCTCATGCCATTAGGGTGCCACTTCTGCTAAGCCCTCAGCTAAACAGGAGAGGAAATACATGTGTGTATACTAACCTGTGTATATAAATATATCTATAAAAACATATGTAACTACTGTACCTGTATTAAGCTAAACATGAGTTCATACTATCTCCAATTCTATTCGATAATCCGAATGGATTTTTGCAGACTCCCTGATTATTTATCTGTAAATTCATGGTTCAACAGTGAGAAATCTGCATGTAAGCACTGTATTCTAGTTGCTAAAGTTGGTTCCTCCAGGGGTACAAGTTAACTATTCTGAAACTACTATACAGATATATTCAAATTCCAATTAAGTAAATAAATAGCTATTCTTAACCCTCTATTTATTTGAAAATGCACCACTTCTAGAATCCTTATTCTTGATGATTGGAAAAGCCTTATTTACCTTCATCCTATAAGGATACCATTTTAGGAAGTAGAAAATATCTGAACTTAGGAACCAGACCCAGCTATGAATGTCTGTGTTAGCACTTTCTAGCTAACTATTTAATTTCTATGGACCTCAATTTCCTAATCTTTCAAATGGGCATAATAATAAGATGAATCGTTATAAAAATTAGATATGATAAGGTATAGCAAAACAGTAAGCATATAATAGCTGCTCAATAAATATCACTTACCCTCTTTCCTATCTGTTTGTATTTTTCTCTACTCTGTCACTCTAATGATTCCCTCATTTACATGTCAAGTAAATTTTGCCCAGGTCAATTCTTTACTATGTGTCCAGACTGATCTTCAGGCCTGTATAACCACACCTATACCTTTTGATGAGATAAATCGTCACAAAAATTTAACTCCATTTACATACCTGTCCTATTCAAAAGAAATAGTATCTACCCACCCCCAACAAAAACACTAATACCTGCAGTTGAGAATAAAATGATCATGACATTTCACAATATAGCCCCTTTCCAAATTCTCCATTTTTACAACTTATACCATAGGCCCAAATTTAAAAAGAATGTCCAGAATGGTCTTGTATTGTATTACTTGAATTTCTTCTTAGATGTTGATTTACTCTAACTGAAATACTCTTTCTATTGCAACCTAACTATTTCTCTCATTTCAGAAAGTTTATTTATTTAGAATTGCACATTGTAATTCCTTTTCATTAAACCATAAATAAAAATGACACTCTGCCAAATTCTCCACACATTTTAGATAAAGTGTTCCTATTAGAATGATAATTTCTCTTGAAATAAACATGACCATTTTCTTTCTGCCAGTTAGATCATCTTTGATTTTTTTATTTGAGAAAATTTGACCCTTTATTGCTTACTTCTTTACCTTGTTTGACTGCCTGTATTCATATGAGCTGAGATTTCTTGGATCAACTAAATATATGACTGTGTGCAGCTCTCATAGATGTGTAAATCACAAATTGTGCATTACAGGACGTTGATGATATGAAAATACCACCTTCACACAGAGATAAGCTCAGTGCACATTCATAGAACAAACACTGAGGTTTCAGTTTGAATTGAGTTTTGACTGAATTGAAGGTCATTACAATATAACGTGCATCTTCACTACATTTTGAATATTAATGAAGTTGAAAGGAATTAACAGAGAAGGAAATTTGAAGCGCAGATACCAGTGTAGTAGCATACTGCATTTTAGTTCAGTGTGTACATTATGTTTTTGGTGTCACATTTTCACAATTTGAAAAGTTAAAATATTTATATCTATATCCACAGAGAGATATGAATATCTGCATTCAAAGTGAGTTCAAATGACTATCAAAGCTGGATTCTGGTACCATAAAGAATGCGTGTGATTCATGTTTTTGTGGAAACATTTAATGCAAAATTTCACATAAACACACTTTAACTGAACAATCAAAAGCTATTTGAAAAAGGATTCTTGAAAAAGTGAGGGATGATCTCTTATGTTTATAAATTGTGTTGTTTCTAAGGTCTATAGAAATGTCATACTTTGCATTTCCTTGAGTTAATCTCTATCTCAACTCTACCAATATGTAATATATACTATAAATATATATGTATGTGTCTCTGTAATATCTCTTCTTATAATTATTTTACATTATTTAAGTTTTGGCTGAAAGATCTCTGTATCCATGAAACTTTCTCAGATCAAATCAGTATAACTGAAACCTAAATAATCAAGTAGTAAGCGAGTAAATAAAATGTGTAAGCAGATACTGTCAAAAATGTTATAAATACGAATCTTATATTCTAGAAACTTGTACTAGGAAACAAAAGCTTTTGAGTCTCTCATTTAAAGGACCTTATTAATTTATTCCATATTGAAGTTCTCTAACTGTAGAGAACCTGAAAAAGTCCACCAAAAAACTATAAGAACTCATAAATGAATTCAGTGAAGTAGCAGGATACAAAATTAATCTTCAGAAATTGGTTGCATTTTTATATATGAATAACAAATTATCAGAAGGAGAAATTAAGAAAATGATCCCATTTACAATTGCATAAAATAAATAATAAAATAAAATATCTAGGAAAAATTTAACCAAGGAGGTAAAAGACCTGTACTCAGAAAATTATAACACATTGATGAAAGAAATGGAAGAATATACAAATAAATGGAAGCATAGAATGTGCTCATAGGTAAGAACTGACATTGTTAAAAGGTCCATACTTCTCAAAGTGATCTATAAATTCCATGCAATCCCTATCAAAATACCAATGGCATCTTTCACAGAAGTAGAACACATAATCCTAAAATTTACATAGAGACACAAAAGACCCCGAATAGCCACAGCAAACTTGAGAAACAACAAAGTTAAAGGTATCACAATACCTGATATCAAACTATACTAAAAGTCCATAGGGATCAAAACATCAGGGTACTGGCATAAAAACACACACAGACTAAAGGAACAGAATAGAGAGCCCAGAAATAAACCATGACTATATGGTCAATTAATCTATGACAAAGGAGGCAAAAACATACAATGGGGTAAAGACAGTCTTGTCAATACATGGTATTAGGAAAACTGGACAGATAGATATGTGAAAAAAGATGAAACCAGACCACCTTCTTACACCATCTACAAGAATAAACTCAAAATGGGTTAAAGACTTAAATGTAAAACCCGAAACCATAAAACTCCTAAAAGAGAATATAGATAGTAAACTCTCTGACATTGATCTTAGTAATACTTTGTTTTGGGTTTTTTTTTCTGATATATCTCCTGGAGCAAGGGAAACAAAAGAAAAGAAATAAACAAATAGGGCTATATCAAACTAAAAACTTTTGCATGGCAAAGAAAACCATCAAAAAAACAAAACAAAACAAAACAAAACAACAAGAAAAAGAAAAGACAACCTACTGAAAGCAGAAGATACTTGCCAATGATGCATCCAATAAGGGATTAATATCGAAAATTTATAAAGAACTCATGCAACTCAACACCAAAAAACAAAGAAACAAAGAAACAAACAATGCAATTAAAAAATGGGCAGAGGACCTAAACAGACATTTCTTCAAAGAGGACATACAGATGGCCAATAGACATATGAAAAGATGTACAACATCAGTAACCATCAGAGAAATGCTAATTAAAACCACAGTGAGATATCACCTCATACCTGTCAGAATGGCCATCATCCATAAATCAACAAACACCTGTTGGTGAGGTTGTGACGAAAAGGGCACCCTCCTGTACCCTCCGGTGGGATAGCAACTTCGTGTACCCACTATGGAAAAGATTTTGGAAGTTCCTCAAAAAAAACTGAAATACAATGACCTTATGTTCCAGCAATTCCATTTTTCGGTATTTATCTGAAGAAATCCAAAACAATAATATATGCACTCCTATGTTCAACGGCAGTGCAATTACAACAGTCAAGATATGGAAGCAACTAAGTGCCCATCAATAGTCGATTGGGTAAGGAAGATGTGGTACGTGTATACAATGGAATATTACTTGGCCATAAAACTGAATGAAATCTTACCATTTGCAACAACATGGATGGATGTGGGAGGTACTAAGTGAAATAAGTCAGAGAAAGACAACTATCATGATCTCATATGTGGAATCTAAAGAACAGAATAAATGAACGAACAAAATGAAACAGACTCATAGATACAGAGAAAAAATTGATAGTTGCCTGATGGGAGGGGATTGAGGGGATGGGTGAAAAAGGTGAAGGGATTAAAAAGTGCATATTGGTAGTTAGAAAATAGTCAAGGGAATGTAAGTACAGCATAGAGAATATAGTTAATAATATTGTAATAACTATGTATAGTGCCTGGTGGGTGCTAACCTAATTGGGGAATCAGTTTGTAAATTATATAACTGTCTAACCACTATGCTGTGAATATCAACTGTAGTTGGAAAAAAAATGAAGTATCTCAAACTGAGCTCGTATAATCTCTAAATACAAATATGAATCACCTTT
The DNA here is from genome assembly GCF_057876585.1 of Rhinolophus sinicus. Taxonomy (NCBI): domain Eukaryota; kingdom Metazoa; phylum Chordata; class Mammalia; order Chiroptera; family Rhinolophidae; genus Rhinolophus; species Rhinolophus sinicus. The sequence continues at coordinate 142,351,596 of NC_142501.1, forward strand.
CTTTATCACCTACTGACCGATCGCTCACACACTGCCCTAAACTTACCCACTAAACTATGGCTTGACCAAACGTCAATCCAGCTTCTCTCCTCTCCACAGGCCTCTCTAAACGTTGTCTGGCCTCTAAATCTGAGCCAGCACTAAAGCACTAGGTGCATATTCTCCCTCCTCAGCAGCTCTTTCTGAGAATCAGCCAACCACACAGACAAATGTTTCTTGATGCATCCTGATTGCCACCTGCACACTCATACCCTCGCTCTCTTCTCTTGCAAAGTCCCTGCTGGCTGTTTTTTTTTTGTTTTTTTCTGGTTTGTTTGATTTTGAGATATTTCCAAATTACTCAGCTCAGAGCCTCCTCTGTATTGTAATACTCTTTTAAAATAAAGTCTCCACTTATCTAAGCCCACATTTATTTTTCTTTGGTAATGTATTCACCTTCTCTCTCACCAAGATAGCTAGCTAATTATCAATAAATTGTGTCCTTTGTAGAAAACTCTATATCCTATCTAGAAGTGGTTTGAAGAATTATTAGGCTTTTTTCTTTTTTTTAATTTAAGCACAAAGGATTGTAAGGCAATGAAAATATTCTGTATGATATTATAATGGTTGACTCGTGTCATTAGACATTTTTTCAAATAATCAAATGTACAGCTCCAAGAGTGAACCCTTATGTAAACTATGTTCTCTGAGTGATTATGCTGACGGTGTAGGTTCACACCCTACAACAATGCACCACTGTCAATAGAATAGTGGTAACGAGGACATAGTTTATGTGTGTGTGGGGCCAGGCAGTACACGGGAAATCTCTGTACCTTCCCCTCAACGTTGATGTGAACCTAAGACTGCTTTGAAAAAGTAAAGTCTGTTTTCTTTTTTTTTCAGTCTTTGCTCTCTTTGATTTTCAGTTTTCGAGGTTTCTATTGTGATATATTCATAAGCTCAGAGATTCTTACCTGAGCTGTGCTCAGTCACTCTTAAACACATCAGAGGCTTTCTCACGTCTGTAACAGTGATTCTGATCTCCAGCATTTTATTTTAGTTTAGTTTAGTTTTTTCTTAGTATTGCCATCTCATTGCTTATATTGACTACTTTTGTTCTTGCATGCCACCTACTTTATTGATTAGAGCCCTTAGCATATTGAACACAGTTGTTTAAATTTCTGGTGTGATAATTCCAACATCCTTCCCATGTCTGTTTCTTAAGATCACGCTGTCTCTTTAAATCATGATTTTTGTTTGTTTGTGTGTTTGTTTGTTTTGCCTTTTAGTGTGCCTTGTAGTTTTTCTTGATAACTGAACATCTTGTACTGGGTAAAAGGAACTGCTGTAAACGGGAACTGCTGTGAATAAGTCTTTCGTAACGTGATAGTAAGGTATCGGGGAAGGAAAGTATCCCACAGTCCAATGATTCAGGTCTCTGTCTTTTAATGAGCCTGTGTGTCTGGACTGCAAACTTCAGTGCTTTTCAGTCCCTCTCCCAGAGTGGGACAACATTGCTAGAGTGTGTTGGAGTTAGTCTCTGATAATACTTCAGCAGGTTAGGCTCTGGTTAACTATTTTTTTCCTGAGAGCACATCCTTTTGAGAACTCAAGCTCTGGTATATTTCAATACGGTTCTGTTTTCCCTCCCATTGCTGGAAGTATGAGGGGATTTCCCCCGTCCCCCCCCCCCCATATTTACTGTGAGAACTTGGTCGAACTTTTGGAAGTAAAACTCACAAAAATATGTGGGCCCCCATATAACTGCATCTCGCTGGAGTTTCTAATACTCACACTTGTCTTCTCTCAACCTCCAGTATTTTACCAATTATAGTTCAAATTTTCCTATTGCAGTCTTGTTTCCGCAGAGATTTCTACTTGTGAATCTCTGCTGTTAGCTGTGACCGTCTGTATTCTCCTGTCTGTCTCTCCAATTTTGGAAGCCGAAGTTTGGAGGCCTTGCTTCCTCATCTCTAATGTCATTGGTTACAGAACATGTCTTTACACTAAACTTGCCCTGTCCTTTTCTCTGACTGTATATCTCTTCCAATTGCCCATCTACTGTCCCATGCACTTACATCATTTTAAATGAACAATTTCTCCCTTATAGAGATTTGTGTTACCATCTAGTTACAAGGGCTTAGAAAACTAATTGTTGACACCTTTCTTATTCTCGTATTCAAATCAATGCTTAAGAAACTGTATTTCATTCAATGGACTTCTTCATCTGTAGTTATCAATTTCTAATTCTTTTAATCTACAGATATTTATTAAGTGCATGTTATGAGCCAGACACCATGACAAACAAGAAAAGACCACACCCTATTGTCACCAAACTAGCTGATGAAAGATGAGTGGAGGCGCTCTTACTTCTGTTCCCATTTAGTCAACTCTCCATTTATTAGGGGTTTTCATGGATCTTCAGTTACAATTCATACAGCTACTGTTTGTGCACACTTTACAAAGTATACAGCTGTATACAAATATATGTAATTAATTGTGTCACTAATTAAAAACAACAAGGAGATAAAGAGGGCAGTCATTACAACTGCTGCTTTTTATTTTGTATTTTCCTTCTCTTTCTCTTCACTTTCCCTTCTTTTGAGGTTGTACAAATTTAGGGAAAACTAAAATTTTTCTAACAGCCACTCTGGTATCTGTGATTATTGTTGCACTGCCTGATTGCACTCACTGTTGCACTCACTGATATGAGAGTGATCTTTTATGAATCACTGTGATTTAAATTGGAAATCTCCACAATTATACCCAGATGTAACATTTGAAAAAATAGATACTGAGGTTTTACAGATACCTGGTTAATTTCATGATGGTATTAATAATTAGATGATTCAGATAATTTGAAATTTGAACCCTGAGAATGAGAATTATTGGGGAGACTTCTTGGGAGACAGCTGGCCTGTCTTGGGACAATACCTGAATATCCTCTTATAGCTGAGAAGTATGTATTCCAACAACTAAGTTCTAGTAAGTTTTTTTGTTGTTGTTCTTAATTTTCTCATCAATAATAACATTTTCTTTTCTTTGTTAAGTTTCTTAGGTTAGTACAACCTGAAAAGCCTTCTTAACTAGGCTTTTACATAACTAAAATTTAGGCAAAAGTGCCCTTTTTGATTATTTGGATATAATTTGTATCCAAATTTGTATCCAACAAGCTGTAACCTGAGTAGGAAAGAGTTAAGGAAGTAAGGCCTCCCAACCCAAGACGTGGTGATGCTCTGATTGTGTGTCTTCTGTGCAGCAGGCATTTGGTAGTAGAAAGGGAGAAATTTGTTTAGCATGGAGAAAAGTTTGTGACTGTTGAGAAATAATCATTTTAGTTACATTTTGCCTGGAGTTTTTTTGTGTTTTTTTTCTTCCCCCGCCCCCACACAGAGGAATAATCCATCCCACATCCTCTGAGGGGGTTATAGTCAGTCCCACCAAAAAGAGTGGAAGGAGGAAAGTTTATGGTATCCTTTCAAAGTCCAAGAGGTTCAACCGCTCAAAACTAGACCCCCTGCAGTCACAGAAAACCCTACCATTGGATGTGCCTCCTTCCAGAAGGGCAAGGTATTGTGTATCCAAGGAGAGCCGCTGAAGAACAGAATAGCTGCCACAATAGAAACACATATTCACTGCGGAAACCCAACAGTTTAACCTGCATATCTTCTTTATAATCCACTTTTTTGTGTTCCTGGACTAGTTATTTTCACAAGGCCTAGGGGACTGGAATCTTAAAAAATAAGTTGTGATAAAAGAAAAAGATGGGGATTATTAAAAATATGGAGCACTGGTGCTATGCAGAATTTCTCGGTGTGGAGTTATGTACTCCAGAAAGATATCACTACTAACAACTCTTCATTACCAGACACGTGGGGGTGTCTTGGTATTGTCTCTTGGACACATAACAGGCCTAAGGTCTCCCAAGACACCACCAGAGTGACAGTTCCGTTTGATGCATCTTTTCACAAAGTATTGTCTGAGGAAATAAATTTTGTGAGCTACTCTGAAATAAAATCATTTTGGAGTCAAATAAGTTTGTCTCTATATCATATCCCACTAAAGACTCAAATATGTCGCACATAACGCATCAAAGTATCTGAGAAGCCATGAATTAAATATACCTGCTTAACTTTGTTTCACATCATGGAATCTCTCTTTTGTTTGAAATGAGTAATATCCTGTGGGTTTACTTTGGATAATAGGGCCTATTTCTTTCTGATGATTTTTTTTGTCAACTTAGAAAGTGCTATCTATATGCCAAGCTGCTTTCTTAGATGAGGAAGCTGGGATAACAAGATGTTATGGTTATTAAGTGTTGGAGGTAGAATTCACACTTAGGGAGACAAAGGCATTTGATCACTACAATTAAAGTTTGACCTCAAGCCTTGAATTTTTAGAAACTTGATTCTGCTTACAAGTCAAGGGATGCTTCATCTGTAGGGTTGGAGGCACATTACATAAAATCAAGAGACTGAAGTTTCAAAGCAGAATGTCTACTTTATAATTTACAAGAAATTGCCACCATAGAGATTAGAACATCAAAGTGCTTATTTATGCTTTCTTCCCTTCTAGGAAGACCTATGTGGGAAGCCAGACCACATGCAAAATGTTGCTGCGTGGAAATGAAATCAGAACAAGGAGAGTTAATCAGATCACTGTTTCTCATTCTGTGCTTCAGGGACTTATAATTGTGGGGGAAATAATGAGTGAAGTCCTTTATTACTGATACAGCGACGTTTAATTTTTTTCTCACAAAAGTTCATTGTTTTTCCCCCACAAAAACTGTCAGCAGTGGGAATATTGCACCTGAATGGAAAAACTGAAAACGTGTGCTTGCTCACCTCTAAAAGCCAATGAAAAGAAAGAGAAGTTTCATTTATTCAATGAATAAATCCACGACTAGGCCAAAGCTATTCAGAAGGTCACTAGAAAACCAGAACTCGCATAAAATTTCTGAAAGATAAAAAGCAAATGTGAATAGATTTTTGAAGAGTAAAATCACAGGAAAACAAAGTACAAAACATGAATAGGCTGCGCCTGAGGTGGTAGTGATACTCCTGATTGATCTTGGCCCGATGTAATGAACATAAACTGTTGGATGGAACTTGGGATATTTCTCAGAGGATTTCATTGCTGAGCTACAGCTTGTGTCCCCAGAGCAACTAAGCCCCTCCCCTTCCCCTGTACTCGACCCAGCAGTGGTTTGGGTGTTGTTTGGTCACAGGATAAAGCAGAAAGCCAGAAAAGAATCATGCAATCAAGGCAAGATACCAGCTAGTTATCGGTGTCCAAGAAAGACAGAATTACCTCTACTTAAGAAAATTTAACTCACATCTCAAATTCACCACAGCCCTTCCCTCTTCTGTCCGGTCAGTATGAGGGGCAAGATTTGATCATCAAAGTAGTCAGGCGTTGTTCAATGTAGACATGATCAAAGAGTCAAATGTATGAATCGCCACGAATCACTAAATATATGACGGAATTAACAACGTGAAAAAGAGTCACCAAAACAAACATAGGTACCAATAACACCTGACAAAATAGAGTAATTGAGATAAGAGGAAAAAAGCCTTAGGATAAGCATAATTAATATTTTTCAGAGAAGTTACAAAGAATTTTATGATCATAAAAGGGAACAAGGTAGAAATTTTGGACATTAAAAGTTTGTTGGAATAAAATGGAGTGGATGTAAAATAGGCATAACTACAGAGAACATTTTGTGAGCCTGGAGATTAATCTGGAAATTTTTCAAAATTTCAAGGAAAGTTTAAGAAAAGGATGGAACATATAGCACAATAAAATAAACACATAAAAGTAAAAGAGAATAAATTAATTCAGACAAAAAAAATAATTAAATGTAAGAACCAAGAGGGAAAAAAAGCTGTTTCTTTTTTTTTTTTTTTAATGAATAAAGTAGACAAGCCTCGGGAATAATTCATCAAGAAAAAGTGGGAATATGAAACTATGTTAAACATGAGAAAGAAGACCTCAATATAGATAAAGAGGAGATTAAAATGTGTGAGAAATTCTGTACAACTTTTTGTCAGTGCATTTGCAAATCTAGACAAAATGGATGACTTTGTAGAATTAAACCTTGCAGAAATGAATTCAAGAAGATGCAGAAATTGTGAATGGACCAATAACCAAATGAAGAAATAAAAAAGGTAGGTAATGATTTATTCCAAATTGATCTTTGAACTAAATACAATTCCTACCTAAATTCCAATAAGGTGTTTTAATGCAACTTGCTACACTGAATCTAAAGTTTATATGGAAGTGAAGAATTCCAGGAACAGCCTGGATGGACACTTTTTGTAAAGGATAACGAAGAAGGAAGGACTTCACTATGATGTATCAAAGCCTATTATAGTTGTAATAATCTAAACAAATTTATGTTAGTACAAGTACAGAGTTAAAAAGCAGTTCAATGTATACAGGAGAATTTTGTTTAAGATGGTATGTAAATTTAGAGGTAAAATGATGGACTAGTCAATAAATAATGTTGGAACAGCAAAGAAATAGGGTTATATGCATAGTCACATAATTTGGAATAGATTAAAGAGCTAAATGAATTTTATTTTAAAATCTCTGAAAAGGATTAGAAATACTAGGAGTTTTCTTTTTTTAATCTTTATTAAATTTATTGGGTGACATTTGTTAGTAAAATTATATCGGTTTCAAGTGTATAGTTCTGTAATACATCATCTATATATACTTTGTGTGTTCACCACCCACAGTCAGTTCTTCCATCACCACATATTTGACCCCCTTTACCCTCCTCTACCACCCCTCTCTTCCCCTCCCCCCGTAGTCTCTGGTAACCACTAAACTGTTTTGTTTATTTGTTTGTCTTGTTCATTTGTTTTAGTTTTATATCCCACTTATTGAAGTCATACAGTTCTCAACTTTTTCTGACTTAATTTGCTTAGCAAGATAATGCCAAGCTCTATCCATGTTGTCACAAATGGCAGTATTTTATCTTTTCTCGTGGCAGAATAATATTCCATTGTATACATTGTTATGTACCAATCTTCTTTATCCAATCATCTATGGAAGAACACTTTGGTTGTTTCCATGTCTTGACCATGGTGAATAATGCTGCAGTGAACATAAGGGTACAGATAAATGTTTGCAGTTTTGGGGTAGATACCCAGAAGAGGGATCGCTGGGTCGTATGGTAATTCTATTTTTAATTTTTTGAGGAAACTCCAAGCTGTGTTCCATAGTGGCTGTACCAATTTACATTCCTACCAGTAGTATATGAGGGTTCCTTTTTCTCCACAACCTCTCCAACACTAGTTACTTGTCTTGTTGATAGTAACAGGTGTGAGGTGGTATCTCACTGTGGTTTTGATTTGCATCTCTGTAATAGTTATATCTGTTGGCCATTTGTTTGTCTTATTAGAAGAAATGTCTGTTCAGGTCCTCTGCCCATTTTTTGTGGAGTTGTATGAGTTCTTTGTATATTGGATATTAGCTTCTTATCGGTTGTTTGCAAATATCTTTTCCAATTCGGTGGGTTACTTCTGTTTTGTTGATTTTTTTGTTTGTTTGTTTTGTTTCGTTTTTCTGTCTATGCAGAAGCTTTTTAGTTTGATGTAGTCTCATTCATTTATTTTTTGCTTTTACTTCCCTTGTCTTTGAGGTCAAATTCATAAAGTCCTCTCTGAACCAGAGGCCCGTAAATTTAGTAGCTATGCTTTCTTCTATACAGTGTATTGTTTCAGATCTTATATTTAGGCCTTTGATCCATTTTGAGTTAATTTTGGTGTATGGTGACAGCAGTCTAGTTTCATTCCTTTGCACGTGGCTTTCCAATTTTCCCAGCATCATTTATTGAATATGCTTTCTTTTCTCCATTGTATGTTTTTTGCTCCTTTGTTGAAAATTATTTGCCCACAGATATGTGGGTTTATTTCTGGGTTCTCAGTTCTACTCCATTGTTCTGTGGTTATGTTTTTCTGCCAATACCATGCTGTTTTGATTATTGTTGCTTTGTAGTGTAAATTGAAATCAGGGAATGTGATACTTCTGGCCTTGTTCTTTTCTCTTAGGATTTCTTTGACTATTCAGGGTCTTTTGAGATTCCATAAAAATCTGATATGTTTTTGTTGCATTAATATTCCTCAACTCACGGGTTATAGAGCTCTCAGAGTAAGGAGGAAAGCACTCAGTGTCATTGTGTGTGGCAGAGCTCTCAGAGTAAGGAGGAAAGCACTCAGTGTCATTGTGTGTGGCAGAGCAGGACAACCTGTGTATGATCCAACAGAGCACCTCCAAGTAGGAAAGTCCCCTGTTTCTATCACCCTCCAATGCTCAGGATTTCCCATTCTTTACATTTTTGTGGACATAAATATCACAGTTACCATCACCACCTTATCTCCTCCCCATAGGTGAAGCAGTCTAATGCAATCTAAAAATGCAGCTTTTTGTCTAGTTGTTTTTTGTTTTGTTTTTTTTAGCATTTCCTCCTCTAGAGTATAAGGGTCATGAGGACAGGAACCTTGTTTGATTTATTTTCTGCTGTAAACTCTCTTCCTAAAATGGTGTCTGGAACTTAGTAGTTGCTCAATAAATTTTCCTTTTGTGCTTGAGTGAATGTTTATGTTTGGTAACATTTAATGTTATAACCGCTCTTGTCAAAATTTGATAGAATCATAGAATGCTTGGGACCCTGGGACTCAACCTAATGAATCTATTTCATTCATTTTTCAAATTAGGTAGCTGTGGCCCAGAGGGAGATTGTTACTTGTGGAAAATCACATACCCATTATTAGAGCACTTAGATGAAGAATCAGATCCTACATCTGTCAGACTAAGGTATTTCTTACTTGTTTACATTTCTTCCTGTTTTTTTACACCCATTCCTTATGATTATCTTTGTGCAATCATTATTTATTATCTTGCTTTCTTAGCTATAGGAAACACTCAGTGTTTATTTTCAGTGTACATAACTCTAAGTAAAGCTGTTCTTTGATTCTGGTCAGTATTAATTCTATTGGATAATGCAAATTTGGGTCTCAAAGAATTAGAGGAAAGTTATTAATGTGCATCCCAAACAATTGTCACTGGAGAGACCTATGGTATAATCTCTTCCTTTGAACTTGCAAACAAACAGCAGTGTTAGGGCTTTTCTACTCAAGCAGTTTATCATATGATGTTTTGAGTCTTCTCTCCATTTCCTAGATTAACTGGCCTACCTCATGGCTATTTCATCATCCTGACCCAAAATAATAAAGTTAACTTATGCTCCCATTTATTTTGAGTCAAGTCCAATGGATTTCTACCCAGAGGCGGTGCTTGACACTTCAAGATACATTACTTCACTCACTTCTTCAGCGGTACCATTAGCCCTATTTTAGGTAGGAGAGACTGAGGCTCCCAAATGATGACTTGCCCACAATGGCATATTAAGAGGAAAACCAGGATTTGAAGCCAGTGTTCAGTGTTTGTTTACTGAACATGTCGTGGCCTCTCTTTCCTGTAATCTCCCATGCTTGTGGGGTGGGTGGGAAGTACAGACATCACTAATGATTTTGGTGACAACATAAATAATCAGGCTGACTCAGCTGTGAATTCACCTGCCATGATTATCAGAATAGATCCACACTCTGCTACTTTCCTCCACTTCCTTGCTAGGGATAACAATGCTTCCAAACATTTCCTAGGGTGACAATCTTAATGCAGTACCAGATAAAGGAATTTCATTGCTATTTCTTCTGTTTAAATATAACGGTTTAATCTGTGAAATGATAATAGTTTCATCTTTTCAGTGCCTTCCTGTTTAGTCTTTCAGGGTAGGACTGAAATTGACCATAAATGACATTCTGCGCTATATCCAGGCAAAAGGAATGGTGAGATGGGGCCCACTTATTCCACTAATATTTTCATTGTCGATGGAGGCATCATCATGGGCATCAGATTCTTTCATTTTCTTCCAAGAGTACAATGGAGTTTTTGCTTTGTTTTGTTTTAAAACCATGACTTTGGGATTTTTTTTATCAGTGTTAGAAGTCAGGCCTCAGAGGCAGCGTGACTTTGGCTTGGATCTTATCCCTGCGACATGTGAGCTCAGTGTACTTTAGCAAGTGAGCCTGGAGGAACATGAATTCTTTCATCTTCAAGATGGACACAACAACAATATATTTCCTATGCTTAATATCAAGATTAAATGGTTACTGCAGATAACAGTACGTGGCTCATAGTAAGCCTTGAGTGTATATACTATGTGGCGAACTTGACTCAGTGAAGAGTCTGCTGAACCTTCTTTTTTGCACAGATTATTTGAAAAATTGTAGGTGGACATCATTCAAAATTTAAAACATGACAAATCGGAACTGAAAACAAATGAAGAAACAAGCAACAGTGCAGCTTCTTCATGCTTTGCTCATCCCATCCCTGAACTCAGATACCCTCTTCTTTTTCTTTGGGAATCGTTGAATCCCTAAATGTCATTGATTGATTATAGCCTACACACATTACCTACCAAAAAAAGAAAGTGGAGAAATGGCTCAAATTAGTTAATCTTTGTTGTTTTATCTTTATAAGCATGTATAATGTCAGTTGGATAAGTTCAAAGTTGACCAATCCATAAAAATCTATGAAAAGGACATTTAGGGCTGTTCCAGGTATATTATAAAAGATAACTGTCATTTTTTCCTTCAGTGTCACTTTTTATTTCTGTTAAGAGACAGAATCCTGAGTTGGATAGGTAATGGTTCTGTCTAAAAATGGCATTTCCTTCCTGAAAGGAGTTGACTATAGACAAATGTTTATTCCTGTGTTCCCTGAACTATTCAGCAGCAGAAACATTGAGTATGAATCGATAGGATGAGGGTGAGAGTTTTAAGTGCAAATATTTATGATTTAAGAATGTGACCAAGCTATTGTTTGCTTTAAAATATATGGAAGCCTCCCCCATTTGAATGGCTTTCTGGAAGATTAGGACATGATTACATTATAACACTATTGGAGTGTTTCATCATGAACACAATGGCTGTGTGTGGGGTTGAGGGAAAGATTGTTGGCAAGTAGTTAACTAGCAACATGGATTGTGATGACCCTATAGTAAAAATGTTCCAAGACATTTTAGCTACAAGATGGAAACGTATTATTTTAAATGCTGGTGCACTCTAAACGATCCATAGTCTGAACTATTTCTGTAATATTTGTAGTTGTTCAAGTGACTTAATTAATTTGACTGATACGCTAGAATGGATCCTTGGCATTTGCTGAGGCCAAATATGCATGATAAACTTGCATATATTAAACGTGTAGAGTGTCACATGTTATCTTAATTCCTTTTGCTTGATCCTAACAACCCTGCTGACAAGCATATTCATGAGAAGTCTGGGCTCACAGGAGTCCAGCATCTTGCAATGCCCACTTAGGCCTTTGATACCAGGCGTAGAGTAGCCCAGCTCCCTGCATTCTCCAGTGAAACTTTCCTCCCTGACTTCCCAATTTAAGTGGAGAAAAGTTTAAAACATTCAGGAAAAATCTCTTATTAGGCTAGGTTTGAACCTACTGAAACCATCAATGTTATGAAGACTATTCTAATTCTCAGGGACAAGTTATTATATTGAGTAGCTATTTGTTTTTCTTTTATATATGCAGAAAATAAGAAGGAGCTCACAACCAAACTTAGTGCCAGTTAAGACCGATTTGAAAACAAGAGAAATAAAAATGTAGATGTGGATGCAGATGTGAAGCAATTAAGTATTTTCACCCGAAATAATTGGACTATTGGGATTTTAAAATACATAAAAATATAACATCTATTTAGATATATATATAACTGTAGGGTTTTGTCTTAAACTTAGAAACAGAAACTAATCCCACACCACATTTTAAACTGTAGTCTCTCTACATGTCTGTAAACATGGAATTTAAAGACTGATGCGTGAAAAATGGATTCATTTCAGCCTTCTCAATGAGCAGCATGGCTGTCTGCATATATTCTCAGTATTGATTTTGAAGGATAGCTATGCTTTCATCCAGATTATCTATTTCATTGTCCCAACCATCTTATTTTGATGACCTTCTGTCTAAAATACTACTTATTATTAAAGAATTACCTCTGAATATTTTTTTGCAGCAATGCTTTGTAAGATTCCAGTGTCTTACAGATCACATTTATTTTGATATGTTAGACAGAGTATGTGATTAGAATTAAATGTTAAAAATACAAATTATAAAGAATGTTAATTTATTTTGTTCTGAACACCTATTAACTGGAGAAGTCTCTCTCTCTTTTTTAATCTATTTTGAGTCTCTAGTGTCAGCAATATCATGCTCATAGCACACCTCATTAAGTAAGGCAATTTAACAACAACAAAAAAACTGTATCCAAATGAATGTTAATAACTTATAAAAGCACAAGTAAAATTGAATTTGTATGAGGAAGAGTTTGTCTACGTCTAGATAATGGGTAATCATTAATTTCTACATATTTCCTAGAAATAATTACAGAATTTCATTGTTTTTCCCAACCTTTGGATTTTCAACAATACTGCATAAGATTAAGGTTAAAAAATAAGCAAGAAATCCTAACTTTCCCCCCAAGTTTTTATCTTTTCTAAGAAAATCTAGAACTATTTTTAATCAATATGCTATTTATTTCCTTTTTCTTTCCAAGATTCTCATAGAATTTCATATCAAATTGTGAGTTTTTGAAATTAGGAAGGAATTTGAACCCGAGTAGAAAGTCATAATAATAAGTAATGATATTCTTTAGTAATTATAACATTTTTGAAGGAAAGTATTTCCTATAGAGGCTCCTGAATCAAGCAATCAAGAAATACTGACTCTACCATCTGTGAGACAGTATTTTGAACCTAGTTGCCTCAGGGGCTATAACTTTGGGAACAGGCTTTCTCTCACATGGTGGAGAACTTCAATTACCTAGATCTAAAATTCAGTCTGCCATTGTACATGGAACATTTTTTTTAGGATACATTCATAACATAGACAATTTTTAGGGAAGAGGATGGTTTTTAAAGGAATTTTGAAAATACTTTCATTTTCACATGACATTTTTCTGTTCAACGATTATTGGTCTTAATGTAGATAAGCAATTTGAGTTATACCTAGCCACGCAGGAAGTCACAGTTCTTTTAGTGGGCATCTGCCGACATCTATATAACTGATCCTAAGTATTTTTTCACATATATCATGCTCTTTCTCTAATGCCTGAACTTGTGTATGTTTTTCTTTGTTTATTGTCATTTTCTGGAACTAGAATGTAAGCTTCATGAAGACAGAAGTTTTTCTTTTTGTTTTATGCTATTTTACTTTCAGCAGCACATTGAACAAAAACTTATCTCTGCCTATAAGGAACTCAGTCACTTTATACATATATATATATATATATATATATGTATATATATGTATATATATGTATATATATACATATATACATATATATGTCATATATATGTATATATATATGTATATATATATATATATGGTAATGCTGAAAAGTGAGCTAAATTTTGTCAATTTGTGGTTTTAAATGTTGAAATTTTTATTAAAGTCAGTTATTTCACATTAAAACCTCGAGTCTCCGTTATATGAGATTACTTTTGTAGGGTTTGTTTTAAGGATCAAAAAAATAATTATCAGTCACTTAGAAAAATGCTTGCTACAATCATTCCATTGTTGTTAGCTATTTGTCCCCCAAACATCATGTGTTTTTTTTATTTACCTGATTTATTTTCAAATTTAAAAACATATTTTTAAAATACGCAATATGATTCAAAAGTCAAAAATGTATGCAAATTTATACCTTGAGAAGTTTGCTTCTACTCTCATCTCTTTCACTCATTCTTTCTCACCTACTTTGGTAATTTAAAAAAACATTTTTTAAATTTATTCTACTAGTGACTATACAAATAGACTCAAAGGGTCTATTTCATTAGCAATATTTAATGCCTTTTAGGTGAGTTTTTTTCATATTTATATCTTATACATTTAAGGCAGTATTTATTCTTACCAAAGTTCCTGTGCTGAACAAGAAGGCACATAGTTAGTAATTATAGTTTGTTATTGAAGAGGCAACGTGGTCTCTGGAACCAGACTGATTTGAATTGACATTCCGAATCTGCTACTTACAAGATATGTGGTTCTGTGAAGTTAGTGTCTCTGAGCTAAATTTCACCACTGCAAAGTGGAAACAATAACATTTACCTCTTAAAGATTAAATTAAATGTGGTAGTTTTGGAGTTGTGATGCTTAGATCTCCCGTCAAGAGAAACTGCCTCTTTATTAAGGCATAGCATGTTCCCCATCTGTAAAGACACTGTAAAGGTCACCTGTAAGGTGACAGATGCCCTTTAGAAATTGCTCTACCTCCTCTCTTGGCTGCCAGGCCAATAACTAGGCTTAAATCTCAGTATAACCTGACTGAAGACAAGTTGAGTCTGACAATGGAGAAAAGAGAATACATCCAAAAGGGTTACAAAAATTACTTACCACGTACCACCTGGACCCAAAGGAATACCTTTAAGATTGGATTTTGAGGTTGCTTGATCAAGTAGGCCAGAATGTAAGTCAGGATATGCAAGCATTCATTATATTGTGTGTGAAAAAAAAAGTCAAATCCTGAATGTGACTTCCGGGAGTTTACTAAGCTTTTTGGGCAAATGGGTTCTGGGGTGTTAGGTCTACATTTGTTTTAAAGAGGTGTATATGTTCTCAAACTGTCTGATCAATAATAATACTAGGATGCTATATAGCTGCATTTTAAAGAACAGCACATCTAATCTGTGAATAAAGATGAATGTGTTTGAAAATAAAGATAAAGGGAATAGTGAAAACTTACTTCTCTGGTAAGTCTTATCTAATAAATTTCAAATTCCCTTGTAAGAGTCCACATTATTTTCACTGTCAATGGAAATACATGTTTACAGATCTTGCTTTGTCCAACCTAATCTTGTAGTGGTTCCATATCCCTACACCTGAGTTAATGGTTTCTCTCAAATAGTACTTGCAACCATTTACAGGTTTGTGGGTCAATCCACATTTGTAAACACTCAGTAAGGAATTTTAAAATTAACTCCCATCAAAGTGATAGCAAAACTGTGTACTGATATAATGCTCTATAAAATGAGATGGTGACTGAAAATTTCTGTTATTTTTACTGTCTTATTTCTGCTTCTTCAGTTACTTGTTAAGCATTATATTGAGCCGCAAGAAATCGACTCGTAGAAAGAAATGTAAACATATACATATTTTAAACACTTCTTTATTTCCCAATTTTACAAATGTATGACAAGTTCTGGTTACTGAAGCTCATACTTGGACCTGAATTGATTTCAGGGACGAAAGAGCAAAAACACAGATGGATGACTGCTTTCTGGTGAAGGACCCCAGCGCCAAGTACTGGAAGTCCCGATGTCTTCCATGGTGAACAAGATTATCTTTGGCGGAGAGTACCTGAAACCAAACCAGAGGTACAGGATTGAGAAAGGCTTCTTGGGAAATTTCTCACATGCAATAAAAGGTTGTTATATGGCAACAGTATGGTATATGCTTACAGAGCAGAGTGAAATTCTGAAATTGTGCTCGAAATGAGGAAATGTTAGAATAGGTATCGATGTATTGGCTTTCCTGTCTTAGGAGTCCTCAGACATTGGGCCAGAGAAGAGAGTGGCCAGGAGACAGTGGCATGAGAGGTGAACAGGGAATAGATATGATCATATCACCAAGAGCTGGGGCTCTATGCATGGAGGACGTAAACTGCCCCAAATAATATCTTGGAGTTTGGTGAATGTTTCAGTTGCCGAGCTGAGTGCCGAAGCTCTATGTCAGAATTTCATGATTCTACATACACTGCCTATTTGTCTCTCCATTCTGTGGCTTTTTAAGCTCCTTAGTGAGAAGCGGTATTGCTAGAAACAAATTATTTTAAGTTTCATGTTGGAAGCCCCAAGTCACATTTCCCCCTTTCTTTGATGACTGTCTATTTTCAAAGAAGTTAAATTTGATCCAAGTTTAGGAGGTAGAAAAAAGATAAAGTGAGAGAAAGGCAGCATTTTACTGAGAAGAGACACATCGGTAAGTTTTTTGGCATCAGAAATATAATACCTAATTCAGGAAATGTTGTTTATTCAACAATCATTTTTGAGTATTTCCTACATGCCAGTACTTTGGTAGGTATTAGATAGAGCTATGAAGATAAATAGGACATGTTTCTGCCCACAAGAAACTTACATCCTAATGGAGGAATACAGATAAATAAGCAAAAAATGACAATACAGTATGTCCCACTCTCTGGTGGAAATCATATTTGCTGGAGGTACTCTGGGAAGGGAGGTATACCTAACCGACATGAGGGACAAGAGGGAAGGGTCAGAAAATATTTTCAGAAAAGTAGTGGCTGGGATGTTTAAATATCAAATACATGTGCTTGTGACTGTGTACAGGGCTATCTGTTGAGTTGTGACAAGTAATATATTAGTGCTATCAAAGATGAGTTAGTTTTGGGCCTTGACTGTCAAACTGGGGAATTTTGATTTGATAGAAATGAAAGATCATCTAAGATTTTAAGCTGGAAGAAACAATATGGCAGAAATGCTTCTAGGGCTTTCTGTCAGCAGGGCAATCAGGTAAAAAGAGATTGGAGACAGGGAGGTAAGCTAATAATATGTGTTGTCAACAACTTAAGTGTGAGGTCATGGAAACTTCAATCTAGGCTGGTGGTTATAGGGGAAACACAAATTGTCAGAATGTGAGTCAACATCTGAGTTTGTCTCAAATGTTTTTTCTTTTTCTTTTTTTCCCTGTCAGGAGTAGTCATTTGATTGAAAACAGAGGAGAGAAGGAAGCCATAAATCAATCAACAGGGGCACCAGGGCACTCAACTGATTACTAATTCAAAGACTATGAAACTCTTATGAGATGTAAACACAGGATTTGAAAGAGAAATGAAAATAGGTGTAAACAGAGAAGAAGGTAAAAGTTGGTTCCAAGATGAAGGTATTAGTGTCCATTTGCGTGCCCATTTATTCCTTTAACAGAGCTGTGGTGGTTTTTTATCATTATGAAACCTTCTAAAAGAAAACAGGAATGGCTATTTGTGAAAAGATTAGCCAAATAATGTGAGTATGGCCAATAGAAATTTGTGAATTAAAATAAATTTTACTATGCCTAGCAATGGATAAATATTATTTTAATACCAAATGATTTTTGGAAAAGATTGTGTTATGTGGCATTTGGATTAGTCTTAGCATGAGAATTAAGCCCCTCTTAAAATAATTTATCATGATAAATAGAATGGAGAAAGGAGGAAGAAAATATTTAATGAGTACTTTTGCTATTCCAGACATCGTGCTAGGTGCTTTATTAGAACAAAAAAACTTCTTGAATTTGAATGCATACATGTCCTACTTTATCATTTTACTTGAGAAGTTTAATGGAATGACATGTATTCATCCTAACAAATAAGGTTATAGCATAAACAATTCTGGAAAAATAATTTAGAGTCAAAAAGTAAACGTTCAGATCAATTTAAAAACAGTTGAAAACATTGTGAATGGCATATTCTTGATTATACATCATTCCTGCCTTTGCTTGTATATAGTTATAGTTGTTGGTGCGTGTGCCCTAGGGCGTGTGCCCTAGGTTCAGTCCCCATGAGGATGGCAACTTTTGATCTTCCTGTTGGTAGAAGCTACTTTTGACAGGGCCATTTGTCTCAGGGATTGATCACCTCAAATTCATCACTGCCACAAGAAAATTAATACATCAGATATTTTTTGGTTCTCAGTCTGCAGTAATCATCTCCAAATATGATGGGCAGTGTGCAGTAGCCCAAATGTAAGTCAAAAACAATATTATTTTTCTTTAAACATTCTAATTTATCTGAGTTATCTTTTTTGAAGTACTCGTGATTTGACATAAAACAAAAGGACTGATCAGGTAAAAGCTTACTTAGAACAAAATAAATTACCCTTTTGATATCCAATGTGGCAACCCAGTATTTGAGAAAAACAGAACTTCATATATTCAGTATTTGACAAAGTGTGACCCATTTACTGAAGCAGAAAATGCACCACAGGTTTTTCAGTGTTTCCCTTTTTTTCTTCTAAAAGCAGATAAATCATATTTACAAGCCAAAGAAAAGAAATGCATCTAGACTTATTTAGGGAAAATTTGGGAGAGAAACGGGGCGGGGGGTAGGGGGAAATACAGTAATTTTGCCTCAGAATGATACTCCCAAAATAAAATGTGGTGGGCTTTAAAAGGTTTCATAGGAATGTCAAAATGTGGAAAATATTTGATGAATTTACATGAAGGAAACTAGTAGAGCCCTCCAAGCCTTTTAGAGACTGTGAAGACACTGATGAGTTTATAGAAGTCATCTGTTCACATTGCAGCTTTTCATAGGAAACTTCTGAGATTTTTGTCAGGATTTTAAATATGCTGGAAAAAGAATAAACATTACAATACAAACCCTTATCCTGACTTATATATATTCTCCTAAGTGCTCATCTCTGTGGTAGTACTTTTTACATTTTCTGCGTGTCCCAGTTTATGATTGTCTCTTCTACTAGACTGTCAACTCCTTGAGAATGGGGAGCTGTCCTATACACCCCCACGTGCCCAGTCCCTGGTACTGCACTTAACACAGAAGATGGATCACCAAATACTTGCCGAAGGTGAGACAATGAGGGGGGAGAAAACAGAGCATATGGGCAATTCTTTATGAAAAGAGTTTATATTATTGTATAGATTGAGATGTTTTTGTATTAATCAAGTATTTAAAATTGCCGATTTGATCACTGATTATGTTTAAATATCCTTCCGAAAAGAAGTTACCTAAGAGAAAACTCATGTACACCACTTCAACAGTTTTATAAAATACCAAAAAGCAAGTGATTGTAATTAATATTACTTTAAAAATTCCAAGTGGTGAATATGATGTGAATAAGGTAGAAGGAGAATGTCGGAGAGACTTCACTTCTCAGCCATATTTTTAGATTTCTTGGATCTTTTAGATTTTTTAGATCCATGCTTTAAGCCAAAGTCAGAAATGGGACTAAAATTTAGTTTTCTAACAATCTAGGTGTCTTGTCTTTTATATTTTTAGATATAAATTTTAAAGTATATAGAGGGATTAAAAAGGCTTTAGATATGTTCCTTTATTCATTAACAATCATTCCAAATAGCCTGATAGAACAGATCAGATGTAGCTAGAATGGGTTGTGTCCACAATACTGCAGATCAAATTAAGGAAAAAAAAAATTGAAGATAGTTCTTGGGACCCTTGAAAACCACTTCCGGTCTACAGCCATACGGACAGAAATGATCAATAATCGTGGCTATTTGGTTCATTCATTTCTTTTAATGAACAGACCTCACGACTCACTAAAAGCATTCTTGCAGGACTGGGATGGATTTCAATTCTCTGGTGACTGACAGAAACAGAGCCTTTGATAAAACCTGGAGGAAGCTGCACTGCTCCCCACCGTCTTTCCTCCCCCTCATCTTTACAACCAGGTGCTGTTTAACTCAGAAGAGTATGTCATCTCGGTACAGACTGATAAGCAGTTGATCGGCAACTAGCAGCAAAATTCTCCCTGTGATTCTTAATGCAATTTGTTTTAGGCAAACATCCCGAAACTGTGGATTTGTTTCAAATATGTAAAGTGTAGCAAATGTAGGAATAAAGGCCTCAAGAAGAAATGGGCACTGAGTTGGTTGAATCGTTTCGTTAATACTCAATAGGACCATTTCCATGTCTGGTCACTGCCCTAGTTCAAGTAAGCATTAATTTGTCTCTAATAAAGTGCCATTAATACTGTGGATACTTATAAACTGCTTTTGATAAATGAACAACGTCTGGATTACTGCAGCAGCTTCTTAACTTGTGTCACTTATTCATGTTTCTTCCAGTTATTATCTATTTTATATCTAACCGCTAGGAACAAAACAACCCTGTCTTGAATTTCCGCCAATATTTAACTCCCTGCATATGCAACTAGAGTTTGCTTATTTAACAAAATCAAAACTCTTGTGCCTGAGATTAAATGTTTCCTACCAATTTCCCTAGATTTTCATTTCTTCTTATTCAGTTAATATCTTATTACTTCACTGCATCTATATTTTTCAAAGGACACATTTTTTTGGGGGGGGATGTCTACGAAAAATTTAAATGTAGAATGTTATAATCTCAAAAAATAAGTTTAAGAATTTCTAAAATAAATATATTCGCCTGTTGGCAAACAAAGGATAGAAGTCTTTGTGACTTCAGAAAATGTCCTTTCTTAGATCTAAGTCAGAGGTGACTTGGGCAAGAATGGAAGGTGTAGGGATGAAAGAAAGGGAAGTGATGACTCACTGGGACTTTCTCTTTCACAGTTGCTTCCTCTTCTCCCTACTTTTAATACCATATAATCTGTACATGAGACGTTTTAATGTTCAAAGGGCTAGTGAATCTTTTCAGAGCAAATGAACAGTGTAGTTACCAATCAAGAGTAAGTTTACTAAGCATACATATAATTCTCTAGATGGGGTTTTCAGAGGTTCTAGTGTTAGAGTTACATAGCACTCTATTATGTCCTGTCCTAATATTTCATGATGCAAATGGATCATGAGGATAAACTTAGATCAAAACTCTCAAAAGGCATGAGAGAAATGGGGAGACTTTCAAAAGTCTGCTTGTATGGTGAGAACCTTAATGCCAGGCCTGCAATTTAAAATGAATGCTTTTCTTCAACAAGATTATTTAAACTCTTGGATTCCTAGTTTCTATATCATTGGAGAGTTGCTCTGCAAAATCAGTTACAATTTTCCACTTCATAGAGTATCAATAAGTGTCAACTCTATTATGAGAAAAGAATTGAAACAAAAATGTAGGAGCTCAAACATAGAAGCACAGTTCTAGAGCTTACTTCTTCACTTGTTTTTCCTCATCTCTCATAAATATACTCTCCAGTTTCTGCCAAATTATATCCTTAACAGAATCCCTAAAATATTTGCCTAAATTATTACTTAATGGAATCCCTAAAACAAACCATTCTTCCTAGAACTTTCATTTCAAAGTTTCAAATGGCATGCCTACAAAATGGGTTTTGAAAATATTCCCGAGTTGGCAAAATTCCAGAAAAACAGTTTTTATTCATTACGGGACTTTTCTTCCCCCCCCTTTCTTCTGCCTCCCCTCCAGCCAGTTCAAGCCCTTGTTTCCAGTTCAAGCCCTTGTTTCCAGTTCAAGCCCTTGTTTCTCAGTCTAGTTGTTGGCCCATGCTGGTATTATGAGCCCCCCATTGAGGCTGAGCTGGCTGCTTCCCAGCGTAGCACACAGCAGCACAAGATGGCTGCCGGCCATGGCGGCCACTCGGGGCAGCACATGGCAGCCCAAGGCAACACACAGTAGCACAATGATGGCTGTGGCCGCACGGGTTGCCGGCCACTCGTGGCTAGCACACGGTAGCACAGCAGCCGCTCAGCTGCATTACGCAGCGACACACACTGGCTGCTGTCCACTCGTGGCAGCTCACGGTAGCACACAGCTCCCCGCAGCAGCTCACGCAGCTCACTGGCCCTGTGGGAATCGAACCAGCGACCTCGGCAGTAGGAGCACGGAGCTCCAACCACTTGAGCCACCGGCCGGCCTGGATACTTGCTTCCTTTTTTTTTTAACCTTTATCAGGATAGAACAAGTAGAAAATGAGTACAGTGGGTGCATATTGGCTTTATATCCTCTACTGTTACGAATCTAATGATAAAATAGGATCACTGAGAAAGAAGTGTGAAAGCATTCTGTACATGGTAAATTATTATGGAAGTATATTTACTGAGAGCAACAATAACTTGGTGCAAACAGGAATCGAACCAGCAACCTCGGCATTAGGAGCATGGAGCTCCAACCACCTGAGCCACCGGCTGGCCTGGATGTTTGGGCCCTTTTTTTTTTAAACTTTTATCACGAAAGAACAAGTAGAAAATTAGTCCATAGAGTGTATATTTAAATGTGCAACCTCTGTTGTCTTTATATCCTTTACTGTTGTGAATCTAATGACAAAATACGATCACTGAGAAATGGTTGTGAAAGCTTTCTGTAAATGGTAAATTATTATGGAAATATATTTACTGAGAGCAACAATAACGAGTTGGTGCAAACAGGGATCGAACCGGCAACCTCAGCATTAGGAGCACAGAGCGCTAACCACCTGAGCCACCAGGCCAACCCACATACTTGGGCCTTTTTTTTTAAACTTTTATCAGGAAAGAACAAGTAGAAAATGAGTACGTAGGGTGCGTATTTAAATGTGCAACCTCTGTTGTCTTTATATCCTTTACCGTTACAAATCTAAGAATAAAATAAGATCACTAAGAAATGATTGCGAAAGCATTCTGTAAATGGTAAATTATTATGGAAATATGTTTACTGAGAGCAACAATAATAAATTGGTGTGTGGGATTTTTATACTTAAGTCTATAATTTTACTTGTTTATATCTCAAAGGAGGGACCTCCTCACTCAGTATTTTCACAGCTTTTGATAAGTCAGTAAAACATAATGTTTATGTAAATTAATATGTAATTATCTACAGTTATATATAATCATAGATAATTACATAACATAAATACAGAATTCTAAAACATTCATTAACCATTCCTCCCAGCCATAGAAATTAATTCAGTTCAGTTATTAGGTGTGACACACAAGTTATTTAAAAAGTCAATTGTAAGACACTTATCACACTTTTAAATCTTGAAATCAGGGTACTTCTCATAATATCCATAAACTTGCTGACTATCTTTTATACTGTAAAGCTTTCATTAATTATGTCTTACAACCAATTTTGTTTCATAGTTAAGGAAGTAGAGACTATTGTACCACCACATGTCAGAAACTTTTTGTGGATATAAATTTGTATTACAATATTAGCCTCCATGATCTTTAATGCATTCTATTTATTTTTTTGCTATGAAGTATTTATGAATGATTATTCTACCTTAGTCATTAAATGTGCTGATGTAGAGGTCACAGACTTCTCTAATATTAGTTTTTGTTTTCAAAGGCCAAATTGTGAAAGATGAATATGTATCTTATTAAAAAAAATATGTGGAAGTGATGCTCTAACACAGGGGTGTCAAAACTGTGGCCCGCAGGCCAACTTCGGTCTGCAATCCATTGTTAATTGGCCCACAGCAAATTCCAAAAATATGTTTAGTTTACTTAAATAAATCAGGTGAGGCAATACATACTTCACCTCGAGTAAGTGGCCTGGCTGTTTGTGTATTTTACCGCATATGGCCCTTGGTGAAAAACGTTGAAAAAAGTTTGGACACCCCTGCTCTAACACATTCATGCCGTTCTTGGACCAGCCTTGCTCCCTTAAATGAAACTCAAAAGATAACAGTGCTGAAATCACAAAAGGGGTTCTAATTAAGAATAGAGAATTGCCTCAGAGGTGACTCAGATTCGGATCTTATATATAACTTGACCTAAATGCCATTTTTTCTTTATTTTAAATTTCTTGAAAGAAAGCAAAACCAAATTAGTACAATGTTAAAAGATATATTTTAAAATGGCCTTCAGTATTATGCCATCATGAACTAGCTACCTTTTAATTACTTGAAATATTTTCACATTATTCCGTTATCTCTACATATGGTTCCTACGGTACAATATGTGAGCCCGATGCCCCACAGTCTCTGTTCAGGGTGAGAGTAGAATCTAACTTCAGACTGAGAAAGAGGACTGGATAGTAATACCATCATCAGAAAAGCAAAAGATTTCCTCCTGTGCCCCAGCCATTTGAAAACGTCTGTCACCGCATTATCGGCACTACCCTTTTCTATACCCATTTTAATATAGTAGATTGCATAATCTAGCATCTGTTCAGTCACTCATTCAGAAAATCTTTATTTAGCAACCTGTGTCAGGTACTGTGGTGGAGCTCTGGAATTTAGAGATGAACACACGTTCTACCTTCAAAGACAGCCTCATGTGGAGGCAGACATTTAACAACCAGATACTTCCAGAAATGTGTGGTAGAGCAGTAATACAGAAATGCCCAGGAGCAGAAAAAAGGGCAGTCATTAGGACACAGCTTGGCTTAGTCTGGGGGAGACAGAATTTTGTCCTAAAGGAGCCAGTGTCTGGCCCGAGTCATAGAATACGAGTAAAAATGAACCAAGTTGTTGTTACATGTGCATGTTTTCCCTCTTCACTAGAGCTCACATTTTGAAACTTCAGATTTCGTCCTGGGCCCTCTTGCCTGATTTTTATACACTCCTCCTGGAATGTTATCATTCACTCTCATGGCCTTAATGCCATCTCTATGCTAATTATTTCCGTTCAGACATCTGAGGGCAGATTTTTCCTTCGAGCTCCTGCAGGGGTTCAAGGGATTTTGTGTCTGAGCAAGGAAAAATATTTGACCACAAGGTGGCAGTAGCACACACAGACTTTATTGGAGCAGCTATGACAGATTGGGGAAGACCCTCACAGGAGTCTGTTTAGAGACAAAGGCTCCTGGCTGCTACTCAGAAGCGGAGGAGGACGAGGGAATTTCTGGGAGAAACGGGAATTGGAAAGGGGGCTTCTGTGTATAGGCAGTGTTGCGCACATGCGTGGCAGGCAGCCTCTGGGTCAGAGAGCTCCGAAGGGCAGCAGTGGCTGGGGTCTTTATGGCCCAGGGTATATCTATGGCTACCAGATGTGGGATGAGATTTCGTGGAGGTATACAAAACAGGCAGGCTCTAAACGGCCAGTCAATCAATCAATCAATCAATCAATCAATCAATCAATCAAAATCTGCTTGTTTGGCCTATTTTAAAAATAAATGGATGTGTAAAAATTTGATTTTGTTTTTGGCCGGCTTTTGAGCTAATGGGCCTGCAGTGAAGAAATAAAAGATCTAGCGGCTAATACACAGAGGCCATCTTTGGCTCACGTGTATAACACATCAGTATAACCAAATGCTTATTTAACATCTCCATTGGGGTGTCACATACCTATCATGAAATTAACCCGATCTAGACAGAACTCCTGATGCTTCTCCAGTTTTTCCTTCATGGTAAATGAACTATCATCTAGTATTTGAGGCAGAAACTTAAGAGTCACACATGGTTTCTACCTTTCCAATCTAATCCATCATCACACTGTGTTATTTCTACCTCCTAAGCACCTCTCCTATCTAGTTTTCCACACCCCCATCGCCAACACTTACGTCTGAGCTACAAATCTCTCTCACCTGGATTCCTTTAATAGTCTGCTAGGTTGTCTTCTTATTTTACTCATATCCTCTTTCTCCAAATTCCCCACACAGCAACCAAGGTTATCTTTTGAAACATATTATACACCATGCTCATGCTACCCTCTTGTTTAAATAAATACCTTTTAACAATGTCCGGCTCCACATTGAGAATCCCCAAATCAGAAACGCCTGCGTGATCTGACCTGTCCCTGCCCTCCACATTCTTCTCACGCCATCCCCCATTGCTTCCCAGTGACCAGTCACAGACCCAGTGCCGTGTGTATGTTCTCTGCCACCTCGACTTCTGCACTGCTGTCCCTTCTTCCCTAACGTGCACCTCTCAGCAATCTGAATGACCACTTGCTTCCTTCCTTCCTTTAGGTGTTGCTTAAAAGTCTTTTCCTCAGAGAGGTCTTCTGCAATTGGCCTGACAGAGCCCTCACCCTCCCTGCCATCCATTCTTCTTATTCTGCCTCAAGCGCTCCATTTATTGCTGGCATAATAATGGTCTCAACTCCTAATTGACACATTGTGCTTTTGTTTATTGCTGCAAACCCTCTCTAGACTCTAGGTTTTGTGAAAACATTGACTTTGTCTTATTCACTGCCTTTTTTGTTTTATTGCTTTTTGTTGTTGTTGTTAACCTAGCACCTTATTATAATGCCTGGCACATGATAGAAACTAAATAAATATTTGTCAAATGAAATACATAAATATGTTCATAAAGAATAAATAAGCAGGGAGGGGTGCAGTTAGGTGGGAAGGCTGTTTTTTCTTTTTCTTTTTTTAAGGGCTAAAGGTGCTATTGTGTTACATATGGAAAATTTAATGCCTTTCTTGATGAAATAAAGGAATTCAAGCAGCTCTGGGGAATATGAATAGCTTTGGAATGAACAGGTTTGACAATCATTGAATTACACTTCTTATGATTCCTTAACAAGGCTGGGGTTATTAAAAAGTAGATTGTGTCGGGGGCCGGGGCCGGCCTGGTGGCTCAGGCGGTTAGAGCTCCATGCTCCTAACTCCAAAGGCTGCCGGTTCGATTCCCACGTGGGCCAGTGGGCTCTCAACCACAAGGTTGCCGGTTCAACTCCTCCATTCCTGCAAGGGATGGTGGGCTATGCCCTCTGCAACTAGAAATGGCAACTGGACCTGGAGCTGAGCTGCGCCCTCCACAACTAAGACTGAAAGGACAACAACTTGACTTGGAAAAAAGTCCTGGAAGTACGCACTGTTCCCCAATAAAGTCCTATTCCCCTTCCCCAATAAAATCTTAAAAAAAAAAAAAAAAAGTAGATTGTGTTAGCTGTTCTCTAAATCTTTTAAACCATGGGAAGTGAAATAAGAGTAATCATTATCATTAGGTATTTAAAAGGTGTATGAGATAACATTTTGTATCAGGAGTAAGGATCAAACAAAAAACTTTATCAAGAAGACAGAAAATCTTAGAATTCTGACCTTCTAGCATGTGTTTTTACATTTATAATGCATCTACACCTATATTTCTTTTTTCATACTTACTATTACTTATGTGTGCATTCTCTCTCTGTTGAAAAGGAATTTAATCATTCTGTATTAGAAGTAAACCTACCTTAATTCGGTGATAGCAGCAAAAATGGTAATGCAAAGAAGAATATGATTATTGAACATTTACTGAGTGTTTACTCTGTGCCAGGCATGATTCTAAAGGCTTTATATGTTCTAACTTACTTGATCCCATAAGAAGCCCTACGAGTCAGGTACGCGTATTGTCTCCACTTGACCAATGTTGCCTGCAATCTGACAGAAAGCAACAGAACCGGGAAATAAAACCAGGCTTTCCAGCACACAGTCATTTGCCGACCACTGCACACTACTGCTTACTCCTAATTATGCCCCACTCTTTCTTTTTAGTGATCAGAGTTATTATGTAAGCTAAAGGAGTGTACATGCTATGGATATCTTCTAAAGAGAGCAGGATTGTGCTCATAGAGAGGAAACAAGGTTGGAACAGCAAATATAGGGATGTCCAATTTGCTTTTTGGAAATCATTAACTTTTTGCTAACATATCTGTAGATTTTGTTAGTGGGTAGCACCAACAGTGGTTACCGATGTGCCAGGCTCTGTGTTACGCTTGGGTGTTAAGTGGTAAAGCAAGTTGTGGTAAAGAAAATCTATGGACGGAAAGAGAAAATGAAAACATAAAACACGCACATATGCACGCTCATACATGTGGGTGTTTTCTGCATATATGGCTTACACATATACTTACATATACTTTATATCTACTATATGTTTTACATATTTGTATACATTTAACTTCTTTATTCATGTGCTTAGTCTACATATATTTTATATGTATGTATATATGAGGTCTGACAATTAAGTTTGTGAACTTGTTGCAATGATGTTGCCAACTTTTTTTGATATCAGAGGCATTATTCATTGTGAATTTGTACCAACTGGACAAACAGTTAACCAAGTTTACTATTTGGAAGTGCTGGAAAGGCTGCGTGAACAAGTTAAGACAACTTGAACTTTTTGCCAACAATTCAGGGCTCTTGCATCATGACAAAGCACCAGCTCACACGTCACTGTCTGTGAGAGAGTTTTTAGCCGGTAAACAAATAATTGTATTTGAACACCCTCCCTACTCACCTGATCAGGCCCCAATGACTTCTTTCTTACCCGAAGACAAAGGAAATATCGAATGGAAGATATTTGGATGGCATTCACGACATCAAAGGTAATACGACAACAGCTCTGATGGCCATTCCAGAAAAAGAGTTCTAAAACTGCTTTGAAGGGTGGACTAGGAACAGGCGTCGGTGCACAGCTTCCCAAGGGGAGTACTTTGAGTGTGACGGTAGTGATATTCAGCAATGAGGTATGTAGCACTTTTTCTAGAATGAGTTCACAAACTTAATTGTCTGACCTCATTACATGATTTTATTTTTATGTTCAATCACATTGCAAAACTAATAAGAAATGATAAAAGGATTATAGACTTTGAATTTTTAGATTGCGTATTTATATTATGTAGTTTAAGTTTTAACACTGAGTGTGGATTACTTTTGTAATTTAAAAAAAAGGAGACAGTATATATTAAAGAGAAAATCCTCCCTCCAAAAAAATACCAATTCACTGGCAATTCTGCCATATTCTAAGATAATCATTATTTGTACCTGAATGATTTTTGTCTTCTCACATTCCCATGTGAAGTTGGGAAAATGACAGAAGACATTGGGAAAGGAGGGGCAAGATGTATCAGAGAAGTTTAAAAATGTCCTCATGTTAAAAAAGTCATGTATAAGGTTAGAATATAGGAAATATGGAACACCTATGTTAGGGCAGACAGAGAATGAGACGGGGGAGGGGACATTTTCCTATTGGGAGAAGTCATCCTTAGAGGCATCAAGGTGTTAGGAAACCTTTGTCTAGTGGTGACATTTGCTTCTAGAGAGGTTCTAAGAAGAGGATCCCAGCTTCACACGTCTTTTGGAAATCGATCATTCACCATATCCCACTGTGAAATATGAACCATGGTAGAACAGAAGCTTGAACAAAGTTAGTGTTTAGTAACTTTTTACCATTTCTGTACTTTTTTTTTGGTAAAGGCAGATAATAAGCTAGCTGTTGTGAAAGCATCCAGTGGTGTACAAATCAGACAGCTCCCTCTCCTGTTTTCTCAATCTCTCTCACGAGGAAGTGTAAGTAATGGAGATAGAAGACAGCATGTAGAGTGATCTTTTTCCCTCAGGTAAATGATCTTTTGAATACGAATGAATAAATTCTATGTGAAGAGACTAGAAAATTAAACTTTATGATGGTTGGGAGACTGGTGCCTGGCAGTCAACAAGAACACCTATCTTATTGTTAACTCAGCTGCTTTAATAGGGCACTAGGAGGCCCAGAAACGATACACAGAATATTGGCAACAGGAAATGCTTTGTTTTTAAATATTTAATATTGAATGGTACCTTCCCTTTGTGTTCTTAACACATGACTGCATGGCTTATATGAAGATATTTCTGGTTTGAAATTAACTCTCATACTTGAAAGCAGAGTTCTGATTTATAGATTGAAGAATGAAAGCCTGAAATTGCTCTCACGCTTATTTAATCATGTATTTTTTCAGTGTCAAGATAGAGTTTAAATTATAAATGAATTCATTTGTTCTGTGGCCATGCTTTATGACAAATGCAGGATACTTTCATCTAGATTTTTCTATCATGAAATCAGAACTTTCGAAAGTGACAAATTTGAGGCAAGATCAAAGTAAAGATGCACTTTAAGTTATAATATTTTATCCATTTTTTAGTTACTGTTCATCATATTGCTACAGAATAGAAATTATGTTAAGGCTACTTGAGATTTTAGGTTCTCTTTTCAATCAAATTCATTAAAAGCTGGGAATCACCATAGCATTCTGGAAAATGTGTGGGTTATCAAACTTTGGTTTAAATATTTGTTTTGCTATATATTAGCAGTGTGACATTAGTTAAACATCTGAATTTCAACTTCCTCTTCTGTAAAATGAGGTTAATTATACTTCCTTTGCAAGCTTGTTGTAAGGATTACAGATGTTTCATGTAAGTTTTTATGTGAAAATGCTAGTACCTTGCTAGGCATGTGTGGTCAGAAAACAGATAGCATTATTATTATTTTTTATTGTTATTATTACTGTGCCCTCATATCAAATATAAACCATGTCATTGATTTCGTAAATTACCACACAATTGGATATTTTCAATCACTTACTAAATAATTTTTTGCAGTAAATATTAAATCTTCCCATGGAATTTGCAAGAGTGTCAAACAGATAGAGTTTTCAGTAATAGGCAGCCCTTTGATACTGAAAAAATGACACTGAATTTTCAGCCAAGTCAGATTACAATCGCTGTTCTCTATTCCCTTTAATACACACACACACACACACACACACACACACACACACACACACACACACATAAAACCCTATAAGCTTCTATATTACATTAACCAAGAAACATAGAGATAGAGAATGCTACATAATTAAAGGATTACTTTTTAAAGGAACATTTGTGGTTTTCAAAGTACCAGTCTATATATTTTTAAGTGAAGAACGAAAAGGACAAAAGTCATATTTTAATAATACTGTTGAAGAAACAATTTCATTAAGAAAATTAATGAGAAACTTTAATATGTCTTTCTGTTCCAAATTTACTTAAAAACTATTAGTACTTCATTGTTACTAAATGACCTTAGTTCCATTAATATACTGAAATAATTATCTAAATATTACAAATACAATCTTCACTATTTTGTCTCTTTACTGGCATCAAGTTGATTCTGATTTAATCATACTTGAATGTAGTAAACCATTTTGCTAGATAAATATATGCAGACACAATAATTACATATTTATTACTTACTAACGTTATTATTACTATTTTAAGTACTTTGTTTTGTGCCCTAAGCTGGCTACCTTTGGTGTTTCGGTGAGTTCCTTGTTGTTGTAGGCTCATCAGTGCACCGAGTTACAGCGTTGTCTGATAGAATGTATGGCGCTTGCACACAGGGAGCTTCAAGTCCACCTGGATGGAATGCACTGTAATTTAAAAACCTTAATTTGTCATGCAAGTTTGCATGACTTGCCCAGGTGAAATGTCAGATGTGAGAATGTTTGTACTGGCAAGATAACTGTTCTGGCAGCACTTTGACATTAGTGAGAGCAGACATGACATCATGAAGGGATCCAAATGGGACCCGGAATCACAGTCTGACGCCGACAAGAGAAGGAACCCTCTGGCTGGGCAGACGTTCATTAATTAGGGCCACTTGGAACAATTTTTATTCTATCAAAGGTTTCTGCTGAGAGACCACTAACTGAGGGAAATTCTCATTCCCTTTTGCCGGAGAAGCCGACTGTATTCACTTCTGAGTATTGTAAGAGTTGGACAAGTTATGCAATAAATGACTGCAATGTACTTTTAATAATATTTTTCTGTACCTCAACTTGATTTCAATCTCAAGACCTAATACTGCCAGGCAGAGAAAAATAATCTCAGCCAATTCAGATGAATTTTGGTCAGGACTTCCTCCGTCAACTCAGGGATTTATTCTACCCCCCCTTTTTTTCCTAGTTGGATTTCAGTTTTGCAGGTGTTGGTGGCAGGGAGCAGCTGATCTCCCCTTTCCATGTTGTAGCCACTGATAACCTGCATCCTGGCGAGTGTGGCTCCATGTGGATGCTACTGCGCCCTGGCCTGCCGCCTGCAGAGGTGACTGTGTGTGCGCCTCTGTCTGTCTCACCTGCTGCACTCTCGCCAGCATGGAGAAACATTCTTCTACAGGACTGTACCTGCAACACACTGATGTGGGGAACTCTGTGAAGCTTGCTGCCTCCCCAGGCTCCACTTTAGACAAAGGTCCCCTCTGCGTTCCAAAACTATCTCAGGCTTTTATTGGATAATTGATACAGTGTATAGACTTTATAGTTAAGGCCACTCTAATGTCTTGTATTAATATCTTAGTTATTGCTGCCTCATAAGCTTTCTTCTCAGCCTGGACAATAATTACCTTGTAGATGTGTGGAGGCAGGTGGATTTAAGGGAGACATTCATTCATTCATTCATTCATTCATTCATTCATGGATGGGAGTCTTTTAAATTCGTTAACACATAAACTTTATGTCCTGCGTAAACCCTACTCAAATTCACACTTTTGAAACTCCAAATCCCCTTTCTTACAAATCATTGTTTTTGAGCTTTAAAAACGCTTACTTTTAAACTTTTAAACTCAACATCTAAGAATGTTCTCTTCTCTTGTTTAGCACTAGTGTTTCTGCTGTGATAGCCCTGCCCTGAGTTAATGAATTTGAAGATAATAGTCTGAATGGTGAGAGAGCCACAGGGTTATAAAACAACAGCAACAATAAAGTAATTACAAAAACATTGATTAATATATCAAAATAGTAACAAACTGTGACTAATCTTGCTTTCCTTGCTTTACAAAATCAAGTCAATTGTTTGAAAAGGATCAAAGGAAAAAAATACACAGGATATCTGGATTAGAGATTCTCCCTTTGGTTTATAAAAACTAGCTTTTTTAAAGAGTCATATGAAATATGGAATGTTACTGATAAACAAAATTTCTCTAACTTTTGGTCTTTGATTTTGCAGCTTAACAAAGGGAGTTGATTGAGGCACATACAGTATTCAACAGTTTTTTTTTTTTTTTTTTTTTTTTTTTTTTTTTTTTTAACGATTTTGATTTTAGGAAAGCTATCTCAGATGAAGAGGCATGAGTGACTATAAAGTTGACTAAATGTGAGGTTTGCATTGGTTACTTGGGGTGATTTCCTTAGAGGAATAGTTCTGATTCTTTACTTCAAACCCACAGCAGCTTCCTTTTATTTTTCCAGTAATATCTGAACAAGTTAACACAGTACTTGGGGGCAGCCAGGTCCTACCTGACTGAACCCCACCTCTTCAGGCTTGGCTTCCACTCTGTGCCTTCATGAATCTGGCCATCAGAGTCCATTGACTTCCATTCCTTTTAAACTCTTCCTGAACTTCCGGGACCCTTGTGCAAATTGATGCATCCTGTTCCCTTCACCAAGTGGCACTCGCTTTCTCCTCAACGAACAGGCTCTCCCTTTCATCCCATGGTCCCCTCAGTCTCTGCCCTACTTCCGTGCCTCAGGACTCTCTCCTACCTCTCCTGTGGCACTCTTTTAAGGCTATACTGTGTTGTGGATATTTGGATATTTGTGTAGTAGAAAGAGCACCAGGCTCAGAAGGAGAAGACTTGGTTTTTCCCCTGTTTCAAATATCATGGCAAAGCCATTTTAATTCTCCATATGTCAGGTCAGTCTGTGGATTTTGTAACCGCCTTTGCATTGTTTTCAGTGTGAGTTCTATTGGCTAAAGTTTTCAACACCTTGTGTACAGAAATCACCTCTCAATTTCCAATAGTGCTTTGTGTGCAGTGAATATTTGCTGAATCAAATAGAACGGCAGATGAGAAACAAGGAGTTTATTGATAAATCCGGTGGGATAAAGAGGGAAAATAATGGTAAGTTTAGTTACTTTATTTGACTAAGTAAATGTTAATGTTAATAAATGTTATCTAATTGACGAGGGGTAGGTGAGTGGTGGGTTATCAGCTCTCCTTTCCCATCCCTCCATCTCAGCCAACAATTGTGACTTCCTTATATCTGCAGAGCAAAAGTTTTTGTATTCTTTCTTTGTATAGTTAAGGAGATATGTAATAGTTCATAGCAAAGAAAAGGGTTGGATATTAACTACTAATTCATGTTTCACTTGACAAGCTTCTGAACAAGCTCAGAAAGCCTTGCCAGGTGAACACCAAGTCAGATCACTTTATTTCAGAGAAGATAAAAATAACTCAGTTCCTTGACAACAATCTAAACGTTTCAGTGTTTCAACAAGTGTGGCATTTGATGTTGCTCACTGCCATGGGTTCCTTTTGGTAAAGATTACCTATTTTAGAGAAAATAAAAAATAAGCTTACTTTTATCCTTCTTAGCCCATCACTTCTGCTATTCAATTACACGCTCTTTGTTTGTGTATACCTGAAATAGTGAGAAAGAATAAAAACAAAGAAATTAAATGTAACTCGATGGCATTTTGTGAAAGGCAAATAACACAACAATTTTAATCGATGACAGACACACACACTTCATAAAACTATTACCATGCAACTCCAGCTGTAAAAACTGAACAGCAATATGCCTAAGCTAATTTGCAGCAAAAAAGTAAACCAATCACATTGACAAAAGCCACCATAAACAAAAAACCTGTATTTAAAAGATTAGCAGTTTTGGCATTCATCCCTACCATTCAGTCTTTCACGTTCTTTTTTTCCATCAAAATTTAGCTTACGTTTGATGTTAGTAAGAGTTGCATTACTATTATTGTTAATTTAGTTCTGTTTAGTACCTAGAGGGTTATATATTGTAAAATAATTTTGGTGCCTCTAGTTACTGTTAATTGGTTGTTTTAATAACCTATAGACCTATTTGTTATGTTTTTGTAGGTTTACACTTTTAACTATCAGGAACTTAATAACTGAGAATATTTAACATTACTGTTGCATAGGCAAAATTACAGAGTTACTATTAGTGTTACCTGTTTAATGTTTAGTCGTCCTTTGAGTCCTGCGACATATTTCCTTAATAATCATCAGCCATCAAGTTTGATAGTCTCAAAAGAAATATCAGTCCTCTAAACTACCTTCAAGGGCGGTGATATTTAGCACTGAAAATTACAAATAAAGTTTCTGAGTTTGAATAGCAACAACTGGCCTGATGATTTGTTTGTCAAAACAGATTGTTATAAACTATGCAAATGAAGCCATGCACTCCTTTGATTGAAAACAATAAAGTGAATCTACGTGATGCTTACATGTTGGATGGGATATTTAATGTGTAGGGAAACTCAAAGGTTGAAGAACTAGGCATTTAGACAGTGGTAAGTGGTAACCTTACCTCTTTATACTCATTACTCTTTCTCACGAGAGACATGCTAATGCAAACAAGAAAATCAGAATTTGTGTTTAGCAAGATAAAGCTTAGAGGATAGTTTAAAATCCATTTATTATTCTAAATCCATTTTTTTCCATTAATGTATTATACATTAGTGTTTACTAACCATGATTCATGTAACAGTTTAGTTTGTTAACTTTTAAATTATTTAACAACCATAAGTTATTAATACATTTTTAAAGTATTATACGTATATCTTAAAAGAGGCTTGGGTTCATTTTTGTAATTTTTAAATAGAAAACATTTTAGGCATCTCTTGAAGAAGAAATAAAGCAAGCATTTAAACCTAGAAAACAAGTAGTTCCAAATTTAGTTTCTACAAAAGTTTTCAGCTTTATTTAAAAATTATGGCAAATATATTTGACAAATTGTAGTTTCCTATTTAGAGAAGCTTACACATGGGACTTTATGAGTGTGTGTGTGTTTTTCCTTTTTTAACAAATACAGGTTAAAACACTGAACAAATTCAGTTAGCTACACACATACAGTAGCTCTTATTTTCAACCCCATTAAAACAGCATTTAAAATTAAATTTACAAACCTAATAGCGTACATCTTCATCTAACTCACAGATATTCAAAGACAGGTTAAAATATCTTATCTACAACTTTATTATCAGCTAGTTCAAAAAATCATATTACAGTCTTTTAGCAACCCTAAACAAAGTTTTTGCTAGTTGATTGAGACTCAAAATCTGTTAACAGATTCATGCTCTTTCTTAAAAAAAAAAAAAAAAGACAGAAAAGAAAAAAGAAAAGATTACACACAACAATGAAAAACAACCAAGAGAATATCATCCTACTGAATGATTTATAGACAATGCTTGCCAATGTCTCTTTTCGTCCATTTTGTAAAATAATACTAGTGTCAATGTCATGCCAACAGTATAGGGGAAATACAAGAAATATATGGGAGTAATCCTGAGCAGTTATCCCTAGAACAGAAAAAAAAAAAGAAAAGGACGATTACTTGTATTGTTCTTCTTTATGTGGAGACCACAGGCTATGAATTATCTTTGAGGTGAGGTCACAGTGGGGAGGACCTTCAGTATCTACCATAGGGGTGACCCTGAACACCCCTCTGGCTGAACTTGGTAGTGGCACCTTCAGGCTGGAGTGGGTTGTGGACCCTTCTTCTGGTGCTATGAACAAGAGAAAGACAATAATATTCACATGGCTTCACAGTTATCAGAAACAGTTATTTAAGACACAGTAGTCTCAGAAAGAAAAGGAAAGAAAAGATCTCAACACTGATGGCTCAAGCCTTACTACATTTTCCACATGATGAGATCATCCCCAAAAAGGTTATATGTTGAAATGCAGCCACTTAGATAAACTTGCAGGGAATTGTTAAAAAGAGAGAGTTCTTAGGTTGCCTCATATCTATTATGTGTGAAATTTCTATGCCACAAATAGAAAGAGGAGTACCAATATGAACTACTACAGATTGAATCCTTTATACAGACTTCTAAAAGCAATTGGATATAGAAATCAGTTGTTCTTAGGCCTTGATTAACTTGAGAATCACCAGGGAATCTTAAAATGAAAACCAAAATAGAAAATGACTAATGCCTGTCCTCTAGCTCCCAAACCAAATGACTAGAAAACTCTACAGGGTGGGATCTAGGTTTTGGCGTTTTTCAAATGCTTCCCTAGATGATTCTTATGTGTCCCAGGGTTGAGATCCACTGTGTAAAACAAAATTGGTCAGAGATAAGCAAGATATGGAGTAAATTTTAAGTAGCAAAATCAGTAAAGGAAAACAATATATTAGTTTTACCAAATAAACAAATTGGAAAATAAAGAGGTATTAGCACACTAGGAAAATATCTTATTTACCTGTTAATCGGACTACCAGTAACCTAAATGTTTTGAAACCTAGCCAAAACCCAAACTTTTGCGTATATGGAAAATAGCATTTATAAAGTTTATGCCCCCAGAAGAGAAATGCAGCCCTCCTTCAAAGGCCAGGGACTTAATTTTGGCTGTATGATGACTTATTTGATACCAGAAACTAGGTTATCTGGGTCTTTCAATCAGAATTTAGTTCTTCAGTAGAGAGCAGATTGCATTCGTGGGGCTACAGTGGGAGGAAGTATGGACATAAGAAAAGGGGTTACTAGAGACACATTGCCGTGGATAGCTGATATCAAAGGTGGTGGTGATGACAACATCAAACGGAAAATCCTTGCAGACTGAGGCCAACTGATGTAGAGTATATGCCTCCTAAAAATATCTCTAGACACTTACCCAACTGACCAATAAGACCTTTTTTTAAGCTAAAAAAAAGAATATCTCTGGCAAAAACAGTAAGAAAAAATTCAATTTAACTTAGTATAATATAAGGCAAGGGCTAATGATCTACAATATAGAAAAAGGGTCAAAAGTTTATCAATGTAGAAACTAACAGCACTTAAATGGGTAAACATGAGGTTTCTGAGGATATCCTTTATTATAAATCATACCTGGTGATACACAGAAAATTGTATTTCCTTCACTATTTAAAGTACATACTTACGTTTATTTCATTATGTGATAGGACATAAAATAGAAGTGAGGACCGAAATAAATATGACAAATATTACCTTTACCCAGAATACAGACCTATCTAGATCAGGGATTGGTGAACTATGGCCTGTGAGCCAAATGTGGACAGCTGCCTGGCACAAGCATGTCACAGCATGTCACAGGCGTGCTTATTTCCAAACACTATCTGTGGCTGCTTTCAGTCTCCAAAGGCAGAGATGAGTAATGTGACAGAAACCTTGCTGCCTGCAAAGCCTAAAATAGTTACACTGTGAGCTTTTACAGCAAAGGTTTGCAGACTCCTGATCTGGATCCTATTGTCTTTCTTTTTTTTTTTTTGGTGGGAGATTGTAGGTGTTGGTATTTCTGATGTGATCCCTTAAGGTCAAGAATGTACCCCTGAGCTTCCAGAATTTCTCAACATAGACATTTTAGAGAAGAATACGTGTGTACTTGTTTGCAATTAAACAAAACTTTCTTTGATGTACTAGAAAGGAAAACGGACTTTTGCTACAAGTTTGAAAGTGTCTTCTTAGCCTTATGTAATATAAATTTTATACTGTCACAAATAATCAAGAATATGTCAATGTCCTTGTCCTCTAGTGGTCAAAGCTATCCCAGTTTATTATTGCTTTTAACAAAGGGAATGTACCACTTTTTGCTGCATTTGTTCTAGGGTGTTAGAGATCCCTAGGTTGCAGTCTATGGGTTTAGGAGCTGAGATAAGATAGGTTTCAAGATTTTCCAGGGAATGGAAGTTATGGATCCTTTCTCAGATGCTGAATATTCCTGGTAGGTTCTGTAAAATAGTGAAATCACCATGAGCAGAGGGACAGCAATACCTGCTTCATCTACCCTCAGATTTGCCAGGACTTTTAAACTGGAATAATCCTGGCAATTTGCCACAGAAAACATAAGTGTTTAATAACAACTCATTGATTTGGCTTTACTTCACTATATACCTAAAGCTGTAGACAGCTAATTGGTGGACTAAAACCTTAGATTTCTTAACTGTTGGCCAACATTAAAATGAAAAGTGTCACTGTTCACTGCTCTATCCCTAGTGACTGGAAAAAACACAATGCCTCGTAGGGGTTTGAATGCAATGAACAATTGTAAGAAGGAATGATGAACTCTAGGAACTATAAAGCAGAAAAAGCTCCCTGTGACAACCTTGGAAACAGTAACTACTGGGCTGAAGAAATTCACCATTAATTTTAAAAGCTGTATAACTATAAATCTTATATATTTGTTATTGAGTTAAAGTCAGACTTCTTACTGGAGAGAGTTAATTAGCTAAGTACCAAAAGTATTCACTATTGGATTCAATGAAACAGTCATAACGGAGTCCCACCACAAAAAAGGGTGAAAACATTATGTTTCATTGCACAAAAATGTGCTCTTTTGTCATTCTGTTTGTATGGGAATTGATACTACGTTCTTTCCTCCCCGAAAAGGCTAGGAAAATGGGAAATACTATTAGTCTTCCATAATGGTAACAAGAAAGGCAGATAAAATGAATTCATACCCAGGCAAAATGAGTTTTAGATTTCCTAAGTTTCCTTACCATTAGCAGAGGATTTATTAGTCAAGGATCTATTCCCTTAATTAAGATCTTGAGTTAATTGTTTACATGTTCTCCATAAAAATAGTGAATTGAGATCAAGAAAATATTTTTTCTATTTATGCCAATTTTCCTTGGTCTCTATTTTCCCTGATATCATAATGTTTATATACACTATAGTCACACATTTACAATCTCCATACGATAATATAAGCCAGCATCTCTCAGTGAAGTGATGGTCTTTGATCTAGACAGGAGGGCACTGATTCAATGAATATTTTTCCTTTGTCATCATATAGTGTGTAATTGAGCCGTATATGATCAGCTAATCCCCTCATTGCTCACCAGAAGCTCTTGGGTTTCTTCAATATAAGTGTCAGAGATAGAAGTGATTCTTAAAAATATAAGGCATTCTAACTTGAGTCCACCATGGAAACTTGCACATGGAAAACACGCAAACATAAGGTCCTCACGGTGGGAATTCTCTAAAATTTGAAGTTATTAAGGCCCAGGAATGGCTTTAGAATTTACATGTTTTTCTTGGGATTCTCTTTTCAGCAAACAAGGTAGATTTAAAATATTTTAGGGCTTCATGCAAATTTTGGAGTCCTAGCCAATTGCTTCTATTCCCATGAGGTGGTCTAGAATGTCATTAGAAAAAGAAAAATCATTGCAGACAATGAACTTCAGAGATAATCTTTCTTTGTCCTTCTGGAAAATGATAAAGGAAGTAAGATGCTCTCAATATCAGGATCATTGTCATATCAGAAGTATTAGCTAGCCTATGCATGTGAATCAAGCAAATGAATTATTACTTAGAGAAGGTACAAAATAACTGTCTGCCAATTGAAATTACTGGGATGGTTTACAGAATTGTGGCTCTGGAAATAGCAAATGAGGATATGACAAACATAGTTTAAATGACTTGATCACATTCCCAACATTTCTAGACTTCTCAAGTAGATTTTAATGTACCATATAGTATATGAAATAAGAAGGAAGGGGGCAAATAAAGCATTCATTAAATAAATTGTTCATTTTTTTCTTTACCAAAGATCTCATATATGCCAGTCACTGTATCTACCCCTGCATCTGAGGATAGTTTAAAGGGCCTTAAGGAGATCACAGAATACAACTAACATAAAATTTCATTGATTATAATTGATATTTGAAGAAAATGCTGGAGAAAGCCTAAATAAGGGAGCTGCTAACTTTCATCATTCAAATGAACTCGGATTGAACTCTAACATTTATTCTCTGTGTGTGTTTTTTCTCAAAGAAGTAATATTCTGAGCAAATATGTAGCATAATTAAGAATTCAGATGTTGTTTAACCTATGTAAGAGAACTCACTTTCTTTAAAGATTTTCCTGTATTAATTATTTTGTATCATCTGGCCTTGTTTCTTAAACTGGATTCTAAGATCTATGAGAAGAGACCTTCTAAGTTAGCAAATGCCTAGTAAGAATACCATAAATACCTGTAAGCTACATATAAATAATGATATTACTAACTAAAAAGGAATTTACATTATGCAAAATAAGTAAAACAAGACTGTTATTCAGAAACACATTGTTAGCAATTAGGTTATAGTGTCGCATATATTTAAAATATATCAGTATTTCTTTTAAAAATTACTCCACCTCTTTTTTTTTTTTTTTTTTTTAACTCACACTGATTTTCTAACCGAGTTTAGTCAAGTTTTACAGAATGCAGTAGAGTACATCTCCATTACATGTTCATAAGAATCACTGAGGAACGTTTTACTTTGATAAAGGGGTGTAAATTACCCCAGTATCTCTTCTTGTGCATTAAACGTTACTCTACTGACTTAAAAAGCTTCTGCATCTCAAGTACTCTGCTCTCAGCAGAATCAGGCCGATTAAGTGGTGTTCATGTCTCAGTGTGCTCTCATTCCTGCCATGGGACCAGGTACTTTGGGAGCTGTCAGAGTGGGAAAGAAAAATCTGGATGATTTTTAAACTTGCAAAACTGTGTTGTATGATTGTTCTAGAGATACTATAAATGTTTAGATTTGTGGGAGAAATAAATGAAACATAGGAACAAGGCACCAATTGAGGAAAAGTCAGCATGATTTAAGTACTTGGAAAGCTTGGAAAGTAAAACTTTTAATGTTTATCTTCCTAGAAGTGGGTTTAAAATGCCATCTTCAGAGTAAATTAACTTTCAGTCAGTTCAGACAGGATACAGGAAATTGTAGAGATTTTTGAAGGCACAACCCTTATGTTCACACTTTGCTAGACCAACATAGTTAGTTGTTTATGTTTCAGAGATCAGAAAAGGAATCTCAGAAATAATTTATTTTACAAGGTATTGAGAATGTATTTGAAGTAGTAATGACTGAAAACTTTCCTAATCTGGGGAAGGAAATAGACATACAAACCCAGGAAGTGCAGAGAGTCCCAAATAAGATGAACCCAAACAGGCCCACACCAAGACACAGTATAATTAAAATGGCAAGGATTAAAGACAAAGAGAGAATTCTAAAAGTAGCAAGAGAAAGGCAACTAGTTACTTACAAGGGAGCTCCCATAAGATTGTCAGCTAATTTCTCAACAGAAACGTTGCAGGCAAAAGGGGATTGGCACAAAATATTCAATGTGATGAAAAGCAAGGACCTACAACCATGTCTACTCTACCCAGCAAAGATATCATTTAAAATTGAAGGAGAGATAAAGAACTTCCTAGACAAGGAAAAGCTAAAGGAATTCATCA
Source organism: Rhinolophus sinicus (assembly GCF_057876585.1). Taxonomy (NCBI): domain Eukaryota; kingdom Metazoa; phylum Chordata; class Mammalia; order Chiroptera; family Rhinolophidae; genus Rhinolophus; species Rhinolophus sinicus. Next base: position 142,393,145 of record NC_142501.1, read on the forward strand.
CCAGAAAACTGGCATTATAGGAAATGTTAAACGAACTTGTTTAAGAAGAAGGGGTCAAAAACATAATGATAAATAATAAAATGGCAATAACTATGTATCTATCAACAATCACTTTAAATGTATATGGATTAAATGCTCCAATCAAAAGACATAGGATAGCTGATTGGATTAGAAAACAAGACCCATACATAGGCTGTCCATGGGAGATCCACTTCAGATCGAAAGACACAGACTGAAAGTAAATGGATGGGAAAAGATATTTCATAAGAATGGAAACAAACATAAAACTGGGGTAGCAATACTTATATAAGACAAAATAGACTTTAAAACAAAGGCTATAATAACAGACGAAGAGGGACATTACATAATGATAAAGGGATCAATCCAACAAGAGGATATGTCTTGTAAATATTTACGTACCCAACATAGCAGCACTTAAATATATAAAGCAAATATTGACCACTGTAAAGTGAGAGATTTACAGTAACACAATCACAATGGGGGACTTTAACACCCCACTGACACCAATAGACAGATCTTCCAGAAAGAAAATCAACAAGAAAACAGTGGCCTTAAATGATACACCAGACTAGATAGACTTAATTGATATTTTTAGAGCATTTCACCCCAAAGTACCATAATATACATTATTTTCAAGTGCATGGGGAACTTCTTGCAAGATAGACCACACATGAGGCCAGAAAACAAGTCTCAATAAATTTAAGAAGACTGAAATCTTATCAAGTGTCTTCTCTGGCCACAGGGGTGAGGATACAAATCAATTACAAGAAACAAAAAATGAAAGACACACAAACACATGGAGGTCTAATAACACGCTACTAAATACTGAATAGGTCAACAATGAGATCAAGGAAGAAATCAAAAGATACCTTGAATCAAATGAAAATCAAAACAGAATGACCCAAAATCTACAGGCCACAGAGAAAGCAGCATTAAGAGGGAAATTCATAGCAATACAGGCCTACTTCATACTAGTTCATAGTGAGTATAGGAAAAAATAATAAAGATTAGAAATAAACAAAATAGAGTCTAAAAAAATACAAAAGATCAATAAAACAAAGAGCTGGTTTATAGGAAAGATAACAAAATTGATGAACTTTTAACCAGACTCAAGAAAAAAAGAGAGAAGACCCAAATAAATGAAAGACAAGTACAATGAACACCACTGAAATACAAAGGATTATGAGAAAATATTATGAACAATTACATGCCAACAAATTGGACAATCTGAAAGAAATGGATAAATTCCTAGAAACATACAATGTTCCAAGACTGAATCAAGAAGAAACAAAATCTGAACCGACTGGTTACTACTAACGAAATCTAATCAATAATCAAAAACTCCCAAGAAACAAAAGTCCTGGACCAGATGCCTTCACAGGTGCATTTTACCAAACATTCAAAGAAGAATTAACACCTATCCTTCTAAAACTATTCCAAAAAATTCAAAAGTAGGAAAAGTTCCTAAGCACATTTTACGAGGCCACCATTACCCTGATTCCAAAACCAGAAAAAAAACACACAACATTACAGAAAAAGAAAACTATAGGCCAATATCCCTGATGAACATAGATGCAAATATCCTCTGGAAAATATTAGCAAACCAAATTCAGCAAAACGTTAAAAAGATCATACACCATGATCAAGCACATGTATTCTTTAAAGTTTGGTTCATTATATACAAATCAATTAATGTAACACACTACATAAGCAAATGAAAGATAAAAATCATACGATCATATCAATAGATGCAGAAAAACACTTTTGACAAAATCCAGCATCCATTTATGATAAAAACTGCCAGCAAAGTGGGAATAAAGGGAACATATCTCAACCTAATAAAGGCCATATACAACACACCCAGAGCTAGCATCATAAGCAAAGGGCACAAGCTAAAAGCATTCTGCTTAAGATCAGGAAGAAGACAGGGATGCCCAATTTCACCAATTTTGTCCAACATCTTAATAGTACTGGAAGTCCCAGCCATAGCAATCGACAAGGAAAAAAAAAAGGCATCCAAATTGGAACGGTCAAAGTAAAACTGTATTTTCAGATGATATTATACTCCATATAGAGAGCCCAAAAGATTCCACCAAAAAATGACTAGAACTGATAAATGAATTCATATTCAGAAATTGCTTGCCTTTTTCTACACTAATAATGAACGGTCAGAAAGACAAATTAAGAAAACAAACCCATTTACAATTGTATGAAAAACAAACAAACTTAGAAATAAATTTAACCAAGGAGGTAAAAGACACGTACTTGGAAAACTATAGAACAACGAAGAAAGAAATTGAAAGAGATAAAAAAACCTATGGAAGCATACGCGTATACCGCGTATACAATACTCCTGGATAGGAAGAATTAACATCATTAACGTGTCCACACTACTCAAAACAATCTACTGATTTAATGCAATCCTTATCAATACACCAATGGCATTTTTCACAGAACTAGAACAAGTCATCTTAAAACTTATATGGAACCACAGAAGACCCTGAAGCGCCAAAGCAATCTTCAGAAAGAAGAACAAAGCTTGAGGCATTACACTGCCTGATATTAAACTATATACAAAGCTACAGTAATCAAACAGCATGGCACTGGCATAAAAACAGAGACACATAATCAATGGAAGAGAACTGAGAGCCCAGGTACAAACGCATGCCTATATGGTATTTAATCTATGACAAAGGAGGCAAAGAACATACAGTGGGTTAAAGACAGTCTATTCAATAAATGGTTGGGAAAACTGGACAGATAGACCCAAAGAAAAAGAAAGAAAAGAAACAGAAAAAAGAAACTGGATCACCTTCTTATACCATATATACCACATACAAGAATAAACTCAAAATGGATTAAAGACTTAAATGTAAGACTCGAAACCATAAAACTCCTAGTAGAACACACAGGTAGTAAATGCTCAGAGATTGCTCTTCATAATATTTTTTCTGACCTATCTTCTCAAACAAGGGAAACCAAATGAAAAAATAAACAAATGGGACTTCATCAAACTAAAAACGTTATGCACAGCAAAAGAAACTGTCAACAAAATGAAAAGAGAGCCTACTTGAATGGGAGAGGATATTCACTAATGATACAACTGATAAGGTTTTAATATCCAAAATGTATGACGAACTTATACAACACCAAAAAAACCGCAAACAATTTGATTACAAAATGGGCAGTGGACCTGAATAGGCATTTCTCAAAAGAGGACATACAGATGGCCAACAGATGTATGAAAAGATGCTTAATATCACTAATCATCAGAGAAATATAAATTAAAACCACAATGAGATATCACTCACACCTGTCAAAACGACTGTCATCAAGAAATCAACAAACAACAAGTATTGGTGAAAATGTGAAGAAAAGGGAACCCTTGTACACTCTTGGTGCGATTGCAAATTGGTTCAGCCTCAATGAAAAATGGTTTGGAGGTTCCTGAAAGAATTAAAAATTGAACTACCTTATGACCCAGCAATTCCACTTCTGGGTATTTATTTGACGAAATCCAAAACACTACTTTTAGAAGATATATGCACCCTTATGTTCATTGCATCCCTATTTACAAGAGCCAAGATATGGAAGCAACCTAAGTGCCCATCATGATGACTAAATAAAGAAAGGGTGGTACCCATATACAATGGAATATTACTCAGCCATGAAAAGGAATGAAATCTTGCCATTTGCGACAACATGGATGGACCTAGAAGGTATTCTGTTAAGTGACATAAGTCAGACTGAGAAAGACAAATAATATATGATCTCATTTATATGTGGAATCTAAAGAATAAAATAATGAACAAACAAAACAGAAACAGACTCATAGATACAGTGAACAAACTGGTGGTTCCCAGATGGGAGGGGGTTTGGGGAGTAGAGTGAAAAAGGTGAAGGGATTAAGAAATAGGAATTGGTAGTTACAAAATAGTTACATGGATGTGAAGTATGGCATAGAGACTGTAGTCAAGAATGTTGCAACAACTATGTATAGTACCAGGTGGGTTTCAGACGAATTGGGGTGAATAACTGTATAAATTATATAGTAAATGTCTAACCACTATGCTGTACTCCTGAAACTAATATAAAATGATATTGAATGTCAATTGTAACTGAAAAAAATAATTAATAAAAATATCCCTCAAAACAATTTATTTTAAACACTCTACAACGAAAAAGGACAGCTCATGCTATTTATTTTTCATACACTATAAACCAATAAGCAAAATCCACAACTAAAGTAGGAAATCTAAATTAATCTCTACTGCTACAGGTTGCTAGTGCCTGGTTTTCCAATCATATTAGAGCATTACAGCAAGGGTTGATTCAAATTTACACTGGCTCAAAGCCGCTCAGTTTGTTAGTCTCAGCTAAGTTTCTGATCTTTCTGAGGAATGTCATTCTATTTATAAGCATTTTTCAAATATACACTTACATGTTGTTTTATGGATACTTATTCCCAAAGAAAATAGGTTAGCTATTTTATTGTTGTTGTTGTAATTCACTATAATAATGATGTCCATTTTCCTTATTTAATTTTCAAGTATCTATCCTATTAGAAAAGGAAGATACTACCATCACACTTTCTGAGGGAGAAACACAGGGCTAGACATTTTACGTATATTATTAGCAAATACTCACAATTTTCCTGCAAGATAGGTGCTAATGTTGCCTTCCTTTTTAAGAAAAGGAAACAAACTCAGAAAGTTTAGATGTTGGGAAGACTTAGAATTTTTATTTATAACTGCCTCACCATCTCTTCACCACCTCTTTCATCTGAAAGAAACTCCGGACTGCCACTTCTTTTTCTTTGTTTTTCCTAGAAAATAGGACTTCATTTTATTTTTACTCCTTTCAGATTATATAATACTTGGTAATTCCAAGGACAAACAATTAACAAAGATTGTAACTTGATTTTTGATAAGAGGAATGTGGATGCTTGAACTGAATTGTAAAGGTGCAAATCTAGGTGTTCACTCGTGCAAAGTGATAGGCAGAGTTATCTGCCCTGCTCTGAGCATTTTTAAATATTTATGGGATTTTGGGACTGAATGGCCCCACCCTTCATCCACACAATTTGTATTGCCACTCTTTGTAATTGCTGAGTTTGTTGTTTTAAAAAGCAGAGAGTAAAAGGGAAAAATACTGAAGGAGAACTATAAATGATCAGCATCTGTTTTCACAGACAAACGTAGTGAATTATGTTCCAAGAAGAGTTAACTTTTAGTTCACCATCAGTTATGCTGTCAGGAAATTCAGTCAGTTTATGGGAAGCATTTACAGCTTTTATCCCTGTTTCAAAAATTTTAAAGATATTTTCTGTTAGGAAAAAGTAACACTGGGGATAATCCACTTAGAGAATAACAAAAGGAATTTGTTAGAATTTTACGATGCACGTAGCAGACACTTGGTAATCATTTATTGAATAAATTAATTATATTTAAATATTTTACATCTTAATTTTGTACCTATAGAAGAAACCACAGGCTTCCTTCAAAAGGATCTCTTCACTTTGAATGGGAGTCCCAAGAATTTTGCAGCCAGAGCTGCATTTGACTTCTGGTTCTTCCTCTTCCTTGTTGAAAGACCCCTGCAGCAAGTCTCTTAATCTAATACTGATGACACATTTCAGTTGTCACAAACCATTCTGAGCTTCTGACATGCATATCTAACTGCCTGTGGCACATCTGCTCAGGTGTCTCAAAGTCATCTTTTTCTCCATCCTACCTAATAAATCTTCCCAAATTTCCTATTTGAGCAAATGATGCAAATACCTACTATCTATCTACCTAGTTACCCACCAAAACCTCTTCACATTGTCATGATCTCCTCTTTTCTTTGCCCAATGGATCTAAGTGATAACCAAGCTTCGTCTTTTCTTTCTTGATATATATTTAACCCATCCATTTCTTCCCATCTCCACGAACCCTATTTCACTGCAGGTCATTGTCATCTTCTCCTAGAATACCCAGCTCCCCTAATTACCTTTCATGCCTTTGCATGATTTTATTTTTATCCATATTATAACGCATACTTTATATGTATATATATATATATATATATATATATATATATATATATATATACACACACACACATACACACACATGTATATATATTTTATTATATATTATATATATATATATTGATTAAGCCTGTAAAATTGTTCTTGTAGCACATTCCAAATCAAACCAAAATTCCTTAGCCAGGAATTCCATGCAAGGTCTAACTTGATCTGATCCCTGACTTCATTTTAGACAATGGGAGTTGATGACTGTGGTGATCACCTAAAGTGTAAGTGTTCAGTGGGATTCACTGAAAACATTTTTTGGTTCTTCAAGTAGAAGAAGTATTGTTGATAAAATTAAGATTTGTTTTTTTTTTCCTGGCACATTTTGTTACCAATGCTTTCCCATAGTTCATTTTATATGGCTCAACAAGCGTTGTTAGCTGCGTGTGGGCTATTACTGTAATTTTTGCGGACTCTGGTAAATTTTTGACAAAGTGAGGTTTGAGATTTAACTGTTCAACACACAATTTTCAAAAAGGGACCAAATTCTATTTCCATTACCTAAAGTTTTTTGTAAAAGTGAATTTAAAACACCAGTTTTATAACACAAATGTTTACTTACAAATTACCTAATGTTCTAAAAGTAGCCTGCATATAACTTGTGTGTTATTGCCGAGAATGCTAATGCCTGGCACAGTTTTGACCTCTCATATTAAGATCACAGGCTACTGTCATCATGCTCCCAGGCATGTATCTGTCTAAAACTTATTCTCAATCTTAGCTTGCAGCAGGACCACCCAGGAATTTTTAAAACTGATGCTCAGTTCTCATCCTCAGTGATTATGATATTTCATCTTTTCTTATGGCCAAGTAATATACCATTGTACATATGTACCACCTCTTCTTTATCTAATCATCTATTGAAGGACACTGATTGTTTCCATGTCTTGGCCACTGAGAATAATGCTGCAATGAACATAGGGGTATATATATCTTTACGGATAAATGTTTTCAGATTTTTTGGGTAGACACCCAGAAGAGGAATTGCTGGGTTATACAGTAATTCTATTCTTACCTTTTTGAGGACTCTCCATACTGTTTTCCATAGCGGCTGTACCAATTTGCATTCCTACCAGTAGTGTATGAGGGTTCCTTTTTCTCCACAACCTCTCCAACATTGTTATCACTTGTACTGCCACTTGTGACAACATGGATGGATCTTGAGATTATCATGCTAAGCAAAATAAGTCAGACAGAAAAAGTTGAGGACCATATAACTTCACTCATATGTGGGATATAAAACTGAAAGGAAGAAACAAATAAGACAAACAAACAAAAAATCATAGACACAGACAACAGTTTTGTGGTTACCAGAGGGTCAGGGGGATCAAACATACAGTGATGGAAGGAGAACTGACTCTGGGTGGTGAACACACAGTGCAATATATAGATGGTGTATTATAGAAACGTACCCTTGATACCTATAAAGTTTTACTAACCAATGTTACTCCAATAAACTTAAACATTTTTTAAAAAGTTTCTAAGTAACAATTGGAAAAAAAATATTATGATATAACTGATCTGGGGTGGTAACTGGATATTGGTATTTTTTCAAAACTCATTTAGAGAACCTGAATAAAGGAAACAAAAAGTGCATTTTGCCATGCTATGCTATTAACCCACTGACAAAGAGTCAGCAACACCAGAAGATGTTTCCAATACAGAAAAAGAGTAATAAAGTTATTTTGCTTCTCATTTGCAAATAGACATTGAAGCACAGAAAGCCAAGAAACCACGTGAAAGCATTAAAAAAATTCTAACTACTACTTACTCATTTGGCAAAGAACGAAGTGGGATTATAAAGTGACACAACAATGAAAGCCTCCAGAGAGATCCACATGTAGAAGGGAAAAGATTACCCAGATGTCTATGGTCTTTGGTGATAGAAACCTCAAAGAAATACCCCCTTTAATGTGGTAAAGAGCATAACAACATATGTTTGGTATCTTTCCAGGATTTCAGCACTCTTCTATTAAGGGGATGGAATATAGTATCATATAGCTAAAAATAAAGATTTGTATCAGCTGCCATGTTTTTTAATTAAAAAAACCCATTTACCAGAGTATGTCTTTGAGACAATGAGCAACTACTAAAATAAATTAATACCAGCTCCAAAAATCAGACTTTCGAGGATTACTAAGGTGACTGGGTCAGGTTGGCACTGTTTATTATGTCCAGGACTGTGTGAGGTGCTTTCTCATCCTTAATTTCATGTGTAACACCCCATCATAAATCCATGAAATTACAGCTCAGGAAATTTAGAGAGCTGGTGATAATTTACCTAAGGCCACAGTGCTGGTTAATTTGACAGTGAATTCAAGTGCCATGTGTCCCACCAAACAGAGGGCATAGTAAACATGACTACAGAGGAGAATATTACAAAATGGGCTGTTAAAAATAAGAGAGAAAAAGACTGATTTGATGGAAAGAAGGGTCATATGATAGCACAAAGGACAGTTTTCTAAAGTCATACACAGCAGTGATGAGTCTCCTTTGCCAGGACACAGTGCCACTATGCCACAGATGCATTTCTGTTTCTTCTTTCATTCTTTCCTTCACTCCACTTGCAGTTCTAAATGACACTCCACCCTATAATATCAATAGGCATTACATCTTTGATCTCTTTGTTCAGTCAATTAAAAGGACAAGATATCAGAAAGGAGACATTAACTATTGACTAGAAGCCAAACCCTTCTGCCTTGATTTCTGACCCTTAGCAATTTGGTTCCATCTACTCCTGTAACCTTATTTCCCACTACTTTGCTCACTAACAATCCACCACTCATTTCCTGTTTAACCTCTGTCAGTGTCAGACTCATTTCCACATTGATATTTCCTTTCCCCTTGTTAAACTCATTGCCCAAATGTGCTCCAGCTTCTCACTGCTTTAAAGAGGAGAAAGGGGGCACTTAATTTACTTGGCAATTTGGGATTTGGGTAGACATTTTCTTAATCATAATCCCAGTTTCTAAACTAAATATCCTCCCATCATGCCATCCCTCAACACGAGTGGAACAAATTCCTCTATTTAATTATACTAATTTAAATACATAAATGTAACATAGTATAAGAATTTTATTTTAGTTTAGTTACACCAGAAATATTTATATACTATTTCTTCATTCACTTCTTAGCAACCTACTAATATCTGAAATTCCCCAACTCAGAACTCTCTTCCCATGGGGACGATAAGAAATATATCCCTTGGAGTTGCAATGGTGTAGGATAATGTAAGAGTAAAAGCTAGACGTTTGTCATAATAAATGTAGCAATAACACAAGGATGAAGACTATGGAACGGTTGAATTAAAAGTGCTGATTTTTAACACAAAAAGTCAAGAACCATATGACCTCACTCATATGTGGGATAAAACTGAAGGCACTAAAGGATCATAGACAAACCAATAAAGAAAAAAACCCTCATAGACACAACAGTTTAGTGGTTACCAGAGAATAAGGGGGAGAAGGGAGTTAGTGTAATAGAAGAGGGTAAATGGGGTCAAATATATGGTGATGAAGGAGAACTAACTCTGGGTGGTGAACACATAATGCAATATATAGATAATGTATTACAGAATTGTATGCTTGAAACCTATGTAGTTTTGTTAACCACTGTCACCCCAATAAATTTTTAAAAAATTAAAAAGTGCTGATTTTTTGATGGGTATGAGGTTCAAGAAATATTTAATTAGCATTACAAGAAGAAAAATGGGGGTAACCTATATTAGTGGCAAATAATATACTTCAATGGATTAAATTGGGAAATAAATAAAGGTATAATTGGAATACTTAACCAGAAAATGTATAAAATGCTTTATTTTTAAACTACTCCATCAGAAAACAACCTCGCTAGAAAAATATGGCAGTGCAAAATAAGTTAGACTTAAATTTATATTCATATTAATAACTAACATTCAATAGATAGGATTTACAGGCACATTTTTTATGTTAACTATTGTAATTTGTTCTTTTTATAACCCCAAGAAGTAAATGTTGTCCATTCACATTTTACTCATCATAAAACTGAGGCACAAAGTCCAAAACTACATGGCTCGGATGTATCCAAGCTGAAAAGTAAACCCACAACTGTCTGACTCTGAAGCTGATTGCTTAGCATTCATAGACAGAACTCGATTACAAGATACTATAAAAACAGAAGAAACTCACCAAATTGTAGTATTTTATTTCGTCTCCTGGGTTACCCTTCGGTATATTAACTCTCTATGCATGTTATAAAAACATGCAACATATTAGAGGTGTTTTTGAATACATGATTGAGCCTCAGTACATTTTTATCCATGAACTAGACAGAAAACCTCGGTTAACCAATGACTTAAGAGTAGTGGAATAATTACATTCAGTTAAACTTGGGACACTTTTTTTTTTTTCAGAGCTAATTGGAAAAAATTCTATCACCTCTTCTTTTTGACATTTAATTTGTTTTCAAAATTTGGTTATTATAAATAATGCTGTAATGAACATCTGTGCATATAAATCTCTGACCTCATCTCTCATTATCTCCTTAGGGCAGATTTCTAGAAATAAAACAAATTGCCAAAGAATCTCCATCTCTATTTAATATAAAATTATGAGTATTATATATGACTTGACCATGATGATCAGTTTCAATCTTCTTATAATTTTTGAGATTAATTGTAGAACAGATGCATTACAGACAATAAATAATTTACACATTTTAACTCTTATGGTTTTTCATTACATATGAAAACCATGGATTTCCTTTAGAAAGTGATTACTCAGTTTTATTTATGTCCCTCATTACAGATAAGTTATAAGGTATCATATGAAGCACTTCATTCTTCCTCTTATTTAGTTTTCTGGTTTGTTTGTTTTTGTTTACTTTGTAAAGTGGTCTGACCTATCATAGATCCAAAAGCCCTGGTATTTTTCATTAATGTCAAGGTCCTAACCTAAATTCTGGCCCAATGCCAATTTGAGTAATTACACATTTCCCACTTTCTTCCAACGAGATTCATTTGGGAAAGTTATTCTCTTCCTCCTTTGAAACGACAGTGTTACTTTTACTATAAAGGTGCAAGGTTTCAAAAGCAGACTGGATTTAAGCAGTTAAGGTTTACAATAATCTCAGCTCAGCTCAGGAAACCTGCAAAATAAGTCTGCTCCCTAAAAAGTTGCTTTATGTGTAGTTCTGAATAACAACACTGGTGTGCACAAAAAAATCCTAATATAGCATTGTTAGAGACACTGTAATCTATTATTTAAGTACTATATTTTAGTGAATGTCATTAATACATTTGCAGGAAATAATTTTCTTTTACATGTGTCCCAAATCAATGTTGGCCAAAAACATAGGTTTCTTATAGATATAGGCAAAATAGTGATCTCATAAGCTATTAAAAAACAAAATCCTCTATTAGATATTGTTGGAAGAAGGAAACCTTACTCAGCCACTCTCATGTTGTGAAATATTGGTTGATTTTGACTCTGGCCTTTGTCACCTATGACCAAAGAAAGAAATATCGAGGAACACAAATTACTGAAAACTCCTACTACTTATAGCTGCTTGATGAGATTTTATGTGGTGATTATTTCTAGGCTTATTGTCATTTTCAACAAATTATTTGCTTAGCATCATTGAATTTTAATGAGAGGGGGAGAATAGTGTTTTCCAGCTGTAGCTCAAATATTGCTTTATTTTATCATGCAAAATATCAGTGTGAGAACAATTTGTTAGTATACATTTCACATCTAATTGTGTGATGTTTATGTAGTTATCGCACATATTTCTATATGACTTTTGTAAAACTCTTCCATCTTGCATATTTTATGCAAATCTAATATTCCCTTGTCCTCAAAGATAGATAGCACATATCTAATAAAGTAAAACTCTATTATAGACTAAATTCAGAATGGCTGATTTTATTTAAACTTAAAATCCACCATTTTTTTTTCTTAAACTAGCATGCTGATTCTAGGAGAGTCATTTTCAATGAGAAGTTTTACTAAAACCAAATTGACTAGAATTTACTCAAAATATGCCATTGGTAAGAAGCGAAATGTTCAGAGATTACATTTATAGAAATCATATATCATGATGTTTGAAAAGCATGAAAAACGTTACCTTACAAAAAGGGATCCTACTGAATGGGAGAAGATATTTGCCAATGATATATCTGATAAGGGGTTAATACCCAAAATTTATAAAAAAACTCACTCAACTCCAAAAAAACAAATAATCCAATTAAAAATGGGCAGAGGACATGAAGAGACATTTTTCTAAAGAGGACATATAGATGGCAAACAGACGTATAAAAAAATGCTTAACCTCACTAATCATTAGAGAAATACAAATAAAAACCACAATGAGATACCACCTCACCCCAATCAAAATGCCTATCATCAATTAATCAACAAACAACAAGTGCTGGCGAGGATGTGGAGAAAAAGGAACCCTGTGCACTGTTGGAGGGATTGCAGATTGGTGCAGCCACTATGGAAAACAGTATGGAAGTATTTCAAAAAACTGAAAATGGAACTACTTTATGACCCAGGAATTCCACTCCTAGGTATCTATCTGGAGAAATCCAAAACTCTAATTCAAAAAATTTATGCACCCCTATGTTTATTGTAGCACAGTACACAATAGCCAAGACATGGAAACAACCAAAATGCCCATCAGGAAACGACTGGTTTAAGAAACTGTGGTACATTTATACAATGGAGTATTACACAGCCATAAAGAAGAATGAAATCTTACCATTTGCAACAATATGGATGGACCTAGAGACATTATGCTAAGTGAAATAAGTCAGACTGAGAAAGACAAATACCATATGATCTCACTTATGTGTGGAATCTAAAGAATAGAAGAAATGAACGAACTAATCAGAAACAGTCTCAGAGACATAGAAAAACCTGAGGGTTGCCAGATGGGGGGGTTGTGGGGATAAGGGGGAAGGTGAGGGGATTAGAAAGCACAATCGGTAACCACAAGATGGCCACAGGATTACGAAAGTTAATTTGGGGAATGTAATCAATAATGTTGTAAAGATTTTGTAGGGTATCCTATGGAAACTTGTCTCATTAGGGAGACCACTCCAGGGATGATGTAGATGCTTGATCACTGCACTGTACACCTGAAGCTGAAGCTGAACAATAATGAATGTCAACTATAATTTATAGTTACAAGAAGCGGAGTACAGCATTAGGAATAGAGACAGTGGAAATGTAATGGCTGTATGCAATGTCAGAGGGGTAGGAGATGGGGAGGTGGGTTATCACTGTGTGAGGGATATAAATGATAAATGTCTAACTGTTAAAATAAATAAGTATGGAATAAAAAAATGCTAGCTTAATTTTTTTTTTAACACATTAAACCCAAGATACAATAAAAATGATGAAAATAAATCAGAGAGGCAGTAGATTGAAGTTAAGAGTGAAATGTCTAAACTAAATTCTTGGCTTAGTATGTGTAGATTTTAGCAATTTGCAAAGATAAATTGAGAAGGCAAATCTTGAGTATTTAAAATTGAAAATGTAGTAGGAGGTAAGCATGGGAACAGTAAGAAAGTAGATAAAGTTACTGTGCAATTGGCTGTGAAGGTAGAAATCAAAGTTAAATAACAGGTTTATTCTTAAATATAAAAAAATAAAGAAACACATTTAAAAAGCGAAATTGCTAAGTACACATGCATGGGAAGAAGCAAAATGTGGTGTTAGTAATTTAAAGGAACTATATGTGTTGGTAGGTAACGTGTTTTAATGATTGATTTATAGTGATTAGCCAAAACAAAACTCAAAAGAATCAAAGAATTCAGAGGCCCTGTAATTAAGTTTCTAACATTTTATTTTGACACACAAAGGCCAGGCTTTTAGGCTATACATTACAGTACATTTGTTCCTGTCCAAAATGTCCATAGAGACATTGGTGTATGCCAAATGGTCCTTGATATTTGGTCCTGTCAAGCACGTCCATGCTTAAAAGACATCCCTGGGTTTAAACAGTCCATAATGTTTATTTATACTTTAGGATTACAGGACTAATACATAAAAAATACTACCATGCATTGGTCCAATTTATCGGCTGTATTGCCAATAATAACCCTTTTGCCTCGGTCGCTTAGCTGGTGATGGCACATGATCAAGGACCTTTTGGTGTGTACCAAATGTCTACATGGATATTTTGAATAGGACTGAATATCAAGGACATTCTGACCTGTCTCTGTGGATATTTTAGACAGGACCAAATGTCCGTTAATCAATGGGGTTGGGTTTGTCATCATTCCTTTAGTCTTAAATGCCTTGTGAGCAGGAGAATAATTTTCAAGATATTTCTTTAGGGTTAGAGTTTCAGAGTTTAATTAGTAAATGGAATACATTTCATGGATGTACAATCACATCTACATTAGTAGCCAGTGAAAACCTACCTAAGAATATTTATCTCACAAGTATGCAGTAAATGCACCACTACGCATACTTTATTGTTGAGGAAGCAAACCTATTTTTTTCTCGTGCTAAAAATCCAATGGCTAGTAAGTTGCAAAAAAAAAAAAAAATAATAAGATCTGAAGTTCTGCCTAACGTCTAACGTCTAAACTGATGCTTTTCTGTGGAAATCACACAGTCTTGATAAAATTCAAAAGGAGGCATTGGATAGCACAGGTAGCATAGGGAATTTGAAAGGAATGGGAAAAAGAAAACTAAAGATCTCAAAAACACTTCATTGGAAATAATACATAAATGAAAAAAAGCAAGAGATTTGTTTTCAAACTTTGAAGAGAACAGTACTAAAACAAAACTAAACAAAAATGCAGCCAACAAAATAATAATCATTGACTCTGATAAGCCAAAAGGGTAGGCCCCATTGTTAATGAAGTATATACGTTTCAATTATAATGTTAATTGAAATTCTTAGAAAATGATACTTTAGAAAAAAGAAAGGTAAATAATCTATTATTCATGTTGGTCTGAGTACTACTGAATTGATTCAAGTATATACCCCTTGTAAAATCAATGGCATTTTTTATCCAGGACAAGACTATAGACAATGACCAAAACGAGTAATGCACTTTCCACATTAAGGGTGCTTTTTAAAAGATGTCTTTGTTAAATATAAAATAGAAATCCTTGAAAAGTAAAATACTACCAGGATTTCATCTGGTGTTCTTTTGCCTTTCCCTCTTCTTATTTTGCAGTATTTGCCCTTTAGTTTATCAAGATTTCAAATCCATTAGATTTGAAAGATGCTTAAGTGAATGCAATGTAAAGCAGGAATTGCCAAAGAAATTAATCAAAGCTCTCACAATACACCTTACCTGCAATTTTGTTTTTAAAACAAAAGCAGAGACAGACAAGAACAGCCTGACCCAGCAAGAATAATTCCTTAACGGCAGTTCCACTTACAAATCTCTTCATCTGCAGTGTTCCACGTAGGTCTCAAAATAACTGCAAATTAATCATTGGAATTTTCTCCTTTAGTCTGTTCTTCTCATGAGTTCATTCACTGATTTTTAAATTAAACTACCTTGTCTTATTGGATAAACCTAATTTTTCCATGGTATATTTTCTTTTATTAAATTACCATTATCATTGCTGGATACAGTTTACTAATATTTTGTTTAGGATTTTTTGGTATCTGTACTCATGGTGAGTGACAATTTTCAGAAATTTACCTTCCATGCACTGCTGTTGTCAGGTTTTAGCGTCCAAGTCATGTAGCTTCAAAAAATGATTTCTTGAATGATTTCTGAATTTCTATATTCAGAGTAGTTTGTGTCAATGCTGGCATTTGTTCCTTGAATGTTTCATAGAAGGTACCAGTGACACATTAGTGTGGAGAATTTTCTCACCATTCTCTCTTGTTTCTTGCTTGGCCTTTATGTTCTGTGGGGTTTTTTTTGTTTTGTTTTTTCTTCTATCTTAAATCTGTTGAATTTTTTTTTTCTCATTCTTTGTTTTGCTTTCTACTAGTTTGGAAATTAAACCTTCTCTTGCTGTTCTTCATTTGTCTAAGTTATTAAAGTCTTTAATTTGTCTAGAGTTAGCATATTTAATTGGTCAAAGTCTAAAGTCTAAAAGTAATATATCTGATGAACATCTTGAAAAGTAGGACATTTGAACACTTTAATTTCATTCACTCTGTTGCCCTCATGCATATGGTACCTATTCATATAAAAATTTGTATTTCTATTTAAATTTTATATTCTTTTCAATCACAGAAGAAACATAGTCTAGATTGAAAAGTTTTTACTTTAGGCACTTTGAAAGTATCATTCCTAATACCTTATTTCCATTGTTGCTGATGAAAATCAGAATGACAACTAATTAGAAAATATAATAACAATTTTAAAATACTCTCCCCAAATCGATGTTATCTAGAAGTATGGATTTTTAATAGATTATTCTGAATGGAAAATATCATGTTCCTAAATAAAAAGACTCAATATCATAAAGATTTCAGCTCTCCCTAACTTAACTATCAATCTGATACAAAGTTCAGTCAAAACTCTAAAGGGTTTTGTGAGTGTATGCACACCCTAAAATTCTTATGGAGCTATAAACAGCCAGTAATAGCCAAGGAAATTTTGAAGAAGATTAAGAAAAGTAGTGTGGGTTTTTCTCTACTTAATTTCAAGACTTATTATAAAGTTTTGGTGATTGATATCTTTGAATTTATTATAGGGATAAAAAGAAAAGAAGAGGAAGATGAGAAACAGATCCAAGCATATATAGGAAGTTAGCATATGACAGTGTGGACATTATAAACCAGTGGTGAAACAATGGTCTATTTATAAATGTGTTGGGATGGTAAGCTTAATACAGAAAAAGGTAAACCATGGACGCTACCTCATAAAATTTACAAAATAGATTTCAGATAAAGATCGAAATCAAAAAATGAGATGTAAAAAACTGACGAACATAGGATAATATATGAATGCATGTCATTGTGTAGGATCAGGTTTCATTAAGAAACACTATATTTATGGATATATATAATGTAGTAAAAATATAAAAATGTAAACAGGAATTCACCAAGTTAGGTAAACTAATTACCTCTAAATGGGAAGGTCAGGATGAAGAGACATGGAAAGGGAGCGTCAACAAAACTGTAATATCTTATTTCTTTAAAACAAATCAGTTAAATCAAACACTGCAATATGTTGATATTATTAGTTGGTAAATCTAGGGAGGTGTGTCATATTATCTTGCATATTTTTCAATATGTTACCAATATGTCATAATTATTAAAGGATGATTCAGAAATATAAACTTGCTTTGCAAATTGCACCAGCTGCCACAAACCAAATCAAAGAATTATTTTTTAATGGTTATACGCACACATGCCTTGCTTCCTAGTGCACGCACAGATTTTTTCAGATGTCACCTCATAAAGAGATGATAATCATCAACAACTGTAGCATTCCCTTTGAATTATGCCAGTGTTAATGTCATATATTATAATAAGAACGATTCTCCTGGCAATGGGCAATGGCAATTTACCTCAGTTATTTGGCATGCTACCAAGAAAATAACACACTTTTAGTACGTCTTTGGTCAAAGAAGTGTGAAACATATAAAATGCTACAACAAATTTACACCACAGGAATCAGCAAGGTTTAGAGAGTTTTGATAGTACTGAAATCTTTTTATATTACATTTATAGCTCAATTTACTGAGCCCATACTACGTGCTGAGCAGAATGTCAAAAACTTTATACACAGTATCTCATTTGATGATCACAGTAACCCTGGGAGGTACAATTATCACCCAGTGCATTGATGGGAAAATGGAGGCTTAGTGACCCAGTAATGTACCTGAGATCATAGAGTAAGTGGCAGAGCCCCACAGAAGCAGTCCTTACTGTCTAAAGGCCGAGTCATTAACGACAACTTTATAATTACCAAGTAAGTTGTTTTCTCCAGAAAGGAAAATGATGTTTTTCATAGCTAGCTGTATTCTAAGCTGTCGAAGCATCTATGCATTTTAGTGGAGAATTTTTATCAGCATCAAGTTTTAAAATGATCAGTTAAATATAATAGCTTTTTACATGGTTAGGTAAGATTTAACTGAAACATCAAATTTTTTTTAAATAGTGTTTTTATCTCAGAAAATATTTGAAACCTTATCAAGTGATATGAAAAGAGCATGGAATTAGAATTGCAGAAGCTTTGCAAATTATGAAACATCTGGAAATTTGAAATATAGTCAAGATTTCTTCATAAAGTAAAGACAAAAGTAGTTCTTTACAAGTTTAGAAAGTTGCTATATGCAAAAATGCATGATTTTTTAAAGTATGTCCCTGAAGATTACTTAATCAGGGAACTTTGGTGAATCAGAGCAGTTCTGCTAGGAATTCAGAAAAGAATATTTAATGTTATTTTTGTACATTATCTATACTATCTTCCAATCATGTACCTAAGTTGTCTCATCTATGTACTAGAAATGCTGAACTAAATGTATTGAAGGACATGCTGTTTAGAAATTCTGGGGAAAGAAAATGAATTATTAGGCGTGGCTTACAATCTGGCAGACACCCAATACAAAAAATACCGGAAGGGAGGCATGTCAACTTATACACAAAATTAAATCTCCTGCCACAAAACATTTTGCAGATTATAACTTGATGGGGAACACATACAGTCAGAGCTATACTTGTCATACACAAGTACTTGAACATCTTTAAAATGCTTTAGTTGAAGCAGCCATAATGCATCCACTGATACAAATCATGTTTTTAAAAATCAATGCTCACTAATGTAAAAGGAAAAAGATGGTTTGAATACCACTTTTGTTTTGGTTTTAGCTCTCTTTTTTAGTTTCATAAAGGTTTTACTTGCCACAATTTTATTTGTGTGTGCCCTCTCCAGATCAATGCAACTTATTTGTTCTTCTCCTGAAAATCATTTTTACATTTTATCTCCTTCTTCTTACTGTGGAGTATATATTTGAGCAACAAACAACATACTAACTATACTCTTTGGTTTGCTTATTTAATCCGCTCTACTTCAATCATCTTACTTTTCAGTAGACCTAAGTACTTTGTTTCTAAAATAGTGAGGGTTCTCATTATTCTATCACAGAATCCACGAATGTTAGGATGTTCAAAGAGAAGTGAAGGAAAAAGAACAAATGACATAGTCTAGTGGTGAAGAACATGGGATTTGGAATAAGATGGTATGTGTATGAGTTTCAATTTTGTCACTTTTACCTGTGTGACCTCAGATAATTGTGTTTCCTTATTTGGAAAATGAAAAATATTAGTAAGTTGTTCTAAGATTGAATGAGATTTAAAATTCTACTTTCTGGAAGGCAGAAAATACTAGTCTTTCATAATTTCACTTATTCACTTATTTCATTTATGAGATCTCCATAATTGGCTTTTTATTACTAAAACAAATAAGTAAACTTGAAACATATTATGCAACTCTTTTCCACTAGCGTAAATAGAGAATTGGCTTCATTGCAAAGCCTGAAGAATCTTCAAATTATGTAATAATTTTTGAGAAGTAAACTACACCATTCAGTACATGCCTTTCAGTGTTCTATTTATTTTACAAACATTAACTGAATACCTATTATCAATGAAGCATGATTCAACTGATGACAGTTTGGTGTTAAACAAAGCAAGCCTAATTTTATACTTACAAAATTTACTTTTGACTCCATTGCTCTTAAAGTTTACACTAAAACCACTAATGAATGGCTTTATAAAAATAAATAATTTAAAAAATAATGTAATGTATAATGACAAATGAACCCACAAATTGCTTAAGAATTTTAAAAATATTTAATATCTAGCATGACTGTAATTTTGGTTATGTAAAAGATTTCCTTTATACTTAAAAAATATATTGGTTATATTTAAAAGGGACCATGTACTTGATTTTGATAGCCTTTCAAAGGATGTAATTTAACCCCATATATTATATGCTGCAGCAATAATTTATGAGAACGGATGGCCACACTTGAAAATATGTCATGGAGTCTGAGGATTCCCCATTATTTAATGAGAATTCTTTATCACTTTATCAAATGGTGATAATGAACTTGAGTTTCCAAACTACCTGTATTTTATGTTTCCATATAACATATATGCAAAACAAAATATGCAGAAAAAATATCACAGTTTTCTAAGTAAGTTATGTAAGTGATAACAGAGAACAAAACTAAAAATTCCAGTCTTTTATAGAAAGAAGTGCTTGAATAAAGCATCTCTTACAGTTTCTTTGTAAATTAAGAGAAAACAAAAAAAGAAAAGAAAACATCACTGAAGATACCATGCCGAACATGTTTTTGACCATAAAAAAAAAGGAAACTGAAGATCCTGTTTCCTGTTGCAATTAGGGGAAATAAGAAATTGAGTGAAGGGGGAAAATGTTTGTTGAACATGAGATGACATACTATGCTAAACACAGTGCTATATGATTTCCCATCCATGCATAATAGTTTTCTAATACCTCATTAAGTGTACGTGAGCTATGTTCTGTCCCAAAACTTTTCATCACAACCCAGTAAGATAGGTATTCAGATCTAATTCTTTATTAACAAGGACACATAGGCTCAGAGTCTAACTTGCAAGAAATGAGAGAAGCATGAGCATGTATGATTTCAAAGAAAAATGGTAACTAACCTTTAAGATTCAGTCATGTTCATTCCCCAAACATCTTTTTAACCAGTTAGCAAGTACTGGGAACTCTCCCAAATGTATTAGTGCTCTTTCCTTTCTACTCCTGACCCCTAGGAAATGCCGCGTTCCCCTTCATTGATTATACTAAACATGCACTAAGAACAACTCATTGACCTCACAAAATAGCCTGATGACAGCACACTCGCACACACAATATATGCCTAGTTCAGATAAAAATGCATGCATTGAATGTAAAGGGGATTTCAGTCCTTTGACTGAAAGGAGATATAGCTTATGTCTGATTAGCATAACTATCTCCAGGCAGAGTGGTTATTTTTTAAATTTGAAATATGATTGGTATGTAACATTGTGTAAATTTAAGATACAACATGTTGATTTGATACATTTTTATATTACAATATGATGATTACCACTTTATCTTTCACTAACACCTCTAAATCATCTCATAATTGTCATGTCTTTTTTATTTTGGGGTGGGAACAATTGAGATCTAGTTTCTTAGCAATTTGGAAGTTTATAAAACAGTTTTGTTGACCATAATCACTGTGCTAAGCATTGGCTCTCCAGGACTTATCTGCTAGTTCCCAGTCTGTACCCTTAAACAACATATCCCAAATTGCCTGGTAACTACCATTCTACTATCCATCTTTAAATTTAGGTTTTTTTAGATTTGACATATACATAATATCATACAGTATATGTCTTTATCTCACTGTAATGAATCAAGGTCCATCCATGCTGTTGCAAATAACAGGATTTCCTTCTTTCTCGTGGATGAATGCTATTCAATTGTGTATATATACTGTTTTTTTGTCCATTCATCCATTGATGGACACTTAGATGGTGTCCATATTTTGAGTATTGTGAATAATGCTTTAATAAAGGAGTATATATATTATATCTTTAAAGTCCTGTTTTCATTTTCTCTGGATATGTAACCAAAAGTAGTTCTATTTTTATTTTTTTAAAGGAAACTCCATACTATTTTCCATAGTGGATGAACCAATTTACATTCCCACCAACAGTGTACAAGGGTTCTCTTTTCTCTACATATTTGCCAGCACTTGTTTTCTCTTCTTGGTGATCACCATTCTAACAGGTGTGAGGTGATGTCTCATTACGGTTTTGCTGTGCATACCCTGATGATTAGTAATGCTGAGTATCTTTTCATGTACTTGTTGGTCATTTGGATGTCTTGGAAAAATGTATATTGAGTTGTATGAGTCCTTTATATGAATTCTTATCCAATATACATTTAAAAAATATTTTCTCTCTTTCTATAGGTTGCTTTTCCATTTTTGTTAATTGTATCTTTTGCTATGCAGAAGCTTTTTAGTTTAATATAGTCCCAATTAATTTTTTCTTTAGTTGCCTTTGGTTTCTGGTGTCATATCCAAAAACAAATCATTGCTCAGTTCAATGTCAATAATTTCTTTCCTATGTTTTCTTCCAGGAGTTTTATGGTATCAGGTCTTCTAAGACTTTATTTAATACATTGTGAATTAATTTTTGTAAGTGGTGTAGATAGGGGTCCAATTTCATTTTTCTGCATGTGGTTATACAGTTTTCTCAACAGTATTTTTATGTTGAGTATTCTTGGCACCTTGTTAAATATTAGTTGAACATATTTGTGGGGGTTTAATTCTGGTATCTCTGTTCTAATCTGTTGGTCTATTTTTATCCAGGACCATATTGTTTTTATTACTACAGCTGTGTACTATAGTTTATAATCAGAAAATGTGACGTTTTTGGCCTGTTCTTTCTCAGAATTGCTTTGGCTATTTGAGGTCATTCGTGTTTCCATATAAATTTTAGTATTGTATTTTCTATATCTATGAAAAATGCCATTGGAGAGGAACTGCACTGAATAGATGGTTTTTGGGAGTATGGACATTTTAACAATATTAATTCTTCTGATACATGAGCACAGGATATCTTTTCATTTATTTGTGTATACTTTGATTTCATTTATCAAGATTTTGGAGTTTTTATTGTACATATAGTTCACTTCTTTAAATTTATTCCAAAGTAATTGTATTCTTTTTGAAGCTATTATGAATTATATACTTTTATTTCTTTTTCAGATGTTTCCTTGTTAGTGTATAGAAATGCCAGTCATCTCTGGATATTGATTTCATATCCAGCAACTTTAACTGAATTTATGAATCAGTTACAAGTTTTTTGTTTGAGTCTTTAGGATTTTCCATATATAAGATCATATTATTTACAAATAATGACAGTGTTACTTCTTCCTTCCCAATATGGATGCAATTTTATTTATTTATTTATTTGATTATTTATTTATTTATTATTTTGGGGGCCTAACTGAACTAGCTATGACTTCCAATACTATGTTTAATGGACTAGTAAGAGAGAGACTTTTGCCTTATTCCTGGTCTTAGAGAAAAAACTTTCAATTTTTCACCATTGAGTATAGTGCTAGCTGTAGGTTTGTCATATATATCCTTTATTATGCTGAAGTATGTACTTTTTATACTCAATTTTTTGAGGGTCTTAATGATGAAAAGATGTTGTATATCATTAAATATTTTTTCTGCATATACTGAGATCATATGATTTTTATTATTCATTTTATTAATGTGTTTTACTACATTGATTGATTCGCATGTGTTGAACCATTGTTGCAACCACAGGATAAGTCTCTCTTAGTCACAATGCATAATCCTTTTAATATATTGTTGAATTCAATCTGCCAGTATTTTGTTGAGCATTTTTGCATCTATATTTTAGATATATTATTGGTCTATAGTTTTCTTTTCTGGTAGTGTCAGGGTAATCTGGCTTCATAAAATGAATTTGGAAGTGTTGCTTCCACTTCAGTACTTCTGGAAGGTATTGAAAAGGATTGGTATTAATTCTTCCTTAAATTTTTGGTAAGATTTACCAGTTAATCCATCTAGTTCTGGTGTTTTCTGTGTTGGGAGGTTTCTGATTATTGATTCAATATCCTTTCTTATTATTGGCCTATTCTGATTTTTTTTAAAATTAAAGTTTATTGGGGTGACAATTTCTATTTCATCCTGATTCAGTGTTGGAAGGTTGTATGTTTCCAGGAATGTATCCATTTCTTCTATATTATCCAATTTGTTGGCATATAAATATTCCCAATAATCTCTTATGATCCTTTGTAATTCCATGGTATCAGTTTTAGTGCCTCCTCTTTCATTTCTGATTTTATTTGAGTCTTCTCACTTTTTTTCTTAGTTTAGCTTAAGATTTGTCAATTTTGTTTATCATTTCAACAGACCAGCTCTTAGTTTAGTTTAATTGATAGTTTCTCTATTTTTTTTTTTTCTGGTCTGTTTCATTTATTTCTGCCCTTTTTTAATTTTTTAAAATTTTAAAAAATTTCCTTCCTTCTGTTAACTTTGGGCTTCTGTTATTCTTCTTTTCCTAGTGCTTGAGGTGTACAGTTAGGTTGTGTATTTGAGATCTTTCTGTTTTCTAACATGAGAATTTATTGCTATAAATTTCCCTCTCAAAATGGCTTTAGCAGCATCCCATAGGTTTTTGGTATGCTGTGTTTCTACTTTACTTGTTTTGAGGTAATTTGTATTTTGCTTTTGATTTTTTCCTTGACTCATTAATTATTCAGGAGAGTGTTGTTAATTTCTTCATATATGTAGCTTTTCCTCTTGTTTTTGATTTCTAGTTTTATACCATTGTAACTAGAAAAGATATTTGGTATCATTTCAATCTTCTTAACTTTGATAAGACCTGTTTTGTGTCCTAGCATATGGTCTAATCTGGAGATGTTTCATGATCACTTGAGAAGAACCTATGTTCTGCTTATGTTGGATGGAATGCTCTAAAAATATCTGTTGGCTTATTGGGGCATCACTTCATAAGTTATATAAATGTCTAACCACTATGCTGTACACCTGAAAGTAATATAATATTGACTGTCAACTGTAATTAAAAAATAAAAATAAATAAAAATAAACTAAAATGTCTGTTGGATCCATTTAGTTCAATGTATGGTTCAAGTCCATTGTTTCCTTGTTGATTTTCTCTCTGGAAAAATGATCTATTATTCTAAGTAGGATATTGAATCCCCTACTATTATTGTATTATCTATTTCTCTCTTCAGATCTGTTACTATTTGCTTAATATATTTAGGTGCTCCTATGTTGGGTGCATATCTATTTATGATGTTATAACTTGATGGATTCACACATTTATCACTATAGAATGACTCTTTTATATTATATATATATTCTATGTTATATATCTCTTAACACCTTATAGTAGCTATAATTGTTTTTAATACTCTTTCCCTTTGACCTATTATACAATCTTATTAGATTGAGAGTTTTCTGAGTATATATTTACCTTTATCAATGTGTTATAAACTTTTATACGTGTTCATGTCACTGATTAGTGTCTTTTGATTTCAGCTTGGAGAACTTCTTTTAGCATTTCTTGCATGCAGGTGTAGTGTTGATGAACTCCTTCAGCTTTTGTTTGTCTAGGAACGTATTTCTAATTTGTATAAGGATAACTTAACTGGGTAGAGTATGCTTGGCTGCCATTTTTTTTTCTTTCAACACTTTGAATGTCATTCTACTCTCTCCAGACCTGTAGGGTTTCTGCTGAAAAATTCTAATAGACTAATGGGGGTTTCTTGTAAATTACAATAATCCCACCCCCACCCCCCAGCTGCTTTCAGATTTTTTAATTTATCCTTGTTTTTGACAATATCATTATCATGTGTCTTGGGGAAGGTATTTTTATATTGAGATAATAGGGTGATATATTAGTTATATAAACTTGGATGTCCAATTCTATCCCTAGGTTGACAATTTCTCAGCTATTATATATCTAAATAAAATTTCTGTTCTCTTCTCCCTCTCTTCTTCTAGAATTGCAATTATTCTAATATTTGTTCTTTTGACGAAATCCCATATATCACATAGGATTTCTTCACCCCTTTTCATTATTTTGTTTTCCACTAATAGGGTTATTTCAAAACTCTTATCCTCTAACTCACGTACTATAGTTTCCATTTGTTCTACTCTACTGCAGATGCTCTTCATTGAATTTTTTTTCATTTCATTCATTGATTTCTTTAGCTCCAAAATCTCCTTGATTTTTCACACTTGAAGTAGAAGACACCCTCTTAAATCTTTGTTAGTTGCCTTCAAATGGGGTATTCTATTCAAGGGTGGAGTTTTTATTACATTTTTTTCTTCTTCTGTCCTTGTTTTGGTAAACCTGCTTCACTAAACTTACTCCCTCTCATGGAAAGATTCTTAAGCTTTTGTGTCTTCTCTGGTTCTTACAAGTCACCAGGTTGGTTACCTTTTTTTGTTTCCAAAAGTTGGGGCTATAGCTCAACTTTATGGTTTCTCTCTTGTCCACAGAGCATGGCCTGTTTTCTGAGTGTACTCTGCCTGCCGGAGCATATATGTCCTTATACTTTTACGCTTACTTGGACAAATATGATTGAATAATTATAGTAACAGACACTTAATCATACCTATTATAAGTCAGGCACTGTGCATGGCACTTTTATACATATCATCTCATTTCATCTTTATAATGATACTGTAGGGTAAGCACAACTATTACTCCTGTTTTAGAGATAAGAACATCGAGGGAGAGTGGTTCAACAATTCGTGCGCAGTCACAGATTTCTTTCCCCTTTGATGGCATCCCAGTTCATAGAGGCGGTACTGTTGCACACACTTGGCGCTGTCTCTCCATTATTGCTTCCTCTTTTTCCTCGTCTCCCACTGCTGTCCAGAATCTGCTGAACCATCATAACCCCATCCATGTTTATTTCAGTACTAAAGGGTTCAGTCCCGGGTTTAGTCTGGTTGAACTCCAGCAAGATTAATGAAAGAAAGCACGGAATTTATTTATTCCTTTATGGAGATCTGGCTGAAAATTTATACTACCTGACTTTCAAGATTCATTCAAATGATAGTTTCTATGATTCTTTGAATCCTGTGACAAAAATATGTCAAATCCGTTCTTCAAGGCAAATAGTTGTTCATTTATTCCACAAAAATCAAAACTTTGAGCCATGGTTGCCTTCCATAATATAATGTAGCAATCCACCATGATTGAAATTAAAATATGACTACAATCTAGTCCATGTGCTAAACTAAATAAACATCATTTAAAACTGTGCAATGCTGTTAACATGGTTTAGCCTTACGTAAAATCAGAAACATGAGAGTTTAGGGTGAAAAGCCAGTATAAATAAAATGATGACAATAATAATGTTCTATCCCTACAAATATTACTTGCCCATAAGTATCTGTGTATATACTTCAACTTGAAATGTTAGGTTATGAGTTCTTGCTGATCTATTCACATATTGCTAGTGGTCTAGACTTACTCTGTATTTACAAATGTTTGGCTGAGATTATCCCTATGGTCAGTGGCCATGAACATAAGAGAGAGTACCTGATGTCCAGAATGTTCAATTCCATGATCCTTATTAGAAGATTAGTATGGACTTAATCTCCATGAACACTTCCATCCCTGAAGTAATTACTGAGGGAAACTTTGCTCTTGCTTTTAATGAAAAATGTATAATTAATATTCTCAATCAAGTAAATGAGTTCTGGACTCTACTTTCACTTTCGGGGACTTCTTCATCTTTGGCTAAATTATATAAATTTCAGACTTTGTATAAGTTATCTGTGGCTACTCATCATAAAACCCTACGTTGATAATAAGCAGTGCACTGAAAAGCCCTGCTAACAGTATTTTTAAATCTGTTCTACTAGAATATGTGTTAATATCAAAGCAGAAAAATAAACAAAACTCAAATTTTATTATAGGAAGGATTTTTCAGTCATGCTCCTCATAAACTCAAAATTCATTAGTGAACCAAACCTCATCCTCACCATCCATCCCACCAACTCTAAGATGATGGAGTAATGCATCTGTGAGACTTCTTATCACTTGCCAAAACAATAAATAAGTTTTAGTTAAATAACGCTTCTGATTTAGAAAATACTACTGCAAAATGTTGTATGGATTAAATTGTGCTTCCTCCAAAGGTATGTTGAAATATTCACGCCTGAAAACTGTAAACGTGACCTTATGTTGAAATAGGGTTTTTGCAGATATAATCAAGGTAAGACGAGGTTATTAGGATGGGCGCTAATCCAATATGGTTGGTGTCCTTATAAGAGAAAAAAACCTCATGTGAAGACAGAAACACACAGGGAGAATTCTATGTGTCCACAGAGGAAGAGATTGAAATGATGCAGCTGCAAGATAAGTAACACCAAGGATTGACAGCTATCACGGAAAGCTAGGGAGAAGTAAGGGAGGATTCTACCTAATTTCTCAGAGCGAGCACAGCCCTGCTGACCCCTTGATCTCAGACTTCTAGCCTCCATAACTATGAAGGAATAAATTTCTACTGTGTTAAGCCACCCAGTTTGTGGTACTTTCTTATCATCGCCCTAGGAAATGAATATAACACTGTTATCTATTTATAATCAAATTTGCCAGAGAAATCAGTTTACTCTTAAAGCATAAATTTACTAAAATGTAGAATGCCATGAAGTTATGTAATGAAAACAAATTAACACTATATTCATATGATGTGACATTTAGCATTTTCCCACAGGAATTTTCATTGTACTAATATTTTCATGTGAAAAATATTCTTTGCCAATTTATGGGCGTGGTCCTAATTTATTTTATTTATTTTCTTTCCTATTTTTCTTTTTTTTAATTTATTTTTTAAATTTATTGGGGTGACAATTGTTAGTAAAATTACATAGATTTCAGGTGTACAATTCTGTATCACATCATCTATAAATCCCATTGTGTGTTCACCACCCAGAGTCAGTTCTCCTTCCATCACCATATATTTGATCCCCTTTACCCTCATCTCCCACCCCCCAACCCCCTTACCCTCTGGTAACCACTAAACTATTGTCTGTCTATGAGTTTTTGTTTCTCATTTGTTTGTCTTGTTCTTTTGTTGTTTTTGGTTTATATACCACATATCAGTGAAATCATACGGTTCTCTGCTTTTTCTGTTTGACTTATTTCGCTCAGCATTACACTCTCAAGATCCATCCATGTTGTCACAAATGTTCCTATATCATCTTTTCTTACCGCCGAATAGTATTCCATTGTGTATATATACCACAACTTCTTTATCCATTCATCTATCGAAGGACATTTTGGTTGTTTCCATGTCTTGGCCACTGTAAACAAAGCTGCAATGAACATTGGAGCACACGTGTCTTTATGTGTAAATGTTTTCAGATTTTTTGGGTAGATACCCAGGAGAGGGATTGCTGGGTCATATGGTAATTCTATTCTTAATTTTTTGAGGAACCTTCACACTGCCTTCCATAACGGCTGCACCAGTCTGCATTCCCACCAACAGTGTATGAGGGTTCCTTTTTCTCCACAGCCTCTCCAACACTTGTTACTATTTGTCTTGTTGATGATAGCCATTCTGACTGGGGTGAGGTGATATCTCATTGTGGTTCTTATTTGCATTTCTCTGATGATTAGTGATGTTGAGTATTTTTTCATATGTCTATTTGCCATTTGTATGTCCTCTTTGGAGAAATGTCTCTCCAGGTCCTCTGCCCATTTTTCAATTGGGTTGTTTGGTTTTTTGTTGTTGAGTTGCATGTGTTCCTTGTATATTCTGGATATTAGCCCTTTATCAGCGGCACTGTTTGCAAAAATCTTCTCCCATTCAGTTGGTTGCCTCTTTATTTTGTCGATGGTTTCTTTTGCTGTGCAGAAGCTTTGAAGTTTCATATAGTCCCATTCATTTATTTTAGCTTTTACTTCCATTACCTTTGGAGTCAAATTCATAAAATGCTCTTTGAGCCCAAGGTCCATAAATTTAGTACCTATGTTTTCTTCTATGCAGTTTATTGTGTCAGGTCTTATGCTTAAGTCTTTGATCCATTTTGAATTAATTTTGGTACATGGTGACAAATAGCAGTCCAGTTTCATTCTTTTGCACGTGGTTATCCAATTCTCCCAGCACCATTTATTGAAGAGGCTGTCTTTCCTTCATTGTATGTTTTTAGCTTCTTTGTCAAAAATTATCTGTCCATATTTATGTGGTTTTATTTCTGGGTTCTCAATTCTATTCCATTGGTCTATGTGTCTGTTTTTCTGCCAATACCATGCTGTTTTGATTATTGTGGCCCTGTAGTACAAGCCAAAGTCAGGAAGTGTGATACCTCCATTATTGTTCTTTTTTCTTAAGATTACTTTTGCTATTCAGGATCTTTTGTGGTTCCAAACAAATCTGGATAGGTCTATTTGGGTTGGGCTAAAGTGAATTCATATGGTTTCATCAGGTCTAGATGAAATACACTTGAAAAGTATATACCTTACTTTGCTGTTGTTCCATGTTCACTAGATAATTTTGACACTAGATGATGGAAATGACATGAAGGTCATTGAAAATGTATGGCTCCTTTTGTAAATTGCTGGTTTGACATTCTTTATTATATCTTATCTATCTCTTCTGGGTTTGATTAGTGGAAGCCATTACTCCTGAACCTGCTAAATCTAGAAAGATAGTGGAACTGGGTTTCTAGATCCACAAAGTGAGCAAAATAAGCATAAAAGATTATGTCACCCAGACTTGTCTCTTTCTAACAATGTTTGTTTCCTTTCTTTTTTTTTTTTTTTTTTTGCAATTATTATCTAGTATAATGTCCCTGTAGTCTGAGAAGAAAGTGTATCCTTGTATATGTCACTATGTTACTGTGGATTGATTTACTGAATCTCAAAAGGTTTGGGAAAATCTATAATATCCTCAGTAGTAATTTAATACATAATTGAATTAACTATTTATTCTAAATTTCTCTCTTTTCAATTTTTCCCAACATATTTTTCTTTTAAAAATCTTCATTTTACCTGTAATATTTTGACATTTGGGAAACCTTCATCCCTTTTGTAAGGTAGGCAGTATTTAACTTGTAAAATATAAAATAATGATTTCATTCATACAAATGAGCTTAGGGAAATGAATGTGATCGATGAGGCCAAAAGAAGGAATAAGGTAATAAGGGATTGAGGGCAGACATTTTCCCATCCAGTTTTAATGGATAATTTAAATGAAAACTTTTTATATAAATTTCTTCAAAATATTGTCTAATATGATGTAACTTAAGGAAATAAAACAACATTCTGGACTTCACCTCATCCCTATATGCTTTTCTCTGCCCCTACCTCTCTCCTTCCTGAAAGATATCCAAAATCCTGGGTGTGATACGCCTTTTCTCTGCCTATGATTTTATGTTGGGTACACAGATATCTATAAATAATACCAACATTGTGTTTCTAACAATTTTTTTCTTGTTTTACTGATTACTAATTGAGGGCACTACTTTTCCTGAGATTAAACGATATCCAATAGGACTTTACAGTAAATTTGATTCTGCTAATAGATATTGTTTTCAGTATTAGAAAAAGCAAATTTCCATCCCTCCAGAACTTTGGTGAATAAATACAGAAAAATAAAGTAACTTGACAATTGTTGCAGTTATGAGAACTGAGGGAAATCAGCAGGCTGATGAGGGAAGATATCTCTGAGGAGTTGACTTCCAACTGAAACCAACTGATGAGGAGATGACTAAGCCAAGATGTAGGAATGAGCAGAAATGATAAAGAACATAGCAGGTGTCCTGAAGAATGAACATGTGTGAGCTTTCCAACAAACAAAGCATCCCCAAACACTCTATCAAGTACTTTCCATTTTATCATTTATTTTCAGATGCGACAACAGGAAGGTTTACTAACTTCCCCAAGCTAGAAAGTCGTAAAGCCTAGATGCAAATTTAGATAATCTGATTCCAGAAACTTGTTCT
Source organism: Rhinolophus sinicus (assembly GCF_057876585.1). Lineage (NCBI taxonomy): Eukaryota > Metazoa > Chordata > Mammalia > Chiroptera > Rhinolophidae > Rhinolophus > Rhinolophus sinicus. The sequence continues at coordinate 142,424,717 of NC_142501.1, forward strand.
CAACATCCATATAGTTAATTGGCTGAGCACGCAAGAGAATTAATGAAGATGTGCTAGGAAAAGTTGCAAGAGGCCTTGTTTTCCTGTGAGAAGAGATTGCATTTTTTTTGGTTTGTTTGCTTTGTCAAATTTCAGTGGGATGGCATTTAAGAGTCGTAAGTGGTTGAGTGATATCTGATTTATATTTGAGAAGGATAATCCCTTCTGTTAGGAAGAATGGATTATTAGAGGAGGCTGAATGGAGTGAAAGCCATTAGAAGACTTTCACAGAATGAGTGATGATGGCTCAGATTGGGCCACACTTGGATGGGATGTTCAGTAAGTGTTTAGTAAGTGTAATCAACATAACTTTCTGATAGGCTTGATATGTGAATTTGAAAAAAAGGAAATATAGGATGACTACAGTTTTTGCTTGAACAATAGGAGAACAGACATATAGGGGAGATGAAGAATACTGGACCAGAGACAGGTTTGAGAGAGCCTGAGGCTATAGAACAGAAATTCTGTTTTAGTAATTTTAAGCAGGAATTTGGATCTTGGGGAGAGTTTAATTCTGGAAAATCAATTTAGGTTTGATGAAAGATGAATTATTTAGAGGGTAAAACCAATCCATGCATCCAGTCTAGAATAATTTTCGCTCTTAGGAACTCTCTGGCAGTCACATTTGCAACTGTTTTGATATAAATTTGTGTATCACAAACTTTTACAACCCATTCATGCAGAAGAGATCTCATATCTTGCCGGTTCTTCTGTGCATGTGTAACACATTTAATAAAACTATTTACCAGAGCTGTGGGTTTTGATAACAGTTTTTTGGAGATGAATTAAATGGCAGTAAACACCGGATAACTGAGGGAAGCAAAGTGCTACCCAGACAGCCATATTTATCTGCCACCCCTGCTTCTCAAGTTTGTAATATCAACCCTGATGGGAATGAATAGCTTCCTAATGATCGTATTAGGAGAATTTTACTCAGAATTGGCACATCTACCTGGACTACTTAAGCTGATTGAATCTGAATTTAAACCTGTTATTATTTATTTTCCCTTGGATTCCTCAGACTAATCACTATTAGATACCTCTGTATTTCCTTATTAATTAAACAAGTTCACTCCTCACTAACTTGAGTCACTCTGTCTTAGAACATTTGGCTTTCAATTTTCCCCTGCTTCAGAGGTTTTCAAAAGTAGTTTGCAGACAACCACTGTCAGAATCTACTGGGGCACTTTTTAAATAATATGAAAACATAGCCCTAACAAGACCTCTTAAATCAGAAAGTCTAGATTTAGGACTTAGAAAAGGCATTTTTAATAAACTTCCAGGATGATTCTTTTGTTTTTCTTTTCTTTTTTGTTAAAATTTGAGAATAACTGCTTTACTTAATTGGTAAAATGTGTGTAATTGTATTGTCTCATTAAAGAAATATACGAATGAGGACTCAGCCCAATCCAGGTGGAAACTTTTTCAATGGATAGGTTTCCATGACCCAAAATGCTGACAAAATACAAAAGGTTACAGGGCAGTTCTAAGATCTACTATCTCTGAATTGAAGGTGAAAATTTTATTGACATATTTACTCTTCCCTCCTCTCCTCGATTATGTTCCTGCTATCCCTCTACAGATTGCTACAGCAATGGCAGTTGGAAGCTCATTTTACCACAACATTGAATTTTTCCCATTTAAAAGTCTCGGAAAGATGAATTCCATTTAGCTAGGTTTTAGATGTCCTATACACTGCTTCCATTAATGGCAGGTACCATATCACTAAGGTTTCTTTTTTTGTTTGTTTCTTCCTATGAGAGCAATCTCTTCACCTTTATATAACCCTAGAACAACACTGTGCCACACCCAGGGACCAAGGAAGGGGAGTCCTTGTAGAGTAAAAATTCAATTTAACAAAGTCCAGATTTTACAGTTGTCTAGAGTAGTCTAAGGCTTTAATCTACTAGGATGCTCACCCCAGATAAAACTTTCTTCATTTATGTAGTCAAAAGACACAGTTGGCCCATGCATTAAATTTTCCAAAGAATTTTCATGACTTCCCTTGAATGTTTTTATTATTTAAGGTTCTTCCTTGTTTTCTCTTTCCTTAAAATATTCTCAACCCCAAATTACCCCATTAATTCAAATGACTTCAGTAACAATCTCTATCAAGAAAACCTGATTGTATCATACCAAATTAGCTTTTTCTGATGAATTTGAGATCTGTATTTCCCATTGCTGATGAGTTATCTTTTCTTGGCTGACATACAGGCTCTTCAAAATCAGTCTATCTAAAACTGAGTTCATCTTCTTTCCCCACATTAGTTATTCACTCTGTATAGTCAGTCTATGCCAGTGAATGATGCCAACGTTTACCTGGTTTCCCAAATCAGAAAGCTGGGCATCATCCTTGAACTCTCCGTCCTCCTCTTTTCCTATGTCCAGTTGACCACTGAGTCCTGTCAAATGCATCCTCTAAATGTCTCATAAATATACTTCCCTTCATCACCAGTACCACAGGCCTTGTATTAGATCACATTTTCTCTCACTTTGATCAGTGCTTCAGCCTCCTAATGTGGTTCCCCACACCCATTCACCAATTCTCCATACAAAACTCAGAAGTCTCTTTCTAAAATATTTAAAACCCTGTAATGTTTTTCTGTTATTCTTAGAATAAATGTCTAACGTCTTAAAATATCCTAAAAACATCTTAAATCAGAATAATTATGTGCCACCAGAAGAACTCGCCAGGCTAACCTATTTCCACTCCATACTTCAAGCTTTTCTGTTCAGTTCTGAGTGTAGCAGGTCAGCACTGTGGTTTACAGAGGAGCTCTCTGCCTCACAGACTCTTAACTTCATCTTCCAAACTGTGATGTGGTCTTTCATTCCAACCTACAATATTCTCTCTTTCCCAGCCCCGTACACAGATCATTATTTCTTTTCTCTGTATTATTGCTTGTATTATTTCCATTGCAATCCTTGAAACAGTTGACTTTAATTAGTTGTTTTTGCACTTCTGTATTCCAGCAGTTGGTCAGCTGTATGAGGACAGGCACCATTTCCATTCATTTTTTATTTTTTCACTGTTGTAGCTCCAGTGCCTGCGTGATGCTGAGGTTAACATATACGCGCTGAATGACAAAAGCTGTGGCGATTCTAACTGATAAGTGTTGTTTGCTGGGTTTATTGAGTCGAGGTAGATTCTAAGCCTCTGATGCAGCAGCAAAGGGACCATGAGGATGGATTATTCATGTCTGCCATGGTCAAGAAGCTGGGACTGGTGAGACATATACCACATTGTCGCCATCCCGTAGCTCTCACTAAGATTTCCAACTCTTTAGGGAGGAGACATTAGGGGTTTATATTGGAATCTTTCACAAGACTTTTGTATATTTTATAGTAAGCTAAAAATATTTTAAATACATTTTCTTCTGATAAAGCCCACAGGCTTTATCAGAAGTGTTTTGCAACATATCATTGCTATTCTTCATAAAATTCTCATTTAAAAGTGAAGCCTTTTCTAGATGGAGAGATTGGGTAGAATTATTTGACGGCTACAGATAACAGTCCAATGCTCCAAGTGAGCAAACTCAGAAACAGAGTATCTCTTCCAGAATGTTGTCCTAATATGGGTTATTTCTCTCAGAACGTGATGCACATTATAAGCAAACTGGTGTAATGAGTCTATTTATCAATAGGGTTATTGCATTAAAATGGTTTTCCATTATTTATTTTCCAATCAGTAAGTGTCTATGAATAGTCTTCCTCATAACATAGTTTGCCTCTGGAATATTTATGTGTGTTTTGGATGACTGTGTTGGAAGTAAAGCTTGCTCAAATTTACAGTTTTCAAAAATGTGTGGCTACTATAAAATCTGGAGATTACAAAATTAAAACCAAGAATGTAGGAGCCAGTAAAACATGTACATGGGTCTCCAATGAAGAAACAGTGCCTGAAATAACGTGCTGCAACATACCAGATATGTAATCCAAGTTAAATCATGTACAAATGTTTACTATTGATCCTTTCTTAATTTGCATTTTGTTTTACCTTTGGAGTTTTCCTGAAAGACAGCTTTTTTCTTCCTTATTTTAATAATATGAGAGATGCAGGAATTTAAAAGTTCAAAAAGTATTTTAAAAACTCCAAACACCTAGGTTTACAGCCAAAAATCTCTGAATGGAGTAAAGCCTGTGCTCCTAATTTTATTCATCTTGTGTAGTCGACATCTACTGAAAGCATAGGCCTCTACTTTGTACTAGAATCTGAGCACTGGAAGACACGCATTTCAGAACTTCCGATTAAGGTATGCTGAGAATCCCAAAAACACACATAACTGGGAAGGAGGCTTGATTTTAAGTCTTAATAAGACATTCAAATCATTTGTGTTTTAGGTGATACTATTATGTCATTCACATTCAGTTGGTAGATTTTCTGCAAATGACTTCTGATGTCAAAAAGCCAGATCTTTACTAAATTCCTGAAAATAAAATTTACTACATATTTTTAAAATTAGAGTAGTGCAGTAATCATAGTCATGTCATTCAAATGGCTGATTGTTCACTTTACTAACATTAAAATTGGGTAGATTTATTACGGTAGGTGGTTTTAAATCTACAATTTCACAGCTCTTACCTGGATAATTTTCATACAGACTCATCTTTTTATACAGATTTAATTCAGTATTTATTTAAATACTCATTTTATTTTAGTTGAAATCAAGGGATGGATTATTTCATTAGCCAAAAGCATCTGGGAAATGATATATTTTAGGTTGTGAAATGGAATTCATTTATGTTAAAAGAATATTTTTATAAATGTCACTGAGGTCTTTAAAATTACATTTGTTAAGGAATTCTCATCTGACAATGCATACATTTTCTTTCTAATGAAAATAAATGAATTATCATCTTAAATTAGCATTTCCATATTGAGAAACACATTCTGAGTCTTTGAGACTGACCATATACCTCTGGATTTGGTCACAATAGTAGCTGCCATAATTCTGTATCAAATTACACTTAATCCTCTAATGTGCCTCTAAATTTCTAGTTCTGACAAAGAGTACCCCAATCTGTGTATATTTACACCATAATTATCTCAAATAGTTTTTGTAATAGGTTTGACTGTGAGGAGACAATGGATCTTCTCTACAGGTTTCACAAACAAGTTAATATAGTTGAGAGGAAAGTGAAAATTCATGGGCAAAAATACCACAGTCTGACCTGTTGACATGATCACCACTGAAAATTTATCTGTACTGGGAATGTGTCAGGTGACAAGTCCCCCATAAAAGAGGTGGCATATTGTGGCAGCCAAGAATACATACACTGCAGCCCAAGACCCTGGTAAGGATGGCGGCTCTACCCCCTATTGTCTGTATAAACTAGGAAAAGCCACTTCACTTCTTTGAGTCTCCGTTTCCTCAGATACTGAATTAGGATAATGACACTGGAGTCTACTTCATATGACTGAGTATTAAATGAATAAATCAGTATCCATAAAATTTTTTAGAGCCACACCAGCCATATAATACACGTAGGCTCTATAAAATCAATTGTAAACAACATTTTGAAGAAACAGTGCTAGATTAGGATGTCACCACTTAAAAGATTTCTCTCCCTCCAAAAATAGGAGATAGAATATCCTTTATCAGACAAAACTATGTCAGAAGATATCTGGGTTGCAAATGATAAAAGAAAGGATTTTTTTCTAAATATATTCTGCTTATTTTCCAAATGTTCCTAACTTATATTCAGACCTTGGCCCTGATCTTCATATAAAGAATTGTGGCATTTTTAGGGGTTTTCTGATCCTTATTTTCTATTTGCTTTCCCATATCTATTATTTGGCCTTATCCACTACACTCTGTGCCCCAGGAGGCTAACCTCTGCAGGTTGTGTCACTCAGGCTCTCTTGCCACCTGGCTTTCTCTTGAGTTAGGACAAGGAAAGGCAGGGGGCACTAGCAAGAAATCACAGGACAGGAAGAAAAAGAAATGAAGATGTTCATCCCCCACCACCACACCTTCTCTCTTTTGCTGGACCAAGAAGGTTTGATTGTAGCTCCCATAGGGCGGCCCCTTTCCCACTGTGTGACTGCTTTCCCAGATTCCCTAACAGTGCCTTTCTGTTTGCCCCTTCAGGGCAAGTTTTTTAAAAAAATTAAATTTATTGGGGGTACCACTGATTAACAACATCATATAAATTTCAGGTGTACAACTTTACAATATGACATCTGTATACTCTATTGTGTGCTCACTACCTGAAGTCTGGTCTCTTTACATCACCGTGTACTTGTCTCCGTTTATCATATGTAGGATATAAAACAAAGAAGCAACAAGTGAACAAACAAAATAAACACACAAAAGACAAACTCATAGATGTATATAGTACAATAGCATTGTGTTTACCAGGGCAGTTTTAAAGGCTTCCTGCTGTTATTAGCCCCTGGCTGCTTTACCATCCCTAATTAAAGTGGTACCTTTATTGCGTTCTCTTGAATTGCCTCTGAGTGTGCCATCTGATCAGTGCTGGCAACAGAGTCATGCAGCATTCCTTAATTAGTTATATATCTGACCTTTCTGGCCTTTAAAGAAAGTCACGCTGAATTTTCAAAATAATTGGACAATTGGTTGTTTCCTATCTTCTGTGAAAATGTTTATTTGCATAAAATTCAATGGTTCTTTGAGGGGATATTTTCTACGTTTTTTTTTACAAAACCTTAACTAAATTTACCAAATTTTTTTAAAGCAGAGTATTTTCATAATTTTTTCTAGCATGACTCACAGAATTCAAAATAATATTAAAAGTGAACCCATCATAGCATGATATATAAAAAATTGAGTACGAGACAGAAGGCACCAAAGCCTGTGTTCTTTCCTTCAATTATCCTAGGTCTACAAGAACATAATTTCACCATATATATATATATATATATATATATATATATATATATATATCTCATATATAACATATATATAAAACATGTACACATACAAACACACACATAGACGCAAATATAACTAAATATAACTAAAAACAACATAAACCTCTCTCTTTAAACAAACTAGGTAATATGTATAGTTCAACAATCCAGTTCTAATCTGAATATGAAGCTGTTTCTTGAGAAATCACAGTATGATGAAAAGAACACTTCAAAGTTACAGAAACTTCAATTAAGCAAGTAACTGAATTAACCAATTTGATTGGTGTTTATTGTAACTTTCCACATTTACAGGCTAAAGAACAATGATAGTAATACTGGAGTTCACCTTAGCACATGCAGGTATAATTCCCTTAAGATAAATGCATGAATAATAAACAAACAAAAAAAACTCTTAGCAAGTAGAAGGAAACTACTTATCCTAAAAGGACATCTATTTTTAAAAATTAAAAGAAAAAAATTAAGAATATAATACTTATTGAAATAATCCTTACTAAGACAACAGAAAAAAAATGCTTGCTATTTCCATTATATCTAGGATTGTACTGAAGTCCTAACGAATGCAGTTAAAAAATAAAATAAAACCTATGATTGGAAAGTTTAGGCAAAACTCTGTTTGCATTTCATGATGTGACCGCCTATACAGAAAGATCCAAATGCAGTTTTGTTATTAGAATAAGTAAAGGTTGCTGAATCAAAAAAAAGCTGACATGTAACACGCAATTCTATAGGCCACAACATTGTTAGAGAACGTTTTTGGTTTTTTTAAATTAACATTTAGAGTGTCAATTTAAAAATACATAAAAGCCCTTTATAGAAAATATTAAAACATTTTATTGAAAACATTAAACGATATTAAATAAATGATGACGTTGACTATATTCTGGAGAGGAGAACTCAAATTATGCCAATATTCCTCAAGCTAAGCTATAGAATCAGTGCAATTCCAATGAAAACCCCAATGGGGTTTGATAAACTGATTTTAAATTGCATGTGGAAGAAACACAGGCCAAGAGCTTGAGAGCTCTTTGAAGAGGGACTAGGTAGGGAAGGTGGTAAGTGAAGGAAGTGTGCGAAGGGTGAATTGATAGACTATAGAAAACTGTCTAATGGTTCAAGCAAACTGAGAACTAAAAACTCAGCAATGTATTTAATCATATGCAGGGCATTACTGACTTCGATAGGACTAGATTTCAGGGATTATTAGCAAGGTGGAGTCAAGACAAGATGTATTTGAAGAAAGAAATTTGAGAGTGAGTTGTGATTGCTTTTCAAGGAATTCTGATATAAAACATAGGAGAAAAATGCAATGATATCTGAAGGATAATCATGTTCCAAAGAGTTTTGCTTGTTTGTTGGGTTTAAAGATGGGGAAGATTGCAACATTCTTTAATGCCGATGAAAATAATCTAGCAGAGCAGAACAAATTGATGAGGCTGACAGGGAAAGGAGAGTCCTTGGAGCAATGTCCTTGTGTAGTTAAAAGAAAATGTGATAAAGTAATTCATATATTCCGATTGGTTTTCAAAAGTAGAAGATGAAAGAACAAGCATTTTCAGTCATAAGCATGAATACCTGCATGAACTTTATTTTGACTTTTGTTGATTATTAGCAACGTAGCTTTAGTTAAATTATTTAAACTCCCTCTACTTCAGCTTTCATCTGCACAATCACTCCTTCTTATGAGGCCACTATAAGGATTGAATAAGATAATGTATTTATAATACATAACAATTTGCTTTGACACACACTAGGCTCTCAAATAGACAACTATTAGTGTTCCGATTTTTTAAATAAGAAAATCAATTACTTCATTCTTAAAATAGTTATCTAATTGTTGTCGCCATCTAAATTCGCAAGTATAATGTCTGGAGTTATTTAAAAATGTCTTAAACAAGGATTTGTTCTGTTAAAAAAAAGCACTGATATCCGATGGTAGGTAACATTAGAGAAATTAAACAACACCTAGTTTTCATAATAATTTGCAACTTAAATTTAATTCAGTCATTTTGTTTCTAGTATAGATATTAAATTACAATAATCTGAAAATATCATTTTAAAAAGTTAGTGACTGTAGCTTGATTTTTATTAAGACATTTATAAATGCTTTGTAAATTTAAATTAAATTTGATTAATTTCAATTTTGTTTTACTTCAAAATTTTAAATATGAATTCACATCATCACTTACCAGTGTTCTCTATATGATTTAAATCTGAGACTAGATGATTCTTTTTCAAGATCAGAATTTGTACCAAAGACAACCATACATATGTTTAGTGATCAGCATAATTGTTCATGCTCTGTGTTAATTGCATACATAATTGCCATCATTACTAATTTAAATGTCCAAAGCATATTATTTTCTTTCCATTTTTCCTCTTAGCTGCAATAATTCCTAGGCCTCCATAATTGTTATAAATTGCACATTTTTTGAGTACCTGGATCTTTAAGTCATCACATACAGTTTAAAAGACTAAAGCTTAGAATCTCAAATCTCAATAGCTAAGGTTACATTATATCTTACAGCTAACACACACACACACACACACACACACACACACACACACACACACACACAGAGACAAACACACCAGAAGAAGCATAGTTTTATAGTTTCTAAGCAGAATTTTCTCTAAAACTCTTTTTCTTCCCTCTCCAGATAACACAATCAGAGGATGAACATTACTATTCTCACACTATTGGCTATTTTAGAGTCAAAATTATTTACTGGGAAAATTCAAGACATTCAAACTCGCAGGGTGAGGCCCCAATTTCAGTGCTTCCATAATTATGTGTAAAACAAAACCTTCTGTCAGAGTTGAAAGCTCTAGTTACAGTGCTGTGAATGCCATGAAGAACGGTGAAGGGTCTTCATTGGTCTCAGTGGGAAGAAGGACTTGCCTAGAGACTGGTCTCCAGGAGATAAACAAAACATATTCTAATGTGATACAAAGTTAATAAACTTTCAAGCATGCACGAAATGAACAAAATTCAAATGCACGCATCAGTGATTTATATAGCTGTAACTTAATTATTTGGGAGGAATTTCCATTTGTGTTATATGTTCTATTATAGATGTAACTCAATTGGATTGCCTTCTTGTATTTGCATTTTAATGCACTAAGTGGATTTAATTTGAACTTTTCTCCCACATGGCTATTCCCAATGGAAATTTATTTCTAGGTTACTATGTAAGCTGCATTCCATTCATTACAATCCAACATCTCAGAGTATGCTATGTTGCATATAATCACTCTGAGTATGTGATCAGTATGGAATCAAACTCAACTTAATTTTTTAAACAACCTTGTCAGATTGGGAGGATGACACAGAATCCAAAATCACACTTCCTCGTGATGAGGTTGGAAACATCAAGAACATCATGGTTGTTTTGAAAATTTGATAAGACAAACATAATGATCAATATGAAAAAAGTGCATATTACTTCAAGGAACCAATACAGATAATCAAAAAGAATTAAATATAATCTGATATACCCATGTTATAGTAATCTGATTCATTAAATTGTTATTTTTTAAAGTCTATTTTTTATTTTGCAATTGCCTTATAACAATGTTTTTAAAATATTTATTTTTTTAATGTAAAGCTAGTTCTGAATAGTTATTCACACACAATTATTGTTGTAGGTTGTAAATTAGAAGAATCCTCAAAAAATTTTAAAAACATAAATATCTATACTATACAATAGCATTTCAAATAAATACAGACCTAATACCAGTACATACACACACAACAACAAAAACCAAAAATACAAATCCATCCAAGCATGCAGATTCATACAAACAGAGTGTTATGAACATACACAGTATGAGAATTTATTTGTTAACAATAATGAATGGGAAATCTAATTATCAAAACTTATTAATGGTTTTAGAAGTAAAAATCTAAATACATATTTAGAAATATTTGGTGAAAAATGCCTATATTACCAGTAGGTATGATAAAAACCAAACTTATTTTTCAAAAGATCTATAAAAGGGTAAATTTATAGAGGGTTTCATACAGTATTTATAGTCAAGATTGTTCTAGGTTACACAACAACCAATACCATAATCTCAGGAAGTTATATTTGTAAAAAATGTATTTTTTTGTTTGTGCTATATATCTATTTAGGGTTGGCAGGTGAAGTCTTCATGAAGTTATTGAAAAAAATAGAAAACAAACTGGTGAAAAGTGCCCTACTTTATGATACCCTCACGTCAACATTAGCATCAGAAAATGCCATAGCAAGAGAAGAAAACATGCAGAATCAGACACCAGCTCCGAAATACTTCCGGATGGGAATGACCCTTATTTTACTGTTCTTCTCTCATTGGCCAAACAAGTCACATGACCACATCTAACTCCAAGAGGATTAAGTCAGCATAATCTTTGTATGCACAGATTGTGACAAGAACAACAAAATGATACAAAATGATTTCTACCACAGTTCAGGACTTTGAGTATTGCAAAGCTATAATATCCTTATGTATAGTATGATTCTCCAAAGCTGGTGGTGAGACTACATTGAATTTCCTAAACTTTTTGAACAAGTGATTTTTCAGTACTCTGTCGCCATGCAGCAGCTTAACCGTTTGTTTCCTTCTACCTGCCCCCAAAGAAAGGAGAGTCTATAAGACGGATCCTTTCAGGGACTTTGCTAAACCTTTGTGTTTGCACCTTATGCCTCCCTGTTTGGTCCCAGAAAGATGACTGGACAGTCAATGATGAGTAAGATTCCTCACGGAAGGAACAACTCAAGCCAGACGCAGTCACGTGGGGACCAACAGGAGAATCCACGGGGTTCACAGAGGTGGGCACAGTCCCCCACCTTCCTCAGGCTAAGGAAAGCCTCGGCCTCTGTGGCTGCATTCCCTCCCAAAACCTGCAAGGGAAGTGATTCAATGAAGTGCTCTCCATCTATTCATATGCATATAGGTTTTGTCCCTTGGGGAAGTTGAGACTTACGTCCAGCTCTCTGCAGGCAAGGGTGATTGACTTAAATCAGTTTCCTATTATGATGTATAGGATTCACAGATCTCGAGATTGACAAGCTTTATCTCCTTTGCTTCCCCACCTAACTAATAAAAACTATTGCACAGGCCTGATTAAGCGCTCCAGCCCTGTCCATGAGGCTGCTGGTCCCTTGGCCTCCACACTTAAACTCTATTCATGGCTACTGTCTTTTCTTAACCCTGAGCCGCCCTCCTTCCTCCCCACAACTCTCATTGTGGGGGACATGACAATACTCAGCCTTAAAAGAATATACATAAAATAAGAAAACAAACAAACAAAACACTGTTTGATATTACTCTTCCCAAGTTTGTGTGAGGAAAAATATCGCAAAGTCCAAATCAAAACCTTTTGTTTGTATCTTTCACCATATAATCATAGCTATGAGGCTCATAAATGGAGTTTCATATTCAAGTTATTACAATAACAACCCCCCTAAATGAAGTGGCTGAGTGTATCTGTTCAGAATTATATACAAAAATATGGAAGATGGAATCATTGAAATGAGACCTATACAAGGTTGCATCTAATTTCAATTATAATGAAACAGCTTAATCTTAGCTTATCATTATCAAATTAGATGACAATAAAGATTCTTGTCACTGAAAAGTCAATGCAGATTCAATTTGTCTATATATTTATCTTTGCATTGATATAGGTATACATATATCTAAATATTTCTTAGGAAAATAAGATGATTTTTAAAAAATATTTTGTTCCTGGTAAAAGTGCTGCCTTATGACTTGACTTAATTTGTAAGTCAGTTTCAATATTACGATCAGTTTAACATCTCTTTCTAAGATAAATATTTGGAGTATGCCAGAAATACAAGGTCTAATATTTCACCATTTAGTGATAAGATTTGAATGAAACACAGAGGTAAAATGCATTAATAAAATGAGTTTTATTTCCCCTCTCAGTTAGGGAAAGTATTAATTTATGGTGTTTTTGCTTTTTGCTAACTTAGCATTTTTTAATTAAAAAATAATGGATAATCAGGATTGCTTGGGAATAATATCTGTATTTTGAATTTTAGTTACCCAAGAGATGAGTCATTTTGAAGAAATACTTATGTACTTGCGAACCCCAGTGGTTTCTAGAAAAACATACTGAGCCTGATGTAATTTTATTGCCAACTTTAGAAAAACAAAACAAAAACAGCTTGTATGGAAAACATGAGACTAAAATTACTGGTTTAAAATATATAGTCACGCAGCATCTGGGCTTTTGAGCTTGAGAGGCCCATGTGTGATTCCTGTCTGTGACAGCCTGGCCTTTAACCTCTCCAGAAGACTTGGGCTCAGCCTTGATTTTACCTTTAAAAGTTCTAATAAAGATTTAGTGAAATAACTTATATGGTATCAAAAAATAGTTCCTGAGATCCAATAATTGCTCAGTAAATGGCTATTTTTATTATATCACTGACTCTCATTTTCACTGATTCTGTAAAATCAAGTTAAGGTTCTCTTAGATTAATGGTCAAAGGACATACAGAGAAAATTTACAACAGAATTATTAAAAAAAATGGAAACATAACATTCACTAGTAAGCAAATGTAAATAAAAATCCAGAAAGTGTAATTTTCACTATTAAATTAAGAATATAACATACAAAATTATGGTCAAATATCTCAAACATTACAAGCCTAAATGGATTGATGTAATCACTATCGAAAATAATATGATAATATTGATTTCTAATCTTAAGAACAATCTGGGGATCTTATTAAGTAATTCAACTTTTGGGGAAATTTTATAATAATAAAAACTTTGAATGGATTTCAAGTATACATTTCGAAAGTCTGTAGATCATTTGGCATTCATATAAATACTGCATGCCAAACAATAATAAAGTATAAATTTTACTAATAAAATGAAAATTTAATATGATTCCAGTAAGTCATATATGCCGCTGTTGAATTTAAGTGTTCTATGTAAAAAGGCAATTAATTCCAAAAATGTCATTATGCAAGGAATCTATTAATTTAGTTTAAATCAAGACTGAATAATACTATTAAACTGAAACTATGTTAAGAAGTTATTAGCAATAAATGTTCGCTTCTTTTTCAAGATTACTGCAATTTAATAGATCATTCTTACAGCATAATAGGTGTTCATTTGAAACCTTAGGGTACATTTGATATCCGATTATACATTAAAAAAGTAAAAATTTTCATTTGAAAGTGTTTAAATTAGCAAGTTTTATATTTTCACTAAGAGTGAAAAATCATGCAACAAAGTCCCAATTAAAAAATAACTTGAGACAGTTGCTACTTTCATATATATAGGGCATGTAAATATGGGAATATGGCTCTTAGCGTGACGTTGCTAACTGAAAATATTAAGAGTTTCTGAGGACTGATGTCCTTAGCTTTCTGCTCGAGTTTAAAAATTTGGAAGGATGCTGCTACAGCTGCTGGGGTAGCACAAATACCTATGTTTAAGTCCAGTGTATTTAAGCTAGTCAGTAAAATTTTAGGATATGGCCTGCCATATTATGACTATCACAGATTTAATTTAAGCCTAATGATGTTTTATATAAGTCTATTGAATACTGGGCATCTACTTCTCATGTTCTCTTTTCTGCATTAAGAACCCTGTGATAAGATATAAAAATTGGGCAGTAAAAGCTTCAGTATCACAGACTGCGGTCTTCATAGTACTTCAACAATTTATAAAGCAAAACCATTTGCCTTCTGTAATAAAAGGACAAAGCAATTGAGAAGGAAATGGTGACGCTTTTTCAACTACTTAGGCATGAATTTCACAACTTCAAAAATGTTATTTTGAACTGAAAAATATCTTTACTTTCTATACATGAAGAAGACTATTTTTGAAGAAAAGCACGGTGACATTAGAAAGCTAGTATCAAAATATCAGTAATGCCTTCTTGAGCTTCCTTTACTGATTTTCAGACAGTTGTTAACCTCACTGAGAGGTTCAACAAAACATATATAGTTAACAAGATGTCCAGTTGAGTGCTAGTAGCATTGAGGGCAGTTTTCACAGCTGGGCACGCAGCTCTACTCCAGACATATCAATTAAGTTGTACTGATACAGGAGAGTTAGGATGTCCCTAGGTAGACAGGGAGGTCTGTGGTGGAATAAACAAAAGACAGCCATATCCTAAAACTTCAGGTTTTGAAATCACTCCTTTGCTCCAAGACATAATGTAACAAGGTCTTGAGGTTAATCATAAAATTCATTTTGGCCTGACAAACGGAGCAGATCTGATAGATAAGAGTGTGTTACTTTGCTAATTCCTTTAGCATGGGCAAGCAACACCAACCTGGTAGACAAATTTCATTAGAAGGTTCCCTTCCTCAAACAGTTCCCTTCTCCAAACAGCTCCCCTGCCCCAAGCAGGCAAGGGAAGGTATAAAAGTAAGAGCTTTTGCCTCAGTCATGGGGCACCCCCCATTTGGGACAACTACTGTAAACTCTTCATTTGTTTTTGCACATATCTGTTTTGTTTCTTATTTCTTGCAAATTTTCATTTCCAATTGTCTCTTACCTTGCCAATCAACATGAGAGCTCCTTAGTAATATTTTCATGCTAAAAACCTGGTGTACGCCGAAGCATACTAGACTAAATAAAAAAATAACAATACTTGGAAGTTTCATTTTCCACTAAAAATTATGTACTATATTACATATTATTATGTAAATTATTTTCTATTAAGTAGCATTTGTTGAGCCTACATGTTCTAGGTTCCCATTGCATGGTTATGGTTGAACAGAATCTACAAAAAAATCTCTCTCTCTCTCTCTTTCTCTTGCGCGCACACACACACACACAGTCATTCAGAAAACCTACTGGAATGCTCATTGGAATATTGGAATTCTTGAATCCTGAATTTATTAAAAACATTATCTCATCCATTATAATAATATCAACTTCCTCAATACCAAGGTGATTAAAGCACAAAGGGACCAATTGTTTTGTTGTGTGGTGACCCATTTGATGGGAAAATTAGGATATTCCACAAGAGACCTTACAGCTCATCTTAAAGAGACTATGCCCAAAGGACACTGGAGGTGCTGAAGCAGAATGTGATTAGGCTGTTTGGTACAGTAAAGTGGGTCACATGGATGTGAAAATGATGTTAACAAAAGGAAGTACTTTCTTCTAGCTTATTTACAAGTGTTTTTGGAATTTTTAATACATTCATTAATAAAAGTATGGTGATTTGGGGCAAATATGAAGGGCTAGTAGAAACATTATTCAGGATCTTTTGGCACCATTGATAAATAAGCATTATACTTGGAAAATGGCTATTATTCAAAAGGAAGTCTCAATAAACTATTATTCACATAATTTTAAAAGTCACTTTTAAAAAGCCAATTCACACAAACTTTTTATCATATTTCAGGCTTATTATTACCTTTTGCATTTCTCTATTGTACATATTAATAAATAGAAGAAAAAATTAAAAAGAAAGCAATATGTAGCCTTGATACCATTAAAACCCAAATTACTTCACCTTTATCTTAAATCCCACCAAACACATAGTTATTGATCTTATGTGTAAGGAAATAAAAGACATCTGTCCAACAGCATTTTTAATTTCATTTTTTTGTCTTTATCCACGTGCTTTAAGAAACTGAGAAACAATTAAGAAAACAACTTGAGCATGTCATGTGATATAAATAAATTATTTCAGTAACTTTTCTATGCACTTTTTGGTAAAAGTTCATTATCTTGAAGGAAAAGAAGTGCTGTACATACTTGCAGTACCTGTGTATGATAGCGTTAGCAGGCTATCCATTGTTGTGGTACTGAATATTCCTTTGCATTTTACAACAAGTTATGACTCGAAAACATGGTCATTTCTTTGTGGCACAAAGAATTAATGAAGGGCCACCACATTTAAATATCTTTCATAGGTATCTTCAAAGTTGGCTATTTTATTTGTTTACAGTACGACTCATATTCTGTATCCAAATAGTATTCCTTACATGCTAAGTCTGGGCTAATTATGGTCACCTAATTTTACCTCTTCAGAAATAAGATATAAAAGCTAAATATGTTAAAAATATGAGGGGAAAATACTTCTAATATTCTAAATTTACAATCTCATTGAATCTATCTTTGACTGATTTCATTATTACCACTAGCATATTTCGACTTTAGCATTTAACCGTCTCACTGTGACAATGTTAAGCTTCATTTGAAAGAATCCCCGATATTGGTAGTTCAAGCTAACTGTTTATACTTGAACAAAGACATCTTGGAAAACTTTATGCAAAAAGAAGTCACTGAGATACTAATACAATTGGATTAATACAGTGTTTATAAACGTTACTGCCTTTCAAGTAAGTTATAAAATTAAAATATATGTTGGCATTTCAATACAATAAAGAAAATAAAACTGAAAATTTTTAAAAATCCATATTTTGTTTGAAATAATTGCTGAAAAACATAACCCTAGTAGTTGAGTGATACTTAACTAACTCTGCAATGGCTTATATTTTACCCATTCCTATTAATATAGGACATCTAGTTACAACCTGAACACTCTCCCTGGAATGTAAAGGAACCTCCACCCCAATATTTTCCAGCCATCATTTATATTTACTCTAATGTCACTAAATGACATAAATGAAAGATCATAATTCTATTAATCAGATAGACCATCGTGCCTGTCAAATAGTCTGAACAGTAATAAGAAATACACAGCACCAGCTAACTTCTATCATTTAATAATCGTTCACTATGAGAAGTACTGTTTGGTGGTTTTTTGCAGATTTTTTTTTCCATACAGACTCAAAACACACTGCCAATTGACAAAAGGAGCATAGCGTCAAAAGAAAATCTCCTAAGCGGAGAAAAGCTCTCTGTTAAGCATGCAAGAGGTTAAACAGTGCTGAAATAGCCAGGCATTTTCTCAGTGCACGCTTCCCAATTCCATTCAATTACCAACAGCAGCAGTGACTATAACACAAGCTAAAACTGTATTATTAAATCAGAGCTTCCCATTTATATCTTCTATCCTAATGGGGTGGGAGGGGATGACATTTACTCGTCAACAGCAGAACAAATAGCCCCCAACTTGGAAATACACATGACCTTGGGGTGTAGAATTCTCAGAGACTGAGTTTCACAAGTTTTATTTGGATCTACTGCATAACAACACATATAAATGAACCCAGCATGGTACAAATGCTCCTCTCCGTACCACCTCCCCTCCAAAATGTTAAAATAGCTCTGCACTTTGCAGTCTATGCTTTAAATACCAGACGTATATTAACTAATCAGAGATTAGTCTACTCAAATTTTTTTAAGATTGCATTTGTTTTAAACAACTTGTTGTTGATTTATTTAATGTAACTCATTAAAATGTTTGGGGGCTTATATTGAATGATTCCTGTTCCTTGAGCCATGCTGGAAGTATTGCTCTACAAATATTTATATTTATAAAGCAAGATGTAACATGATGACTTCACAAAAAACCAAAGCCCTCAACTTCCCCTCTAGAATTCAGTGCATAATCACCAACAGATGCTCTTGCAATAATAATGGCAATAGTAATTATTAAAATAATTATTGCAATCATTGCCAAAAGTCCCATTTAAAATTATAAAAATATTAACTTGCTTTTTGAATAATTTATAACAATATTATTATTCTTACCTTATTTTAACAGTCAAAAAAGTCTCCCAGAGAGATTGCAAAAAGGTGTGGATATATATATGACAATAATAATAATTTTAAAAAACGAAAAGATCCTCTTAGCTGGAGAAAGATGAAAATCGTTTGGTCTAAAACTATAAAAAGCTCCAAAATTACGCCTCAATGGGCGCCCAGGTGGCAAACAGAGCACTCTCCCACGTCCGTCCGATAGTACACTCCCTTGTCAAGTTGATATAGTCCTGCTGGTGAAGCGGTCCCGCGGGGCGCAGAGGGTGCAAGAGGGCGTTGCCTGGAGGTGCTGGAGCAACCAGTCTGCTGGCGTCCCAGGTTCAGCACCGACAGCACCGGGACAGCACCAGCTCCTTTCACCTCCAGTTTGTCTCCCTCACTGAACCGGGCTGATTCTCGCGCCTCCTCCCTAAGCAAGAGCTGCTGCCACTCAACCGGGCGTGCCCCACCCCCCACAGCTGACGTAATATTTTGCATATCAACTCCCTGAGAGGTACGGGGCGGCCACCTTGACTGGGCTTCTGCTAGGGTCCGCTGAGACAATCAAGGCGGAGAATTCCAGGCTTATGAGCAACATGAGCATCATTGGACTTCACGACCCATCCACCACCAGTCCTGAAGAAACTAAGTGCTTTCCGCGTCGCATGAGCCTCTGCCTTCACTGGGACTGCTTTTTTTGTGCACGCTAAAGATCACTGCTGGCACAGCTCCGGCAGAGGGATGATGGGCGGGGGAGGGGGCAGTGGAGCACAGAGAGGCTGGGGAGGCGGGTGGAGAAGGGACAGGGAAATAGAATTAATCAACTCAATCACTCCAAAAGAAGAAGAAAAAATCCCCGATCCGTTTGATCTTCCTGGCCAAACTTTCCTCTTTCTCCCTGCCATTTATTTACTGGAAAGGATGTTATTTCGTGTGTCGTTCTCTTTCCTTGGTTCATGGAACTGCTAGAGGGAGTTACTGCAGCAGAAACTTGTTCTAGAGAAAAAAAAACTGCTTTGAGCACTGGGAGTTAATGTGAAAGCTTGCAATGCTTATCATTCGTAAACAAAATATTTTCTTAAATTTTTTATATGAGTGCTGCGTAGTATAGACTTCTTATGTGTTCCTACAAAATTTGCGTAACCCTCCCTCTTCATTCTCATAGTTGAAGTATACCATAAAGGTAAATGGAATTGGAGATTCCAGGGCAAAAAAAAATCAGCTAATAATGAAAAAAGTGAAAGTTCTCAGCTTCAACTTCCACTGCCAACGTTCTGAAGGTTACGCAATATTTATTATGTCTAATATATCAAGTGTTCTATGAAAGTGGGATATACTGGAAACATTTCATAGCCTTTAGCAATTCTCTCGGTATATAAGTAAGTGATGTATCTTGTCCCAGTGAGGCTCTTGACGGCAAGAGAAAGAGGGGCTGCCAGGCCAGATCCCTGACTGCTTAAAATGGTAAAGAAACAGTGAACTGAACCAATCAGTCATCCCAAAGGGTCATTATTCACACACTATCCACATGTCCCACCTACAGCCATTGGGACTTACTTGTATAAAGAAACAGGCAAATAAAATTAACCCTAACATTTTCTTCACTTGGCTAAAACACTTTTCATAAAAAGTTTATTAAATTCCTTAGCACTCAACATATTGTTTTCCATCAAAATGCACACATACTGATATGTGCCATTATATTCCTGGAGAGTAATATAAATTTGTACTAAATCTACTCATGAGTGTTTTCAGGGACTCTGTTGAAATGAGTACACTTGTTCATTTTACTATCAGGAAAAATAATTAATAAACTTGATTTTCTACAATGTTTAAGAAATTATTTGAGGAAGCATATTTACTTTGTGGGCATATACACCCAAATTGCATTTTAAGAATTACTTAAGCGGGAGCCAAATTGAGAAAAAAAATCATGGTATTTTTGCATTTGAGGGAACTTTCCTTCTTCTGCTTTACATCCACATAGACCTTTCTTTTCAGCTTTCTTCCAGAATTTGTCAGTTTCTTTCCCAACTATTAAAATCCATGGGGATATATCTCCAGCATGTCTAGACCATACTATATCCAGGTAATCTGCAATATATTATTTTCTTCTGACAAGTATTGCTTTTATGTAAATATATAAATGGTAAATGCCATACCTTTTTGCCCTGCTTACTATTAGGCTGGTGCAAAAGTAATTGCAGTTTAAAAGGTTAAAAATAATTGCAAAAACCTCAATTACTTTTGCACCAACCTAATACATAGACATACTTACATACACACACATTCTAATAGTGCCTCAGTTCCCAAAGTGATTTTAAGTGATTTCTGACACCATGGTAGGGACATTTAGATGCAGACGGGCACTTTACAAATACAATAAAAGCCTATTGAATAATTTGTACTTAGGCTTATAAAGTATGTGTGTTATGCTTCCTTGGGAAATGCCACATGGCATCTTTTGTTCTGCTTCATGGCAACATGTCAAAATGTCAGAGAAGACTTAAAAGTTCACTGTGGAAACATATAGAGTATGTTATAAAATTCCACCCAAGTCTATGTCATATGTTGTTTAACAGACACTAATTTTCAGTTCACTCCAGTGATCAGATTATTTCAGGCTATGAATTCAATTAAGGCAGGCATAATATTATTCAAAAACCTAAGGGGATGAAACTGGAAAGCAAACCTATGCTTCATATATGGAAAGAAAAAAAACAAAACAGATCACTTTCTCATTGTGTCAACAAAAGGATAGAGAAAGAATAAAAGAAACAGAACTATTTCATCATACATTTATGAAGAAGCACACATGGAGGAAAGTATTGGGATGACTGCACCCTCCTAGGGTATCTAGGTTTTGTTCTGTCTTAATTGGCTATGTGAGCAAGAGCAAGTTATTTAAATTACTTCATCACAATTATCAAACTGAAAATTTGAGGATTGCACTAAATTATCTCTAAAGTTCCTTACACATCTGTCATTCTGTGATTCTATGTTAGAATTAAAAACTTCAAAAATTTCTATATTAGAATGCAAGACCTTAAGAACTCCTCCCCTGGATGCAATAAATTAGAATCTGGCTACTAATACTACGAAAATAGTAGCATAGGGCAAGTAGTCTGGGAAGTGTGGAAAGGGGATGAATGACTAGTACCAAGGATGAGGTTAATGAGGTAAAAAAATAAAATTTACCTACCCAGGATGGAATTGAGAGGATTAAATGGGTCTGCTAAAATATTCATTTATTTTATATAAGCAATATTATATTCTCACATATAGTCACACTTGTAATTACTTTAGAATATTTAAAGTAATTGTAAAGCAACAATAAAATGTAAGGCATGCAGAAAGTGATTAAATGGATTTTTATTTGTAAATTGCCATTGGAAAGATGACACAAATATTAAGTAAATATACTCAAGGAAAATACCTTTAAAGCTGAATGACCAACAACTATTAAGGATTTTAATTTAGGTGACCTACATGAACATGTTAAAATGTACTACACAAAAATTATGAAGTTCATTGTGTTGTTATCTTGTGTGCGTGTATTTATGCTTATACGAAATGTTAACCTTTTAATCATATTGCCTTTTGGTTCTCTATTTTTGGACTTCTGTAGTGTCACCAAATTTTACAAGCTGTTTTCAAATAGTAATTATTCTAATGTGTTTGTAGTATATTAGAATTATAAATACTCTAAAAATAATAACAGTGCATGCTTTGTTAATTTTTCTTTTTGAATCAATTATGAGAAGGTTTCCTGCAAATTAAGAATATGTTTATTTTGAAAAGCAAATATTCACTACTTTTCTGTAGGTAATTTTCACTATTAATTTTAGGGAATTAAAATAAAGCAGGGCCAGGAAAACTGCGTAGCCATAAATGACCAAGTCTTCCTTAACTAAGGAGAGCAGTAAGATCAAAACATAAGTACAAAATGTGTCTCTGTCAGAGAGCTCAACTATCCTGCAATATGAGTTTCTATATGATTGTGCTTTTTCCGGATATATATAGCGGGGGTGCCAAAAAAATGTATACACATGACTTGTATTCATCTTTTGTTATTGGTGTATATTGAGTATTACAATTTTAATACAGTTTTTTCCTTTCTTAAAATGTGTATACATCTTTTGGCACCCTGTGTGTGTGTGTGTATGTGTGTGTGTGTGTGTGTGTGTGTATGTGTGTATAGAAATGGATATAGATATACGGATATATATAGATATGCATATATATATAGCAACTCCAAATGCTAAATATGCAATGTTTTACATTTTTTGAATATTTGACACTTTAAAATAGATTTCCTCTTAACTTCCTCTCCTGCTTTTCTTCCTTACTTCCATTACTTCTTTCCCTTCTTCCTTTCTAACTCTGGCTCTCACAGGGCCTTTCTCTCTCTCATTACCTATCTTTTATTTTAATGTCTTATTAATAAAATATTTATTATTGATATATCTGTCGTGTTATGGGACATTTAAAAAGAATATTGTGTTATTGAATGGAATTTTGATATAATGAATTTATGTTTAAATTTCTTAGCTAATCTAGAATTGGGACCTTAAATGCACTTTGTGCAGAGTCAGGATTTAGGGGGTAGGGAAGCATGCGCCAAAGAACATTTTCAAACATGTTTTCTTTAAAATATGGACATAAGGTTTAGTATATAAAAGTCAAAACCTAAATACTAACATATAAAGCTACAGACTGAAGAACACTGTTGACTTACACACACACACACACAAACACACACACACACGTTTTTGACCTAAGTGGTATTTGCAATCAACTGCACAGTTTTCATGGGATTATATTGACTCAATTTTTAAAACTCTCTATATATGCTGAAAAATGAAAGTGTGCTTGATTTTTGGTCTTCACTGTCTATCATAGTGTGGGCATTGTGTTAATTTTAGGTAAGAAATTATTACATTTTTCATGAGTAACATAAAAGTCAGTTTTGTTTTTCTTACTACTATTTACTTTAACACACAGGGAAATACATT
Organism: Rhinolophus sinicus; assembly: GCF_057876585.1. Taxonomy (NCBI): domain Eukaryota; kingdom Metazoa; phylum Chordata; class Mammalia; order Chiroptera; family Rhinolophidae; genus Rhinolophus; species Rhinolophus sinicus. The sequence goes on from NC_142501.1 coordinate 142,448,297, forward strand.
AAAAAAAACATTTTTATAATTTTAAATCATGAATTTACCATCAAAGTGGTACATTTCATAAAGGATTAGCAGTCTTTTTCAGAAATACCATGCTAAAACTTGCATGTAACTCTTTATTTTATCCCTCAACTTCTCAGACCAATGGACATATGAACTCTGATTCCCACCATGTAAATGGGCTTTTCAAATTCCAGAAGAACTTGTACAAGTGTATAATATGATAAAAGTTATAGGTTCAAGAAATTCATTGATGTCAATCTCTATGGAGATAATATTAAATAGAGAAAGGCTAGAAGATGTTTCAATAAATGCTGCTTAACTGGAAAGCTGAAATCTACAGCATTAAACAGAACAATTTAGATTGGGTTTTAAGGAATAGACCTGTGCATTATCGTCAGTAAACTGGGGCACAATATTGTCTATAATTATCATTAATAATTTGGGGTCAAATTACAATTCTGAATTCAGATTCAGGATGAAACCCTGATGGGCCAAAGGACCAACGTAGACTACAATGGAAGGTATGTACCATGGGTGCTGAGTGACGGAAGACCTATAGATCTAATATTTATCTTATGATAAAATAGATTCTTAACTTTATGAGTTTTGTCTTCTAAATGTAAGGAAACAATAAAACTGACTCTTTAAGCATATCAAGGAAATGAACATTAACAGACAGATTTACCAGACTCAGGTTTGTGTTATTAAATCTAGTTTTTAATATTTAATGTACTTTTACCTTCCTCATTTAAAAGTGCCTTTATAGACAGTCAGCCTCTGACTTCTAAGTGATACAACTATGTATTTTCCTCAGAGCTATATTTTACCTTTCTGTTTTGGCTTTTTAAAGAATATATGTTTTTTCTTTTTTAGTCTGAAAATAGTGGGAATAAGCTTTCAATAAAACTGTCATCTATCAATATGTCCATACACAGAATTTTCAGGTTCATAGGGATCGTGTCAAAATGTGCTGTTCTCTAAAAGGGTGTATCAAATGAAATGAAGATGCAAGGAAATATGTTTACAGTACATGTAACCGAATAATTTAAAAACTGTTTTTATATGGCCATGTGTCTATTCAATTTGGGATAGCCTCATTAGGAAGATGCCACATATTGGCATAAGCCTACAGGAAAATCACTTAGTCCTTGGCTTAATAGAAAAAAACCCTTTTTTTTTTATAAACTGAAGGTGGAGAGGAAACATAATTCTATTTTTCCAGATTTATATAACAAATATATCTGAGTAATCTGTGTTCCATGCATAAACTTTAACGTTAAAAAAATCTAGAAGTAGAGAACTATAATTAAAAATAACTTTCATTAGTTGAGCTAAACATACTCTCTGCTAATAGTTTTGTTATAGAAAATAATATAAATTGTAGTAAAGCCAGAAAAATCTAAATGTATCAGTTAATTCAACCAAATGCTTTACAACTCAACCTTATCTTCTATGATTAAATTAACCTTAGAGTGATATTCACGCACTATAGTTTTGGCTGCATTTATTGAAATTAGAAATAACCTATTTAAGTGGATCAGGTGTATCACTGCCTTCACTGTAGTTTTTAAATTAATTCTGGGAAATTTCCCTTTTCTTTCTTCTTCTATTATTTTAATAATCAGCATCCAGGGGAGGTAATTTGGTATTTGGTGATCTTAAGAGTGTTTGGAATCTAAAAATATGCTCTTTCACAAGTATAACTGAACTGTGAAAATAAAGTCAAAGAACTTACTGATGCTCAAACAGATAATTTTAATTCTTAGAGTCATTGTGTTTAAGAGATCTCTTAGGGCATCTATTGGGCAAAGTTAGTATTGCATTTGAGAATTTGAGTACAACAATGGGAACCCTACAGTTCTGCGTTTCAAAACAATGATTTAAATACATGATGATAAAGAAATTCATGGTGGAATTTTAAAATATTTATTGTTGGATTTAAAATATTAAGCAAAGACATGAAAACAGTTATGGTGTGGGAGTTGGTCTCATAAAACTTTTATAATACAATATTTGCATTTTAACATTTTCTAAACTTCCATTGTCTCTTAGAATGTGTAGATCACTGTTGGGATGATCTGCTTTCAGGATTTGATTTAAACTTCTGGATTTTTTAGGACTATCAAAATAATTGTCTTTTCAGATTTCAAAAGAAGCACACAGAAGCATGTATTTTATTGTATACTCTGAGAGAAGAATGTAAAAGGATTTTGAAAATAGGGCTATAAATCTTCAGTTCAGAAAGATTACAATATATAAGGATATACTGCTAGAAGTGGAAATAATCTGTAAATTTGGCAAGATGGAGCAGTAATGTTGCCCAAACTATCACAGCTACTTGCTACATATTTGGCACAGCAATGAGAAAGAGTGCTGGATCTTAAGGTCCAGCATTTGTGTATGTCGAACATATAAATATATTACGTATTTAATAATATATATTAATAACTCTACAACTAACATCATAATAAATATAATTGACACAGAAATAAAAAATATTGGAAGTATATGTAAAAGGTCACAGGTAAAAATTAGTAAAATGTCACAGATAGAAAGTGATAAATCCTGAAAAAGAAGAAAGATTTTGGTGAAGTGAGTAATTGCTACCTTACTACTGATCTTTTTCCCTTGCTCATTTAGCCTTCCCTGTATATAAGTTCGTTTCCAAGTATATGGGCCAGAGCAGTTGTCCCAGTTCATTCCCCAGAATGGTTCCAGCCCTGTCTGGGAGGAAATATGCTAGCAACAAAACAGACCTATATGTTTTTTAATTGAAGTCTCACTCCATTAATGTCTATTCCTATTGCTTATTAATATTGTACAGAAATGATTTGCAGTTAAAAAGTAAATAATGAAACTTGAAAACAATTCTATGGAACTGATTAGGATTTCACCATCTCATCTGTATTCATTAATGCTGCTTTCCTCACGTGAATGTGTCTGAATCACACTTTGTGGTCTCCAGTGGGTGAGTGGAGCCATGTGCCCTCTTTCACATGAAGAATCTGGGCGGAGAATTTAGCAAGATCCTGCAGAGCTCCTTTCTCTCTATCAGAGAAACTGGCAAAATTTGTGATAATGGCTCAGTTAGCCTGGATTCCTGAGGGATAACTATAAACTGAGAGGCCTTTGCTGGCTGTGATGATTAATTTTATATGTCAAGCTGACATTCCTATGCCCAGATAACTGGTAAAAGATTTTTCGGGGTGTCTCAGTGAGGGTGTTTCCAGGAGATAGTAGCATCTGAATTGGTAGACTGAATAAAGAAGCTCTCCCCCACCCATGTGCATGGGCATCATTACAGCCATTGAGGACCTCAATAGAACAACAAGGTGGAGAAAGGGCAAATTCACTCTCTCTGCTTGAGCTGGGACATCCATCTTCGCATGCACTCAGACACAGGTGCTCCTTGTTCTTGGCCTTTGAACGCAGACCAGGACTTCCACTATTGCCCCCCCTCCTCCCAATTTTTGGGCCTTTGGACTTGGACTAAAATACACCAGCAGCCTTCCTGTTTCCCCAGCTTGCAGAAGGCAGACCATGGTACTTCTTGGTATCCACAATTATGTGAGCCAATTCCTCTGAAAAATTATCTATTATCTGTCTGTCTGTCTGTCTGTCTGTCTGTCTATCTATCTATCTATCTATCTATCTATCTATCTATCTATCTATCTATCTAAACCCTTTGGTTCTGTTTGTCTGGAGAACACTGATTAATGCATTGACCCATGAATGGTGTGGAGCATGAGCAAGAAATAAACCTTGGTTGTTTAGAGTCATTAAGATTTGAAATTTGTTTTAGGCCACTGAGATTTCAGTTTTGTTAGTCTGTTACAACAGCATAAATAGCTTAAACTAATTGATAATTATCAGCAACTGAGTTGATTTTAAAATATTTATATATGCAGCAATCCCTCACAACACCTTAATTATACATTAGCTGACTTCTCTTGCTTCCTACATGAAAGATATCATTGATTTCCTCATAGGTAGGCTTATTTACTCCCTACAGTTCATATTTATCTTGAATTAGGTAAAACGAACCTCATCCTCTTACAATCCCCTCTAAAATAAGCTTAGGTTACACTGGCAAAATAAAACTCCCCTATATTGACCAGAACCAAGTTAACTTTTGTATCATTCTGACCCAGACGCATTACTCTAACGATTTGGCTTCTATTCTAGGCTTCTGTAATGGCTCACTCTCCTTTAGTTAAGGATTTCATTTCCACCTACTCACATTTACCCAGAATAAGAACCAAGCCCCTTCCTTGGTGGTTCTTTTAAAGTATGCCTTCAATTATCCATTCGACAAATAGAAATCAAGTTCTTACTCTGAAACAGATAGGCTGGGAATTAGAGATACAAAAATAAATACTATCTAAGGCCATAAATAAGACCTATCCAAGGCATTACAATAAAATGTAGCAAGTACTAAAATAGAGTCATGTGCCTACATCACCTCAGTCCAATAGGAGCCTTATGGTAGTTTATACCAACCAGTACATCAGGGTGAGTTTTAAAGGCAAAACTTTAGTCTGCCTTTAAAACTCACCCTGAAGTACTGCCTGGTACTTTCCATGAACATTTCTCCTAGATATAAAATACCTGACCTCTGGATTTCAACATATTGCCTGCCTATATTCTCTGTTCCAATACTGCACCCAGTCAATTAAGCAACAGTTAGTTAAATACATGTTACTCTATACTATCTACCTAAGGTTAATGTTAAATTACTTCCTCCTTTGAATGTTGTGACTTGCTCCGATGGCCGATTTTCGGCAATTAGTCTCCTTGCCTTTTTAAAGCTAGTGAGCTGGTTTAGTTTTGTCAAGTCCACCTGCTTTCTTCCCATTCTCATGCTAGTCCTAAATTGTAATGATGAAACTAACTCCTTAATAAATTTCTAAGGAATTTCATCTAGAGTGCTAAGAAAAGTTAGGGGAAAGAGGACTAGCATTAATGAGAACATGTTTTACATCAAACACTGTTAGGTACTTTGAGTGTATTTCTCTTCTAATCCACTGTGACACTGAGTTTACTATTATTGTCACAGATTTACGGTTGAGGGAATGCAGAGAAGTAAATTAGTGAGTCCATGGTTGAAGACCAAGTAAGTGAAACACACCAGAATGAATCCAAGCCTAGCTCAGAAAGTCTTTCCACTCTACCACCATAGTTTCCAGAACACTTAGTATTTCAAAATTGTTCTGTTGATGTACGATAAAAGGAGTTAGGGGACAATCACTTCTTTTTGAAGAAACGAGGGATTACACCACAGAAGAGAAAAAAAAGTATTTTGGGTAGAAGGTCAAAGTGCAAAAAAAAGGCTGAACGATGGTTGTTTTATGATTCATTAAGTAATCTACTCTAGAAAAGCATGGTACACGTAAGATGCATGGATAAGAATCCAATGAGAGAAGAGTTTCTTTTTTAAAGTCAATCCAGTCATGATCTCCACTTTCTCCTCTTCCATTTAATTCTCCATTTGCTGTCATCTTTAAAGTGTCTGCTACAAATATTCTTTGGAAACTGCTCTGGTCAAGATCAAAATGATCAACTTTTCAATAAATGGCAAGGACACTTTTTCTGCCCTGAGCTCTGGGAATCATTTAGCATTACTCCTGCATTGAAACACATTCTCCTTTTGGCTTCTGTGATACTATACCATCCAGTTTTAAACAAATGGCCAATCATTTTCAGTTTTCCTTCTTTTTAAAATTTTTCTTTGTTTTGCTTCTTTTGTCCTTTATTTCTCCCTTTCCTCCCTACCTTTTTTCTTTCCTTCCTTCCTTCCTTCCTTCCTTCCTTCCTTCCTTCCTTCCTTCCTTCCTTTCCTTCCTTCTTTTCCTTCCTTTCTTCCTTCCTTCCACCTTTCCATTCCTTCTCTTCTTCAATTCTGAGGTGCTGTTTCTTAGGGATTGAATTTCCATTCTTTTATCTTTTTTTCCCTTTTTTTTATTAGGGAATATTGGGGAACAGTATATTTTCCCAGGACCCATCACCTCCATGTTAATTGTTTTAAATCTAGTTGTGGAGGGCGCAGCTCACTGGCCCGTGTGGGAATTGACCCGGTGACTTTTGGTGTTGTGTGCACTGCTCCTAACTACTGAGCCAACCAGCTGCCCTCTTTTATCCTTTTATTCTGCATATCATCTTGGAATTCTCCTCCACTCCTTCCATAATTCTCTATATTTTGTTGACCCTATTCAGAGTTCAGAGTCATGTGCCTCACTAAACAACTGCAATTATCTCATTCACAGGCATCTAAAAAACATCATGTCCCAAATTAAATCCATCTGTCACAATGAAATCTTCTTTTATGTTCCTTTTCTTATTGTTCAACACCTCTATCTATTAAAGTTAAAGTTCAAAACCTGGTTGTAATTTTTCAGTTCTTTGTATCCCAGCTTAGGTGTCACTTTCTTTAGGAAGAATTAACAATTCCTTCTTTGCAGTCTTAATTAGGCATCCCAACATTACGATCAATTGCATCTTTAATTCCTTAAAATTATTACTTGTATTACATTATGTGTAACTGCATATTTAAGCATGTATCCTGTTTCCTACACTATAAGCTCCATAACAAATTTCATTAAAGGATCTCTAATCTTAGCCTATACCTGGCTCATGGTATAGAATTAATACTTAATGAAAGTTGTATTGAATATACTGAATTTCATAAGTTCAGGAATTTGAGAAATTCCTACATCTTTAATAGGGGACTGACAACATGCACATTAAGGGTAGGCTAGAGAGACAAGGCATTTAGCTCAAATAAAAAGGTAATAGTTATCATAAAGATAATCAGAGAGATGACAAAAAGGTGATCATCAGGTATTAACTATGACCAAGTTAGGAAAAATAGCAATTACCCACTGGAGTTCCCAAAGAATTATACCAACTTCATGGGATTTAATTTCCATAAGGTATTAATAAAACTTCACACAACTTTCTCTGCAAGATCAAGAGTTATTTTATCAAAGAAGAATAAATAAAATACCACCATCATCACCAACAAGAAAAAACTTTTAAGGGATTACTATTGTCTCCTAAATAACTCCTGGCTTTGCCTTAATTCCTTTCTAACCTCCCACACAATTACAACTGAACAGCACAAGTTCACCAAACTTTGTAAGTTTATTTTGTCACTGCGGCAAACCTTAATCTATCATCATCGATGGCCTACCGTCATCTAAATTAGGTATCATCTATCATTTACTATCATCAGGTTGCCTAACTGATCTTTTTACTTACTGTCCTACCTTTCATTATAATGCATTTCCCATTCATCACCTATAGTTCCTTCTAAAATATATATGTCACATACATGTTTCTGTGCTAAAATTTTATATTTCATTTTTAAAAAATTTAAAATACTTAACATTGTTCACAGGTCTTCCATCATTAGGCACTCACATCTTTAATGTCAGATTCTACTGCTTTGGTTCTCTGCATCAAGTTTTAGCCATTGTAGCATTCTTACTGTTCATTGAGCATATGAAGTTCATACCCATTTTAGTGCCTTCATACTTGATGCTCCTTCTTCCAATCTCCCTATGGGTGAGATCTTAACATTCAGCCCTATGGAACAGCCTTTTTCTGCCTACCAATGCTCTATACTACCAACAGTTAACCATTATGTAGGCACTTTTTCTTCATAGGCTATATTAATATTTGAAAATATCTTATTCATTCATTCATTCATTCATTCATTCATTATTATGTCTTCTCTCACTCAAATGTTAGCTTATTGCAGATAAGACCAAATTTTCTCATACCTGCATGGGTATTCTGTATGGTTACAGAGCTGCCTATACGTGGTCAATATATATTAACTGAATGAATGTATTAATAAATTCGGCAATGCATTAATTCAGTCTATCTTTTAACTTTTTTCAAAATCTACCCATTCTTCAAGGGTATATTAAATGCTCTTACTTCATGAAATTTGACCTGATTTGCAAACTGGTTTTCCTTCCTTCGAAACCCTGTAGAATTCTATCATAATGCTCATTCTGACTTTATTCAAAGTTCTTTGTTTTAAATTTCTCTCTGTAATCACTAGATAATGATCACCTCAAAGAAAACAACTAGGATTTATAAGTTTAATACCTGTAATGTGATGTGAATTACTAGCTCACAGCAAACATATAATCTAGAAACATATATTTACATATTTATACATTTGTTGTCTTCCTCTAAATTAGTTTAGCTTTTTTTTTTTTTTTCACATTGCTATAGCTTCATCTCCTAAACAGGACCTGGAAAGTAGGAGAAACCCAATAAATGTGAAAGTCTGAACATTATCCCACTGAATTCAACATTTCCTAAAATATTCTTCTACCATGTCAGGGAGAGTATTAGCAGCAGCATCTGGTAAATTGATTTCAAGCCTGCTATATTTTGTTCTAAACATTTAAAATGCTTGTTTTAGAAAGCAGTGTTGTAAGATTGACAGAATTTTAATTATGATTAATTATCTGAGAGATGGTTAATATTAATTTAATATTTTATTAATCGTTTAGAATAAAAAATGATATATTAGGTTCTAGGAATAGTGTGGATAGAAAATATATCATCTGAGAGTGAGCAACACAACTTTTGATTCGTAAGTTTCAACTTACTGACACTGACTCAGATGTCTTACCTTATTCTATTGAGTGTTTTATTAGTTCTTAGTCTACTTACATTTGGTAAATGTAGGCGGGAGGGCTGTAAACCAGAATAACTTAAGTATATATACTTCAAAGTATAGAAATTTTAAAGTAAATTTACATGGAAAACACTGACAAACAATATTTGTTAGTCTTACATGGACACATATTCAGTTCCCTTTTACCACTATGTTGTTAATGACAGAAACACATTGTATACGATTTTGCACCTCTGTGTTCACTGCGGCATTATTCATGGTAGTGAAACATGGAAACAACCAAAGTGTCTTTTGATAAATGATTGGATAAAGAAGATCTGGTACATATATACAGTGGAATATTACTGGGCCATAAGTAAAGATGAAAAAACTGCTGTTTGCAACAACATGGATGGATCTTGAGATTATTATGTTAAGCGAAATAAGTCAGATAGAAAAAGTCGAGAACCATATGATTTCACTGATATGTGGGATATAAAATGGAAAGCAACAAACAAAGAAGACAAACAATGAAACAAAAACTCATAGACACAGACAACAGTTTAGTGGTTACCAGAGCATTAAGAAGGGAGAGGGGATGTGGAAGAGGGTAAATGGGGTCAAATATGTGGTGATGAAAGGAGAACTGACTCTGGGTGTTGAACACACAATGCAATATATAGATGATGTCTAGAAATGTACACTCGAAACCTATATAATTTTACTAACAAATCTCACCCCAATAAATGTAACAAATATTTTTTTAAGAAAATATGTGCCCAATTTTTCAGACAGGTGTACAAAATATGGCTGGCTATTATATAGAGGCTGTTTATATGCCCGCTTAAAATAAGCAAATAGTAAGGTTTAGGTTGAGTGATCTGCCAAATATGCAATCACTAACAATGATTAGTTGGATTTAATGTATTTGTTGAGTGGTTTTGCTTAAGAGCACTAGAGTAATTGGCAAACTTTAATTTCTACCAATGTGATATTTCGTCCTGTCAGTTAAAAAAATGAGAAGAACTATATCTTGTGGTCACACAGCAGCCTAGCTGTTTGTTCCCCCCAACCTTTCCCTAAGGAAAGAAGAAGTTGTGGGATTGTGCCTCTCTGGGGTTGAGTTTATAATATCCTGAGTCTCTTCATTTGGTCTTCAAGAGAAGGGTCTGCGGTCAACAACGAGTAAGATTCCTCGTGGGAGGGACAACTCAAGCCAGACGGGACCCCATTTAGGCCCCAATGAGCTGTTATAAGAAATAATACGAGGGAGCCTTGCCCCTCCTTCCTCTTGTTCTTGCGGGAAGCTGCTGCTTGCCTCTCCTGCTCCCTCTCACCTTATTGTGAGAGAGGCCCATTAGAGCGATAAGATCAAGCTGTTTCTGCTCAGCTCATGGGACAGTTTCACTGAGAGACTCTCTCCCCAGGGTGGTGTATACCGCACCTTAGTCATCTTGGGACGATGTGCTTCGGCTGCTTTGGGACAAATTATTGGGTATTGAAATCATTTTTTTTTGAAATGGTGTAAGAGTTTCACAGACCCTGCCTCTAATCATGGGATACTCATTGTTTGTAATCAATAAATACTGTCAGTGATCCGATTTGGGGCTCCAGTCTCTTGAGGCTGTGAGTCCCTTGGTCCTCTGTGATTTAACTGTATATGAGTCTCTGTCTCTTTATTATAGTTTAACCCTTGCCGCCTCCCTCGCCTTCCCACAGCTTGTGTTGTGCAGGTCGCAACAATGTCTTGCTTTATGAAGGCAAAAATCAACAGACACTATTTGAGATATTTAAGGAAGCTATAATCTATTAATAAGAGACAACTTGTGTTAAATAGAATAAATATTTCTGTAGTATAGGATTTGAATGTTGTATACAGGTTATTTGCCTACTAACAGAGATTAAACTAATGTAATTTTCATAAAAAAATTTAGAACAAGTACAATATAGTTGTTATACATGAAAACAATTATACTTAAATCCTCAGTGGTGCATATCAATTATGAATAACTATATAGTTACTAAATTGTGTCATACAATTTTAGCCAAAAGAGTCTTATAATATTATTTATTTTACATAATGCTGCTTAAATTACTGAAAAAAGTTCAATGAGGACATTTTACACTGAATAAATAAAAGTATTTCATTAGCAAGTGAAATATAAGGAAAAAAATTAAAACTTATAAACAAAGAGAAATAACACATTTTAAAATGAGTCTTGAAGATTAATATGTTCTATGTGCTATGTTTACTATTGAGCATAAAATAGCAAGACAAACCAGTAAGGAAAATTTATGAAAAAATATTAAAGTAATCAGAAGCCTTAGACTTCAGCAACAACTTAGTGCACACATATCGTGATGTTTTGTTTGGTTATTTACTTATTTTTACTTCAAATCAGGCCCTATTACTGATACACCCTTTTGTACACTTAGTCTAGGCATGAGACAAGGTTCTCTGAGCTATACAATATATATCCCAGAATAATGTTAGGTGACTTCACAGAACTGCTTCTTTACTTTTAGTTCACAGAAACCTGCATTATTATCTATCTTTGTGTTTAATTAATAGTTCCAGTTCCCTTGTTTCATTATCATTTTAACATTTAATCAATCCTAATTAAACTAGAGCTGAGGATTCTCAACATTCTCCACCTCATCTGTTACTGAAGTTCATATTTTTTTCCTGCAAATGTTCATTTCAATTGCTCCAACCTTAACATTTTCATGAAATACTTTGGCAAAGATGTACGACTGGATAGTAATTCAACTTTAACCATGCTTCAAGTCCATTTCCAAATATGAAAGAGAATATCTTACAAATCTTAGATTTTGCTTCTCAACTACATTTACAGTTATATCTACCTGAGATATACACATGAATGATGACTAATATTGTCATACAAGTGAAGCTAAAAAAAGGTAATTGTAGATATTAGAGGAAGAGTTGTTATGAAATGTAAAGGAGGTATTTTATTATTTGATTTATCATTTTAATCACTACAGAAAAATTTTTGTGAGCATCTCTTTTGGCCAGGTACTATGTTAGGGACTTGAGATGCAGTAGTGACAGAAAAACACAGTACTCATTTTAGGGAACTTATTTTATGGTAGGATCAACATAATATGATATATTTTCTACAGTTATAAGAACTATTAAAAAGTTGATATAAACATAAAGAGAAATAGACAATCCATTTCAATTAGATTGTCCAAAGAAGCCTCCCAAATGCAGAAAATACTTAAATCTTAACGAAGAGGATAAAAGAGTCACATAAATATCTGGAGGAAGACTTTTTTCCACATAGAAGAAAAAGCAAAAACAAAAGATACTTAAGGAAAGCTAGTGTGACTGAATAGGACTAATCTCAGAGAGGTAGATGGGCCAGCATGTACGGCCTTGTAACTCACTATAACGTGTTTATTTGACAGTGATTTTTATGGGAAGCCACTGAATGGTTTTATGCAAGGAAATTTAGTTAATGTTTTAGAAGAACTACTATGCTGGTTGAGTGGAGATTGTCTTTAGGAAGGCAAGATTGCATGCAGAGAAAACTGTTAGGAAACTGCCACAATGTTTTGGACAAAAAATAGCTGTTGTTAAGAATGAATCAACAGTACATTAAAAGGGTCGTATATTGTGACCAATATATTCCTGGAATGCAATGATGGTCAATATACAAAAATCAATGTAATATACCACATTAATAATAATAAAGGAGAAAACCATATAATCATCCCAATTGATGAAGAAAAATATTTGACAAAATTCAACACCTGCTCGTAATACAAAAAAGTCTCAAAAACTAGAAATAGAAGGAAACTACATCAATATTAAAAAGGCCATATACAAAAAGTTCACAGGTAACATTGTGTTCAATTGTTAAAGACTGAAAGCTTTTTCTCTAAGATCAAGAATGCCTACTCTTGCCATTTCTATTAAACTTACTATTATAATTCCTGGGTAAAGCAATTAGTCAAGAAAAACAACAACAAAAAAAATCCAAATTGGAGAGAATAAAGTAAAATGACCTCTGTGTGCAGCTAGCATGATCTTATAGTAGCAAACCCTAGATTGCACATAAAAAAATATTAGAATTAATAAACAAATTTAGCAAAGGTGCAGGATAAACAACATGAAAGTATAAGTTGTGTTCCTAAACACTAACAATTAATAATCTGAAAAGAAATTACAAAAGCAATCCCATTTACAATAGCACCAAAAACAATGAAAAATACTTAGAATAAATTTAGCCAAGGAAGCAAAAGACTTGTGCAGTGAAAACTAAAAAAAATTGATGAAATAAATTAAAGAAGATACAAATAAAATATGTCCTATGTTCAAGAATGGGAAGGCTTAATTTTGTTAAAATGTCCATACTACTCAGAAAGTGCTACAGATTCAATACAATCTCAATGGAATATTTTGCAGAAATAGCCTAAAATTTATACAGAATCTCAAGGGACTCTGAATAGCTAAAATGATCTTGAAAAATAACAACACTGGAGACTTCATACTTCCTATTTTCAAAACATATTACAATGCTACAGTAATGAAAGTAGTGTGGTCCTGCATAAAGACAGATATACAGATCAACGGAACGGAATAGACAGCTCAGAAACAGACCCTCACACATGTGGTCGAATGATCTTCAAAAAGGTTTGAAGACATGGGAATAGGACAGTCTCTTCAACAGTGTTAGGAAAACAAGAAAACAGGATAACCACATGCAAAAGAATAAGTTGGATCATTATTGTACATCATATTCAAAATTAACTCAAAATGGATTAAAGACTTAAATGTGAGATTATAAAAACTCCTAGAAGAAAATGTAGGGGAAAAGATTCACAACAATAGAGTTGACAATGATTTCTTGGATATGACACCAAAAGCGCAGGAAACAAATACAAATGTAGAATTGTGGGAGTCCATCAAACTTAAAAGCTTCTGTGCAACAAAGGAAATAATCAATTGAGTGCAAAGCCAACCTATGGAGTAGGAGAGAATTTTTGAAAATCATATATTGGGTAAAGTGTTGATATCCAGAAAGTATAAATAACTTCTGCAACTCAACAACAATATAAACAAAATTTGATTAACAAATAGGCAAGGACTTGAATAGATATTTCTGCAAAGAATATAGGAGGTGTGATCAAAAGATATGGTGAATGTTTAAATTAAAAAATACAAATTATTACAGTAATATTAATAAATTGAGTGTCTTTAGTTGCACTGCCATGGCTGCCTCGATGTCCTGAATCATTTTGATTTTGGGGAAGAGCAAGAAGTTGCACAGTGTTAGATCCGGTGTATAAGGTAGATGGGGACACACCGTAATGTTTTTCTTTGACAGGAATTGCTGTACCAGAAGCAATGTGTGATACGAAGCATTGTCATGATGGAGGATGAAGTAAAGACATTCATGAAAGAGGACTTCCAGAACTGCTTCAGAAAGTGGCAAGAACAATGGGATAAGTATGTTCAAACCGAAGGGGAGTAATTTGAGGGGGATTAATGGCAATGTGCTTTTATTATAATGCATTTTTTAAAATTGAAACATTCACCATATTTTGTGATCACACCTCATATACAAATAGCCAACAAGCATATGAAAACATGCTCAACATTACTAACCATTAGAGAAATGTAAATAAAAACTACAATGAGATATCACCTCACACCCATTAAGATAACCACTATCAAAAAATTTAAAAAGTAAACAAACAAACAAACAAACAACAACAGAAAAACAGAAAACATGTTGGCAAAGTTGGAAAGAAATTGGCAGCCTTGTGCACTGTCGGTAGGGATGTAAAATAGCACAACTGCTCTGGAAAACAGAATTGAGGTCCATCAGCAAATTAAATATGGAATTACCATATTATCCAGCAATTCCACTTTCCTGTAGATACTCAAAATAACTGAAAGCAAGAACTCAAAGAGATATTTGATATCCATATTCATCGCAGCATTATTCACAACCATCAAGAGATGGAAGCAACCAAAATTTTAATCAGTGAATGATTCCATTAAAAAGGCTTCACTCCACTTCACAACCTCCTCTAAGTTTTCATTGACCTCTTCATTACCTTCTAATTAAGCATGATTTTCTACAGGTGTCAGCTTTGCTGATAAAAATTTTTATTTTTTTATTCATCGGAATATCATGTTTGTTTTGTTCAGAATTATCTTAAACGTTATGTATTGATAAATCTGGCATTTCTATAATATTTAGAAATGTTTTTATGATAATCCTAAGGTACCAGTGAAATGTAAAGTATATCAGCACCATTTATTTTGAGGACTTAATCATAGTAAACTGGTGCTTCTAACCCCCATTATATATAATGTTGATTGTGTGAAGAAATATGACAGACGCCGTAACAACTTTTAAAAAATACTGTTTGTGCTGGGGGAGAGGGGTTTGCTAAGAAATGTAATATAAACAAAGGGGGGGAAATTAATTGTGAAAATATTGGAGCATGTGAGTTTTCATGTTAATACAGTTTTTAAAATCAACTGTACACATAAGAGTGACCTACATAGCTGGACATTCTTCAGACATATATAAATTAGCATCTTAGTACTTAAAGTGGAATAAATTACAGGAAAACATTAACTCAGAGACTCCATAATAATTGAAGCAGCTTTCTCAAAAAGTAAATAAATAAAAATGATTTCAAACCAAGAACACAGTCGCGATGACTTCCACATGTTAGTGGCATTATATTCCACGTCACTCAGCTTCCACACCTTGTAATCACTGTTAACTCCTCACTCTCCCTCATACTAAATGCTTAGCATCCAAGGCCTCTTTATTTTACATCTGTAACATTGCTCCATTCAGTTTGTAATATATATTTTCCTTTCCCTTCCATTGCTATTGTCCTAGTACAGATTTCCAAGACATTTCCCGAGATGACTGAAATGGGCACCTAATTGGCTTCTGTGCTTCAGGTTTTTCTTATCTTCATTCCTTTCTACACATCGCTTTCAGGTTAATCTTCCCAAAGCATTGCCACATCGTGTCATTATACCACTGAAATGCCTGTCCTGGTTCCACATTGCTCCATGAGCATACAATTTGTCATCCAAACTGGAAGACATTTGAGAGTGAAAGAGGCATGATTAATAATTCCCTTCAGGTAACAGGTGTAAACCAGGATTGTCCTGGCTGGACAGAGAAGTCTGGCCATTCTACCCATTGCAAAACCACCATGATTCTCCCCAACCTATTTTGCTCTTCAAAATTTCCACATTTTTAAAAGACAAACTGAATTATTTTATATCCTGACTACTCACCTAAGTTTTCACATCAACCGATCGTGGGTTTTTAGCTCTCTGTTTTTGTGAGAATAAAATGAAGGAGTATACAAATCCATGAATCAGATCAGGCACTCAAGTAATGTTAAACACGTCATTAAAAAATACAGACTATCTACACTCGAGACAGAACACTGGTAATCAAGGCCATGTTGATAGTTTTACTTCTGTTTACACTACTGAACCACAATTAATTAGCGTATTGTTTAAAATTGTTTAGATAAACATCTGTAGAGCTTTCATTATTTACTTCTATACTTCAATTCTGGTAAATCTAAATCAACAAAAAGTGTTTTTTGTTCTTCTTACAACTGAGGAACATACACACACACTACTATTTTTAACAGAGTTGTATCTATAAGGTAAAAATGTAAATTTTCATTTGAGTTATGTTATGCCATCATGTTTTTCTTAATAATTTAGAATTTGGCTTTCTTGAAGACACATTGGATAAAGAAGATGTGGTATACACACACAATGGAATACTACTCTGCCATAAGATGAAATAGTGCCACTGGCGACAACATGGATAGATCTTGAGATTATTACGTTAAGCGAAATGAGTCAGACAGAAGTCGAGAACCATATGACTTGACTGATATGTGAGATATAAAACTAAAAGCAGCAAAGAAACAAGACAAACAATGAAACAAAAATCCCATAGACACAGACAACAGTTTAGTGGTTACCAAAGGGTAAGGGAGAGGTGGGAGAGTAGAAGAGGGTAAATGGGGTCAAATATATAGTGATGGAAGGAGAACTGACTCTGGGTGATGAACACACAATGTGATGTATAGATGGTGTATTACAGAATTGTATACTTGAAACCTATGTAATTTTACTAACCATTGTCACCCAATAATTTTTAATTAAAAAAACTTAAAAAAAAAGACTGATCTTTTAATTATTTATGGCATTTTATGTCTCCTTCATCAAACAATTACAGCCATGTTACATTATATCTTGATTAGGAAGGAAAAAATGAACTTTTGCCTATAGGAGTATCTCTGGCATATCTCAGAAAGATATTCTTCTACTTATCCCATAGTCAATTCATTATTTCATAAATAGATTTATTGGAAAGTCTTCAATGAAATAACTTTGATCTAATTTGAATTACATTATCAGTGTGTTATGAATCTGTCCTTCATTCAGACTTCATTCTTTAAAGACTAAAATTTAGTAAAAGGATGTTTCCTATATTTCAAGTTATATTTGTCAGTGACAGCGTTTAAAAAAAAATCTCACCCTATTTCCTTAGACATTTGGTATAGTAGAATATAATTAGTGTCTTATTTTTCTTTTAAATTTTTATTTCACTATGCACATGTTAGTGAAGTATTATTAATTCACAATGATAATACAATTCAATATTTTGGTAGAAATGAGATTTTTTAGGTATTTTTTATTTTAATATTTTAATATTACTAACACTTATAGTTAGTAAAGTGTAAATACTATTTTGATATAGTAAGATTTACCACTATGTGTCTCATGATAAATATTTCCCTTAAATATTCATACTAAATTATAAATAATTATATGTGTTATTTAAACTGCGTGAACCTTTAGAACCCACTTAAAAATGTGCTTTGCTTCATTAAAGAAAATCATAACTATTATAATCCCTTGTCAAATCTACTGTATATGCAGAGTATATGTATCTATCTAACTTTTTCTGAGACTGATGTTTTAAAATACTGGAATGTTCTTAACAGTGTACAGTTCAGCCATTTGAGCACTCTATCTAGTTCTAAATACTATTTATTTGTTTTGAAACTTCCCTTAATGGGAAATAAACTTTAACCCACTCCTCTTTTCACTATCACAAGTTTTAAACCAATAATGCTGAAAAGATTAATTACTTCCATGTAATCTTATAAAAATATCTAAAATCTCTTGGGTTAAACTGTATTCTTGAAACTTCACTTTCACTAAATAAGGGTCAATTTAACACAAAAATTTGAATGAGTATAATAAAGATCCATTACGTGAAAATGTATTACTTGAAATTCTCCAAGGGAGTTATCCACTTGCATATTTTTCAGGCTAAGAATTATTGAAGTTTATAATATACTTTCTGAACCAGTTCATAATTATAAGTATGCATAAAATAACATATTTTCTGTCATATATATATATATATATATATATATATATATATATATATATGAGGATTTTCTTGATACTTTTTAATTTCATGGAACTGTAGAATCCTAGCTGGGGTAGCAGGTACCTTAGAGATCCTTTGTAGAAGACGGTGCCATACCACGTATTTGTAGTATGGTCATCTACCTTCTATTTAAATATCTAAGGAGCAAGGTCCCATAGGATAGTTTCATTTGGGAAACAATTTTAATCTAACTGGTGAAATAACTATAAAAAATTAAACTGACTTGGAGCTCAAAGGTCACCTGGATTGACTGACTTGCTTGGAATTTCAAACAATAGTTATACATCCTTAGAGAGGGAATGTGTGGTATATACTCTGGTCTCTGTCTCACTCTGGTCACTTAAATAGACCAAATCTCCATTCCCACCCAATAAAGCATTTCCTAAGAATTTATATAAGAGTTGCAATATGTCATTATTGATCCATTAAATGTATAGAAACAAAGTCTCATTCAGATTGCTTTTATTTTGTTTAGTCTTTTAATCCATTTCTGAATCTGTGACCTGCGCTGCTGCCTCCACTACATAGCTGATCACACTCTGGATATATCATGATGCACAACCATAAAAAATTCTTTGTAAGTAATTTTCGGTATCTGATTTTGTAGGCTTCTCTACAAAGCCTAAAATTTGATAAGAAACAATACAGTGTCGTGAAGAAAACTGGGCTAAACAGGCCACCTCACCTGGCTTTCTCAGTAAAAAGTTCCACTTAGAATTTTGTAAATAATTTTGATTTGTTAGTAACTTTGTAAATTATAGTGAATAATACTTTCCTGGAAAGTATTTTCTAGGAATTACTTATATAGAAAGGTAATATTACTAGTTTTTACTATTCTAAGTTCAGAAAAATAAATATGGTGTGTCTACTTTATGTGCTATTACTATTTTTATATTACTACTACTTTATTTACTAGAAAAAGTAGTTTTACTAAAAAACTATTTTTAATAAAGATACTACAACTATATTTACTAAATTGACATGAACCTCCAATATTAATATTAGACTTTTTTGCTATTATTAGGTAAAGAAAAATGCATTCATTAAGGATATTATGTTGGTGATGAAGTTTTTCTATATTGATATATTATTCAAAACCATTCAATAATGAGTAGCTCAAAAACTTCCATTTTAAAAAGAACATGAGGTATCATGCTACCTGATATCAAACTATATATACTAGACGGTTATAAAATATAGGACTCAAAATAGCATGGAACTGGCATAAAAACAGACCCATAGATCAATGGAACAGAATAGAGAGCCCAAAAATAAATCCATGCCCATGTAGTCATTTAGTCAATAACAAAACAAACAAAAAAAAAAAAAAGAAAGAAAGAAAAAAAAAAGGAGGCAAAGATATACAATAAGTTAAAACCAGTCTATGAGTATTCAATAAATACTGTTGGGAAAACTGAACAGATAAATGCAAAAAAATGAAACTGGACCACCTTCTTACAACATATATAGGAATAAACTCCAAATGGACTAAAGACTTAAATGTAAGACCACAAACCATAAAACTCCTACGAGAAAACATAGTCAGTAAACTCTCTGACATTGCTCTTAGTAATATGTATATATATATTTTTCTAATATATCTCCTCAGGCAAGAGAAATAAAAGAAAGAATAAACAAATGGGACTACGTCAAACTAAAAAGTTTTTGCACAGCAAATGAAACCATCAACAAAAAATATATTTCATACATACAGTTACGAGAAGCGGAGTACAGCATTAGGAATAGAGACAGTGGAAACGTAATGGCTGCGTTCGATGTCAGACGGGTAGTGGATGGGAGGAAGGGGTTGTCACTATGTGAGGGATATAAATGATAAATGTCTATTACATTGTTTTGTGCACCTGAAACTAATAAAAAAAGTAAAAAAGAAAGCAAAGACAGCCCACTGAATGAAAGAAGATATTCACCACTCATATATAAGACAAGGGGTTAATATCCAAAATTTGTGAAGAAGTCATACAACTCAATGGAAAAACAAACAAAAAACAATTCAGTTATAAAATGGGCAGAGGACCTGTATAAGACATTTATCCAAAGAGGCATAAAGATGACCAATATACAATGAAAAGATGCTCAATGCAACTAATCATCAGAGAAGTATAAATTAAAACCATAATCAGATATCACCTCAAACCTGTGGGAATAGCTATCATCAATAAATCAATAAACAAGTATTGGCAAGGATGTGGGGAAAAAAATGGGAACCCTGGTACACTGTTGGTGGGACTGTAAATAGGTGCAGCCACTACGAAGAACAGTATGGAAGTTCCTCAAAAAATTAAAAATAGAACTACCATATGTCCCAGCAATTCCACTTCTGGGTATTTATCCAAAGAAATCCAAAACACTAATTCAAAAAATGTATATGCACCCCTATGTTCACTGCAACGCAATTTACAATAGCCAAGATATGGAAACAACTTAAGTGCTGATCAGTAGACATTTATATAAAAAAGATGTGGTACATATATATACAACAGAATATTATTTATCCATAAAAAATGAAATCTTACAATTTGCAACAACAGCGATGGACCTAGAGGGTATTATGCTTAGTGAAATAAGTCTGAGAAATACCATATGATACCACTTATACGTGGAATCTAAAGAACAAAGAAATGAAAAAAAAAAAAAAAACAGAAACAGATTCATAGATACAGAGAACAAACTGAGGGTTGCCAGATGAGAGGAGGTTTGGGTGGGGCTGGATGAAAAAAGTGATGGGATTAAGAAGCATAAATTGGTAGTTACAAAATAGTCACAGGGATGTAAAGTACAGCATCAGGAATATAATATAGTCAATAATGCTGTATCCACTATGTAAAATGCTAGGTGAGTACTAGATTAATTGGGGACATCCCTTTGTAAATTATATAAATGTCACCACTATGCTGCACACCTGAAGCTAATTTAGAATAATATTGACTATCAACTGTAATTGAAAACAAAATTTAAAAAGAACAAAAAAACAATGTAAAATCTATTGTTGAGGTTATCTTTAAAATTAACATGAACTGATTTTACTTATGAAGTAATGTAAATGTCACATTTAACTTTTTATTTATTTCATCCTCACTGTTTATAAATTGAATGGCATCTATCATACAATATATATATATAGATTACTGAATCACAGTTCAGAATATTGGGCTTTTGTGAAACATTATTTACCTGAAAAGGAATTAATTCTTTAATTGGGCTAACATAAGCTGAGGACAAGTAGCGATTTTTTCGCTGTTTGAATGCCCATTCTATTACTGACTATATTATTATAGTCTGCCCCTTTTTGCTCAAATATATATACAAAAAAATATTTTGACTCATTCTTATGTCTACTATATTATTTTGTTCATTTGGAGATTTCTTGGTAGATTAATGAAATATTTACAAAACATTGTGAGGTACTTATCAATGTGATTATTTAAATTTTGAACTGTGAATATTATGACTTTTACCTTCATTTTGCTGATGTTGCAGTATTCCTATTTTGACTTAATGTTTACTTAGGAAGGAATTGTATCAGTATAGATTTGCATTGGGGTGTGCATGGAATCACACCCACAATCTTGATGCTTGGGAGTTGTATTTTGTAGGAAGGTCAGAACTTGCATTCAAACATTAGTTTTATGTTAAAGTTATGAAAGGCATATTACATTATAATGGTTTAGTTAGTTTGCCCTTTACTATTTTTAACCCATGAATATCTTTCTTTATGAAATTACCAGTGACGGTCTTACATTAATAGACATCAGATTAAGTGGTCATAACTGAAATGTTGCCTTCTGCTTGTCCTTGTTTGGCTAGGAAAGAAAAGTAATTTCTTTTTTTTTGGTTTGAAACATCAAATTAACTTTTTTTCAGGCCTCCATTTTATGAATTTCAATTGTATATAATTTTTGTGTTAGGAGGCTTATGATCTGTGAAAAGGATTTTTGTGCACGTGTATGTTAGGAGACTAATGTGCTCTGGAGTAGTTATGTAACTACGTTCAAGAAGGTGTTAATTTTGGTTTTAAAAAAAGACAAACATTAAATAATTTATTCCATTTTTACTTGAGTCCTTGTGAATTGTCAATAAACACCATAATCCATAGAGTTAGTTATAAGTGCTGATTACTTTATAATCAGTGAATTTAAAAGCTAAAAATAATCCCTCTGCTTCTTTAGAAGTTAATAAACAACTGGGGCTATTTATTTTAGCCATTCAATTACTGAGGACTTATTGTGTGACAAGCAGGAAAAGAAGAAAATAAAGAAATACCTTTTTTCTCAAGGATCTTACACACACACACACACACACACACACACCCCATGCAAAATGATAGGTGTTGATGAATGCTATGATTAAAATTAAAGCAGAGAGAAAAAGTGATAAGAATAATTATTTCAGGCAGGGTGTTGAGGGAAGACATCTTGAAAATAAAACATTTCCATAAAGATCTGAAAGTTGTGAATGAGAAAGCCAGATGATCTCTGATAGGCAAAAAATGAGTAAGGGGAGGGGTTCTGAGATAGATGGCTTAGCAAGTTTTAGCAGCAGAAGAGGCCACTCTGATTGAAGTGGTGGGAGAGAAAATGGTGAAGCAGACAAAATCTGAGATGTATAGGAAAACGAGGAAGTAGGAGGCAGAAGATGAAGCAGAACAACTCAAGGCAGAACACTGTTTACCACCTTCACTCCCCCGCCCCCCCCCAAGTTTCCTTAGGCCTAATCTTGGAGCTCATAACAATAGGACTATGAAATACTTAACATTTTGATCTGGTTTCCTTTCCTCATCACAGTGTTTTTGAGATTAGCTCATGTTAATTAGTGTGTATATAATGTATTATTTCTTGTTGGTAGGTCATACAAGTTATATAATTGTAGGATTATATAATTGTAGGATTATATAATTTGTTTTCCATTTTTCTGATGACTTTTATTTATTGTTTTCTTTCTGAGGTCTGTCAGAAATAAAGCTGATGTCAACGTTCTTGTTCAAGTCTGTTTGTTGACATTTATTAGTTTTTCTTAAACACTATATTCATTTCCGAGAACTGTCATAACAAAGTGCCATGTACTAGATGGCTTAAAACAACAGACACTTATCATCTCACAGTTCTAGAGGCTGAAGTCCAAAAGCAAGGTGTCTTTGGCAGGGCCTGCTTTCTCTGAAAACCATACGGGAACCCTTGCTTGCCTCTTCCCAGCTTCCTATGGCTTACTAAGAGTTTTTGGCATAACTTGGTTTAGAGTTACCCCAATCTCTGCCTTTATTATCATGTGAAGTTTCCCCTGTATGTTTCTGTCTTCACAAGTCATCGTCATAAAGTCCTCACTCATCCTGGCATAGAGACACACTGTTCTTCAGAATGACCTCACCTTGACTTAATTAATTATACCTACAACAACTAAATTCCTAATAAAGTCAAATTTTGAAGGACTGGGGGATCAGAATCTCAACACAACTCTTTTTGGAGGAAAACAGTTCAACTCATAATGGATACTTAAGAGTAGAATTACTGACTCATGTGGTAGGAGTATGTGAGTGTGTGTGTGTGTGACTTTATATGGGTTGCCAAGATGTTGTACCACTGTACACTCCCATCCCTTGAAAAATGAATAAGAGCTCCAATTTCACATAGCTGTCCTCGCAAGGGTGACATGATAGCTAATTTTCGTTATCTCTCCATTTATTGATATATTCTGTCATTAATTTCAAAACTTTAACAGCAAAGTTTTGAGTTTTCAGTATAAAAATCATGCACATTGTGAATGGGAATTGCCATAATAGTGCCATTATGTCAAGGGAACTAAAATGAAGCCAGGAGGCCTGAGAGAAATGTGCCTTATGCTCATCCACCCATGAACTTCTGGACTTTTGAACCAGCAGTGAAACCACGTCATGAAGTTAACTTCATCTTTATCGTGGCCCCCAGACCATGTGCAATTTTCACCTTGATAAGAGCCAATCTGTTTTATGCTTCATTTGCATAGAGAATCTAAATGAGGTTTGACTTCCGTGTTTGCCATAGAAGCACACTGTAGAACTTGCTTACCTCAGGGTCTAACCATCCAGATTTGACCAACCCTTTTCGAATTAAATAGTCAATAGGAATAGTTTCTTTTGTTACAAGTTGTGATTTTTTTTCTTTCATAAGCTCTTGCTTTCTTTGTCTTCCCTGGAAAAAAATTTGAATTGCTACCTGAATCTGTGCCCTGTGGATTGCAATCCTTCCCTCAAATAAATGCTCTTCATTCTTTATTACAGCCTAAACGATTTTTTTTTTTTTTTGGTTGACAACGTATTATTATATAAAATTTTAGCTCAGCAGGGATAAATTTCAGCTGTGGGGTTGGTATTGTTATAAATAGAATTTTTATTCTATATTATTTCAAATGTTTTTTGCTAACATACAGAAATGCAATTGGTTTTCTGCAAATTGTTGTAGTCTCCTAAGAATTTAATAAATTTACTCATTAATTATAGCAACTTTTTGTACATGTTTAGGATATTCTAGATAAACAACCATGTCCTCTGCAATTTCTTTATACTCCTTATTCATTCTACTGATTTTTCTTGTGTTATTTCTGGTAAGTCATTGAATACGTAGATGTGAATATGAACACCATGGCATTTTTCCTTGATATTACAGGAAAAGTGTTCAACCATTGTGCCATTAGTCTTAATGTTGTATATAAAATTTTGTAGATGCCCTATACAAAATATAGAATCTTCTCTTCTATTTCTGCTTTGCTGAAAGGTATTTTTTTTTTTTTTTAGCCATAAATGGATGTGGGATTTTGTCATATAATTTTGATGCATCATTTGTGAGAATTATGTGGTTTTTATTCTTTGTCCTGTTAGTGTGGTAACATATTTTAATTAAATTTGAAATGTTAAAATACCACTTGATCCCAGGATAAACCCCATTTTCCCTTATTTTATCATATTTTTGTGTATTGCAGAATTTGATTTGTTACGTGATGAATATTTGTGTAACAGGGTTTATGAAAGATATCTGTCTGCCGTCTTCTTTTCTTGTAATGCCTGAGCCAGCCTTGGAAAGAGGATGAAGCTGTCTTTACAGTGTGAGTGAATTTTGTAGTGTACTTTTCCTCTCTACTTTATGAGTTTCTCCAAGCATATTGTTTGGTCACCCTTAAATATTGGATAGAAATCAACGTTCAACCCATCTCAGTGTAAAGTTTTCATTGTGGGTATTACATGAATACAAATTTAATTATTATAGTTCTAATTATATTTAGTATGACTACATTGTGGGAAATAGTTGAATAAAAATTCAATTATTAAATAGATAGTTCTAAGTATATTTACCATGGCTATTCCTAATCACATTTACCTACACTTCCTTTTCACCCTTTATGCAAAGGTCTTTTCGCCACATAATAAAACTATTAGAGATGGACTCATTCTTCCCCAGTTTAAAATTAAATATGTCAATAAAATCACAATGAAGGAATTATTTTTGTACCCATGCTGATGACCTTCACATCTTTAACAGTTTTAGGATTGGCAGTGTATGTACTTTCTAGGCACGTGGAACTACACCAGAATTTTATTAGCATTTCACTTTTGAGTAAAACATAATTCACTTTTTTCTCATTGGAAGCACATATTGCTGGAACTGAAGTAGTCTCTATTCAAAATGAGTAAAACTTTTCTAACAAAATGTTTCTTTCTTTGATGAGAGTGATGTACAAATTGTAAACTGGCAATTTCTCTTGTCTTTAGTTGAACCACATGGCTTATAATGATAAATCTTTTCACTCATATATAATGACAAACTATAACACAGTTTCAGGTAATTGTGTGTTTCTTGTTTATTTTCAGGTCCTATAGACTACTGTTTTTTTGTTTGTTTGTTTTATTTTGTTTTGTTTCCTTGTTAGAAAACATAAAACTGTAGACATTTCTCAAACAATAAATACCAGTTTTACTATATCAAACGTGAACCCCCACTATCTTTTTCAAGTCTTTTTGTACAAAATAACTTTTTCTTTCAATGCCAAATCATAGTATAGTCTTTTTCTGGAAGGTGTTAAGTGAAACTCATAATTTGTAGTTCCAAAAACATACGTAACTCAGTTGAAGTAAAGGTAACATTGATAGCTCTGGCCAAGATGTTGTACGCATGGGCATTTGCAATTATTTTGTGTTTGGTTGATCATGATTATAAGAATCTATGGACTGTAAAATACAACCTGACTTTCAACTTTTTCACATGCAAAAATTTAAAAATTTCCTTGTCTTATAATATTAGCTAAATCTAAAATTGTGCTAAAAATATTAGTAAGAGTTGACATCATTATCATATTCTTAAATGTAATAGAAATATCTTCAAAGTTATTTAATATCATATTTCCTGTTATTTGAGGTAATTAAATTTTATTATGTGGAATTAGGTTCCTGAATTTATGTTTTGAGTTTAGCTTTTATTTTTATAAAGGTATCAAAGTATAACACAGATTTACTTTAAAGTATTAAGTAATTCAGTAACATTTGTTAAACATATGTCCATTGTCTTCCATTTATAATTTCCCAGAAGCATCCCATTGCTACTTTTTTATGTGATGCTTTGGCACTAATTACCCCATCTCTAAATATGCTTATATGTTATTTATTGAAAGTTTTTATCCATTTTATGTATTTTTTGTTTTCATTTTGGTTTTGTTTTTTTACTCTTCATTTTGGAAGTGGATGAGTTAGCTCAATATTACACAACACTCAACACACACACACACACACACACACACACACACAATTTCCATTCCCTCAATATATTTTGTGTATAATATTTATTAGATCAAAATTCAAAATTAAGTGACTAAAATACTTTAGGTAAGTCAAAATTTCAGAGAATAACCACCTGGCATTTTTGAAAGGTTATAGGAGCCTTGTTCTTGGCATGCCAAATTAAGCAGATTGCTGGGGTGAACTGGTGGAGCTGAGAAGAACAGAAAGATGAAAAAGGAAGTTGGTTCTGCATTGCTCCTGCCTCGATTTATATAAAATAGCTGGGACCACCATGTCCCATCCACTTTCTAGCAGGAGCTTCAGCCAACTCATCTCATTGGACCAGTGGCTTTCTCTCACAGGGTACAGAGGCTGTCTTTTCTCCCAGGTACCAACGATGCTGGAAAGCCGTGTTTCTAAGAAAAACTATCTAAAGAGGTAGAATTTAAATCCTGACTGCCTGGCTCCAGTAAGTTTACAAATAACATGTTGAAAATGTTATATGTAGAAGACAGAGTAAAATGATTAAATTCCTAAAGCTGCATATCTGATGAGTGTCCAATTGCAGTTCCTGACTATAACACATCCCTCTGTGGGTTAATGGGATGGTCAAGAATCTTTCCATTCTCTTCTTGAGCTACGGTTTGCTTATTTTTCCAACAAATATTATCTGTAATTGTATATCAGGTTCGCTTTAACCCAAGCCCCGATGCCTTTGACATGTCAAATCATATTATTCTTAAAATGAAACAACGGTTTTCATTAAACAAAATTTCTGTATATATTGTTTTACAAAAAGGCTTTTCAATACTAAAGATATGCATTATATGAATAATTAATTATTATGTTAGTGTTCTTCATGGCTAAGTAGATTGTTCAGAGGAGAAAACAAAATGAACAAACAAACAAACAAAATAATTACAAATACATACCAGCTGTTGTATTCTTAAAAAAACTTATATGGTCAATTCCTTAAATTGAATTTTTGAGTATGAGCAATATGATTTATTAGATAGTGTATATCAAATCAAATTATGAATTAAGATAATTATATTCAACCATTGCAATCACTATTCTGCAATGAACATTGAAGTACATATATCTTTACAGACAAATGTTTTCAGATTTTGGGGGTAGATACCCAAGAGAGGGATTTCTGGGTCATATGGTAATTCTATTCTTAATTTTTTGAGGAACCTCCACACAGCCTTTCATAGTGGTTGCACCAGTCTGCATTCCCACCAACAGTGTATGAGGGTTTCTTTTTCTCCACAGCCTCTCCAACACTTGTTACTACTGTGTTTCCCCTAAAATAAGATGTAGCCAGACCATGAGCTCTAATGCGTCTTTTGGAGCAAAAATTAATATAAGACCCGGTCTTATATTATGTTAAATAAGACAGGGTCTTATACTAACTTTTGCTCCAAAAGATGCATTAGAGCTGATGGTCTGGCTAGGTCTTATTTTTAGGGAAACATGGTATTTATCTTACTGATGGTAGCCATTCTAACAGGTGTGAGGTGATTCGTTTCACTTTTGATTTGCACTTCCCTAATAGTTAATGAAGTTTAGCATTTTTTTTCATATATATGTTGGTCTTTGTATGTCTTCTTGGGAGAAGTTTCGGTTCATGTCCTCTGCCCATTTTTTAAATTGGATTGTTTGCCTTTTTGTTGTTGAGTTGTATGAATTCCTTATATATTTTGGATATTAGCCTCTTATCTGATGTTCATTGCAGCTTTATTTACGGTGGCCAAAACATGGAAATAACCAAAGTGTTTTTTGAAAGATGATTGGATAAAGAAGATGTGCTGTATATACACAATGGAATGCTACTCTGCCATAAGAAAAGGTGAAATAGTACCATTTGCGACAACATAGATGGATCTTGAAATGATTCTGCTAAGCAAAATGAGTCAGACAGAGAAAGTCAAGAATCATATGACTTCACTGATATGTGGGATATGAAACTGAAAGCAACAAAGGAATAAGACAAACAAATAAACAAAAACTCATAGACACAGACAACAGTTTAGTAGTTACTGGAGGGTAAAAGGGGAGGGAGTTGGTGGAAGAGGGTAAATGGGGTCAAATATATAGAGATGGAAGGAGAACTGACTCTGGGTGGTGAACACACAATGTAGTATATACATGATGTATTACAGAATTGTACATTTGAAACCTATGTAACTTTACTAACAATTTTCACCCCAATAAATTTAATTAAAGAAAAAGAAAAAAGAAATCACTATTCTGAGCTCTAAAGGCACGCAAGTGCATATATAGCTATCTCGCCAAGATTCTATGGCTATCTTGTTTATTAATATCTATTTAAAACTGATAATGAAAAATGATACTTTTATTGTACCTCACATACTTTTCTGCTGTAGAAATCACAGGCAATACTTGCTTTAAATCATTCCTATGTACATGAATTTTAGTAGCCAGGGTTTAGTTAAATAATACCAGTCTTCCAAAAACATGGGCCAATTTTCAGTTACCATGGTCTATTACTGAATAACTGTGTGAAGTACAGAATTTACTGCTACATTTTTAGTCCACGAATCATGAAGTAAATAATAGATACACATAATCATCTGTGACCAATTATGTCACTCTTTTTCAAAATCTAATGGGGATTGAACTTTGCATGTTATTTAGTTCACACACAATCAGCAAAACACGCAGTTGTGTTGTCTCCTCTTCCAGTCATAAACCCATGCGACATTTTCCTAACCTGGATAATGGAAAAGGGAATTGGCCAACTAAGATGAAAATGCAGCAAAAAGAGAAAGAAAGAAAAGAAAAAAAAAGGAAGAAAAAAATAATGATGCTGGAAGTGAAATTCAAATCAAATGAGATTATAGAAGAGCAGCGTGTGAGAATGTTTAGTGCCACTTTTGGGGGGACTCTAGATATGCAGCCACATTCACTAAATAAACTGAGTTACATACATTAAAAATAGAAATAAATGAGAAAAGTGATTGTGATAAAAAGAATGAAGTGATGCTGGCAAAAACTCACATTGGAAGAACTCTAGAATATATTTCATGACATTAAAAACATAAAGGGTAAAATGTCAGAGCTTATCCAAACTTAGAAAGGCACAAGAAAGATATTTCCTTCATGATGTGTTACACACCGAAAAGAAGGTAAAGACTGTTGATGCTACTCTGATAAGTTTTTTTTACAAAGGAATATAATACTTTCATTCTAAAAGGTTCTAATGTTTAAAATTAAAGTGTACTACAGAAATAATAATTTACTATCTATTTTTTCATTCATATTTTATCCCTTAGACCTAAGCCAGTGCTTGACCTCTAGTTACCTCCTCATACCTATACAAAACATGATGGGTGACGATATGTTTCTGATAAATCTTCTCAAAATATGGGAAAATGATAATAAATATTTGGTGCTTGACATAATAAAGAATCAATAATTGAAAAATATAAAGGAATATATTAGATAAATTACCTTCCAAACTTACAATGAATAATGTGTTAAAGGATTCCATATGAATATGTGAGTGAGACTAGTCCTGGACTAAGTTCCCTTTATTCTCCCACTCGGCCTTTATTTTCCTCGTACCTTTCACCCTCCTCCTTCCTTTATTCCTCTGTCTCCTCTCTCATCTCATCTCATCTCATCTCATCTCATCTCATCTCATCTCATCTCATCTCATCTCATCTCATCTCATCTCATCTCATCTCATCTCATCTCTCCCTCTCCCTCCATTCCTCCCTTCCATCCTTCCATCCTTCCTTCCTCTCTGCTACTTCTTTTTGTTGTGGCACCACAAGATGTTCCATGTTCATCGTATATTTTTTTCTACACCAGCCCTGTAATCCACCACTTCTGCAAGATATCCAGGTTTCTTTTTCAAATACTAATATTTAGAAATGAAGTAAAGCCCTTAAACATGACTTTTGCTATGAGAAGTCTTCACTTCCAGGTCCTGCCAACGATCAGGCTAGGAAATATAAGGCTGTATAATAACTCACCCCATACATACATCTGCATGTCTGTGCTTGTGTGCATATACATATCCATATTTACATTCATAGCTATTTATCTATCACCTATCCTTGATTTATCATTTATCTAAAACCATGTGCTCATTCTGACACCTGGGATTCCAATCCAATACCACAAGATTAAGTGCAGCTTCCCCTTTTCCTCATTTGTAACTTTCCTAATATTGTGAAACCCAATGCTTATTGTCTACAATACATTTAGTTATATTTTTTAATTTCAGTATACACATATGGTTGTTTCAGAACTGTGAGAAACATATTTACTGATGAGATTGCAGTATTTATGATTACTTTTGTCTTAGTCTTACAACATTCATTTGAGATACTGTTTTCCATAGTTACTTAGGTTAGTTCTTTTCTTTCTCCACTCCTTCAATGTGCATATCTTACTTTTTAATTATAAGATTAGGCCCATTTGTTAAGGATTATATTCCATTTTGATTTCTCATATCCTAGTTGAATTGTTTAATTTTCAGAGTATGTGAAGTGTATATAAAACATTTCTATGGTTCTAAGATGCAGAACTATACAAAAAAAGATGTATTCAGAAAAGTGTCACTCGCTCCTCATCCCAGCTCCCATGTTCCCATTCACCCTTCTTTCCACCTCTTTCCCAGAAACCCCCATATGGGCAAAAATTCTCTTTAGTTTCTGGTTTATGCTTAATTTTTTTAATCATTTATTATAAATAAGCACAGACATGTATTTTTTACATCCAAATTTTTGTTACACAGAGAGTAACACATTCCAGATATTCTTCTGTGTTTTTATTTTTTTCTTAATAGCATGTCCTAGAAATCACTAGATATCAGTTTATAGAAATCTTCCTCACTCTGTTTTACAGATGCATATACTCAATTATGCAAATGTAACATAGTACCTTCAACCATTTACCTTCAAACAATCTAAATGACTATTTGGGTGTTTCCTGTATTTTGTTATTGCTGCAAAGAATAACTATGTGCATTTGCATTTTTGAAATTTTAGAAGTGTATTTTCAGGGTATACTGTTAGAAGTGAGATTAGTCAAAAGGTAAATGATGCAAGTTCATCCAACATTTAAAAAGTATTCTATACAAGGGGTTGTTCTGTGTATCAAGTGTGCCATACTGAAGGAAATTAAAGATCTATATCCTTTTAAAAAGTAATGCTATTTCTATTTGGAAAATTCTGCCCTATAGCGTTCAGGAAAGTTTCTGAAAAGCTTCTTAATTATGATAAGAATTCTGATTTCTTAGACATGAAAATCAGTATATGAATACCATCAACCAAACAGTAATGTGGCTATTTTTAGAGACATCAGAGACTATGAAACAGATTTGTTCTTTCATTTGTGTACCATGCAATTTGTACTTCAAAAAAAATGAATGTTTTTAGTTAATTTGAATCTACGTGCTATTCTCATATTCTTATGCTTTATTACAACTATTTATAGCTCAATTAAAAACAAAACAAAAAATAAACAAAAAAACAATGAGCTATGACTTAATATTCACTAGGATTAACTAATTAATTTTTTAAAAGGCAACAAGTGTTGTTAAGGGTGTAGAGAAATCAGTACCCTCATACATTGCTGACGGGACTGTAAAGTGCCCAACCACTTTGGAAAATAGTTTAGTAGTTCCTCAAAAATTGAATATAGTTTTACCATGTGAGTCACTAGTTTCATTCCAAAGAGAATTGAAACCAAGAGAATTGGAACCAAGTATAAAACCAAGAAAATTGAAAACATATATCTAGGCAAAAATGTGTACAGAAAGTTCAGATCAGTACTATTCATAATAACTTAAAAGTGGAATCAAGTCAAGTGTTTAGAATTGATGAATGGATAAAAAATGCGGTACACCTACATGATAAAATATTATTTGACAATAAAAAGGAATTAAAGATGGATGCATTCTACAAGGATGAACCATGAAAATATATGCTAAGCGAAAGAAACCAGTCTCAAAAACCCACAAATATTGTACAATTAGATTTATATAATATATCCAGAGTAGGAAATCATAGAGACAGAAAACAGATTAGCCATTACTAGGGGCTAGGATAGGGGAAAGCAGAGACAGTCTTTTCTCACACATAAGGTCTCCCTGGGAGTGATGAAATGTTATAAAATCAGATAGTGATAATGGTAGCATTATCACAATGTGTATATACTCACAGCCACTGAATTAAAAGGATGAATTTTATCACGTGTATTTTATCTCAAATTGTTATGGCAAAAAAGAAATAGTCAAGGAACTTGTGATTGTATTTGATGAAGTGGATTTGAAAAATGAAGCAAGTTTTAAGTCCTTATGTGAATAAAATTTTCAAAGAGCAGAAAAAATAAAAACGAATTTCCTCATTTTGATCAGGAGGAAATTTAAATTGACCTATATAAGTGACCTATATTAAAACAATGATTACACTTTTCTTTCCTTGTTTTTTGAGGCTCTTTTCTCTTTTATTTAAAGCTGTTTACACTAGGATTTTGCTACTGCTAATGAGTATTTGCTCACATTGATTTTTCTGAGATGGTGTTTTATTTGACATATTAAAGGCCTTACGCAGGTCTTCATGCTCCAGGGATGTTGTAATGCACACACACTTGAAAGCACAGGAGTCTTTTATGAATCTCTGTTTTTCCTCCCTTTTCTTTGTCTGATATAATGTGAATTATGCTTATTAGTGAATTGTGTGTATACATGAATTCTAATTAGGCTACAAATTATGGCATTAATTAGGATTTATTAAGGATAAAAAAGGTTGTTCAGTATAGAACCACAGAGGTTTATTTAATCATTCTGAGGAAATAAAACCTGTAGTACAATGTATATAAAAAAATCACTTAAGTTTTTGTGATTAAAGTGTTATACTTTTAGTATTTTAAAAATGTAATACATTGTGATTTATTAATGCAATTATTAAGTGAGGATACTTTCTTCAATTCAAAACAGAAATCTTAAATTACATATAATACAATAAATATCTATAAATGAGTTATCTTACAGGGAATTTAAAAATTCCATGTATATCAATGATTGCCAAATTTTAGCCTTTGTTATTCACCTCATGTTATTAACACTTGCATTTGCCTTTGGCTAGTACAATGTCCCTCAAAATATGTGTCCTATAGGAAACTCAAATAGTTATATTCACTAGCAATGATCAACTCTGTCTACTTGTTTCTCTATCCTTCCTAGGACAAACAAGATATAAATTGTTTATTTAACCCTTCACATAATATTTCTCATACGTTGGTATGGTTCCTCATCTTTGCTGGGTCAACATTATTTTTGAAAATAAATACACTATGAATATTTCTCTAGAAATAAACTTTATATATTCATGTGCATGTGCGTACATACACGCATGCGCACACAACACACACACACACACACACACACACACACACACACACACACAACTAAACCCAGAGGTACCAGAGTGACTCCATATGGCCCTTATGTAGACTTAGATAGTCCTGATCTACTCATATTCATCTGTATCCTCTTCTTTGTATTGCTGATATCCAGTTTTTCATAAACCAAATAATATCAATTCTGCCACCCAATCTCTGAAATAACCCCCATCTCACTGCCGCTTTAGATCTTGACTACATTATCTATTAACTTTTATCATCTTGACTTATTATAATAATCTCATATTGTTTTTCTGCCTTCTGATCTCACACTTTCCCAATAATTTTTCATATTGCTACCAATTTTCTTAAATATATGTATTGGGCAATATCAGTGCACTTAAGACCCCCAAGCCTGTCTTTGTTATGCCCACTAAAGGCCAAAAACCAATCATGATCTTTTCTCAATCACATTATGTACTTTCATCTCCTAAAATTCCCTTCCACAAAATTGGCATTAAACTCCTTAAGACATTTGTTCTTTGCCATGTGTGGGCTTTTTTTTTTTTCCTTAAGTCTAATTTCAGGGTTAATGTAATGCGGAAAAACTTAGTCATTGTATAAATGATTACAGACAATGGCATTAAAGTAGAAAAACCAGTTATCTGAACCTGTTGACATTTACGATTGTGATTAAGTTTCAAAGGAAACAGTATGCTACTCACTGCTTTCTTATACCACATCTTTATTGGACACCTGCTTTGTGCTTGGCACTGTTCTCAGCACCAGGCTCATCAACAACGAGGAAGAAAAAAACACCTGCCTTCACAGAACTCAGATTCTAGTACTAGTAAGGAGATGATAAACAAAAGAAATATGTACGAGTAAAGTCTAACGAGCAGGCTAGATTATGCAATGTTTTATTGAGGATAAAATTATGGGAAAGAAGCGGGATAGAGAGATATTTGTAGGGTGGGATTTGCCATGTTAAAATACCATAGTTTTTTGTGTGTGAACAACTGAAGGAGAGTAAATAAGTTCTTCATATTATCTTGAAGAGACGCATTCCAGGCATAAGAATATTAAATAGAAAGAAGACATTATGGAGTCTCCCTGGTTGTTACGGAAAAAGCAAAGAGGAAAGTGTGTATAGAAAAGAGAGATTGACTGGTGGGAACGGAGTAGTGCAGAGAGGTTTGATGAAATTGCGGCCTTGTAGTTCATTGTGGAAACATTGTTTTTTGCCTAAAATGAGTAGATGATGGCCATAAGGTCTGAAAAGGTAAAAGTCAGTTCTAACAGAAATCAGTCTGACCTTTCCTATCATGTTACCAAAATTTCTGAAAGAACAGTCAAGACCAAGTTACAAAATAACTGTCCTTAAATGCTATTGCTTTCTGACTAGCACCAAAACATTATTCTTGGTTTCTAAACAAAGTTTACCAAAATACCTAATTGCTAAGCTGCCCTGCTTATTAACAGTATCTAGTCAAGGAAGGAAAGAAAGGAAAAAAAGAAGGGAAGAAGGGACGGAAGGAGGATACAAAACCTCTACTTTTCAAATTCTCCCCTTAGAATTTTATAATAGGGTCTTCCCTGTCAATCCTGTCTTACTGAGATTCTCCAGGCTTCCTCTGACAAGCATGTTCTCTTAGTGCAGCAAGCTAAATAAACCTTGATCACAAGTGTGTTACTGGTAGGATTAGATAGTTTTTGACAGAGAAGTGATAATATTATAATTTATATTTTACATATCATCCCAACTGTTGTGCTAAGAGTAGACTGCAGTTGTACAAGGTAGAAGGAAAACGAATTAGAAAGCTCATGCAAGAATTCATAGGAGAGATGTTATTCTTACAGGAAAAAGGTGTCCTGGGCTTCACGTAGCAAAGAATTCAAACACGAACTGATACGGAGTTTAAAGAAAGTAAGTTAATTTAGCCTAGGATAAGAAAAAAATGGCCTCCCCATAGACAGAGTGATGGTCTCTAATTGCTAGTGGAAGAGAGACCCCTCCATCCCCCAGGCTAGCGTTTATATGTGTTTTCTGCTCACATGGAAAATTCATTGGTATTGGGAGAAAGGAAGATAGAAGAACAACGGCAAATTTATCTTTAACTTCAGTAAGATGCAAGAATAGGAGCAGGTTTGTCTTTAACTCCTGTAAAGCACAATTTGCCATGGGCTTAACTACAGAGATGGTCCTAATGGAATCCCTGGTCTTCCGGGTGAGAGCTCTGTGTCATTAACAACTGCCTGAGTTCTTGGTCCTGGGGCACATATGCAGCAGGCTTGGAATCCAACCTTAGTTTCTTCTACAAAAATAGTCCTCATGCCCCTTCTCTATATCGATATGGCTTTGAGCATAGTGTGAGCACAGAGGGGGGAAGTAGTTCGCGAGAGAATCTTTTTGAGGGCAGAGTTGACAGCATTTCCTGAATGACTGCATATAAACATGCAGAGAGAAGAATTCAAGAACTCCAAAGATAGATTGGGCCTAAATTTCTGGTAGAAAAATAGCATCATTTACTCAAATTGACAAGACTGTAGGATAAGCAAATTTACAGGGGAGTTCTGCTTTGGACATGGTAAATTTGAGATAGCATTAAGGTGAAGATACTGAGTAAGCAGTTGAACGAATGTGTGAACCTATAATTTAGGGGAGAGTTTGGGCTGAAGATGTGAATTTATGACTTCTCTCTGTATAGATGATACGTAAAACCATGAGACTGGAGAAAAATCATTGACGAAGTGACTGCATTTTTCTTGTATTAATGTTTTCCAAATTGATTTGTAGAATATTTTATTGCTTTGGTCAGATTTGGCTTTGTATGCTATAGATGTTGGTTGTGGTCTCTGTAAGAGATGCTGGGTTTTCTTTTACCTAATATTTACCAATGTTGCATAAATACTTTTAAATATCCAGAGTATTTCTTTCCAATTTTTAAAAAGTGAAAGACATAAAACCTAATTTCGTAATTTCTATTGGAGAGAGACCTTGTAACTCAATAATACATAATGCATGCTACGCATAGAGGTATGCATAAAATTCAACTTTGGAATCAGAAAAAGGATAATTAAGTTAAACTCCAAAACAGTGAGGACATTCAGAGAGTTAATGAGTCTGTTAGATATTTAGAAATCATCCAGATAAAGAAATGGAAATAAAGACATTTCATTCAAAAGGAATAGAACGTATGCAGACATATGTGGAAGCAT
Source organism: Rhinolophus sinicus (assembly GCF_057876585.1). Taxonomy (NCBI): domain Eukaryota; kingdom Metazoa; phylum Chordata; class Mammalia; order Chiroptera; family Rhinolophidae; genus Rhinolophus; species Rhinolophus sinicus. The sequence goes on from NC_142501.1 coordinate 142,485,786, forward strand.
TTGATGGGAGGTCTCATTTGGGCAGCCATGAGTAGTCTCAAAGGGTTGAATAGCTATGTACACATGTATAACGATGAAGAAAAGCCAACCATGAGGCTTGAGATACAGACGTGAGCTAGACGATTAAGAGCCTGGGTCCTAAGCCAGGGGCTATGAATATATATTTATATTCATTTCTGTGTTACTGAGCTTTGAAAAATGAGAATATGTGATACCTACAACTACAGGGTTGTAAAAAGCTGACTCTAAAGCAAATCTTATGTGTCAAGAGAAGACATTTTAGCGACTTTTGAATTGTTCTGCAATATCTGCCTCTTATTTACAAACATCTTTATGGTGTAGAATTGTTTACAGGGGAAAGAAAAGTTGTCCTAGTAAAATATATTTGGTTTACTGGGTTGCCTTGGGTGTAAAAAGGATTTTGATTCATAATCAGACCCATATCAGAATTACAATTATTATGTCACAATAGTAGCTCATCTCTATGTAGATTTTCAGGGAAAATAATTTTAAAATGAAAAGAATTACTAAGTTTTTGTTTCTCTGTTTTCTTTTCCAGCTGCTTTCTAATGTTATTTTGTTCTGAGCAGCCATGTTACATGTTATATGCATTTATGGTGTAATTAGAAGAACAGAGAATGTCACATGTACTTTTTTGAATAGAAAATCACATCACACTAATATTAGAACACTCATTAGAGCATATTTAAGCCAAACGACTTTTAAATGAAGAATTGGAGACACAGAATGTTAAGGGGAGGGCTCAAGGTCACAAACAACTGGGTCAAAAATTAAGGTTTGGAACACAGGTGTTGTTTTTTTCAAGAAATTACTAAGATTTTAATAGAGTCATATGTTTAATATGGGTACTGTGAGGAATAATTTTACACTATTGAGAGCGACAACTCTCACAATATGCTCAATACCTAGACTCATATTATATTTAGTTTTGAAATATTCTTGTTAGAAAGGAACTTGAAAGACAGTATGAAATGTAAAGTATGTGTTTTTTCTCCCTCCTACTATAAGACTATGTTAACAGTTTACTAGGAAAGATCTTTCTATATACATAGAGCTGTTATTTGATTAATTTTGGTAAGCAAACACAGAGAGTTTTGTTTATCCAAAATGCTCACTGGTAATCTAAACAAACAGGATATATAATAGGATATATAGTGTTTTTCTAGACACATCACAAATTGCTTTGCTTTTCCCAAGATACTTGGTATTTTATTTTCAGTTGTAGCAAACTCTAGATATGTAGTTGTATAGAAATTTTAACATAAATGCTAAGTTCCTACTGACTTCTTTAAATTTTTGAAAAACAATATGGGTAATTCCTACTTAAAGAAAGTAATTACAAAATTATTTTTCACCCTGCCAAAGATAATTTCAAAGAAATACTAAATGAACATAGTATATGGATAAATAAAAAGGACTATGTTTTGCCTTTGAAAAGAACATAATTTTATAATCGCAGTTCTTCAAACTTATTATTACATATATTTTTTGATTTTTGTAAAAATACCAATCCTTTGTATATGTATTTAAGAATTTTAAAATCATTTTTTTGTTGTTAAAATTTTATAGTTCATACAAGTATATAAAATGAACTCACTAAAAGGGATGTGGGAAAAAGTTCTAAGTCATTTTCGATGTGACTGAAAAATGTTAAGAATAAAGGCAAAAAGAATTGTACATAAACACATTACTTGGTATAGTGATTTTCCACAGGGTTTCAGGTTAGCAATTTTGATACCATTATATATACATACTGGAACTGAGCAACCATGTAAATAGACAGTAGACAGTGGGATCCAGGTTTCTCATTGTTGGCCTGGGAGATTACAAAGAAACTAGGAGAGGAGACTAGAATAATCTATGTGGTAATGGATTAGAGTTGGAGATATAAATATGAACTCATGATTAGTTTAACATAGATACAAATAATTACATATAGTAATATTTAGAGATACATGTACTGGTATATACACAGATGTACTTTGTTGCTCTGTCATCTGAGAGAGCATGGAAGCAATGACACCCATAGAACAAAAGCACAGATAACACTTAGAGCATGTTTCCAATATTATTCTCCCATAAAAGGAAGCAGGGATTCCTGGGACATGGTTGCTTTTAGGACTGAGGAAGGAAATATACAAGAAGAGCCTGGAATATCTTGTAGTGCCAGAAATTACAGACAAACTAAAAAACAAACAAACAAACAAAAAACCTCACAACTGAGTCCATAGTGGCATAAGTAATTATTCTATAAATAAGTAAATGGGGGGGCAGGAAGACACACATTTCATGCAGAATTCTATATGATTTATGTAGATACTCTGCTCTCTAGAAGGGGAATCATAACTCCCAATTCCTAAGTGTGGGCTTTGCATATTGACTTTCCTCTAAAGTTCCCATAGGGGGAAAAGTAGGAAATAAATTACAATGGAGAAACTGGAAATACTACACACTTATGGGATCAAAGTCAATATCCAGCAGTAAAAATCATGTTGAGAGTAGGTACCCTTGATATAAGACCATGAGAATGGCACTTTCATTCTGTGGTCTCACTCCCAAACACCATAACTTCAATCTAATCATGAAAAATACATCAGAAAATCCCAACTGATGGACATTCTATAAAACATCAGACCAGCATACCTCAAGATGGCCAAGGTCATCAAAACCAAAGAAAGTCTGAGAAACTGTCTCAGTTAAGAGGAGCCCAAGAAAACATGACTACAGTAAAACTATAATAAAAGAAATTAAGAATTTTTTTTTAATTATGAATTTTAATTAATAAGGAGCACTATTGTCTCACTTACTATGACAACATGTATCATACTAATATGAGATTGAGTAATGGGCAAACAGTATGAAATATATGAAAACTGTACAATCTTCATTTTTTTCTGTTCATCTAAAATGAATCTTTTATTAAAGATGTGATGGTCTAGTACCTATAATCCTGTCAGTCTTACAGAAAGGGGCACATTTCATTTAAGCAATAATAATGATAATGATTATATTGTCAGCATATATTTACTGAAATACTTTTTATGTCAGCCAGAGTTCTAAGTCATTCAAATGTTCTATTTCATTTAGTTGAATTCTGTAAAATAGTTCAAATAGAGTTTCATGTATGACAATTTTAATGTCTTACTTGATATAGGGTTGAGTTTTCCCAACACTTTTGTCTTTACCTCACTCTTCTTCTCCCACCCCAGTAAAACTGAGCAATATCATTGTCTCACCAAGGAGTCAGTCATCATTTATGTCTGATGACATCGTTCCAGCATCTAACCCTATCCTGAACTACAGGTTGGTATTTACAACTGCCCGTGGAATATTTTTTCATTAATATATCCCCAAATGTAAAAGCTTTCTTATAGAAAACTAAAACCAAACTAATTTTGTTCTTCCATATCCCCTGCCCCAAACCTACTCTTCTTATACTCTCCCACTGTGTATGAACATTGACTTCCACCTAATCACACAGCCACAAATTTTTGCCTCGTTTGCTTCCTTCCTCTTCCTCCACATAACCAACACCCATTTCATCACTGTCAAGTTTATATAGAATTGTACAATTGAATCCTATGTGATTTCATTAACCAATGCCATTCCGATAAATTAAATAATACAAAAGAGAGTTTTTAACTAAACTATTTCATGAAATTGCTGCCACCACTTTGTTTGCTCAAGCAGCCTTCAGAGGCCTTACATTGATCCTGGTCCCTCCTGCAAACACATGCCCTGGATAGCAGCCATGGAGTCACAGGCAGATGTGAGTTCCCCACATGACTTCCCCAATGGCTGTGTGATCAAAGGTCTCCCTGCCCACTATGACCTCCTCATTATGCTCTCCTTAACTAAGACCCTGTGTGACTTAACAAAACACCACTTTTTTGGTGTGAATTGACCAATTGACCTTAGCCCAGGAACCCCAAAGCACTCCACCCATGGACCCTAATAAATGCATGTGCCCTAATGTTTCCTTATAGCTGCCAAACAGTTTGTTCCCCCACACTTTTCCCAGGATTTCACAAGGCAGTGCTTCAGCAAACTGAGGCTCGATGGAAAGATAAGGCTAAAGCTTCCTTGAGGGGATGTCTCAGCAAACTGAGACCTGATGGAATAATATCGGTCCCTCCCGTTTAATGGATCCTCTGGAGTTATGTGTGTGTGTGAAGGCACAGTACATGCTGGAGCACAATGGGGACGTTCGGAAAGGCAGCCAGCAGGCACATAATTCACAGATCTTGAGATGAACAAGCTTTACTTCCTCATTTGTTAACCAATAAAAGCTATGCATTGGCCCGATTCAGGGCTCAGTCCTTGAGGCTTCAGTCCCTTGGACCTGCTTGCACTCTATTCTTGGCTACTGTCTTTCTTAACCCTGCCTCGCCCTTCTTGTTCCCCACAGCTCTTGTCGCGACATCTAGCGCCCAATGTGGGGCCCGATTCTGGGGCCCCGACTGTAGCACTCACTTGTGGGGATTGAGAAGGAAGGTCGATTTCCAGTTGGAATTCAGAGGTTTCACAGCGTGGCAACCCGAGAGAGGTTGTGACAACTACCGGAAGAAAGTAGGGTAACTCCCAGAGAATTTAACCAAGGCAAAAGGGGAAATTTTCTCTTTCTATGTGCAAGGGTATGAATGTGTGAGTGTGTGATTATGGTTCCTCAGCTATGGCTATGGAGCTTGCTTAAACCCTAATGTGCGGTTCCATGGTCTAAGTCATAAGGCAAAACGGTGACTTAACACCTGACAGTGTTAACCAGGCCAGGGGTTTATACGGGTGCGCCATAGCCAAGACAAATGTTAAAGTCCTGCGAGGGACACGGCCAGATGGGCATCTGAATCCATTCTGAGTAAGAGTCTTCTTCTGTATCCTTTTCTCTACACATAATGGGAAATGTTAATAGCCAACATAGGTCTTATATTTGTTGGAGGCTGGAGGAGCTCAAGTGTCAGATTAGAAATTAGAGGAGCCTCTCAAAGTAATTGAAACTTATTGTCCTTGGTTCCCAAATTTAGGGAGGTTAGATTTAAAATCATGGGAATCAGTTGGTACAGAACTCCGTGGATTATATCATAAAGGAGTTTCTCTCCCAGTAAGCAACTGGGACACGTGGAAATTAATCCAGTCAGTTTTAGAACCTTTACAAACTGATGAAAAAGACAAAAGAGAAAAAGAAGTGCAGGAATCTGAGGAAAAGACAGAAGGGTCTCTGGAAGCTCCCACTGTAATTCCCAAGTCGTTATATCCCCTGGCGGTGCCCTCAGCTCCTTCCCCTGATCTGTCGCTATCTCAGGCTTTTACAGCGTGTGAATGGGATTCACTAGTACAGCAGGAAAAGAAAAATGCTAATTCTTTTTTTCCCACCATGTGCGCACCTCCCCTCCTTCAGGAGGCTCTCCCGCAGCCCTCTCTGCCATGGAGAAAGGTATAAGACAGGCTAGACATAAAGAGACTTAGAGGCATTTGCCTTTCCTGTTGTCATTCGGGAGCGCGTTACTCCTGACGTGGATCCAAACCACCCTAACATTGTTCAGGAATTTTTACATGAGCCATTTTTATTTAAACTTTTAAAAGAACTTAAACAAGCTGTAACTCAGTACGGCCCTACTTCTCCTTACACCATGGGTCTTATACAGAGTCCTTCTCATGGCAATCGATTAAGTCCCACAGATTGGAATACCCTGGCCAAGACTTGTCTTTCCTCATCCCAGTTTTTGCAATTTAAAACTTGATGGATTGATGGTGCAGAAAGCCAAGCTAGACATAATCAGGCTCACAATATAGCTATTGTCAAAGATCGATTGCCAGGGAGTGGCCATTGGGAAAACACCCAAAATCAATTAGGGATAAATGAACAGGCTGCTGACCAATTACAAAGAATTTGCCTAATGGCATGGGAAAAAATAAAAACTGAGGGTAAAGCCCCAATGTCATTTCAAAAAGTCTTACAAGGTCCTTGAGAACCGTAGTCTGAATTTTTGCCAGGCTACAGGATGCTATCAGCAAACAGGTGGCCAATTTACAGGCAGCTGAGATGATTTTACAAATCGTGGCATATGATAATGCTAATGATGACTGTAAAAGGCTACAGGGACCATGAAAGGGAAAACAGACACTATGGGATACATCCGCTTGTGTCAAGGACTAGGAACTGAACGATTTAAAGCTGCTATGTTAGCTCAAGTCATGACTGGATTCAAAATAGGTCAAAATAAATTTCTTGGTACTTGCTGTAATTGTGGAGAGCCAGGACATTCTAAAAAAGGAGGCAGAAAGAAAAATAGAAACAGTTCCTGTTTGCCTAATGCTAATGCTGTTACGGGACCTAAACCACCTGGATTGTGCCCTAAATGCCAAAAAAGAAATCATTGGGCTTCTGAATGTAGATCAGTTTTTCATAAGAATGGGACCCCTATTCAGGGAAATGGGAGGTGGGGCCAGCCCCAGGCCCCAATGACAAAAACCGGGGCATATGCAAATCAGCCTGCTCTTCAGAATTATCTGGCAGTACCTCCCCACGACTTTCAGTTCAGCAATTAAGTCCTGCTTTGGAAGGGAGTGCCGCTGAAGATCTCTGTGCAGCACAACATATTTTATTACTTCCTGGACAATCTCCTTTATGTGTGCCCACTGGACTTTTTAGACTGATTCCCCCAGGTACTGTTGGACTTCTCCTTGGTCGTTCTAGCTTAACATGCAAAGGAGTTACAGTTCACACTGGTACCATTGATTCTGATCATGAAGGAGAAATTCAAATTATAATGTCCTTATCTGTTCTCTGGACAGCTAAAGAGGGGGAGCTGATTGCACAATTACTTTTGCTCCCACATATTCTCTCAGGAAAAAAGAGAACTCAAAAAAGGGGAACTGGAGGTTTTGGAAGCACTGGACAGACAGGAATTTTTATAGCAGGAAAGATATCAGGAAGTTGCCCAGTTTGTCAAATTGAGATACAAGGGTAAAAGATTTACAGGTCTTTTAGACACAGGAGCAGATGTTTCCATAATCAGTTCTCAGAAATGGTCAAAGAATTGGAAAGCACAAGAGCCAAACATTAACATTGTAGGGGTGGGCTGAGCTTCAGGCTTGTGCCAAAGTGTCTGCATTCTTCCCTGCCTTGGGCGAGAGGGACAAAAAGGATTTTTACAGCCCTGTGTTGCAGACATTCCAGTTAATTTGTGGGGTTGAGTTCTACTTACATACATACACAATAGAAGGCAGAAATTTGGATACCACCTGGACAATACAGTTCTCAGAGTCAACAAACTATGAGTCAAATAGGATATCAACCAAAAAAAGGTTTAGGAAGATTTAATCAGGGAATTACTCAGCCTTTTCAGCCCCGTCCCAAAAAGGATGAGCAGAATTGGAATATTTGACAAAAACACAGAAACCCTTTTTATAGAGGCCACTGTTAAAAAGCTACGGACTCTGGTAGCCTTTAAATGGATAAACAATAAGTCTCTAAGGATAGAACAGTGGCCCCTCTCTAAAGAAAAATTGGAGGCATTAAAAAAATTAATACAGACTCAATTAGAACAAGATCATACAGAATTTTCTACTGGCCCTTGGAATTCCCCTGTATTTGTTATTATGAAAAAAAAAAAGGCAAATGCTCACAGATCTGCTAGCTATCAGTACTATAATTGAGCCCATGGGTACTTTACAGCCTGGGCTCCCACAACCTTCAATGATTCCAAAATATAGGCCTTTAATAGTTATAGATTTACAGGATTGTTTCTATACAATCCCTTTACATCCTCGAGATTGTCTTTGATTTGCAGTTTTTGTTCCTTCAATTAATAATAAAGAACCTATGAAGAGATTTCAATGGAAAGTTCTGCCACAAGGAATGCTTAATAGCCCTACAATTTGTCAGCTTTTTGTAGCCAAAACATTACAACCTGTAAGGACTAATTTCCCAGATTGTTATATTATTCATTATATGGGTGACATTCTGTGTCCTGCGTCCTCTACAGAGCTTTTAATGGTGTGCTTTAAATTACTTAGAAAACAACTTGATCAGTGGGACTTTACATTGCTCCAAATAAAATTCAAACTACAACACCAGTCCAATATTTAGGAACAGTTGTAGACCGCCAGTCTATCAAACCCCAGACATTCCAAATAGAAGGTATCAAATTTCGACTTTAAATGATTTACAAAAATTATTGGGAGATACCAATTGGCTATGTCCAACTCTAGGTATTCCCACTTATGCTCTCAGTAATTTACTTGGTCTTCTGCGCCCCGCTCCCAACTGAATAGCCCCCAAACCCTAACTCCTCAGGCCAACAAAGAGTTAGAATTAGTTAAAAAGAAAATTCAGGACGCTCAAGTTCAACGTATTGATCCCTCTTTGCCTTTCCAAATGTTAATTTTCCCTACTCCACATTCACCTATGGTGCTAATTGTTCAACAAAATGACCTGGTAGTGTGGTTTTTTCTGCCTAACAACTTTCCTAAGTCATTTCCAAGCTATGTAGAGTTAATCTCAGAACTCATATCATGAGCTCGCACCAGGGTTCTGCATTTAAATGGACAGGAACCAACTAAAATAGTGGTTCCCTTTAAGATACAACAAATAACACATTTAAATAGTCATTCTGAATCTTGGCAAATTGCTCTTAGTGACTTTTTTGGAAAAATTGACAATCATTATCCAAACAATAAGTTATTTCAGTTTCTCCTGAAAACTAATTGGATTTTACCTAGAAAACTCAGACAGGCTCCTGTTCCTCAAGGCTTTACAGTTTTTACAGGTGGATCTAATAATGGTAAAACAGTAACTGTCAGCAAAAAAGTTCATCAACTTATTCACACTTATTGTACTTCAGCACAAAAGGCCAAATTGGTAGCAGTTTTAACCGTGTTACAAACTTTTTCAGACCCTTTAAACATTGTTTCTGATTCTGCTTACATTGTTCATACAGTACAAAGCATTGAAACAGCATCTCTCTCCATAATTCTAATCAATCTCTTCAGCTTTTGTTTACCCAACTCCAACAGATTGTGAGAAACCATCAACACCCTTTCGTTATCACCCACATTCGGGCTCACACTACATTACCTGGTCCTATGACTCAATGTAATGCTATTGCAGACTCATTAGCAGGGAGTGCCCAAGTTACCAAGGCAACAATTTTCATTCTGATGCATATCAATGCTGGTGGTCTTTGCTCTCGGTTTCCTATCACTAACAAACAAGCTCAACAGATTGTTCAAACCTGTCCGACTTGTCAGATTCTTAATGCTCCACAGAAATGCCCTGAAGGAGTAAATCCTAGAGGTCGTGTACCCAATGCTCTTTGGTAGACGGATGTAACTCATATTCCCTCCTTTGGATGTTTGTCCTTTGTGCATGTCACCAGTGACACAGCATCTGGCTTTCTAGTTGTTACTGCTCAAAGTGGTGAGATACTGCCCACGCAGTATGCCACTTGTTTGTCTGTTTTTCAATTATGGGGCTTCCTCTAGCGATCAAAACAGACAATGGCCCTGAATACACCAGTGCCAATTTTGCAAAATTCTTTGCTGAATGGCACATTACTCACATCACTGGTATTCCTTACAAAGCACAGGGTCAAGCCATTGTTGAATGTGCTAATGCCATGTTGAAAAAACAATCACAAAAAAAGGGGGAGAAATAGGGGCCCCCCCATAGATACAATTAGCAAGAGCTACGTTTACTTTGACTTTTTAAAATTCATCTGGCTCAGATACCAAGGCTCACCTTGGACGCACTGCAGCTGAGAGACATTTCAATAGTCTCCAGAGTGTAAAACCTTGGAAAATATACCTATTTGGTGGAAGGACATTCAAACTAATCAATGGCATCTAGGACCTTTAGTAATATGGCGACGAGGCTTTGCTTGTATTTCTCCAGGTCCTGAAGAGTTGCATCCAGTGCAACAAGAGCTGTGGGAAGCGAGAAGGGCGGAGCAGGGTTAAGAAATACAGTAGCCAAGAATGGAGTGCAAGTGGGGCCAAGGGACTCCAGCCTCAAGGACTGAGCCCCGAATCGGGTCAATGCATAGCTTTTATTGATTAACAAATGAGAAGTAAAGCTTGTTCATCTCAAGATCTGTGAATTTCACATATTATGCTAGGAAACTGATTCAAACCAATCACCCTTGCCTGCAAGCAGCCGGACCGTAAGTCTCAGGATGTATGTACCTCCCCAAGGGACAAAACCTTTATGCATATGAATAGATGCAGAGCTGATGTTATCACATCATTGAATCTCTTCCCAAGCAGGATGTGGGAAGGAATGTAGCCGCAGAGGCAGAGGCAGAGGCTCTCCTTAGCCAGGGGAAGGTGGGGGTCTCTGCCCACCTCTATCAACCCCATCAGTTCTCCAGATGGCCCCTATGTGACTGTGCCTGGCTTAGGTTGTTCCTTCCTTGAGGAATCTTACCCGTCATTGACTAACCAGCCATCCTTTGGAGCCAAACAGGGAGACATATGGTGTAAGCACAAAAGTGAAGCAAAGTCCCTGAAAGGATCCGTCTCACAGACTCTCCTTTCTTTAGGGGTGGGTACGAGGGGACAGACGGGTAGGCTGCTGCGTGGCAACATCTCCCCCTTTTTGTTTTTGAAGTATGAGAAACACAGACCTTGTAGATTTTTCATTCATTTATGGCCCTTCAGAAGGTTTGTTGTCCACAACTGAGGACTAAACAAAATACAATAAGAATAATTAACAGAAGTGCAATTGCACCCACAAATCCTCCACCTAGGGTTTTCAAAGTGAGTGGATTCAAATGTGATAGTTCTTCTGCAGCTGTGGAAAGTGTCTCCTCTCCTGGGAGGAGTGAGAGCGCGGCATGAGACATCTGATCTATTTTCTGTTGTAGCTGTAGAATATCCACAGTAAGGCTGGGAGCATGTCCCTGGGAGTTCATACCTCCGACTATGGGGTCCTTGTTTGGTTGTAAGAGAAAGGAATCACATAGTAAGTAGAAACATTCCAATCACATTTTAAAGTAATTAAGGTATGGAGATTTTTAAATTGATCTCCAAGAGAAACTACAGTTGTCTCTAAATCAGCTAATCTAACATTAATTTTTTAGTCAATTCTAATTTGTTGATTCTAAATCTTACTAGTATTTTCATGCCAATTTTGTACAAATTAGGTTGTCTGTACAGTCTGATGTAATGCTACTCTAGAGACTGCAGCCATGGTGGCTATTACTATAATTCCCATAATTGCTGCAATCAAAATTTTAATAAGTCTTTTAGTCCTATGTAAAATCTTATGAAGCAGTTGTAAAACAACATGAACAGTTGGGGAGCCTTCCCACGCCCTACGGGTTTGGACGGGTATCCATAAATGTCTTCTCTTCCGTGGGCTGGCTGTCTCTCATGGTATGATTTGGCACACCGACCATGTATCCACAAAGAGAAATACAAGCAAGGCCTCGTCCCCGTGTTAATAAAGTTCCTAGATGCCATTGATTAGTTTGAATGTCCTTCCACCAACTAGGCACATTTTCCAAAGGATTTGGACTCTGCAGACTATTGAAATGTCTCTCAGTTGCAGTGTGTCCAAGGTGAGACTTGGTATCTGTGCCAGATGAATTCAAAAAACTTAAAGAAAACACAGCTCTTGCTAATTGTATCTGTGGGGGAGTCCCCTATATCTCCCCCATTTTGTTTTTGTAATTGTTTTTTCAACGTGGTGTTAGCACGTTCAACAATGGGTTGACCCTATGGTTTGTAAGGAATACCAGTGGTGTGAGTAATGTGCCATTCAGCACAGAATTTTGCAAACTTGGCTGTGCTATATGCAGGATGATTGTCTGTTTTAATCGCTAAAATAAGTTGATGACCTTTTTCATTGACAATTACTGCTTTACCATTATTAGATCCGTCTGTAAAAGCTGTAAAGTCTTGAGGAATAGGAGCCTGTCTGAGTTTTTCAGGTAAAATCCAATTGTTTTCAGGACAAACTGAAATAACTTATTGTTTGGATAATGATTGTCAATTATTCCAAAAAAGTCACTAAGAGCAATTTGCCAAGATTCAGAATGAATGTTTAAATGTGTTATTTGTTGTATCTTAAAGGGAACCACTATTTTAGTTGGTTCCTGTCCATTTAAATGAAGAACGCTGGTGCGAGCATGTGATATGAGTTCTGAGATTAACTCTACATAGCTCTGGAAGTGACTTACTAAAGTTGTTAGGCAAAAAAAACCCCTCAACCAGGTCATTTTGTTGAACAATTAGCACCATAGGTGAATGTGGAGTAGGGAAAATTAACATTTGGAAAGGCAAAGAGGGATCAATACATTGAACTTGAGCTTCCTGAATTTTCTTTTTAATTAATTCTAACTCTTTGTTGGCCTGAGGAGTTAGGGTTTGGGGGCTATCCAGTTGGGAGGGGGTGCGCAAAAGACCAAATAAATTACTGAGAGCATAGGTGGGAATTCCTAGAGTTGGACGTGGCCAATTAATATCTCCCCAAAATTTTGTAAATCATTTAAAGTTGAAATTTGATACCTTCTAACTTGGAGTATCTGGGGTTTGATAGACTGGCAGTCTACAGCTGTTCCTAAATATTGGACTGGTGTTGCAGTTTGAATTTTATTTGGAGCAATGTAAAGTCCCACTGATCAAGTTGTTTTTCAAGTAATTTGAAGCACGCCATTAAAAGCTCTATAGAGGGCGCAGCACACAGAATGTCATCCATATAATGAATAATACAACAATCTGGGAAAATAGTTCTTACAGGTTGTAATGTTTTGGTTACAAAAGCTAACAAATTGTAGGGCTATTAAGCATTCCTTGTGGCAGAACTTGCCATTGAAATCTCTTCATAGGTTCCTTATTAATTGAAGGAATAGAAAATGCAAACCAAGGACAATTTTGAGGAGGCAAAGGGATTGTACAGAAACAATCCTGTAAATCTATAACTATTAAAGGCCAATTTTTTAGAATCATTGAAGGTTGTGGGAGCCCAGGATGTAAAGCACCCATGGGCTCATTTATAGCATTGATAGCTCACAGATCTGTGAGCATTCGCCAATTTCCTGATTTTTTCTTAATAACAAATACAGGAGAATTCCAAGGGTTAGTAGAAGATTCTATATGATTTTGTTCTAATTGAGTCTGTATTAATTCTGTTAATGCCTCTAATTTTTCCTTAGAGGGGGGGACGTACTACTAGATAACTCTAAAAAGCAGTCTGATTTACATATGTCCCAGTTTTTGTCATTGGGGCCTGGGGCTGGCCCCATCTCCCATTTCCCTGAATAGGGGTCCCATTCTTATGAAAAATTGATCTGCATTCAGAAGCCCAATGATTTCTTTTTTGGCATTTAGGGCACAATTCAGGTGGTTTAGGTCCCGTAACAGTATTAGTATTAGGCAAATGGGAACTGTTTCTATTTTTCTTTCTGCCTACTTTTTTAGAATGTCCTGGCTCTCCACAATTACAGCAAGTACCAAGAAATTTATTTTGACCTATTTTGAATCCAGTCATGGCTTGAGCTAACATAGCAGCTTTAAATTGTTCAGTTCCTACTCCTTGACACAAGCGGATGTATCCCATAGTGTCTGTTTTTCCTTTCATGGTCCCTATAGCCTTTTTGCAGTCATCATTAGCATTATCATATGCCACAATTTGTAAAATCATCTCAGCTGCCTGTAAATTGGCCACCTGTTTACTGATAGCATCCTGTAACCTGGCAACAAATTCAGAGTGTGGTCCCGGAAGACCCTGTAAGACTTTTGGAAATGACATTGGGGCTTTACCCTCCTTTCTATTTTTTCTCATGCCATTCCGGCAAATTCTTTGTAGTTGGTCAATAGCCTGTTCATTCATTCCTAATTGATTTTGGGTGTTTTCCCAATGGCCACTCCCTGGCAATCGATCTTTGACAATAGCTATATTGTGAGCCTGATTATGTCTAGTTGGCTTTCTGCACCATCAATCCACCAAGTTTTAAATTGCAAAAACTGGGATGAGGAAAGACAAGTCTTGGCCAGGGTATTCCAATCTGTGGGCATTAATCGATTGCCATGAGCTAGCTGTACTCCGTATAAGACCCATGGTGTGAGGAGAAGTAGGGCCGTACTGTGTTACAGCTTGTTTAAGTACCTTTAAAAAGTTAAATGAAAATGGCTCATGTGAAAATTCCTGAACAAGGTTAGGGTGTTTTGGATCCATATCAGGAGTAATGCTCTCATGAATGACAACAGAAAAGGCAAATGCCTCCATGTCCCCTTCCAATCTAGCCTGTCTTATACCTTTCTCCATGGCAGAGGTTGCTGCGGCAGAGCCTCCTGAGGGGTTGGGGTGCGTGCGCAGCGGAAAGAAAAGGATTATCGTTTTTTCTTTTCCTGCTGCGCTGGTGAATCCCATTCACATGCTATAAAAGCCCTAGATAGCGGCAGTTCAGGGGAGAGAGCTGAGGGCTCCAACGAGTTGGGAATTACGGTGGGCGATTCCAGAGACCCTTTCTCTTTTCTCTTAGATTCTCATACTTCTTTTTCTTCTTTATCTTTCTGATCAGGTTCTAAAACTGACTGGATTAATTTCCACGTGTCCCAGATGGTTAATGGGAGAGAAACTCCTTTGTGATATAATCCGCGGAGTTCTGTACCAACTGTTTCCCATGATTTTAAATCTAACGTCCTTAAATTTGGGAACCAAGGTCAATAAGTTTCAATTACTTTGAGAAGCTCCTCTAATTTCTGATTTGACACTCGAGCTCCTCCAGCCTCAAGAAGGTGTTTAAGCAAACAAATATAAGACCTATGTTGGCTATTAACATTTCCCATTATGTGTAGAGAAAAGGATACAGAAGAAGACTCTTACTCAGAATGGATTCAGAAGCCCATCTGGCCACGTCCCTCACAGGACTTTATCATCTGTCTTGGCTATGGCGCACCCGTATAAACCCCAGGCCTGGTTAACACTGTCAGGCGTTAAGTCACCGTTTTGCCTTATGACTTAGACCACGGAACCGCACATTAGGGTTTAAGCAAGCTCCATAGCCATAGCTGTGGAACTATAATCACACACTCACACATTCATACCCTTGCACATAGAAAGAGATAATTCCCTTTTTACCTTGGTTAAATTCCAGTAGTTGTCGCGACCTCTTCCGGGTCCCCATGCCGTGAAATCTCTTTGAAACCTCTTTGAATTCCAACTCGAAGTCAACCTTCCTTCTCTAATTTGAGATTGAGTAATGGGTAGACAGTATTAAATATATGAACATTGTACAATCTTCATTTTTTTTCTGTACCTGTAAAATAAATCTTTTATTAAAGATGTGATGGTCTAGTACCTAAATCCTGTCAGACTTACAGAAAGTGACCATATTTTATTTCAGCTATAATAATGATGATGATTATATTGTCAGCATATATTTACTGAAACATTTTTATGTCAGCCACAGTTCTAAGTTTTTTAAATGTTCTATGTCATTTAGTTGAATTCTGTAAAATAGTTCAAATAGTTTTATATATGACAATTTTAATGTCTTACTTGATAGAGGGTTGAGTTTTTCCCAACACTTTTTATCTCACTCTTCTTCTCCCACCCCAGTTAAACTGAGCAATATCATTGTATCACCAAGGAGTCAGTCATCATTTACGTCTTACGACATCATTCCCCAATCTAACCCTATCCTGAACTACAGGTTGGTATTTACAACTGCCCATGGAATATTTTTTCATTAATATATCCCCAAATGTAAAAGCTTCTTTATGGAAAACTAAAACTAAACTTATTTTGTTCTTCCATATCCCCTGCCCCAAATCTACCATGTATGCATATGTTTGTGTGTTTAACTTGTATGTGATTCAACCTGTATTTGATTTGACTTCATTTTTCCCCTCAAATTATAATTCGGTTTTACATTAAGTCACTTTTTCATTCGCTACACTTATGGATGACTTTTACATGAACTCCCTTAAATTACCCCACAGAATACTCTCCCCCCTCATATATATTCCTTAAGCCAATTCTACCTGTTAACTGCTAGTACAAATAATGCCAAAATGGAACTAAACACAGGCAGTTTCTTACAGATCAAATTCAATTAATACTCAGCCATAGACATACATAGGAGCTAATATATGATCTTGATCTTCTGCAAAATTTCATGGAAGAAACTCCACAAATAAAAATAATTATTTTTTCATTGTTGATAAAAATAAATAGAAGAGTAATGGTATGTTCCATCAGGCAGAAAATATACTGAATGAAGTCAATGACATTTGGTTCTACTTCAACACATTCTGGAAAATTACATTATAGAGCTGTCAAACATAAATTCCAACCAAAATATCATGTTTGTATAAAAGCAACAATCTGAGATTTCCCAGCTGCCAAGATCTGAAAGCTTTGAAGCTCAGCAAAGAAGGGAATCCATTGAGAATAGTGTGTAAAGGGCCCAGCTTAAGAGGCACAAGATTCAACATACCCAGAGGCCAACTCCAGACCAAACCAGAGTACTACCGGGTTTGACCTACAGGTGACACACCCAGAGGGGATTCTTTACAGGCACAAGAACCCATAGAGGCCAAACCACATTTAAGTGGTCAACCCTCACACAGCAGAACACCCTGCGGCGGGCAGAGTCAAGTCTCACAACTAGTCAGCCTAGGAGTGAACCCCACCTACTCACAAGCGAAAAGCAATTAAAGATCTTCTTTAACAGGACAATATACATAACACAAGAGTCACTTTTGGAGCACACGCAGAGGAGAAGAACGAAGTAGTGCAAGTGAAATATAAAGGACACATACTACATAATAACCCAGCAAGAACTAAGAACTCTAGGGGATCTACCTAATACATTGAAGCAAACACAGAGAGTCAGCCAGAATGAGGAAACAAAGAAACATGTCCCAAATAAAAGAACAGAAGAAACCTCCAGAAATGGAACCAAATGAAGCAGAGGTAACTAACCTATCAGAGACAGAGTTCAGAATACTGATGATAAGAATGTTTAAGGAGCTTAGAGAGGACATCAAGAAGGATGTAGAAATCATAACGAACAACCAGTTAGAACTAAAGAACACAGTTACCGAAATAAAGAACTCACTTGAAGGAATTAACAGCAGGCTAGATGAAGCAGAGGATCTAATCAGCGACTTAGAAGACAAGTTAGCAGAGATCACCCAAACAGAACAACAGAAAGAAAAAATAAAAAACAATGAAGATGGGTTAAGAGACCTATGGGATAACATCAAGCGCAACAACATGCGCATCACAGGATTACCAGAAGGTGAAAAGAGGAAGCAAGGGATTGAGAACATATTTGAAGTAATAATGTCTGAAAATTTCCCTAACCTGATGAAGGAAACCAACATACAAGCCCAGGAAGTGCAGAGAGTTCCAACCAGGATAAACCCAAACAGGTCCACACCAAGACACATTATAGTTAAAATGGCAAAGGTTAAAGACAAAGAGAGAATCCTAAAAGCAGCAAGAGAAAGACAGAGGGTTACATACAAGGGAACTCCCATAAGACTATCAAAAGACTTTTCTGCAGAAACATTGAAGGCTAGGAGGGAGTGGCAGGAGATACTCAAAGTGATGGAAAACAAAGGCCTACAACCTAGGTTGCTTTATCCAGCAAGGCTATCATTTAAAGTTGATGGAGAGATAAAGAGCTTCCCAGAAAAGAATACGCTAAAGGAATTCATTACCACCAAGCCAGCATTGCAAGAAATACTAAAAGGACTTCTGTAAATAGAAGAAAGATGAAAACAATCTAACTACAAATTTAAAAATGGCAATAACTATGTACCTATCAATAATCACTTTAAATGTAAACAGTTTAAATGCTCCAGTCAGAGACATAGGGTGGCTGAGTGGATAAGAAAGCAAGACCCTTGTATATGCTGTATACAAGAGACTCACCTCAGATCAAAAGATACACACAGGCTGAAAGTGAAGGGTTGGAGTAAGATATTTCATGCAAATGGAAATGAGAAAAAAGCTGGAGTTGCAATACTTATTTCTGACAAAATAGACTTTAAAATGAAGAAAATAATAAAAGACAAAGATGGGCACTATATAATAATAAAGGGATCAATTCAACAAGAGGACATAACCCTAGTAAACATTTATGCACCCAACATAGGAGCACCTAAATATATAAAACAGATATTGGCTGACATAAAGACAGAGATCAACAGTAACACTATCATAGTAGGGGACTTCGACACACCTCTGACTACAAGGGACAGGTCTTCCAGACAGAAAATCAATACGGAAACAACAGCCTTGAATGATACATTGGACCACTTGGATTTAATCGATGTTTTCAGAGCATTCCACCCCAATGCAGCAGAATACACGTTCTTCTCAAGCGCACATGGAACATTCTCCAAGATAGACCATATGTTAGGCCACAAAGCAAGTCTTGATAAATTTAAGAAAATTGAAATCATACCAATTGTCTTTTCTGACCACAGTGCTATGAAACTAGAAATGAACTACAGGAAAAAAACTGGAAGACACACAAATTCATGGAGGCTGAAAAATATGTTACTAAATAATGAATGGGTCAAGCAGGAGATCAAGGAAGAAATCAAAAGATATCTCGAGACAAACGAAAATGAAAATACAACGACCCAAAATCTATGGGATGCCACGAAAGCAGTCCTAAGAGGGAAGTTCATAGCACTGCAGGCCTACCTAAAAAAACAAAAAACATCACTAATCAACAGTTTATCTTCACACTTAAGGGATCTGGAAAAAGAACAACAAAATAAGCCCAAAGGGAGTACAAGGAAGGAGATAATAAAAATCAGAGCGGAAATAAATGAAATAGAAACCAGAAAAACAATACAAAAGATCAATGAATCCAAGAGTTGGTTCTTAGAGAAGATAAACAAAATTGACAAACCTTTAGCCAGACGCATTAAAAAAAGAGAGGACCCAAATTAATAAAATCAGTAATGAAAGAGGAGAAGTGACAACAGACACCAGATAAAAAAAAATTTTAAGAAATTACTATGAGCAACTGTATGCCAACAAATTTGACAACCTGGAAGAAATGGACAATGTCCTAGAGGCGTACAACCTTCCAAGGCTAACTCAAGAAGAAACAGAAAACCTGAATAGACTGATTACCACCAAGGAAATTGAATCAGTAATCAACAATCTCCCAACAAACAAAAGCCCTGGACCAGATGGCTTTACAGGTGAATTTTACAAAACGTTCAAAAAAGAATTATCACCTATTCTCCTCAAACTCTTCCAAAAAATCCAGAGGGAGGGAAGACTCCCAAACATTTTTTACGAAGCCACTATCACCCTGATCACAAAATCAGACAAAGACACCACAAAAAAAGAAAACTACAGGCCGATATCGCTAATGAACATAGATGCAAAAATCCTCAACAAACTATTAGCGAACAGAATTCAGCAATACATTAAAAAGATCATACACCATGATCAAGTGGGATTCATCCCTGGTATGCAAGGGTGGTTCAATATCCATAAATCAATTAATGTGATACACCACATTAATAAAATGAAAAATAAAAATCTCATGATCATATCAATAGACGCAGAAAAAGCATTTGATAAAATCCAGCAGCCATTCATGATAAAAACCCTTAAGAAAGTGGGAATAGAGGGATCATATCTCAACATAATAAAGGCCATATATGATAAACCCACAGCTAACATCATACTCAATGGGGAAAAGCTAAAACCATTCCCCTTAAGATCAGGAACAAGGCAAGGTTGCCCACTTTCTCCACTTCTATTCAACATAGTGCTGGAAGTTCTAGCCACAGCAATCAGACAAGAAAAAGAAATAAAAGGCATCCAAATTGGTAAGGAGGAAGTAAAATTGTCATTATATGCAGATGATACGATACTATATTTAGAGAACCCTAAAGACTCCACCAAGAAACTATTAGAGCTGATAGATGAATTTAGGAAAGTAGCAGGATACAAAATTAATATTCAGAAATCAGTTGCATTTGTATATACCAATAATAAAACATCAGAAGGAGAAATTAAAAAAGCAATCCCATTTACAATTGCTCCAAAGACTATAAAATACCTGGGAATAAATTTAATGAAAGAAGTAAAAGATCTGTACTCAGAAAATTATAAGACACTGAAGAAAGAAATGAAAGAAGATACAAATAGATGGAAATACATACCATGTTCATGGATAGGAAGAATTAATATAGTTAAAATGTCCATGCTGCCTAAGGCAATATACATATTCAACGCAATTCCTATCAAACTACCAACGACATTTTTCACAGAAATAGAACATATAATCCTAAAATTTATATGGGACAACAAAAGACCCCGGATAGCCTCAGCAATCTTGAGAAATAAGAACAAAGTGGGAGGTATAACAATACCTGACATCAAATTATACTACAAGGCTACAGTAATCAAAACAGCATGGTACTGGCATAAAAACAGACCCATAGATCAATGGAACAGAACAGAGAGTCAGAAATAAATCCATGCCTATATGGCCATTTAATCTATGACAATGGAAGCAAGAATATACGGTGGGGTAAAGACAGTCTATTCAATAAATGGTGCTGGG
Organism: Rhinolophus sinicus; assembly: GCF_057876585.1. Classification (NCBI taxonomy): domain Eukaryota; kingdom Metazoa; phylum Chordata; class Mammalia; order Chiroptera; family Rhinolophidae; genus Rhinolophus; species Rhinolophus sinicus. Next base: position 142,506,362 of record NC_142501.1, read on the forward strand.
AAACCTGGACAGACACATGCAAAAAGATGAAGCTGGACCACCTCCTTACACCACATACAAAAATAAATTCAAAATGGCTTAAAGATTTAAATATAAGATCTGAAACCATAAAATTCCTAGAAGAAAATATAGGAAGAAACTTCACAGACATTACCCAGAGTAAGATTTTTACTGATATATCCCCTCGCGCGAGGGAAGAGAAAAAATAAACATGTGGGATTACATCAAACTAAAAAGTGGTTTTTTTTTACAGCAAAGGAAACCATCAATAAAACAAAAATGGATCCTACTGAATGGGAAAAGATATTTGCCAATGATATATCTGATAAGGGGTTAATATCACAAATCTATAAAAAACTCACTCAACTCAACTCCAAAAAAACAAACAACCCAATTAAAAAATGGGCAGAGGACATGGAGACATTTTTCTAAAAAGGACATACAAATGGCAAACAGACATATGAAGAAACGTTCAACCTCACTAACCATCAGATAAATGCAAATAAAAACCACAATGAGATACCACCTCACCCCAGTCAAGATGGCTATCATCAATAAATCAACAAACAACAAGTGCTGGCGTGGATGTGGAGAAAAGGGAACGCTGGTGCACTGTTGGTGGGAATGCAGATTGGTGCAGCCACTATGGAAAACAGTATGGAGGTATCTCAAAAATCTGAAAATGGAGCTACCTTATGATCCAGCAATCCCACTCCTAGGTATCTATCCGGAGAAATCCAAAACTCCAATTCAAAAATCTTTATGTACTCCTATGTTTATTGCAGCACTATACACAATAGCCAAGACATGGAAACAACCGAAATGCCCATCGGTAGATGACTGGATTAAGAAACTGTGGTACATTTATACAATGGAGTATTACGCAGCCATAAAGAAGAAATAAATCTTACCATTTGCAACAACATGGATGGACCTAGAGAACATTATGTTAAGTGAAATAAGTCAGACAGAGAAAGACAAATACCATATGATCTCACTTATATGCGGAATCTAAAGAAAAGAATGTGAATGAACTAATCAGAGACAGTTTTGGAGACATAGAGGAAAAACTGAGGGTTGCTAGATGGGTGGGGGCGTGGGGACAAAGGGGAAGGTGAGGGGATTAGAAAACAGTCGGTAACCACAAGATGGTCATGGGGGTTTGAAAATTAATTTGGGGAATGTACAGAGGGATAGTGGATGGGAGGAGGGGGGTTCACACAGTGTGAGGGATATAAATGATAAACATCTAAGTTTTGATTTGTCTTGTGCACCTGAAACTAATAAATAAATAAATAAATAAATAAATAAATAAATAAATAAATAAGAATATTATAAAATTAAAGTGATTGTTGCACAACCCTCTGACTATACTAAAAGATATTGAATTGTATACTTTAAATGGGTGAATTGGATGGTATGTGAATTATATCTCAATAAAATTTTTTTGAGTAGCAAAAAAAAAAAAAAAAAGCAACAATCTGAGAGACAAGTTGAGGTTCAGCCTTACCCTGGACCTCCAAGGCTGAGCTTCATGTTAACTATAATCCTTTAGGGACATATCAGCTTTCATAGCAATTTTAACCTAATAAATGCCAGTACCCAGTCATTTGATAACTCAATAGAAAATAAAGGTGGCATACTGTACTATTTTCTATAATGACAATTACAACTAAATCAAGTTTCTGTTCTTAAATGAAGAAGTAAACTATCCATAACAATTGAATTTTAAAAGGTAGCTTGAAGGAAGAAAGTATATAACTTTTTTTTATTCCTTTTTTAAATATACCAATTTGATTTTCTCCGTTTGCCATGAAGCCGCTTCGGTCATCTAGGAATTTATTTTCTTCAATTGAATGTGTCGCAGGGATGTCCAAACTGCGGCCCGCGGGCCAACTGTGGCCCACAATCCATCTTTAATTGGCCCGCAGCAAATTCCAAAAATATATTTAGTTTACTTAAATAAACCAGGTGAGGCAATAGGTACTTCACCTCGAGTGAGTGGCCCGGCTGTTTGTGTATTTTACCACATATGCCCCTTGGTGAAAAACGTTGAAAAAAGTTTGGACACCCCTGTTCAAAGTTTTGGAATTTTATAGTGTCTTCATGCTTTTTTCCCCCAAAAGTTTACAAATGTCTTTATTAGCTTTAATTGCTTGTTAAACTAATATGGTACCCTTCAAAAATAATTTTCTCCTACTTTGCTGGACTGAAATTTTTTATCCACCAGGGGAGAATAAGACCAAGGCACAAGCCATCTAGCATTCCTTACTTTGCACCAAGCCACTAATCCATATTTGTACAGAATTTACTTCCCCTTTTTCCTGCTCCGTTATTTTTAGCCTTTGGGTGCTGACCTGTGGTGTTTATTCAGGTTGGACTTCTGTCTGTCGCTTCCTGCATGAGTCCTATTCCATAAGATTGGTTTAAATTACTAAAAACTCACTCACGTGTTCTATCTCCATTTGCGCGATTCCCTATTATTTATAAATCTGGATTCATAAAACCATAAAAATAAAATAACTTCACAGCACTTTAATAGCAGGAATTTTCATGTATTGTAGTCTCTGTTTTATTCCCAGTATAGAAAATTACCTGACATATGGACACATGTCTATAAATATATTTTAATAAATGTATTCATCATTTTTCTAGGTTTAATTACTGCCAGGACTAAAATACATTTCAGCTGAACATGACATACGCAATATTTACGCAATGATATCCAAGTATTTCCTCAGTTACTCTTGGCCTGGTCCACCTACTAGCCCCACATCATCTGTTATGGACGCAATAGGAAAATATTATTTTCTAAGGGTGAAATATTAGTTCAAACAGTATGAAAGACTAAAACTTTAAAACTTTGACCTTCAAACTTGCAATTGAACAAAATAAATCACACAAAAGCAATTATTGGCTAAGACTCGAGTTATGCAGTTCTAGCAAGTAGTATAAATGCATTTCCATATTAATTCATATTTTATCACAGGGTTTACATTGGAAGCTTAATTTGAAAATAAAAATAGTTCAATTTAATATTTTACAAACTGAAATAAAGGTGATTTTTATCAAAACCAAAATTATGACTCATCTGTGGATTTTAACTATCTATCCTTTCCATATCACTTATTACAGTGAGGATCACGTGTTTTCAAAGCGAAGGGAGATGTTTTTTAGAGAAGAATAGCTGCAAAGAGGTCTATAGTAATTAATACTATATATTAAAGACCTTAAATGCTTACAGAGATTTGAAAGTTTTAATAAACACTAGCTTAGCTTAAGTAACATTTTCTTAGCTCTGCTTAATAAGGCCCTCATTTTATGTATCCAGGGAATTTTTCTGACTCTTCTCTTCAATGCCTGTGACTTTACCTCTACCATAATTATTCCGTATCTGAGAAAATACACAAAACAAACTCACAAAATATTTACTGGGACAATTCAAAACGATTCCCCAGTTCCTTCAGAAACCTCAAGAATATATTCTGAAGGACCAAGTTGTCTACTTTCTCTTATGCGCTCAGTGTCTCCCAATCCTACACGTTTTCAAATTGTCCTTACTAATATCTGACATTTAACCATTTCTCTCTTTCTTTACATATAATAGTCACAAATGTTAAAAAAAAACAATGTATTAGTAAAAACAGGTATTATAAAGAATTATGTTCATATCTGTGACTAAACTCATTCAGTTTTTTTCAGAGTTATGTATACTTTCTATTTTAGAGAGAAAGCATTGAAGATTAGAATAGAAAGTGATTTTTTTTCCAGATCATTCCTTTAGTTAATGAAACTGGACTTGAAACCACCTAGCATTTGAATTTTTCTATTCCTTTGTATGTCCCCAGTGCTTAGCACAGTGCCCAGTGTACAAGAAGAGATTAAATATGTAGTTGATAAATGATTAAATGGATGTACATTTGAGTAAATATTTCTGGAGTTTGTACTTTTCCCTCTAAAAGATACAGCATGACTTTTATTACATATATTTGCAGAGATTCATTAAATGTGTAAGTGGCCAACTTAGTGGTATAGTGGAACAGGAAAAGTAAGCCAGTAGAAATTCTCTAAAACAATTCCAAATCAAAACACTGCCACTTTTACCACTATTCATCTATGAGGTCAGACAATTAAGTTCGCGAACTCATCCTAGAAAAAGTACTACATACCTCATTGCTGAATATGACTATGGTCACCTTTGAAGTACTCCCGTTGGGGAGCTATGCACCAACACCAGTGCCTAGTTCACCCTTCAAAGAAATTTTGGAACTCTTTTTCTGGAATGGTCATCAGAGCTGTTGTTGTATTTTCCTTGATGTCCTGAATGTCATCAAAATGTCTTCCTTTCAATATTTCCTTTATCTTCAGGTAAAGAAAGAAATCATTGGGGGCCAGATCAGGTGAGTAGGGAGGGTGTTCCAATACAGTTATTTGTTTACTGGCTAAAAACTCCCCCACGAACAGTGCCATGTGAGCTGGTGCATTGTTGTGATGCAAGAACCATGAATTGCTGACAAAAAGTTCAAGTTGTTTTTGTCTAACTTTTTCATGCAGCCTTTTCAGCACTTCTGAATAGTAAACTTGGTTTTCCAGTTAGTACAAATTCATACTGAATGATCCTTCTGATATTAAAAACTTGCAACAAGTTGCAACAAGTTCACGAACTTAATTGTCATATTTTATATACATTATATATATTGTATTATATATATGTATTTGACTACTTATAAGCAGCACAGTAATTTTGACATTTATCCCTGTTGTTGCTTGTTTCAGATGTTGGATAATTTTTATTGATGAATATTATCCCACTGTATAGATATGCCATAGTCGGTTCATGTATTCATCAGTTGATAGAAAATGTTTTCAGTTTTCTTTATTACGAACAAATCCCCTATAAATATTAATTTACAAGTCTTTCTGTGGACATATTCTTTCATTTCCCTTGTATAAATAACTAGGGGTGAAATTGCTGAGTTATATGGTCGGGGTTTACCATTTTAAGAAATTGCCAAACCATTTTCCAAAAAGGTATAGTTTATATGCTCCTCATCAATATAGTATAGGAGAGCTCCAGTTACTCCACATCTGCATCAAATCTTTACGTTACCAGTCTTTTTCAGATTTGCACCAAAAAAACAAAACAAAACGATTTTAACAAACACTTCAATAAAGTTCTTAAAGATGTTCAATACCATTACTTGGGAAATGCCAATTATAACTACATAGAGAAACTACTACTAAATATCCACCCATGATTGGTTTAGTGTCTTTATTGAAAATTGGCCAAATATAAGTGGGTCTACTCTGGACTATTTTATTCCTTCAATCTATAGGTCTACCCTTTCGCCAAATTCAGTCTTGATCAGGATCAAGGCAAACTGGGCTTGCTGCCAATTTTTGTAAACGAAGATTTGCTAGAACATAACAAGTTCATTTGCTTATGTATTGCATATGCAGCTATCATGGCACAATGGTAGAGTTGAGTAACGGTGAAGAGACCATTTATATGACCTACAAAAAGTCTGTGAACCCAGAGGTTTGGTCACTGTGACTTTATAGCTTGAAGTCAGGTAGTATTTTTCCTCTAACTTTGTTCTTCTGCTTTAAATTTACTTTGTTAAGTTGTTCATGCTTCCATTCCACTTTCAAATTGATCTGAGACTTTTTTGAAAACGTGTGCTTTTATTTTGACTGGGGTAGTTTCATACAGATTTTTGTTTGTTAGATTCATATATGTAATTATATTTATATTCACAGAGATATGTGCCATTTAATTTTCATTATCATTCTCAAAGATTAGAATTTCCCTCTGGAATAATTAATTCAGTGTTAAGTTTATTTAACGTATCCCCCTCATAGTGTGGACCTAGCAGCAACAGTTTATCTTAGATTTACTTTATGTAAATCTTCTCATATTTCATCGTTGTTGTTCTTTTTGTTTCCTTTTAGCCTTACAAATGTTTCTTCACTGCCTTTTGGATTCCATGGTTTCTGCTGAGACACAGATTGTTACAATCATCGTGCCTCTATATTTAATGTATATCTTTTTAATTGATTTCAAGAATTTCTCTTAATGTTGGTTTTTAGTAGTTTAACTTGGATTTATTTGTGTGTGTGTGTGAGTTTCTAATTTATCCTGAATGGATTTGGTTGAGCTTCTTGAATCTATAAATCTATGTTGTTCCCAAATTAGAGGATATTCAGCAATTATTTGTAGAAACATTTTATTTGCTCAATTATCTCACTTTTCTTCTTTTGGCATTTCAATTACACATGTGCAGATAAATGAATGGGCAAAATGGTCAAAGCCTATGGGGGGAAATATCCCACACATCCCAGGGTCTCTGACAATTTTATTCATTAATTTTTCTCTCTCCCCTTAGAATGAGTGATATTACCACCAGTAATCTATCTTCAAACATACTAAACCTTTCCTCTGAAATCTCCTTTCTGCCATTATCGCCTGCTTCTATTTTATTTCAGAGATTGCATTTTTTTCATTCTAAATTTTCCATTTAAAAAATATTTTCTATTTTTTTGATGCAATTGTCTGTATTTAATTCATTTACCTCAATGACAAATATTAAAAACTGCTTTAAACTTTTTGTCTGATAATAACATCTGAGTCATGCTGGTGTTTGCTGCTTTTCTTCTCACTGAGAAAACATTTCCATTTACATGGTTTTTTACACTTTAAGTGTATCATACACAGTGTGAATGTTGTATTGTACATATTCTCAATTATTTTATATTGTCCTAAAGGGAATTGATGTCTTTGTCTAACAAAATCTAGATTGGGCTAAAAATCTGCCATACTTTATGTGGGTAGGGGCTCAGATCTCAAAGCAGACTGCTTTCAGTTTTCCCTGCACATGCACACAATCTTGACAAACTCATACACATAATTTGGAATTTGTTTCTCTGGGTCTCTGCTTCCCTGAGTTACCTGGTCACTTGGTAACTCTTACTCCCCAGGCTCCTTTCAATGTTTTTCTATTTAGAAATAGAAAGTACAGCTGTACTATCTATTGGTATTTTAGCTACCCAGGCCCTAAAACAGAAAACGTAGTCATGTCATCACTTCCTTGAAGCCTGAACTTCTTTCCAAATTCTCCCTGTATTTTTGTCACTCATCAGAGCCCTCAGGTAGTTTTATTTTATGTTTTGTCCACAGTTTATAATTGCTCTTTTGTTGTCCAAAATGATTGTGACATTTTAAATGTTAAAATTATACACAAACATTTTAGACAACAATAGTTAAAGTTTAAAATAAACAACAAATGATCGACTTCCTTATAACCAAGAAAGAACATGTACCTCAAAATTAATATCCTTGTTTAATACTACTTGTGATCTAAGAAATGTTCACAATGACAAAATATTAGATATAGAAAGCCCATCTTGGCATATTTCTATTGAAATCATGTGTAAGCTTAATGCAAGCATAGGCATGCCTGGCATTCATCGGGTACCTATGTGGTCCTGCCAACATCAACACAGAAAAGTTTAATTAGCAGCAAGGTAAATACAGAACCAAAATACAGAACCATTTCTTCCACTAAAACTGTGTCTCACCAGACACCAAATAAGCTATCACCTTGATTTTGGACCTCGCAATCTCCAGAAATGTGAAAAATAAGTGTTTGTTATTTAAGCCACCCAGTCTAAGATATTTTGTCATATTAACCTGAACAGACTAAGCCAGTACAGCTGAAACAGTGAGATTTTAAATAATACAGTCCTACAGTTTGCTGAACTTAAAAACTCTGTCCCAAGAGAAATGGAGTAAGTTTCCCAATTAGCAAATTAGGGAAAAATGAATATCATATGTTCATATCAGCTTTTCATAAATTGCATTTTTGGAGTGGCACTACTTTTACAAATAAGAGTTCAGTTGCGTCTCAAGGCAAGACCCCTAAACGTGGGGGAAACTGGTTGGATGTCTGACTAAAAATGGGAACCAACAGTTTTATACTATTTATTTGGCACCTCTCAAAATGCCCCAAACACCAAAAGAACTACAAGTGTATATGAAGAATATATTGGGGAACTATCTGAGTACAATAAATCGGGCCATATTTGTGAATAAATTGGCCAATAAGAGAAACCTTGGATCTGTAAAAGGTCTGGTCCACTTGTTTGGTCGAGTTGTGCTTGAACTTCATGTTGATCTATGGAAAAATTGAATTTGGATGCTACAACTTAATTTGTATTATGTAATGTGAATAATCAAAAGAGCTAGAGACATTAGAGAAGAAGCATCATGTGACTCTTATTCAATCAGCCTATCAAGTCCCCTGAGAGTCTGCTTAGGATCCTTTTTGAAAATTGTAGTGGTGAGGGAAGCAGCAATATGAGAAAACATACCTTTAGTACGTGTTATGTGTAGTCTGGGGATGTAGGTGGGAAATTATACCTCTGAACGGAGTTTCCTAATTTCAATGAAAAGAATAAAATTCTCAGATGGCTGAGGCAGGTATTTACCAGAGGCAATGAAGAACAGAAAAATGGCAACAAAAAGAATCTAATCATAGGACACAGAGCAGTTTTGATGTCCCTTCCCCCAGCACAGTTCCTGTTAGATTTATAAACCAAGAAAACTATAGGTCTGGGCATTACAGGGCAGACTAAGGCCACTATGATAGACGATAGATAGATAGATAGATAGATAGATAGATAGATAGATAGATAGATAGATAGATAGATAGATAGATAGATAGATAGTCTTTTGTTCAAATGTGAACTGAAAACACTGCGTGGCATTTGAAGGAAGAACCCTGCTATCAAGCTTCATGGACACATTGTCATATGTCAATAAGTGGATTTGGGGCCTGAGTCTGCCTCTTGCTCAGTACAACAGGACCCCAAATCCATAGAATGGTTAACCTTCAACTTCTGAGCATGTAGTTGGAATAGATATTTGGAGGAAATGTAAAATCCATTCACTGTTTCCATGGCCCTGAGCATAAAACATTATTTTGAATTTAAATGACCAAGAAGACGTGCTCAGAAATTATCTTCCATATCAAAAGAGTAAGCTAAAACAGTTGCATATTCTGGGACAATCATCATGTTAGAGCGACATCAAAGATTTAAAACTATGCCGATAATATCACCATTTAACCTATTGTTTGGACACTGAAAAAGATGGACGGGTCTTAAAAATAAAAGTGGATGATTATAAATTTAATAAAGTGGGTTTCAAATTGCAAGTTCTGTCTTGTGGTCTTAGCACCTGGTATAAAGCTGTCTATCAGAAATCAATAAGCAGCAAACCAAAGAAATACCTTTCTTTCTCCTGGAAAGAACAGTGATGCACATCCCCTATCCTGCCTCAGGGACATATCGATTCTGTATACGTGAACCATAATTCAGTCTAAATGGACACTTATTCCCATCTATCCTCACAGCTTCACCATGTAGAGAATGTAACACAATGTAGCTGGGGATGCACAGAGATATACTTTATCATAAAATAGAAGTGGTAGAGGTAAGGATATCTTCACACAGGTCCTAAAGAACCACAGCCCCGGGGTGCCTCTTCTTACCTCACCACTGTCCTTCCCTATTTCACTTCTAGGGTCTAATGAAGACCTTACTTATGAGTTGTGGACTGAGGATGAATAAAAATGATGATACTTATCAGAGGCTCTGCACAGTATGTTGGCAGCAGCCAGAAAGAATTGCTGGAGCATCTCAGCCCTACCCAGTCAGTGTGGTTTAAAGGGAAGTGGAGAAGACAAACTATTGCAGGGAATTTAGATGCATTTCATGGTCTACTTTGATTGGAATGTTGAGCACCTAAAGTATTTTATACACTAAGCTCACTCCCGTTGGGGATTTTCCTAAATGTATTGATGTGGCCATCTCATCTGAAAAAGAACAGATGAACACAATACTAAATATGTTTAATTTATATATTGAGTTGATACTCTAATGGAGATTAGAGGCAATACTACATTGATAATGAGATTTGGCTTTACAGATTTTTTATTATTTACAAATTTTTACCTTAAAAGAAAAATTTACTTTTTTTTTTCTTAAAATTTATTGGGGTGACAATGGTCAACAAAACCACATGGGTTTCAAGTGTACAGTTCTATAATACATCATCTATATATTGCATTATGTGTTCCTCACATACTTTTTATTATTCCAGCAACTATTTTAATCTTGTATTTACTGAAAGCATCAAATTATGTTTAATTTTAGCAATTTTATGTAGAATATGTGTGAATAGAATACCATTTTAAAAAGTTGTCTTTACCTACATTACTAAAGGAACATAGAAAAATATTGTATATTATTTATATCTCAACTATTTTTTAGTATTTGATGTTACTTACATTATAAAGTACAAGAAAAGTAAAATTAGTAATGAGGGTTTACAAAGGCATAATTTTACCTGATTAAAATACTGTAGGTTTAAAAGATTAGCAGAGAACAATCATTTTTAAGAAGGTGCTCCAACATAGAAAAATACTTACATTAATTTATTACTCAGCTTTAATGTGATTCACAATTGTTCAATATTGGAACCCATATTTTTTAGAATTTTATACACAGAAACATTCAGTTCTCAATCTGAAAAAGAGAATTATTTGTTCTTATTAAGCTTTGATTGCTAAGACAGAATTATTTCTAGTATATTATTATAAAGCACCTCAGGGGCATCTGTGACATATAAGGAAGCAACAGGATATACTTATTTTGCTTGCTTCTGGCTTCTGTGCTGTGTTCCCATAGAAGCAAATAAACTGCCATCAAATCACTAGTTTTTCAGAATTCATTCAGCCTATTTTTATAAATCACATGTAAGAGGCTGGATACTTTTAAACTCATGAAGGAAAATCCTTTCACAGGTTGACATAGGGCCCAGGAGGAAAGCAATCTGTTCGTGCCCTAAGTGAACAATTGTTTTATTCCTTTCACATAACTCTACTCTTATACTCATGATGTGCAGTAAGTTACAGAACTAAACACGTGTTTCAGTCACTGATAGGAATACCAATAGCCTCATATTCAAGTTCTACATTTGGCCAAGACATAACCACACTTTAAAGAAAGCACACAAAGGAACTCTCTGAGAGAAGGCAGTAGGACATGGTTTTTAAGTAAGCAAGCATTGGAGATAGAATCCTGCTGCCCATCTGTCCCCAGTACCAGCTAGCTTCACTAGCTCAGACAAGTCCTTTATCCTCTCAGCTGTCATCTCCTCTTTTGTAAAGGAGGAAAAATAATAGCCCCTACCTCCAGGGGTTGTTGTGGGGATTACATGAGATAATATATATTAGCAACTACAGAGGTCAGTATTAGAAATCTGTTTTTTATTTTCTTTTTTGAAGAATTGGATAAAAAAAATAAATCACATTATCTTTTTTTTTTTTTTAAATTAGTAAATATATCAGAATGCTACCTGAGGATCCTTATAGAGATGTAAATAATGGGAGGATGGGTTTGAGGATTAAATGGATTCACTATGAATTGTGATTAGGCTAGAATTCCATCTGTCTTCAGTAAAGAGAGTTGGGAAACAACTCTTTCATTATGAGATTTGTTACAAAAGCTAACATTTAAAGTACTTTTACTATTTATTATCATGCTTAGTTAAAATATGCTGATTATTCATATTTGTTGAAATTGTCAATACTTTGTTAAAATTTGAATACATAACATTTCTATAGTAATCAGTAGAGTTTTGTTATTTATTACACAGACATTGTAAATGACAAAGTTTTAGCTTGACTGGGCAAATGAATCAAACAAGGAAAATTAAATAAAAGACTAGTACACATTAGTACACATTTCATGATCCTTAAGATTGTGCCACAATTAAAAAAGTAATTTCACTATGTAGATGAGAATGATTTCACAAAGACATAGTTTCATCCTCTAAATATACTTCTCACTGAGATCTTTATCTTTTTGTAGATCTATGATTATATTCGCATTATACACACACACACACACACACACACACACACACACAAAGTGATATCTGTCTTACAGATATCTCTTTGCCAAGGTTGTTTGCTTTTGTGGGTAGCGAGATGGCACTGTAGTTTCAGTAGGGGGAACGTTGTGGGGTAGATGGAGAACTCATGTTCACCACTAGCCGTCAATAAATAACATTCTCAAGCAGAAAACCTCAAGGGTACTCTTATCTTCCCAACCACTATCTGTGTGATAGTCCAGCAAAGCACACAAAATCAATTCTTTGCAAGATTGGAGGAAACTTCAGAAGTGCTGGTATTCTGTAATGTCCAACTTTTAAGAAAACAATAAAAGTAGGCTCTGTCTTGTAGGGATTATGTACAGAAAATGCCTGCAGGGAGGCAGAGTGTTCCTGAGACATAGACTTATTTAGCAAGTGAGAGAATAATTGGAGGATGAGTTGGAGGACTAACTGAGCTCATTGTGAATTGTGATGAGACTACAATTCCATCTGTCTTCTCTAAGCTCCCACTGGGATTTGGGGGAAGATTAGCTTTTATTAGTCCCTTGATATAAGAATTAACTTGGAATCATAATCTAATTACTTGCTATTTTCTACTTTGCACATTTCATTGGCTAAGAGCAACATTTTGATATGTGAAATACACTGCATAGTACATTGTTAACTTGTTTTTGTCTGCAATGCGAAAAAATTCTAGTGAGTATGTTTCTGAAAGGTGTCAGTAGGTACGGTTTGTCATGATGAGAATGTTTTTGTCTATATTAAAAGTGATAAACTACTAAGTAAATTACAAACATTATTTCACTTATTTATTGTAACAATTAGCATCATTATCCTTAATTTCTATATGAAAATGAGACTCAGAAAGATTTAAGGAGCATCAAGTTCATGAAATGGCCAGAAATCAAACCAAGGGGAATGAATTCCATACACGTTTACTGTACTATAAAACACTTCCCTGCTCCAGTTTCTGTTTCCGGTTTACCGCTTTTACAACGTATCCCACAACTCATAGTCATACAAACCTTTCAAAAACAGCACGTTTATTATTTCATTACTTATTTTCAGGAATTGACAGTTAATTTTGTTACTTTTATACTGAAACATTTATCATTATATCAGCAAATCCACTTGCTATTGTGTGCCTTGGGCACCAAGATCTATTTCCTTTGGCTCCCTATTGGAAATGTGCAGCCCATTAGATCAATACAGCATGCATACACAGCTCTGTATTGGGCACACATCTACAATGACACTTTTTCTACTTTTCCTCTATTCTATAGGGTCAAAAGTTTAAATGTTTGATTTTCCCTTGTGCCCTACCAGCTAGAGGTAGCCATATGATGTAGTTTTGGCCAATAAGATGCAACCGAAAGTTTCTGAGTGAGACTTATGGAAAGCAATATAAAAGAGACAGACTCAAGTGGCGTTCCTTTCTTGTGTTTGGCCTCCAAGTCTTACCCTTATTCTCAATTTGAATGCATGTACCAAACCTGGATGTAAAACAGATATATTACAACCATGATGAACACAGTTATATGCTTCAGATACACAGAGTTTGATGGAGTGATAATATTACATATGAGCTGCACTAACTTACCTCTCCCTAATTCTGGACACACTTTGCTTTAGACAAGAAAAAAAGAAGAAAAGAAAATAAATATTTAAGATTTTACACTACTATTATCAAATTTTCTGATATAAATATTTCTCGTCTTATTTTCCCCTTCTTTCAGATACCCATTTCCATCCCTCTCTTCCATAGTCATCAATCTAGCATGTCCAATATATGTTCTTAATATGCAAATGTTATTATTAAAATACCACTCCATATCTATATGCCATGACAAAGTTGCCATATATACCGTGTTACATGTCTTCTCAGGTCCTTTCAGAATATTTACCCCCTTTGGGAACATATTACTGAGGAGTAGGATCACCGAATCTTGAATTACACACATGCTGTTTTCTCAAAATATTGTCAAGGATTCCCAGCCTTGTCAGCATTAGAGTGTTCACATTTCTAAACTTTTTCATTCAGATGTTTTAATTTGCACTTTTTTCTGACTACTTAAGAAGTTAGCACAGCCATTGGGCTACAACTTTTATAAAGTTCCTGTTCAAATTTTTGTCAATTTTACCATTGAAATACATATATATGTATATATGTATGTATGTATATATATATATATATGTGTGTATATATATATATATATATATATATATATATATATATATATATATATATATTTAACATAAAAAATTATGTTATTTTTTAAAAAAAATTGTTTTTACTTTTAGATCTTTAGAAGATATTTAGAAAAAGCTTTCCACTGGTTATTTACCTATAACTTTGATTATGGAGATTGTTAGTAAAGATAATTTTAAATTTTTGTGTGTTGTGAAATCTGCCTTTTCATTATCTTATGTGTGCTTTGTGCTGTTTAGATCTCATTTAAAAATGAAGCTTTTCCCACCCTTGGTAATAAATGAAAAATTCTTCCCAGTTGTCTTCTATTATCTTTATACTTTTTCTTTTCTTCTACCTTTTGCATATGAAAACATTTTGAGTGCAACACGATTTTGAATAAAGTAGTGATACAGCTATGCTCTTCTCATAGAGTAGGTTGTTTTCTCAAAACTATCTACTAAAATGACCCATCCTTTCCCCATTTGTGAGAAACCATTGTTCATTTACATATATATATATGAAATACACACAAAGAAATATATATACATACATATGTTTTTGTGATCTATATTTTGTTCTCTTTGTCAAATTCCTTGTTTTTGTAATAGTTTAGTACAATGGTTTCTTAGAACATATCAGTATTTGTCAGTGAGAGTGCCCTCATTTTCTTTATTGAAGTTGACTTAGCCATCTCTGCCAGAGAATGCTTTCATATCTATTTTAGAACAAGGTGGTCAAATGTTTCAGAGTACACAGACAGAAATCTTACTTTGATTGTATCGATGATATGTCTTATTTTGGAGGAAACTGACATGTCAAACGTATAAATGTAGCTATTCATCCCTGTGTATAATATACTTTCCCATTTATTTAAATCTATTTTTATTACTTTATTTCAGCTATAATTTATATTATAAACTGTTAGCTCTTTATGTAGTTGCCTAGGTATTTTACATTTTGGTTGTTATTATGAGTAATATTTTTAGCTTATTTCAGAGTCAGAATCCAAATCCTATCAGTTTACTCCAAAACCAAATAGGTACAGCTAAGATTCTATGCTTCTCTTTTCTCAAATTGATAAAAAATAAATGTGACTGCCTTTTATTTAGCACACAAAAGGATCAGAGTATAGTAAATCATTTATATTTAAAATATCCTTCATTCTCACAGCAACTCTATTCATTATTCCCTACAGAAAGCACTGAATACAGTATCTGCTGTAATTAGCACTCACTATTCCCTTCTCATACTATGAGTATTATTGTTATTCTTGTTACCACCTCTGTTTTACAGAGTTAAAAACATTGAAATCAAGAACTGAGTAATTTCTCCTCAAAGTTATATAGATAGTAAATGACTGAGTAAAAATTTGAAAGCAAATCCATTCATGTGATACATCACATAAACAAAAGACAAAAATCATATTACATCAATTGATGCAGAAAGAGCTTCATGGACAAGATATAACATCCATTTAAGATTAAAACACTTAATAAAATAGGTATAGAAGGAAAATACCTATACATAATAAAGGACATATATGACAAACCCTTGGCTAATCTCATAATTAACGGTGAAAAACTGAAGCCCTTTGCTCTATGTTCAGGAACACGACATGACTGTCCCCTATCATCTCTGCTTTTCAACATCGTGTTGGAAGTCCTCACCAGAGCAATCAGGCCAGAGAAAGAAATAAAAGGCTTCCTAATTGGGAGTAAAGAAGTTAAATTGTCACTCTTTGCAGATGATGCTATATATAGAAAACCCAAAAGCCTCAACCAAAGAGCTATTAAAAACAATCAACGAATATAGTAAAGTTGCAGCTACAAAATCAACATACAAAAGTTCATCGCATTTCTATATACTAACAATGAAATCTCAGAAAAAGAAATAAAACCCACAATTCCTTTTGCAATTGTAACAAAAAGAATAAAATACCTAGGAATAAATTTAATCAAGGATATGAAAGACCTATATGCTGAAAATTATAACACAGTTTTAAAAGAAATTAAAGAAGACACAAAGAAATGGAAAGACATTCCGAGCTCACAGATTGGAAGAATCAACATAGTTAAAATAGCCACATTACCCAAAGCAATATACAGATTTAATGAAATCAACATCAAAATCCCAATGACATTTTTTAAAGAAATAGAACAAAAAAATCATCAAATTTGTTTGAAACCACAAATGACCCCAAATAGCCAAAGCAATCCTAAGAAAAAAGAACAATGCTAGAGGTATCACACTCCCTGACTTTAGCTTGTACTACAGGGCAATACTAATCAAAACAGCATGGCATCGGCAGAAAAACAGACACACAGACCAATGGAATAGAATTGAGAACCCAGAAATAAAACCACATAAATATGATAAATATGGACAGATAATTTTTGACAAAGAAGCAAAAAAACATACAATGGGTAAAGACAACCTCTTCAATAAATGGTGCTGGGAGAATTGGAAAGCCACGTGCAAAAGAATGAAACTGGACTGCTATCTGTCACCATATACCAAAATTAATTCAAAATGGATCAAAGACTTAAGACCTGAAACAATAAACTGCATAGAAGAAAACATAGGTACTAAACTTATGGACCTTGGGTTCAAAGAGCATTTTATGAATTTGACTCCAAAGGCAAGGGAAGTAAAAGCTAAAATAAATGAATGGGACTATATCAAACTTAAAAGCTTCTGCACAGCAAAAGAAACCATCAACATAACAAAGAGGCAATCAACTGAATGGGAGATGATTTTGCAAACAGTGCCTCCACAAAGGGGCTAATATACAAAATACACAAGGAACTCATACAACTCAATAACAACAACAAAAAACCCAATTGAAAAATGGGCAGAGGACCCGAAGAGACATTTCTCCAAAAAGGATATACAAATAGCAAATAGACATATGAAAAAATGCTCAACATCACTGATCATCAGAGAGATGCAAATAAAAACCACAATGAGATATCACCTCACCCCAGTCAGAATGGCTCTCATCAACAAGACAAATAGTAACAGTGTTGGAGAGGCTGTGGAGAAAAAGGAACCCTCATACCCTGTTGGTGGGAATGCAGATTGGTGCAGCGGTTATGGAAGGCAGTGTGGAGGTTCCTCAAAAAATTATGAATAGAATTATCATATGACCCAGCGATCCCTCTCCTGGGTATCTACCCAAAAAATCTGAAAACATTAACCATAAAGATACATGTGCTCCAATGTTCATTGCAGCTTTATTTACGGTGGCCAAGACATGGAAACAACCAAAATGTCCTTCTATAGATGAATGGATAAAGAAGTTGTGGTATATATACACCATGGAATGCTATTCTGCTATAAGAAAAGATGAAATAGGACCATTTGTGACAACATGGATGGATCTTGAGATTCTAATGTTAAGTGAAATAATTAAGTCAGATAGAAAAAGTAGACAACCATATGATTTCACTGATATGTGGTATATAAACCGAAAAGAACAAGACGAGCAAATGAGAAACAAAAACTCATAGACACAGACAATAGTTTAGTGGTTACCAGAGGGTAAGGGGGGAGGAAGTGGTAGCTGAGGGTAAAGGGGATCAAATAAATGGTGATGGAAGGAGAACTGACTGGTTGGTGACTACATAATCTGATTTATAGAGGATGTATTACAGAATTGTACACCTGAAATCTATGTAACTTTATGAACAATTGTCACCCCAATAACCTTTAATTAAAAAAAGTTTGTAAGCAAATTTGTTTCTTGCTCTATTTAATAGAACCTACACCAAACCAAATGTGCCAAATCTTAAGTGTCAAATTCAAAAGAATGGCATCCTAAAACATTCTTCTTTCTTAGATCATTAATGCCCTGATAGAAGTATGTCATCACCTTAATGATGTGTTTGCCCCTTAATAAAATCTCCTGGACATGATTGAAAATAAATTCTTCCCGTATTTAATTAGGTTGTAAAATTATTAAGTCACCAATCCCAACAGCTCTTTTCCTGAGCATATAATTTACTTTTGTGAATTCATGTCACCAGAAATACATAAGATTGAAATTGTAATATTAATTTCTATTTGTGTGGCTTTCAAAATATGCTGACATTTTCATAAACATTTTCATTGAACCCTAATAGCAATCATCTAGAAATACCTGTGAGCCAAGACAAAAAATATTTTACTGCATTTATTGATTAAATAAAGTAAGTTTAGAGAAGATGAACAATATGCAAAATCACACAGCGAGGAAGTAGGCGGACAGCAACTAGGATCAGGTCTTCTCAGTGTGATTTCTGTGTTTTGTTTTGTTTTTCATCTCACCACACATTGCTGATAACACTAATCCCACTGCACTTCTGTCCCTTAAATTGCAGGTTCCAGATTCCAAAAAAATACAGTAAAATCGCTCATAAAGGGATGATGTAGCTCTAGTAGATTTTTAACACTGTCTTCTTCTTCAATTCTTGTCTTTTAATTGTTTTCTTTTAGTAAGGGAAACTTATTAAATATGGGATAAGGAATAAAAATCTTCAAAGATCTCTGTTGTTAGTTATTTCATACTAATTACAAAATAAAAATATCTTGAAACGTTTAAATTTTCATGAGAAAAAATGTCTTTAAGAAGTAATACCGGCAACTATGGACACTGCAGGTATAGTTTCCTATTAATGTATAAAATTTACACCTATAATATTAAATATGGAAATCCACTATTTTATTCATTTTGTAGTGGTATTAAAAGTGAAATTGCTAGGGAAAATGACTTCTAATTGTCATTTCTTACTTGTGGTCTGTTAGACTTCTTGCCTCACCACCATTTAATCTATTAGTGTTACTTTCATTATTATTGACATTTGTAGCCTTGTATTTAAATAATAGATTGAAAGTCTTATTTTCAAATGAAGAGCATGTGATTTAAACTTAATGTAATACCATTTGACTTTTATATGAAAACTAGTATTAAACCACATTTGAATGTAGTAGAAAAGAAATTCTGTGTGAGTCAATTGGCTGTTTTATTAATTTCCATTTTTTAATGTCAAAAGAAAGCAGTTAATGTAAACCACAAACTTAAGTTCAAGAACCTAATGAGGTATGATGTGATATTAAGTAGAATTGAAGATGTGTTTGATCTGCTTATACCAAAAGCCTTTTGCATTAAGAGAATCATCAGAGGAAGCCTTACTTGTCAGAGAAGCTAGCTGAGGTTTGTATTACAGCCTCATTCCTAAAGGATTCATGCTTGAGAAGTATGAAAACTAGGTAGATGATCAAGTAAAAAAAAAAAAAAAAAAAAGAAATACAGAAAAGATTGTCTGCCTAAAACTATCTAAGGCAAGGTACCACTAAGTATTTCATGTGAAAGTCTCTAAGTCTAAGAGAATGAATGTTTCACTGAAAAGAGAGCCCCACTCTCCTGCACTTGGCCAGTGGTGGAGGGAAGCAGCATAGGAACCACTCCCACCTCAACACATTTCTTGCGGTGTATAGGGGACAACAGCTACCGCAGCATCAGAGACACCAAGGTACTCAGAGCAGTGGTAGCAGCTGTCAAAGTGTGCACTTCCTAATGCAGCATCAATAGTTTCTGAGTGGACATGTGGACAGGGACAAATAAACTCAGGATGGCCCCACATCTGCCAGGGTGAACTGTGCCATAACTGCTGAAGAATGGTGACACTAGTAGGGAACTAACAGAATAGCACTTAGCAGAAAATAACTGTACTTGTAAAAGACAAATGGGACACCTCCTGGGGCCTCCAAAAAGTCCCTGAGCAAGAAGAATAAAGAAACATTTCAGGGGGAAAATAAAGGATACAAAGGACCTCCATCAAAAGGTGTAGGTAAATGCCCATGGGTTTCAGGTTAATTTTGCTAATGTAATCCACAGACTTGAGATCTTGGGAAATTCAGGTTATATGTAGGTAACATTTTTTCAAATATATTTTTGCTACAAGATATTAAACTTATAACTGCAAAAGAATGGATGGTTTATTAAAATGATTTATTATATTTAAGAAGTTCAATAATTTCCTGAGTTACTACTATTGCTGACTCTTAAATGCTAAAACAAATTTTAAAAAGCATAAGTTGAAACATTTTAAAACTTACATTACAGAGATGAAACAAAATTTAGCCATTACTTTAAAATTTTAGTATTGCCCAAGAAAAAAGATTAGTAATTTATCTGGAGTAAATCCAACAGATTTCTATAATGTATAAAAAGCAATGTTTTATGAAAATATCTTTGCATTCAAAGAGAATATATTTTCTTTGCTTTTTCATGAATTACAGATGTTTTTGATACACAATACTGAGAAACATTGTCAAAGAACTTTCCTTTGATATATGCAGTCCTCAGGTTGTGAATGAGTTGTGTATCGAGAGTTCTGGTTTACTCAATTTGTTCAGTTTATTTGAGCACACAAATGCATGCTCCCACACAATCATTATAAAAAGTACTTATGTGCTCAGTGCAAAACCACTTTTCTGCCTAATATTCACAGTCTCTGAGAGACATCGACATCTAATTGGTGATAATAGAACAGTGGCAAGATTAAGGAGAAGGAAATGGGAATAAAGACCACCATATTACTTTCCTTCATTAAGTCCGTGGGTCACTATATTTATTAGCCCTATACTCCATCACATTCCTTTATTCACTGGCTTTAACATTTTTATTTCAGCCTCATACACACCCCACCTCACCCCTCAAACCCAGGTCTACTTGAGCCCTGTTTCAGGTCCTAGAGAAAGGTATTATGGAAACCTATCTTCCTACTTCCTTGTAAGTACATAAGAAAAGAACAAAAGAAATTCCTCAGATTTGCTTTCAGAGCTAGAATGAAGCGTAGAGGTTGCAGTATGAATAGCTGCCATTCCAAGGTGAACCTTAGCAAGTGATTTATTTCATCAACAGAAGTGAGAAGACATAGACACACATAATTATTTCTATCACTTGTACACTACATGTGGTTAGACTCCTTGTAAATGTCCCATGCCCATGATAAAATGGATTGTTACTTCACTGCCCAAACTGAGAAAAGGTCACGTCTGACACACTGAGTTCACAAGGGTCAGCTTTGATCCCACAGCCATTCACTGCCCTGTGGTCAGCTGCTCAATCTCTCCTGGAACTTAGAAGCATGTCAAAAACTGCTGGTTTTTGCAACGTAAATCACAAACTGTCTCCAGAATTGGAGGAGTCTTCACTGCTATTCCTTTATTATTGTTTCCAGAAACTCCATACGACATCCTGATTTACCTCTGGTACTTCTGGGTCTGTCACATCACGTAAGTGAGCTGAAGAACTGCTTGTACCAGAGCCTGGACCTGCTGCAGAGCCCTGTGTTGCTCCGGGTCCATGGAAAATTGCCAGCCTTGAATTATCTAATAGGTCGAAGCTATATTCCAAAAAGAGCTATAGTCTACTCCAAAATCCAAAAAAGCAAACAGAATGCTGTTCCTTTTATTAGCAAAGGATAGGTAAAATGTAATAATTTGTCCTTCCAGTGAAGGAATGTCCTGGGGTCTCCAGATAATTGGAGCCCCTAAAGATTCAACAATATGACAGGTCTGTGAATCATGGAGAGATTTTCTATTCTTCGTTGCACGTGACTCTTACAAGGGAAGTGAAAGTACTTGCTAATCCCTACTTTTCAGGTCCCTTCGATGTGATTCATTAATAGAGTTAACTAATCTGATCTAAGGAATATGAAGGTGACCAAATTTCCTTTAAATCTATTTTTAAAATTTAAAGGAAAGTTATTATAGCTCTGAGGCAAGACACTAAATGTGTACTAGTTCAGATCTTCTTTCCTAATGGAGATTGAAAATAGCATGTTGTGAGGTCATTACCATATTCCAATTTCCAGAGCTGATTACATCTTTTCTAATAAAGATATCACAACCACCATGGCAGCCAGCCTTGGCACTACCACTCCCCTATGTTGGGCAGTCCAGTGTCTTCTGTCAATATCTATTTGGCTTTTTGCAATGGTTTTATTGGTGAATTAAATAAAATGTGATGAGGACTAGTACCACTGCATTCTTTCAGAAATGCATCTCTGACATTCCACATGGGACGTGATATTGATTTTGATTTACTATCTTCTCTAGGTAGAGGGGGGGATGTTTCAGAGACTTCCATCTGGCTTTTCTCACCATAATGATTTTCATTTCCTGGACCAGAAAACCATTGTGATAGTTCTGCCAGCTATGAATTATATTCATCTCAATTGTACACTTACAGACTAGAGAAATATCCAAAAGTTTGGTCTGCAGAAACATAAGACACCCAGGAGATGGACTTGTAACAGCATGCCATTTATTATTTGGCCTTTTCACATCTCCACACTAAGTGGAGAGCGCCATGATGGTGTTTTGTGTCTGCTGAACCCTGTAATTTTCAAAAGAGCTTGGATTCCTTTTTCTTCAAGTGTAGTAACTTGGAGAAAAATTTCAGGTCCCTATGGGGAAGAGTTGGGCAGATATTTACGTGTGATGACATTGAAGAGCTCTTTCTCAAGTGAACTTTGCCTCCCTTTCAAGTAATGAGTTCCAGGATTAAGAACCAGTTAGATCTGGAAATTATCTGAGAGAGTATGAGTTTCCATTAGAGCAACTGGCCTCAGTATTTTGCAAACTGACTATTGATATTTTTGTTTCATAAATTAATATTGCCATGGGATGCCAATTTATTATGTCCTAGGAACACCCTGGATCCACTGAAGTTAGTAAACCCATCTCGCTTCCGAGTATTTAGTGCCACCACTTACTCTCAATTCTCCCAGAATAGTATCCTCCCACTGACACTTTTGAGCCTAGTTCTAGAGCAGCAACTCTTATCATCAGTTCTGGTCTCAGAGGATTATTGTATAAATGGCCCACAGGTACCTAGAAAGTCATTAAATAAAATGGTTTTCAAAACAACAACTCCTTCCTCACAACACACTAACGTTTAGAAGAAAGTTTGGAGAAGGAGCAGAAAGAGCAGGACAAGAGTTAGGAAGGAAAAAGGGAGGTAGGGGAGAAAGAAAGAGGGAGAGCAAGAGAGACATCATTTAAATACCCAAGTAAAAAGGTCAAATCACTCTTATGAGAGTGATGTAAGCTGCAGACATTTGGGAAAATAAATCGAGTAGAGCTCAGATCTCAGAGAAACTATATGACTAGGCAGACACCGACATAAAGACTCATTGTGAATAGTATGCAAAAATTAGCATTTAGTACAAAATTAAATGAGGATTTTAAAACTGAAAAACTATTATGTACAGTCTATATGTTCTTAAAATGTAGATACATGACTAAAAATGGAATGAAATGAGGAGTGCATGTGAACAAATACATACATTCTTTTTTGAATTAATTATTGTAGTAGTATTGGTATGGTTCAATGAGAATAGTGAATAATTATGTGAAATTCTAATTCTGTTATCTTCTTTATGCTTGGAAGCTAGAATCATCATGTAAATAAAAAGATATATATGTATCTGGGGCAGAAAATATAAGATAAATTTAGAACATCTTGTCAGACCACATAACAAGGAAATCTATCAAAGACTGGTCCTGTATCGAAAGGTATCTAAAGTCAATGTGGAGAAGCGATGCTGAAGGTTTAGGAACAGATAACATATTAATATCTTTCTTTAGCTTGAACTTAAGCAATCAAGTAAAATGAAAAAATAAGGTAGGATGGCCAATCTACAGTGCCTGCCACAGTTAGTCAGCAAAGATATAAAGCACAAACCTGAATGAAGAGGAATTAGTTACAAAAGTATTTTTCTTACTTCATAATAGAATTTAAACAACCAGATTTCTAATAAATCTCCATCTCTTCTTGTATGACCAAGAGTGATACAAATATATATATATATATATATATATATATATATATATATATATATATATATTTGTGTATATATATATACACACACACACACACACATAAATATACACATAAAAGCTTCACTATTGTAGAGACACCAAACCATCAGCAAGGACCCCAGCTGTAATTATTAAGAGGTATCATGCAAGCTCAGAATATACCCCATATATTTAGGAACAACACTGAGCTAAAAATCCAAATCGAAACAGAACCTGAGAAAATAACTCACTAATATCCAGTAACATATCACATAATATAATTTGGTCAATACCTGTCATACTCTAGACACTGTAATAAGCATTTAAAATATATTACCTCTAATCCAGCAATCCTATAAATTGTATCTCTCTTACTCTCCATATGAGGGAGGATATCAAAAGTCAAAGAGTTTAAATGACTTACCCAAAGCCACATTTTCAAGAGTAGAAAAGTCAGATTTCAATTCGTTGGACAGGCTCTGGAGTTCATCATTTTTTTCTCACTATAAAATATAAAATATTTTCCGCTATAATGTATGCCAAAATAGCTTTCATTTGAATACAACCTTTTTACTAAGAACTAATTAAGATAATCCAAATTATTTCTGGTTATTTTACTAACATAAATGGCTGACTTCTTCATTCTGAGTATTAAAATAACAATATTTTGTCAATGTTTTGTGATAAATGGATTTTAATATGCTTAATATTCCCATAACAGCTATTAATTCAATTTTGAACCAGTTAGGAATCTAAATTACAAGCTACACAGAGCCATATCTCTG
The DNA here is from genome assembly GCF_057876585.1 of Rhinolophus sinicus. NCBI lineage: Eukaryota > Metazoa > Chordata > Mammalia > Chiroptera > Rhinolophidae > Rhinolophus > Rhinolophus sinicus. The sequence continues at coordinate 142,531,146 of NC_142501.1, forward strand.
ATTTTATAATAAATGCTACTAAAAATGGATTTGGTTAGTTCACATAAATACCTGGATAACTAGAAAATTATGTTTGAATACACACAGATAGGAAAAACACACCAAATTTTCAATGTGATTACTCATCTGAGGACATAATTGCCACAACTGATATGATGCTAAATACTGCAACTGGCTTGGCCAATTCTACATTTCTGGACACCAGTACTGCCACTGATAACCTAGGAAACTACTTCCTGGAGAGAATCCCTAGGTCACACACACTTGCACACTAGATTCCCACTTTAATTCTGGGGTGAATGAACTTCGTTGGTACAGTTTGGGTCATGTGCTTTTGTCTGCTGCAAGGGATGGTAAGAAAGTGACCTGCTATCATTTTCTATCATTTTCAACTCTCTGCTGGCACTCTGCTTTCTGGCATAACTCACACAGGGAAGAATACCCAAAATGTCAGCGAAGGCTTAGATGCTGTGCCACCAAAAGAATGACGAATAATCACCACAGCCATGTTTCCTCCATTTTAAGTAATAATTGAACTTCCTAATAGTTCTATAGTTTTTTCTTTAAACTGTATTTTGCTCAACTATAACTAAATGACTTTTAAAATTATTTGTTAGTTCCTTTCATGTATTTGTAGGAAGATACATATTTTAACTAGATAAAGAAAATATACCTTCCTTTATTTTAATTAGTAAAATATCCTCTCTCATTTCATTTGCTTTAATGTTGTAGGACCAGAGATTTGCTTTAACTGCAAATCTCACAGACCCACTAGGGCTAGGAGAGAACAGTGCTGTTTCTCCTCAAAAATCCCAGGAGCTTAATGCTATGTGTGCTGAAGGGTAACCTTGTCTATTCATATCTCACAGAGCAATTTCAAATAGAAGGAAACATTGGGCTAATTAGATTCTTTTGTATTTACAAGGAATGGTAAGTGATGAGAATAGTTGCTTTAGATATCCTGCTCACTTACTCAACTTAACTGAAAAAAATAAAACTACTTCATATCTATGAAGCACTTTTGATATAAAGAGATCAAACTGTTTTAAGGTTCTCATCTCATGAACTTACATAACACACTTTAAGTTAGGCAGGTAGTAATTATGACTTTATTAATTTTGCTGTTGAAGAATATGAAATGTAGAATAGATAAGTATAAAAGTGTACCTTATCCCAATGAATCTGACTTCAAGGGCAGGGGAAGAAAGAGACATAAGGTCTCACTGGCACTAATTTTTCTCTAATCAAAATAATTTTGAAGAATGACATCCCTCACATTAACTAATAATCAAATCTCAAGATATATATTGAACTCATATAAGCTAATTTTTAATGGAGTAGTAACAGTACATAGCTGACACACAACAATTCTTGGTTGGGTGTATAATTTAATAAACAGATAAATATTAAGGTGAAAACTATTTCTTAGCATTAGGGAAGACTGAAATCATGAGAAATGTAATTGCTGAGATTTCAAATCACCTCTTCTTCACAAATATAACAGCTAAAACTAAGCGTGTTTGCCCATTCCCTCTGACATTCCAACTTAACAATAATTGAAGCTGAATTACCAAACTGAACTGTGTGAATGGAGTAGGAAGTGAATCAATGTTTGAAACACCAATAAACACAGCAGCAACAAAATTTAATATATACATGTATATGAAAAAAATCACAACAACCTAGCTATTGTTTTTGTTGTTGTTGTTAGGCAAATAAATGGAGAAATGAAAACTTTTCATGGGTTAAAAGAATATGTTTTATCTCCAGGTTTCGATCTATTTCCATATAGACAGTGAGTTGCCATCAAATTATTTAGATAGTTCTTGGAGATGATCTCTTTTATTTCCTTCATCTGTGTGACATAAAAAAAGGGGATCAAATACATGGTGATGGAAGAAGAATTGACTCTGGGTGGTGAACACACAATGTGATATATGGGTGATGTGTTATAGAACTGCATAGCTGAAACCTATATAACTTTACTAAAAATTGTTACCCCAATAAACTTTAATTTAAAAAAAATTTACTTTTTCTTTCTCTGTGCTACAGCAAGATTTTCTCCTTTTAGATGCGCACTACATAATAATAAAGGCATTGATCCAACAAGAGGACATAACCCTAGTAAACATCTATGCACATAAGAGCACCTAAATATATAAAACAGATATTGACTGACATAAAGAAAAAGATCAACAGTAACATTATCATAGTAGGGAACTTCAACACACCTCTGACAAGGGACAGGTCTTCCAGACAGAAAATCAATATGGAAACAGTGGTCTTAAATGATACATTGGACCAGTTGGATTTAATCGATATTTTGAGAGCATTTCATCTCAAAGCTGCAGAATACACATTCTTCTCAAGTGAACATGGAACATTTTCCAAGATAGAACACATGTTAGGCTACAACACAAGTCTTGATAAATTTAAGAAAATTGAAATCATACCAATTTCTGACCACACGACTATGAAATTAGAAACCGACTACAGGGAAAAAAAAACTGGAAGACACACAAATACATGGAGGCTGAATACATGTCATTAAATAATGAATGGGTCAACAATGAGATCAAGGAAGAAATCAAAAGATGTCTCGAGACAAACGAAAACATGACAACCCAAAATCTATGGGATGCAGAAAACCAGTCTTAAGAGGGAAATTCATATCAATGCAGGCCTACATAAAGAAACAAGAAAAATCACAAATTAACAGTTTATTCTTACACTTAAGGGATCTGGAAAAAGAACAGAAAAATAAGCCCAAAGGAAGGACAAAGAAGGAGATAATAAAGATCAGAGCAGAAATAAATGAAATAGAGACCAAAAAAACAATACGAAAGATCAATGACTCCAAGAGCTGGTTTTCAGAGAAGATAAACAAAATTGACAAAACTTTAGCCAGACTCATCAGAAAAAAGAGGACCCAAATTAATAAAATCAGAAATGAAAGAGGAAAAGTGACAACAGATACCACAGAAATACAAAAAATTTTTAGAAACTACTATGAGCAACTATATGCCAACAAACTTGACAATCTGGAAGAAATGGACAATTTTCTAGAAGCATACAACCTTCCAAGGCTAACTCAAGAAGAAACAAAAAACCTGAGTAGACAGATTATTACCAGGGAAATTGAATCAGTAATCAACAAGCTCCCAACAAACAAAAGCCCTGGACCAGATGGCTTTACACGTGAATTTTACAAAACATTCAAAAAAGAGTATCACATAGTCTCCTCAAACTATTCCAAAACATCCAGAAGGAGGGAAGTCTCCCACACACTTTTTACAATGCTACTATCACCCTGATCCCAAAATCAGACAAAGACATTACAAAAAAAAAAAACCTGCAAAAAACAAAAAACCTACAGGCCCATAGCCCTAATGAACATAGATGCAAAAATGCTCAACACAATATTAGCGAACAGAATTAAGCAATACATTAAAAAGATCATACACTATGATCAAGGGGGATTCATTCCTGGTATGCACGGGTGGTTCAACATCTGCAAATCAATTAATGTGATACACTACATTAGCAAAATGAAAAATAAAAATCATGTGATCATATCAATAACAACAATCCCATTTACAATTGCTTCAAAGACTATAAAATACCTAGGAATAAAATTAACCAAAGAAGTAAAAGTTCTGGACTCAGAAAATGATAAGACACTGAAGAGAGAAATTAAAGATGATACAAATAGATGGAAACACAAACCATGCTCATGGATAGGAAGAATTAATATCGTTACAATGTCCATACTGCCTAAGGCAACATACAGATCCAACGCAATTCCTATCGAACTACTAAAGACATGTTTCACAGAAATAGAACATAAAAGACCTCGGATAACCTGGGCAATCTTGAGAAATAAGAACAAAGTGGGAGGTATCACGATACCTGACATCAAATTATACTACAAGGCTACAGTAATCAAAACAGAATGGTACTGGCATAAAAATAGACGCTTAGATCAATGGCACAGAGTAGAGAGCCCAGAAATAAACCCATGCTTATATGGTCATTTAATCCATGACAATGGAAGCAATAATTTACAGTGGGGTAAAGACAGTCTATTCAATAAATGGTGCTGGGAAACATGGACAGACACATGCAAAAAAATGAAGCTGGACCACCTCCTTACACCATATACAAGAATAAATTTAAAATGGATTAAAGACTTAAACGTAAGATCTGAAACCATAAAACTCCTAGAAGAAAATATAGGAAGTAAGTTTACAGATATTACCCGGAGTAATTTTTACTGAACTATCCCCTCAGGCAAGGGAAGTAAGAGAAAAAATAAACATGTGGGATTATGCCAAATTAAAAAATTTTTTCACAGCAAAGGAAACCATCAATAAAACAAAAAGGGATCCTATTGAATGGGAGAAGATATTTGCAAATGATATATCCAATAAGGGGTTAATATCCAAAATTTATACAAAACTCAAGTCAACTCCAAAAAAACAAACAACCCAATTAAAAAATGGACAGAGGACATGAAGAGACATTTTTCTAAAGAGGACATATGGATGGCAAACAGATGTATGAAAAAGTGCTCAACCTCACTAATCATTAGAGAAATGCAAATAAAAACCACAATGAGCTACCACCTCACCCCAGTCAAAATGGCTATCATTGGGCCAGCCCAGTGGCTCAGGTGGTTAGAGCTCCGTGCTCCTAACTCCTAAGGCTGCTGGTTTGATTCCCAAATGGGCCAGTGGGCTCTCAACCACAAGGTTGCCAGTTCGATTCCTTGACTCCTGTAAGGGATGGTGGGCTGCGCCCCCTGCAATGGCAACTGGACCTGGAGCTGAGCTGTGCCCTCCACAGCTAAGACTGAAAGGACAACAACTTGAAGCTGAACTAAGATTGAAAGGACAACAACTTGACTTGGGGAAAAAAAAAAGTCCTGGAAGTACACACTGTTCCCCAATAAAGTCCTGTTAAAAAAAAAAAAAAAGGGTTATCATCAATAAATCAACAAGCAACAAGTGTTGGTGAAGATGTGGAGAAAAGGGAACCCTTGTGCACTGTTGGTGGGATTGCAGATTGGTGCAGCCACTATGGAAAACAGTATGGAGGTATCTCAAAAAACTGAAAATGGAACGATCTTATGACCCAGCAGTTCCACTCCTAGTATCTATCCAGAGAAATCCAAAACTCTAAATCGAAAAAATTTATGCACCACTATGTTTATTGCAGCACTATACACAATAGCCAAGACATGGAAACAACTGAAATGCCCATCGGTAGACGACTGGATAAAGAAACTGTCGTACATTTATACAATGGAGTATTACGCAGCCATAAAGAAGAATGGAATCTTACCATTTGCAACAATATGGATGGACCTAGAGAACATTATGCTAAGTGAAATAAGTAAAACAGAGAAAGACAAATATCATAGAATCTCACTTAATATGTGAAATCTAAAGAAAATAAATGAACGAACTAATCAGAAACAGCGTCAGAGATATAGAGGAAAAACTGAGGGTTGTGAGATGAGGGGGGCGGGTAGGGATGAGGGAGAAGGTGAGGGGATTAGAATGCACAATCGGAAACCACAAGATTGCCCGCGGATACAAAAGTCAGTTTGGGGAATATAATCAATAATGTTGCAAAGATTTTGTAGGGTATCCGATGGACACTTGTCTGATTAGGGAGACCACCTCAGGGATGATGTAGATGCCTGATCACTGCACTGTAAACCTGAAGCTGAAGCTGAATAATAATGAATGCAAACTTAATTTTATATATACATACATACATACACACACACACACACACACACACACACGAAGTAGAGTACAGCATTAGGAATAGAGACAGTGGAAATATAACAGCTGTATGCGATATCAGAGGGGTAGTAGATTGGGTGAGGAGGGTTATCACTTTGTGAGGAATATAAATGATAAATGTCTAACTATTATATTGTTTTGTACATCTAAAACTAATAAAAAAGATTTTCCCCTTATATTGCATTTTCCCTTATACATAAAATAATTTCCTAAATTTTATAAAAATTTCAACACTTGGGTAAGGGAATATGTGTACTGTAGCAACTTGTTTACATTTTGAGTTGTGATGTGTAATTTTAAATGACTAAATAGCTTGTTTTACTCTTGTAGTGCTTTAATATAACAAGATGCATTTCTGTTCTTGAAAACAAATGCAATTTATTGTCATTATTAGGATAAAAACTCTTCTCATAGAGCATTTTTGGCTGATATGTACATGGATATGACATAGAACAAATGATTACAGACTAATTCACGTACAAACTAAAAGAAAACTAATTCTAGTACTATTCAACCTTTTCATAGAGGCATTTAATAGGGGCATGTTGCATCTCATCTAATAATAGTGCCTTTTCCATGCCATGGCTCAGATGCCATCAAACAGGAAGATAACCAAGGGGCAGACAGAAAGAGGGGGAAGAAAGGGAAGGGAAATCATAAAGTGGATAATTAACCCTTGAAATAGTCCCATGTTGACAGCTGTGAATCAATGATAATAGCTTGTTATTGTCTAAGATTCTAAAACACTTCACAAATTTAATAAATAATTTAGGTCCTTTTTGCATAATACTTCAGGAATAAGTACTCAAGCACACAACAGGTGGTGTTTCATGTAAGTAAACTATTCATATCTATTCGACTGCGACTTAATAATTGCATACACTTTAATAATGTAATTAGGAAAGAAGCAATTCAACTTCTACACTTAAAAGACAAATTCTGCAACCAGACACAGCATGTATTTCTGATTTTCTTACTTTAAGGAAATATTTTTTTTACTAAGGTAAATTATAATATTGGTCTTCTGCCCACTAGAAAGTCAAGGGAAAATATGGAAAGAAATTTAATTTACTTTGATCAAAATTGCACAGAAGTTGAAAATAAAAATGTGTCCTGGTGTTCGTATGTTTTAAATACTAACAGTATAAAGTCATGTACTGTAACCATTGCATATTCTATTATATACTTTTGGATGCATAATACAGTGGTTTATAAAGAATTTTCAAGTTGGGAAACTATTTTTATTTATTCCTTTACATCAATTAATTTGAGGAAGTTATGGTACAATGACTTCTGACGTCCTTATATTTACCTTACATGTGACTCAGCTGTAACACATTAGCAGTATGGAATAAAAGTGGGTTTAAAACTGAAAATAACAGAATGGAATTTAATGTAGTAACACTACAGTATAGATTGTAGAAAATTTATAGACGTGTGGTTGAGAAATAGTTTTAGAACACTGATAATTCTGCTCTTCTCCCTCAAGTCTCTCATTTGAGATTGTTAGAGATATATTCGACAGGGAGTTGTCAAAATTAATCATACAACTCAAATGCCAAATAACTGGCTTCTAACTTAAAGTATAAAAACATTTTATATATAATTAAAATGTAATGCAAACTGCAGAGTAATTTTTATCACTTCCTCCTAGACCTCTAATCTCCTGCCCCACTCCATCTAAACAAAGCAAAATAAAACAAAAAGAAATGGCAAATATTCATAAACTGCAAGACCTAAGGGAACACTCTAATGTGAAGGAAAATCTGGAAGCAAGCATCGAAGCATTATTGGGTTGTTAGAGGAAGTACTATATGCTCACATATTGCCCTCTCAGGTGGGACTCAGGAACATGCAAGAGAACATATGACACCAGGATGAGAAAGATATAATAACTTACTTTATGTTATTTTATATTATTTCATTGTATTATTTCATATTGCTCAGTTTCTCTTACTAGTACATATTTAATCTAGTCTTGGACAGCTCTGAACAAAGGGCACTATGGTCCGTCACAGATAAAATACAAGATATGAGCCTACGCAAAAAAATAAAAAATAAATAAAAGAGAAAGAAAGCAGAAGTAAATATTCTGTTTTTCTATTATTGATGAATAGATCAAAGAATAGTATTCTAAGGAGGTGAGATATTAGGTTCCTGATTCCACCAGGAGGTGCAAAATCCTAATAGGCATGGAGAAAACCTAAAAAAGGACACCTCTTCTAACTTCCTACTTGGGAATCTGGGTGGAAACTGCTGCCCAAGGTCCACACATCCCAACAAGGAGGTCAGCAGCCACCTAGAAAAGTGGTGTGGATTAGGTAAGGCCTTCATGGTTCCGATGGTGTGGATGCACAAGGGCAACCGAGATTTCATGTGTTTTGACCTCAGCAGCATTTGGATGCACAGCGGGAACAAGAGCCAGCACCACACAGTTAAGTAGGTCCAGAGAATATAGCACAACAGAATAGACACTAATCGCATAAGCCTCGTCCCCCAGCGGCCTCATGCCCAGTTGCCCTGTAGAATAAGAATAAAAGGAGAAATTCTGTAAGATTGTGCATTTACACTAAGGAGGTCTGAAATGGAAAAGTGGAAGAGGAATTTACTTGTTAAGCTTAACCTCCGTTCTCTTCAGTCCTTGTTCTTCTACGCACCTCTCACGGCTCCGCAGAATAAGTAACTCTACTGGAAAATAGTGTATCATAGTGAATAAATAGTGGCTTTGGGATTTCCAACTAAACATGGAAGATTAACCACGTGTATTACTTTTTTCCCACCCAAGACCTCCATAAAAATGACAACATAGAATTTAAGAGATATAAAACTACAAGTTTAAATAAAATGGGAAAGGTGATGTCAGTGGATAAGAGATGATTAACTACATTTTTAAAACTTAGAAAGAGGGTGGTAAAAAGATAGGTGGAACAGAAAATAGGTAAACTATAGTTTGTAAGAAAATACTAAATAAGACTCATGAATTGCAAATACCAGGCATAGCAGGACTTTGGACAGAAGTATCCACCCCTACACATGAGACTAATAGTTTATTTCTCTATAGAAATTGAACAATCTGTTTCTCTTTGAGTCACATCAGACATAGCAAATGGAAGGAATGAGTTATGGAATTGAAAACAGGAGATTTATTGACTTTTGCCCACATAAAAATGGAACTCCAGGCTTCTCCCTTGCAATTCACAGAATGTTTCTAGCCAGGTATTGGCATTGGGGGAGAATGGGAACTTATTCTTCAGCAAAACCGAGAGGCTTCAAGCAGGTCTCTGAATATTGGCAATTAAGGGGCTTTTAAAAAATAGCTCTATAACTAAGCAGCTTTTGTCAAAATGTATCCATTCACCAGCTCCAGCAGCGCAGCTTCTACTGAGCTTTTTAACTCTTAAATGGGTATGTAAAGATCGCAAAACATTTGAGAATGCCTGTCATACTATAGACACTAACAATAATAACAATAATATGTAAGGATAAATGCACACTGCAATGTAGGAAGCAAAAGGTAAACACAAATAAAAATTGTAACAATTAAATTTTCTGGAAAGGATTTGGCACTTATAAAAAAATAGAAAGCTATGAAAGTGACCAATCTGAGATCAGGAAATAACTACTTGAAATGAAAAATATGAAAGCTTAAATAAAGCAAGCACTAACATGATGAAAGGATACAAACAAGAAATCTTCCTAAGTGTACAGCCAAAAGATAAAGGAAAAAATATCATAGAAAATAAAATAAAAACAGAGAGAGTGAATATAAGAATTCCAATAACAGAATAGCAGAAGTTCTAGAAAGGGTAGGTATATAGAATCAAAAGGAAGACACTACCAAGGAAATAGCCAAAGAAGGTACCTCCACCTAGTTTACTCAAGAAAAGATACCTTTCAACCTCACTTATACGTGAAATCCAAAGAACAAAATAAGCGAACAAACAAAACAGAAACATACTCATACATGCAGAGAAAAAACTGATGGTTGCAAGAGGGGAGGGCGTTTGGGGAGCTGGGTCAAAAAAGGTGAAGGGATTAAGAAGTACAAATTGGTAGGGACAAAATAGTCATGGGATATAAAGTAAAGCATACAGAATATAGGTAATATTGCAACAACTATGTGTATTTGGAGGTAGGTACTAGACGAATTGAGGGGATCACTACATAAATCCCACAAATGTGTAACCACTATGCTGTACACCTAAAACTAATATAAAATAATACTGAATGCCAACTGTAAGTAACTAAATAAATAAATGAAAGAGAAGCTGTTCCTGGTATTCCAAGTAGGGATGCTTTCAACACAGAAAATTAGAGATGGACACAATGCTTGAAAGCACTTGAAGCACAAAGGTATAGGAAACTGGATAAAAGAAGATGAGAAAGCCAGGAGCTCTCTATGTACCCACTATGAGTCTCAGAATTCTCATGGCCATTACACACTTTTGTTATCCACTGTCTGAAGTAGAGGCTGGAGATTGTCAAAAACTATCTGGCATCTAAAAGCCTCAAGGTAGCCCACTGCTCACAATCTCAACAGCCAGAGTGAGTGATTCTTGCCTTTACCTGATAGCTATTATACGAGGTGTGATCAAATACGGTGAATGTTTAAATTAATATATATATATATATATATATATATATATATATATATATATATATATATATATATATAACAGTAAAAGACATTGCCATTAATCCCCCTCAAAATACCACTCCCTCACTTTGAAAACACTTATCCCATCATCCTTGCCACTTTCTGAAGCAGTTCTGAAAGTCCTCTTTTGTGAGTGTCTTCAGTTGCCCTGTCGTGGCTGCTCAATGTCCTGAATCACTTTAGACTTTGGGGAAGGTCGAGAAGTTGCACGGTGCCAGATCCGGTGAATAAAGTGGATGTGGACACACCATAATGATTTTATTTGACAGAAATTGCCATACCAGAGGTTATGTGTGACACAGATCACTGTCATGATGGAGGATGAAACTGTTTGCCTATTTCTCAGGCCGTTTTCTACGCATATTGTTTTGTAAACACGCATAGACACTCAGGAAAGAGGACTTCCAGAACTGCCTCAGAAAGTGGCAAAAACGATGGGATAAGTGTGTTTGAAGTAAGGGGGATATTTTGTGGGGGATTAATGGCAATATGTCTTTTGCTGCATTTTTTTTTTTAGTTTAAACATTCGCTGTAATGTTTTATCACACCTTGTAAGTTGAAGAATTTTTGGGAAGGTGGATCACTGCTGTTGTTTTTAGTGTGTGCAATCCTGAATCAAGAGTTTACCATTTGCCCAATGGGTATAACTGTCGCTGGAGTAGCTCTCACTGACACATTCTAATCCACAAGTGCCTGGGACAGGGGTTTTGATAATTCTCTCCTACCATGCAGTAGAAGGTCGTTGTGATGATATTGCTTTCACCATAGAGACTCCAGCACAACACTTACCAAAACTGAAGAGTATCCTGTTCCATATTTAAAGTGGACAAATACTTCCCCAGCACCACAAATGAAAATGCCAACACCAATCCATACCAATATAAGATACTATATCTTTAAGATAGAAAGAAGTTACAAAAACTTCTAAATAGAAGTAAAGAAATGTCAAAACAAACAAACAAACAAAAAATTAACAAGAGAAAATCAGAATGTTAGAGATTTTAAAAGCAGTGATGGATGATGAAAGATAATAGAGTGAAGCTTTTATAATTATGGAGAAAAATGATTTTTAACCTAGAATGTTATGTTCAACCAACATGTCAATCAAGGTAAAAGTTAAATTAAAAGCATTCTCAATAAGCAAGTACTCAGAAAAATGAGTAAGCTTCTCTTTTAATTTCCTAGCAATTCCTTGGAGACTACTCCTTAGAAAAGGAGGATATAAGCAAAAAAACGAAAACAAGAAATATATGCTATCCAGGTAATGATGAATACATTGTAAGAGAGAAGGATGAAAGTCACGTAACAGTGGTTGAGACTAAGCAGTCCAGATTGGAACAGGATACACAGATGGAATCCTCTGGAGGGAAGACATCTGGAGGAGTGGGAAGGTAACAATGAATTAATAAATCAGGAAAAATAAAACAAGTGAAAAACTTTTGAGTTTAACAAGTTTTAAAGAAAGGAAAGAGTGTATCATTTGATCTACAATTAACAATATTTACATATTCATAACAATGCTAATACTTAACATTTGATAAAATTACCTAGAGATTAACTCTATGGGGGAGGGGAAATGGCAGAGTGAGTTAAGAGGACTGAATCTTCATGTATTATAATGTAATAATATGTAATCTATTACATATGTAATGTAATACACATAATCTTAATATATCACAGCAGGAAGTAAAAGTAGGTATGGTCTAAAATTTATAAATCAAGAAATAGCAATGTAAGGATAATATTTCTCACTGGGAAGTAAAAACAAAAAAACACACACACACAAAAACATCTACGAGAAAAAATGTGTTGCTTTAATATAAAGTGTGAGAGAGTGAGCTATAAATACACCATGTTAGCACAGGAGGAAAGAGGAGAGGAGAAAAGTTTGGCCTGTATCCTTTCTCTCTCTCAAAAAAACCAGTTATATATTCTAATTTGAGGCATTTGTTTTTAATTTCTCACCATCCCAACTGAGTTTCCCGTAGATGTCATCTATGGAGCAAGGCTACGATACATTATATAAAATAACTCTGATTAGGACTTGAGAAAGCAGAATCATTTACATAGCAAAAAGTAACTATGTTCAAATTGAACAGACACACACACATTTACACTATAAAATTACATTTTATCCATTTATAAACATATAGTTGTACACAGTTAAGAAAAATGCCTAATGTTACTTTTTCTTTGAGTCGTGTTGGGAAAGGCTATCAATTACCTAATATAAGTCACTCCTAAGCATCCATATAAAATGATAACAGCAATAGTGATTACTACAGCTTTTACAATGCTTTAATACTCAAAACAATTCCAAAGTGTAGATACTATCATTATTGTCATTTTACAGATGAGAAAACTGAGGTCCCGAATTTAGGAGATCTGTCCCACAGAGAGTTAAGTGGTGCTCATGATTCAAACCCTGGTGCTTAGGATGAAGAAGTAACAATCCAAATGTTCACACTTGTCCTGAACTCCGTAAGTGTAAAACTGAACATCTTTTCTCTAACACCTGTCTCTTCTACGTTACGTTACGTATCTACATAATCCTGCAAGGCAGGGGTCCTGAATAACTTGACTCATTGCTCTTTTTCCTCCTCGCTTCTCCCCACAGTGACAATCTTCAACTAGACCTTATCCCCAGTGCCTGTGCATCGTCTCTCACCTTCACTTCAGAGCTGCCTTATACTCCCTCCTCCCTCTGTCCATTTCTAACCCATTCTCTTTGGTGACAAGGAAATTAGCCCCTCACACAACTCTTTTTATTTATTGCTTTCTTGATTTTATATTAACTTAACACTTTCTTACCATGCATAATACACTCTTTTCAATTTGTGCTAACCTAATTCCCACCTAACTCTATACCGCTACCATTAAAATGCTGAATGTCCATCCATAGCTCTATATTTCAGTTTATTTCTTCCCTTGCTTGGAAAGCCATTTTTCAACTTCTTGTGCTATGGAAATCCTGTTCATCCTCAAGCCTAGGTCAAATGTGTTTTTTTCTTTGAAATTTTCTATAAGCCCTTAATAAATTAATTAATAAACTAATTTTCTTTTCATTTAGTTTCAGTTTTCTTTGTGTACATGTTGTGTGTCCATACCATGGTTGTACAACTTATTAATATGCTTTTTTCTTCTTGTTCATTATTCCCTTTAGTGTTATGTACAGCTATGAAAATGTGGCCATCAGATGCACAGGGGGCGGAGGCACAGTTAACTAGCAGCTACTGCTGGGACCTCGCCACATCCACCTGTGAGTTATGGCCAAAGCCAAGCTTCCCTCGGGCTGTTCACAGCCAGTGACCTGAGTGCTGAGCCCATTCCTCTGAGAAGTGCGACTCTTGTTAAAGGACAACTTTGGACTTAGCTATAAAATAACAGTAGTGACCATTTTTGAACCTAAGTACTGAATATCTGTAAGTGTTATTTAACGTTCTCAAAATAAATTTGCAAATGAGATATTAGTGCCTCCTCTTTACAGATAAGGATACAAACACCCCAAACATAGACTAAACTAGTTCCACCATCCAGCTTTTAATTAATAGATCCTAGTTTCAAACTTAGGAATGTCTGATTCCAAAGTCTATATTCTAGACACACCATAATGTGGCCACTCAGAAAATTATGATACAATTGCCTAGATACTGGTGAATTTATACTTTACTGTGACCAATACAACTGCAAAACAGCTCAATGAAATTTACTATACACCTGGGATGGATAGGCAGATAAACAATAGCTCTAAAATATTATATATATATGATTTATTATACATATATGAATCTATGTATAAACCTTTATATATAATCAACCATACACAGCAGGTATGTGCAAATGTTTCCAAGTGACCAAGGCACTCTTCTCTGGAAAGTCTTGAATCAACTTCAAAATTCTCAATACAGTTGTTTGAGAGCAATCATCAGAGAGGCATATTTCTTACAGTATTTATTTTCAAGTTATTCATGATCTGTACATATTATTTGCATACCTCTACCTTTTTCTGCTGATTTCCTTACCCTCATCTTTAATCACTCTTCCCTCCAGCACTACACACCCACTTGGATGGCCTTCTTTCTAATCTTTGAACTCTAAAATACATCAACCTACTTCTATCTCTGGGCTTTTACAGTCTTCTTTACTTGGAAGTTCTTTCCCCAGACCTTCACTGGGCTATTTCCTTCAGCCCCAGTTCAAATGTCAGCTCCTCAGAGAAGTATCCTGTGACAAAACTGGGTATAGTAGCTACTCCCTCTATCTTAATAATGTTCTATTACATTACCCTGTTGTTTTCATAGGACTTATCATTATTTGAAACTATTTTATTACATTATTAGTTTTCCATCACATTTACCCCTAGAATATAAGCTTGCTGAAGGTAAGTCCTTGACTTTCCTTATTCACGTTTATATTCTCATTTCTAGAGTAGTTCTTTGAGCACTTGGAACAAATAAATTAACAAATTAATAAAAAATATGCATTCATTATATAGGTTGAAAAATACATTCTTGGCATTTTTAGATGGTATATACATATGTTAGTTTGTTTTGCTCCCCTTTTAATTTAATGAGTTCGTGAATAGATGCCAATAAGCATGTCTTTGAGTTGCTTCCAGTTTGATAGCTTGGAAAACAAACAAAATATGTGTCACAATTTGTTTTAAACTTTATATGGGCAAACATGAGACTACTGAGATTTTCTTCACTACAGTTAATTCAACAATTATTTTGAGCAGTTTCTATGACTTCAAGTAGATGGCATCTAGTTTTACTTTGTCTCATGCAATTGTAAAATTACTTGGGTAAATTTCTTTATCCTCTGAAAACCATGAAAACCTCACAAAACATTGTTTCGACCTAAGCATAGATATATACTTCAAATGTCCTCCAGCTTCAGGAGAGTCCATTTCTGTAATATTTCCCCTTACACTGTAATGTCTTTAGTTCTATGTTATATGTACCTCAACTCTAAAATTCTTTTTTCAAAAATAATTAAATGTAATGTACTGAAATAAACCCTATTTAGATTTCCCATGTGCAAATGTTTTTAATCAAACTTGAGTTTAGTATATTTCTCTTCGGCTTTCTAATTTTATACTGATTCACTCCTTCATTCTCAATCTAGACTCATATTTCTTCAAAACAATGATTTTTGACATAATATTACTATTCATTTATTTTCTACATGGTAAATTATTTCTTTATTTCTTCAATAAAATGCAGTTGATAAAATGTTGGCTTCTGGTCATGAAGACGTAACTATGACCAGATTTACACTTTTGCCAAAAAAACCCCATGAAAACAGGACAAAATATGTGACACAACTCTTTTCTGACATTAAACAACAGGTAGTGTGGCACTGAGATCCTTAAGGGAAAGAAAAGAAACAAATAAGATGACATGATAATTGCTTCAGTTTCTGCCTGATAGCAATCTGACCTGTGAAGAAGGATGGGATTACAAATATAATATGGGGATTCGCATTGATATGAGAAGAGAGAGACTGGAGTTTAGGAAAACTTGGGAGGATGAAACCTCCCCTCCGCAGAAATCTGAAAAGAATGGAACCTAGAGAGAAAGAGCCACAGAGGTGCTCCTAGGAGGTCCATGAGTATTTTGCTGAAAACTAAGCTACATATACATATCGTGGAAATCTATGAGGCTGAGAAAGAATATACGGGAAGCTGTAAGATGAATAATTCTTAGAACTAACAAAGGCTGGGATCTTTAAATTCTAAAGAACTGGATGAGAGTCTTTGTTAAACACCTGTGCATCCAGTAAAAGTCATAAAAGCATTATCCCTTACTGTCAGGGCTAAATTAGATTTGGAATAAATATTAATCTAAACCAACCCTAAAATGCTTCTTTTAAAAGGCTTTAAAATATTGAGTATAAACACATGCCTCCTAAAGTAACATCCAACATTATTTAAAGGAACATAGAAAAATTCAATCCCCCAAATCATAAGAATTACAATATCAACATCTAAACATCTAAAGACTAGGAGTGGCTGCAAAGATGGTGACATAGGAGGCTCCTGAACTCCTTCTTCCCAAAGACAAACCAAATATAGTTACACATGGAGTAATTCCCTCTGAAAGAAATGCAGAAACTAGCTAAGCCACCCCTACACATTGGACGAACAAGAAAACCACTGAGAAAGAGGTACGGAAGGTTGAGACACGTTTAGCCATAAACCCCACCTCTGGCACAATGCCATTCAATCGGGAGGAAACCTACAACTCCCAGTGTCTCGAGAAGTGAAGGGCTTGGACCCCACATCTAGTACCTCAACTTTTAAGACTCCCGCCTGAAGGATGGGCCCCCAAACAGCTAACTCTGAAAGCCAGTGGAACTTCTGTTCACCCACAGGAAACACAAGGCTACAGCAAAGAAGCACTCGCTTGGATCTCCTCACAGGGTTAGCACAGAGGGAGAGGGCAGAAAGGACTCCTCTGAATCTCTCCCTGAAAGGAGTCTTTTTGCTTATTCAAAAAGCTGCTGCCTGTTGGTCAGGCTTTGGATAGGAGCGTTAACATGCATTTTCAAGGTAGAAAGAGCAAGAACTGACAGCTGACAAAATATTTTAAAATGGCAAATAAAGCAAAAGAGTGAATATTACTTTTATAGCTAACCATTTGATCAAGTTAAAGGATTTAAGAGTGGGAGCACATCCTGGATTATCCTCTGGGGGACCTTAAATGTATCCTTGTACTCGTAAGTGAAGAATTAACACAAATTTTTCTCAATCACTCCTAATAAATGGAAAAGGAAGAAATACTTCCCCATTCATTCTGTAAAGTCAGTATTACACTGACACCAAAGCCAGACAGCGATATCACAAGAAAACTAAAGACCAGCAACAAATACACTATCTCTTATAAATATTGATGCACAAATCCTCAAATACTACTAACAAAATGAACCCAGCAGTATATAACAATTATACATCATTATCAAGTGAGATTTATCCCAACAATGCAATGCTGGTTCAACATAAAAAATTAATATAATACATTATATTAATATATTAAAGAAAAAATATACATAATCATCTCAATAGATGCAGAGAAAGCATTTGACAAAATTCTACAACCTTTAGTGATAAAAATAATTTAAACTACAAAGACAACTTCCTTAATAAAGTTGTTGTATCTCAATATAAATCAATCTAATTTAGAACATTAACAAAAATAAAAGGAGAAAAATCAAATGTTCATATCTGGGAAAGATTTGATAAAATTCATCCATTTTTACTTAAAAAACTCAGCAAATTAAAAATGAAAATAATGACTACAAAAAACCTACAGTAAATATCACACTCAACTGTGAAATACAGAATCTTTCCCTTTGATTTTGGAAATTAGATAAGGATATTCTTCTCACAAATTAGATTTACCATTCTATATATACAATGAGGTCAGAAATGGAAATAAACAGCATAAAGATAGGTAAAGAAGTCACAAAATTGTCACTATTTTCGTATGATATAATCATATCTTTGAAAGTCCAAAAGAAATCTGTGGGAGAACTATTAGGATTACTAAGTGAATTAAGCAAAATATGGATACAAGTTTAGCATACAAGTTAAATATGTAAAAACAAACTTCTACATTCCAGCAACAAACAAATACAATAGGAAATTCATAAAACTACCATGTCAGTAGTATAAAAAACCTCAAATACATAGGAATAATGCTAATGAATATATCCAAGGCTTCTACATTGAAAACTGCAAAGCATTGTTGAAAAAAATTTAAATAACTTCAATATATGGAGGGATTACACCATATTCATGTATTGTTAGGTTCAACATTATGGATAACTCTACCCAAATTTTTCTACAAAGTCAATCCAAAACTCATATGAATGAACAGGAAAAAGGGCAAAAAAAATTATTAAAATGAACAATAGACTTGCACAGAATATTTATAATAACGTATATCCAAATGGATAATAAACAGTTTAAAAAGTTGCACACCTTCACTAGGCTTCAGAGATAAAAAATAAAAACACAACGAAATACTACCATATAACCCACACCATCAATAAATGGCTAAAGTATTTTTAAAAATATCATGGAATCTACCAAAGTATGGCAAGGATCGGAGCTATTGAAACGTTCATATACTGCTATGAGAGCACAACTATTAATGCTTTGGTCATTTGTTTGGCAGTACCTAATAAAGTGTAACACGTATACGTTATTACCCAGTAGTTCTATTTCTAGATGTACAGCCAACCAAAATGCCTATACACATTCATATACATAGGGCTAGATATACAGGGCTAGATTCAAATTTTTATAGCAGAACTACACATAACAGTGTCAGATTTTCAACTTCCCAAATGTCCAACAGCAAATGGACATATATATATTATAAATGGTGATATATTCACTTATCGGAATGTGATACAACAAGAAAAAAAGTACAACTACAACTTCCTACATCAATATGGATGAACCTCATAGCTGAAATGCTGAATAAATGCCAAGCATGAAAGAGACCATACTGCATTTATGTAAAGTTCAAAAATAGCTGAAACTACTCTTTAGTTTTAGAATTTGTCACTGTGGTGACTCTTTGGGGAGAAAAGAAACTGGCACGAGGTGTTTCTAGGGAGATGAGAACATTGATTACCGTTCCAGTTGTGCTTACAGGACTAAGAGTTTTAAAAATTGATCAAGCTATACAGTTTACTTGTATATTTTTTCTATGCAAGTTAGTCCTTCATAAATGCTTTACAAAACAAGCATGGATATGTGAGTGCACACATATTTGGTTTTAATAAATAAAAATATGTGGAGCACCTGAATATAGGAAAAATATTCTGAAGAGAATGCATAAACACAACATGCTGCATACTGCAAACTAGAAAAATCTTGCAATAAAAAAAGGAAAGAGTTTACATCAAGTTCATTTGTCTATACTTTCAAAAATCCAACCCATAATGTTATCTAAAAATCAAGATAATGGAATCTTCTGTTTTTTTCTAACCTCTTTTCCCCTTCATGATTTCTCAAGGATGTTCAGCGGTTACTGAATATGTAAAGTATGTAAAGTATCCCAATATTATGTAATATACATTGAACAAGCCTAGAAGGTGAGTTAATTTTTAAAAGCAACTGTGCTCTTTACTAATGACTCTTCACCTTTCAGAGAGCAGTTCTCTTTTTTAACTCTTTGTATTGTATTTCCAGGTTTGAAAGCAAATTCTCTTCTATTTAGAAGATAGAAACAATATAGGAGTTGCCCATTTTTTATGTTCAACCTTGTTTCAAGTCAGTCAGTTGACGTGTTCCCAGTTGTTTGTTCTAACATTAGATATAACATTAAACATATGTTTTTAATTGAGGAAAGTATTTTTTCCTTTGAGCTTCAGCAATTTTGTCATTTAAGGATGTTATTGTGACAGGATTCATAGGTTTATGTTGCTCTTTCATTCTCAGTTATTTAATGTTCTTTTAATGGTCTCAATATTGTATCACAGTTTCTTGAATACAACAATTTAAATTTTCACTTACAAGAATAATATAAGAATTGTGGTATCATAGAATATAATAAAAACAGTTTCTGAAACTTAGGAATAAAAATGACTGTCAAAGACAGAAAAAGTCAAGAACCATATGAGATCACTGATATGTGGGATATAAAACTGAAACTCATAGACACAGACAATAGTTTAGTGGTTGCCAGAGGGTAAGGGGGGTGGGGGGTGGGGGGTGGGAGATGAGGGTAAGGGGGATCGAATATATGGTGATGGAAGGAGAACTGACTCTGGGTGATGAACACACAATGGGATTTATAGATGATGTAATACAGAATTGTGCATCTGAAATCTATGTGATTTTACTAACAATTGTCACCCCAATAAATTTAATAAAATAAAATTAAAAAAAAAACACAAAAACTGAAAGCAACAAAGGAGTGAGACAAAGAAACAAAAACTCATAGACACAGACAGTTTAGTGGTTACCAGCGGATAAAGGGGGAGGGAGGATAGCAAAAGAGGGTTAAGGGGGTCAAATATATGGTGATGGAAGGAGAACTGACTCTGGGTTGTGAGCACACAATGTGATATATAGATAATGTATTATAGAATTGTACACTTGAAACCTATGTAATTTTACTAACCATTGTCACCCCAATAAATATTAATTTTAAAAAATGACTGCCTAAAACACATCAATGAATGCATCTCATGGAAGAAACAGTCTCTGCTGGGCATACAAGTAAAGCAATAGGATTTGATGAGTGAAATCAGATGATTTGACAATCAATAAAAATATTCTATACATTAGTTCAGGACACATGCCAAACTTTATTTTGCTAGATATATACTAAGAAAACACTGCCTTTCAATTCCTACACTCAAGCATATTCCTGATATAAAGATTACAGAGGCAACTTCTTTGATGATCACTGATTATATTGTAATATCAAGGTACTTAGACTCTACCCTTCTTGCGACAAGGACTTCAAACTACTTTATTAATCTTGTCCCTTTCTGGAATTTTTAGAAGGATTAATTATCAATGACTACCATATTAATAACAGAATACTTAATGAGCAGAGCAAATTTACTTTCAAATGTAATATTTGGCATCCAACTAATCTAATCATCTTATGGTGTCAAAATTATTTACTAATTTATATTGATTTCAGTAAAACATCTTCCAATAATGTTTCTAGAGATTTTTCTGTATGAATTCCTTTCAAGTCAAAATAAGTATCTATTCCTTGAAGAAAATGCATGAACTGTTTTGATTGTGCTTTATGTTCTTTTTAGACAAATGAGTACATTTTGCCTTAACTACTCTCTATTTGGCATCTATTATCATGTCAAGCATACTGTCATTACTTTTTCTTTTTCTTAATTTCTCCATCACATTTTTTGCTCCACTGGAACACAGTCCCCATCTGTTAACTCTGACATCGTTTTTGTTCCTTTAACACAATAGTATTCATAGTATCTGTTGCTTTTCCTATCAATTAATCTCCTTTTTCCAGGAACAAATGCCTGTCTTCGTCAGTAAATGGTGAATGCTAAGGTACCAGCAGTAGGTGCTGTTTTTTGTTTGTTATGTAACAAGAGGTTTGAATGCCTCTAACTGCAGAGTTTCACAGGGTTTCTCTTGTGACAAACATAATTGGAAGCCAGAGTTGGCTAAGTGAAGTCTGGGATTGTGAATTAAATCAATGCAATTAACCTTTATTTGGCTGCCTATTTTGTGTTTTGCCTACATTGTTATTTCATTCTCATGACAAACAACCAATAACCATTACATGAAGCTGAGTATTTTGCAGTCATTCTCTCCTCGTACATCCTTATTTCAGAAATTGTCTCATGTGCATTTAAAATTGTAATATGAGATAAAAAGTGAAATATCAGCCAGTAAGGCATTACATACTCTAGTATTATAACAAATCATCCCTATTTATTCTAAAAGACAAACGTACTTTCAAACCACCTAATTTAAAGATACCTTTTGCTAAAAAAGGGATTTTGAAACATGTTGTGATTCAAAACATGTTGTAATAGTACTGCCATACATTTTCCCTAAAATCAGCACTGAAACATGTGCATTCAACTAAATTAATATGTATTTTCTTTTAGTTAGGACAGCCGTTTATAATGTGATGGAATAGAATATGCTACATAAAGTGAACCAATGTAAATTTGGGGACATATAGCTACTGAGAAGCATTTCGCTCTTGATTTTTCAAATTATGTATATTTTGTAAACTTCAACAACAGCCTGCCCCCCAACACACACATTTTCATATATATTTCCATACATATTATGTATATACATATGTATATGTGTGTGTGTATATATATATATACATATATATGTAAATATGTATACACAAAATTACTAATTTCATAGGAAGATAATTGGAAATTTTTCCTAGTTACGGAGATATAAATATTTATACATCATTTACCTCAGAAAAATCAATAAGGTCAATTATACTAAAAAGTAAAAAAATCAGAAACTTAAAAGTATTGTCATCAAAGGTGAAAATTAAAAGAAGGCTCTTATGTTTTTCTTGGCTTCATGGGTTTTGTTTGTTTCTTTGTTTTAGTTTGTCAACTTCTTTTCCAATATTAAAAACATCTACTTAAAAGTTTGGCAAAAATATATCTTTGGTCCTAATTAATTTCCTCTTGCAAAAAGCATTTAATACTTACTAGAGTTATTAAGAGTTTCAAGAATGAAAGACTTACACTTGTTTCAGATTGTATCCTAAGAAACCACTTTACCAGAAAGAATGGTCCTCACCTTACCTAATAAATATATATTTAGCTCTGGAAAAGCAATATTAATCTTGAACATCCTGGATGGTATTTTCACCCTATTTAAAACCTGTTTTTGTGATATATAGCTATTTCAAAGAGACCAGAGATATTGCATTAAGACCTATATACATATATATCTGATATACCACCATCAATTACTAATCTGCTTATAATTGAAATTTATGAAATCTTTTGATTTCAAGTATATCTGGTGTTCTGAGAAATGTCATGAGGTATTTTCATATAACATGAGATTTACATGTTAGTTAAAATATTCATGTAGACAGACATTTCTCTAGCATACAAGGTATCAGATAATCCTATTAAACGGAAGCATTCTCAAATCCAATGCTTTGAAATGTGAACTCTAAAAAACTTGCTATTAGAGAGTTTCAGAATATTGTTCTAATAAGTCCCTATCAACTATGCAGGTTGAAAAGAGTTCAATGTAATTGAAATCTCTAAGTGTCAAAATGATTGCTTGCTTTAACAGCAGTTGGCTGTTTTCTTTTGTAGTTAAAAGCCGTCCAACTTCAGTTGCTCTTAAAATAAATGTTTAAAGTAGGTCACAGTTATCTGATATTTCCTGTTGTTAAAATTATAATTCATACTGTTGAATTATAATTTTGTTCATCGAAGAATATTGTTCATCGAAGAAGCCACTTAAACTAAGTCCTTGAATATAATAATCTTTATAAAACTCATGATTTAAAGCCACTGTTCATTGAAAGCCATGATGGTGATGTCATCTGTTTTGTACAGGTGAAAAACTTTGCAAAGAGTTCAAGACTGTCCTCTCTTTGGAGAATGTCACAGGACAACAATGCCTCTATGACTTCATGTACCTTTCGAAGTAAATAAGTATAAATATGTTTCGTGGTCATAAAAAAAATGAAAACCTTATTTTGGTCTTTTATCAATAAATGATAAAATATAAAATTTAATCTAGTTAATTGCTGTATTTATGCAGCATTTCTTTAATTTACTTGATTGTGAGAAAAATTTGGGACACTTTTTTAAACTGCATCTTCCCAAAAACCTCCATCTTTTGGAGTCTGGGAAATGGTCTAGAAATTTGTATTTTTAATAAATTCCCTAGGTGCTCCTAACCGTCAAGTGTTTAGGAAGGAAATGCTGCTTCACTAAGGGACAAATAAACTTCAACATCTTAGTTAAAATATGCCAAAAACTGAGCTGAAGCCCTGGTACAACTCAGGTAAATTAAGTCATTATATATAAAATCCTTGGAGCATAGTATAAAGATGAGCATTACAAGTCATGCACCTTAGGCAGAAATCCTGGGATGAGAGGAGAGGTACTTACGTTGTTTACGTTTCCACTCTCTCTCTCTCTCTCTCTCTCTTTTATTTTTTTCTGAGAGTAAAAAGTGATTTTTTTAAATTAAAGTATAGTTGACATATGATATTGTATTAGTTTCAGTTGTAGAACATAGTGATTCAACATTTATATACCTTACGATGCAGTCACCATGATAAGTCTAGTAACAGTATGTCACTGTCAAGGTTACTACAATATTATTGACTATGTTCCCTGTGCTGTACATTACATCCTCATGACTTATTTTATAACTGGAAGTTTGTACCAATTTCCACTCTGTTCTGAAAGTAGTTGTCAACTTAACTGCTTGATAGAATTAACTGAGAGCTTCTAATATCCTGATACCTAGACCATGATACAGACCAATGAAATCAGAAATTCTGGAGGTGGTACCCAGGCATCAGAAATTTTGAAAGCCCCCCCCACATGATGTTCATGCGCAGCCAATGTTGATAACTCCTGTGTTAAAGTGTTAAAGACTAGTTGGTCAGAGCTGCCTTTTGTGTGAATAAAGTGCAGCTTCAACACCTGATCTCATGCAGATCAAGGAAAGCTAGGAAACTTCACGTTCACTTCTGGATCAAGGCACAAACCTATAAATGCTACAGTCAGAAGTAAATGAACTTCAGTAAACAAATTTCTCCCATATTGATCTTGTATCTAGGTATCTTTCTAAACTCTATTATTAATCCATTTTTTTTTCTGTATATAATGTTGGGTGTTTTTGTACATAAGCATGTTATCTGCAAATAATGAGAGTATCATTTCTTTTTTTAAAACACGTATTCTTCTAATTTATTTATTTATCATTTATTTATTTGTCTATGATACGGGCATAGTCATGAACTTCCAGCTCAGTATTGTCTGGAAACAATGATTAAGTGTGCCCACCTAGTTCCTGATTTTAAAGGGACCACTTACGATGTTTCTTATTAATATTAGTGCTTGCTGTAGTCTTTTGATAGAGTCACTTTAATAAAGAAATGTCCTTCTATTCCTAATTTGCAAGGAACTTGCAATAATCTACTGAGATGCCTGTATTTACATGCTATTCCTATCCATTGCATCGTTTGCCATATCCTTAGTTTATGTTTTTGTATTTAGCATCATTATCTCCACGTTGCTTGAATTTATTCTTTTATTATTTTCCTAACTAATTCTATTATTTTCCTAACTAACTAGTTGGAATATTACTTCATTTTGTTTTTTCTATATATTTATTGTAAACATTATGGCTATTAAATTTCCTTAATATAGAAATAGCTCACTTTTTATATTAATATTTTCCTGCTCATTTAGTACAATTATTCAACCCATGAACTATTTAAAAATTGGATTAGAAATTTAAAGACTTGTAATCTTAGGTTTTCTTTCTTTTATTGACTTTTAATTTGATTAAGGAAAATTTCAGATATATAGTAAGAAGAAAAACAGTGAACCCCTATGTGCCTATTACTGAGTTTAAGCAACTAATGATTCATGCCCAATATTTTATTCTTCATATGCCCAACTATTTCCTCCCCACAACCCATAGATTATTTTAAAGCAAAAGACATCCTATCTTCTAATATGTAAATGCTTCAGTAAATATCTTTAAAAGATAAAGATATGTTTCTTTAAACATAAAAATAACACATTATCACAACTAAAAGTTTGCAATAATCACCAAACATTAAATATTCCATCACTATTCAAATTTCCTTGATTTTATAATATTTTTACAGTTCATTTGTTCAATTCAGGATAAAAACAAGGTTCACCCTTTCTATCACTAATATGTTCATTAGATGTATTTATTCTATAGGTCTACCTGTCACTAAAGAAAAGAAAATACACTATTTGTTGAAGAAACTGGGTATTTTGCTTTGTAAAATTTCCCATATTATAGATTTTGCAAATTGCACTTCTGAGTTGCCTGTTTTCTATATTCTATATTTCCTGTACCCTTTTAAATAGGTCAAATTCAAATTCAATTAAAAAAAAACCACAAACACTTCATATTCATAGATGGTACCATATATACATCATAGAGTATCACATGAAATCTGATTCTTATTAACTCTCACTCAGTAATGTTAGCATTCATCAGTGATCTGGGTCTTGCCAGCCCCTTTTTTTCAAAATAAAATTTCCAACAGTCTTTCACATAAAGGTATTGGAAGCCATTGAAGATCATTGCCTCAATTTACTATTCCATTAGGGGTTACAAACTGGTGATAACCTTAATTTTATTAGTCCTTCTTCATTTATTTTCTGAAATTCTTCTCCAGAGAATCACATTCCTCATCAACAATTAGGTTGTTATAATTTGTAGATCCAGTAGGAAAGCTAAATAAATGATTCATGCTTTCCCTTTGTTTAGCAGTTATCGGAATAATCAATTGGTTTGCAAGCAAATCCAAACGTGTAGAGTTTCACACAATATTTTTCATTTGTTATTTTCAAGAACACATAAGATTTTAATATATTTTTTGCCTTTCATTCTATTGAAATTTTTTGGTCTTTTTAATGTTTAAATGAGCCAATATTTTGCTAGTGACGGCCCCTTCGATATGGCTCGTGTGTCCTTCTAACTACAACCCCATAGTCTTTGCCTTTTGCCTTTATATTCAACAAAATATTCCAAGCTCATCTTGCATGTTTCCTACCCCAGATGTAAAATGATACGTTTCTGCTGTCAGCTTCCCTTTAGTGAAAAATGGCACTTACAGTACACAGTCTGAGCGCTGAGGGGGTGCTCATTGTTATTGGATAGTTACTTTTTCTAGGCCTATTTCGAGAAAATACTTGTAAGCTTATAAGTATTAACAACTCAAATTTAAGATTACAGTGCTTTTACTAAGTTCTTTCATTATGTTTCTCTTACATCTGCATTTGTGGGTCCCAATAACTTTAATAGAAATACTCTCTTATTTATCCACATACAATTTATATTTATATTTCAAATATATTGTATCATTATTCTTAAACACATTTTTATATAGTTTTGTATATAAATATTATAAATATGTAAAATTTCCAGTGATACTCATATTGTTACTATTATTTAGAACAGCTTAATGTACATATGCATTTTTAACATTAAGATATATTCTATTGTGCATATAGAATATACTGCTGTATTTTAAATGCATTTAAAATAATTTACTTCTATAAAATTAAACCATAATATATAGTTCAAACATCCGGGTCAATTCCGACTCTGGTTCTGTTGATTGCTTTTTCTTTTGACAATCGGTAATTTTTTCATGTGTTTTGGTGTGTATCATAATTTTTTTCCTCCCCAAGATGTAGCAAATCTCTGCTTTACATCAGTGCAAACTTTTTTGGAAAAAGAAGGCTTTCTGCCCTTCCCACACCACCAGTTGGACTTTTCTTCCCCCATAGCTTATACTCTAAACATGTGGTCAGATGTTAGTCTTATGGCTACTTTCAGTTGCAATTGTGTCTGAGAAGTGGAGTGTTGCTGACAATTGATAAATATTTGTTTACAAAATCAAAAGTGTGAATATTTGTAATAGGTATGGTATTTTGTTTTTATTAATGCACTTTTCTGTTTGTATTTTCATGTGCATGAACTAGCTAGCCTTGGGTATCCACTTGCCCCAGGGTTTTGGGTAGATACTATTAAATTAATTAAACAGGAGGCCATTAGACCGAGGTGGCTCTAATGCCTTGTTAGCCTATATAAATGGAAACCTCAGCTGGAGTCAATTCCTATAAATGCCTCAAGATTTAGTCATCAAAACTTGAGAACAACCAATCACAAAGAGCCAACTAGACTACCCCAATAAGGCGCCCACTTAAGCGATCACCAATCAAATAATTTCCTTGCTGTGTTTCCATCTGCTTTACAAAAGCCTTTCCCTTACCTCCAGCTGGTGGAGGGCTCCTAATTAGTTTTGGTTTCACACTGCCCAATTTAAATCAATGTTTGTCCAAATAACCTATTCAAAATTCCAATATATCTTAGTTTCTCTTTTAACAGTGTGGAAATTTAGTTTGCTGAGATAAACTGGAAAAAAAAAAAAGAAACTTAAAATTTAGCTTCTAAATTAAAAATAGTAAGTTGAAAAAAAATGACAGGATTTCCTAGAATTCCGGAAGAATTCTGTATATTTCTTTCTTTCCCATTTTACATATTGATAGCTAGCCTAGCCCACTAATCCACAGAGTTTCTCTCATAGAATGGTTAGGATATGACTTCCTCTGGGGACTGTTAACCAATGAAGCTTATTATGCTAAGATCGAAAGGATCTTGTTTAGAGAACGTGAAAAACTTGAAACTCTCACTTTCCAGCTGAGAGGGAGTGTGGGGAAATATGTCCAGATATATGTCCAGATCTTCTCGGACCAAGGTCCCAGATGACAAACTATGCCAGCTAAATCTAGAGTAGTGGTTCTCAAAGTATGGTTGCTCTGACAATATTTTATTATTCACAGCTAAGAAAAAATAGGCAGAATATTCTATGTTTCTAATGAAATGGGACACAAATAACTGAAATCTTTTGGAGGAGTATGTCAAAAGTGGCTACTTCTATAGGGAAAAGTGGCCTACAGCTGAGGGCTGCAAGATGGGACACCTGTACCGGGACTGGGTACTACAATCGGGTTTCAGGGATTAAGCAAAGCAGGCAGAAATCACACAGGCCTTGTAATGCGTTGAATAGTGTCCTCCAAAGATCCATGTCCATTCAGAACCTCAAAATGTGGCCTTATTTGGAAATTGGGTGTGTGTAGATATAAGCAGTTAAGATAGAGTCACAGTAAGTTAGGATGGGCCTTAACTTCAATGACTGGTATCTTTATAAGGCAGCCATGTGAAGAGACATTAAGAGAATTAGGTTATCTATAAGTAAAAGCTACTCTCAAAAGACTCACAGACCTAGATTTTCAAGATAGAGAGGAATGACATCTCGTCAAAAGTAGTCATGTTCTACTAAATTAAAAACAGAAACTAAATATCAAATATTATGTGTAAACAGTATTAACATATAACAACATAGAATCATTGAATGACCAGTGAGAGTAAAAGGAACAACATCCTACCTATTTGGGAGTCATTTTACCATTCCTAGTACAAAATAATATCCAGTTATTTTTAAAGTATTATATAAAATATGGCTGAATAATTTTACTTGCAATGGCTTCCCTTTCTAAAGACCAGCACATTTAAATTATGAAACCTGAAACATACGGACTTGTACCATATGGACTTAATTTCTTTTCAAGCTTTACAGCCTTTTTCATATCTTAAATGAATATTTTTTTCTAGAAAACATTTTATTGCTTTACTTAATAAAAATCCTTATACTTTTTCCCTTTCCTCATTCCACCCTGTTCCCAAGCAATAATTCTACAAGACCCAAATCAAATAAAACATTCTGTTATTCCTGACGAAGTTCACTACATGTGATTTCTTTCTTCTGAATTCTTACATCTTTTTGTTATGTGTCTTTATCACCAGTATATGAAAGCTTATATAATAGTGATAGTTTCCATTATATATATTCTCATGCAGGGTGTCATGTGGGGTCTCAGCTCCCCCTCCCCACATAAGAGCGCAGGATATGGTAAGGCCAAAATGGAACACCCACAGAGCCCTGGAAGGGGGAGTCATACCACTATATTTTCACTGGTGTCTGGGTTGGAGACACAGGAAGCAGGAGCCCACGATCCACAACCCGCCGGCCGCTTTTCTGCCAACCAACCTCTCCTGCTAACTGCAATCCGCAACTCTCTGCAATCCTCCCTTGCTAGCTCAGCCACGGGAGATATATCAGTGGCCAATGGCTAACTGGTTACAGCTGACGGCCAACTAGTAACAGCTGATGACCATCTACTACCCGAGCCAGCACCTTCCCACATGAGGCTGAGAGCCTGGAAACTGCTCTCTGAGACTCTGTCCTCACGTATATATTTGTTTTTAAAAACAAACTGTCTAGGCAGGAACATGGTTTATATGTCTTTGTACCCCTTCTCTTCATCTCATAATACCTAGAACAATGCATTTACTTGTGTGAATGAGCTCCTGATTGTTTAAAACTGCCAGAACTTACTCAGGGAGATTTACTCAATTTCACATACCATAGCCATTAAGAACCTGAATAGATAAAGCTATCAAACCAAAACTAAACCTAAACACAGAGTAGACATTGATTATTGAGGCTGACAAATACACAATAGGAAAGAGGAAACATGTTAGGAAAGTCCAAACAGGTTGGAATTTATTTTTTTAATTTTTACCTATTTCCAAACAGCATTATCCTCAGATTTGTAGTAAGAGTCAGTATAAGAATAATTAAGAATTAGTGTAACTAGATACTGAAATTTAAGAAACTTTGCCAAAGATAATCGTGTCTTATGTTTTTCTATCAAATTAAATGCTACCTGTATTTCTGGCCTTCATTTCTGATTAAATACTGTCAGTTGCAGGTCTGCCACGCCCTCCCTGAGTATACTAACTTTCAGCTGCTATTCTTAGGTTTTCAGCTGATCAGTAACTGCCCTACAAAGACCCTTTACTAACCCTTCAGACACCTGTGAAAGAGGCCTCTGAATTTTCTTTTTCATTCTTAGGATATTTCAGTGCAGCCATTTGCAAATATGAATAAGAATTTTTCATAATATTTTCAAAAACAATCACCAGCCAAGGAACGAATTATCTGTGATACCCCGCTCTTACAGAGTATCCCTAGGGCCAAAAATGTGAATAAAGATAATATGCCCCTCTCTCCCCATATCCATTTTATTTTACAATATAGAGGTTATGTAGGGTAGGGAGGAGTAGTTTAAACATTCCTTTAAGAACACTGCCTTCCTTTCTTCTTATTTTCTATACAGAGTAATCTTTGGGATAAAACCATTAGTCACAGAGGAAATCAGAAAAACACTAATTGAACTTGTTGAAATGGAAACCAAGCTAGGAACTCATGAATAAAATGAAAACTATTCTGTTTTCACACTCAGGCTCACAGAGAAAGTATATTGCTTCACAGAGCATACTTACTCCTTAATTTCCTTAAAGAGTACTATCAAATCTTTGCATATTTAAAGCCCCATTTCCTGGCCTTTCACAGCACACCAAGTAACTTGAATTAATCACCACAGACTTTTTGTTAAAGAAACATCACTGCAGCCAACAGCTAGCTTTTTCAAAAGCCATATCCTCTATTTCAATTCAACATGAAACGTTTAAACATGATACATGGTCATAAAGCAAGATTATCCCAGCCTACTTCAAAGGACAAACAATGTAAGAAAAAAAGAAAGGGAAACATTCCACTCACTTTTGCTAGTAGATCTAGATGAAGGCCCTCTAAACATCTTGGGACTGAATGATGACAATTGAGAAGACTCATCATCTCTAATTTTCCTCTGGTTATCAAGTAAAACAACAATGCCATAAATGGCCTGATGTGGTGAGAATAAACTGTTTCTACCTCCTCTCGTTTGCCGGCTGGTATCTTTGATGGTAGAGAACTATCTCACTGGCATATGTTTTATTCAGTCTTATTTCTAAATAAAAGAACTTTAACACATTGAAAAGTGTTAAACTGATTTATCAGGAGGCCGTTAGGATGAGGAGGCTTGAATACCTGGGCAGCTTATGGAAGCAACCAGAATAACGCAAGCTTATATAAAATCGAAACCTAAGGACAACCAATCACAACAGGCAGCTAGGCTTTCAGGCTGTGGCCAATCAATAATTTCCTTGCTTTGCGTCCACCTGTCTCCAGAAAAGTCTCTCCCAGAGATCCTATTGGTGAAGCATTCTTAGCCACTTCCCCAGTTGGTGTTGCCCAGTTGGAATTGAGTATTGAGTTTTGCTCAAATAAACTCTGAAAATTAATGTGCCTCAATTTATCTTTTAACAAAAGCAAACAAGGGTTGTAAAGAAAAATATTTCTGGTTTTAGTCATGTGTGTGTGTTTTAAGAATTTTACCATGAACATCAATTACTGAATAATATTGGAATACATCAGTGCTTCCATGGGACTGTGATATCGGCAAAGCTTGCTAGCCTTGGCTCTTTCCTAACTCATACAACTTACCCTAATGGTCCGGTGGGGCTTCTGCTTCTTCTCCTGAGTGCCTCTTGTGATGTGCTAGCTGATGCTTCTGCTCTTTCTTTCTTTGTAGCTGGGTTCTTGAGGGCCAAATACCTTGTCTCTGGGTAGGTTTGTTTCCAGGTATTGCTTGTCAAATCTTTATTCTAATTTGGATCTTCGGTTTGTAAAATCACTGCCCAAATTTCTGATTTTAATCTAAGGAAGCATGTAGAAACAAAGTAACCAGATGTTGCATAATTATTAATTATACAAAATATATCCATCTGCCATCTATGTTTCTGGGGACAGCACCAGAGAGCAGTTTTCAGGCTCTCGGCCTCACGTGGAAAGGTGCTGGCTCAGTTATTAGATGACCATCAGTTGTAATGAGATGGCCATCAGCTGTAATGAGATGGCCATCAGCTATGGCTGGGTGTCCATCAGCTCTTACAGGTTAGCCATTAGCCGCCAATATAACTGCTGTGGCTGTGCTAGGGGTTTAGTTGATTGACAGAGAAGCAGATGGCAGATTGCGGATCATGTGACTCCTGCTTCGTGTATCTCCAACCCAGCCGCCAGAGAGAATATGGTGGTGTGACTCCCCTATCTATGGCTCCACTGTTGTTCCTTTTTGGCCTCTCCATATCCTGCGTTCTTGTGCGGGGAGTGGGACCAGAGTCCCTGTATAACAATGTTATATTCAATAATAAATAAATTATTTCTTTCCTAAATTCCCATTGCAATTTTTTCGTACTTTTATACTTCTACATTGTAGCATATTTATTTGTATGCATGTCTTAGCTTTCACACTAAATTTTAATCTTTTTAAGGACAGATGCAAATACTTAATGATTTTTATCTTTTCTTACTAGTTCTAAAATTGTATCTTAAATGAATGAGAAGTGTAAAGTACATCTGCTTTGAGATAAAATTTTGTAGATTTACAAATAAATTTTAGCAAAATAATACCTGAACAGGGTAAAACAAACAAGCAAATAAAAACAATACATTATAAAACACTAAACATAGTACCTATAAAGCCGAGTTAGAAAGGGTAGCAACCGTTCCCTATGGCATGTTTCCCCAAACCTAGGTTTCCTCCCAAGTCAGCTATGCTCCCTGCATTTAGCTGTATATGCTTTTAATTATTTTTTGGTTCTTTCATATCACAAAGTAATTTGCTTATATTGCTATGTCTTGATGTTTCAGTTTTAAATATTTAAAATTGACTTATTGTCAATTTTCAAAATTGCTTGTTATCAATAGTTTTCTTACTGTCTTGTCATTAAAAAGTATCTTGGTTTACATTATAACCATTCTCTCATCCCTTTTTATCTCAATACAGTTAAGTAGGTATTTTAATGTATCTGTCACCTCTTCATTTAAGGAATGTACTTTAAATCAAACACATATCACTATTTTAAAAGTGAATCACAATAGTAAATCTTTGTTGATGGTCCCTAGTTGCATAAAATAAGCATTCACCCCTCTCCCTCATACCCAAGTCCTGTGTTAGGGTCATTAATGATACTAGCAAAAACTACATTTTCTGGCATACCTTGCAAAAGGGATAGCTAATAAAATTAGAATAGAAATAGTTTGACGAAAATCTCAAATAATGCTCTTTAAGGGAGTTAACTCAGCTGATAAGTAGACCCCTGTGCCCTTTTCCTTTCTTCCTTCTGAACTTGGACATGAGAGAGTCCATGATGGTTTGCACTAATGAGTTCATGCTGGGAATGGAAAAAAATGTGCTAAACAGGAATGGTACAAAAGAAAAAGAGCTTGGGATCTTCATAAACCATGGAACTGCCATACTATTCCTTGGCTACCTATTTCTGAACTTCTAGTGAAAGAGAAAAAAATAAATAAACATTTATATTATTTAAAATCATGTTATTCAAGTTTTCAGTCACACCTATTTTTGACATATAATTGTCAAACTAATATATATTAACTGAAAACTTTGAAGTTGAATTCAGAGAACTAGGTGAAAGACTGAAACAAGTGGATTATAAAATTTCTGTAATGTTAAATAGCATTGGCTTGTTGGAATACAAGGTTGAAGAAAGAGTCAATCACTAGATATACAGTCTATATAATTAACCACAAAGGGATGGAGGGATAACATATAATACACTAAGGTAATGTATGTTCTAGGTCTGCCTGGCATTGATTGAGGTGATAAGGCAGTAAGAATAGAAGCCAAAACAAACCTCTTAATTTTTGTAAGATGCGTGTTAGTAAAGTTATGACCATTTCTTTGAAACCTCCAAGGAAGCTAAAATTAGTTTTCATTTAGACAGATCTGGCAGCTCTCTATAGGTTATAAGATTATAATCTCTGTGTGTGTGTGTGTGTGTGTGTGTGTGTGTGTGTGTGAGAGAGAGAGAGAGAGAGAGAGAGAGAGAGAGAGAGAGAGAGAGAGAGAAAGAGAGAGAGAGAACACCATTTTATGAGTAATAAATTTGTTATAATAGAAATTCTATATACTGTGTTCTATTTTATAGCTAAAGTACTACTGATAAGCATTAACTATTATCTAATACTATATTCAGGTACAATTATATTAGTGTACATTTAGTAACTCCTTTTAGTCCTCGAAAGAACCCTCTAATTATGGCACTATTATTATCCTATTTGCGGAAAGTTAGGCAGGGAGATACAGGTCATTTGCCCAGAGTCAGGGAGCTAATAAATGGAATTTACCAAGATTTAGATATGGGCAATTTATCTTCAGAGTAAGTATATTTAACCACTTGTCTTCTCATATTATACCGGCTTTTAACAACTAATAAATACTTTTCAAGACATTTTCTTTAATAACCCCCTGCCAACCTATTTACCAACCCTTCCTAAGCAACCCCTTTCTCTGTGCTTCTTGCATATTCTTTAATTAGTTCACTTACACTGTAGGAAGCTAGTTATTTATAAATAGCCTTCCAAATGACATCATTAATTCCTTGAGAACCAACTTTAAAGCAATTATTTTTTAAAAACTGAAATTAAGTTGGCCTATAGACAATCATACATGAATATCTAATATCTAAAAACTGGCCTATAGACAATCATACATGAATATCTAATTAAATGCATGGTTGTGTACTTTCATTCGAATGTTTTTTCCAGCTCTGCACTTCCATGTCTATGATACATAAAAAAACTCCACAATACATTGTCACTAATTCATCTGATCCTATCATCTTTTTAAAATCAGCTTTTTAGTATTTTTATATTTGTTTCTGACCACTCCACACTTGAAGTTAACTACTTCCTCTCGCTCAAGCCTTTACAAACCTTTTTTTATATGCTAAATTACTTATATGAAGCCAGATTAAATTTTGTCATTTGCTGATCAGCCTTTTTCTGCTGTCTCCATGAGCAGTATCACTTTACACGTGCAAACACATGTTCTCTCAGCAGCGTTTTTCTTTGTCCCCAGCCATCTCTTTTATTCCAATCTTGAACCTGTTTTATGCCAGTTTAATACATTTCCTCCCATCCTAGTACCACTTCCTCATTTCTTCTTTTTAATCTTCTCTTCACTGCCTATAAAAAAGGTTCCCCAAACCATCCCAAAACGCAGACAGGAATGTATGGTATTTAAGACTTTGTTAGTGATAAAGTTAAATGATTTTTTTAAATATAAAATTTGATATTATTTTATATTGATTTAAGAAGCAAAAATGGAAAATTAGATGGCTGAATTGCTGATTATTGAATTTTGAGTACTGATTCCTTTTTTTTTCTTTAATTATAATAAGGTACTATAAGCACTTGCTTCTGGTATTCTAGTAAATACTACCGGTATTCTAGCAAATACAACTATTGTTAGTTATATCCTTTATAAAGAAGACATAAAATCTAGTGACACTTTTTGCCATAAATTTGAAATATTTTTTTTAGTAGTAAAGAAGTTACTCTACAAAAGGAGGTTATAGTAGATATCACTGAATATTAACTAAAAGATTAAGAATATGTGTCAAAAAAGGATTTATTCATATTTGTGTACTTTAAAGAAAATGGACAAATTCTCAGTTTAAGGAGGAAAAGATGGAATGGGAAGGGAAAGAGAGGGGAAGACAGGGAATACTGGGAAAATAAATTTTGAGAGTGCAAACCTACCAAAGGAACAAAATCTTCCTTGTGTTTTGATTACTCATTATTCATAGACACTTGTTCTAAATTTTTTTTATATAGAATTCCTGCAGCATTAACTGGAAAAAGAGTTCAGAGTCAGAGGCAGTAGAATACAGAGCGCATCCAATAGCAGTGCACAGAGAAACAGCAAGCACGGGTGGATAGCAGACTCCAGGCATGAAACCCAGACCCTTGGATACTGGGGTTTTGTTTTGTTCTGTGTTTTTAACCTCTACTCTTTTATTTACTACATACTGTCCAGATAAGCACACCCACAACTTTTTAGCGAAGATGATATTGTACTAGGTATGTTATTTTACTGATTTTAACTTGCTTTTTAATTCAACAATATTTTGCTAACACTTTTTAAATAAACATGTCATCTCTATTCTTGTTGATGTCTGCATTGGTATTTCACTATATGGATGCACCATAATTTATTTAACCAGTTGCGTTCTTAGAGATTATACGCTGTTGCTAAGTAATGCTGAAATAAACTTCCCTATTTGTAACATTTTTCAGCTCTTTTCAAATTCTTTTTTTTCTCTTTCTTTTCCCCCTAACTTTATTGAGATATATTTGACATACAACACTGTGTAAGCTTAAGGTTTACGGTGTGTTGATTTTATGTATTTATATATTGCAAAATGATTACCACCATAATGTTAGCTAACACCTCTATCTCATCACATAATTACCATTTCCTTTTTGTGATGAGAACATTTTAGATTTTACTTTCTTAGCAACTTCCAAGTATATAATACAGTATTATTAACTATAATCCCTATACTATACTTAGATCCCCAGAATTTATTCATATAACTGGAAGTTTGCACTCTTTAACCAACATCTCCTCATTTCCCCCACACACTGGTAAGCACCTAATCTCCCAAATCTTTCTCCATCCATCGTTGATGGATCCTTAGGTTACTTAGCTTGTTTTCATACCTTGGCTATTATGAATAATGGTGCAATGAATATGGGCGTGCAGATATCTCTTCAAGATCCTGATTTCATTTCCTTCAGAAAAATACCCAGAAGTGGGATTGCTGGATCAGATGGGCTTTTAAAGTGCGTAACTATGGAAACGCCAGCTTTCCCTGGTGAAATTGAGTATAGTGCACAACAGCAATACCATGATAAGAAAGTCTCATGATAAGAAAACAAAATTCCGATTTAGCCCTATTGTACCATCTCAGGTTTCACGTTTGGTGGGAAAACAGCCTCACTATTAAGCCTATCACAAGCCAGTATCTGAGGCTTAGCTGTAGCTCAGTGACATGACAGAGCAGTGAGAGCACTTTCCACATCAGTTTTTACATTTAGGGAAGCACCAGACTCCATCAGGTGGGACAGAGCTTAGATCCAATAATTGCTTTTAACTGGGACCGGTTTTCTGAAGCTTCGGGCTGTGGCTAGTTTCTATAGAGGTTTTCACAAAGTCAACTCTTTTCTGAGAGGCCAACTAACAGGAAATCTATCTTAAATAAGTTAACCTTTCCCTCTCACTACTGTTAGTCATTAGGAAAACTACCCTTGTCTCGTTCATCTCACCCCACTGCAATCTACCCCATCCCTGCATTGACACTGTTCATTCAAAGGCAACAATAAGTACCCTTCAGACTGACAAACAGATGGTTTTAATTCATTAATATGCTTTATTGCCCTGATGTATATAAAATAGTTGACCTCTGCGTCTTTTTAAATTAATATAAACTTTTAAAATATTAAGAGTAAGAATGCATGCCGCTGGCATTCTCTCAATTCCCTCCCTCAAATAGAGATAATGAGGTTTACATTATAAATTTTCTTCAAATAATCACATCTTAAATTTTAAAAATCAAATTCTCCACTTGAAAAATCAAACATTCTCCAAAATGTTTTAAAAAGCATTTTATATTTATTGATTTATTTTCCCATCTTATTATGATTTTTATATAATTTTTTTCATTTTTTAGCTTAAATACATTGCACTTTTCAAAAATCAGTAGATGGACACCAAAGAGGCACTCAATAAAATATCAATCTTTATAAATTTTTTGAAAATTAATAATAACAAGATACTTCCTAGACATGATGTATTTAAAATTTTCTAAACTTAGAAACTTTGGAAGGAACCATAGAGGGAAATTTATATAGGTTAAATAGCTTCTGGATTTCAAAAAAGAGCTCTCAAATAAAGGGGGAAAAATACCCAAGAAAATATATGAAGAGTAAACACAATAAACAAGTGTTAATATTCTGAATTGAAATAGAGCCTTTACAAATTTACTTTTTAAAGAAACTGTGCTTCAAAATGGGCAAAAGGTATGAGAAGGAAATGAAAAAACAAAAAAAAAACAAAGAGGAAATGAAAGTACTTAAACTATGAGAATGATATTGTCTAACAGCTTAAAAATGTTTAAAAAAGTATTTCGTATTTATTTATTTATTTATTTATTTTTTTGTATTAGTTTCAGGTGCACAAGACAAAGCAAAACTTAGACGTTTATCATTTATATCCCTCACACTGTGTGAACCCCCCTCCCCCATCCACCATCCCCCCGTACGTTCCCAAAACCTCTCACCTTCCCCTTATCCCCACCCCCCCGCCCCTCTAGCAACCCTCTGTTTTTCCTCCATGTTTCCAAAACTGTCTCTGATTAGTTCATTCACTTATTCTTTTCTTTAGATTCCGCATATAAGTGAGATCATATGGTATTTGTCTTTCTCTTTCTGACTTATTTCACTTAACATAATGTTCTCTAGGTCCATCCATGTTGTTGCAAATGGTAAGATTTCTTTCTTTATGGCTGCGTAATACTCCATTGTATAAATGTACCACAGTTTCTTAATCCAGTCATCTACTGATGGGCATTTCGGTTGTTTCCAGGTCTTGGCTATTGTGTATAGTGCTGCAATAAACATAGGAGTGCATAAAGATTTTTGAATTGGAGTTTTGGATTTCTCCGGATAGATACCTAGGAGTGGGATTGCTGGATCATAAGGTAGTTCCATTTTCAGATTTTTGAGATACCTCCAAACTGTTTTCCATAGTGGCTGCACCAATCTGCATTCCCACCTCGTATTTATTTATTTTCCAATTTTACTTAATTATATAATTGTTTTTCCAAATTTTAAATTTATGCATTGATTTTTCATTCTGATAAATGTAAAATGAAAAATATAATTAGTTTTTAGAATCAATAAACATCAATATATTTTATAATTTATCTGAATTTGTTCATAATTCTACATCGAAATTCTTTTAGGCTACAGTTTGTCTTCCAAACGTTTACTATGACTGGCATATTCTATTAGTTCTTAATGTCTGAAATGACTTAATTTAATCATCAGTCTTTGTGAGTGTCTATTTATGTAAAGTGTTTGAGCAAGAATGATGCCCGTAGTCAGTTATTTCTGAGCCGTAACAGGATTTTAGGCGCAAGTGGTGGCTTTTGCTTAGTGAAAGCAAAGGTGAGATTTGAACAATGATTTTTTTTCTGGCTGCCCAGTGACCCTCTTTAATAAGGCAGGATTTTGAACACATGAGATAATTCATATAAAGGATCTGCCAGGCAGTATTTGCTTATTTTAGTTTTAATTAGTTAATAATAATAATAATAATTTTCTGGAAAGCTTTTAATTCAGGATGTCCACTGAGCATCCAATTTCAAAGTCTTTAACAACCATTAACAATAACAAAAGCAATAAAAACTAGGCTAGTGAGCCCAGCTGTTAATTAACAATATAATTTAAACTAAATTGAGTATCCATTTACTTCAGGAAATTAAAAAGGAATCGCAGTGCCCAACCTTGGGGTGGGGTGGGGGGGAGCATAGTTCTAAGTGTCTCCGAGCAACCATTTAGCTGGTTTTAGAAAAAAGTGTCAAAAGGATTCATTCATCAAGCCCCATCTACTGTGTGATTCACATTACACTTTTATATTTTCTAGGTGTCTCGAAGCCGCAGTCCTTCTCCAATAAGATGCGGGTTGCCAAGTAAGTGGGATGATTTAGATGAACAGTTTTCTGCTTTTTAATGCTCTTTTCACAGCAAAATGTTTGGCTTCCTAAGGAACATCTTTTACCTCCATCTTTCATTTCTAGGCAGATGGTACCTGAGCAGGTCCCATGAGTGACACAGGAGGAGCTTAGAACTGAGAGATTTTATTCATGTAAACTTAGATGAATTAACCTGCTTTCATGTAGGCCCTCCCCCAAGAAATTCTAAGAGTGACCATAATAATGAACTGTTGATTTTTCTCCCTAGCGTTTTAAAACCACGAGACATGTTCCTTTGCCACAGGACTTCTGCAACAGCCAAGCTCCCCAGAGCCTCCATCTGCCTTGCAGTGTCTGCCTCAGACCTCACTTGAGATTATGTGAAAAGGCAATTCTGAGTATCACTCCACAGAGTTAAATGTTTTGGCTTAGTGCATTTGTAATTTCAGATACATTGCATTTTATTTCATTTTATAGATACAAATTCCATTAATTTGATAAAAACTCCTGCCCAGGTGTTTAGGATCATATTCATTTGAAGCAGAGTCCATTACGTGGGTTCAGGATTTTCATCCTGAAGTACTGGGCCCTTTTCTAGGAACTATATGAACAAAAAAGGAAAACCTTTACCATATTTAGTCCAAAAGACAAGAGGAGTCATTTTAGTTTACAAATTGATCATAAGTATTATAGTTGCTGGTATTAGCTTTAACTTGAAAACAATATTGCTGTTTTCATTTTCCTTTAAGGTTTGGGAAGACAGCCTAATCTCAGGTTGGGAACTCTTAGCAGTGGCACTGACTTCAGGCTAAATGTAGATGGTGATGATTTAAGAGACTGTATAGTTCCTATGTTTGCTTTTCTTTCTCTATTTTGAGTCCCCAGTTTGATTTAACTGAGTGCTGTATGTCAAAGCTACTTGAAAGAATTTTCTTGCTTCATAAATGAAGAGCTGTGATTTGGAAAAAAAGACAGCTTTGAGATAAATGATAATTACCTAGTGTTTCTCTCCTGGAAATGTTTTATACAGTTTTAATGTACGTGTTAAATATAAAAGCTACACTGGACATGCTCTTTACCTATTCCACCTCGTTGTTTACAAATTCAGACCTCCTAAGAGCTCCACCTGACTGAAAAATACCTGAACTCATGGCCTAAAACTGGGGACACTATTTATTGATTTTAAATTGAGCATATATCCCCTGATTTCTTCACTGTGAAGTACTGTTGAAAGTTCAAAATAATAATGGAATGTGGCTTTCGCAAGACAGGTAATGTTCTTTGTGCTTTTCTTTTCTTTCACTTCAAAGCCAACCTTAAACAAAGCCTTACAAATGACTTTTGCTATGTGCCTTTTAGAGAGAAACTCTGAATTAGCCACAGCTCATTTTGCATCAGCTCAGTGCCAAAACCAGCACCTGAAGCTTTTCAGGTGAAAAAAAACCCTAACTTCTCTAAAGCATCTTGTCCCTTGTGGTGGGAGCTAGAGATGAGGGAGAGACCATCTGAGTCCCTGCCCCTTGGGCCTAATGGTTACCAACTCATTCTGAAGAGTGAGATTATTTTTTTCTCTCCTGTATATTTATGTCATCATCACATTGAGGCAATGCTCTAGGGAGAACTTGGTCCCCAGGTAGTTCCAGTTCCTATTTGGTCATCACCTTGATTTGTAATCTTGAGTGAGTTACTTCACCTCTCTGAGCTTAAGTTCCATGGCAGAGTGAGAAGGTTGGATGAGATTAGTAGTTCTCTTAACCCTCCCAGACTCAATGTTCCCTTTTATAACAAATGTTTTCTTCTGTCTATTCTGAAATGAAATTCAAAGTTAATATGGTCTATGCTGCATATATACTTAAAAACGATGGATGTAGTACTATAATATAGAGCAGAAAAAAAGAAAGCAGTTTTTAATAAAATAAGATGTATTTCAGTTAAAAAGCTTGGGTATAACCATCCTAGAAATGAAATTAAGTCATCAGATGCTTGCACCTGTATGTAGAATCCTAATGCAGATCAATGTGTGTTGTATTGGCAACGTCAGTATTTTTATTGGATCTGCTTTTTCTGAAATGGTGGGCAACTCTGGGTAAAATTGTGAACAAAAATCTTATAGTTGTGCCTTAACCTAAATAGTAAGTGCATTCCTGGAAAAGTTGGTATATATTAAAACCATGCAATAATTACTTTGTGTTATATGTTGAAAGGTCTTTTCTAAAATCTCGGTAACGGGAATGCCTACCTATCAGAAGTGTTTCAGGAGTTGAATGTGGAAATGCGTGCCCTTGTTTGGGAACAGGTCACCCGTATTCATTTATTTGCTGTGTACCCTGGCTGGCCATTTGCCATTTCTTAAGTCTCTGATTTGAGCTATAATCCCACAGGGAATGGTAAATAGTCTAGAATAACTTTTGGAAAGGATCCACGAAACCCAAGGAGGTTGACCTATACTCATTTAATCTAGGGATGCAATTTAACCTTAGTGGCTTTGAAAAATGAAAAGCTCTTACTTCATCATCTGGGTAAATGTTAGGTCCTGTATTTATTATTGGTTTAATGTCTAATAATAAAATCAAGAAAAAGAGTGCTTCTATACCTGTAGGTAGGTTCTTTGTAACAAAGTGCTTTCCTTCTAGATTTCCAAGTTCGAAGTCCTTCAGCCAACTCCACTCTGTGAGGCCTGAACTGCGGCCAGGAATTCATTCAGTAAACACCACTGACTGCTTGCTCTGGGGTTGACCCTGTGATTGCTGAATTCCGTGCTGTCTCTTAATTGCCAGTTTTAGTTTGTTTTGTTCGCAGTTCATTGTCATATTCAAGACACTCTGAGTACTTTACCATTTCAATGGAGGTGTCACTTAATTATTTCAGTCCCTCCCACAACAAATCCAGGTGCCTTCAGTGTTATAGGTAAGGAAACCACGCAGTCTTCTTTCAATGCCTTACGTTTCAGAATAATGTTCTATCCTGTTTTCTTTTGTTCATCTATGGACTGTAGCATCAATACTTTCATTCATTAATTCATTCGTTCATTCATTCGTTCATTCATTCATGAATACTTGTTCA
This sequence comes from Rhinolophus sinicus, assembly GCF_057876585.1. Lineage (NCBI taxonomy): Eukaryota > Metazoa > Chordata > Mammalia > Chiroptera > Rhinolophidae > Rhinolophus > Rhinolophus sinicus. The sequence continues at coordinate 142,574,500 of NC_142501.1, forward strand.
GTGAGTACCTCCTGTGTGCCAGATACAGTACATACTCTAGGAACATGATGGTGGACAGGCTTCCGGCTCTTATGGAGCTTGCTGTCACGTCCAGTTGCATGCCTTGGTGATTTATCTGTCATAGAGAACAGATATGATGGAAGAAAAACAAAATGGAGTCACACAGCACATTTAAAAGGGAGAATGTCACATATCAATTGAAGAATTTAAGTACATTAACAGGGAGGCAAATACCCATATATAAGAAAGTTATGCAAGGCAATAAGGGAAGTGGGTGAACCACACAGAGAATGTAACTCAGTGTAATTCAGTTACGTCATCCATGGGGTAATTACTCAGTCTTTTAATAAATATCTACTAAACCCACGATCCTAGCATTAATGATAAAGTGAGTGTGGGAGGAGGAGCTCCTAAGATCAATTGCAACGCTTTCCATTACCACCGCTGTGTGCTCCACCTGGTCTATTATTCCTAGTAACAGGGCAATTTGCAGACCATGCTAATTCACTTTTAGGCACCCCATAAATCCTTCATGTGGCGGATCGCTGCCAATAGCATTCTATAAAGTTTGGGTTGAGTGGAAGATTTCTCAGTATGACTTTGAATAATATACATATCTATAATTAAGGGTAAAGCTTTTAAGAAACTAGTATTACAAACTGCGTTAGGTTGTTGAAGTGTGAGCCCAGGAACCACATGGGTGACATTCAGTATATGCCACTTAAATACCAAAGCAGTGAAGTTTGTTGGCCTTCATACAGTGAGTCAACCGGGCCTTGAAAATGAAGCAGAAACTACTTTTTTAAAAATTTTAAAATAGAATGTGATGGGACAATTTCACACTTAAAAAATTGCCCACTGGGTGCCAGTTCAAACATCGTACTTTCCATAGTAATACTGGCAGTTGTATATCAAAACTGGATAGCTAACTCTATTTTCTACTGGTTAAGCAACAAAAAAATATGATAAAGAGGAATGTTATAGCTTTATTTTCATATAGGTTAAGCCATAATTTTAGTGATACAACCAAAATAATGTATTGAAATGTGATGTGAAATGTGTTTTAGAAAAGATCTTTTAGTCATTGAACAATAGTCAGATCTTGAGAGCCCGTTGATGAATCAGACCCTTTAGCAGTTGATTTCTGGTGTTGGGAGGCTGGAGATGGGACATTACATTTTCTTCCTACTCCTCCTGTCTTCTGAGACTAGGTAACAAATTTCAGATCCATGTTCTTCAGAATAACAGATTTCAGGATTTGGCCCAGTTCTGTGAGTCACACATTAATGTGAGAATGGAAGAAGTTATTTGTTCACTCATCACTCATTCACTTAAGAAGCATTTTCTGATGCTTGTTAAATGTTCCAGGCACTGTGTTAGGCCCTGTGGATACAATGGTGAACAAGACTTTCCATTGTGTAGAGAATGCGCTCAGCACTCCAGAGCAGTGTGTGCCTGTGGCATGGATCTGTGATGTCTCTGAAAGATGGAGCATCGACTGGTGACAACTTCTTGTTTGGGAGATAATCTTCAGTCCATTATGTTGATAGTGGGCTGAATCAGTCAGTCTTCCATGGCACTGTCAGCTGGAAGCCCAGACTTAGCACCAAGTGATAACTCATTCAGGGAGACTTCCCAGCATAATATAACATATGGAGAAAATGATTCGAGAAAACACAACTTAAATAATGGGCTAGAAATGGCAAGAAGGGTCATAAAGGGCTTTGTACTTATCCTTGGAAGGAGGCATTAATTAGAACAAGAGAAGACACTTCATCAGGGTTGGAGAATCTACTTTCCACACAGGTAATTTTAGGAGCCCTCCCAGGAAGGCCTTGCCACTCACTCATGCTTTCTTAGAAAATCCTTGACATTTCATTTTCAAAGGTTACTCAAACTTAAGACTTTGAAGATGGTTAGCGTGCAAAAAACTTGGAGTAATAATCCATAGTATGAATGAGGCTTTGGATTCTCTCCTGAAAGTCATATGGACGGAGAGTTAGGTCCCTTAGTATGTGATTAGGGTTGGCAGGGTATGTAATGGAAAGGTTTTTCTCTTTGAATGGGATGGTCGAGAGCATGAAACCCAGGTTTCATCTATTCTGTTGTGTCTGGCATGAGCACAGACTTACTGGCCAGTGAGAGTTCTGTCTTTCCAAAAGGCAGCTTATTTGAGAAGTGGTTGCCATAGATTGGGTATTTGTGTCCCTCACAAATTCATATGGTGAAACCTAACCCCCAGTGTGATGGTATTAGGAGGTGGGGCCTTCAGGAGGTGCTTAGCTCCTAAGGGTGGACCACTTAGGAATGGGATTAGTGCCCTTATAAAAGAGACCCCAGAGAGCTCCCTGGCCCCTTCTGCCATGTGAGGACACAGCAAGAAGATGGCAGTCTGTGAACCAGGAAGCAGCCTCTCACCAAACACTGCATCTACTCGTGCCTTGGTCTTGAACTTTCCAGCTCCAGAACTGTAAGAAATAAATGTTTCTTGTTTAAGCAACCCACTCGATGGCATTTTTGTAACAGCAGCCTGAATAGACTAAGACAATGGTTATCTTTGATCCAAGACCCATTTGTATCCGTACTATATCCTGTTGCTTGTTGACACCTCTTTGCTGCATGTCACTGGCCTTGATGTGATGTGACTGACTTCTGGTTTTTCTTGGTTTGATTTGAAATTGCCTAACTAAAACTGAAAAGAGGGAGAGGAATAAAAGAAAAAGTTTCATGTTTTCTTTGATTGGAAAATAAATTTCCTCTGGGTGTTATAAAAGTGGTGGCATAATTTAATTCATATATTTTATATTGATAATTTGATGGAAAGCTTAAGATGACCTTCAGTTTCCCAGAATATCTGCTGTAGAACACTAATAACTAGTACATAATCCAAAATTTACTATGTGGCTGTCGTGCGAGGCGGCCTGTGAGGCCTCTGGTCCCACTCCCCACACAAGAACGCAGGACATGGTGAGGCCAAAAAAAGGAACACACACGGAGCCATAGATAGGGGAGTCATACCACTGTATTCTCTTTGGCAGCAGGCCAGGACACACACAGTAGTAGCCACACGATCCACAGTCCACCATTCACCTCTCTGCCTGCCAACCAACCAACCAATCAATGCAGCCCCGCAGTTACATCAGTAGCCAATTGGCCAACTGGTTACAGCCGATGGCCGACCAGTCACAGTTGATGGTCATTCACTACCTGAGCCAGCACTACCCCACGCGAGGCCGAGAACCTGGAAACTGCTCTCTGGGACTCTGTCCCCACAGTGGCACTTTACATTATTGAACTCATTTTACAGATGGAGAAGCTAAGGCTCAAGGTCATTATTAATCACTAACTCACCCCAGGTCACGCAGCTAAATGTTGGAGCAAAATTTCAAATCTCGGTGTTATACAGGGTCTCTGGTCCCGCTTCCCGCACAAGAACGCAGGATATGGTGAGGCCAAAAAGGAACACCAATGGAGCCATAGATAGGGGAGACATACCACCATATTCTTACTGGCAGCTGGGTTGGAAACTCAGGATACAGGAGCCACAAGATCTGCAATCTGCCATCCGCTTCTCTGCCAACCAACCAACCCCTTGCTAACTACAATCCCTGCTTGCTAGCTCAGCCGCCGCAGTTGTATCAGTGGCCAATGGCTAACTGGTTACAGCTGATGGCCAACTAGTTACAGCTGACGGCCATCTATCACCTTTCCACGTGAGGCCAAGAGCCTGGAAACTGCTCTTTGGGACTCTGTCCTCACACCAGGTATTCGTATGTTGAGCTTACCCTCTTTTCACTGATTCTGAGGGATTTTACCAAGAAGTGGAGTGAAGAAAATGTACCCTGTAGCTGTATAGGTTTGTAAAACAATGGATTAAAAAGCGAGTTGAACAAATCTCTGCAGGATCTGCCGAGCCCTTCATCTTCTACTGCTGATGGCACCTTCAAGGAGGATATCATTGGCAGCACTCTCCAAATTTATTTCGCCATGGAACACTTTTTTTTTTTTCATGGAGCTATTGTAGAGGTACTCTTCTAGAAGACGCACTTCAGCAAATGCTTCCTTAGGACCTATTTAGTTTTTTGGAATTACAGACGCTGTTGAATTGGAAGTTAGGTTTTATCAACTTTTACAACAATGGAAGAACCCTGACTTTATCACCTGATAAGACTTTCATCCAATTAATTAGTTAATAAATAAAAAGCCCCAAATGGAAATCTTTTATTTATCCCTATTCTTTTTTTAAAAAATTTTATTGGGGAATATTGGGGAACAGTGCGTTTCTCCAGGGAACATGAGCTCCAAGTTGTTGTCCTTTAATTTAGTTGTGGAGGACGCAGCTCAGCTTCAAGTCCGGTCACCATTTTCAATCTGTAGTTGCAGGACGCAGAGCCCACCATCTCATGCCCGGAATTGAACTGGCAACCCTGTTGTTCAGCGCTCGTGCTCTAACAAACTCAGCTATCTGACTGCCCCACCCTGTTCTTTATACTTCTGCTTATTTTTGCTTTTGTCTTATTTTCTTCACCTTTCTGTCAATTGTATTATAAAATAAAATTCCCTTAAGCCCAGTATTTATGTCAGTGTCGTTTTTCTGGCATTCGTATTTTTCCTTAAATCCCTTACCATGTTACATTTTTGCATCTTCACTGCTATTTTCTTTCTTTTTCAGGGTTTCTGTTTTCCTAGTTAATCTCCCTAATGCACATCAATTTACACTTAAAAATAGGCACCTAAATAATGTAGTTATAATCAATGAAAGAGACAAATGGATATCATTTAAAACTAGAACACACTGAATAGCATTCCATATAAAGATGCATTTATATCCTGATTCATATAATGCATTAATTTTATGAAAAATTCAAATAATTATTTTTAAATTTTTGAATATTTGGCTTATTAAAAATGACAATTCTTAAATTGTACTTAAACTTCCAATAAGTCTGAGCTATGCTTTTATTTACATCTTACATCACTTCAATATACATGTTGACAAGTATTTCCTAAATTTGGTGATGAAAATCACTTGGCATGCTTACCAGAAATAGATTCTTGAACTCCTCTCCAAGTATACCGAATCAGAATCTCCAAGGACATCTGTTAACATCACTAGACAAGTTGTAAAACACTGGTCTGGATTTGGCTTTAAGGTCCCACAAGCCAAATATCGGATACATAATTTATTGTATATGTGATGCTGCCCTTAACTTTCTAAATGGAAAATACTGTATTAATTTAAAAGCCTTCGAGAATATTAAATTATTTGCTATACTCCAGTAACAAATTACTGAAATTTAGTAAATGTATTCTTTATCTGCATATATACATATAAAAATATGACCAATTATGGACTATACAATTAGATTTTCAAGAAAACTAGAGGATGAAAAAATAATAATTTATTTTTCTTCCCTACATTTAAAATGTTTCTCTTGTGTTTCATATTTGGACAGCTTCTTTGTTGAATCTGTATTTCTGTCAGAATATGTATTTCTTATTAAACTCATAAGTCATTCACTTCCTTCCTGTAGATGTGTGCTCACTGTGTGCACTAAGAGTTAGAGTCATGGTTAGAATAATGAATAATGCGTCCCCATTGGCCAAGTTTGCCGCGTCATGGTTGTCTGCAAAATGGAGCTAGTCACCTGGATGATTCAGAGTCAGGAACATCTTTATGAATATTCATGAGTCTCTAGAGAAAAATCTAAAATAGAGTGAAACTGACATCCAAATATGAAACCTCACAGGTGGCCTAACCTCATCTGGAATTTTCCCAAACATTGAACAGAGGAGAGAAATTTGTTTTTTTTGTTTACTTTGCAAGGTACCAAATGTCCCAAAGACTTGAAATGAACCTCTTTCAACTTCCATTCATGAAAACTGAAGCACTATTTCTTTTCTTTTTTAGAGCCCAACAAAATCTTTCATTCCACAAACTCTTTCATCATGATAGTGTCTAAGTTGAAAAGCACGTTCTGAAAAGCTCCTGGAAGGAAATATTGATACAGAAAGCTAAGTGCAACCCCAATTTGCCAGTATTTGAAACACATAGGCTAATAGTTCTAATAGAGATGCTTTGGTGGCAATGATGATAGACTTTCTTCTTAATGTTTTCCTTGTCTGAATTCAGCTTTTTTTAATTGAATAGCCAAAGATGGTAATGTAAGACAAAACAACATTGATTATTAGAAACAAAAGTTGTAAAATTTCTTGGGATGACCTCTCCCTTCCTAACCAAGTGAATCCACAATTAGAGGAAATTCTAGGGTCATAAGTCAGTGCCAATCTTTGGTGCTGTTTGGGAGCTCCAGTTCATTTAGGCCTGGACTTTTCCTGGGAAATGTATAGACATAGCCACATGATGGCAATGTTGCCTAAGAAATGAGAGGATACTAGTAGTAAGACTCTACTGGGAAATAAACAGTAATTCCTCAGATAAAATCTGTAATTTATTTTAACTGCTTTCCATAAATTTGGGGAATAACTTAAATTGCTGGAGGATGGCCAGGCATAAAATACAGAGTATGGTAGAAAAGGTGAAGTGTCAAATAACTACATTATTATACCTAATAAAGGATTTATGCATTTTATCCCCAAGGCTTCGAAAGCAATTCCTCTGCTAGAACAATTTTTTCGTGTGTATATGTTAATTTAAAAATCCCTTTATGCAACCTAACACCATCATCTTGTTAACTTAGAGTTCTTATTGAGATACAATTCAGTTTGTTAGTAAATGTTTTGAACACAGCTCTTTGCTCTTAAACATGGAAGAGGAAAAACTGATAGTTTAATGATCCTCTAAGATTTCCAAGATTTTTCAAATCGTTAGCATTTCACATGGCTCAAACTTTCTAGGTCCTGGGCAGGGAAATCAGTTTCGGAAACCCTTAGGGTTATTTCAAGCGAATATTCAGTTTTCACCTGGAAGAGAGAACAATATTGCTAAGAAACTCTCTAAGAAATTACAAGGACTCACCAGAATAATATTGCTAGAATGTTTGAAAAAGCCACAATTCTGCATGAAAGTAAGAAAAAACTTATAGCATTAATAAAAACGATTTTATCCCTTAAAAAAAAAATACAGAAGCAGAAATGTTTCCTGTCCAAAATGTAGATTTCCATTTTGGCTTCTCTAGGCCTGCTTTTTTTATTTTATTTTATTTTTTAACAAGATTATTTTTCAGAGAATGTTGATCTTAAAATTTATGTGTTTACAGTCAGTGAATTGATCAGTTAAATATGCCTCCTATCAATGACCACATGCCTAAGTTTAAATACTAGTCTCCAAGCAAAATGTATAAAGAACTTTCTATTCTCTCCTCCCTCGCCGAGGCTTCACCTCCAGCTCTTTAGGTTCTGCGCCATCTTGGGTCAGACTTTTGGAAAAGGAGCTCAATCCCCAACTTTTCTGGCACCCTCAGAGATATAACAGTTCTAGGGTATTGTCGCCGATGGCTGAAGGCAAGAAAACTTCTTTGGTGTGGGTTTTTTGGTCAATAATAAGGGAGCTGTTAACTGATATCATAAGCTCAGCAAGCCTAGAGCTGTAATAATGCTGTGAGCCTCTACCTTATTGCATTTAATTTTAACAACTAGCCATTGTGCACTGTATCAGCAATACAGAAGTCATTCTGCATAAGGTCTTTCTTAGCCAAAATAGTGTAATAAGAACTTTGCCCCAGAGCCAATCGAGGAAACAGAAAAGTTTCAAATGTTAACAATTTAAGGATGGGGGTGAGGATGAAAAGAGAGGTTGAAGGGGGCTGTTGTCAAAGAGATCTCTTTGCTAGTTTTGCTTCTGGAGATCTGTCTCACTATCAAGGTAAGGAGAGGTAAAAACAGGACGTCAACTTTCAATTGTGAAGATTTTGTTTTTCAGAACCCCAGGGAGTGCCTCTTATTTGGATCACTGGTACTCAAAGTGCCAGTCTACCAGGAACTTGGAACAGAAAGGAAATGAATGCCTGGTTGTCTTCATCTAGCAAGTCTTATTATGAAAAAGAAAAAAAGACTAAAAAATAAAAAAAAGCTGCACCAAGCAGCATGCTGAGTGACACAGCTGATTTAAATTCTGATGCAAGCTTCTTATTTAATGGTGGACCTATAACCATTTTGGCTATTCCCCCGATGAGAGAAAATAAATCATATTCTTCAAATAAGACTTCTGCCTTTCTTCTGAGATTCTTCAGGACGAGAAGTATGGACAAGAATCTTGACTAGAGTGAAACAATACAGTTGCATTGGGTACAGAACAGCAATAAAATAATATTTTAATGTAATATATATTTTTTTAAAAATCAAAGTTAATGAAAAAGTCCATCATGAACAAAGTGTCAGCATTTTAAATAAAAACAGGTGATATTGGTACACTCTGCTGGGTTCTGAATGCATGCTCTGAATTGTCTGCAAATTAGCTCAATATGGCTAGTATCATTGGGCTCTCATGAGAGAGTCAACCTGTGATCTGTATCCTTTGAGTAAAACAGATTGGAAACAAAACAAATCCCAAGGTAGCATGTTTCTGGTCTCAGTGAAATTGCATTTATCAGCAACGTATCTCTGAAGCTACAAAAATGAAAAGTGTAGAACTAAGAAATAATGAGAACTTGCCCAATTTCAAATTTCTGTTCATGTGAACTGTGTTACATGGATCTGATCAATACACTTCCTTTTCATACCTAGTCATGTTTCAGGCCAATACAGGTTGGAATTGCCAGCACCTTAGTCCTGGTGGACTTAAAAGGCATTTCTAATCAAGGCTACAGTGAATAAATGTGTAAAGAGATTCAACAACACATGAACTCTTTATTTCAGCAAAATATAGTCTCTGATATTCACACTGACAGAGAACATCTTGTGTCAGTAAGATAGACATTTTCTTGGGAAAAGCCTAAGATAATGGGGGTTTGTTAATTACTGGTTGCAATTCCATTGTGCATTCTTTGATGGAGCTTTCCGAAAAATGTGTCTTGTTTGGCTTTAGCCCCTGTATACGGGAGAGTTGCCTTAGGAAGAGTTAACCTAGTAATTGCAGGATGGGGCAGTGTATAGTAGCACTTTGATTTTGGAGAAGGAGAATTTTATAGAGCAACTTCAGAAAGACATGCTATTTTCAGTCAATCCCGATGTCCCACTAAGCCTCCTCTCTTGGAACACCCCTTTTCTAAGAGCAGTAAATGCACTTAAATGAAGTTTTTAATTTCTAAATATTCTTGTGATAATAGAATTTTGAAAATAAAATAAAGCTCACTTTTCCCTCTTCCCACGAACCTGCAGATCTGTGTGTGCTTGTAACCCAGAGGCCCCGGAGTGATGCTGTGTTTTGATTTTTAAGATTGGAAAAAAAGGCCCAGTACCAGTCCTAGGCTGTCACCAATCAAGACTTAAAATGAACAAGGGTATCAGCCTAGACTAAGGTCACCCCTTAGTCTAGTGTCTATTATTTTTTTAAAGTACTATAAAGTACTATTTTTTTCTTTAGGAAAAATCAGAATTTGGTTGGGCTACCTTAAGCTTTTAGTTTAGATTGTAAAAACCAAAAAGCATTAAAATGGATGTGAGGGTGATACACTATAATTTCTTAAGGCTGGAGGTCTCTGAAGGCAAAATAACAAGCACAAGGGCAAAACGTGAAGCCAATCTGTCGACGGAGGCCTTTGGACAAAGTGGTCATCCTGCACGGTCCCCACAGCTTCCCAGGGATCAGGGGCTTGCTTGCTATTACCAGAAACCCTGCCTGGAAAAGAGGTCCTTGGTGTCTTGAGAATTCCCTTTGTTCCCGCTCCTGACCGCCCACGCGCAGTGATAATCCTGCGTGACACCGGAGACCCTCTGCATAGTACGTCTCACCGAGTGCTCATTTCAGTGCCTGCCCCAACCCCACCACATTGTCCGAGGAGGGAATTCTAGCCACAGAGGCAGCTTTGTGCAGTGTTTCGGAGCCACGAGGGAGCCACACCAAAGAATGTGGAAACAGGAAATCGTGTGATGCTATCTCCCTAAATAGAATCCTTTTCCCAGTTTCATTGAGAGAAGAGAGCTGGGTTATCTACTTCATCATTTCTCCTCTGGCTAAACTTGGAGAGCAGCAGCAGGCTGACGTTCTGTGCAAAACGCAGGGCTAGAGTTATGGGGGGAGGCTGGGCGGGACAGCTGATAGGAGGACCCTGCTTCTCCACCCGGCAGGACACGGTGTTAGTCAAGGAAACCCCACTGCAGAGCGCACAGGTTCTAGGTCAAACCTGGTTCTCCTACGGGCTGTGGTGGAAACACAGCGCTGCTGTTTTGTTTGTTTGTTTTTTAGAATTAATATTTTTGAAACAGTAGATAAGCATTATGCCTAAAGTACTGAATAGCACATTGTTTTAACAGCAAAGAAAGCAGACATCTTAAAAGACAGGAGCACCCTGCTGCAATGCTGTGGGGACAGAGCCCTAGAGAGCAGCTTCCAGGCTCTCAGCCTTGTGTGGAAAGGTGCTGGCTCGGTCATTAGATGGCCATCAGCTTTAATCAGATGGCCATCCACTGTGGCTGGGTGGCCATCAGCTGTAAGCAGTTAGCCATTGGCTACTAATATAACTGCCATGGCTGAGCTAGAAAGCGTGGATTGCAGTTAGCAAGGGATTGGTTGGTTGGTTGGCTGGCAGAGAAGCTGACCGTGGATTGCGGATCGTGTGGCTCCTGCTTCCTGTGTCTCCAACCCAGCCGCCAGCGAGACTATAGTAGTATGTCTCCCCTATCTATGGTTCTGTTGGTGTTCCGTTTTGGCCTCACCATATCCTGTGTTCTTGTGCAGGGATTGGGAGCTGAGTCCCTGCACGACAAATGCTATTGTTCTATTTTGAAATAGTCTACACTATTGTAATAAAAAAGCAAAACATTTATGAAGCCAGGCAGCTTTACCTCTAAGCTTTTTTCCCTACAGCACAAAGAACTCCTGAGCACTTAAGACAAAACCCATGCACCTTCTGTGATGGGACCTCAGTGCAGAGACTCTCCCCGTGATATGTCTGTGTCATGCCAGGTGTCATGCGGGGTCTCTGGTCCCGCTCCCCACTTAAGAACGCCGGACATGATGAGGCCAAAAGGAACACCCATGGAGCCATAGATAGGGGAGTCATACCACTATAGTCTTGCTGGTGGCCGGGTTGGAGACACAGGAAGCAGGAGCCACACGGTCTACAACCTACTGTCCTCTTTTCTTTGCAGTCCGTAATCCACACTCCACCACGCCACATACACCATCTTCTTGCTAGCCCCCATTTGCTGCTAGTGTAGTCACAGCAGTTATATCAGGGGCCAATGGCTGACCGGTAACAGCCAATGGCCAACTAGTCACAGCTGATGACCATCTACTACCTGAGCCAGCACCTTTCTATGTGAGGCCAAGAGCCTGGAAACTGCTCTGTGGGGCTCTGTCCCCACAGTCTGTCAGAATAACCAGGGTAATTTCTGCTCTGGTCTAGCCTAGAGCTTTGACGACAGGAAGAGAGGCTTCCTTTCTCCTCCTTGTATGGCTCGTTCCTGCAGCAAATGGAAGTGTTTCCTAGGAGAAGTATTTTGTCTCACCCTAACAAAATTCAAAAGCTAAAGGCATTATCTCTTCCTCTCTGTGGATGCAAGAGCTTAGGAAAATTCAAATGGTCTCAGCTCCACCCCTCTTTTTCTATGAAAATATATAACAGCCGAGAGTCTCCACACTCACCGTGTTGAGGGACTTTGGAGGACATTTGTCTCAATGATGTGTTATTTTAATACTTAGTTCACTAAATCCCTCGCCTGGCTGCACTCACTTTTAATAATTAAAATCTCAATTAACTCAAATACATAAACACAGGAAATGTGCAAGCTCAAGTTTCATTTGGAGACCAACTTCAATGAGTGGCAGACAGTTTATTGGTTCTTACTTTCTTTAGCGTGAGCTTGCAGGGGCTTATTACCCTCCGCGCCTCTGACTGCCATATGCTTTCCTCACAGCAACTTTAATCAAGACCAGACTTAGCTTGATGTGAAATAAGATCTGAAGGCCCTGAGAAGTCATCCTCATGAAACTTGAGCAGCTGGAGCCCACAGACTGAGAGAGTCTGATTTAGAAACATCATTTCAGTGCTAGATTCCCAGTCCTTCTTAAAGGGAACACAGCTCGGTTCTTTGGACCCTGGAAAAGTTGTGTGGGACGTTGGGGCTTCCAGTGAACCTGAACCTGGCTGTATAACTAGTGTAGGAAGTGAGAAATACATTTTGGATCATCATAGAGTTGGGTCTGCAGTCCATGGGGTTCAGTGGGTTTATGTACGGTGTTCAGTAAATTAGCAAGGAAGAGCAATGAATATTGTTATAAGTCCTGTATGTGAGTTTTTCCAAGACTTGATTTTAATTAAATCAGATCAATAGAGCTATAGTGAGAGGCCTTGTGGGAGTTGGGAAAGCTGTAAGTTAATTATCGTTGGGATAAAATGAAATGAGAAATGGGGTCTGGAGCTTGGACAGGGTTTTGTGGATGCTTGGGGAGAACAGAACACTGAGACAGAGGGCAGCTGGGTTGTTTCTCTCCAGGCCTTGGTGTGTGGGGCCTTCTCTGTCCAAGGACTTACTCTTTGGTCGGCGTGAAAAACCTCAATATATCTATACAGCAGTGTCCACGATGTGTCCATTGCCCTGGCAAAGCTGTTTTCCAGTCTTTGGTGGCAAAGCTGGAGCCTTTCACATTCATTTACTCAGTTCGGAGAACTAACTGGAGAAACGGGATCCTTTGCCCCAGTTCTGCCACTTCCTAGTTCATGACTTGCATCCTTTATCGTTCGTGATTTGTGCACTGGAGGTAGCAATGTCTCCAGACCTGCCTCAAGTGAAGCTCGCATGGGACAGCAGTTATGGAAGAAAGCTGAACATTTCGACCTTTACATTATTAAAGAGTTTAGCAGTTCTGGTGAGGTCACAGGTGGCCTCTCCCTAATCTGATATGCTAAGAAAGCTTCTTTTTTATACATGACTGGTAAGCTCTGCCTCAAGAACTCCTCTCACCCTCAATTTCTTTGGGAAGTGGGAAGGGGGAGTGGGAACTGATTTAGCCAATCCAATTTAAAACTGGGTATGATCTCATGATTTGAAGTTATTAATGTTTAATCCGGTGTCTCAGGCAATAATTTCTTAGTGCTTTTCAGATTTCTTTCCTCTTTCCCCTACTGGTTTCCAAGTTGGTGTCCAAGTGTGCGGGGGATGGGTTTCCACAACCTCACGTTCTTGTAGGAAGGGGGTCTTGTGACCTTGTGTTGGACTTTTGGTATGCAGAACTTGTGTCCCTGATGTGTGGCTGGCCTGGTCCTGTCCTTGAATGTTCTGCTGGCATCTCTGAAGATTGGGTTCCACACATGTGGTCTAGTCTTTCTTAGACAGGTCAAGGTCTGGAGGTCCTTCCCTGCCTATCCCCCGTCCTTTTTTGGGAGTCTCTGTCATGGGTCCATCCAGTTCCTTGTCCAGGCTGTCTAGCCTGCAGTAGGGGCTATGGGTATACTTGTTTCTCCCAAGAAGGTGGGCACCGTGCAGGCCAGCTGGTTTCAACAAAGCATTCATGAAACACAGGAAAAGGCGGCACTCAGGAGGGCAAACTGAATGCTCTCCTCTTGAACATTCCACCCGTTGTCTTCCGTCTTCCGGGCACCACAGGTACAGGGTTACCTTGCACAGCGGGCTTCAGTCCCAAGCAGCCCACAAGGCAAGAATTCTTCCTAACGTGGCCCTTATACCTTCTAGCCAATTAGCAGTAGGGAGATGGGATACATTTCTGATCTTCTGTCTCCCCCAACCTTGTCTCCTCTGCCTCCCCTCACAATCCGTCCAGACCGATGGAGCAGTCTTTTCTTCTACTTGCCCTTTCTGTCTACTTGGGCTTTCTCGTGTCAAAGTCCTTGTGTGGGTTTCTCCTGCAGTCTCCTCCTCTCTGCTTCTCTAAGGTATTCTTTTACCAAATTATTCTCTTTTTTCTTCTGGATTAGCTAAGAAATAAATATAATATAATAGACATTAAGCTTTTTATGGAAGGATACACAAGAAATGTCTAAGAACAGTTATCTCTGAGGAGAGCAACAGGAGAATTTTTATTTTTATTTTATGCACTCTGGGCTGTTTGAATTTCCAAATCATATGAAATATTATTTTTACTCTTTCTGCAATCTCAATTGGGATAGAATAAAAAAAATTTTTGAGATAATTTTAAAGTGCAGTATTTGTACTAGCAAATTTAACTTTGGTAGAAATACTGTACACAAAAGAAATTTCACAGTGGTATAAACTATATACTGGTAAAATTTGATAGGGACTAATTTGTGGGAATGAATAAAATCTCCATTTTAAATTTTAAATAAAAAGCAATTAATACTAATTAAATAGTTTCAGTAAAATGAAAAATGAGGGGGAAAATAGAAGCTTTGACCTGTACCAAATAGAAAATTAATCAAAGAATTAAAATGAGGTGGTTAGATTCAAGGTTGCCTTCCATATCCACCTTCCCAAGTTCTCAGTGGAACCCTGGGCAAGGTGCCTTGCTGAAAAACTACATTTCCCAGTTTTTCTTGCTGTCGCTATGTGTCTGTGATCTGGCCAATGATGTGGGTAGGATTTCTGAAGAGTCTTAATAAGATGAGAGGAGAAGCCCTTTATCTTCCTTCCTTTTTCCTCCTGTTGTAACTGGGTTTACAGCAGCCTTCAGACCAGAACGGGACCTGAAAGGTGGAAGCCTCAGGCTGAGGATATAGGAGCAGGACAATGAGTGAGGCGTGAGTCCTGACCACCGCATGGAATCTATATCATTCCTGAAGGACCTATCTTCAGACTTCTTTTACATGAGAGAATAAACTCTCATGAGTGTGATCGATATACTATTTTTGTTTCGGGTCTCAGTTTACTGATAGCTGAATATAATTCCTAACTGGTATACTAGCTTGATTAAGTTTGCACTGAAAAATGACACGTGAAATTCACCAATATTAGTACCATACTGATTAAAATATATAGTGAAATAGTCCTTAAAGTCAAGAGCTTGAGATAAAAATTCCCACCAGGTCAAAACGGCAGAATATCCTATACTTTGAAGACATTTAAAAGTAAAAATCTCGGTGCAAGTTAAGGGTTTAGTTATTCGTTCATACCTCATCTAGAAACCCCAGATTCCATTTTTTCTTAAACAACTACTTATGCAAATCTTGAATTACAAACTTCTCTAATTGCAGAGGTTGCTGGGAAAATACACACATAGCTCACACATTCCTTCTGTCTGGACACCCTGCAATCCCCCGGAAGGTCAAATACCTGTGGTTTGCATTTGCCTGGGGCAGGGAGAACGGAACCAGACTGGAGATTTCAGTGGGAAATTCTTGATTAAACACAATGGTTGTGTAACGTGGATATCATCTGGGGTTTCCTGAATCCTTATGATCCAGATAAGAATGGCTTAGGCCCCTAAACAAAGATCTCAAATAAAGTTCAATGTCCACTTAAGATTTTGAAATTCATTGTCATCTGTGGCTCTGATTCCCTGGGTTCTCTGAAATCTTGTTCTGTACTTCAGATCTTAGTGCTGTTTCTATTTTCTCTGCCCCGTATTACTCCAAACTTAGGGTCTTCTTCTTGATCTTTCTCCTCAAAACAATTGTAAATACACAGCTGTGGACTGTAGCAGAACTTTTAGTGAAAGTCTGTGGATTGGTATCTCCGCACCATCACACTGAAGAGTAATCAATGTAAAACTATAAATTAGTTTTATTCTTTTTTAACTTGACATATGCATACACCTGGGATATCAACACCACAACCAAAGTATTAAACATATCCATCATATCCAAAATTTTCCTTGTGTTCTTTTGTGGGTTTTTTTTACTTAATATGAGATCTATCCTATTAACCTTTTTTAAAGTGTATGATACCGTATTGTTAAGTATAGGTATTATGTTGTACAGCATATACAAATTTATACTCATTGGAAATGTTTTCATTTCCCCCTACCCCCTTACAACCACCATTTTATTCTCGGCTTCTTTGAATCTGACTATTTTTAGATATCTCATATAAGTGGTATCACGCAGTATTTTGCCTTCCATAACTGACTTATTTCACTTAACATAATGTCCTTTAGAGTCATCCATGTTGTCGCAAATGGTCCTCTGTACCCCAACCATGCACTGCACAGTCTCCCCCATTTTCAATATCACTCGCCAGAATGGGACTTTTCTTTTCTTTTTTTCCTAAGGATGAAACTACAAGGACATATCATAAACACCTAAAGTCCATAGTTTATCTTAGGGTTCACTCTTGATATACATTTTACAAGTTTGGACAAATGTATAATGACATATAGCCATCATTATAATATTATATGGTGCATTTTCACTGTCCTAAATATCCTCTATGGTCTGCAAATTCATCTCCCACACCCCCACCCTTGGCAACCACTGACCTTTTTATTGTCTCCATAGTTTTGCCTTTTCCAGAATGTCATATAGTTGGAATCATACAGCATGCAGCCTTTTCAGATTGGCTTCTTTCACTTAGTAATATGCATTTAAGGTTCTTCTATGTCTTTTCATAGCTTGATAGCTCATTTCTTTTTAGTGCTGATTAATATTCCATTATCTAAATGTACCATGGTTTATCCATTTACCCCCTGAAGGACATCTTCATTGCTTCCAAGTTTTAGTAACTATTTAAAAAGCCGTTATAAACCTCTACATGCAGGCCTCTGTGTAAAAATATAAATTTTCAATTCCTCTGGTTAAACACCAAGGCGTGTGATTGGTGGACCATATGGTAAGAGTATGTTTAGTGTAAGAAACCACCAAACTGTCTTCCAAAGTGGCTGTACTATTTTGGCTGAACTATTGTGTTGCTCCACATCTTCACCAGCATGTGGTGTTGTCAGTGTTCTGGATTTTGGCCATTCAAAGATGCGTAGTGGTATCTCATTGCTGTTTTCATTTACACTTTCCTAATGACACATGCCATGGACCATTTTGTCATGTACTTATTTGCCATCTGTATATCTTCTTTGGTGAGGTGTCTGTTGATGTCTTTGCCCCAGTTTTAAAAAACGGGTTCTTTGTTTTCTTATTGTTGAGTGTTAAGAGTTCTTTGTATATTCTGGATAATAGTCCTTTATCAGATGTGTCCCTTTGCAAATATTTTCTCCCAGTCTGTGGCTTGTCTTCTCATTCTTTTGATATTGTCTTTTGTAGAGTGGAAGCTTTTAATTTTAATGAAGTCCATTTTATCAATCATTTTGTTTAAACTCTCTATGCTCTACATCAGGATTTCCCATGTGTTCAGCACTGTCCTGAGGCAGCAAGCTATGGTAGTTACATTTTATTCCAAGACTCAGATGAGCTGTTTTATATTTACCACTGAACCTTACATTCACCCTGTAAGACTCCCAGCTGGGGCCAATGGCATCTCTGGGGGAGAGTCAGTGAAAATTCAGATATTACTGGGGCCAAAGAAATCATGAAAATAAGTGAATACAATACAATACACGTTCAATACAATGGGGAGTGGTAAGGACTCTGGAGAAGGAAAGTTTCATGTCCTAATGGGGAGGTTGCTATTTAGCTTTAGCCAATTATTGCTGTTATGAACTGAATGTTTCTGTCCCCCCCACCCCAAATGCATATGTTGATTCTCTAACCTTCAATGTGATGATATTTGGAGTTGGGGCTTTTGGGAGGTGATTAGGTGTAGACGAGTTCATGTGGGTGAAGCCCCCATGATGTGATTAGTGTCTTAATAAGAGGAAAAGAGACCAGAACTCCCTCTCTTAGTCACACAAAGACACAGTGAGAAGGTGGCTGGCCATCTGCAAGCCAGGAGGAGAGCTCTCACTAAGAACTGAATCTGCCAGTGCCTTGATCTAATATTTTCAGCCTCCAGGACTGTGAGAAGTAAATGTCTGTTCTTTAAACCA
This sequence comes from Rhinolophus sinicus, assembly GCF_057876585.1. Taxonomy (NCBI): domain Eukaryota; kingdom Metazoa; phylum Chordata; class Mammalia; order Chiroptera; family Rhinolophidae; genus Rhinolophus; species Rhinolophus sinicus. The sequence continues at coordinate 142,592,450 of NC_142501.1, forward strand.
CCCAAAGTATGGCATTTCATTATCGTAGGCGGAATGTGGCCTCTGGGCCACCACTTTGCAACTTTTCCTGTGGTAGGTAAGATTTCTTGTTCTAAAGTCAGGTATGCCTGAGTTTCTCAAGCTCCAGCACTTACTTGTTGTGTGTCTGTGGGCCAATTAACTTATTTTCTCTGACTTTAGTTCTCTCATCTGTAAACTGAGTATAATAATAGCACCCTATGGGGTTAAACAAGATAATTTAGGCAATGTAGCACAGTGTTAAACAAATAGAAAATGTTAAAATGAGCCAATCTGAAAAGGATACATACTGTATGATTCCAACTACATGACATTCTGGAAAAGATAAAACTATGGAGATAGTTGCCAGGGATTCAGGGGGAGGGAAGGAGGGATGAATAGATGGAGCACAGGGGATTTTTAGGGCAGTGAAACTATGCTGTATGATACTGTAATGGTGGATACACATTTGTCAAAACCCGTAGAATGTACAACACAGTGAACCTTAATATAACTATGGACTTCAGTTAATAATAATGTATCAATATTAGCTTATCAATTGTAACAAATATACCACACTAATGCAAGATGCTATTATTAGGAGACACTGGGGGTGGTGTGAGAGGATATATGGAAAAGAATGTTAAAATGAATGATGGTTATTGATGATGAAGATGATTGTGCTTGTATCAGTTAGTCATTGCTGCATATCAAACCACCCCAAACTAATTTTTAGTAAGGGGCCATAACTTCTTTTAGTAAAGACAATAAAGTAAAGATAAGGACTATAATAGAATTATTGCTCACAAGTCAGTGGGGTAGCAGGGTGGTTCTGATGATTTAGGCTGAGGTTGGCTGATCTCAGCTGGGCTTGCTCATACTTCTACAGTCAGCTGCAAATCAACAAGCTCATCGTGTCTAGATTTTGTTATAGGAGGCTCTTGGTCCATATACCACATGTACCACAGGTACCAGTTGGGGTCACAGCTGGTACAATTGAACTGACTGACCATGGGCCATGTGTGCTCTCATTCTCCATCAGAATAAAAGCATCACTTAAACTGGCACCTAAGTCCTCATTGGACAAACATGGACCTTAAAATATGGGCAATCTTATGTAAAGGGACTATAAACCTGTCACATGCCCAGTGAGTACATGTTAGCAACTCTAAATTTATATTATCAGAGCAATGATTCTCGTTGCTCAATTACTTGGAGAAAGAAATTTAACTCCATTTACCACATTTTACGAAGGCCCAAGACACCCAAACATGACGCATAGCCTTTGCTGGTGGGAATAAGAGTACCCTGGGAATAAATATGGCACACATACTGTGCTTAATTCAGCTGCAGAAATTCAGTGACGTCTGAGGGAGAAATGTTCTTCCAGCTCATGCTCTGAGGGCCCAGGTTTGCACCATCTGCCCCAGGGCTGCTGTTTATTTCTGTGGACAAGCACCGTGCAATTTACTGGAAAAATATTCTGAAAAACCCCAAACACCCACATTATGGAGAAATAGGGTTGAACATCTTCCAGTTTTGTAGTTGATTTTATAGTCTTAGCCCTAAAAAAATATTTAGAATCATCTTCATTGACTCAGTACTTTAAATGTTTCAAGGGAAGAACCCTAAACACCATTAGCAGCTGAAGGCCAGGGCTGAGTGGACCACCGCCCCTGTATGTAACTAATATCCTGGGCTACTTGTCCTCTCTTGACCCCAGTCTGTGGGAGACCCCTCTGAGTGAGGTGAAGCTCTATGTCCTAGGGGGCTACGGTGTGCTGTATACTCCAGCATTTCTCTCTTTATGTTACCCCACTTCTTAAATTCTTCCAGGGAGGTGTTAACAACTCTCAATGAAGTCCCATTTCTCAGGAGCCAATTGTAGGAACGTTTTCTGTCAGCCACAGGCCCCGCAAAGGGAAAAGTGCCAAAGTTGCTCCCTCTCTCTGAGTCTTTCGGTTTGACTGATATTACACTGCAGGATGTTTCTAGAATAATATTTTCCAAAGTGTATTCCACAGAACTCATGTCCAGTGAAATGAGTCTCAAGAAAGTGTTCTATGGTCAGATAATGTTGAGAAACAATGCAAATCATATTCCTCTCTTGGAAATCTACAATGCCTTTTAGCAAATTTTAGAAATTTCCCAGTAAAGAAACACATAGTTTTTCATAATCCAGTGTTTTACCAATTGCCTAAGGAACCTTTTAAATAGTAATAATAATAATAAAATTAATAATAAATTATCATTATGCCTAAAACTTTGAACAGTTTGGTAAGCTATTATACATCAAAGTGGGACTATTGGGAGAAAGTTTAGGCACTGACAGTCTATTCAGGCTGCTATAAAAGAAATGCTGTAGAGTAGGTTGCTACGAACATTTGTTTCTCACAGCTCTATAGGCTGGGAAGGCCAGGATCAAGGCACTGGAAGATTACGTGTCTGGTGAGGTCTGTTTCTTGGTTCATAGATGACCTCTTCTCAATGTGTCCTCTCATGGCAGGAGTGAAAGAGGTCCCTGGGGTTTCTTTATAAGGGCACTAACGCCATTCATAAAACCTCTACCCTCATGACCTGATCACCTCCCAAAGGCCCACCTATTAATACCATCATATTGGGAGATAAGATTTCAATGTGTAACTTTTTTTTTTATTGGGGAATATTAGGGAACAGTGTGTTTTTCTAGGACCCATCAGCTCCAAGTCAAGTCATTGTTTTCAATCTAGTTGTGGAGGGCACAGCTCACTGGCCCATGTGGGAATCGAACTGGCGATGTTGGTGTTGTGAGCACTGCGCTCTAACCAACTGAGCCAACTGGCCGCCCTCAATATGTAACTTTTGAGGGGAGACATTGAGTCTTTCACAGCCACTTACGTTCCTGTCTCATGGAGGTTTGAGCATTCCCTTTCCTTGCAAAAGTGCTTTCAGAGAGTGTAACACCTCATTTCAAGCAAGAATTTCCAGTGCCAATGACTCTTTGCTATGAATGATGGCAACATGCCTTGGTTAAAACACACACACAAAGACAGACACACACAGACACACACACATGCACGCAAGCACACATGCATGCACGCATACCCCACTGAAATTGATTCTGTCAAGGGCATGTATTTTTATCAGGCACCTAAGACCTCGGCACCGTTTACAACACCTTGGCCAGAAAAAACAAACTCGTTATAGTGCCTTACTAATTTTTGTACATCTAACACTTAGCACAGGGTCTGGCAGAGAGCAAGGATTCAGTGATGATTTGATGAATGACTGAATTAGATCAGTGTTTTCCAAAAAAAAGTTACATGAGATAATTGGGCCTAGATGCAAAAATTTTCATTTAATGATTTTGTATTTATTTTAAGGTGTATTAGTAAAACGATGCAATTTTTCATAATGTAATGGATATTATTACTTAGGGCTTGGCTAACATTAAAACGTGAGTGGATTTAAAGAAAAACATTACTCAAATGAAAGAGCAATTGGTATGTAGATATAATGAAAATCATAAAAATGGCATATGAGAATTTAGGGAAACACTCAGTTTCTCATATCCTTTTTGAATCTAGGCTCTGAAGGGGAATGGAGCATGGGAGAGAGTAGGAAGGTGTTGGCTTCTCCCTCAAGGGAAAAAGGGCCAAATTGGAGGAGCTGGTTGTTTTCTATAGCAGTATCTGAGTGTCCTTTTTTGAAAGGATCTCACCTGCTTTTCCCTAATGCTGAAAAATGATACCCCACTTGAAACAAATGAACAGGAAGCATTACTTTCTTAGATTCACTCAGTTAGCTAATTAGCCATAATGTTTGCTCAAAGAACCCTAGTGACAGCTACATAAATGTGACTGGAGATTCTTGTCCAGCCTTTGAGGCAGGGCTTGCTCTGGGTCCCTGTAATTAGGTGCTTGGTGGCTTCAAGTTGGGGTGGCCGGGACTGAGTTGGGGCATAATGTGACTTTAGTAATAATCTGACAAAATGAGAGAGCTGGATCAGATCAGTAACTTTCAAACTCTTAGAAACTTTTCCTTAAATGAAATCTTACTTGGAAATGCTAGACAAAAAGAAAAAGTAGGATCAAAGTGGACCCTATTGATGTGGTTGATGAGGTGTGGGCGATGGCAGTGGCAGAGGGGATGATGTAGGGGGAGACCACGCTGTTCCCGCTTGCCCTCACCTCACCCTCTGCCACGGCCCCTAAAATGCCTGCGTGAGACGGTTTCTGAGGTTTCCTGTAGATTGAAAACTCTAATTTTTAACCTCTTCCATGTTGTGAGAAAATAACACCCAAAGTACACAAGATAATCTGAATTGGTGTATTTTTCTCATGTTTTTAATGGACCATTCGATAACATAAGAGAGAATTGGTGCGCGATCCTACCATAGCATGCCTGCCCAGTCTGGAAAGGTAGCCAAAAGTATACTTGTACAAGTATGAAACCTTGAGCGCTCCAGATTTATCTTAAAAGCCCCCAAACAATTCATACTTATCCTCCTGGTCAGTGGATGAAATAATATATCAAGTCTATAGATTTGGGGAACTGGGTTGACTGCTACAGAACCAACGCTGCGCAGCCGGTCAGCATCCGGTGAGTTTTCTACTCTCTTGATGCCAGTTTTTGATAATCCAGATTCATATGTATAACAGTATGTTTCCCTCCCAGATCTTTGAGCAAATTGATATTTCAGGGAGACGTCTTCCTGAGACTGCCTGTGCTCACAGTACACCTCAAATTCCTGGGGAGTATGCATCTACCTGATAGTATCATATATACAGTTGCTAAGGAGCTGTGTGTATATATTACTATATGGGCGGGGGTGGGGGGAGTATTTCATGGCATTGACCAGAAGTGATGCTTGTTCTCACAACGCAGCATTGTTTTTAGCTTGGCTTCTCAATGGAAATTGACTCTTCTCAACAAAGGGATTTAAATGCACCTTCCCATTTCTGCAGGTCGCTGAACTGCGCCCCGCAGAGGGAACCCAGACACAATAACACTCAGGTTAGAAGAACATTGAGTTGCAACAAGACAAAGCCACAGTCAGTATTTTACATAGTATATTGGGAAGGAGCAAATACTTCCTTCTCGAAAAACGCCTAAGGTCTATCTGTGTGAGCTCTATCAGAAAGCAGAAACTCACAGTCCAGTGCAGATGGCTCTGTTAGCCCTTCGTTAAGGATTGTAATCATCTCCAGAGACATGGAATATACAGTGACTCTGGAACCCACTGCATGATTTGCAGCCTATTGTATATATGTGCAATAGTAACTTCTCACTAGACAACAGCACCTTGACTGTAGGCACCAGGTTGGTTTTTCTTTTCTTTTTCTTTTTGCAGACACCTCTATGTATCCAGAATTTAGCAAAACACCTGGCATACAGTAGGTGTTCATTTTACATATGAGAAAACTTTGCCTAAGATTTCACTTTCTAGTAAGTGGTTGAGTCAGGATTTAAAACCAGGTCTTCAGGCAAGATAGCTCATAAACACCAGGCTAAATGCTTCTCACTGCCTTTACTCGGCATATGCTGGCAGTCCTTTCTAGTGTCTTCAATCGTGTTTCCTCCAGTGAGGTATTCATGCTACATTTTCTTTTATTTGTTTAAAAACACTTTTAAATAAATCACTTACTATATAGATGTCTTGGTCTTGAGTTATAACTATGTCTCAAAAAAATGGGAATTCCTTTCTGCTTTCTTTGTTTTTATTCATACATGTTGGCTGCCAGATTTTATTACTTTCCCTGCCTGAAAAATATTAGTGTCCAGAAACTAGTTTCCCCATTGCTGACAGAAGGCAAACTAATTAGAAGTCTGCTGGAACAAGTTTTATGGGGCAAAATGCATGTTTAGTTCAGCCAAGGAACTGAGCCCACCTTAAATAAGAAGTGAAAAGTACGAGTGCCTCCTGGGTTAACAAATAAATGAATTAGAAAATCAACCTTAAACCTCCCAGATGCATTGAAGGCAATGTGGATACTCCCGAAGGAATTAAAATGTGATCCTTTGGTCAATGGATGTACTGCAGATGGGATACTTCATGGATCAAAGAAATGGGGGCCTTCTCTACATTCTGCTAAATAAAACACCCACAGTATATACCAGTTACCCAGATGAAGTCTGAAACTGGAGCAGGGGAAATAGAGGCACAAAACAAGACTGGTTGTACAAGTTTCTGGGGTAGACACTGTGTTATGTAAGCCATGTGATTCTGAAGTTTTCTTTAACTGTTCTCATGACTTTCAGCATAGCAGGCTCTGAAGTCAGACTGTCTGAGATCTAATTCTGGCCCTTCAATAACTGAATGAGTAATTAATTTCATTAACCACTGTGTTTCAATTTCCCCATCTGTAAAATGAGGCAAATGATAACACTTACCTTGTGGTGATTTTCTCAAGGCTCAAATAAGTTAATACCCGTGAAGTTCTTAGAACAGCACATAATGCTCAACAAATGTTCTCTATTATTTTTATACTCTATAAGGCCCATGTTAATCTTTCACTTGAACTTTGATGATCAATTACATAAACTGAGCAGGGCCTGCTACATAATTTGGGGGGCCCAGTACAAGATAAAATTGTGAGGTCCCTTGTTTAATAATTATTAAGAATATCAAATATTCAACAACCTAGAAGAAATGGACAAGTTCTTAGAAACATATAGCCTTCCAAGGCTGAACCATGAAGAACTGGAAAATCTAAACAGACCGATCACCAGTAACGAAATTGAATCAGTCATCCAAAACCTTCCCAAAAGCAAAAGTCCAGGACCAGACTGCTTCACTAGTGAATTCTACCAAACCTTCAAAGAGGATCTAATACCAATCCTGCTCAAACTTTTCCAAAAAACTGAAGAAGAGATAGTACTCCCTAACTCATTTTATGAGGCCAACATTACCCTGATACCAAAACCTGGTAAGGACAGCACAAAAAAAGAAAACTACAGACCAATATCTCTGATGAATACCGATGCAAAAATCCTAAATAAAATTCTAGCAAATCGAATACAACAATGCATTAAAAAGATTATTCATCACGACCAAGTGGGGCTCATCCCCGGGGTACAAGGATGGTTCAACATCCGCAAATCCATCAATGTGATACATCATATAAACAAAATAAAGGACAAAAATCATCTGATTATATCAGTTGATGCAGAAAAAGCATTTGACAAGATACAACATCCATTTATGATTAAAACACTTAATAAAATAGGTATAGAAGGAAAATACCTTAACATAATAAAGGCCATAACCTATATTATGACCTTAACATAATGACAAGCCCTCTGCTAATCTCATAATTAATGGTGAAAAACTGAAACCCTTTGCTCTACGTTCAGGAATACGACAGGGCTGTCCCCTATCACCTCTGCTTTTCAACATAGTGTTGGAAGTCCTTGCCAGAGCAATCAGGCAAGAGAAAGAAATAAAAGGCATCCAAATTGGGAATGAAGAAGTTAAATTATCACTCTTTGCAGATGACATGATGCTATATATAGAAAACCCTAAAGACTCCACCAAAAAGCTATTAGAAACAATCAACGAATACAGTAAAGTTGCTGGCTTCAAAATCAACGTACAAAAGTCCATTGCTTTCCTATATACTAACAATGAAATCTCAGAAAAAGAAATACAAAAAACAATTCCTTTTGCAGTTGCAGCAAAAAGAATAAAATACCTAGGAATAAACTTAACCAAGGATGTGAAAGACCTATATGCTGAAAACTATAAGATATTTTTGAAAGAAATTGAAGAAGACACAAAGAAATGGAAAGACATTCCGTGCTCATGGATTGGAAGAATCCACATAATTAAAATGGCCATATTACCCAAAGCAATATACAGATTCAATGCAATCCCCATCAAAATCCCAATGGCATATTTTAAAGAAATAGAACAAAAAATCATCAGATTTGTTTGGAACCACAAAAGACCCCGAATAGCCACAGCAATCTTAAGAAAAAAGAACAATAATGGAGGTATCACACTTCCTGACTTTGGCTTGTACTACAGGGCTACAATAATCAAAACAGCATGGTATTGGCAGAAAAACAGACACATAGACCAATGGTATAGAATTGAGAACCCAGAAATAAAACCACATAAATATGGACAGATAATTTTTGACAAAGAAGCTAAAAACATACAATGGAGCAAAGACAGCCTCTTCAATAAATGGTGCTGGGAGAATTGGATAGCCACGTGCAAAAGAATGAAACTGGACTGCTATTTGTCACCATGTACCAAAGTTAATTCAAAATGGATCAAAGAGTTAAGCATAAGACCTGACACAATAAACTGCATAGAAGAAAACATAGGTACTAAACTTATGGACCTTGGGTTCAAAAAGCATTTTATGAATTTGACTCCAAAGGCAATGGAAGTAAAAGCTAAAATAAACGAATAGGACTATATGAAACTTAAAATCTTCTGCACAGCAAAAGAAACCATCGACAAAATAAAGAGGCCACCAACTGAATGGGAGAAGATTTTTGCAAACAGTGCCTCCAATAAGGGGCTAATATCCAGAATATTAGAACAAGGAACTCATGCAACTCAACAACAAAAAAACAAACAACCCAATTGAAAAATGGGCAGAGGACTTGAAGAGACACTTCTCCAAAGAGGACATACAAATGGCAAATAGACATATGAAAAAATGCTCAACATCACTAATCATCAGAGAAATGCAAATCAAAACCACAATGAGATATCACCTCACCCCAGTCAGAATGGCTATCATCAACAAGACAAATAGTAACAAGTGTTGGAGAGGCTGTGGAGAAAAAGGAACCCTCATACACTGTTGGTGGGAATGCAGACTGGTGCAGCCGTTATGGAAGGCAGTGTGGAGGTTCCTCAAAAAATTACAAATAGAATTGCCATATGACCCAGCAATCCCTCTCCTGGGTATCTACCCAAAAAATCTGAAAACGTTTAGAGATAAAGACACGTGTGCTCCAATGTTCATTGCAGCTTTGTTTACGGTGGCCAAGACATGGAAACAACCAAAATGTCCTTCGATAGATGAATGGATAAAGAAGTTGCAGTATATATACACAATGGAATACTATTCGGCGGTAAGAAAAGATGATATAGGAACATCTGTGACAACATGGATGGATCTTGAGAGTGTAATGCTGAGCAAAATAAGTCAGACAGAAAAAGCAGAGAACCATGTGATTTCACTGATATGTGGTATATAAACCAAGAACAACAAAAGAACAAGACAAACAAATGAAAAAGAGAAACTCATAGACACAGACAATAGTTTAGTGGTTACCAGAGGGTAAGGGGGGTGGGGGGTGGGGGGTGGGAGATGAAGGTAAGGGGGATCGAATATATGGTGATGGAAGGAGAACTGACTCTGGGTGATGAACACACAATGGGATTTATAGATGATGTAATACAGAATTGTACACCTGAAATCAATGTAATTTTACTAACAATTGTCACCCCAATGAATTTAATCAAATAAAATAAATTAAAAAAAAAGAATATCAAATGGTGACAGCAGAGCATTAAACCAAACATTGGGCCCTTCAGAGGAAAGGGGCTGGGTGAAACTGCACAGATCACAAACCCATGAAGCCAGCTATGGAACTAAGTTATAGAAACCAGAGGTTTTAGGAAGCATTCATGTACAAAATAAATTGATATAATTTTTTACACCTGAAAAAGCCAATGAAATTTGTTTTCTTAAAAGGGGGGGCTATTTATGAAGAATAAACTCGTTTAAGAAAATAAATTCAGAATTGTCCCTTTATAAAGCTCAGCACATATACCATGTTTTCCCAAAAATAAGACCTAGCCGGACAATCTGCTTTAATGCGTCTCTTGGAGAAAAAATTAACATAAGACCCCGTCTTATTTTAATATAATATAAGACCGGGTCTTATATAATATAATATAATATAATATAATATAATATAATATAATATAATATAATATAATATAATATAATATAATATAATATAATATAATAATATAATACCAGTTCTAATATAATATAAGACCAGGTCTTACATTAATTTTTGTTCCAAAAGACGCATTAGAGCTGATGGTCCTGCTAGGTCTTATTTTCAGGGAAACACAGTATTGTTCATCCCAGCTGAAATATAGCAATCTCCACTAGATTCACAAAGAAAATAAAAATATAACTGTCAATAGGAGATGATTCTTCCAGAGTCCACTTTTAAATTTCCTATTGCAAATGAAGTAAGACAAAGAAATGCTCTTTTCCCCAAAAGCTCTTTAAGGCACTAACAACCAACAAATTTAGTAATCACTTTTGGTTGCTGATTGCCAGGAAATAATCCTGGCTTAAATTTCTCTACATCATCTATGTCTTTTCAGTAAAACAGATTTTGAGCCAGAAGAATAAAGAATCAAATAAATAGCAAATAATAACCTTGATGAGTGGATGAAGAGAAAATCAAAGGTCTATTTATTTTTTGCCAAATCCATTCAGTTTGGGGATATGGTGAAGGTCACATTTACTTAAAACTTATTTTTATATGGATTCTGGTATTAAAAAATTGTTGCTTGAAAAAAATAACTAGTTTTTATTTCCTGATTTGCTCTCCAATGACTTTTGACGTTCATTGTTTAATATTTGACCTAAAAGTAAAGAGGACAGAGGCTGGGAGTAGGGAGAAAAGCAGAAAAGAGAACAGGCAAATATCTTGAATAGTTGATCATTATCTACCAAGAATAGACCAATAAAAAGAATTTTAATATACACTATAAAGTTATTAACAGTTTTAATCCATATTATGTATGTACTGTGAAATTCAGTGATGGGTCCAAGAAGCTAAAAGAAAAAGTCTCAAAGAAGAGTTTCTATTATATCTTGATGTTTAGTTATTTTACTTGCTTTTTTGTTCTTGGTTGAGGGAGCTATGAGGTCTTAGTTCCAGATTTCTGAATACATTTTTAGAGTTAGCAGAAATTCTTCTTGCACTCAGCCACTAGGCAGATGATGTCACTAAAGACAAATGATGCTTAGGATAGGCTTCTCTTTCTCTTTTCCTCCTCTCTTCTTTCCTTCCTTCTTCCCTTCCTTCCTCCCTCCCTCCCTCCCTCCCTCCCTCCCTCCCTCCCTCCCTCCCTTCCTTCCTTTTTCTTTCTTGCATTCATACATCTTTTTTGATGAAGTTTCTGTTCAAATTTTTTACTCAATTTTAAGTGTTTGCTTTCTTACTATTTAGTTTTGAGGGTTCTTTATAAATTGTGGATGCAAGCTCTTTATCAGATATATAATTTGCAAATATTTTCTCTCAATCTGTGAATTTGCCTTTTAATTTTAAAAAGATTTTTATTTAAAAATGTAGGTAACATACCACATTACATCAGTTTCAGGTGTACCCCATAGTTGTTCAATATTTATATACCTAAAGAAGTGATCACCATAATTCCAGCAACCATATGACACCACACTATGCCATCATAATATTATTGATCATATTCCCCATGCAGTACATTACATCCCCATGACTTACTTGTTTTACACCTAGATATTTGAACCTTATTCCCCTTCATCTTTTTCCCCTATACAAAATTTTTAATTATACATGGCATTCATTATTATTTTATATTAGTTTCAGGTGTATGGCATAGTGGTTAGACATTTATATAATTTAACCGTTTGTAGTGATCCCCCTGACTAGTCTAGTACCCACCTGGCACTATGCATAGTTATTACCATATTATTGACTATATTCCTTATGCTTTACATCCCCATGACTATTTTGTAACTATGAATTTGTACTTCTTAATCCCTTCACCTCTTTCACCTTGCCCCCCCCAACCCCTCTCCCCTCTATCATCTTGATAAATCTAGTACCCATCTGACACCATACATAGTTATTACAATGTTATTGGCTATATTCCTGTGCTATACCCTACATCTCCATGACTACTTTGTAAAAACTAGTTTGTACTTCTTAGTCCCTTTGCATTTTTCACCTACCCCTTCAACACCCCCCATCCCCAGTCTGGCAACGATCAAAATGTTCTTTGTATCTGTGAGTGTGTTTCTGTTTTGTTTGTTTATTTTTTTCTTTAGATTACACATATAAGTGAAATCACATTGCATTTGTCTTTCTGTCTGACATACTCCACTCAGCACAATATTCTCCAGGTCCATCCATGCCACCTCAGATGGTGAGAACCCATTCCCTTCCATTGGTGAGCAATATTCCATTGTACATATGTACCACCTCCTCTTTACCTATTCATCCAGTGATGGACACCCAGGTTGCCTCCACATCTTGGCCGTTGTAAACAATGCTGCAATGAACGTATGGATATACACGTCCCCTCGAAGTAGCATTTTGGGTTTCTTTAAACAAATACCTGGAAGGGGGATTACTGGATCCTCCTTTGTCTCTTGTTATGGCCTTTGTTTTAAAGTCTATTTTGTCTGTATGAGTATTGTTACCGTAGCTTCCTCCTCCCTCCCCATTTTCATGAAATAACATTTTCCCTTTCAGTCTCTGTGTATCTTTCAATCTGAAGTGAGTCTCTTATAGGAAGCATATGTGAAGGTTTTGTTTTCTTATCCTTTCAGCCACCTTATGTTTTTGATCGGAGCATTTAATCCATTTACATTGAAAGCAATTGTTGATAGATATGTAGTTATTGCCATTTTATTATTCATATTTTTTATCTTTTTTATTTATTTTTTAATCTTAAAGAAGTTTCTCTAACATTCCTTATAATACTGGTTTGGTGGTGATGAAATCCTTTAGTTTTTCTTGTCTAGGAAACTCTATCTGTCCTTCAATTTTAACTATTAGCCTTGCTGGGTAGAGCAGTCTTGGTTGTAAATGCTTGCTTTTCATCACTTTGAATATTTCTTGCTAATCCCTTCTGGCCTGCAAAGTTTCTGTTCAGAAATCAGCTGACAATCTTATGAGAGCTCCCTTATAAGTTACTAGTTGCTTTTCTCTTGCTACTTTTAGGATTCTCTCTTTGTCTTCAACGTTTGCCATTTTAATTAGAATGTGTCTTGGTGAGGCCTCTTTGGGTTCATCTTATTTGGGACTCTGTGCTTCCTGGACTTGGATGTCTATTTTCTTCACCAGCTTAGGGAAGTTTTCCATCATTATTTCTTCAACTAGGTTCTCAATCTCTTGCTGTCTCTTTTTTCCTTCTGGTACCCCTATAATGAGAATGTTGTCAAGTTTGATGTTGTCCCAGAGGTACTTTAAATTATCCTCACTTTTTAAAATTCTTCTTTCTTTTTCTTGTTTTGATTGGATGTTTTCTGCTACTTTGCCTTCTAAATCACTGATTTGATCCTCTGCTTCATCTAATCTTCTGTTGATTCTTTCTATTGTATTCTTCATTTCTGACTTTTTTTTATTTTTATGGTTCCTATATCCTTTTTTTTGCTTGCTATCTCTTTGTTGAAGTTTTCACTAAATTCCTTAAGCATCCTTATAACCAGTGTTTCAAACTCTATATCTGGTAGATTGCTTACCTCCATTTTGTTTAGTTCTTTTTCTGAGTTTTCTCCTGTTCTTTCATTTGGGACATGTTTTTGTTTCTTTATTTTGGCTACCTCTCTGTGTTTCTTTCTATGAATTAGGTTGATCTGCCTCATCTCCTAGTCTTGGCAGGGTGGTCTTATGTAGTAGGTGTGCCATGGGGCCCAGTGTTGCAGTGTCCCTGGTCACCTGAGCTGGATGTTCCAGGAGAGTCCTTTCTGTGGGTTCTGTGTGCCCTCCTGTTGTAGTTGAGACTTCAGTGTTGGCAAATAGTGGGTGGGATTGACCCTCAGGCTTACAGGCTGTGAGGATTGGCCATGACCACAGTGTGCGAGCTTCTGTGTGGGAGCTGACTCCACAGAGTGGGATTTGTGCCAGTGAGTTCTGGTGCCTACCAAGACCACCCCTTGGGTGTGCTGCTTGTGGGGCTAATGGGGTGGTGTTCTGTTGTGGTTTAAAGCTGGCCATCAGGTGTGCTAGTTCTAGGGTTTCTTGGGTGGAGCTTCTGTGTAGGTGAAAGTCAGCTTCTGCCTGTGACTGGTCCAGGGCTACCTGGTAGGAGCTACAGTGATCCACGGTTGGTTTCCTACACTGGATCTGGAGGTATTTGCATGAGGCCATATTGTGAACCAAATTGGGCTGTCACAAGTACCAGGCTTGGGGCAGCTCAGTATATGGCCCAGGGTACCGCAATGCCTGCAGCCACCTGCTGGCAGTCCATAAGGCTCTGCTGCTGAAAGAGCATCATGTAGTACAGGAGTTGGGTGGGATGGCATCTCAGGGAGTCACCACTGTGGAGTGAGTAGTATCCAATGGGTTAACGCAGATTCAGATTTAACGCCAGTTCTGAGTTTACGACCACTCTGCAAAAAGTTCAGAGCACTCTGATGCCATGTGCCACCTGACTGGGTCCTATGGATCCTCGAAAGTTGTCCAAGAAAGACTGCAGGGTGGGCCAACACTGGCTGCTTGTCAACTGCAAAAAAAAGCTCTGATGTTATGCAAGTTGGGTGGGGCCGAGTCCCAGGGAGTCACCAGGGTGGAGTGAGCGGAGCTCGCCAAACCAGTGCAAATTCAGATTTCACCATACTGGGGGGGGGGGGGGGGGGGGGGCGCTTCAACACAGGAAAGATGGCATCCATTAACAGGCTGCATGGGAGGAGGGCTCAACATAGGGACAATGGTAGCTTTCCCTCCAGCCCTTGCCTTGAAGCCACTCAGCTCAGTTTGTTCCTGTATATCTCTATCACCTCCCAAGCCAGAGTCCCCTTGCTGGAGCCCAGGGTGAAGGCCTGTGAGTGAGACAATCTGTGTGAGGGCATTTAAGAAGACTCCTTGGTTTCCAGCTGCTTTCCATCTTAACTCGATGGGCAGAATCCTCACTGAATTTTACACCCAGATGTTTTGGGGCTCCTTTCTTGGCACTGGTGCTCTGGGCTGGAGAGCTCTGTGGCTGGGACCCCTGACTCCTCAGGGAAGACCTCTACAGCCAAGATATACTTTCCTGATTCTGAAATTGATTCTCGAACCAGATTCTTTTGTCTCTGCCCCTCCAACCAGTCTCGAGGTGGCTTCTTTATATCCTTCCTTATAGGACTTTTATTCAGCTAGTATTAGGATGGTTTTCCAGGTTGATTGTTCTATAATTTAGTTGTAAGTTTAATGTGGTCATGAGAGGAAGCAAGCACAGCATTCAACTACCCTGCCATTTTGACCGGAATGCTTTGCAGCTTTTTAATAAGTCTTGAAGTCAGGTAGTATAAGTCCTCCAAATATATTTTCCTTTCTTAAAATTTTTCTATATAAATTTTAGAATCAGCTTATCAATTTTTACAAAAAGCTAGTTGGGATTTGATTGGTATTATGTTAATTCCAGGAGATTTAACATCTGAATAATATGAGCTTGATTCATAAAGATGATATATCTCTCTATTATTCAGATATTCCTTAATTTCTCTCAGCAATGTCACATAGTTTTCAATGCACAGATCTTATATATTTTTTTCCAGAATGACCACTGAGTATTTTACAGTCATTGATACTATTGTAAATGCTTTTTAAAATGTCAATTTCAAATTGTTTGTTACTAGTATATAGAAGTAAAATTGATTTCTGAATATTTACTTTTAATTCTAAAACCATGCAAAATCCACTTGTTAGTTTTAGTACCTTTTTGTATATTTCATAGGATTCTTTTTTTACACAGATGATTATAATCATGTAATCTGTGAAATAAAAACAATTTTACTCCTACATTTTCTATCTTGATGCTGTTTATTTCTTTTTTGCTTGTCTAATTGCTTTGGCTAAAACCTGCAACACAACTGTTTAATAAAAGTGGTAAGATTGGACACCTTTATCTTATTCCTGATTTTGGAGAGAAGGCATTCAGTCTTTCACCATTACATATGATGTTAGCTGTAGGTTTTTATAGATGCCCTTTATCAGGTTGAGGAAAATTCCCTTGTTTTTCTAGTTTGCTGAGTTTTTGTTGTTGTTGTTTGTTTTTAAATCAAGAATGGATGTTGAATATTGCCAAATGCTATTTATTTATCTATTGAAATGATTATATGTTTTTTTTGTTTTTAACTTGTAAATACAGTGAATTTTACATGTACAGCTATATACAACTATTGGTGATTGATTTTGAATGTCAAAACAACCTTCACTCCTGGGATAAATCCCAGTTGGTCATGATATATTATTCTTTGTACCTATTTTTAGTTTAGACTTTCTGAAATTTTGCGTCTATGTTCTTGAAGAATATTTGTCTGTAGTTTTCATTTCTTATCCTATCTTTGGCTTTGGTAAAAGAATGCTGGCCTCACAGAATGAGTTGGGGAATATTCTTTTTTTTTTTTTTTTTTTTTTTTTTTACTTTTTTTATTAGTTTCAGGTGCACAAAACAATGTAACAGTTAGACATTTATCATTATATCCCTCACACAGTGACAACCCCCCTCCCCCATCCACTACCCCTCTGACATTGCACACAGTGATTACATTTCCACTGTCTCTATTCCTTATACTGTACTCCGCTTCTTGTATATATTTATATATAATATATACATATAGTATATATATGTTACATATTGTATATATAATATATTTATATATATAACTACAATTTTATATATATTATATATATATATGAATATAATTGTAGTTGACATTCATTATTGTTCAGCTTTAGCTTCAGGTGTACAGTGCAGTGATCAGGCATCTACATCATCCCTGAGGTGGTCTCCCTAATGAGACAAGTGTCCATCGGATACCCTACAAAATCTTTACAACATTGTTGATTACATTCGAGTTGGGGAATATTCACTCCCTTTCATTTTCAGGAAGAGTTTGTGTAGAATTGGAATTATTTATTCCTTAAATGTCCAGTGAAGCCATCTAGCCCTAGCATTTTCTTCATGAGAAGATTTTTTAAACTAAAAATTCAATTTAATAGATATAAGGGAATTCTGGTTATTTCTTTTTGGGGAGCAGTGGCAGTTTGTTTCAAGGAATTTGTCCACTATGTCTAAGTTGTTGAATTTGTTGATATAGCGTTTTTCATAATATTCCCTTATTATTCTTTGAACAGTTGTAGAATCTTTAGCGATGCCATCTCTCTCATTTTTCTTATTGTAAATCTGTGTCTTCTCTTTTATATTCCTCATCAGCATGCTTATAGGTTTATCATGTCATTAAGTCACTCAAGCAAACTCATGGAGAGATTCATGTAGTGAGAAACTGAGTCCTCTCACTAACAGGCAGCAGATACTTAAGGCCTCTATACAAGAGGCATGTAAGTGAGTCATTTTGGAGGTAGATCCTCCATGTCCAGTCAGGCCTTCTGATACTGTAGCCCTAACTGACACTTCGACTATTGCTTCTTGAGGAAGCCTGAGCCAGAACCACCCAGCTAAACTGCTGTTGGATTTCTGACTCACAGAAACTGTGACCAAGAACGGTATTAGTTTTTGTTTTAATCCACTAAATTATAGGGTACTTTTTAATGCAGCAATGGAAAGCTAATTAACCTACTTAACCTACTTGGTAAACAGTTTGATTCTCTTGGGGCTTGCTTTTAAGCTTTGTTAGGTAATACCAAAGCAGCATTTAGTGTAAGGCTAATTTTATCCCATTATTGAGGCAAAACCCTTCAAGGTCCTCTACCTTGAATTCATAATGTCCATGAATTATGAGGTTTTTCTCACTCTGGCTGGTAGGAATAAGAGCTATTCCTGGCCTGGTGTGATCTTTGGGGTCTGTTTGCCCTAATCCTTGCAAGGTGATTTTCCTGGCCTTGGGCAAGTTGCTTACATGTGCTGATTGGTATTCACCCTGAGACTCTGAGGTACTCTCTGCAGACCTCCAGAATTATCATTCTGTGTAGTTCTCTCCTCTTTAATGCTTTGCCCTGAAACTCTACACTGCTTGGCCTCCCCAGACTCTCAACTGCTTGAAAAGACAGAGAGATTGCCAGGTTGTACCTGGCTGGGTTCCCTGTCCCTGCTCTGTGGTCTGGAAACTTCTCAGGTAGTAAGCCTGGGAAAAGAAAGGGCTTAGTTCATTTGTTTCTCATCAATTAGGGATCATTGTCCTTCATTGTTTGATGTCCAATGCCTTGAAAATTTTTACTTTATATACTTTATCTGGTTTTTAAGTTGTCCAGGCAGGATGATAAATCTGGTTCCTATAACTCCATGTTGGCTGGCAGTATCCTCCGGATAGACTTTGAAAGAAGTCAATGTGTATTGAGAATTATGTCCCAGACATGGTGTTTGGTACTCTACATTCTGTATCTTAGTTAATCCTCAAAAAATGTAACAGAAGAAAATGAAAAGGCAAAAGCAAAGAAAACAAAATGAACTAGCTACTATTAGAATTCCTTTTCTATAGATAAGGAAATCAGGACACAGAAAGCTAAGTAGTTTCTTCAAGGTCATAAGGCTAATACATAGTGGGACCGGGATTTGCATCCAGATCCGTCTGATTGCCAAGGGCAAAATCTTAACCAGTCTCCTCCTATACCTCCTACATCTAGCTCTCACTGCTTAAAGGAAACTGTACACCTGAAGTTGAAGCTGAACGATAATGAAGGTCAACTACAATTTTATATATATACATATACATATACATATACATATACATTCATATATATATTTTTACAAGAAGTGGAGCACAGCATTAGGAATAGAGACAGTGGAGATATAATGGCTGCGTGCAATGTCAGAGGGGTAGTGGATGGGGGAGGGGAGTTGTCACTGTGTGAGGAATATAAATGATAAATGTCTAACTATTACATTGCTTTGTGCACCTGAAACTAATTTTTAAAATGTTAAAAAAAAAAAGAAAAGAAAAGAAATAAATGTCGGATGAACAAAAGCAACAAATGTCTACTACACTGTCTGTTGGCTAAAATACATATAGTGTCACTCCTTTCAGCCTGTGGAAGGTAGCCCAGACATAGAAATAGAAATAAAGTGAACAGGAACAGCAAACTTTCTCATTGGCTTCCAGTGAAAGATAATTCCACGCTTTCTTTTTTACTAACTTCCACACTGATAATGCCATATATATTTCTTTTTTTTTTTTTTTTTCAAAGTTGTGCAGGTTTGGGGTTGAGAGCTCCTAGCAGAACATGTTTAGAAGTGGTTCCTTCAACCTGAGTATAATGAACATTATCATTTTTGACAAGATTCCATTTTCTACAGCTCCCCTCCTCCACCTCACCCCTAGAGGTGAAACCTGAGTGTATAGTCTTGGCTTAGCTATTTATACCCTCCTGCTGGGACACTAGAGCATAGACAGAGGTGACGCTGTGCTGTTGGCGGTGGGTAAGCCATATCCAGTTCACAGAATAGTCGTAGTATACCAGGCATTGGGCAGTACTGCCCTTAGATTCAGGCAAATGGAAGTCTGTCCTAGGCCCCAATTCAGGGGACCCTGTCCAGGCCCTCCTTTTGCTGTGTCCCTCCACATGGAGCAAATAATGTACAACTCCATTGGGACAAGCCCACTCAGAGTCTGAACTCCTTCCTTGCATCTAGACTGCACTCTGAGTACCCAGATCCCCAGAATTTTCTGCTCCAATGCTCCAACATCATTTCCAGAACCTCTGCAGTCCTTTTCCCAGTAGCCATCCCCATGAAAGGAGACTACTCACTTTTCCAGACCTAAAGAGTGGTCAAAAGAGGACTTTTGATGGTGTTTGTATGTTCAGACTCAAGTAAGAAGAAAAGAGTGATGTGCTGGGGTTTGGGGGACAGGAACCAAGGGCTGGATTTCACCCCATGGAATTCTAAAGAGTCAAAACTTCTAAATTTGAATTTGATTTTTCAATTGATTATAAAAGTGCATTTGTCAAGGAACCAAAATGCCCATCAGTAGGCGACTAGATTAAGAAACTGTGGTACATTTATACAATGGAGTATTGCACAGCCATAAAGAAGAATGAAATCTTACCATTTGCAACAACATGGATGGACCTAGAGAACATTGTTAAGTGAAATAAGTCAAAAAGAGAAAGACAAATACCATATGATCTCACTTATACGTGGAATTTAAAGAAAAGAATAAAGGAATGAACTAATCAGAAACAGACTCGGAGACATAGAGGAAACACTGAAGGTTGCGAGATGAGAGGGGAGGTGGGGGTAAGGAGGAAGGTGAAGGGATTAGAAAGCACAATCGGTAACCACAAGATTGCCACGGGGATATGAAAGTCAATTTGGGGAATGTAATCAATAATGTTGCAAAGATTTTGTAGG
The DNA here is from genome assembly GCF_057876585.1 of Rhinolophus sinicus. NCBI lineage: Eukaryota > Metazoa > Chordata > Mammalia > Chiroptera > Rhinolophidae > Rhinolophus > Rhinolophus sinicus. The sequence goes on from NC_142501.1 coordinate 142,612,698, forward strand.
GTATCCTACAAAATGTCTCATTAGGGAGACCACCTCAGGGATGATGTTGATCATGCTGTATGATCTTTTTAATGTATTGCAACATTGATTTCTTCTTCCTTTGTTCCACAACTTCTGTTCTTGTGGTAACAACTTCCAGTTGGTTTGGGTGTGTTTGAGCAAGCCATGGTTCTAGCGATAAACATGTGACCAATTAGTCTGACCAATCAGAAGATCACACACTCCTAGCCACAGTAATTTGTTCCCGGATGTAGGAATATCTTCTGGAGCACAGCTGTAGACATTCCTAACCTGAAGATATTTAAGAAGGAGGAACTTTGGGATGGAGGCAGTGGACCAAGACAAGTGGATCATTAGTAGATCCTCCCCAGAGCCCAGCACCTACATGAGCAGGCCCTTCAGTTTCATCACTAAGTCACAGCCAAGGTGCCTGGGTACCACCTCCTGATGAGCAGAACGCTGCTGCTTCTGCTTGCTCAGATCTATTGGATGGCATTCTCAGGCCGAAGGACATGATGTCACGGTCCTCCTTCCTAGGTACTCTGCTCTCTGGTGGCAGAGACTTCCTGATAGTCAATATAATGCTGGGATGCAACACATTTGAATTTGAATCCTAGTTCTATCATGAAGCTGTTCCCTCAGATGGAAACACATACCATGTTCGTAGATAGGAAGACTTAATATAGTTAAAATGTCCATACTGCCTAAGGCAATGTACATATTCAATGCAATTCCTATCAAACTACCAATGACGTTTTTCACAGAAATAGAACATACAATCCTAAAATTTATATGGAACCATGAAAGACCCCGGATAGCCTCAGCAATCTTGAGAAATAAGAACAAAGTGAGAGGCATAATGATATCTGATGTCAAATTATACTACAAGTCTACAGTAATCAAAACAGCATGGTACTGGCATAAAAACAGACACATAGATCAGTGGAACAGAATAGAGAGCCCAGAAATAAATCCATGCCTATATGGTCATTTAATCTATGACAATGGAAGCAAGAATTTATGATGGGGTAAAGACAGTCTATTCAATAAATGGTGCTAGGAAACCTGGAGAGACACATGCAAAAAAATGAAGCTAGACCACCTCCTTACACCACATACAAAAATAAATTCAAAATGGATTAAAGACTTAAATGTAAGATCTGAAACCATGAAATTCCTAGAAGAAAATATAGGAAGAAACTTTACAGACATTACCCGGAGTAAGATTTTTACTGATATATCCCCTCGGGCAAGGGAAGTAAGAGAAAAAATAAACATGTGGGATTACATCAAACTAAAAAGTGTTTTTTTACAGCAAAGGAAACCATCAATAAAACAAAAAGGGATCCTACTGAATGGGAAAAGATATTTGCCAATGATACATCCGATTAGGGATTAATATCAAAATTTTATTAAAAAACTCACTCAACTCAACTCCAAAAAAACAAACAACCCAATTAAAAAATGGGCAGAGGACATGAAGAGACATTTTTGTAAAAAGGACATACAGATGGCAAACAGACATATGAAGAAATGCTCAACCTCACTAACCATCAGAGAAATGCAAATAAAAACCACAATGAGATCCCACCTCACCACAGTCAAAGTGGCTATCATCAATAAATCAACAAACAACAAGTGCTGGTGAGGATGTGGAGAAAAGGGAACCCTTGTGCACTGTTGGTGGGATTGCAGAGTGGTGCAGCCACTATGGAAAACAGCATGGAGGTATCTCAAAAATCTGAAAATGGAACTACCTTATGATCCAGCAATTCCACTCCTAGGTATCTATCCGGAGAAATCCAAAACTCTAATTCAAAAAAAATTATGCACCCCTATGTTTATTGCAGCCAAGACACGGAAACAACCAAAATGCCCATCGGTAGACGACTGGATTAAGAAACTGTGGTACATTTATACAATGGAGTATTACGCAGCCATAAAGAAGAAAGAAATCTTACCATTTGCAACAACATGGATGGACCTAGGGAACATTATGTTAAGTGAAATAAGTCAGACAGAGAAAGACAAATACCATATGATCTCACTTATATGTAGAATCTAAAGAAAAGAATAAATGAGTGAACTAATCAGAAACAGTTTCAGAGACATAGAGGAAAAACTGAGAGTTGCTAGATGCGAGTGTGGGTGGGGATAAGAGGGAAGGTGAGGGAATTAGAAAGCACAGTCAGTAACCACAAGATTGCCACGGGATTACGAAAGTTAATTTGGGCAATGTAATCAATAATGTTGTAAGGATTTTGTAGGGTGTCCGATGGACACTTGTCTCATTAGGGAGACCACCTCAGGGATGATGTAGATGCCTGATCACTGCACTGTACACCTGGAGCTGAAGCTGAACAATAATGAATGTCAACTACAAGTTTATATATATATATAAACTTGTGTATATAGTTATAATAAACAGAGTACAGCATTAGGAATAGAGACAGTGGAAATGTAACAGCTGTGTGCGATGTCAAAGGGATAGTGGATGGGGGGAGGGGGGTTGACACAGTGTGAAGGATATAAATGATAAATGTCTAACTATTAAAAAAATAATAATAATAATGACCACAGTTCCAAAGCTCCTTGGAAGTTAAGTGTGGCTATGTGATAGATAGCTGATGTATGCAACTTCTAGAAAGCATTCTTTAAGGAAAGGAGCTAGTCCTTTTCCCCTCCTCTTCCCTTTTCCTCCTATAGACATCATTAGTGGAACTTGAGCAGCCATCTTGGGCCAGAGGTGGAGGTCTCGTGCTGGGAATGGCTCTGTAACAAGATGAAAGGAGCGAAGTTCCCAGACACAAGCAGGGCTATTCTAACTGTATACCACTTATCTCTAAGCTAGGTATACTTGAGAGAAATAAGTTTTCATCTACTGTTATTTTGTTCACTGTTATTTTCCATTTTCTATTACTTAGAAGTCAACTTAATCTTGACTGATATAAACTTTAGAATTTTTTTTGGACAAAAACAAATCCTATTGAGATTTCAATGGAAATTGCATTAAATTTATATATTAATTTAATAAGAATTGACTTCTCAGCAATACTGTCTTCCTATCCAGGAACATACTCTGTGCTTTCATTTATTCATGCAGTATTTAATGTTATTACAAGCATTAAAATAAACCCAAAAGATTATTTTCTTTGTGTTCCACGTTGTGTGTTTCAAGCATATATTACTCTTTGAATTATAAATTATAAATAAAACCAAATAAATTAAAGTATTACAGAATTATGCAGAAATGTAAACCCAGGGTGAGCCTAAATAAAGGAAATGAATCCCTCTTAAGTTTAACTTTGTTTATTTGAAAATTTCATGGAGTTTCCCCCACTACATGTGATTTCCAGAAAGTAAGTTGGTGTCTGTTGAACACTGCAGTTTTCCTCAAAGCAGCTCTTTTAATCATAATGACTTACCAGAATTACTTAGAAATTTATTTGTACTGCATGCTTCTATTTGGGTGTCTTATTTCTTAATAGGATCTCATTCTTGTTACCTAAGAGTGGTGTGTGAATTTTCTAAGCAGTATGGGCAGAGGATGGAATGCGTAAAGTTTCACCATATACCAGGCTTCACAGCTGAGAAGACAGCTTGGTATTTGCAATCAGTGGAGCTGGGTTTGAGACTTGGAGTAAGTTCCTAACAGATGTAAGACAATGGGTAGATAACTTACCATCTTGGATCCTCAATTTGTTCATGTATAACTTGGGGATGATAGAAATAATAGATTAAACATTTACAACTTTATTGTAAAAGGAATGAGACAATGTGTATGAAAAGGCTTTATAAGTATAGAAATCTATGTAAATGTTAAAAATGGAATAGTATTTGTAATCGTAAAATAGCTTATTTCTCATTGTCTTCAGCCACACTTTTTAATTCTTTCAAGTACAAAGATCCCAACTAACGATAAAAAATGTCCATGAATCTTCTACCCTTGGTGGTGTTTTTATTATCTCTTGATTGAGGAAATACAAATGGGACAGATATTATAATACTTTGGTAATAGCTGTGAATGAATATTTTTAAATCACAACAGGACTAGAAATAGTAGAAATTATATGAGTAATTCATATCAACTATTCAGTCTATAGATAATATTGTTGAGGACATTGTTTGCTTCAGGTAACAGAAAACTTAAAACGCATTGGGCTAAACATAAGGAAATTCAGTATCTTATTAATAGGATGTACAGAAGTAAGGCGAGATGCAGACTTGATTGAGTCATGTGCTCAGTGATGTCAGGATACAGTTTCTTTACATCTCTCCTCAATGCTGGCTTCCTCCTCAGTGAGGTAACAAGATGGCTGCAGTAGCTCCAGCACTTTCCTCCAGAAATGGCAAGGTTCCAGAAAAAAAAGGGAGACAATGTGTTCTTAACGGTCTGTTTTAGGAGAAAGAAGCCTTTTCCAAAATCATCCTTCTGTCCTGATGGCCTTTGACCACACTTTTTTAGCCAGGCTTCATTAAGTGGCATGTCCCTTTCTGAAATCACTGTGAATGTAGATGAAATTATTTTGTATTAGTCTGCTCACCCTTGGGACTGGAGATGCCTCATTCCCTGGAGATAGTAGTTGTTTTGGGGAGAATTGGGTATCTGGACAAAACTGGAGTTGTTTCATGTAGCAGAGATTATTAGTACCTTGTTAGGCCCCATGTATACTGAAAACTTCCTAGGGCAAGTGCCTGTTACTCTCTCTCTTAGGAATTTCTCTGGGATTTCCTTTACCTTTCTCTGGGGAATTTCACAGGATCTTCCTTGAGTTGCATGTGGGGCAGACTGAAAAGTGCAGAGGAAGTGATGCTCCCAGAAGCTGCCCTCAGTCAATGATGGAGGAGAATTGAAGTTGCCCCTTGGTGGGACAACTGTGAGATATGTTCCACACCATCTCTTTTAGATTCCCAGTGGTATTGAGCTCCAGTTGCCCACAGTGATAACTGGCTTTTTAACACATTCTGGATTGACTTCCTCACACTCCTACCAGTGTTTCCTGGTATTACCTCTCAAACTATTTGCCTCAAATCCTTTCCTCAGTGCCTGACCCTGAGGGAACTCAACCTAAACTGGTAGGAAGGAAGAGGAGGAAAACATTCTATGTAGGAAACTAATTGTCCACTACAGGCACACAGCAGAGATTCTGTAACCACTTATAAAATCCCCTAAGCTTTTTATGTATTGGTCTCCAACTATGGTCTCCCAAAATGACCCCAAAACTAACACTGAGTCTCGGTATGCCCAAGAATACATACCAACCTGAAAACTGTGAGACAAAAATGCAAAATTGTAGTTTCTGGAAACATGATGGCTATAATTATATATAGATATAAAGTCTCCTGGATAAACTTCCGAGGCTTTATTTATCAAGAATGCTTCAGATGTAAAACTTCTGAATACAGATTTTCTTCCCAATGTGTCTGTCTTTCCCCACCTGGAAGAAAGGTGTTTATTTCTTGAGACTTTGGGCTATCTGGATTCTTTTACTAAATCTGCTTCATAAGGGCTTGGGGGATTGTTATTATGTGAAATATTTTTTAAAATAATTTTATTTTTTAAAATAGTCTTTGGTTCATTGGTTTATAATATTCCTGGAGTTGTTACTTTAATGAAGTTCAAAAGGGATATGACGGATAGGAAAAATTGAAAGCTTGATTGTCCTCAACTAAAATTGGAAATCAGAACTTTACCACTCCTATTTTCTCGGATGCCATATGGCTGAAAACTTGGACATCTGGGATGTGGGCGGCTCAGCCTTTTTCAGCTTCTTACTAGAAACTGAGTTTTCTTGACAGCAGTAATAAATCAAACATCCACAGGAAGCAAAGAGATAATTGAAATGAAACATAAGCTGTGAAATGTCTTCCCTGAGATTATTACTGCCCTTTCCTTCGTGGTTTCACTCTTTGGATCTGCTAAAGAAATGAGTCTTCAGGAGGATGCATGAATCGGAGATGTCAAAATTACCTGCTTTTGTGAAAATTTTAATTTGTTCGCAGTGTGCTCAGGTTGAAATTAACTTAAAGAGCACGCTCCACAAACTCTAGGTAGCCTAATTTGTCTTAGACTATTACAAATCCATGGTATTTTTGACTTTCTGAATTGAAATTTTTGACGTGATTTAATGCAAATGTCCTCCAACAGGTATAATAAACATTCCAAAGAAATTTACTGCAGTCCGAAAGAAATAAATGAGTATTCTGAGAATTTATTTCTGACAAACTGAGTGATGTTTTGAAAGTTATGTTTTGTCTTCACAAGACTCAAAGGAATAGAAGTTAGAAAGTTTAGAAAGGCTCTGGCAGAAAAGCTGTCGGGGGCAGAGTCTGGAGCAGACAACTGCACTCATCTTTAGATTAACTTTTCCTTATATAGGAAAGGGGGAGTCGGTCAGGCAGATCTGAGGGCTGACATCATTTCGTGGGATCTGGTCTAAGATAATGTTATCAACGGAGTCGACTCAGACTCAGCCACTGCGGCCTGGGGCTTTATGCGTCACCAGTAAAAACTGCAAGGGAGTTTCATATTGGATTCCAGTGTCCAGGTGCCTAAGGATTAAGAAATTGCCCTGTCCAGTTAGGATTCTGCTAATTAAACAAGGTATATGTAGCACTGAGAAAGGTAACAAAACAGAGTTCTTAAGTCAGTCACTAAGGGGAAAAAACAAAGAGAAAACAGCTGACTATCAGATGGCTCGAACTGCAAACTAAGTCTAATTACAGGTGTCTAGATAGCGAGTTATGTGGCGAGTCAAACTGCAAATGAGCTAAGTCTAATTACATTATTGATTCCCGAATTTCACCCTTACACGTTAGCTATAGCTACTGAACTCTGATATTACTATTTTTCAGTGGCATCGTATTCGTTACCAATTACTATTCGGTTGACTACTGATATATTTTAATCTGACTTTATTGCTAACGGTAAAATACTGCCTTGGTTATTTTCAGATTCTCTTTATCTTTCTCCTGTTCTTGCTCATACTTCCTCCAAGCAACAACTTCACGTGCTCTTGGCTCAGATTCTACTTCAAGAATTTCATCTCCTGCAGAAAAGAGGTCTCTCCAGCCTATAATTCCCACGGGCCGGCTGGGAGAGGGCTCATTAATTGTTTTTCCATTTTCATCAAACATTAAGCATACTTTCACCCAACTCTTTCCCGCAACCATAATTGAGCCTTTCCTCAAAGTTCCTCTTTGAGTTGTTGCTGTAGTAACAGGACCTCTTTCTTTGTGAGATTCTATTACTGTTCTTTCCACTGGACCAGTGGGGTCTGCTTTCAATTCCAACACGTCTGCAAGAGTAATTGTTTCCTCTGCCAAAGCCATCAGATTATCACCCATAAGTGCAGAGACATGCACTGCTTTAACGTCGCCTCCATAATCCTCGCACGCCACATCATAAGCTGGCAGTTCTTTTTTCACTTTTTCAGGATCAGCCGCAGTTTTGTCACACGGGTTTATGGCAAGGACAATGGGCACTTGAGCATCTCTGGCACGCTGAATAGATTCTAGAGTTTGCTTCATCACTCCTTCATCTGCAGCTACAACCAACAGGACAATGTCATGACCTGAGCACCTCTGGCTCTCATGGCTGAGAAAGCAGCATGTCCTGGAGTGTCAGGAAAGACGATTTTTTCCCAGGAGGCGGAAAGACAAGAAAAGCACCCATGTGCTAAGTGATATCTCCAGCTTCCTTTGCTGCCACTTGAGTTTTTCCGCAGTTTGTCAAGTAATGTGGTCGTTTTCCCCTTGATCAACATGGCCCATGATGGTGACAACTGGGAGCCTTGGAGTTAAGAAAGCTGGATCTGCCTGCAGCCTTCTCACAGCATCTTTATTTTCTCTGACTTTGTCCTGTTTTCATTTGCTCCATTTTAACTTCATCCCTGCCTGCTTTATCACTCCTTTGATCCAGGCTTCATCTAAATGCGAATCTGCTTCTAGTGAATCTATGTTGATAGTAGTACTCATTAAAGCTTTATATACACAATCAATGTCTTTTTCCATTACTCTGGCCAGTTCCTCAACAGTCATTCCAATCCGTACCTCTACCTCCTTTTTAGATTTTGTTGAAGATAACTAAGATTTCCATGATCTTTCTCCCTTTCTGTTACTAGAAGCCTATATTGAGATAAAGCAGCCCCAAAGAGCACATCTGTTTGCCAGGACCAGGCGTACAGCTGAGCCATCCACACTGGGTAAGCAGATGAAAACACATGACTCCACTGTGCTAACGTTTTTCTTTGATTCAGGCTATGCAGCTGCCTACAAATAGTGTGAAATCGTAGCAAGTGCTCCACTTTCCGTATCATCTGGTTCATGTTTCTCTTGCTACTTATTCCAAGCCCCTCATTTTACAGAAAAGGAAAATGTGAGTCCAGAGAGCTCAAAAACACTTCTACAGTGTCATGCCTCTAGTTAATGACAGTCAGGACTAGAATGCAGGCTTTCTGACTCCCAATTCGGTGTTCTTTCACATCTAGAATATTCATGGAATCTGAAAAAGGATGTTGGAAATATGTAGTTGCATTAGTGGAATGTCTGAATGTAAGAGTTGGAAGCCTTGGGACTTATTTAGCTCCTACATAAGGCCCGGAGCATCTGGATTCTGAGTCCAGGTAGAGATTGTCCAGGAAGAGGCATTCTTTTGAACAAATATTCCTGGGGAAAGTGGGTATCCACATGAAAAACAATGAAGATGGGCCCTTACCTCACAACATATACAAAAGTTAACTCAAAATGGGTCAAAGATCTAAACATAAGAGCTATAACTATAAAACTCTTAGAAGAAAACATAAGCGGATATCTTCATGACATTGGATTTGTCAATGATTCTTGAATATTACACAAAAAGTAGAGGTGACAAAAGAAGAAATAGATAAATTGAACTTCATCAAAATTAAAAATTTTCTACGTGAGGGGCAGGCCCGGTGGCTTAGGCGGTTAGAGCTCCATGCTCCTAACTCGGAAGGCTGCCAGTTCGATTCCCACATGGGCCAGTGGTCTCTCAACCACAAGATTGCCAGTTCAGTTCCTCGAGTCCCACAAGGGCTGGTGGGCAGCGCCCCCTGCAACTAAAATTGAACATGGCACCTTGAGCTGAGCTGCCGCTGAGCTCCCGGATGGCTCAGTTGGTTGGAGCGCATCCTCTCAACCACAAGGTTACCGGTTCAACTCCCGCAAGGGATGGTGGGCTGTGCCCCCTGCAACTAGCAACAGCAACTGAACCTGGAGCTGAGCTGCGCCCTTCACAACTAAGATTGAAAGGACAACGACTTGACTTGGAAAAACGTCCTGGAAGTACACACTGTTCCCTATAAAGTCCTGTTCCCCTTCCCCAATAAAATCTTTAAAAAAAAAAAAAAAAAAAAAAATTTCTACATGAAATGACACAATCAAGAGAGTGAAAAGATGACATATAGAATAGGAGAAAATGCTTGTAAATCATGTACCCAACAAAGGGTTAATATCCAGAATATATACAAACTCTTACAACTTAACAAAACAAAAAACAACAAAAAAAAACCCCACCCAATTTAAAAATGGGCAAACGACCTGAGCAGATTGTTCTTCCAAACAAGATATACAAATGGCCGATAGCACATGAAAAAGATTCTCAACATCACTAATAATCAGGGAAATCTAAGTCAAAAGTACAACGAGATATAAATTTACACACATAAAGATGGTTATTACAAAAATAAAAATAATAACAAGTGTTGGAGAGGATGTGGAGAAATTGGAACCCTTGTGCATTGCTGGTGGGAATGTAAAATGGTGCAACCGCTGTGGAAAATATTATAGTGTTTCCTCACAAAAACTAAATAGAATTTATCATGATCTAGCAATTCCACTTTTGGGCACATACCCAGAAAAAAGCAGGTACTTGAATAGATATTTGTATACGAAATGGTCATAGCAGCATTATTCACAATAGCCAAAATGTGGAAACAACCCAGATGTCCATTGACAGTTAAACAGGTATACAAAATGTGGTATAAACATACAACAGAATATTATTCAACCTTAAAAAGAAATGAAATTTTGATACAAACTACAACATGGATAAACCTTGAAGACATTGTACTAAGTAAATAAAACCAGACACAAAAAGACAAATATTGCATAATTCCACTTCTAATCACAGAGAGAGAAAGTAGAATATTGGTTACCATGGCATGGGAGTTGGGGGGAAATAGGGAGTTATTGTTTAAGGGAATTTCAGTTTGGGTTGATGAAAATGTTCCAGAGATGGATAGCAGTCATGGTTGCACAACAATATGGGTGTACTTAATGTCACTGAACTGTACAATTAAAAATGGTTAAAGGGGACACCAAGGGATGACCATGTTAGGACACAAGGAGAAGACAGCTATCTACGAGCCAAACAGAGACGCCTCGGGAGGAATCAACCCTGCCAACACCTTGATCTTGGCCTTCTAGCCTCCAGAACTGGAGACAATACATTTCTGTTGTTTTTAAAAACTAGTTACAATGGTAAATTTTCTGTTGTGTATATTTTACTACAAAAAGGGGGCATGACCATGGAAATGGAAATATTGGAGCTTGGAAACTTCTGTGAGGGTTTTCTGCCACCAAAAGGTGGAGCCTTGGAGTAGGTGATCCTTTGATTAGTAGAGCATACGAAATGGGGGTGTTTGGCTATGCAAAGTTAGACCCAGAGAATAGTTGTGTGTGCAGTAGTAGATAAGCAATGGCTCTATGTAAGAAAGTAAACACTGTTTGGGAGGTTTGAAGCTGGAGCTAGAGTTGAGAGGAGAAAGGTTTCAGGGGGGTAGAGGAAGCCAAAAAATTGGTGACAAGCTGTAATCTGAGAGAGAGAACATGACCAGAGAGTGAGAGAAAAAATAATCCCTACCACACAGAATGACTAAGGGGTGTCTAATACACAGTTTTCATTGTTGCCTTTCCCCATGCTGTATTGTAAGTCCCCTCTTCTATTTCCCCAAGTTTTAATCAATAACCCTGGGTTAGTGATTCTTGGGGGGGAAAGGAAATTGGGACATGTTTGACATGGCATAAAATAGGCCAGTGAGAGAGGGTGACATCTGCAGTGCTGAATAGGATGGTCAGAAAGAAGGCTGCAGCCTGGACTGGTCAAGAGAAGGAGAATCTGCCCCTGCTCCCCAGTGATCCCTGACAGGGGCTGGGAGGGGGGCAGATTTCCCACCACATGTGAAACACAATTTCCAGCCATTTCATTTAGACGTTAAAGGGTAACACCAGAGACCTAGGGAACCTGGGGACATCAGGCTGACAAATGGAATCAAGTCCATTATAATATGTAAATTCAAACATATTTTGTGGCTTGGCTAGCGTAATCCTTTTTTTACTTAGTCCTTGGACATTTTCTTCCCAGGCACATAAACTTTTGTGTTTGTATATTGTAAGAAGATATGTATATTGATAATTTGCTGCAGTCACAAGCTAAGGTTGCTGCCATATGTTGCTTATCATAGGAAGCACAAATGATCAGAGTCAAACAAAACATTTTTGCATTTAGCATGTTCCACAGAGTTGTCTTTTTATACCTTTTTTTCATTAACAATGGAGAGGAAAATAAACTGATGTGAGCTGCGGACTTTGCCAAAGTAGACATTTGCTTTCTGTTACCTTCAGTCCTCCTCTCCTAGGCTTATGGCATCTCCCAGGGCTAGGTCTGCTCTACATAGGGCTCCCAGAGATAAGGATGGGACTCTCCTGTTCCAGCTCAGCTGTCCCATCAGAGCGAGTTCTCTTCCACTTCTTGTGGAACATCTGCAAGCCTCAATCAGAGGTCGCTGAGTCCCTCCCCTCCTGGGATACAAAGTTCAGGCATGGTAGTGTGGCTCACATGTGCCATACCAGCAGGGCTTAATTTACAAATATATACATTTTGGAAGAAGCAGTTGGTGTTCAAACATGGCCCATCTGTGCTCCTGAAAGGAAACAAATGGCTCTCATTGAATGCAGGTGGAGGAGGGAGATACAGCCTATACGCCTATTCGCTTTCATGGAGCCATGAGTGGTTCAATGAGACCTCTTTGAGACCTCTCAGGACATTGTCCCAAATGGCCGATCAAGGGAGGATCCTGGAAGTCCCTTGAATGCAGACTTTGAGGAGAGGAGAGTGGAATTTAGTTTGGGTAGGGAGAACAGAAGATCATAAGATGGTGACAGTGTTGCTAAGGATTGGAGCAATTAATAGGTCCCCGGTACAGAAAGGAGGAGTAACCAGGCCGAAACCTCTTCCTTTTGCTGAGGGGGCGCTAGGTTACTTGTGCTGCTCATGCATGCACGTGTATGTGTACCATGCAAGTGTGCATGGGTGTGCATGGGTGTGCACGTGTTGGGGGTGAGGGCTGTTTGCAAGTTCTTGGGACCTGTTTCCCCTCTCCCATTTTTTTCTTCATTGAGGTAAAATTCACATATCAAAATTAACCATTTAAAATTGTACAACTCAGTGGCATTTAGTACATTCCCACCATTGTGCAACCACCATCTTTATCTGGTTAAAACATTTTATTACCCTAAAAGGAAGCTGTACTCATTAAGCAGTCACTCCCACATCCCACATCCCACATCCCCCTTTCTCCAAGCCCCTGATAACCAGGTATCCGTTTTCTGTTTCTGTGCCTTCACCTATTCTGGATATATCATATGAATGGAATCATGTAATGGATGACCTTTTGTGTCTAGATTCTTTCACTTAGCATAATACTTTCAAGGCTCATCCCTGTTATAGCATGTATCAATATTTCATTCCTTTTTATGGCTGAATAATATTCCCTTGTATGGACATACCACATTTTTTACCCATTTATCAGTGGATGGTCGTTTGGATAGTTTCTACCTTTTAGCTTTTTGAAAAATTAAATTTATTGGGGTGTCATTAATAAAATTGTATAGGTTTCAAGTGTACAATTCTATAATCATCATCCATATATTGCATTGTGTGTTCACCCAAAGTCAAATCTCCTGTCAGCATATATTTGACCCCAATTACCCTTTTCTACCTCCCCCCATTTGCTTCTGGTAATCACTATACTGTTATCTATGTCCTTTTGTCTGTTTTTAAGAGTGTTTCCATGAATATTTGTACACAAGTTTTTATTTGAATTTCCCTCCCTGTTTTATACTGTGCCTTTTTCAGGGTGCTAGAGAGAAAAAAGTTACAAACATTACATTAAACATGACCATACATGAAATCAGTTATAGAAATTGTGATGGTTCTATTTATTCTATGTCCACTGATATAAATGTCACAAAATATTCATTGCTACAAACTAAAGATAAAGATAAACTATAACTATACGTGCTAGACAACTATTAAGGGCTGAAAAAAATTCAGAAATTCTATACTCCATCTGACAGGGAAGTATCTTTAAATTTCTGTTTATCTTTTATAAATTGAAGTAGGGAATAGCAGATGACACATTATGGATATGTCTGATATCAGAAAGATTTTCATAGATCACCAAATAATAAACTCACACTGAAAGAAAGGCCTTATCCCTACACATCGCTACATACATTACACATTTGTATATTTATATATTTTTATATGTTTACTGATATATTTTAATATATAATATATACCGTGTGAGCAGTTTAAATGGTTCATTTATATATTTTAAGTTAAAATAAAGTGTTTTAAGATTTAGGAAAAAAGGTAAATCACAACAGTTATTAGATTGTACTCACCCACCTTCTTTCCCAGTTATTGACTGGTTGATTAAGATTTGATTCTCTAACAGGAATATGTGTATATTGAGGAGGAAAGAGAGGTAATAGTGGAGATGTAAGTGTGGAACCGGGGCATGTGGACAACTCTGGTGTGTCCAGGAACCAGAAGACAGGACGTCAGGGAAGCCCAGCTATCCAGTTCCTCGTCACACAAGCACTAAAGTGTCGTCAGATACGCTTGGAGACGGAATCTTTCTCAGGGAGATCTGAGGTTCTGATCCTCGAGGGCAGCTTTTATAAAGGGGAGGGCTACAGGTGGAGGTCAAGTGTAGACCCTATGACAATCAGTGCTGGCTGAGAGAGTGACAGTGGTGTGACAATAGCATAGACCACTGACCTGTTCCCCTCTCCACCCCCAACCACAGGTCCACCAACCTTCACTTCCAAGCAGTGCTTTTGTACAAGGTAAGAGAGAAAATACCTCCCTGGAGGCAGGTAACCTATCCTATCGGAGAAAAGTCACCGGCAGGGAAGACCATAGTGAACTGGTAAGATCGGATTTTGTTATTTTGCCTTCAGGAGCTGTGGGTGATACCGGAACACCCCTTATTCAATGGCAGCAGAGCCCTGTTTTGTTCTTAGAAGTGAGGAGACTGATGAGTTTCTAGTTCCTCGTAGGTGGGAGACTCAGCTTCCAGCAAGCACTGAAAGCCAGCTACCGATGTATAAAGAGTAAGCTCGCCATTCCTGGCCAGATTATTGCTCAAGAAATGGGATTTTTTTTCTGTGCACTTTGACCTCTCCCAGGCAGTCCTATATCTTACTCCAACAAGTTTATCATTTTAGTAACATTTTTAAGAAAAAGATGAGATACCTGGCGTGCACAAAATGGTAAGACATTCAATTCTGGAGCAGAATGAAGGGAAAACTCTTGCTTCCCAAGGCCAAACATGACGTGAGCCAAATCAAACTTTTAAAAGCAGCCTTTCCGTCAAAAGTCCGTAATGTTTCCTTTCCCCAAATTTCTTTTTGTTTTTGGTTTTTTTGGACAAGCCTTATCTGGGAGTCACCAAAGTCAAAGTCTGGGAGTCACAAAAGACAAGCAACAAGAAGTGTTTATTAACCCCTCTGTAATTCTTAAAACCTGAAAATGCCTCTGAGCAATTATAATGGAGATATTTACGAAGGTAACTTCTTAGGATTGGTTAAAAAGTTTTCATTGTTATAAGGTTTGATATTAGAGAAAGCCTCCTGATTACGGGCTATGGAGAGTTATGCACAACTTGTTAGAAGCCCAAGGGCATAAGGGGTTGGTTTCTGACTTGAGGATTGAAAAGGCACTGTACATAAGATGTCTCTCTTGTGTCTGTGTGTAGCATCTCCCTTCCTGAATCTGGCTCAAGGAAGGGTGAAGCAATCCTTTCACAGGATCTCACCCTATGAACAGGCAGTTGCTTATGGCTGCAAGTGCCATTAGATTTGCAGAGTCATTTCACATGCAGATCATGGAAACAGCACAGGACCTCCAGTCAACAGGCCTGGCTTAGGATCCTGGCTCTACCACAGGCAGCTGAATGACTCAGAACAAGACATTTAAGTACCTCTGGTCGCTTGGCCTAATCTGTAAGAAGGGAGTCTGTCCATTTGTTTTAGTCAAGGCTTTGGCATACCTACAGGCAACTGGATTTAGAGACCCAGTTTATTAACAGCATCTACGTAATTTAGCACTTTCTTAAGTCCCAATATTTCTCAGATGCTTGCCATTCAGCGAAACCTGCAGAGCTTTCCAGCTGAATGGGTGGGCAGAGAAGGAAAGAAGAAAGCCTGGTTAAAATATTGACAGTGAGACCTGATGGTATGAGACAACTATATTATGTGGATTTTAGAAAGTTTCTCTGTCTTTGGCCAGAAAAGAGCTTACTCTACTGTTGTTTCTCTGGCGCATAGTTTAGACACATTGACCCAGAGAGAAGCCTAAAAGAGAACACATGGCTTTTTCTGACTTCATACTGGCTGAGGGGAGCAAAAAGCAGCTCTTTTTCACAATATTATTTCCTTGTACTTTTCAGCTACTGAAATGGAAGACCACAAACCAAAAAGCCATCTCAGGAACCAGAATTGAGAGAACTTAGAAAGGAGTGCCAATGGAAAGGCAACATGGAGGGATGGCAATGGGCCCTTGAGGCAGAGTCATCAAGGGAACAAGGAGCATCTGTGAGAACACCAGACACAAAAAGAAACAATTGTTGGAGGTCTCTGAGGCCACAGACACGTGCCTCCTTAGCTGAAGGTTTGACCCTTCTTTAAGGAGACGCTAAGAAGACAGGGCTCTTGTGAAGTGATGGCTGCCTTCCCAGGATAATAGTGCAACTCCATAGAGGGGAGAGATGTTGTTTTCCTTTTCTGAATACCTGCTGGGTTCCTTGGTGGTCCATTCAAGTTTGTGGAATCCTCTTGCCCTTCCTGTGTTGCCCCAAACTGCCTGTATCTTCCTTCCTGTATCCCTCTCTCAGTTTGGCTCTGGGACAGCCCTTGACTTTTACAACTGGAGAACAGAATTACTCCATTTTCCTCTGATCTCAGGGGACAAAACTCACTGAGATGCCTTTGTTAAGTCAGAAACACCACACGAGGCTAAAAGCTGTGGTTTCTGGAGGTGGTTTTTCCTTGGCTTCGCAGCAGAAGCTTCTCTGTACAGCCTGCGAGAGGGTCTTTCTGGGAGGGTATATCTTTGTGAAATATTTGAAACTAACTCAGTGTTTGCAGATATGAGCTTTTTGGTTTGGCGGCATTTGTTTCTTGTGAGTTGTTAGTGTGCCTTGCAGCTGTAGCTCTTCTCTAGTTAATTTTTTTACACTAATAAGAAGTTTATTATTGCTAAATCAATATTTTTTTTTTCTGATTCAGTATTTAGCTCAGATACCTTAAGAACACTGAAATTTGAAACATTTAATTAGACGAATGCTCAATAAGGATTTTTTGGTTCTAACCTAGATGTTTCTTATTATTTCTCCAATGTTTATTCATGGAATACTTCAAGTTTTCCTAAGATATACACATTTTTGGAGAAATTTGTCCACCTACGGTTTTAAGTCTAGGTCAGATCCAAGCAAGATTTTACTAAATTAATGTTATTTGGGAATTTTAGTCTAGGTTTTTATGAATAAGATTTTGAGTACTTAGGAAGCTTTGATCAGCACTTTTCAGGAGCAAAATAGAATACAAAGATACATATCGTTTGAAAAATATCTGCATGGTAAAACCAACACAAAGTCAAAAAAAGACCAATGGCAAACTGTGTTAACAACACGTATTGCAGAGGACTTATTTCCTATAAATTGATACAAGGAAGACTAATCACCCAGTAGAAAATTGGGCAGGCATGTTAACAGATAATACACAGAAAACAAAATTTTGTATAACTCTTAAAATATAAAAAGATCTAACCTTTACTCGTGACAGGAGAAATACCACTTACAGCTAAAATGAGATGTATCTTTCACCAATAAGATTGGTAAAGATAAAATTTTTGATAACATACTCTTGTTAGTGTAGGGTAACAGAATTTGATAGTGGAATGTAAACTGATACAATCACTAACAAAATTAAATTAACAATATCTATAAATAGCATGCGAATCCTTTAATTCAACAATTTCATTTTCCAGGAATTTATCCTAAGATACAGTCACCTATATGTGAAATAATGTGTGTACAACTATGTTCACTGAAGCATTATTTTAATAGTAAAATATTAGCAACAATGTAACAGTAAAGGTGAAAAATTATTGTGGTTTTTGTCCATTTGACTATTAGGCAGCCATTAAAAGGAATGAGACAGGCATGTTTGTCCTGAAATGGAGAAGTTCCAAGGTACATTGTGAAGTATAAAAACAAAGAACAGAAGAAGATGCAGAGCATACTACATTAAAATAAAAATTATATATAAAATACATATTATATAATTATATATAAACATATATGATATTCTACTTGACCTGTGTTCCATTGATGGTTATATATGTTTGTGTGTGTGTGTGTGTGTGTGTGTGTGTGTGTGTACACATTTGCATATATAGACTATCTCTGAATGGGTACACAAGAAATGTGATAGAGGAAACAGAAAATGGGGGAAAGAGAACTGCTTTTCATTATATATATTTTTGTACATCTTAAACTTTGTAACTGGTTTAATCCCTTTCCTTATGACACCCCTTTAAATGTTGAAAAACATCTTGCACAAAGGAGGCACAGATGAGTGGAAACCTCATTGCCTCTGAACATTCTTTTTTTCCTGGTGAATCGTCCTGGTTCCATATCTTTAATGCCTATAATGAAGATTTGAGTCACCTGACTACCCTGAGACCTCAGGTGTCCCCCAGAATTTCTCTGTTGAAATGTGGGGAAATGGAACTTACAATGGAATGTGATGGGGTAAGTCTGGGTAACAGATTATAGTAGAAGTTAACTGAACCCAAACGAAACCATTAAAATAGGGCACCTAATAGCTGTAGTGGTTAAGTTCATGGACTCTTGAGTCAGACTGCCTTAGGGTGTGGTTTCCAGATCCATCACTCATCAACTTTATTATTGTGAGCAAATTACTAAGCAATTTTCCCTCATCTTAAAACTGGGGAATAGAAGCAGAGTCTACTTCCTTTGATGATGGTATAAAATTAATCAATCAATCTGTATAAACTACTTAAAATATTGTCTGGCACTAGCAGCTCTCGATAAATGTTAGCTGTATTATTATTATTATTATTATTATTATTATTATTATTGTTCTCAATTTATTTGGTGCTTTAATGTTCTTTCTGACATTAAATTAATTTAGCAAACGGTTATTGAACACGTGCTGCTGTATGTGTCTGGTGATGGAGGTCCAGAGAGAAATTTTGTGCCCTGAGATTTTGTTGTGCCCTGAAGGAAGTTACTGGCAGTAAACAGGACCCAAAGTCAGTGTCTTCCAGGTCAGAGGGGAGGGAGGCATTGGCTCTCCATTTAGGACAAGTTTAGTCTTTCATTTTGATCGCATCTTCCTGAGTATTAAAAAACTCCTGGATCCAGCACACTCTGCACTTCCCTTGGAAAAGAATAAAAGGCTCCCTCAAACTAAAGATGTTGGCACAAGGCAGTAATCTTTTTGAAAGATTCCTTGAAAAAAAATTAACTTCAGCCTGATCTATCTGATAAAACCCAAAGAAAGAGAGTAAGGTTCATGTTTGGTTTTTCAAATTCCCATGTTTTACTGATTAATTTTAAAGGTAAATAAAATCATGGCTACTTAGGATAAACAGATAAAAGCAAAATTAATGTGAGCCAAAGCATATCAAGTTAAATCTGGTGCCGATAAGGGAATGTGTAAGAGTAAAGTGTTTAGTTTTGAAAAACATTATCCCTTTGACAAGTGTTCCTGGTTTGTATATAAAATACCTTAAGTCACTGATCACACCGGCAACAAAACCTGCCTGAATTTCAAGTTGTTTCATGTATGTTTAATGGTCCCTATTTTTGTTTTTTGATCCTTCCAAGGGAGCTAAATGACTGAGATCAAATAACTTTAATGAGACTAGGATTTGAGAGTCTCTTGGGACACACTAGAATGCATTATGACGGCTGGTATAATAGATTTCCATCTTCAGCAATGATAAAGCAAAAGGAGATGAGAGTGGGTACAAAGAGTGGGGAGAGGGGCTGCAAGACCACATGGTAAGATGTTTCCTGCTTTAGACTTTTTGCTAAGTGACCAAGCTAATTTTTCTGTACTAGTTGGTAGTTGTTTCCATTCTTTTGTGCTTTCAACAGTTGATGAGTGCCTCCTTTCTGCAATATGCCTTCCAACATTTAAAGGAGTGTCACAAGAATTCCTGTTGAGTTCTCCAGGGTAGTTTTTTTTTTTTCTCTCTCTCTAAATAAAAATAATTGAATTGAACCTAATACCAATTGCATAAATATGCTGGGAATATAGGCATAAATAACTTACTGGTTATGATTTTATTCTTTAAAGATAATAGATGATGATCATTTTTCAACCTTCTTTCTCCCAACATGCTAATATCTTCTTACAGCTGAATTTCTCAAAAGATATTAACTCTAAACAAAAAGTCAGATGAGGTCCTTTAATTTGACGTTCCAGAGAGTTCTTATAAACAGGTCAATTCTGTAGCAGTTTAACAAGTTTGTGAAGAGCTGTTGACTGCTGACGATTTTTACAGTTCTTTCATTGCCTGATTCATTTGACCCATGAAGGCATCAGCTTTAGGAACAACTTGCAAAAACACTTTAGATTATGGGAGGTCATTGTCAGTAGACCTTTTTTGTGTTTGAATGTTCAGGAAAATAGAATCACTTTAAGTTGTTATGACTCTCATTCTTATCAAATTATTAGGTTGGTGCAAAAGTAATCGCGGTTTTTGCAATTGTTTTTAAACTTTTAAACCGCAACACTTTTGCCCCAACCTGATAGAAGGAACATATCCTTCACATAGAAAAGTAGCATTTTTTGGTGTTCCATAGGAAACTGAAAAGCTTTATCTTATCCCTAACTTCCTGTTTGTTAGCTGTGAATATTTTCAGCATTTGGGTAATGGAGTCATCAAGCAGCAAAAGTTTAAGAGGTAGGATATGGTAGGGAATTTATTCTGCACCAAGAATTTTAACATAGGTGTGTGGAAAATGAAAATTCTCTACTGTGAGCCATTGTGACAATGGACATTACCTAGATTTCATTAAGTAGTAAGGCTGTTAGCGCACATCTATTTAGCAACATCTAGAGCAGGGGTGTCCAAACTTTTTTCAACGTTTTTCACCAAAGGCCATATGCGGTAAAATACACAAACAACCGGGCCACTCACTCGAGGTGAAGTACGTATTGCCTCACCTGGTTTATTTAAGTAAACTAAATATGTTTTTGGAATTTGCTGTGGGCCAATAAAAAATGGATTGCGGGCCGCAGTTGGCCTACGGGCCGCAGTTTGGACACCCTTGATCTAGAGAATACTGTTTCTTGAAAGAATGAATCAGAATGTAGTTTAGTAGTCGTTGTTTTCCCCATTTTATTCATTTAGCTAAAAATTATTGGCCATTCTCTGAGTCCCATGCACTTTCCGGGCTATTTTTATTCCTTTATGCTTTTACATGGGATGTTTTATTCTCTTCTTTGCCTCTCTAACTCCTGTTCATTCTGAAAATTCCGTTTAACTACCACCTCCTCAAGGGACCCTCCCCTGACTCTTTCCAAGTGAATTCCATGGCCTTTTCAGGCTTCCCTTGAGCTCCGTACTGCCCTCTAACACAGTCCTATATCATATTTGCTTATTTCTTTGTAGTGGCATCCTCAGTTCCCAAGAGACTGCAAGATCTTTGAGGTGGGGTCTATATTATATTCAGACTTGCACCTCTAGCACTTGGCAGAGTGTCTGGCACTTGTAGAAGCCCAATGAATGGTTGGTGAAGGAATGAAAGCATGCATCCTGCTTTTTCTATCCTTGGGTAAAAGAAAAACTAGATTTGAGATTTTATTGCATACTAAAATTACACTGTCAAAACAATTTTTTTTCAACACACTATCTATCTCTATATCTACCTACCTCTTCCTATCTATCTCCTCCCCTTTTTTCTTCTGCAACCCCCCCCCCCCCCATCCGGTTAAAGCCGTTAGCTGTTGTTTCTCAGTCTAGTTGTGTAGGACACATCTCCCTGGCCCATGCTGGTATTATGAGCCTTGTCTGCCCCCCTAACCCCAGGCAATCGGCCCCCAGGCAATCGGTCGCCAGTCGTCAGTGGGCGACTCACAGCAGCCCATGGCAGCACGCAGCAGCTCACGCTGGCTGCAGGCCACACACACTGGCTGCCGGCCACTCACGGTGGCACACAGTGGCCCACCACACACAGCAGCACGTAGCAGCCCACTGCAGCGCTGCTCCAGGGAGAGCTGTGGTTCACGATCTTTGCTGTAGAGGGTGCAGCTCATTGGCCTATGTGGGAATCAAACCGGAGACCTTGGCTTTAGGAGCACGGCGCTCAAACCATCTGAGCCACCCGGCCGGCCCATGTCAAAACAATTTTTAAAGTTGAAAGAAAATTCAGAGATCAGCTCCAGGAAATTGAGGACTAGAGAGGTGAAGAGAGTTAGCCAAGGTCATGCAGTTGTTTAGTGGCAAATTGGGACGGAAGCCCAGGTCTCCCGCTGGCCAGTACTAGCCTAAGTGTGGGGAAGCTTAGTTATTTCCTCTTAAAAATTACCCTGGAATCCAGGCAAAAAGACTTAGTAATCTAAAAATGCTAATGAGGAGATGGCAAATTAAAATTACTTAGAGGACTGTTATTTAACAGCATTATTCAAGACTCTGGAAATGCCAAGAGCCAGATAGCTGAGACCGACTCGTAGTTGATTTCTCCTGACAGAGCCATTGGACTTCAGGTCAGTGTTTGCTGGCCAAATTTAGCAACTATCTCTGTCACACACATTTGGGTTGAAAGACAAATGCCAAGTTCACAAAAAACTAATCAGTGTGTTTATATCTCCATATTTATTAAACAGAAGATCTGAAATGTTTCTCACTTTTAATGTTAAACAATGATGGATGTAAAGAACAAGATTAATTTTGCTTTCTATTTTGTGATTTCAGAAAGCAATTTAGGCTATTTCCAGAATAAACCCAATAAAGAAAAAAGAATCTAATTTTTGGATGTGCCTTGAAGTCAAGGTTGAATAATAAGTGGTTAAACATTGTTAAGTCTGTGTGAATATTAGCAGAAAGATGGAGAGAGGAGGGAGGGAGGGAGGGAGAAAGGGAGAGAGAGAAAGAGAGAGAAATACATATTTTTAATGTGTGTGTGCATAAAATAAAGACATCTTAATATTAAAAATGTCTATATCTCTATGACCAGTGATTTTTTTAAATTTTTTTATATTAGGTGGTGCAAAAGTAATTGCAGTTTTTGCATTTTTTAACCTTTTAAACCACAATTACTTTTGCACCAACCTAATATTTTTATAATTTCTAACCATAAAATATATTATTTCTATAATTAAAAGTGAACAGTTACTTTTACAAATTATAATAATCCACCTTTGCAGTTCAGGTAAAAATTTTGGACCCTTTTGTCCTTAGTTTGCCCGATATTTTCAGTTGCTTGAAGGGGATATTTATTACCATAAAATAGAGCTTTTCAAGTAGACATAAGAAATGAATGAAGAGTTGCTGAACATGCAGTCATGCCAAAAGACAGTCACTAGGTCACATTATTTATAACAGTCTGATACCATTTGTTTTTTTAGAGTGAATTTCAGCGTGAAGAGAGATATACAGTAGTTGCATGTATTGGAGTATTTACTGTGAATAAATCTGGGAGGCCCTGTGAATTAGAAATGTTATTACTCAAAAGTTTTTGCAGGAGAAGACTGACATTCCAAGTGACCTGAAAAAGAGTCTTAGTCTTTTTGTTTCACTTCATTTTTGATTGAAAATTAGCAAGCTTTTAGTTCTTGACTAAGAAAAGTGTATTTATGTTATATGTACATATTATAGTTATTATATTATATATAATGTATTATATACAATTTAAGTCTTGAGATAACTATCTATATCTAAATCCAAAATTTTACTGTCTTGTACTTTTGGACATTTTTTTTCCTAATTTTCGCTTTGGGTGCCCTTACAATTTTAGAAAAAAACATATAGAGACAGTCCGTTCAAATTCATGAAAATCAGAATTAACAGCTGAAATTCTATTAGTACATTACGATTTAATACCACAAAATTAATAATGCTCTGCTTAAAAATAAATGGCTGATTTAATAAACTGGTAATTTGCAAATGACATATTTTGTGCATGTAAATGGATCCATCTATTTTGACCTCATGAATACTTAGAGACAATGTTTAGAGTAAATTTTAGAATTTTGCCTTGTTTGCATTATTAATTTGTTTAGCAGAAAAAGACAGTACAAAGTTTTCATATAAACAGAGTACTAGAATGGACTAGGAAGGTAAGTAAATCCCTCCATTTTTAACTGAAATAGATGACTAGAGATCAAGTGGTCTGTCCATGCTAACAGTTAAGGGATAGCAGGTTTGTTATTAGATCTATTACTAAAGTAGAGTGATAGTATCATTCCTATTCAGGTATAGTGAAAAACAATCAAACATTTATTGAGCATATACTATGGGCGCTTACATATATTTTCCAAGATAATCCTCACAGAAATCTTTTGAAGTAAAGACCATTTGGCTTAGGAAGGCCAAGTATTTTGCCCATGGTCACACAGCTGACTATTATTGGAGTTGTGACTATCTCCATCAGTGACACTGAAGAGATTAAAGTGGAAAAAAGAAACACTTCCAGAATGGTAGCATAAAGATCTCTGAAAATCTACTCTTCAGTAAAAGCAAGAAAATGGCAAAATTTTCAAAATTAACTTTTTTTAAAATTCTGGAAATTAATTTTAAAAATTTACATAAATCTTAGGCGTGTGTATTCAAGAAAAATGGCTGAATCTTGATAAGAACAACATTCTTTATGGCATTTTAACTATCCCTATTCTCACAGCCAGCTGCATCATAACCTTGGATATGAGCAGCCTTTCAATCACAGTAGCTGTGACTGTAAGTAGCCCTGCTGTCCCTGAAGAGGGCAGATGGGTTTGGAGCTCCCCCAAAGCCCCAGGTCCAGAGATTTATCATGATTTGAATTGCTTGGCAGCTCCCTGAAAACCTTATTTACAGACCTTGTTCAGTGGGAAATTCTGTTACCTAGTATGTGTGTTGAAAATAATCAAAGGCAGTTGTTTAGCATCACAACTGCTGGAAGAAATGATAATACCAGGTGGGGATTGCCAAAGGAAAAATCTGAAGAATGAGAGGTCAGCAGGGGACTTTGAAAAGCTTCAACAAATTACTAGGAGACTAGAGGACCATACACAAGTGCATGGCCAGGAACTAGAAGGCTCTACTCTCTAGCCTCTGGCAGACCTTGAAGCTCTGTATAAGCAAGTAGTAAAGGCTAAGGCAGAATTGCAAACTGCAAAACGATTGATTTTATGCCACACATACACCCAAAACCCCTCAGAAAACAGCAGGAAACTTGCTGGTTCAAGGAATAAGAAAATCTCAGTTCCATCATTAGCTGACCACTAAGCTAACAGAGAAGATATACTTCAGTGGTGGCAGGTCAGAGAGAACATAGATTTTACAGAGTTAGTCAGGAAAATGACTAAGCAAATAGTAACAACAATGAAAGGCAACAACAACAAACCCAGGAGAATCTTATTTTGGGGATTGCCACATAATATTATTTAAAATATCCAGTGTCCAACAAAAAATTATGGCATATACAAAGAAACAGGAAAGTATGGACCATGCGCAGGAGAAAAAGAAGTCAATAGAAACTGTGTCTAAGAAAGTCCAACTGTTGGATTTACTAGCTAAAGACTTTAAATCAGCTGTTATAACTATGTGCAGAGAACTAAAGGAAACAATGTCTAAAGAATTAAAGGAAACTATGAATGTAAAAACCACATATTGTGTAACTCCATTTATATCAAATGTCCAAGATAGGTAAATCCATGAAAACAGAAAGTAGATTAGTATTTGCTAGGGCTTGAGGTAAGGGAGAAATGGAGAGTGACTGCTCATAGGTTTGAGTTTCTTTTTTGGGGTGATAAAAATGTCCTTATAATTAGGTAGTGATGATGGTTACAGAACTCTGTGAATTTACTAAAAACCACTGAGTCGCACACTTTAAAAGGGTGAATTTTTATCTGGGCCTGGTCTTACATGCCAAGATCATGTAATTTGCCATCTAATTTGTTGAGCTATCAAGTTGAACATATAAAATCATTGGATCATATGAGATAAATGCTATCAAGGAATCAAAGTATTCTAATTTATGTTTAAAAAATGTATCAATGCTTTTCTGAGTTTCCCCTACTCTATCTTGTTTTCTATCTTACCTCTTCACATTCTATACACACTTGCTTATATTTTTGAAATTTGTGAGGATTCTGTTCTGTTTTCTGTCTACATAGCTAATATTTAGTTGGGTTTTTTTCAGGCTAATTCTTCAGGCAAAGTCACCTTTTCTACATTTCCCATTCCACATCCTTACAACCCTATAGCCCCTTAGGAATTGACACCATCTCAATTCAGGATCTCCTAGTGCTATCTGAACAAATGAGTTCAGAAGTTGATGTTTGGGTCTAGAGTAAGCTTGAAAAGATGCCAAAGGTGCTTGGTCTAATCACAATCATGGCATTAACAAGAAGTGATTTTCCTAAGGACTTCAGATTTGATTGAAAAGATTTCCAGACTTATAAGGGACATTATTTTGCTCTAGGAAATGGCTGTGTGATGATGAGCCAACATGAGATTCGCATGGTTAAGGAAACTTAAAGAAAAGTTTTAGGTTTAAAAAGCCTGTGGGTTTTTCTCTCCCCCATTCCCCTTCATGGCAAATTATATAGAAATTAAATGGGGTCTAGTACACATTAAAGACTGCATAAGGAAAACAAATTTTTTCAAGCTGAATAGAAGATAATCGACAGTTTTATAAAAACATTGGCATTGGAATTCAACTATTTGCTATAGTCCAAAGAAAGTTTCAAAATATCCCACTAGAGTCAAACAGAATTATACTTGCAGAACATAGAATGCCAACTTTTTTTAACTGAATTCTTCTGAATATCTATTGGGGTTTTTGGCAGGGAAAAGGAACGTAATCTGCTATGATTATGCACAGTAAGAGGATGAATAAACAATGGAAAGGAGCCAGCAGACTCAAGTATTCTAACACACTAAGAACTCCAGATAATGATCACCACCGGGCGGTCACACACCTGCAGGGGGATAGAATAATGCTGGGGTCCAGCCCATCCACCCTGGGCACAGTTGCACTTTCCAATATGACTAAGTTTGAGACTGAACTCACGTGTGGCCAAATGACCATGGAAAGTCACATCTGGGCCTGATATTTTTATAAGCTCATCAAGTTTGGAGAAAAAGCCTTTTTCTTCTACTTTGATCTGTCAGTCTTCTGGTGAATGCGATGTATCTCATTTAACTTGGGGGGTAATGGTTTACACACTTCTTGTAATGTCTCAAGAAAGTCTGCAATGTCAAACAGACTTGTGCTGGGACCTTAAAATGTGACCTGAGGAAGAATATTCAACACTGTGAGCAGGTTTTTGTGTTGCTAATGTTTATATGTTAACACATTTCATGGAACATATTAATGATGATGGTAATATCTGCATAAAGTGTTTCAAAGTTTACAAAGAATTTTTACAGACACAATTTTATGTTTTCACACAACCAGCCTGTGAGGTGTCCAGGGCAGATATTTTTAAAAATGCATTTTAAAACACATTTTTGAAATCTTCATTTTATACACAAGAACACTGAGGCTCAGAAGAATTGAACTCTGTTTGTCGTTAGTAGATTGAGGCGTGGATCCACGTCTCTTGACTCCAATTTTAGAACATTTTGCACAACCATGTTCTCTGGGCCACACACCAGAATCATCTGGTTAGTGTTAAAAAAAAAAAAAATCCGCATGCCCTGGCTGAACCCTAGACCAATGAAATCAGAATAACTTGGCATGAGACCCAGGCAACAGTATTTCACACACTCAGATAATACCAATGTACAGCCAAGTTTGAGAACCGTGTTCTACAACAACATATTTCCTCATTAATGAAAAGCGGCATCTAGAAGCTGTGTAAGAACCCAAAAAGTGACACTCCAAAGATTTTTAAGATATTCATTGTTTTAGCCAACAATTATTTATTGAGAATCTTCTATGTGCCTGGTGGCACTATTCTAGAAGAAACCACAATTAAACAAGGCAAAGTTCCTGAAGTCTGGTTATCTCACTGGCATGATTATCACCTTAGCTAGACAGAATAACCTTCCTGAATGTTGCTAACTGTTCCTCACTCTCGTACCATTTCTTAATTTGACCCCAGTGCTGATTACTTTCTTCCTACATGAGCATGTGAAACACCACTGACTACATAGAAGTCAGTGTTAGAGCATATTTTCTTCATGTCTCTATGTTTATTTATTGGTTTCTTTTATCACCACCACCACCACCACCACTACCATCACCATCACAGTGGGAGGCATGAACTTCCATTGTGTAAAAATGCATGTGAAAATTCTACTCAGAGCTCAGTGGAAAGAAAAAGTCTGCTGCTGCTTCCTTTTGTTGGATGAGAAGAGCCATGCAATCCGTTATGCTCTTCTTTTTGACTTGGCTGCTAGGAGGCTTGGAACTAAGATTTGTGTACAAGTCTGGTTGGTTCCCTTCCCTTCATCTCTTCTGGTACATTTCCCTCTGTATCAGTCAGGGCCTTTGCCCTCTTGACACTTACATAAGGTCATTGTGGAGAGATTAATGAAGATCTATGGAGGGTTAAGGGAAACCAACAAGTTATGTTGGGACATCCTGGGACTAGCTGCAACTAGAAGCAAGCCTCTCTGGCCTGGCCAGGAGGAGAAATGAGAGGCAGCAGTTGCTGGAACATGGAAAGAGCTTGCAGTGACAGGACAGGGCTACTGTACAGAAGCTGTGACTGTTGGTGGAGGACCACAGCAATTGCCAACCCAAGGCACGGCAGGGAAGGAGTCTGGATAAATATCCCAATGTCTTTGTCTTCCCACCTCTTAGCCCATTGTCAGGGATGGTCATTGGCTAAACCAGACAGAAACCAGAGGGCAAAGGAGCCCAACTGATAGACTCCATAGAAGTCAGTGTTAGAGCATATTTTCTTTATGTCTCTATGATTACTTTTTTTTTTTTTTTATCACCACCACCACCACCACCACCATCACAACAACAGCACCTACTAAGGATTTGGCATTACTCTAAGTACTTTACCACATAAAGTAGAAACTCCTATAATCCTCATTTTACAGATGAGAAAACTGAGGCAGACAAAGGTTATATAATTTGCCCAAGGTCACTGACAAGTAAGTGGGAAGACTGGGATTTGAACCAGAGTACTGTGGCCTAAGGGCTTACACTCCAAGTCACAAAACAGTGATAGGATATCAGTTAAAAGCAGGAGAAGCAGGAGGAAAAATAAGGGTAAATCCATAAAATGGAATTGGGAATTGGCTAAAATTTCCAAACCATAAAGAACTTTATCTTTGCTTCTGGCGCACCACAATGTTTGCTCTAAATTCATTGGCTACCAATTCAAAAAATGGAGCCTGGTCAATTACAAAATGCTTGATGTTTATAAGATTGAAAACAGATCAGGATCAACAGAAATACTGCTGCTGTTGATAATATGACCTGGCAGAAGTAATCTTAAAGATACTTGGTCGTTGTGTAATGTAACTAATGATGTTATTTATTTATTTATTTATTTATTTATTTATTTATTTATTTACTCATTCATTCATTGTTTTTATTATTATTAAGCACATACTCTCAGTCAAGAATTTTTCTAGGTGTTAGCAATGCAGTAGTAGTTCATAAGAGTTTATGTTAGGAATCTTACATTGCAGTGCAAGAGACGTGTAATAAGCAAGTAAATAAATTAAAAATATATTATTTCAAGTAGGAGGAGAGTACCAGAGTATAGAAGAGAAGACCTACCTCAGCAACATCCCAACTGGGGCAAATGCTGGGTTTTGTGGTCTGTGTTTGGTAGCATTCCTCAACAAAGACCAAGTGTAATTCAAGAAAGGCAATCACATGAAGGACCAACAAAATCTTTGATCAATCTGTAGAGGTAGATTTTGGATTCTAAGGAAAAATAGATGGACTTCATATCCTGTAATTAATCATTGGTAAATACAGTTTAAAAATGTTTTTTATCCAGGGATTGATAAGTATTGGGTAGTATAATAGCGAGGTCTACCTCTCAGGAGCACCTGGAGTTAAATGTGGAACAGTGGTTCTCAAACTTGAACTTATATCAGAATCCCCAAGGAGGTTTATTAAAACCTGGATTACCAGCCCACCCCATGAGTTTTTGGTTTAGAGGGTTGGGGTGAGGCCCAAGAATTTGCATTTCTAATAAGTTCCCAGGTGCTACTACTGCTGCTTCACAGACCACTCTTTGAGAACCACTGATATAGACCCATTGCTCTTAAGAGACAGTTTGGGTGGTGGCTATGGTGGGGATTGCTGGAGTGAGGATGGAACACCAAGGGTAAGGTAGGGTTGAAATCCTATTAGGAAAACTAAGTGGTTTAACCTAACCCACATTTTTAGAAAGCTATTCCATTATTTATTTGGAAGTGAGCTGAGAAGATGCCTGTTCCCAAGTAGGCCAGGCCTTTCCCTGGGGAAACTGTTTTCAAAGAGCTATAAAGCACAGACGAATGGGTACTTGAAGCTCCACATGCTATTCTATAAGCTTGGCCAAAATTGTTTTAGCATGGAAAACTTTTGGGAAGATTCAAATGAAACACAACACCTGTCAGACATATATATACTGGGGGTCCAAAAACATGTATACACATGACTTGTATTCATCTTTTGTTATCAGTATACAAGGTTGGACAATTAAGTTCATGAAATCATCCTAGAAAAAGTGCTACATACCTCATTGCTGAATATCACTACAGTCACCTTCGAAGTACCCCCCTTGGGAAGCTATGCACTGATGCCAGTGCCTAGTTCACCCTTCAAAACAATTTTTGAACTCTTTTTCTGGAATGGCCATCAGAGCTGTTGTCATATTACCTTTGATGTCCTTAATGTTATCAAAATGTCTTCCTTTCAATATTTCTTTTATCTTCTGATAAAGAAAGAAGTCATTCAGGGCCAGATCAGGTGAGTAGCGAGGGTGTTCCAATACAGTTACTTGTTTACTGGCTAGAAACTCCCTCACAGGCAGTGCTGTGTGAACTGGTGCATTGTTGTGATGCAAAAGCCATCAATTGTTGGTGAAAAGTTCAGGTCATCTAACTTTTTCACGCAACCTTTTCAGCACTTCCAAATAGTAAACTTGGTTAGCTGTTTGTCCAGTTGGTACAAATTCATAATGAATAATCCCTCTGATATCAAAAAAAAGCTTAGCAACATCATTGCAACAAATTCACAAACTTTATTGTCCGACCTCATATATTGAGTATTACAATTTTAATAGTTTTTTCCTTTCTTAAAATGTATATACATATTTTTGGTACCCACTATATTTGTACTGGTAAAAATACATCATAGAGATATAAAATTGTATTTTATACTGTTAAAAAGCCCTTACAAATATACATGAGATTTTTCCAAATTAATAAAAGGCTCTTTGTAAACATCATTTTAATAGATACATAATATTCCATCATGTGATTATATGTAATTTCCTGCACCATTTCCCTCCTGGAGATTTTCACTGTTTTTGCTCCTATAAATAATGGTATAACGAATATCTGTTCACATAGACTTTTGCCCACATATCTAATTATTCTAGATTACTTGAAGTGGAATTCTGAGTCAAAATGAACATCTTTAATGTGCTTGAAACATATTTCCATTTGCCATTTCTAATTAGGTATTTAAATGTGAATGCTGTTGCAAGGACAGCTTGACTTTGGCTTTCTTCTTTGTCATTTGAATAAGACTAAGCCTTCTTGTTTTCAAAAATAAAGAAGCATGTGATTCATCTAGAGGGAAACAAAATTTCACATCAAAGCCTTGAAAGAAAATTTATGAAAGTCTCTTTGAAGAGGCAGCAAATGGGAAGCTCTGCTACACAATACACAGAAAAATTTCTCAAACACCATCTTTAAACATTTCTCTTTCCCCAGAGATGAATCTTCATAGCAGCTCTTCCCCCCAAAATCTCTAGTCTCTGTGTTTCTCTCTAACCTCAACTGATCTCTCTGGCTTTGCGCTTCTGCCTTTCCAGGTCCATGCCCATCTCATGTAAATAAATGTAAATTCTCCAGTTTTTTGGGTTGGTTTTCTTTTTCTTAAACTGATTTCCAACCATAACTTTCATTAGTGCAACGAAGGCCCAGAAATTGATTGAACAAAGAATTCTCTTTAGGCGGCCTTGGAGGGGAAGCCCTGTGAAAATTGCAAGAATGTATTGCAGTTGGTTTTAGCCAAAGGCTGCCACTTAGCTTTGGTGCTGGCCCCACCGTTGAAAGGCTGAAGAGCTAAATGTTTGTTCAGTACCATTTCTGGCCTCCTTGAACTTGTGTATCCTCAAGGATTGTGTAATTGGATAAGTTCCAATCACATCTCTCATACCTAATCATGTAACAAAGCCAACAATATGAACAAAGCATGTCAGTTAACTTATTAGCATTTGAGTATTTATTTTTAAATGTAGGCAAGCATTAGTAATGTAACTTGGAGTAAAAATGTCTTTATGTAATTTACATGTTGAAATTCTATTATGTCTTTGAAGTACATGCACACTTACTAATTTCAAGAGTATGGTATTACAATCATTTTTAACTTTATGTAAAAAAAATAATTTCAAAACGTTAAATAGGTAAATTGATTCATTGTCAGTATGAACATTAAGAGAATGTATTAGTTAGATAACTTTAGGAAGAACTTTATATTCCTTTCTAGCCAACAAGTGCCTATAAAAATTAAAATAATACAAAGTCGAAAAATAGAGCTCAGTTTTATCCATAATTAGAATATTTTTTTTTTATGCCAATGAAAATGATCTTGAGGGTACTACTCAAAGAATACACAAATCTATTGAAAACACTTGTTAGACCAGAATAAAATACGCTACATGTATTTCCTGATGGAAGGATCATGTAAGTCAGATCACAGGAATAGATGTCAGTGGCCCTCTGAAAAAATTGCAATTACACTACACCAGTATTTACTATTATTCTCAGTAAACCCCAACCCACCATGAGTTTTAGCTTCATAAATCAATTTTCCCACGACCTGATAATCTCTGGATTAATCATACTATAAGTTTTTTTTTTTCTTGGTACCTTTGACCCCCTTCACCCATCTTTTCAGAATCTTTGTGGAATCATTTGGTGTACTAGCATTCGTAACATTAAACCAAATAACCTTAAAGAAATTATTTAATTTTTAGTGATTTAATCTCATTTAGGCTAGATTCATTCAAAGAAAAGACCTTTTCAAATGTATCTCTGAATGAATAAAAAGCAGACTCGGGGCCAGCCCGGTGGCTCAGGCGGTTAGAGCTCCGTGCTCCTAACTCCGAAGGCTGCCGGTTCGATTCCCACATGGGCCAGTGGGCTCTCAACCACAAGGTTGCCAGTTCAATTCCTCGAGTCCCGCAAGGGATGGTGGGCTCTGCCCCCTGCAACTAAGATTGAACACGGCACCGTGAGCTGAGCTGCCTTCCGGATGGCTCAGTTGTTGGTTGGAGCGCAGGCTCTCAACCACAAGGTTGCCAGTTCAATTCCTCGACTCCCGCAAGGGATGGTGGGCAGCACCCCCTGCAACTAAAATTGAACACAGCACCTTGAGCTGAGCTGCCGCTGAGCCCCCGATGGCTCAGTTAGTTGGAGCGTGTCCTCTCAACCACAAGGTTGCCGGTTCAACTCCCGCAAGGGATGGTGGGCTGTGCCCCCTGCAACTAGAAAACGGCAACTGGACCTGGAGCCGAGCTGAGCCCTCCACAACTAAGACTGAAAGGACAACAACTTGAAGCTGAATAGAGCCCTCCACAACTAAGATTGAAAGGACAATAACTTGACTTGGAAAAAAGTCCTGAAGTACACACTGTTCCTCAATAAAGTCCTGTTCCCCTTCCCCAATAAAATCTTAAAAAAAGAAAAAAAAGAAAGAAAAAAAGCAGACTCAATTTTCCGATCTCAAAATTTTATATGGAACAAAACCTTCATAATCAAATACAGCAGTATTCATGGTAAATAATCATTGATCTAGAGATAAGGAAACTATAAACTATGATGAAAACAAGAAAGCACTAGAGAAAAATGAAGTCTCTAAGAAAACCTCTCCCTCCTCTTCAGTTGAAAATGAGTGACTAGTGCAGCAAATGTGAAGGCAAGTAACCCAGGAACAACCTAGCAACTGACAAAGCTCAGAAGTTATTGCTCCAAATCTTAGTGGTAAATTTGTAAAATTGAGCTAATAAAAGGTTAAGCAATAATTATAATCACAATTATAATTATAATAATTTAGACTTATTGTGGTTATCTTAAGAGTATGTTCTCTGATTAGGATGAATACTGATTTTATTTTTTTTTAAATCCAGACATTTGCAATTGACTTAAAATGTGTATTTGGCACATCTCTAATTTACTTTAATATTCCTAATCCTGTCAAAACTCATTAGTGTAAACTGCTATTGAGTGCAGCAGCAGGCGATTGGGCCCAAACTGCCTTATTAAAACATCCATCTGGATGTGAGCTTTTCATCTCTCCTCAACGAGGCTTTCAATTGGCCAAAGAGGAGATTTTCTATTATCAGGAAAGTTTTCTCTCCTGGAACATTCTTTTCTCCCAAGCCTTCAAATACTGAACTTACTGTTGCTATTTTAGATAAGGTGTTTGTTTACTAGACACGAAGGGGATTCAAGTCCCTGTTTTCTGCTGAAAAATGCCTATTGATGTTCAGAATGGTAAGGGAGCTTAGAAGACATGGCATCGAGAATCCTCACTTTGCAGATGAGAAAGCAGGCATAAGGAGGTGAAGGAATTTGCCCAAGGTCCAGCAGCTAAGTGTGGAAGAACTGGGCACAGGATGCAATCCCCCAATGTGCAGTCCTGCAGTCGGAGCAGAGACGCCAATTGTCACCTTTCCAACCTGTTGTTTTTTCCTCTTGCTTAGTGCCAAGCACCTGACCAGAGCTAAGAAACATCGTCTTGTTTCCTTCCCAAATCTACTCGTATTTCTACTTTCAAGCACCAATGGAACAGAGCCTCTTTGATCTCTTTCTAAGTATTTCCTGAGTATTTCAACCTGCTGCCTCATGGGTTTAATGAGCATCACAGATGATCCATTGATGTTTCCGGCTCAGTGAACCATTCATTATTACAGTGATTATTATGAAATGCATTTTGGCATCGGCTTCTTCCCCTTAATTTTTAAACCCATGTGTATTCAACAGGAAATTTAGTCCATGTGTTTTTGACTCATTTGCACCCAGGTCATTAGAATGTGGTTGGTCAGAGCTAACTGGACTCTGAGTAGTCCTCTGGGCCTTCTCATAACCCATCGATGATCTTAGCTTCTGCAAGACGTCACCAAGCAAATAGTGTGCAGCTAGTGTTCCAACTGCAGCTACTCTAAGTTGACTCTATGACATACACCTTTTCTTAATTAACTCCATATTTGTGACGTTTTTCTTGGGTAACTATGTGAGACTGAGACAAGTTTGAGCACATTGTCTTCCCTCTAGTAAGGATATAGAAATAGCAATATAAATAATCATACCTAACACTTTAGTTGGTGTGATGAGCATTTACCACGTGCCAGGCACTGTTCTCAGTACTTTACATGTATTTCATTCTTACAATCACCCAGTGAGGTGGGTAGGATTATTATTCCCATTTTAACGATTGGAAAACAGAGGCCAAAGGTCCCAGCTAATAGGCATTGAAGCCATAGATCAAACCCAGTCTGTGTAGCTCCAGAGCCAATAATTTTGAACACGTTGTAGCCATCGTATGAGACAGTGACTCTGTGTCCACGAGAAACTGTAATTCCTTATACTGGATTTGAGATACTACAGTAAATAGGCCTGCTAACATTATCTTCCTTAGACAGCTACCTCAGGATTTACATATGTGAAGATTTGCAATCATTAGATATATGGCTGTTGTAAAAATGCCCACACAGATTTCTCTGGCCAAGAAGAGAGCAGCTGAAGTTGGATCCATCTGCTGTGTATATATACCTAGCTGTGTCATCTGATCCCAGAGGATATCTCAATACTATACACAATTCAAGGTGAAAAACACTGCTCTTGTCCAGGAGACATGCCTAACACTATTTACATGGCCAAATGGCCCAGGCAAAACCAGTGCCACGAACCTAGGAAACACATGCGATGGACACATTAAATTGAATGTTGAAAACCAGAGACCTAATTGGAAGATATCAGGATAAACAAGATTGTCCCTTTATAGGCAATTTAGGATAAGGGCCAGCTTACCTTCAAGTTAGGATTAAGTTCTGTCCTCATAGCACCTGCCCATACTCATTTGCACCTTAAATCTCTTTTTCAAAATCTGGCTGAGGGAGACAGTTATATTTGTCATGCACCAGCCAGCCACACCTCTCACCTTTCTCTAAATATTAGTGAAATCACAATACTTTTGCAGGAGAGGGACCCAGAGAACCAAGGGACAGCCACAATCTTTGAACTATGTAGAATCAGTTGTGGCTTCCTAAAGCTGTGGTAGGATCCCATTCCTGAGTTTATGGCTTACTCTCTGCTCATATTTTTTCCACACAACCTTAGGCCCCAAAGACATAGTCAACTTCATAATTAAAAATCAGGAAGAAATGTCTTATTAGGTTTTCTATTCGAAAGCTTAGTCAATTTAGTAATTGGCCAAACCATCATTTTAACCTTAATTTGGCTAACTTGAAAGCTGGGACTCCTCATGTCTATCAACCATTTAAAATTGGGTCCAAAAATTAAGTCCAATAACCTTGTACATGAACCACATCTGATCCAGGCATCCTGCCCACCACCCTCCCTCAAATGTCTTTCACCAAGACACTCAGTTCTCCATTCCACCCGCCCACAGTCCCCCAATCACAGTCCACAGGCTCCAGCAGAGCTCAGAGGTTGCCAATCTGACTTAGAGATAAGCAGTATCTTACAGAACTTGTCTAATCCAATAACAGCCACTTTGTCTCCCTGGACCAGATTTTTAATTAAAATTTTTGTCTGTAATTACTTAGTTAGAAGACATATTTCCCCTTTTCACAGGTTTAGGTACTTGGGAAAAATTACAGAAGCTAAGTAAAAATAACAAGGGTGCAAACAGAAAAGTGGATTTCTTGGCATCAGACTTTGAAGCTTTCAGAATTCGGGACTCAATTGTTCAGACAAATGGGCCAACTTGAACATTGTAAGATTTAATACAACTTTTTGAAGAGTAGAAGTATGTGAATGAGGAAAACAATAATGTGGGGTCATAAACTCAGGGAAAACTGGTATAAGATGGGAGCAACTCAATTCATTTTAAAATTGGACCACATTCCCAAGCACTTACCATGTAACCAGCCCTAAATAAGGAAATAAATAAGACAGGGTCCTGCTAGTGAGCTCAGAGTCTAGTCAGGGAGACAGAAAAATAAATAACTATTTATTTTGATAATTATGCTATTAATAAGTACCTGCATGGGACAGGAGAAAAAGCAATTAATTTGTTTCAGGAGTCGCAGGGAATTGAGAATGTAGGATTCTCAGAGGAGGTGACATCTAAGTTGAGTTTTGAAGGACAAATACGAATTCATCAGACTAAAAAATGGAGCAAGGTGCTTTAGGCAGAAGGTAAAGCATGTGCTAAGTCATGGAAGCAAAAATGAACAAACAGAAAAACGAAGCCCACAGGGCGTGCAGGGCTGCTTAAAGACCAACTGAATGTGTGTATAGAGTGTGTGCACATATGTGAAGAATTGGTGTCGTCTTCCTTCTCATAACGACAGAGAGATGTTTAGGGTTAATTACCAGCAATGGTGTCCCTCCGGCATTCTTGATATATTTTCTAAAGATTGAGTCAAGTCTAGCTATGCTGTGTTTGTATTAATATATATTGAGGAAGAATAAATAGGAGGGAAAGTGCCTTATAAATGTTACAGCACTGTCCATTTTGTTTTGATATATGAAATAATATAAATTCACTGCTCTCATAAATTTAGACAGAAGTTCAACTTGAAGGCCGTTTACAAGGGCCATTTGACTTGGTGAATAAAGCATTCTCATTTGCTC
This sequence comes from Rhinolophus sinicus, assembly GCF_057876585.1. Lineage (NCBI taxonomy): Eukaryota > Metazoa > Chordata > Mammalia > Chiroptera > Rhinolophidae > Rhinolophus > Rhinolophus sinicus. The sequence continues at coordinate 142,650,268 of NC_142501.1, forward strand.
TGGGGGCCTTTTGATAACTGACTTATTAGGTTCTCATGGAATGGGTTTGGTGGTCTAAGTCCTTGGTGGTTTGGGGTATGCAGCAGAACTTCAAAGAAGCTCGTGTGATTTGCATGGGATGTCAGTCAGTGCCCTCTCTGGCAGCCCCTGGAGAAAGAGAAAGATGGTATCATCCTGCTGCATATTTCATTTCTAACAAGTGAGTTCTCCTGCATTAGGCTTTCGATGAGCCTCAAGATAACATGGAGATGCCAGTAGATTCTGCTAAATTTTGCCAGCTTTTCCTGAGGTTAAAAGGATGCCAAATTCAACATTGGCTACTGCTTTTAAGATATGATCACTTTTTATGATGACAAATTCTCTGGGTTGGAGTTCAGAAGACTGGAGTCCTTTCTCGATTTTTTAACTGTGAGCTAGTGAGTTGGACACATGGAAACTCACTCATTGATGTCTTGTCAGAACATACCTGCATTTGTGGCAGGGACCAAGGGCTGCTACCTATTTTCCCCTCCTTCCATAGGAATACCACCTTGAAGACTGTATTCCCAGTTCCCTTCAGTTACAGTGGCCAGTAAGGTATAAGCAAATGTTGTAGGGTGAGGCTTAAAAAGTTGACTCTGTTGATAAAACCACCATTTCCCTCGTCTTCCTGTTTCCTGTCTGGAATCATAACCTTATGGTTATGCTGAAGCAACCTTGATGATGGAAACCATGCACAAAGGATGGAGGAGAAGAAAGATAGAAAGAGCCTGCATCCCTGATGACATTGAAAGCCTGCATTGTAACCATGGACTGCCTACTTCTGCACTTCACATTATGTAAGAGAAAAATAAACCCCTAAATCTATTTAAGCCTATGTTATTTGGGTCTTCTTTTACATGCAGCTGAAAACAATTCCTAATGGGAAATAGTTTATTCTCTTCTATCATATATCAGCTTTCCGAAAATAGCAGGGAATGCATCTGCCAGCAATTCCAGAGAAAGCAGACAATAATGATTCAGAGCAGGGGTTCAGGAGTCAGACTGCCTAAGGCAGCATCCTGGCTCTACCACTCATGAGGTCATGACCTTGAGCAAATTCCTTAACTGTCTTGTGGCTCAGTTTCCTCTTTTTATAATATGGATAATAATAGTGCTTACCTTATAGGGTGGTTGTAAAGATCAAAGTGCTTGCAGTATACCTAGCACCTAATAATCACTCAGCACATATCATGTATTATTATTATTATCATTATTATTATTATTATTATTTTATTCTAGCTCTGTGAACCTAGAAGTCACCAGCACAGAAATTCCAGAGAAGGGCTGGGGTTGTTCCAGCTTGGGTGAAGGTCTATGTGCCCAGGAAGATGGGACACTAGGATTGGCCTAACCTGGGTCAGACATCCACCTTGGTGGTGGTGCTGGTGGGTGAGGGAGTTGACCGAGTGTGGTATCAGGAAAGGGCAAGGAGATGAGTGCTGGAAAACAAAGACCAAAGCTTCCACATGCCTCTGATTTGCCTCTTGAGGACATTGAGAAAATACGTGTTTGCCAAACACCCCGAAAATTTTGTTCCAGTGATGTAAGGAATTGCTATCAGCATTCTCATCCATCTTTGGGGCCTTTTTCTTTCCTCTCAGACTTACACTAAATTTCCATCTCGCTTTTCTCTCAGTGTTGAGGCGGCTCCTGGAAGGTCCTGCAAAGCTAAGACCCTAATTCCCCCTCCCCTCTCACCACTGCACTGGTGATAGAAACAATATGCGATGCCAAGACAAGGCAGCAACATCTACTACGGAGCAGTCACTTTCAGGGGAAATAACATCTACATCTAAACTGCCAACAAAGGGTCTGCAGAAAAAACATAAAACAATCCTGAAACTAAACAGCTGCCTAGTGTGTGGTATTGTGCTGTGAAATTTACTAGCGCTCTGTGTATATTAATCATGTCTTTTTATTTTCTTTACTCTGATGATTTGACATCTTGGGGCCTTGCTGGTCGTGGAGGGACTACCTCTCCCAGCATTAGCTAATTCCTAGATGTAGCACTAACTCGCACAGGAGCTTGAATTTCAAATGCAAACCAAGCAACACAGGGCCCACAAACCCAAACCCCTTCTCTGTTGGATTGTCACACTCTGAGCCACTCATTATCCCCCTGCCTTAATCACCCAAGGCCAGGTACCAGACAACTAGAGATAACCCTCTATGCCCCAGAATTCACTGCATTTATTCAAACCAGCCAGTCCTAAGCCTGCCTCGCCTGTGCGTCCCACAAAAACCACAATAAAAGCTCTTGCCTTGCCCACATTTTCTCCTCACTCAATCTGCTTCCTGACTGACCCATGCTTTCCCGTGTGGCCCTATGTGGTGTGCTCTGCCTGGTGTTTCCAGCAATCTGTGAGTACAAGGAACTTCTTCCTTCATGACAGTCATTTCCATGTACTCACGTCTTACCAGGCCTGATTAAAACAAATTCAATACCCTTTTAAAAGAGAGAGAGGGAGAGAGAGAGAGAGAGAGAGAGAGAGAGAGAGAGAGAGAGAGAGAGAGAGAACACACGCATACACAAGTCTGCAGCACTTAGGAAATACTCAGGCTTACTTTTCTTAAGATCCAATTTCCTTCTTGAAGGGTTATATTTCTAATGAATCATGACATTGGTGTCTCGTTTTATTTTATCAGACCTACGCTCTTGGGAATGAATATATTTTGTGTCCAAAAGAGATAATATAAAAAAATATTCAATAGGCCAATTTTGTTGTCATATCTGAACAACTAAAACATTTCTCAGAGTCTATGGCTCTTTCTGGTGATTTTTAGTATCTTAAAATAGAAATCTACCCGGCGTGTCCAAAAGTATGAGAAGAGGGTTGTGATCAGTGAGGTACTCTGCCTTGGGATTTAGGAGGTTGGTAGGGTGATGGGACTCCTTCTGGGAAAAATGAAGCTAAGCTTTCACTGAATCCAAAAGGTGCTGGCATTAGTTTTGTTTCAAGTACATGAGTGAAAGAGGAACATTTGAAATGAGAAGATGCTTACCCGTTAAAGAAGAAAAATAATGATACAATCATTTACGAGCTCATTTTTCTATGCTGTTTTTTCAGTCCTCACAAACCACCCAGATTTTTGAAGCCACAAATGCTTTAAAGGCTCTCTTCCCATCACTGTTACCAGGAGAACTTCCAGGAGACTAGAGTTGTTGGCCTTCGTATGACTCTCCTAAAAGGAACTATTTTCCAGGTTTCTGGGAAGCCTGCATCCATGGTCATACGAGAATTACAATGTGGTTCTGTGGTGAAGTGTTTGTGAATCACTGTCTTGTCAATCACATGACAAAGGTCAAAGTTCAACACAGCTGGTATGCTGAAAGAGCTCGGAGGCTACTTCCTTCTACCAACATCACAGCTTCGAGTTCTAGATCTAACTTAACTAGGACCATTCCTGATTCAAGCCTGGGAGCTCAGGGCCCATGGCAGCCATCCAGAAAGCATTTCTCCTGAGCTTCATCCTCTATCCAGTGTGAAGACTGGTGAAGAAAGAGAACCAAACTTCACTAAGGATCTGCCTTTTGCTTGGTGCTTTGCATGCATTATCTCACATAAAATCCTCACAACTAATGAGATAGAAATCATTGTCGTTTTCCAGATATGAAATTAACAAGGCTAAGAGTTTGCTCAAGGTCACACAGCTTGGTAAGTGACACAGACAGATTCAAACCCAGACCTGACTACAAAATGTTGTACTGAATACACTATACCAGTGACTCTCAAAGCAAGACCAGCATCACCTGGAACTTGCTAGAAATGCAAATTCTGGTGCCCCATCCCAGAGACATCGAATCAGAAACGTCTGGATTTTCGCAAACCCTCCAGGTGATTCTGATACACACTAAAGTCTGAGAACCACTGTACCATGTCATACTTTGTCTTCTTGTCTTTCTTTTCCCAAACACAGACTTTGAAGCTAGACAGACTGGAGTACCACCTTCAGATTAGGTGATCCTAGTCAGGTTGATGTCCTTGAGCTTCTATGTACAGTTGACCCTTGAACAACACAGGTTTAAATTGCATGGGTCCACTGACACACGGAATTTTTTTTCAATAAATACATACAGTACTGTAAATGTATTTTCTCTTTTTATGATTTTCTTAGTAGCATTTTATTTTCTCTAAGCTTACTTTATTATAAAAATGCAGTGTATATATATATATATATATATATATATATATGTATATATATACATATATATACATATATATATTTATATAACACAGAAAATATGTGTTAATTGACTGTCATGTTTATTGTTAAGAATTCTGGTCAATAGTAGGCTATTAGTAATTAAGTTTTGGAGGAATCAAAACTTATATGTAGATTTTCAGCTGTGCAGGAATGGAGGAGTTGGTGGGAGGTTCAGTGGCCCTAACCACCACTTTGTTCAAGGGTCAGCTGTATTTATTATTTAAGTGGGAATAATTATATCTCAGCGTTGTTGATGGGACTAAAAAAGTTAAGGTATGTAAACCACTTAATACTGCTCCTGGTCAAAAGAAAGCACTCAATAAACAGTTGCTATTACTATTACTACTACCGTGTTTCCCTGAAAATAAGATCGGGTCTTATATTAATTTTTGCTCCAAAAGATGTATTAGGGCATATTTTCAGGGGATGTCTTATTTTTTCATGTACAACAATCTACATGTTTTCAAATACAGTCATGTCATCTTCTTCTGGAACATCGTCATAACATACTAAATGTGCCCGTCTGGCTGACGAACTTAACTGGGGCTTATTTTCGTGGTAGGTCTTATATTCGGGGAAACACAGTATTACCTTTTGCCACACCAATGTCTAATCCAGCCACCAGAAGGAAGAATAGCAGGAGTATTTTCTAGGTCTGTGAACTTGGGCAAGTTATGCAAACTCTAGGCCTCAGTTTCCTTCTCTATTAAATAAAGTGGTACTTACCTCATTGGATTGTTGTGAGGGTTAAATGAGCTGATATAAGTAAAGCACCTTAGAATGGTACCTAGCATGCAGTGTGTGCTCAATTAACATTAACATTGATGAGGATGATACATTAACCTATTTGTGCACTTTTTTCTTTTTTTTTTCTTTTCAGCTCTGACATGATTCTCAGGCAAGTGGTGGATACAAGTGAGATTCTTGGATTAAACAGTCTTCAACATGAGGACTTTCCTGTCCCACCCAAGCCAAGTAAGGCATTCCTTCTTCTTTGCAAAGACATCCATCATGTTACTTATCGTACTGCCTTCTTATGTCTATTGTTTATATCTTTAGTGAAAACTGGTGTTCAATAAATGTCTGTTAAAAAAAACTGCTTGAAAAATAAACGAATGGGACTACATCAAACTAAAAACCTCTGCACAGAAAAAGAAATCATCAACAAAACAAAGAGGAAACCAACCGAGTGGGAGAAGATATTTACAAACAACAACTTCAATAGGGGGCTAATATCTAAAATATATAAAGAACTCATACAACTCAACAACAACAACAAAAACAATCCAATTGAAAAATGAGCAGAGGACCTGAACAGATACTTCTCCCAAGAAGACATACAAACGGTCAACAGGTACATGGAAAGATTGCTCAACTTCACTACCTATTAGGGAAATGCAAATCAAAACCACAATGAGATACCACCTCACACTGGTTAGAATAGCTATTATCAACAAGACAAGTAATAACAAGTGTTGGAGAGGCTGTGGAGAAAAAGGAACCCTCATACACTGCTGGTGGGAATAGAAACTGGTACAGCCACTATGGAAAACAGTATGGAGGTTCCACAAAAAATTAAATATAGAGCCACCGTATGACACAACAATCCCTCTCTGGGTATCTATCCCCTCAAATTGAAAACATTTATTCATAAAGATGATTGGATAAAGAAGATGTGGTACATATATACAATGGAATATTACCTAGCCATAAGAAAAGATGAAATACTGCCATTTGCACCAACATGACTGGATCCTGAGATTATCGTGCTAAGTAAAATAAGTCAGACAGAAAAAGTCAAGAACCATATGATTTCATTCATATGTGGAATATAAAACTGAAAGTAACAAATGAACAAGACAAACAAACAAACATCTCATAGATACAGACAAAAGTTTAGTGGTTATCAGAGGGAAAGGGGGAGGGGGCTAGAACAGGGTAAAGGGGGTCAAATATATGGTGACAGAAGGATATTTAACTTTGGGTGGTGAACACACAGTGCTTTATATAGACGCTATATTATAGAATTATACACTTAAACCTATATACTTTTTTTAACTAATGTAACCCTAATACATTTAATAATAATAAAAAGAGTGCTTAATCTCCATTTGTACTTTATACATGCCCTATGTAGCAGGCAGGATAATGGCCTCCCAAAGATGTCTACTTCTTAATCCCTTGAACCTATGAATATGTTAGGTTACATGGCAAGGGGGTAGTTAAGGTTGCAGATGGAACAAAGTTTCCTAATCAGCTGACTCTAAAATAGGGAGATTAACCGGAGTTATCTGGGTGGGTCCAATGAAATCACAAGGGTCCTTAAATGCAGAAGAAGGAATCAGAAGGCAGAACCAGTGAAATGCTGTGTGAGAAGGACTCGCCCTGCCGTTGCTGGCTTTGAGGGTGGAGGAAAGGGGCCACAAGCACAGGAATATGTTCAGCATCTGGGGACCAGGAAAGACAAGGAAACAGATTCTCCCCTGGAGACTCTGAAGGCATGCAACCCTGCTGACACCTTGATTTCAGCCCAGTGAGACCTATTTTGGAATTCTGACCTGCAGAACTCTAAGATAATCATTTGTGTTGCTTTAAGCCACTACGTTTGTGGTAACTTGTTACAGCTATCATAGGAAACAACATCTTTGTCTCCATTATTACAACTAGGTTAGAACTGGCTATTTTTCATTATTTAGCCTAACCATCTGCACTCTGCCCTTTCTATCAGCAATAAAACCTCTACCCAGGTTGCTGCAACAGTAAAAAGAATTTTCCACTGTACAATTATCACCTGGAAATGAACCCATAGATACATGTTTAAAAGTGCTCAACTCAAGGGGCCATCCCGGTGGCTCAGGCGCTTAGAGCTCCATGCTCCTAACTCCGAAGGCTACCAGTTCAATTCCCACATGGGCCAGTGGGCTCGACCCTGCAACTAAGATTGAACACGGCACCTTGAGCTGAGCTGCCTCCCAGATGGCTCAGTTGGTTGGAGCGTGGGCTCTCAACCACAAGGTTGCCAGTTCAATTCCTTGAGTCCCGCAAGGGATGGTGGGCAGCGCCCCCTACAACTAGCAATGGCAACAGCAACTGGACCTGGAGCTGAGCTGCGCTTTCCACAACTAAGACTGAAAGGACAACAACTTGACTTGGAAAAAAGTCCTGGAAGTACACACTGTTCCCCAATAAAGTCCTGTTCCCCTTCCCCAATAAAATCTCTAAAAAAAAAAAAGGTGTTCAACTCAAGATCTAAGGCATGCCCAGCTTCTCAGAATATGGCACTTGAGTGCTCAACAGTGGGACCAGAGGCTCTTCTGTGTGTATCCTTTGAACTTCACCTCTGGTTGCTCACCAGGGAAGGTGTGAAAGAGCAGCCCTCTGCTATTTCGGGCAGAGTTATTCCAGCAGTCCTCTCTGCTGGGGGCACCTCCTCCCCCAGCAGGCCCATCTGTATGCATTCTGTTGGGCAAGAAGCACTCAAAGGGGATCTGGTCTCTACTTTATGCCAGCTCCAGGGAGAGCCAAATGCGGCTCTGTCAGCAAGTGGGAGATCAAAGAACCACCACCCCCATTCTCAGCTGAGCTGCTCCAGAGAACAGAGGCCACACTGAGTACCTCTCTCCCTCCATGAGGGTTCTGCTGACCATCTCCAAACACATACCCTTTTCTATGGCCTCTCAGAGCTCGAGAGAGACCTTGACTGCTTCCCTAGTTTTGGGTTCATTTTTTTAAAAAAAAGTTGTATCAAAACACGTTTGTTACAATTGTAGTATATTTTAAATATTTACATTTAATATATTAATACTTTTAACCCCTGAAGGAACAATGCAATGTAACGAGATTTTCACAAGAGTTTATAAAAATATTACTTAATAATTAATAATTGTTTAATTAATTAATAATTATTATTTAATTATAATTAATACTAAAGACACTATAGGTGGCTAATGGGATATACATTAAACTGACAGAATGAACATCTTCTTTGAATCTTGCTCATTCAGCTTTGTGACTCTGTGAAGTCCGTGACTGCAAGATAAAGCTAAGAGTGTACCTGTAAGGCCCACTGTGGATGTGAGGCCTCAGCCAAGCAACCCTCTGTCCCACACTGTCTCTGTCTCGGCCCTGCCATCCACTTCCCCTCACTGCTTGAAATGGTATCAAACATTCCTGTCTCCACTGGGAATGACAGTGAATAATTTAGTGACAAACTTTTACGATGAGATCATATCAGAGGCTATGAGAAGCATACCACTCCCAGGAAAAATGGGGTCTATGCCTGAGATGGATAGACTGCTGGCATGTATACAAACTCCAACATATATTCTGTCCAGCTCATCATTAATTTCAGGAAACAGCATTAGGAACCTCAGGTTGGAAAAACATAACTCTCAGGCAGAATTTATGAAGTCTTTAAGGGCAGTTTTAGTTCCTGCAGAGAAGCTAATTTCTGCAGAACTCTCCAGGACCAAGGAGAAAAGGAGTTCATCCTATCTCTTTATGTCCCATTGTTTTAGGAAAATCTGAGCTTAGTGGGGTGGGTGGAATCTCTTGGCTCTAATGATTCAAGAGAGGCCAAGAATTTAAAACAGAGCTGCAGTCTCTTTTTAAGGCTAACATAACTGTATAGAAGTCATCCGTGCTTTCCTAAATTAACTAACGTGAAATTGTAAAGTCTCTCTCTTGTCCCCTACCACCCTGTAGTTTCCTGTCACTGAATATTTTTATTAACATGGGAAAACAAGTAATACTACCAGACTCGGCACTGGCCACACTCTCTGGCTTGAAATGTTCATGATTTTCTTTTCCAATTGCATAAACAGTAGGAAACCACTTTTACATTGCAGAGTTATTGCTGCACAAGAGGACTGAACAGCTCCTTTTTTATTAATAACAATAAGGAAGTTATACATAAATGAAATGCAAATTCCAAGTATAATGAAACTATGGCAATGATCTGAAATGGCCTGCCTCACTTTCCTTCCTCCCTCCCTCCCTTCCTTCCTTCCTTCCATCTTTCCTTCTTTCCTTCCTTCCTTTCTCCGTCATTGGTGGTAAGGCTCAGGTCATGCTCATTCTAAGCCTCCTTAAGTCATTAGTGATAGCCCAATCTTGAAGTATGAGGTATGGATTCGTAGGCAGGAGTACTTTAGAATCACCAGGAAAGCTTTAAAAATACTAATTCCTGGATTTCACCTCCAGAGGTTCTTACCTAATTCATCTAGGGCACTAGGACTTATAAAGGCTCCACAGTGATTCAATTATAAAATCAAGAAGAAGGAAAATCAATGCTAATTTAGTCAAACTGTTGGTTTGATTTGTTTCCCTGTTGACAACACTGGCTAAATAAAATGATTGTATTGGGGGTTTTGAATAGACATGGCCTACAAGTGATGACACTTGACTATTAATGGATGAGCTTATTATGGCAGGATTTTACACATTTGAAATGAGGCAGGAAGGTGAAGAAGACTCTATTGGTTTGAAATATAACATAGTTTCAGTCACATTCTTTCATATTCTGTCCTTCAGTCTGCCAGTCTGCTTCAAACTTGCTCAAGTAATACAGGCCGAGTTTCACTGTGGGCTGATGAAGTTTCTAGACTGTGAGGTCTGGCTGTGCAGCACAAAGGCAGTAATAACCCTAACACGACCACTGGCCGACTCTAGCCCACTGTAGAGAGTGTGAAGTCAATCCTGGGAGTGCTTCCAGCAAATATTTTTGGCTTGGTTCCGAGATCATCAACAGGATTTTGTCCCTGACATCTGGAACACCCATCTGAGATGCAGGCAAATAGTTTTGAAATGAAGTTAGGTCTCTTGACCAATTAAAGATGTGTGTTTGACAGAAACCCTGTGCAATTCATTAGCGATCCAGCTAGTTTCCAGCAGGTATGACTTCCTAGTGATTCTCCGTTACTGATTGTTGGGTGAACAGCCTGGAAGCTGGAAGGTAATGTGGTGTGAGTTCTGGCTGAGGATGGTTTAATTAGCATGAAGGTGTACGTGACCAACCACCTGTGAGCAATTACTAGTGCTGCCTTTGGATAAAACGGAATCCAGGCCTGGGACTCTACCCCTCATTCCAACCTGTATATGGCACTTAGTTCCCTTCTCAGAGCTGTACTGGAGTGTTGTTGGTTATTACTGTACCACAGCATTTTACCTACACCTGGGAGGCTTCTGGACATTGCAGATGTTGATGTGCTTTCCAGTATAGCAGGGTTTTTCAAACTCAGCAGTATTGACATTTTGGGCTGGATAATTCTCTGTTGTGAGGGATTGTCCTGTGTATTGTAGGATGGTTGCCAGCATTCTGGCCTCTACCCATCAGATATCAGGACCATTCCTCTGGTTGTGACAATCAAAGATATCTCCAGACATTGTCAAATTAAAATTGCCCTGATTGAGAATGAGTGAGGGGTTCCCCAGATTTCATAATTTAAGAAACATAAGATTTCCTACACTCAGGCAGAATGGTGATTAGAAGCCACGTCCTCAATGTCATTCAGTACAAATGAACCTTCCTGTCTTTAGTTGTCACCCACAACAGCTTTGATTTTTTTTAGTCATCTCTGTATGCTCGGTGGTGTTCAGCGCAATGTTCTATTCATAAAGTAGGTCCTCAGTAGTGTTCATTGAATGAGTAGAAAGATCCACTCCTCTCCCCCTTCTGTCCACACGGTCTGGGTGGGGCTGCTGGGAATTTAACATGTGGCCTGGCCCAAGTCAATCAGTCCATCTCATTTTTCTGGGCATAGTAATAAGTTCCAGGCACACACATACCTGAAGCCAATTCATCAAAATGAATCACAAGACTCATTGGAAATATTGAGACAAATACACTCAGCTCAACTTTTTTTTTTCTTTTTTTTTTTTTCCTGATGGTTTTGAACCTGGATGCATATAATCTCCCAGAAATTCTGGTAGCCATCTTACTATTATAAGATATTATAAGAGGGACTGTTTGAGATTCACTCCATACAGATGGAGCAGAGCTGAGAGATGAAAAGAAGGGAATCAGATCCTGGGGCTATCATTTGTGGCCCCAGAGCCAGTGGTATTTCTCACCACATCCATACTTTCATGACTCCTGAAGTGATTGAGCCAATATGTTCTCACTGGTTTATTTATCTCTGTTTTTATTACCTTTTTGCTTAGGCCAGTTGGAGCTGGGCCTTCTATCATTGAGAACAAAAGTGTCTTCATTTAGATCTGCTTTACACAAGAGCTGGCCTGTGGTGTGTACCGGTGCCCTGCTCACACACGGTGCATACTCTTCTTACTGACAGGATCTTAGATGTAATGGTCTGGCCACCACCTAATTCAGGGGTCCCTCTACCACATCCTTGTCAGAAGAACCCTGGGCCACTTCTTCAATGTGTTGGGGTGTTCAGAACTTGCCTAAGTCTGCCCATCTCTCTGTGAGTTAGCTCTGGCTGTTAAAGAATTCTTTACATTAAGTCAAACCTGCTTCTAAGAAGCTTGCAACCAAGAATTGAGGTCTGTAGCTAAATAGAACAAAAATGTTTTCCTTACACTTAAGACAAATGCCATGTCTTCTTGTCTTCGTCAGTTTTTCTGCATCTCAACCATTTTCAAATGCTTCCAGCCCCTCCTGAAAAGTCATGCACCAAATTCCTGTAATTGTAAAGAGGAGAGACTTTGGAGTGAAACAGACCTGGGGTTGCAACCTATCTTCATAGCTTTTTATCTGTGACTTTATAAAAGTTATGTATAGTTCTCTAGTATTTGTTTTTGTATCCATCACATGGGGACCACATTAGTTCTCTTATGGGGCTGTGGTGAACATTCCCTGAAACGATGCTTGTAAAGTGTTTTTAGCTCTTTATTTAGTAACATCTATGCGCTGTGTTCATATATCATCATTTTTTTCATCTTGTTGCTATCCTTGGGACACAACTTTCGGATATTCATTTTGAAATATGGCCTCCAAAATTCAACACCGTATTCCAGATGGGATCCTAATATTTTGACATCTCTGCTTGGTTTATTTAAGGCTTCTTCTCATTTGCTTTAGTCATCCAAATTGGCCTGGGTGGCCCTAACCATCACATTGTCAGTGTCACAAAGAGTGCAGATTACATGCAGTCATCTTTCTTGCCACGCTATGGATAGAAATCCATGTCCCCAGAAATGTGATCTTGGCCCAGAGACCATTAACACAGAGGTCCAGCCTCTTAGCTCCTGGCTGCCCGAAATCAAGGTTGCATCTAAGTACAGGTCAAGAGGCCTGTTTTCCTTTCCATAGCATAGCTTGCTGGCTCAAGGGAAGAGGATGCTGATGTTTCCATTGGCAGGTTGTCGCTCCCAAAGGATGAAGCAGACCTGATCGCGTGATAGTGGGACATCCGGAAAATAAGCACAGGACAGTGCTCTGTGGCCACATGGAGATCGTCAAGGCTAAAGTGAGCTCTTCAATGGCCAGCCAGTGTTTGTCGTATGTGAAAGAAGTTGTTCAAAGTCTGTGCTGATTGGTTGCACTTTGTCCTGTGAGGAAAAACTTTCCTGATAATTCCCATATAGCACATATATTGCTTCCACAACAAAACAAAAAATCTCAACAGCAACAACAAAATATAGTACCTACCATATTTTAGACATTGCTATAATAGTAATGGAAAAAAATAATAAGAGCTGCCACTTGTTGGACAACTACAACTGTAGATTCATATTCTCCTCATATTATAGATTAGGCAACGAGGCTCAGAGAAAGGAATCACTTGCCCAAGGTCATGTAGCTGAAGGAGCAGGGTCAGGATTCAAATCTGGGTCATCCGAATCTAGAGCTCTGCCGTTAATCCCATACACGTATCACTTTGCAATGGTAGTTACATGACACAAAGGAGGTGTTAGCAAGTATTATGGGGGTAATAATTTAGCAATAGACAAGTGTATCAAATGAACATGCTGTACATCTTAAACTTACATAATGACATATTTCAATTATATCTCAATAAAGCTGGAAAAAGAAGTTATCTGGACAGGCAAAGGACCCTTAATACCAATTCCTCCTTCTAGACTCAGCCCAAGATAGCTCTCTCCCTTATGTCCTCTGTTCTGGAAATTCCTCAAATTTTTGTTTTCTAACCCAACCTCCTAACTGTTGCTCATTCCCCTTGAGTTCCAGCCTTGGTCTCTGCCCACTTCTGTTGATGGTTTCCTTATCTATATCTTCTCTTGTTACTGGCTATGTCCCCATGTAGGATAGGGATACCAGTTCTCTTTTGTTCTGCCGGCCCTGCTTTCTCACCTACACCTTACCTGTCCTCTACAAACATGCAGGTACCCTCCAAGGCCAGCTCTGTCTCCTGCAACTCCATCAGAAAAAGCCCCAGTCTAGAGGTGAAGTCACCAAGCACATAACCACTGACCTCAAAAGGCTTTGGGTCATTATTTAGCTTCTGATCACCCATTTTTATTTTTACATCCTGAGAAGGGGAGTTAGTAGGATTAGCAAGGGGAAGAGATGAGTGTAAGGGTTATAGGAAAGAAAAGAGCAGAGGGGGAAGAAAGATGAGAAGTAGGGAAAAAAGGAGAGATGGGAAGACAGCAATGGAGACTGGTTCAAGTGAACTCAGTGACATGCTAAATAAATTTGGTTGAATTTGTGAAGAATTACAATTTGTTATCGTAGGAACAAGAGAACAGGTCTGCAGGTGCTGCTTGGTTCTCTGCTGCAGAGGGAATATTAAAATATCAGTTACCGTGAGCAGAAGAAAAACAGCATGTGAAGAGAAATTCCCAGTTTGTAACAAAGCATGGGTTTTTCCAGCTCTCCAGCTTAAATTTCTCTCCAGGGGACCTCCAATTCACCCCACCCCCTTCACCCTAAACTTGTAATAATAATAAAGTGCTTTGGAAGATGTATTTGAATTTCCTGTCAATTAAAATATTTGTTAGTTCAAAGTACTAAGAGTTGAGGCTAAAGGAGCTATAATCTCTTGCCGAGCCGTCGGGTGGAGGTGGTGGAGTTTGCAATATATTCTGTTCTCCTTCAAGTGCAGTTGACTTGGGTACTGCAATGTCCCTGATACGGTTGACGCATGATGGCGTATACAGAAGGAGGAGATATGATTTATGCTTAGGGGAGTGCAGCATCCACAAGGGAAATTTAAGAAACAAGACCAGATTCCCTGCCCCTTAAACAACAGAAAAAAAAAAAAAAAATACAGCACGATCTCATATTAGATGAGATAGTTCTTACTCTTTTTGCAGTTCCAAGTGCAAACTTCCTTCAATTCCTTATGGATGCCTTCTCTGGCTTCTTAGAGTAGATCAAGCCACTTGTTTGCATAGTATCTTGTAGTTTTCCTTTATAGCATTGATCATAGTTTGTGATGATATATATTTACATATTGTACTATAGATACATATTGTAATTATATGTTTTTATGTGATTTTTGAAAAATTCACGTCTCTCTGGCTTACCAGACTATAAACTCCATAGGAAGACTGAGTCTGCTCTGCTCAAGAACTATGTTCCTCAGCCTCTGACATAAATGTCAGGTACTCAATAAATATTTTGGAATGAAAGATAAATGAACATGTTAAGAGTTTGGAAAAAGGAAAGAGCATGTGTACAGGGCTGTTAAGGAAGATTCTATGGAGAAAAGTGAATTTTACCAGACTTCCTTTATGAGGAATTATGGAAGAAATGCCTTTCAGGTCTTAATACCAAGAGACTGAGTTTCCACTGAAAAAGTAATCTGTTTTTATGTTTATGGAGTGTGTGAATTTTATATATCAAGATAGTTTTTTCTTTGCTCTGGCTTCTAGGAAGCTTAGAGACAATTTTTTTTAACTATTTCTGGTAACCGTACATTATATTTTAATGTATTAAGCTTGTCCCCGACTTCAAATATTTTCCTTCCCTTAATTTTCTCTTACTAATTTTCTATATTTATTTAGGTTTTAATAATGTAAGTTACACCCCTTTAAAAAAGAGATTTGGTGTAAACTAATATTTAAATAATGATTATTGATGTCCAAATTACTGTATGGCAATTAATGTATGTAATATTGATGCTTTAAAATGGGTTTTGACATTCTTAACTAATCTTTTGTTAAAGATCCACTCCAGGAATTACTTAAGATAGATGCTTAGGGTTGGATAGACCATATCTGACTATTAAAAGTTAAGAATCCAGCCAGAAGCAGAACTTTTATAAGATGACAAACTCTCTATCACCTTGCTCTGTATCATAAGAAATATTTAAAACTTGCAAAAATTTTAGCCAAGAGAATTTGACTCTGACTACCTCTGTCCCCTTCATGCTTTGACCTCATACCATCACCTCATCTGCTATCAATGGCTCTGTCATACGTCATGTTTGATCCAGTTGGGGGAACCATATTATTATTATGTCTTAGTTACAGTGGAATAAAATTGTTTCCCCAAAGGAATATTTTAAAGGAATTAATGTCTAACTATTTTCTGTCATGTCCCTTTGGGTTCAAAATAAAAGCAATAATTTAAAACCTTATTTTCACCCCAACCAAAAAACCACAACCCGTTCCCATTGTATGGTTTGCTAATTGAATTAGTTTGGAGAAATACAATAACTATATTGTGTAGTGTTGTTTTTATATTTTAGCATATTAAGCTACTCCAGATGGTGATAGAACAACATATTTTTGAGGTCTTTCATTTATTTTCTTCAGTTTAACAGTTATAGTGCAAAGATTTTGGAACATCTTATATTGTTCTTGATTTTTAGCACTTCGCCTAGTAGTTGCTTCCTGAAACCACTCCTAGTAATACTATTTCAGTTAAAAGATTCAGCAAATACTAATGTGTTTCTAAGAAAGATGTTAATAGTCATTTAAGCAATTACTTTGAAAACTAATTAGGGGAGAATTATGGCAAGGATTGGCAAATTACTAAAGATCTATGACCACAGCGAAATTTAGTTTGTTTGAAGGTAAATAAGAATTTGAACAGGACTTCTGATGATGAAATATGCACCAGTGGGTAATAATGGAAGAGTTACTTATAATCCTCAAAGTCTTTGAGCTAAAAAGTATATATTCAAGTGTAATAGAGTCATAAGTATATCCTAACGTACACATCACTCATGGGGTTTTGGGGACATTGGGTAGACCATCAAGGTCCTATTTGCATGAGGACTGCTTAAATCCTGGAAAAATATTAAAGAGATGGCATTGGAAATTTGGAATTAATACTCCCAAACAAAGGGAGATAATATTAGGTTGGTGCAAAAGTAATTGCGGTTTTTGCAATTTTTTTTTTTTTAACCTTTTAAACCACAATTACTTTTGCACCAACCTAATACCTACTCCATCTATTGAGGAAGAGTCTTGGAGGTTTAAGGAACTTATAAGAGTATAAGAGAGTTACACATAAACTCTTCCTGGGGTTGGTTCCTGGTCCATAGGGAAAAAGATTAAGTGGCACCATAAAATCTCCTCTTGTCAAGTTCCCTGAGAACATATGCCAAGGTGGGACCTGTAAAAACTGAGATGATTAATATTTGAGAGCGAGTAATAGATGTGTTCACTAGTTGGGCATTCATGAGCAGATCAGCCTACAATGGTAGCCTGACCCTTCACAAAGAGATCACTTTCTTCCACTCTGGTGTTACTCCTATGATTTCCCAATTTAAATCTCTCGAGCACACCATCTTCTCACGGTTCACGGAATGTTTCTTATTCGATTCTGCCTACAGAATGATACACAGAAACTCAGAAATGGGACTAACTTGGAGTTGAGGGTTTGGAAGGAGATAATGGTAAAGGTTGATGATGGTGAGGGCCGACGTTGATTGAGAGGCGATGTCGGTGATGTAGTATCATCCATAAGTGCCTGACAGTTTGTGTCCAGACTCTGGAGCCAGACTGCTATGGCTTTGAGTCCTGGCTCTGACACTTACTAGCTTTGTAACCTTGGGTAAGTTATTTATCTCTCGGTTTCCTCATTTATAAAATTGGGGCAATAATTGTGTCCACCTCAGAGGGTTGTGGATATTTGTAAAGCACTTACAGCAATCGCTGGCACATAGATAGCACTATATACTTGCATGTTAAATAACCTGAGGAAGTTGCACGTGCTCTTTGGCTGTGGGGAGAAATCATGAAAAGTGCTGAAGAGTATTCTACCAGCGATATTGACAATGACTTGAGGACAGAAGAGACAAGAAAGTATGAGAAGAAGTCAGCAGTGGGAATCCCAAAACGTGACGTATTAGGGCTTACATTATTTGGAGCGGCAGTTTCAGAAAGGAAAATATCTGTTGAGCCTTAGGAAAAAACAATAAGCAAAACATGATGATAGATTGATTTGGGGGAACGAAGGTGGAAATAAACTATCCTAGATTTATATCTTGAGGGATTAGAAAGGTGATGGTGCCATTGACAACAATGGAGAAACTTGGAAAGAGATGCCTGTTTCTGCAGGAAAGACAGGAAGCTTAAGCCATGTCAATATAGAAGAAACAAATGGACCATGGGAGTTAAACTTATTATGGTTTGTTCATTTGACAGATGGGCTGCAGCTGAGTCAATTGTGATGCTTCATTAGGATGTCAGAGGTGTCTGAGATGCCCCATGCCACAGTCTGGTGGTTTTGTCATTCACACCCACCATTCTTGTGCTTAGGTTGGGCTTGTTATTAGGGTTCTGCTTCATTCTAGAGGCATGTCATGTGGTCTTGTGCAAATCTTGAAGAACAAAAAATAATATATTGAGCTTTAATAGACGCATCTCCAAAGTTTAAATTAATATGTACTTCCTTCAGAAAACAGAACTTGGCTGAAAGATGTGATGGTTTCATTTTTGTTTGCATTCTCTTAACATCACAAGAGAATAATTTAACCAACACTTACATAATGATTGCCAGAGATTGTTCTCAGCTCTTTATACACGCTAACTTATTGAATCATCACAACAACCCTATGAGGTAGGGAATATTATTGTCCTCATATTAAGGAACAGGAAATTAAGGCACAGTGAAAGCTGGTGGCCTTAAATTGAATTCAGCAGAATTCTATGATGAGGATTTGTGTGCAACCGATTTATTAAGGAAGTGCTTGCCCCCAGGGGAGACCAGGGGAGCAGGAGAGCAGAAGGGGGAAGAGGAAGAAGCCAAACAAGGGTCTAATGAGGACAGAATCCTGAGAAGGGAGCGTCAGCCTAACCCTGCTAGGGAGCTTTGGGGTATAAATTATAGCTCAAGCTTTCCCCAATCCAAGGCAGGGGAGCTGGTTGCTTTCATACTCGCATGACTGAAAGTTAAGGGCTGTCTGCCCTATAGTGATGTACCTCTGGCCCTCTGCACCGCTCAGCAAAGTGGCTCCAGTTGGAGTTGCAGATACTGCCTGTAGGACACAAAAGCCCAGCAAACGTGGGAGTTGAGGGCGGTGCTTAAGAAGTATAAGGAAGGAAGAAGATCTGATGGAGGGTGATTGTGTTGGCCTCCCCAGTGCTTCAGGGCCTGGCAGTGTCTGTCACATAGCTGAAGGGAATCAATCAAGCAGAATGACTACGGGGGTGGGGGAATTGTTGCTCTAATTTGTCAGTCTGACGCATTCTTGGATATGTAGCTAGGTCTAAGGTATGTAAACTTATGCCTGTATACACACAGGTACATAAGCACAAACATTCATCACACTGAGAAAATGCAAAATTGATGCAGCCCAGGTGTTGTATGTCAGATATCATAAACCGGAGATTCATGAGTTGAATGCAGTCTACAGACATTCTTGGTTTGGCCCATTCTGAGTTTTTAGGTTGAATGAATAGCCAATATTTTTTAAATTGGGAGATTTCAATGAAAACTCCAGATTCCTGATTTCTCCTCACGTTGTACCTTTCATAGTTGACTGGAGGTGGGTAGTAGATGACGCCTCTTGGGACACAGCATGTGCGACGTTCTTTACCACCCTTGGTGTTTTACTCTTACCATCACAACTCCTCCATGTCATCTGTCTGGCTTCTAAAGATATTTAAATGTGCAACTCCTGCTATGTGCAATTTCTTGACCACAACAACTTTCAATTGTTTTTTCTTGAGACTGACAACTCATGCTAGGTTTGCATAACTTCTTTCCTGTTTGTATATCTAGGTTTTAAAAAAACTATTATACAGCCTTTCAGGGGAAGTATAGTATTAGGTCAGTTCAATCAGTGTAGACAACAACCAAACCAGGTGGTTGTTTAAGCAAGAATGACCTGCGTCAACTTCTTCACTGGTGAAATTACATAGCAATTGTCGAACCATCCCCTTGCTTGTGCTAAAACTTCTATGGGCACAAAACACAAATTCAAAGAATTGACAAAATTGGTAGATTAACCAATTTTTCCATTGTTTCTTGCTCAGGTAAAGATGCCCCAATAAATCCCTCAGAAGCTTCTGATATGTTCATTTTCTATATCGAAGGAAATAGACATGAAAATGAAATCCTGAGCTGAATGTGAGTTTCAGTAGATTATAGTAATTTTCTGGTTGAGCAAATAATTATATTGTTTCTGCAAAAACCATCATTTTCCCTGAATTAAAACCTTTTCTTGTTTTTAGAATTCCAATGAAAACAAACATCTTAATGGGTCAAATCATAAAACAAAATGCCTGAGAAAATCTTTAAGTTCTGAATACTACCCCTTCTGGCCATCGCATTTTAAATTTTTCTGGAGTGTTCTTTTGGACATTTTTTCTAACCAACTCAACACAAAATGATCAGATTTCATAACATTCTTTTTTAAAATCTTTAATTTTTCTTCAGAATGCTTAATGTTGATTATACAAGGTCTGACAATTAAGTTCACAAACTCATCCTAGAAAAAGTGCTACATACATCATTGCTGCATATCACTATGGTCACCTTTGAAGTACTCCCCTTGGGAAGCTACCACGTTTCCCTGAAAATAAGACATAGCTGGACATCTTTTAGGATATACTTTCCTCTCTCTCTCGCTCTCCCTCCCCCACCTCCGTGTGTGTGTGTGTGTGTGTGTGTGTGTGTGTGTGTGTGTGTGTGTGTATTCTTTTCGTTTGAAAAGGGGGGAAAGAACATTAGGTACTTTGCAATTCCTCCCTAGTTTGGGGCTTTTCTCTTCCATATTCACTTCCAACTACCATTTTTTTGCTATGGAGTTGGATTTTTCTAATTTGTGGTTTTAGAGGCCAGGGTACAACCCTAATTTCCATGGGACGGAGATAAAACTGTGCCCCTCTAGCTTCCCTTCCCCCAACTGAAGAGTGACATGCTTATCCACCTTTGGAGAACACCTTTCAGAGTACTCTGACGTTGGGAGGATAGACGGTTGGTGCAGACAGAGGAGATTGGCAGGAGAGAGAGGTCTAAGATGACAGGAGTCTTGAGTTTTTATCCTGGTTCTGTACCTCACTAGGAGTGTCATCTTGGGGAAATCACTGAACAACTCTTTCTCCAAGCCTGTTTCCTCATCTGTGAAATGAGATTGATAATCACTTCGTAGCTTTGCTTACAGGGTTACTATAGAGGGAATCAAATGAGATGTTATACAAGAAAGCCCTTCACGGAAGGATTTTTCATTGCTATGGTTTCCCTTGACCTCTCTTGATACACAAATATTTCACTTTTTCCTGTATAATAATGGCAAGTATTTCATTTCATAGAAGATGACGTTTTTGTACACTAGATGTCAGTAGAACCCTATGGCTCAACTAGTACCACTACCTGTCGGGGATGATCTGTTCTTGGAAAATTTTCCAAGGCAAACTCACTGTGTTTTTGCTTATTTTGCATTTCTTACCAAATAGCCATAAATTCCTGTGTCCTTGCCCCACACCCACCCTTATATCCATCCCACTGGAATTCTGCTTTCAGTACAATTTTCTGCCATGTTTGGAGCTTCCCTCTCTTCATTTAATGAAGGAATTCCTACAAAATAATTCATTTCCAAAAGTTTCTTTACAAAGAGAAAGCATGTTATAGAGCAGACTCACAAAACGATTTAGAATAGTTGTTGAAGATGGATATAGTGCTTTTAACATGAAATGTCACTTTAAAAATCTCGTTTGCATTCATTTTTTTTCTCGCACCCTCCTATTATCCTGGCCTCATTTCAGTATTTTAGTTTTCATTCTAATTGAGAAATAAAGCAGAAACACCAGAATAGCGGTTTGACTTACCCAGAAATGCTTGGCAGGCAAATTCTGTTTTTC
Organism: Rhinolophus sinicus; assembly: GCF_057876585.1. Classification (NCBI taxonomy): domain Eukaryota; kingdom Metazoa; phylum Chordata; class Mammalia; order Chiroptera; family Rhinolophidae; genus Rhinolophus; species Rhinolophus sinicus. The sequence goes on from NC_142501.1 coordinate 142,671,679, forward strand.
AAAAATGCTGACCATCTTTACAGAGAAGAAAATAAAATCTCTTGAAACTGCAGCTATTCTTGCTCCCCGGAAATAGCAAAAAAGCTCAAGCAAAAGCATACAGGCTTTAGAACCATGTCCATCCTTTGGGGAGTCATAGTCTTTCCAAAAGTACTGACCCAATAGTGAAGCAAGTGCATGTTTTAACTGGCTTGTTTGGTCACAGAAGAATTCACTCATTTAATTGCTTCTTTTGATTTTCAATTTGAAAGTCATTTACCAGCATAAAAATTAAGAAAGTGCTGAATGTTTTCAGGATTTCCTTTTCCTCTAAGAATGAAGGTAACTTAAATTATTCACTGTCTGAATTTCCTAAGAAGATTTCTGTGTTACATTCAAACATGGGGATTTAAAAAGTTAAGTTGCTTTGAAGTGAAACATGCTATTCATTTTCAAATACCACTTAAAAATTTCATTAACATCTACTCAAACAGTGTTGCATGTCATTCTGTACAAATTGCTGTTCGTTAGAAAAAGAATTACTCAATCATTTTTACTGGGCATCTATTATGAGACAGGCACTCTCATATATCTCATATATTTGTTCTAGTGGGGAAGAGAGTGAGCAAACCCAGCCCTCTTGGAGTTCACAGTCTAGTAGGGAATACGAACATTAATCAAATAACCATACAAACAAATGGAAAACTGCAAATTTTACCCCCTTTCTTATCTCTTTTCCCACATCCCTGTTTTATTTGTTTTTAGAATCCTTGTCACCCTGTGACATTTATATTTATTTGTTTGTTTATTATCTGTTTCCCATCCTAGAATGGCAGCTCCATAAAAGACACTTCACCTGTTCTGTTCAGTGACATGTCCCTAGTACCTAGAACAGAACCTGACACACGGTCAGTGCTGAATAAATATTTGTTGAATGAACACATTAATAAAGTACTACCAGAAGTACTCAATGGTATGAGATACTTTACTAAAAGTGGTCGACCACGTCAGGGAGCTCAAGAAAACCTTTCTGGAAGAAGTGATGTTAAGTTGAAAAGAAACGTAGGCACTGAGCAGGCTGAGAAGAGATGGAAGGTCAAGCCATATGTGCAAAGACCCTGTGGTGAGAGGGAACATGAAAAAGATAAAGGACAAAGTGAAGGCCTCAGGGACAGAAAAGTAAAACCGGATTGCACGATGAAACAGAAAAGGAAGGGAGGGGACTGACCATACAGGATCTTGCAGGCTGAATTAAGAAGTCAAGAAGTTATCTCTATTCTAAAAATACTGAAAAATCATTTGAGTATTTTAAGGGAGGTGACTTAATCAGATTTGGAAAGATTGCTCTGACTTCAGTATGGAGATTGGATTGGAGGAGGTCCAGAGCGGATTCGGGAACGCCAGCTAAAAGGAAATGGGTCCAGATGAGTGATGACAGTGGTTTGAACTTGAATGCTGGTAGTGAGGACTGGAGTAGATGGATACAGAAGTAGGTACTTCAATAGCAATTTAAGAAGTGAAGCCAATAAGACTTGGTGAAGAGTTGAACAAAAGATGAGGGAGGAGGAGGTGTCAAGGTTGAGCTTCAATTTATGGCTTGGACAATGGGAGGGTGGTGCCATTCAGTGAAATAGGGACCCCTGGAAGAGGGTCAGATTTGAGGGGAAAGATGATGAGTTCAGTTTTCGTTAGGTTGGTTTTGAGGTTTCTTTGAGCATTCAAGAGGACGTGTTAAGTTGGAATCTGGAGCTTTGAAAGTCTGGGCTGTAGCTATAAATATGTGAGTGTTTCAGAGATGGAAATTAAAATCATAGGCTAAACACCAGAGTGAGAAGAGTAGAGACTCATAATCCCACGTAAATATGTTTGGTTTTAAGTAAAGGATGGAAATACAGACAGAATCCTGATTTAAATTGGTAAGTCGGGGCCATCCATGCTCACAGCTAAAGAGTATTAAATGACATTTCATACTCACGTGGTAGAGCATATACATAATAATGTGTGTATATAATAATAGAGAGTATTATATAGAGAACAACTTTCTAGATCTTTCTAGATTCAAGCATAGCTGAGAATCAACTTCCTCTTTCTCCTTATCAAGGGATAAAAGAGAAAATCTTGTGGTATTTTTATCTTGATAAAGTACTTTGGCTAAGCCTATAATTTAAAACATTATTTCTTTATGGTATGTCTATGTATAGGCAAAAAATAAAACCTCTGCTGTAATTTTTTTTATAGTATCTTAATTTTGCAATGAAAAAGATGTTTTAAAAATATGTTATTTCTTGAGAATTTAAATATAGATATGTTTGTTATTTTAAGTAGGCAGTTGACCAGATAATTGGAAATTACAATTATGTTCATAGCTCACCTAAACTGAGCGTTTACTATGAGCCAAGTGCACTTCTAAGGCCTTCACAACAATTACTTCCTTTATTCCTTCCATAATCCTGGGAGGTAACTACTCTTGTCCCCATTCGACAGATGAGGACACCAGCAAAACAAGGTCTGGTAATTGGGTGAAGGTCATACAGATAATACATGGTGGAGCCAGGATCTGAACCCAGGAATTCTCCTTCAGAGGCAATACTCTCACAATTATTGTGTAAGACTATAGTAAAAATCTACCATGCACATTTTGTAATGTTTTGTATCTTGGATTAGATTGAAAACCTTTAGTAAGACTTCTCTGAACTACTTTGCAGATTCTGGTAAGCATTAAAAACCTGCGTAGGCCTGTAACCCTGTACCTCACTTAAATTCCCTTTAGCTTACCTGGGATGAAACAGCTCAAAACAGCCACTCTGACCCCTGGGTCCCTTCTAGCTTCTTAGGGAGTCATATGTGATACCCTGATCGAATTTTAATGTAATGTTTTGGGGCCTCTTAGTCATAGCAGAGAGATCATTCTCTTGACTCAAAACAGAGGTGTGTCCAGACGGGAGGGCGCAGGAAAAACGTTTAGCAAAATTCCCCATAAAAATGAAGGTGGAAGATTTGGTGGCTTATGTCATCCAGCAAAACTGGGGTAATGTCGCAGCCAGTGTTGAAATAATGCCTCAAATCCTAGCAACCAAAAAAGGCAAATACAGGTCTTCTCATGTCCTACTCTCGGTGTCCACCCAAACCACCCCCACTCTGGGCACAAAGGAGGGCAAACAGTGCTCTTGGAGACCGAGGAAACTCACCATCCTCCTCTCCCGCATTCTTCCCTTGGTGCCTACTCCCTCCCCTAATTACAGCTCTCATCCTGCAACATCTGCTTATCCCTCCAGCCACAGCATCAGGCAAGGAAACTAAAGTGGAAATTAATTTTAGTTTAGATCCAGAGCAAAGACTTCATTGCTGATTTCCAGTCACTCATCATCTGATGAATGACAAGGGGGAAATGGCTAGAAAAAGACGATAGAAGAGTTTCTGTATAGCTGCTAAATTTTGAGAGCAACAAAGGCGATATGTATATATATGGCCTACAGATTCTGAAATCCACTCCCAAATTTGTTTAAGAGCCCTCCTAATTCTTTTATAACAATAACTTTAAAAATGATTTTAAAAGGTTAATATTAAGTGCTAAGTACATGCCAGGAACACCCCTGAGCATTTTATGAATATTATGTCTTTTAATCCTCACCACAACCCTAGGAGGTAGATAATAGAATTTCAATTATATCATATTAATGTATTAATTATGATGTCATTCCCACTCCTTTCTAGGTGAGGAAACTAAGGTTAAATAATTTGCCCAAGTTCACACAGCCTATTATTATCAAAGCCACAATTTGCACCCCTGTGGCTTCACACAGGTCACACCTCAGAGCCTGCCCTCTTGACCCTCACGAGCATTCACTTACAAATGTATGACCTGAAACAGTGGACCCACCTCCTCTCACAAAGCCGGGAGGAGTTTAGTAAGGATTGACTTACACAGTGGGCCTGAAGAGCTTGGGAAACAATTGGAAATAAGTAAGGTAGGAGGCAGGATGGAGGGAGCAAAGAAAAGGAAGCATCACTTCTCTGAAGACATAACGAGCAATACTGACCCCACTGCAGGTGAGGCAGAATGGGCATGTGCTGGCACGTTTGGGGAGTATGCGGCAGGGAACACATGCATAGGAGCAACCGCAGGGGAGACATCTTATGAGGCGGTAAGATAAACTGTCCGCTCTCTGAGTAGCAGTTAAAGGATGGGGCATGAGACTGCTGCTTCGATTCTCTTTGCCTATGAAGCCTGTAGTTTACAAATCAAAGATCTCACCAAGGGTCCTGTCAGTGTGGGCCCTTCCAGTCCTGGTAGTGTAAACTCTCAAGACAGAGTCACACCTCATCTCTTCTGCGGCTACGCCACCTGCTGTGTTTTGTTCAGTCCTGCACTCCTGATTCTTTGCACAGTCTTCTTCCTGTGGCTGGACCCAGTTTGGCCTGGTGCCAGGATCTCCCTGCCTGCTCCCATGAATAGGCAGATTTGAAAGGCTCTTCTTTGTCATTAGTGGAATTTTGCTTTGTTACTGACACATACCGTGTTTGCCCGAAAATAAGACCTAGCCGGACAATCAGCTCTAATGCGTCTTTTGGAGCAAAAATTAATATAAGACCCGGTCTTATTTTACTGTAAGACCGGGTCTAATATAATATAACATAACATGATATAATATAATACAATATTAATATAATACCGAGTCTTATTTTACTATAAGAACAGGTCTTATATAGTATAAGACCCGGTCTTATATTAATTTTTGCTCCAAAAGATGCATTAGAGCTGACTGTCCGGCTAGGTCTTATTTTTGAGGAAACACGGTAGTAATGGACTCCTCATAAACTGGTGTGCGTGTGCGTGTGCGTGTGCGTGTGTGTAAGCGATAAATTATAAATAATAGAGCAATGGGTATAGCTCATTGCCCACCTCTAACCTGGCCCCAGCACATTTCTTTTCAAGATGTTACTCATCTCCAGGTGTGGGGCTTGAGCATCTCCAAATATCCATGGTAACATCATCACTGGCCTTTAGCCCATTGACGCTCCTTCCCTGGAATGCTGCCATGATGGCAAACACCACCTTCCTACATTAAAGGTCGGCCATTCCGAATCATCCTCACATTCAGGTTGGGCACTTGAAAAATTATTCTGTTTCAGAGAAAACAACTGGCCTGCGCACCTGTGCCCTTGGTTAGCGCCTTTTCAAGTAAAACGTTAAGCTTCTCACCGGCGGGCGCACCCTGAGCACACCCACTTAGATTATAAACATTCAGAAAAGTGCAGGCCTTTACCAACTAATTGGCAGCGCCTTTCCGAATAAAAATACATCCGCCCACATGCCATGTTCGCTCCAGTTGGCAACAAATCAAAAGGCAGGGACACTCCCAAGAGCGACCACAGCCCTGCTCCTTCAGGTGGAGAAATGTTTTTCTTAATTGCCTTTGGTTTCCCCAAGCATCTCAGCAGCACTCAGGCTGATTGTAGAGATCAGGTCATTAATCAGAATGGTACGATGTCAGGCTTTGCTGTGTTTTTGCATGCGAGCCAGCATTGTCTGATGCCAAGAAGAGAAATGGCCATGTTGTAATTGGGCACTCAGCAGGAATTCCCTGGCCCTGAGCGTAGCTCCCTCCCCATAACCTATACTTTCTCCTAGACCTCTCTCTTTTTGCAGATTCTGCAGCTCAGATTTAGACATTTCCCTCCGCTACCCAGTAAAAAATGTATTCATGCATTGATTGACAATTGGACATAGAGAGGTATTCATGATAAATTGTTAAATGAGAATAGCAGGTTACAAATGTTATACAATGTGTGATTGCAACTATGCAAAACAACAACAGGCAAAAAGCTGCACATAGCGATTATCTCCATTAAGTGATATTATTAGGCATTTATTGGATCCCTTCCACGCATCGATATTTATTCCATATATTTACATCTTTATAATAAGTAAAATATATTAATATACAAAAGAAAAGAAAACCCATCACCTTTTATGCCCAGTTTCAAATCTTACTTCCTTCCAGAATCTTTCAAGGCAATACTAGCTGCAAGGAAACTTTCCTTATCTAAATATATATAAAAGATACAGAAAACATATGTAGGATACACAAAATCGCATCTGTGCCTCTATAACAACCCATATAGCTTTCCTCCTTGAACCACAGCTTTTAAAAGTGTAGACTTATCTTGCCTCCCATAGTGGATTACAAGTACTTTGAGAACAGAGATTGTGTTTGAGACTTTTTGTCTCTGATAGCATCTAACGCCCAACTCCACGCACCTGCCTGTTGTGGGCAGCTAGTAAATCCTTTCTGAATGAATGAGTATGAACATTTTTGGGTATAGTCTGTGTTTTGGAAAGGTTGCATCAAAATTTACTCTTTCATAATTAAAAATCCCAAGTCTTTTGAATGAAATAAATAACTTTGAGATTTAAAAACTTCACATGGGTACTTTGTCATGGCTAATATATACAAAAAATAACAAAATCACTGTCACCACATGTAAGATAAAATGAAGTTAGCTCTGGGACTCCAAAAAGCACTCAAGCTGAGAATTATAGGAATGCACAGTTTCTTATAGTTTATTTCTGGATTTCTCAAACCATAGATACTGCTTTCTCCCCACCCCACTCCCAAGCTCTTAATTTATCCTGAAATGCTAAGAAATAAGTCAAAATTCTAAAGATAAGCCAAGAAAAGGTGATGTGCAATTCAATGTGTGACTACTTTTAAAAAGAATTATGACCTGTGAGTTCTTTAGTGTGTTGGCCTCGATCTAGCAGAATCCCTAGAAATAATCACGGATTTATCTACCATGTGCAAAATAAAGATGCAGAAATTGGCCAAGGCATTTTTCTGCAGGCTTAGCAGGTGGAAAGATCGGATTAAGTCTTTGCTTTCCCCACTGAGGAAAACACCCCTGCTCGAATTTTGGGTGGCTCGACATTCACAAGAATCTTCATTCTACTCACATTCTGATCAGTCCCTTAGGGCCTGCAGTATATCAAGTATTCCTTCACCACTTCACTCCCAACTCCAGCAATGCCTTAAGCATCTTTCTAAACGCCAGGGGTTTATTGGGATACCAGCCAGCAAGGTCTGATTGTTTTACTGTTTATATTTAGTTGCACACTCAACAGACACCTATGGAGCATCTACTATGTGCCAGGCTAGTTGCTGTGGATAAAGTGGTGAACAATAGAGGCACTCTGCCTGCCTTTAGAGAACTTCCCATCCAGGAACAAAAAGCAGACGTTATGCAAATAAACACCCAAAGAGTTGTTTCATACCAGTTATCATAAATCCCATGAAGGAAAAGCACAGTGAAGAATGACGATGAATAATCAGCATTTCTGAACCAATCTGAGGAGTCAGGGCAGGGCTCTCTGAGGAGGCCACGCCCCTTAGGGAGAGCTCAAAGTATCCTAGGCAGAGAAGACAGCCCATGTGAAGGCACTAGAGCATCCTTAGAACTGAGAAAGGCTTGTGAAGTCATGCAGGGCCTTGCAGGTCCCACAAAAGGATAGGAATTTATCCACAGTGCAATAGGAAGCCACAGAAGGTTCAGAGCAGGGGAGTACCACATCCAGATGCAGTTTTTAAATATCTCTCTGGCTGCCGTGTGGAAGACACATGAGATGGGTTAGAAGGCAGTAGGGTGACCACATAGGAAGCCATTGCAGTTGCCCAGGTGACAGGCGATAGGGCTGCAAGCAGCGTGTGGTATCGTGGAAGTGAGGATGGCGAGAGGTGAAGGATTCAAGAAATGTTTCAGAAAATATATGCAAAAACACCAACAACAAAGAAAACCAGAATTTGTGTCACCATCTGTAAGACGTACTGAAGTTAGCACTGGGCATAATGAAAGATGTCCATCCAATTCTTGTTCATTTAATTTCATAGGTTTATGGGACCACAGACTTCTTTGGACAATATAATTATATACATTCCATAGCTAGTTGATTTTTTTCCCTCAAAATTCCTCTCTAAACTCTCTAGGGTTACACTATAGACCACCACTACCAGACAGCTTGTATTTTCAAGTTAAATTAGGGATGCATGTTGAGCTCCAATTATGTGCAAGGCTTTCTGTGATACCGGTAAGGACATGGCCCTTGTCTTCACGGGGTTTGTAGTCACCGGCAGGAAATGAACTTTCCTCGAGACGGAAGAACATTAATGCCGGGGAACTGAACCTCGGTTTCATGCCATAACTTGTGAATGGGGTTGGAAAGAGAAACTAGAAAAGGAACCCCAAACAAGCAATTGAAGAGATAGGAGGAGAACCAGTTCTCACTGTGGAAACTGAGGGAGAGAGAGCTTGCAGAAGAGAGGGCAACCAGAGCCTGGGGTTGAGCTGGCAAGGATGATAAGGAATGAGAAAAGTTACAAAGAGGAATCGGATGGCTTATGACATATCCATGACAAGAGAACAGAGAAGTCAGAAGCCAGTGCAGCGAGCAGAGAGAGAGGAGGAGGTGATCACAAGTATGATCACAATTACAGACTAATCTTTGACCAATTGATATATATATTTTGCCTTGTTCCAGAAAGGATTTAAGGGGGCTTACAGGGATTCAAATAAAAGCAGGAAAATGTAAATTAAGAGAAGGGTGAGAGGAGAAAGAAAAACAAGGGTGGTGTTCCACAATGAAGCCAGGAATGTAGCGAAATATGCAGGCAGCTTTGGCCTCACCCAAATTAGGGAATTAGATCAAACAAAACGAACTGAACAGCTGCAAACGACTATACAATCCCTTTATGTAGCTTGTACTCTCTTTACTCCACTGTTATCTTGGGTCTTTTCCACTTCAAAGTCCACACTGTGCTCCACACTGGGTCAGTATATCAATATTTATGGAGTTCCTGCTATTTGAAAGGCCTCCTTAGTTATAAAATGAATGGAATTAATGCCAAGTCATCATGCAAACGTACCACCACCACTAGAAAGACAACTCAAAGCTTGTGCCCCTCAGACCGGAGGCCGAAGCCCTTAGGGTGAGCTCAGAGTCTCCTGTGAAAATAAAGGGTGGCACCTTCGGAGGCAATGCACGGTCCCTCGGTCACTGGGATGGAGAAAATGGGGTTGTTCGACATCTAGGTAACAATCTGCACTTAGACGAAAGAAGAAGGAAAGCCATGGTCTGACAAGCAGCAGCAGCAGGGCACAGCAGCAGTGCTTATCACATGGCTCCTGCCCCCCGCCCACTGGGCTGCAACGCCTCTCAGAAGCCCGGCCTCTGTTCACTTCTCGATGGCACCTGACACGTGCTAGGCTCATGGAAGGTGCTCAGTGAGTGTCTGTGGAACAATTACCTGTTGAACAGTCAGAAAGAAAAAGTGTGCCTTTTGGATCCAATTGGTGTTAAAATGGTTGTGAATATTGAAGTGGATCATGTAACTTCTCTGGGCCTCAGTTTGCTTGTCTGTGAAAATGGAGTGTCTGCAGCAGAGTTTGCTGATGGCCACCCAGCTCTCAGTCTCTTCTTTGTTATGGATGTTTCTAAGATGAACACTCCTCTCCTCACAGCTGCTCTCAGGATGCTGCAGCCTGACTTGTTATAGGATTCTGATTTATACTCTGAAGACGTCTCATTTAATCCTAGAGTTAGGAAGGAGATAACCCTGGTGTCATGTCACCCGAAGGTCAGCCGTGCAATAGCAGATTAACTATATATGAGGAACTAATTGCTGGCATTGGATGGGCAATATAAGTTTGCAACGCTTATAAACAACTTTCTAACTGGAGGCATCTAGAGAAGAGATCAATTTAGAGTGCTGAGGACATATCAGGGACTTCACAGTTTCATGGAGAGACTTTGAGAAATAAATGAAAACATAGTGTCATTATTTATTACATCAATGCTTTGAAGGCTATCCTTTGATATCTTTGTTTTTTAAAAATGTCCTTTGAAAAACATTACAAAATGGAGCGTACCCTTAACAAGTCATAAGAAACTACATTGCTATTTTGAGAAAACATCAAAGGACTTTATAAACAACACTGATAAATTCTGATTTTTATGAACAACATGATTGTCCGCTATCATAATGGAATATTTCTTGTGTTTGAGGAATGTAAATGTTTATTCTTCCAGATACATCAAACAAAAGGATTCACAAAATATGTTATCCTTTAAATAACATATTGCCTTAGTGTTTATAAAATATAACTCAACATACAGAAATTAGAATTCAAGTACGTATGTACTAATGTCCAAAAATGAATGAATAATTCAACATACTATCCTCAATAACATGAGAAAACTACTTACACGCTCTGTGGAAAACCATTTAACCGTATGAGAGAATTTGCCCTTCCATGCCTAGCTATTCAATGTCAAAAACATCACCACCAATAGCATTTTCAGAACCAAGCCTCACCACAGATTATTACATGGCCGACATAAATTCTAAATTTTTTTTGCCAAAGCAAGAGAATTTTCACAGTTCTGAAGGGGAACATCTCTCAACCTCCCTCCTCAAATGGTTACCACTAAACACACACACACACACACACACACACACACACGCACGCACACACACACACACACACAGAGACACACACACAGAGCAACACTAGGGAATAACCAAAACCAACTTAAAGCTAGAATGAACTTCCTGTTATATGGAGGCCCAGCTAACCATTTAGGAGCCAGATAAAAGAGCATTTGTTAAATGAAACTGAGATCAGGTGCCTACATATTTACAAGTCCTCTTAATACATATTCAAGATGTAACTTATAACAAAATTATGCCATTCTTAGCAGCGTGTAGTTTTTAATGCCTATAAACAGACTCTTCAGTCTTTTTCAGTCTTTGCTGTTCACCCCAGTTTAGCACTAGCTGGTGTCTGCTGCTCTGTGTAATATTCTGCTCGTAGGCCAAAGATGAAGTCACAGGAGTGGTTTATGAGCTCTTGCAGCTGCACAATATCCCGAGAGACTCTCACTGCTTTCTGGAGAAAGAAAATGTGTCCGCAGAGCTTCGAGCTATACTAGTTCGTTCTTAAGGTGCCAGGGAACAGCCTTCTTTTCCAGAGGGTACCCTCATCCTTATAAAAGGTTAGTCTCCAGGCCTCCAAGCCAGTGGTGGGTAGTCCAACCTCACTCCAGAGCTTTCCTTAAGGCCACTCCCTACCTGGTTGTTGAGGCAAGGTTAGAGCTGGTTCCATCTGTGCGCTATGATTTCCTCTAAGACGGAGCCAGGTTCTTGCTGGATAAAATATTCAGATGAGTGTTCACACAGGTTTTAAGCTTTTGATTTCTCCTGGTCCATTTTGTGCCCTCTGCTGGAAGGCAATAAAGAAGAGTACTTTTCTCTGACTTTGAAATTAGTCAATTAACGTCTATAAAGCACTGAACAAAATGCTCGTGTATTTAGCAAAAGAATGAGGAAAAGAATTCACTTAGCAAAAAAATGAATGAGAGGAGTGAGGTGGGATGGGGATAATGGAAAAGAATGATAAAAGTCATCTTCATAATATGACATAAAATATTATAAAATGCTTGACAGAGAGCTATTTCCTTAAGAAGCCATCAGTATCAGGCAACTATAAATATGCATGTATGAGTATATAGCTATTAACATTTAATTGATTACAATACACTAAGTAATTAAAATTAAATTAAAACACAGAAATGGAATTTTTAAACACACTAACAAGATATTGATTGTAAATATGTTTACTTATCTGCATTTTTAGTGCCCTTTATATTAAAAGGACTGTACATTTAAAGAAATCCTTAGATGTTTTTCTTAAGTTAGTGTGCTCACTCCCTCACACTTCTCCAGAGTCTAATTATATAGGCAAATCTCTCTCATCTACAACCCTCCTAGGGAGACGTGAGAAGGAGGAAGAGACCAGGAAACAGCGGGCCCAGCACTCACTGGTTTGGGATACACTGAGTAATGTGATGAATCGACAGGTAAAGCTAACTCCCCATTGCCTCCCACTTCTCTCGAGTGTAGGGTGCAGACAATGGAAGAAGGAAGAAACCAACCAAGATTCATTTAAGAGCTCGCATGACTGTTCTACCTAGTCCTCTAAATGATAAATAGAATATAAAGAGGTGTGCATTTGGGAGTTATTTGTTTATTTAAAAAGACCACAAGCAAGGATAAGGCTTAATAGAGTTATTGTCAAACAGAAGGAGTGATAATTTGTGGTGGGTAACCCGGAAGGGATTTGTTGGGGACACTGGACCCTGGGTGGAACCATTTCTTGAGTTGGTCTCTGGTACTGGCCTCAAGGGCTCAGCTGGTGACCTCAAAGGTGGCATGTCTTTAAGGTGTTCTGTGTGTGTTCTTCCAAAGCACCTAGGGACACTTCAGGAGCTTAGCCTCCTACAAGAGGGGAAATGGCAGCAGATGCCATCATCTGTTTTCATCGGAACTAAAACCAGGAAACACCAAAAGTTGACCAAAGGCAGACCATTGAGAATGTCTGTGAATCTGCAAAGGGCAGGCATCATCTGAGACGGGGGACTGGGAGTTTGTCTCTAATTGACAAAGATGTGTTAGTGGCAAATATTCCTCTTACAAGAAAACTTAATTATTTGGAACAATTAACTCATGCTCAGGCTGAAGCGGATGAAGTAAAGAGGTAAAGGCATCTAGCTTCAATAGCATTTTACATTGGAATAACATAAATGAGACCTCAAAAACATTCAACTACAGGCAAAACAGAGGCACCCACACACTTCACTACTGGGGAGTATAAATTGGACAAGCCTTCTGGAGGACAAGTTGCCAAAACATATACCAAATGTTAAATGAATGTATTATCTTGTTCTGTATCCTAAGAATAGATACTATAGAAGTAATAAGCTATCACAAGGATTTATTGACAATGATGCCCCTTGTAGTGTTATTTTTAATGGGGGGGGGAAAAAGGACAAAAATATGTAACTGTTTCAATAATGAGCGATTGCTTAAAAAGTTATGGTATACCTATACATTAGAATATTAGGCAGCTATACTTTTAAAGTAATTCAATACAATTATTAAATAATTCCAATAAAAATTGTTTTAAAATTATTAAAAATAATTTTATACCAAAAGATGTTAGATGACATAATGTTTTTGATAGTGTTAGGTTTTTAAAAGGTAGATTATAAAACAATAGATACAGTCTGAACCCACTTTTGATTTAAAAAACAAAAACAAAAAACCCTACATACTCATTCATTCACTGAGTACCTTAACAGGAAGGATAAAGAATTGAGCAAGATAGAAGCTTAATGCTATTTAAAATAGGAACTATTTAAAATATTAATAGTAGTTATTTCTATAGCATTATATTGTCTTTAATTTTTTTCATTATCCTTTTTCTATTTCCCAAAGTTTCCAAAAATGAATATATATTATTTTAAAAGCGGGAACAAACCAAGAAGATGCAACATGTTGTTTTCTGTTGAAATTTCAAGAATTCAATACATGAGAAAAGCACTAATTTAAATTAAGTTCCTTGGCATTTGCAGATAAGTTTTCCTTGGTTGGGGAAGCTGGCAGAGTCATTTGCACATTGATGAGGGGAAGAGTGGTGAGAAGCAGAAGGAAATGGCTGTGGTATAGTTAACTCCTGCTGGCTTCTGAGCAAGTCAATGGGCCAGGATAGAGGGACTCCCTCAGGTGAGAAGCCGGAACTTGAAATCCTAAGAACTTCTCTCATTCCCTTTTCTGTAGCTCACGGCCTCTCCCATTTCTTGGGCCCCTATTCCTCATCTGTAATAGGGGCTTATAGTCCCTCTCACCCAATAAGCTGAAGAGTTGCTCTCTCTAAAATGCTTTGGGATCTTTCAATCAAGAGTGCTGAAGTGTAGACAAGTTAGCTTAGGCTTCTGGAAACTCTGGGAACAGATACATCGATAGATGAGTGAGTGAGAGAATGGATTTATTAATATGGAGTTATCTAAAGAATGTCAAGCGCAGTCACTGGTAAAAGAAGAAGATGCTTAAAATATTTTTAGATTTAGAAAAGTCATACATTGTTTCAGTGACAACAATTCCTTAAAGCTAAAACTAAAACAAAGTTTTGTGAAAGGGCAGTTGCTAATAAAAAGATAAGCTCTGTAGCTTTTTTCTTTTTCTTTCTTTTTCTTTTTTCTTCCTTCTTTCCTTCCTTCCTTCCCGCCTCTCTCTCTCTCTCTCTCTCTCTCTCTCTCTCTCTCTCTCTCCCTCCCTCCCTCCCTCCCTCCCTCCCTCCCTCTCTCCCTCCCTCCCTCCATTCAACTTGAATTCATCCTGAGTACTTTCTCTGTGCCTGGTGCAGTACTGGAGCAGGGTTACCAGGGGCAATGAGGCCCTGCCTCATGGAGGTGATTGTGGCTGGAGCTGTGAGCTGTTGTGGAAACTGGCAGTTTTCATGTATTCATTCTCCATTAATCCAATAGATGCTTACTGACCCTTTGCAAAGTGGGCCAGGCACGGTGGCCGGTAGGGAAAATATACACACAGTCCTTTTTCTTAATGATCCACTAGCCTGGGGATGGGAAGAAAACATGATAAAATCAATACCCACAATGAACTGTGGTGATTACCGTAATAGGAAGCTCAGTTTAGCTGGGAGGCGTTGGGAAAAGCTTCTCTAATGAGGTGATGCTTGTGCTGAGCTGTGCAGGAGTCATTCATTTGTTCACTCTTCTATTCAACAAATATGAGTGGAGCTTTACTTTGGGTCGGACATCTTACTGGGTGCTGAGGATAAAACAATGAATAAAATAGATGTGGTCCTTGACTTACAGTCCAGTGGGAGAGAGAAGTAATACATATGTGATGGAGAATAACAGTAGTGGCAGCCAGGGGGAACAGCATACTCAAATTTCAAATGAGTAGAAGGAGGGTCAATAGAGAGCTTTCTGAGGGGGATTTACTTAAACTGAGACAAAATGGTTGAGAAGCACCCAGCCACGCAAAGAATTAGGGAAAAAGCATTCCAAGCCAAGGGAACAGCAAGTGCAAAGGCCCTGAGGTAGGAAAGTGGCCAATGTGAATAGAGCACTGGTGCTTGAGGAGAATGGTGAACAGGTGAGCTGGGTCAGGTCACCTTGGGCCTTATGAGTCATGGTAAGGACAGGCCCTTGAAGGTCAAAAGAGTGGCAGATCTGGTTTATGCTTTAAAACCACCCATTTACTACTCTTAGGAGAATTGATTGCGGGGAAGAGTGAGGGCTGGTCAACAGTAGAAGCAGAGAGATCTATGTATGAGGTGGCTTTTCAATAGTTTTGGTAGGCTATGGTTCCATGAAGATGGAAATGAATTTGCAAGAAAGATTGGGGGAAGGGCAGTAGGAAGTCTTCTGGGTAGAGGGAATAATTTGTGCTTCAGTGGAGATTCAGAGTGAACAGACATTTTAGGAAATGATTAGTTCTTTGTAGCTTGGAGATGAAGGTAGAAAGATGGGAAAAGGTCAAATCATAAATGTATTGTACACCAGAATAAGGAGGTTAGATATTATCTTGAGGGCAATAAGAAACCAATGGAGAGTTTTTGAGCATGCAAGTTTCATGAAGAGTTGAACATTAGAAAGATACATTGGAGGATGGCTTCAAGGCAAGTGGAAGGGACACTGAGGCAAGACTGGTGATGCTGAGACTAGCTAAGGGGACATTACCTTAAAGACTGAGACAGAGAAACCTGGCTCTGCTACTTACTGGCTGTGTGACCTTGGGCAAATTACTTAACCCCTCTGAGCTTTAGTTTGCTCAGCTATACAAATGGGAATACTTTACAAATTTTTCATGAGGATTACTTTAAGTTGTAGTAGTAAAGTTACCCTTTTATTATTTCATGAGGATTACATTAAATAGATTAAATGATAAATGTAATGAGAAGTACACTAAATGGTATAGGAGAAAGTGTGGTTCACAGCAGACACTCACTTTCCTTCCCACTCTCTGAATCCACAATTCCAAAGCGCATTCCCAAATATTTAGTGTTGCAAAATAACTAGCCATTGACCCACTATGTGATTATGTCTCTATTCCAGGCAATCTGAATAAAGCATAGGAAAAATGAATAAAAGGAAAAATAAATAAAAACTAGGGAAAAATAATAGCACTTCCTGCTTCCTCATAAACTGGAAATAAAAAGTTGGCCACACTTTTATTTACCCATACAATCAGCATTAAAAATTGGATGAAAAAAAATAAATGTCAGTTGTATCTCGGATGGATGAAACTCTATAAGCCTCTTGAAAGTATTAGAGAAAATTCAGGGCCAGGACTGCAAAGAGAATTTTACCCAGTTAAGGATGATTTTGAAATACAGATTATGAATCTATAATTTAACAGGTTTATCCAGATGTGTTTCAAATTCAGAATTTTTCAGATTGTAGGAAGGTAAAATGATGAACATACTGTATATTACATGACAGCCCTGGTCTGGGGTTATACTATTTCTGCAGCGAAATATAAGAATATTCATATTGAGTGGGATAAATAGAAACCCATAAAGAGCTTTAGCTTAGTTTAGATAAGGTTTTCCTACTAAATGAGTTTGTGTCCACCTTAGAAAAAACTTTGCTTGTTCAGAGTTTGGGTATGTTTGAAATGTTTTTAAGGGATTGGGATTTAATACATGTCCCCTGGATTTTGTGTACCCCATTAACACATCCGTTTCCTTTGCGGGGGCTCCGGTTGCTACAGAGGAACTGGGTTGCGTTGGATTCAGACCCAGCCTCTTACTCCATCCAGACCTCCTACTCCCGCTGACCTCCAGGCCCACCTGTTGAACTTGACCCAAGCACGGGAGCATATGTTATTTTTGCCTCAACTTTAAATAAAGAAGCATGTGAAAAAGTTTTAACTTAATGCTTAGCACATAGTTAGGGCTGGATATGTTGTAAATCTTGTTAAGCTAGCAAGAATGAGAGTTATTATAGCAGACATCACCATTGTCCCGAATATCTTTTTCTCAGTTTATTCAAATTTAACGTGCAATGCCAAGCTCTGTAGATTTCAAAATGTACCAATGTACACTCCCACCAGCAAAATCTGAAAATACTAAGTTTTGGTGTGGAGCCTTCATTACACTTGATGCTCTGGAGTCTCTCCCTGAAATCAAACCTTGACTGTGACCCTGTCCCCATCCCATCTACCTCTCATGTCTGAACTCCAGTTCTGCACAGCTCCGGTGCACTCCCTCAGGACTCCCAGTGTCCAGGTAAATATTCTGTGACAGCTAAGTGATTCTGGGTCTGCAAAGCAAACCTCTGGGGTGGGGGTGGGAAGTCATTTATATCATCAGCCTACATTTTCTAATCTTAATTCCAGCATTTCCATAGAAAGACATTTTTATATGTCAGTTTTGGGGTGGCAAAATTTACTCAGACTACACTCAGATGTGCAGGAAAGAAAAGTAGTTTATTAACTGATGACTGGATCCGGAGTTTCCTCATAAGCTTCCTACCCTGCGAGGTAGAAATGGCGGGGGTGGTGTTGAATACATTTTGTTCAATTTGATCAACTCTTCCCATATTCTGGACAGTCTGTTGAAGAAAAACAATCCCTTGTGGATCTACGTATGCAGTGTTTTAGGTCTCTGCCGCATCTACTCCTCAGCCCTGAGATAGCAATCAGAGTATGAGGGACGCTTACTGTGGGCTCAAGGCAGTGGAGTGATAGGTCTGCAGAGCTCTGACATGTCCTCCAGCTCCTCTGGTTTCTGTGCTGTCCCTTGTCAGCCTTGTTGCTGTCCATCTGGCTAGCCTTTGCAGTTGACATTGGCAGCTGGTATAACCCGTGGTCTCAGCTCAGTTGGAAACAATAGTGTGTGTTGGCTGGGCTGACCTCATCTCACCTCTCACTGACTCTGGAGACCTCTCTGGATCTAGGTGATCCACCCAAGGCCACTTTACCCGTCCTCATGGTGCCTGATGGCAAACCCACAGCTTTCAAATCACTGCCTTCAAAGATACCGTTCAGTGCACTTCAGGGCTATGTCTATGACACAAGGTGTGATGGAGACTACTATCAAGTACCAAACGCTGTTCTCCCTTTGTTCCATAGCAGGACTGTAGCAGGCAATTCTATGGTTACAATTACAGTCACGATTGTAACTGGCTGCCCAGTTAAACTACATTTCCCAGCATTCCTTGTGGTTAGGTTTGATAACAGGACCAAGCTCTGCCTGATGAAATGAGATTAGAGGTGATGTCTGCTACTTTGGGGCCAGAGTCTCATGACATTGAGAGTACCTCCTTTACCTTCTCTTTTTCCTTCCTCCTAAATGGAACCCACATGGCAGCCACATACAGTTGTTGACAATGCTCTAGGACACATGACAGAGAAACTACTAGGAAAAGAACCTGAGTCCCTGCATGAACAGCTGACCGGCAGCCTGGGGACTCACCTCAGATTATTCTAGGTGAGAACTTTCTTTTTCTTCAAATGACGGTATAGTTGGGCTGCGTGGTCGCAGCCGCAGTTTTCCCACACCAGCTGCAAGGAACTGACTGCAGTTAGGGAACACTCAGCCTTAAGCTAAGTGACTGAGATGTACCACTTGGGCAAAAGTCCTCTGCCTTGAGCTTCCTCTCGCCCTATCTGACATAGCTCCTGTCTTGGAGCAGGGAGACTGAACGCTACATGCCCTTCTCCAGCCTCTTCCTCCCTGTCTCTCCCCATAATTCATATGCACATGAACACGGCTGTGGGCTTCTTTCACCTCTGTCTTATGTCTCCCTCCTCCCCTGATAGTCTAGTCATCGTAGGTAAAAGGAATAGCCCTTAGGGAAGGGCTGCTAACCCGAGCTGTTCAGGCTTGATTCTTGATTCTTTTTTTTTTTTTTTTTTCTCATTAGCAGAGTGATTTAATAGCTACAAAAATTTGGAAAATTCTTCCTCTCTTGACAAAACCTGGGTTGCAAGCTCACTGTTTGCAAAATCCTGTTTTGACTCATGAACAAGGAAACGCAAAGAGAAATGCTCATTAATAGTTTTTGAGCTATCACTTTTCATTATGTATACAAAAAAGGGAAAATATGAGTATTTACATCAAGATATTTACAGTGGTTATAACCGTATGACAAAATTATGTAACGTTTAAATCTTCTTTTTACTTTATTTTCTGACGTATCTATGATGAACATAGACTATTTGGTTAATTTTTTTTAATTAATAAAAGTTAGTTTAAACATATGCTTGTAGTATTATCAGTTGGGAAAAGGCAAATTACAGTCTCTATGGGAACAAATTTAAACTTGTCAGAGCAGTGAAATTAATTAGGTCTTAACTGACATTTAACAGCCAGGGTGGCAGGCCTGATATAACTTAGGAAGGACTTAGAAAATTAGGGATAATAGCCTGCAGATTGTATTCCTGCAAAGCATGTTCGATTCAGAGGAGACAGTGCATCAAATAGAGTTCCTAAAAATTCTTCTGCATTTTAGTTTGTTCTTTCTTCCTGGAGAAAGGCATGGGTGAAATATCTCAGAAGAAACACAAAGGCATTTTTGTTAGCATTCCTCCTTTGCATATTATGGCAGGGAATTATTACAGGCTTTGTTGGAATATTTCATGTATGTAGGGATCATTGTAAATAAATCCTGGGGCACTTTCTTCCTATAACAAAGAGAGACATAGAGCTGTCTTCTTTGGTAAGTAAATTTCCTTGAAGAAATTTTAAAAACAGAGTTAGATGTATAATGTCCAGGAGGAAAGATGAAATTCAGAGTTTCCAGGAAGGTGTGAAACGAACTCTCACACTAGAGGGAAGAGAGAGGCTTTGTTGCTCTCACAGTGGCCCTGTCTGCCTGGCTTGGGACAGATCTCGGGGAGGGAGGGAAAGAGGGCGGGAGGAGACACAGGAGAGGGACACAGCATGCCTCGAAGGAAAATGCAGCTGAACTGTCCCAAGCAAGAAACATAAACCTCAGCCTTCAGGAAAAGAAAAAAGTCCACAGGAAATTCTAAACTATGTATTTTTGCTTCAGGTAGGTCTGGAGGGAACATCTTGCCCCTCGCACATGTGAAGCGAACAGAAGTGGCCCCCATCTCCACAGTGCAAAGGGACTCACTAAGCAGTTTTCATTTTTCATTGTGAAAACCTCCACAGCCATGTCAGACACTGAATCAAAATATAGCTGAGGGGGCTGCCAAACACTTCTGGGGCAAAGGTTTCTTTCTGCAGTTCTGCGATCCCAGACTATTACCTGTCTGCTGCCTTCTAGGCTGGGTCTTAATCACTTCCAGCTGTGTTGGCTCCCAAAGTCTCTCTAGCCCCTCCCCGTCTGGCCTCCCTGCCCTCTGCCTCTGGTGCGGGAAAAATGAAGTATCTGCACTTAAATCCCCCCTTAGGATTTGGGGCTCATGAGCAAGAGCCTTACCACAGTATCCATCTCCAGCAACAGACGACAGGGCTGGCTTGCCTCACAACGGGTTGTCTTCTTTCTACCTTGCAGCTGCGTCCTTCTCCCTGCCCTAATCCGTTTCAGCTAAGCACACAAAGAAAAGGAGGTAAGAAGGTACAGCACAGCTTCCCTACAGGGAACCCCTCCTCTCAAAATCCCACCCTTCTCAGGGATTGATTCCTTAGGGCTGAATTGATCCTCTTCAATCTGTCATCTTTTGAATTACACACCTTTCTGCCAGGGTGGCTGGTATCTCCATCAAATCAATTTACCACAAAAGCTCGGTGACTTGGGGGGATTGAAAATCTGTGGCTAGAGTGAGAAAAAAACAGTGGCTGACATTGTGCCACTATGACCTCATCCCTTACACATGGAAATGTCATTAATCAATCATGCAGCAGGTTCTCCCCCCTGATAAACTAAGACTGAGGCGTCATCACCCTCCACACAGCATGCTAGGTAGACACGAAAGCCTGGAAAGAACAGATTTGGTGAAATCTCTTTGACATCTTTGGGCAAAATCACAGGGTGCATATTGGGCAGCAGTGAGCAAAGAATCTGGCTCAGTGGGCAGGGATTGCCCACATCCGTGGATCTCAAACCTTACATAAAAATTGCCTGGAGAACTTGTTAAAACACAGATTGCTGGATGCCGCAGGCCCAGGTGATGGCTGCTCCTGGTCTGGGGACTACACTTTGAGAAACACTGATCATCCCAAGGAATTTGAACTTGATCCGTCAGGCAGTGCATGGTCCTTGAAGGATTTCAGTCTAGCTGGGAGGCGAGTATGAGAGCAGGTTTACACTTTCCAAAGCTCTGCCTTCCACAGTGGGCAGGATCGTCATGGACGGACTGCGGCCAGGAGCAGAGAGGCAAAACAGAGTCTGTTGGCACGATCCAGATAATTTTCACTATGAGGTGTTTTGTATAATCTCACAGCATGAGATCCTAGCAGCAAAATTGCACTGGGCAGCCTCCAGGAGCCTGAGAACTGCAGAAAGGTGGAAAAGGTGGCTTTGAAGAAAGCACTCAAAGGAGACAAGAAGGCTTCAAAGACAAGAGTTGGCCATTTCCCAATTTTGCCAAGGGCCAGTCCGTTCCCGGGAGCAAGCGACTATGACCTTGCAGAGGGGTCTGCAGAAGTGACATTCACCAGGTACTAAGTAGTAGGGCAGCCTCTCCCCACCCTTATTCTTTCCTTTTCCTGGGGGGAGACTTTATTCTGGGCAGCGCTGCTTAGAGAACAGGTGGTGATGATTACTAGGAGGCCAGCAGTTTCCCTCCTTCATCTTTCAAAGTGTCAAAAAGACTGATTTAGGAAATTATGGAGTGCAGGAAGCTTTCCTGATTTGTTCAGTTCGGTAATATTGGATGAAGCCTGGTCGTTCTGATTTAGCGTCTGATGTATAACTTTGGAAATACATTAAAAATGTATAAACTCTTATTAATAGTGCTTTGCTAAGGAGGATAGGCCTAGGGTTACTAACATACACATAGGAAAAGAGAATTGAGAATTTTACCACATTCCAAATATGTACGTGAAGCTACATCCTAATCTGGACAAATAACAATAATGATACTTACAAATGGCATCATTTCAGACGCCTGCTCATCAACTGGCAGTGGAGTCACAAGGCTTTCAATGTCCCCAGACTCACCTATAGGCCACAATACTTGTCAGACTGGCCTACTCAGATTCCGCTATTTGCATTTTGACCTCTCGTCCTGCCCAGACAGTTCTTTAGCTGTAACATTCCCAAACCTTTCCTCTCTGCCCTAAGGTCTCTCTCAAATTGACCTTTCTTCATAACTTTCCTTTAATACACTAACCCATCACCATCTCTCTCTTCTCTGAAATTTTATGGCACACACTGGCCGAACATAATCTTTCGTCCTGAGTAGTGGCTCTCTGGTACAATCCCCTTGGAGGAGTCAAGTCCTAGCTCCCCAGATCGATAGTAAATCCCCTGAAGCCTGTAGTAACCAGGTCTCATTTGTCTGACGGGGGCCATTATCCCACATTAAACTTGCATGGGTGACATGGGGAATGTGTTGGTACAATTGTAAGTCTCTGGGAGAGGCGGCCTGCAGGTAAGCTTCAGGCACACCTGGAACCAAGGACCGAATGCTACCAGCTCACTCTCTCTTCCTCTCCATCTCTGGCTTCTGAAACTTGCTCTGCTCTTGCAAACTGGCATCCTCAACAGTGGTGGGAACTTGGCCATTGCAGGCTCATATTTGACAGTCAAGCCACCGGAAAGGGTCTGCCTTTCTTTGTTGTTTTCAAGCTCAAAAAATCAAGATGGCCTTGCTTAGGGACATTCCTACCCTTGGACCAAATGAGTAATTATGACTGTGGGGAAGGGGAAATCCATTTCATGCTGGCTTCCTCCTTTCCAAGGAGCCCAATTGTGTCATCTCCTCTTCACCAAGTGGCTATGTGTTTCGGGGGACTTAGCCTCAGATACAATCTTGAGGGTGGGTCCTGAGTGGTCTAAGCCAGAGGTCAGCAAACTTTTTCTGTAAAAAGCCACATGGTAACTATCTTAGGCTCTGCAGGCCATATCTCTGTTGCAACTACGCACCTCTGCCATTATAGTGTGAAAGGGGCCCATAGACAACATGTACATCAGTGATTGAGTGGCTGTGTTCCAATAAAACTTTATCTATGGATACTGAAATTTGAATTTCACATACTTTTCACATGTCATGAAATACTATTTCTTCTCTTGATGCTTTCAACCATTTAAAAATGTAAAAACCATTCTGACCGCTGGTCTAAGCTCATCATTCTCTTAGCCAATGGCTCCTGTAGCCCAGAACATGTAATACAACTTGAGCCAATAGGATGTGAGATGAAGTCGGCTGAGACTCGTTCGGGAAAGATTTCCTCACACATGAAAAGAAACATGGAAGACACGATCTCCTTTCTGTTTCTGGATGGTGTCTAGCGTGCATATGGCTGCTGGAAATCCCAGGCCATCTTGTAACCAGCTGGGGAGCTGGGCCGAGGACAAAGCCCTCTTGCTGATGCTGGAGAAGCTGAAAGATGGAAAGAGCCTGGGTCCTTGATGAAGTCTTAGAGTCACTGAATTGACCACTGTGGAATGGCCTGACCTACAGTCTTCTTGTTCTGTGAGTTTATAAGTATTTCTGTTGTTTTTAGCCGTGGAGTTGGCATTTCCTGTTAAAACGTAGCTGAAAGAAGCCTCATTTGTGAATCCCACAGGACACTATGATTGGGAGCTCCCACAGTACCTCATGAGTTGGGGAGCAGAACACCCAAACAACAGCCTAGAATCTCTTTTTTATATTTCCTCTTAACTTGCTGTACTGCACTGTCAATATACCACTTGATTGATTGGTCTTTACTCTCTGCTCAAACTCCATCCCTTCAACATTCGGCTCACTGTCCAGCCACTGCACCACGTATGTTTTTACTTTTTGCAACTAACTGAAATATTCCTCGAGATTGCTCCAAATGGACATCCGAAGAACCCTCAGAGAGAGGCTCAGCATGACCTCAGGTCTGTCCTCAGCTCACTTTCCAAAGTACAGCCCAGAGCATTCCCTCTCGTGACCTGTGGCCTTCATCATTTTTCCCTCTGCCTTTCCCTATTCCAGCCTCACTGCCACGATTCATTCACTTCTTGAGTTAAACTTCTCTTCCAGGGTTCCCACCAACCTCCAGCACATTCCACCACTCAGGGCAACGCTCCCTAGCTTCTCCCTGTGCGCTCACGTGCTTGAGTGTGAAGACAGGGTGGCTGTTGTTGCCTAGCGTCTGACCACAAGACATGGCACAGGCTTACAGCCCAAGAAAACACCCTTGAATTGCCCTCAGGCACTGAAGCAGTTGGGATAGGGGCTTTCTTCTCCATTTGCATTTCAGGCAGCTAGTCAGCTGGCTGCCCACATTTTCCCACCAGCAGCTGCAAATCTCCATTCCTTTTCTTACTAGCTGCTATTGTCTCATTCTCCTCTGTATTTATTTTCTTTGCCTGCACACCTTGTTTTTCTTTCAGGGGACCCTTACCCAGACCTGCCATATGGTTCGCCTTTAAACAAAGTGTGGAGTGTGCAGAGGCAGCTGGTGGGGTCTCTGGACGTGCTCGTCTACACAGGGGTCCCTTGGAGCTTGAGCGGCTGCCTGGCAGAGAGGGGCTAAGATCCAGCTGTGGAGAGGAGGGGGGGGATCCAGAAAAAGTCCAAGGCAGGCCACACACCTCATTAGTTCATTTTGAATAGTTTCTTTTATCCAGTTGTTAGGAATGGTGAACAGTGATAGATGAGGCAGTCCTGAGATTTTTTTTTATCCCCGGAATGATATACAATTGGGCAAGGTTAGATAAACCATGGAGACAGTACACAGAAGTTGGCATGTGTATAACCAGGTTAACTTGTAAGATTATATGAGATTAGCTGAAATCCCAATCCCACAGCCTTCCATCATTTTTCCTAAAAATTCTTGAGGGCTTATATTTTGATAGCCTTCTTTGCCTTTTGGCTTCTTCTTGTTCATTTCTACTTCCATCAACCTGGGCTGAGAACCAGGGCAGCTGTTTGCCTGGACATGGAACCTGTTTGGACCCCGCACACAGGTGCCCTGTCCAGGGGCAAGTGGCAGCTAAATCTCGCTCCAGCTCAGCTTTCCAAGGCAAGCTCAGAAGAAGGGATCATTTTCTCCATCCTGGATACACTGTGGCCTCCAAGCTCTCTCTTGATGCTGGTGGGTAAATCTATATCCAAAATATACTGGCTTCAGCTGTTTTGTGTTTAACCTTTTATTACAGAAACTTTCAAAATTCCAAAAGTATAGAGAGTAGTATAATAAACCTATAATAAACCCACGAACTACTCAGCCTAACAATTAACTATTCAGAACCAATCTCATTTCATCTGTACACGGATGTACTCCTCTCTCCACTCCTCCACAAACACTGGATTATTTCAAAGTAATTATAATTTTTTACATGAAATTCTTCAGTAAGTATCTCTAAAATTTAAGAACCCTATTTAAAAAAATAGACAACCACTCAACCAAATTAACAATAATTTCTTACTACCAAATAGTGTGCAAATTTCCCTGTCTCATAATCTTTCTATTGTTGCTCTTTTAAAGACTTTATTTTTAAGAGCAGTTTTAGACTCAGCAAAATTGAGAGGAAGGTACAGAGATGTCCCATGTACCCCAGGACCCCTCAAGAGTAGTACAGTTGTTAGAATTGATGAACCTATATTGACACATAATAGTCACCCAAAACGCATAGTTTGCCTTAGGGTTCACTCTTGGTGTTGCATATCTATAGGTTTAGACAAATATATAATGACATGTATCCATTACACCATTACAGTATCATACTGACAATTTTCACTGCCCTAAAAATTCCCTGTGGTCTGCCTACTCATCCACATCTTCCCCCCCACCCACAACCCCTGACAACTACTGATTTTTTTCACTATCGCCATCGTTTTTTATCATCATTGAAAAAAACACAAAATGGTTGTTTGTTCAAATCAGGATCAAAAGTCCATACAATACATTTGGTTGCTATGTTTCTTTTAATCTATAGATCCTTTCCCCCCTTTTTCCTCTTGAGATTTGTTTCTTGAAGGACCATGGCCCTTTGTCTCGTACAATTTCCTACAGTCTGGATTGTTACTGATTGTATCCCTGTTTAATAAACATTTTTACCAATGTTTATTATGGTCCCGTCTTCTGTAAAATGGCACATAGAGTTAACGGCTTGATCAGAGTCCATTTCCACTTTTTGCAAGATTACTTTTTGGAGATGTGAACTTTCTATTGCATCACACAATGTCTTGTAATCTTCCTTTTCATGAGGTTAAGATTGATCAGCGGGTTCAGATGTTATCAGCCTGATCTAGGCATCTGCATTTGACCGAATGTTTTCAGCAGTATATTAATGACCATTACCTAGATCCATTATTGCCTTAGACTGTCACCCTTTCATATCTACTAATGAAAAAAATGAGTACATTCTAATTTTAATATCCATTTATTGGCCTGATTTCCCCTATGAAGAGAACTTTCCATCATCATTTATTTGGTTACTCTGGGACGTCGTCCATATAAGAAATGTAGGGTAAATGTTTGATTGTTCCCTTTATTTACCAGTTTCTAGAATATGAGTTGGTTCGCTATCAACCTCCAAAGAGTGTCAGTTAGAGTTTTTGGGGGAGGGGGGATTATCATTATAAACTCAATAGATTTTAATATATTTAACGTGTCTCTTTCCACGACAGCTGTTATTTTCATTGCTGCTTAAATTGTCCCATCTTTGGTCTGTGGGGACCTCTTGAGGTTGGCTCCAGGGTCATTGTGACACGACCTCAGTGCTGATACCTTTCTTCCTCTCTCGTAGAACAATTATTTTTGGCCCATTTTTAATATTTTCTTCCCCAGGCGTGAACTATTTTTCCAAAGAACCCTGGTTTCTTTTAGTGGAAAATAGTGCTTAGAGAACACACCTGGGCACTAGGGTTACTTATTGTTATTGGATCAGTCATTATGTCTATACTTTTCATTGGTCAAGACCAGGAAATATGTATTTAAGAAAATACTTATTTAGCATAGGAAGGGAACCAGAACATTTTTTAAAGTAAAAGAATAGAATGGGAAATATCAGTGCAATCACATGTAGAAAAGGTAAGTATTCTTTTATGAAACTTCAATTTTATTTGGAGTGTGTGAAAACTCATGGGTCACATTCCAAGAAAAGATTTGGAAGCACAGGAATAGATCAATTGTTTGAGCCACAATAAAGATGAGCCCCAGGCATTGATAGACTGCTCGTCCTCTTCGATCAAAAAATCAACTAAGTCTGAGATTTGAAAATCAAAAGGCCCTTGTCTATATTTTATGTTTTTTATTACATTACCGAGAATCATATTTGTAATGAGAAAATCAAACTGATAACGAAAGGAAAACTTTACAGGTATAAAAGAATGAGTTTAGCACCACATGGAAATGTCCTCTGAATTTTTTTCCAGGTTTTTAATGTGATCATAAAGCTAATTTATTCCATTTCTTTCTTGTAACTTAAGGAACCAACATTTCAAATGTTCTTAAAAGATAAGAATAGGAATGGTCCCTAGTGAGGAAGGAAGACTAGAGCGGTGGAAGCCGACTCAGGAATTAAAAAACCAGTGACTTTGCGATCCAGGCTACTTGACTGTGCCCCGGCTTCCAAAGTAGAAAATAGTTTGCCCTGAACCACTTTAAATTTCATTGGAGTTTTTAAAAAGGGAATTATATAGAATTCTGTGAGAAGTACAGTGCCAAGGAGATAGGGTCAGCTTTGAATACGAAAGTAATTCAATCAGGCTCACTGTTTTCATTTGCCATAAATGTAGACATCAAGCGGTAGAAACAGGGCTGTTTCCTCTTAGTGCTAATGTATATTGCAGCTGCACATATCAAAAGATAATTCTATAAGTCCCACGAGAGCCTAAAGCCACACCGGATTGGCTGCATAACAGAATTCAAAATTGGAATAAGAACTATAAAACCGACAGGATTCGTTTTCAGATATGAAGTTTAAAAAAGAAAAAAAAAAGGTCTTGAAACTCAAAGTTTGTGAGCTCTGCAATTTTTATACATTTTGGCGGTAGTGTGTGAAAAGTCACAGACATCTTCTTTCAATAAGGAACACCAGGAAATGTGCAATAAAATTCAAAACTACACAAGTACTTGCCCATAGACGCCCGGCACCCCAGCCACTTACTCCACACCAGTACCTCGAGCCACCTGCACTTTAAAACAGCCCTGGGAACACGGCTCACCAGAGGAGGGGTGGGAGGGACTCGTTTAAGAGAGCGCTCTCCTCTCTCTCGTTCTGACACTTATGTACACGTCACTCTTCCACTCCTGCACGCTGACTTGCTATCCCTCTGTTCCTCCTGCGCAGATAGGAGGAGGAACTCAGCACTTCTCTGAGTTCCCCCAAAAGAATCTACTCCCACAAAAGCTCTAGGAAGTAAAGCAGCCTTTGCTAAACACTTTGAAGGAGAGATAGAGGAGAGGGTTTATGTTACCATCCTACAGCAAGCAACTTAAAAACAATTCCTTTCACTGTTTGTTTATGTTCTACACAGTCCCATCTTAACATCACCCCCCACCCTAAATTATCTTTTTCCCCCAGGACACTCTGCTTTTCCCCCATGAAGTGCTGCTAACCTTTCTCACTTTAGGGTAAGCCCAGGAAGTTCAAATTCTTCCACCCTCTGTTTGGCAGATCAATTTAGCTGCCTCTGGTTCCTGCCCCTGAAATGGGAAAGTTATTGCAAAGATTCCGCAAAATAAAGGATTCTCCAGTGAAGAGAAACTATACTGCTTAGAAAACAGATTTCATAATTCACACATTCAACAAGTGTTTACTGAGTGTCTGCCACTCAGCAAGGATTGTTCTAGGAAGTGAGGATGAGTCAGTGACCGGCTTTTTCTATTTGAGCAGGCTCTTTGGTATCTCATCCTTACTCCAATCATCTCATCAAAACATTTTTTCCTACCACACAGAGTATCTCTGAGAGAGAATTCTCAGGAATGAAGTTGTCTACACCTTGCTATACTTATTGTTACATTTATTCTTTTATATTTTAATACATTTTGATTAAAAGCCAACCCAACACTGAATAATACTATTTCCTACCTAACATAATAGATTTTTAAAAGTAATGCAAACTGGCTTTGACCCCAGAACTGACTAGAGTGACATAAGCACTAGTCTGAACTGCATGGCACTTTGGCAAGAAAAGAGAATTCTCATTCCGTTTTGGAAAATAATTCGGCAAAATGGATCATGAGCCTTGGCACTTTCCATATTCTTTAACTCAGTAGTTCTACTTTGGGGAATCTCCCCCCAAGAAAATAATGGTAAGTATGAGAGAGATTTATGAGTCAAATTGTGAAGTTAAGAAATAGAAGCGCTCCAAATGGTCGTCAGTAGAAGAGAGGACAACTAAGCTCTGGAGTATATCAAATGTGTATAAGTGAGTCACTGGGTTTGATGGTGTCTGCTAGAGCTGCCTTAACAAAATACTACTGACTGGATGGCTTAAACAATAGGAATTTATTTTCTCACTTTTCTGGAGACCGGAAGTCCAGATCAAGGTCTAGCTACAGGCTAAGGGTACACTGATCAGGTTTTAAAAATATATTCAGGAATTTTTTTTAACCTGTGTCCACATGAAGCTGGTGAATAGAATAACACATGAAAATGCCCAAACCCCAGGATGAAGGCTAATTATAGACCTGGAAGATTTGCTAAGGAGATCATGGCTTACATGCCAAGAACCATGCATGTCGGCACAGAATATCCATACTACAAGTGACATATAAAATCACCTCGTCCAATTCTCCTCAAGCTTTTTCATGGATACACCCCCATTGGCCAAGGAGAGTGAACACATACTTTGGGGGAGGCCTGTGGGAGAAGTCTAATCGGCTGAACACAAGCAGGACGTCCCTTTGGAGTTTATATTTTATCTTAAAAGAAAAATATCAGTTCCACAATTGCTCCATAATATACCTGAGTTTATTTCAATATAAAAGTAATGTTTTACATTTTTTAGCTGAGTGGTACAATTCTTCCATTGGAGATGCAAGGACCTGTTCTTCTCTCTCATTTAATGAGAAAACTCACATCCAGAGAGAGAAAGTGACTTGTTCAAGACCACACAGCAAATCTCTGGCAAACGTGGGGTTAGAAACAGGTCTCCCGATGGCCAGTTTCACACTCTTTTTTGACTAGATGCAACCCTTCCACCTCACACGACACCCACAAAATGCTATTTGATCCAGTAATCTCACTTCTAAGAATCAATCCTTAAGAAATAAAGATGCAAAGAAAGACCCAAAGATGTTTTTCATATTAGCATTGAACTAGAAATAATCTAAATCTTTTATACTGGAAAAACGGTTCAATAAAATGCATATGCTAGAATATTTTGTAGCCATTAAAAATGATGCTTATGAGGAATTATATAGTATTAACTAAAACAAAATGAGGATTATCTACTCTGTAGAAATATCATATATTAGGTTGGTGCAAACGTAATTGCAGTTTTTGCAATTGTGTTTAACTTTTTAAACTGCAATTACTTTTGCATCAACCTAATAGCATATCTGTTATTTATTTTCCTATCTCAAATGCAATACACCAAAATATTAAGAGTGGTCATCTTTGGGCAGTGGGTAATGGATTATTTAAATTTTTTTCTTTGTATGTTTCTGTGTTTTCTGAGTTTTCTGCAGTGAACATTGCTTTTATAATTAGAATCAGAGTGTTATTTTAAAATGTATTTGTAATTCTTCCCCCTCAAAAAATCATGGCAAAATAAACACAATTTTTGGCTATTTTAGTTAGCCATATGATGCTGAATTCACAATTTAAATTTTTTCTGTATGAAAGGATTACCACAAATTGGGCACAGTTGCATATTTCCACCCAAAGGCTCTGAGCCCGCTTGTCAAGATTGGGAAGCTGATAACACAGGGTGTCCACAAAGACAGTGCATGCCTGAGCTTCCTGGACGAACGCTGGAAAGAAATCCCTTCCGGTCGCCAGCCTTGTCCTAATACTTGCGCTTTCCACCTTTCATTCTTTCCTGTTTCCCTGGTTGGATTTTCACTCTAGAAAGAACCGGCATGGAGGTTGTTCCCACATGCTATAATCCCCCTTCTGTGGGGTCTAGGCAGGTATTGCTCATGTCGCGTTTGTCAGTGAGGACACATCATCATCCTGTGAGGCTGCAAACCCACGTGGGGTTTCATTTACAAACAAACGAAACTGGACTCTTGTTTCCAGAAGGAAGAAACACAGTACCCTGGAAGGAAAATGTCTTGTAATAAACCACAATATTCTAATAACACCACAATATTCTAGCACAGTGGTACTCCAACTTAAGCATGCATGACAGTGTCCTGGAGGACCTGTGAAAATACAGATTACTAGGCCCACTCTCAGAGTTTCTGATTCAGTGGATGGGAGAGAGGTCTGGGGAGCAGAGAATTTGCATGTCTCCTGAGTTCCCAGGTGCTGCTGAGGCTGCTGGCCTGGGGCCACACTCTGAGAGCCAGTGCTCTGCAGAATCTCGGGCCTGATTAAAGGAGGGCACCTCCATCCTTGCAACCTATGACTCTTAGAAGAGGAAGCTTTTGTTCATGTGCTTCCTTCCTTTCTTTAGCCTAATTATTCTCTCTGTATTTCCCTATCTACAAGACGTCATCCATTCATTCAGCAATTTGAAGAGCACCCATCCTATACTAGACACTAAAGATACAGCAATAAACAAGACAGACAAGGTCTAACTCGGAGCTTCTATGCTGGGGGAAATGGTCTGCATTAATTAATTATGATATGCATTTCCAGTATTACTTGAGAATATTCTATTTTGCTATAGAAGATGTGAGGCTCATGAGATGTGTTAAGTATAGATAGTGAGTAAGCAAGTAACTTATAAGACATAGTCAGAATTTATAAGATATGTTAAGTAAATATAAGGTAGTAAGTAGAGCATGTCAGTCTTGAACATAGAAAAAACGGAAGGACCAAGAAAAATCTAATATTCATGAGGCAACGAACAATTGTGAAACACTACATATACACAAGGCATATGAGGCCATTAATATTCATAGGTTTTTATTGAAACATATTGGACATACAACATTACATAAAATTTTAAGGTGTACAACATGTTAATCTGATACATTTATATAATGTGATATGGTTGCTCTATCACATTACAGAATTACCCTTACTTTCTAGTAGTTGGAATAATTAAGTTCTAGTCTCTTAGCAAGTTTGATGATTTTAATCCAATATCATTGTCTATACTCACTGTATGGTGCATTATATCCTTGGGATTATTTACTATTTGTTGTAAGTTTGTACCCTTAAACATCATCTGCCCTGTCCCTCCATCCCTTATCCCCAGGTGGAATTTTAAAAAGCCAAACTTGTAAAAACATAGAGTTTTAATTTGGCTACCCATTGGTGACACCCATTCCATTCCCATGTGTTCTCTGCCCAAGAATCATGAGTACAATCCAAAGGTGCCCATCAGGCCGATTGGCAAGCTACCGCTGTGGCCGAGGGTACTTGTTCCTGCGTCTGTCCCATAGAGCAAATGTATAGTTTTACCCCAAGTACCTTCTGCCTTTCGGGTCCCCTTGCTCAAACCTTAGCTCTGACCCTTTATGTGGAAGAGTAAGAAACAGCATATAAATCCTGCCTAATCCAGGAATTTGGTTGTGTGGTCTTTCTGTCCTACATGTGCCCCATCTTGCGTGTGTTATCCCATCCCATCCCTTTTCCCTAGCTATTTGTTGTGTGTTTTTTTTTGTGTTTTTTTGTTTTTAAAGATTTTATTGGGGAAGGGGAACAGGACTTTATTGGGGAACAATGGTCAAATTGTTGTCCTTTCAATCTTAGTTGTGGGGGGTTCTGTTCAGCTTCAAGTTGTTGTTCTTTCAGTCTTAGTTGTGGAGGGCGCAGCTCAGCTCCAGGTCCAGTTGCCGTTGCTAGTTGCAGGGGGCACAGCCCACCATCCCTTGCGGGAGTCGAACCGGCAACCTTGTGGTTGAGAGGACAGGCTCCAACCAACTGAGCCATCCGGGAGCTCAGCGGCAGCTCAGCTCAAGGTGCCGTGTTCAATTTTAGTTGCAGGGGGCACTGCCCACCATCCCTTGCGGGACTCAAGGAATTGAACTGGCAACCTTGTGGTTGAGAGCCCACTGGCCCATGTGGGAATCGAACCGGCAGCCTTCGGAGTTAGGAGCACGGAGCTCTAACCGCCTGAGCCACCGGGCCGGCCCCTGTTGTGTGTTTTTAACTGTCAAGCATCTTAATTTTGTCTGTGAGACTTTCTGTTCTATGACCTCTGACATATCTTGTTTCACAACATGCTACAAAGTTTTCCGCGGAATCAGTGTCATTTCTGAAAAGACCCTAAAAATCACGCAAACAAATCACAAACACGATGTCTTCTCACATTGTTTTCCCTCTGTGTGGCCTCACCTCTTCCCTTTCACACAGCTTAACCACAGCGCCTGTCTTTGGAAAGAGGATTGACATAAAACAAACCTGACAGGCTTGATGTGAAAATCAGAATGAATGTGTGACAGTGGCAGGGGCAGGGTGTGGCCTAGAGCATCTTCCCACAAAGGTGGCTATTATTATTATTCTTCTACTCCCCACAAGATATGACTGCATTCTAACAAACAATGGGAAATCTTAAAAACCTCCTACAATTATTCTTAAAGGATTTTTTTTCCCTACCCACCAGCCCTAAATTATGTTGCCAAGTTATGTCACCTAATGGGTGTTGTCGTGGTCTTATTTCTGTCTCCGTCCCAAAAGCACAGAGTCTCCCTCATTACCTAATTATTTAAGGGACAGCTTCTCACATTGCTTGGGTATAATTAATATCCAACCCACAAAATAAAGACCATGCCTGGGGTTCACCCACTCACACCAACATCTTGTCCCTTATAACCACCATCTCTCAATGACAAACATCATATATTTTCTTCTAGATAATCAATGCTTTGTAATTCACCAGACTCCCCACCTCCCAAAAGATGAGCCTCCTTCTCCTTCACTCAGAAATCATAGGAACCCCCTTCATATGTGAAATGTTCTATAGTGCTGTTCTCTATGCGTCCACAAAGCAGCTGTCTGAATCAGCACAGGGAAAACTGGAACATATTTAGCAAGGTTTTATTTTAGATTTTAAAGTGCAGGCTTCAGGGTTCTAACCCCTTTTCAGGCTCAGTAACTAACAGTTGAACCAACTGAAAGCAGCAGTTTGAAGGAGCAGCTTAAAGTTATTTCACCACAAAGCAGACCTTGGCAGGCCTCACAGTGTCCAAAGGGCTGTGGCCCTGGTCTCCAGAAACCACCCAACTCATTCTCCCCACTGGGTTTGCATTGTATATAACCCTACTTGGTTTGTCTTGTATATAACCCCAGCTTGTGAATTTGTATGGAAAAGATGCCTTGCTCTGCATTTTTTTTCTGTTAACCTTTACGTGAATAATTCACTGAGATGCAATTCTACCTATGCATTCTCTGTCCACTTAGGTTTTGAGACAACAAAACATGTCCTGAACCAAGAAAGACTCAAGCAGGCAAACGGATGTTGTTACTCTCAAGGAGCCTAGACATAGGAAACACATCTACCTTCTCCAGCACTCGGAGGCCTTCAAAACAGCGAGCCCTCCTTCATTCTCCGGCTCTCCCATCTTTCTCCCCTGAAACTGCATACAGACTCTTTCAGCCCCAAATCCAGAGCCCTTATACACATAGAGACCAGCTCTGCCATCTCCACAGACCCACAGAAACAAGCCCAGGCTCTCTCCTGTCGCAGCCCATGTGGAAGACACCCTGATCAGATTTGGATCGGATCTCAAGGGAAATGCTGACACTGTGAATTTCCTTTGAGTAAGAATCTGCTGTTGCCTTTCATCACTTGATAGCAAGTAGAGAAATTTCAGTTCTCCTTTACTGCTGAGGCACAAGAGTGAGGCCCATGCTGTCCATCAGAAATATAATACAAGCCACAAATACTTGCTGTCCCTCAACAAACAGAATTTACAATGCTTTTGAGACCACATTTTAAAAAGAAATCGGTAAAATTAATTGTAATAATACATTTTATCTAACCCAATATGTACCAAATACTATCGTTCCAACATGTAATCAATATAAATAATTAACAATGAAACATTATTCTAAGTCTTCAAAATCTGACGTGTATTTTGCACTTACAGCACATCTCAATTTGGACTGGCCACATTTCAACAGCTCAACTGCCACATGTGATGGGTTGTTACCCATCTGTATTGAACAATGCAAGTTTAGAAATTCAAAGCAAAGTGAGTGGGAGAAACAGAACCTCTGAGAGAGAAATTTCAGGAGAAAATAGCATCCTGTTTTAAATCTTTGGGAATTCCCTCCCCTGGATGAGTGAGGAGCATGGCTGCTGGAGAGAATGTTTTCATTAAATTCTAAACCCCTTGGGATGAGGCTGGCCTGTATCAAGGAAGCTTCCTTCTTCACTTGCCCCCTCTTCTCCAGAACAGGGCTCCTCTAACTCCTCTGTGCACACAGATCCCATGGGATCTTCTTAAAATGCAGATTCGGATTTAATAGATTTAGAGTCTTGCACTTCTGACAAGCTCCGTGGTGACCTCAGACCCCACTTTGAATAGCGAGTTTCTAGAGGCTGATATCTCCCACAGTCATGTGTGTGATTAAATGGAAGTGGTGGGTACCAAAGTGGAAAGAATGTGCACTTGGAGTCAGACCGTCAGGGCTGGGAACTTTGGCCTACCACTTAGCTGTGTGGGTTGGGCAGGCTGCTTAACCTCTCTGGGCCTGTCTCCTTATCTAGAAAAATGGAGGTAATAACAGGGCTCCCATGTTGAACGGTGTGGGCTCACTAGGAAACAATGAAAATCAGCCCTTTAAGCTTCAGGATGTGAAAATACTCTGCAAGCTTATATTGAGAAAGGAATTAAATTTTCTTGATTTAACCAGAAATGGGTCCAATGTAATACTTGCGCATGACCTCCTCAAGGAAGACTTCCCTAACCTTCTAGTTTGATGTAGACGTAAATGAATTCTCTGTTTTTCACATGCCTGTATCTCTCACATAGCTTTTATGACCTAATACGATGATTGTGGACTTAGGTCTCAGTCTCGCCTACTAGAATTTAAGTAATTTGAAGGCAACAAAGACAGAGTCTTACTCCAGTGCTTTCTGATTGCTGGAGGACTAATGCTGGTTCAAATCCAAAAGAATCACTCTGGGAATTTGTTAAAAATATGAATTCATATGTTCCCTCCTGACAGTTGGGTTCAGTGGGACTCATTTGGACCCAGAAATCTGTATGTTTTTAAAACATTTCAGAGTAGGGCTGCCTAGCCAGGTTTGGGAACCACTGGATTTTTTCAGTTTGTATCCTCAGTACCTACCCAAGCCTGATGTGAAGTCAACTCCCAGTAAAATATTTGCTAAACGAAGATGTCATTCTTTACATTGATACAATGAATCAGTTTCCAAAGGACCATTCCCTGTATAATCTTATTCTACAGGGGTGGATGAGGTTTTGTGGGATCTAATCCTTATTCAGTTTGTGAGGCCTTCTTAATAGAGGAAAGAAAAGTAGATGTGAACATAAATATTGATTTAGAATGAGAAAAATCACAACAAATTTAAGTTGTGGAAAACTGACCGATACTACATTACAAAAGTCAATTATACTTTTATTAATTCATTGCCTAATATACCTCTATATTATTTTTTCTCTAACTTTTTGGCTGCATATTCTTTTACTACCTTTTTATATAACAACAGTTTTATAATATTATTTATAATATAATTTTCAGTAGAGAAATAGCAATATAGTTTAGCTATTCCTCTAACATTGTTGATCAAATTTTGGATTTTTTTTTTATTATTATATATGGCTTCGGATGCATAAAACCTGCAGTTTTCTTAAACTGGAATGACCAGTAATAATTTTACTACATCTGAAAATTTCATAACTATTTCATTAAACCCAAACTATTAGATTGATGCAAACGTCATTGCGGTTTTTGCAATTATTTTTAACCTTTTAAACCGCAATTACTTTTGCACCAACCTATACAATGTATTCCTAACTTGGTTTTCCCTTAGCTGAGTTCTCCAAATGCCTTCAGCCATTTCATTGTCACCCAAGATAAAGGGCAATGTAAATAAATGGAAGCCAGAGTGGAAAGAAGAAGTTGTCTTAACCAATTGCTATTAAAATCTTACTTTTGCAATATAATAAAAACATGACCATGTGAACACATTGCTGCTATAGGACTCATCCCAGTGCCTGGGAAGGGGCCCATGCAAGCAAGGGTCCCGACGCCTACACTCAGAAAGCTCCACAGTGAATCTACTTTTGTTCATTTGATTCTCACAATCCCTGTATTAGTTAGAGTTCCCTGGATGCAAGCAACAGAAAAAACTCCAGATCAGCAACAGAGCACTTATTGGCAGCATATTGAGCCCTTCCAGAACTGAAGGAAAAGCTGAACAATCATTTCTTAAAAAGCAGCTCTGGGATCCCAGAAACAGAAATAGATAATCTTTTTGTGCCTTCCTATTAGCATAAATGGGATTCACATGTTTTTCAGCCTTTATTAGCTCAAAAATGTAATTCAGGGACATAATGACTGATTGGTTTAGCATGGCTCTAGGGTCCACCCCCTTTGCCAGGGGAGAGCTATGCTACTTGACTGACACTTCCACCAAGACTGGGTCCAATGGGAGTGGCCTGCTTACCCAATGCTGAATTAAGTGTTGCTATTCGAATAAGGTGGGAATGGAGTGGGGCAGATATCCTCTACATTTCCTCCTCTGAGCTCCCATCAAACTTACCATGTTATATTATAAACAATTAAGTGTGTGCGTGTGTGTGTGTGTGCGCACGTATCTGTTTCCAACTGATTTTGTGTCATGCATCTTAAATTCCTACTTACAAATTTCATACCACATGGTACATAGTAGGTATGTAAAACATGTTTATTAAGTGAATTAATATTGTAATAAAGTAATGGAATGTTACATCTGAGCAACTGTGGTCTAGAGAAGGTTAAATAATTTTCCCAAGGCCGCATGGTTAGAGAACAGGTCAGACAGAGGATCACACAAAAGATCTGGTATACAGAAAGAATTTATTGTATTCTCTTGCTATTGGGGTTTGAATTTGGGTCCATGAGTAAATGTCTGGAAACTAAGGAGTATCTCATGGAAGGAAAAGTCACAGGCTCTGGAAACTTCTGTACCTATCCACCCCCATTTCTGCTTCAATTGTATCCCTTGAGGACATTTCAGATAGAGTGGCAGGGCCATGGAACCTGAAGCCAACCCCTCACTCAGGGAGATCTGAGCTCACATTCTGCTCTGCTATAAGAAGCCCATCTTCCAAAATGCCTAATCAAAACTGAATGTGTATCATTTGGTGGCACTGCTCCCCCGAGGTGGTTCTCAGCAAGACATCTTGTAATAGGAGGTCTAAGTCGTAATGACATTTGGTTTCTGCAGCTATAGAGTGCCAAAGCTCCTTGAAGCATAGAGGAGCTAGCAGGGAGATTCCTGGGATGAAAAAAAATTGCCAGGAGTCCCCACAGCTGGGTCCAGGCTAATGCTTTTTCCAAGTGCAGTGTGGCAAGATCTGAATCATGACTATTGTTTAGTCAGTGGTTCTCAACCTATGCCATGGATTTGACGTTTTTTACTATTGCCTCATTTTAGCCTTCCTGCCTAACTAACTTCCTTGTTTAATATCCTGGAGAGAGCACTATCCATCTGAGTTTGAGCACATAACATGCAAAGAAAATCCAGGAAATGAAGGTAGCCTAGTAAGGGATAAGTAATGGAAACCAACCATAGCCTTTGTGTTTATATGCTAGTTTGAAAGTGTCACTATTAAAGGGGTGTGTCTGTGTGTGTGAATGTTTGTGTCTGTGTGTGTTGTGCGTACATTATGTGCTTTTTGTGCGTATGTAATATGTCTTGTTGTATATGTATGTGTGTATACGTGTGTGTATGCCACTGTGTGTATGTGTGTTGAGAAATTATTATAGGGATGGAGACTTACTGGTGAGAAGACTGATGAATGAGACACAATTTTTCCAGTTTTCAAAGCCATTTGCTTTTTATGCCTCCTGCTTCTTTGGCTCAAGTGAAGCTAAAGTGGTTGAAGGTTGCTGAGTGAGTCAGTAGGGTATCCTAGAGGTAGTAATGCACTTCACCCCTACTGAAATCAAAACAGCTGGAAAGGAGCCCCATCAGCCCTAGAGTAATGAAAAAGTTTGGATTCTCCTCTGAGGTGACACTGTCTCAATGTTCCAGCATGCTATCATAGGTGTTGGTGATGCCAAGTGAAGGAAGTTACAAATATAACCACCCGGACACAGCACTCACTGCCATGTGGCAATGAATTCGTGTCATGACTGCACTTGCCAAAGTGATTTTACCATTCAAACAAGATGAATTGACTCTTCCAGCCAGCTCCATATATATAGCCCCTTGATATTCATATTCCCTATGGTGGGCTTTCTTTGGTCATGTTTCTTTCTGTGAAATTTATTAAGAGAAAAAAAATGAAGAAATGATGAAATACAAAACCCTTACTTACCTAAGTCTGGCCACCCAAAAAAGGAAAATTCTATGGAAATATATATAGAGAAAAGACCAAATGAAATTGTTACACCTCTTCAAACTTTGAACATATCGTCAGTAAAATAAAAGCTTCTGGAACTAACATTATATGATGATATTCTGTTCTGGGTGTATTATGTGTTTCTGTTAATACATTTTTAAAAGGCGTCAATATTTTATAGAGATCTGAAGTAATTAACAATATCAATTTTATTGGAAATGTTCAAATAATCGTGGCAGTCATTGGAAGGCTTGACTGGAGCTAGAGT
This sequence comes from Rhinolophus sinicus, assembly GCF_057876585.1. Lineage (NCBI taxonomy): Eukaryota > Metazoa > Chordata > Mammalia > Chiroptera > Rhinolophidae > Rhinolophus > Rhinolophus sinicus. The sequence goes on from NC_142501.1 coordinate 142,711,487, forward strand.
ACCCACTTGCAAGATGGCTCCCTCAAATAACTGGCAAACTGGTGTTGGTTGTTGGCAAGAAGCCTCAGTACTTTGTCACGCTGTCCTCACCATGGGCTGCGTGACTGTGCTCATAACATGGCAGCTGGCTTCCCCAGAGCAAGTGATGTAAGAGAGAGCAAGTTGAAAGCCACAATGTCTTATGTCCTACCATGGGAATTTTCAAAACATCAATTCTACAGTGTCCTAGTGTTGCACAGGTCATTCATATTCAATGTGGGAAGAGAATACACAGGGCACGAAAACAAGAAATCAGATATCATTGGGGCCATCTTAAAGGCTGGCTACCACAAAAAGCCATTACATTTTAAAGCAAGGAAGTGACATGATTTAATTTATATACAGGTAGCCCCCATATAACATGGTTGTTAGATTCCTAAAAATGCTGTTATGTGAATCCGTGTTATAGGAAACAAAGAACTAGTACAAAAAATGTTGTTAGGTTCCAAAAATTTTAAAAACGTGCTATTATATTTTTATAATTAAGAGAAATAGCTTTATTAAAGCAACTTTTACCAAAAGTATAACACATTAATATGTATTAAATAATGTTTTCTTTGTCATCACTACTAAGCACCATTAACTGAAGGCGTTTTCTTTTTGACAAGGTATCTTCATCCTCTGAACTTAATACTCCACAAACAAAATGGATTTAAAATTCTAATAAATTTAAAATTCTGCAGTCACATTTGATATGATATCCATGCTCGAATGAAAAATTTCAAATGAGATATCTTTTGCTCTTAAAAGCTCTTATTACATTCCATGTTGTTCAGGGATTTCTCTAATTCTCAAACTGTGTTAGAGTGAAACCGTGTTCTAGGATGCTGTGTTGTACAAGGGTTTTCCCCAATTCTCAAACCATGTTAGAGTGAAACCATGTTATAGAAGTGTCGTGTTATATAGGGGTTACCTGTATTTAAGAGTTTGCCTGATGCTGTGGAAATAATGGATTTTAGAGGGCCAAGCATTGAAGGCAGGACACTTGACAAGAGGACAAGAGAGTAGTCCAGGTGAAAGATGTTATTGACTTGGAATGGTAGCAAGAAGGGAATTTAGGTAAATAGATTCAGGATATGTTTTGGAGTTATGTAATCAAAACTTTCTGAAGGACATGGGAGGAAAGATGGTAATGAAAATAGGTTTTTGGTTTGTCCAATCAGATAAATGGAGATTCCATTTACTGAGAAAAATAAAAGTGGAGAAGAAGCAGATTTGGAGAGCATCAAGAGTTGAATTTAGGATATATATAGTTTGAGATGTCTATTAAAAATCCAAGTAGAGAGGCTTCCAGTCAAAATGGTGGAGTAGGTAAACCCTTTGCTTGCCTCTTCTCATGACCACATCAAAATTGCAACTAAACTACAGAACAACCATCATTGTGAATCACCTGGAGTCTAGCTGAATGGAGGTCCTATAACTAAGAATATACACCTCAAGGCTAGTAGGAAGGGTGGAGATGTGGAATGGGAACCATGTGTGGCAGTTAAAAATCAGGAGGGATATCTTGGCTGTTGAAGTCCCCATGAAGAGCAAGCAGTGCCAGTGCCACACCAGGCTCCCTAGCCCAGGGTTCCAATACAAGGAAGAGAAGTCCCAATAACTTCTCACTGTTAAAACCAGCAGAGATTGTGTTTGAGTGAGATGGAGGGCAGCTGGAGTCCCAGGCGTTCTCTTAAAGGGCCCATGCATTGACTTACTCTCTGATGGACTCATTCACTCTGAGCTCCAGTGCTGGGGCAGCAGCTTGAAAAGTGCCAGGGACATACGGGGAAGAACTGAATTGTCTGGCTTCAGAGTGAGGGCTAGAGGAGCAGATTGTTCCCAGGCAGAAATGCTGGCAGAGGGCATTGTTCCTTTGTTAAGCCCTTCCCAACACAGCATGCGTGCACAGGCAGTCATTACATCTCAGTCTTCATCAACCTGGCTAACAGCAGTTGCCACACCCTGGTGATTTCCTGAGGTCCCACCTCACCTAACTTGTGAGCCTACTCAAGAAGATTCTAGTGGCATTTCCATACAAACAGTGTGTCTTGGCTCATGCTGCAGACTTTCTTAAAATCTCTGAAAGGTTCACAAACCCCAAACAAGCAATATCTGGCCTCGATATAGCCAGTACCTCTTGCTAAGCAGCCCCAAGCCCAGAATTACTGACAGTCAACCACAGTTTGTAGCTTAGTCTCTCCTAGGCACCTCCAAGCCCAGCACAAATGGCAACCATCTGCATATCACTTTGTAGCTCATACCAAGTAGTCTCAGGCAGGGCACAGGCTGCGGCTGACCTTGGCATGCAACAGAGCTGCTCCCAAATGGCCCCAGAAACAACACACCTGGTGACCAGCTTCAGAGCACACCAGAGAACCACCCAACCAAATGAACAAATGACACACCCAAAGGGCAGACTGGCAGGCACCAAAGCCCTTCTAAAGTGAATACTGCAGGTCAGCGCCTGTAGAGCATCTCCTCCACTGTAGTCACAACCAGTCCTCACAGCCAAAGGGCCAATCCCTCCCACTGACATGCAAACAGCAACCAAGGCTTAACAACAACAGCAGGGCACACACAAAGGAACATACCTGGACCACCTGGATCAGCTCACTAGGGAGACTGCGCCACTGGGCCCCACAGGACATCTACTACATAAAGCCACTCTACTAAGACCCGGAGACATAGCAGCTCTACCTAATACATAGAAACAAACAAAGGCATCCAAAATGGAGAGACAAAGAAATGTCCCAAATAAAAGAACAGAACAAATCTCCAGAAAAATAACTAAACAAAATGGAGACAAGCAATCTACCATATACAGAGTTCAAAACACTGATTGTAAGGATCCTCAGTGATCTCAGGGAGAATGTCAACAAAGAGATAGAAAACATAAAAATGAAAATAGAAAATAGAAAAAAAAATACCAGTCAGAAATAAAGAATACCTTTTCTATTTTCTAACTGAAACAAATAATATATTACAGGGAATCAACAGTAGATTACATGAAGCAGAGAACTGAACCAGCAATTTGGAAAATAAGGTAGCAGAAAACACCCAATCAAAACATCAAAAAGAAAAAAGAATCCAAAAAATGAGGATAGTTTAAGGGGCTTCTGGGACAACATTAAGCGCACCAACATTTGTTTCGTAGAGGTACCAGAAAAAGAGAAGGAGCAAGGATTTGAAAAGCTATTTGAAAAAATAATGACAGAAAACTTCCTTACCCTGATGAAGAAAATAGACATACCAGCATAGGTAGCACAGACCATCCCAAATAAATGAACCCAAAGAAGCCCACACCAAGACATATCATGGTTAAAAGGCCAAAGGTTAAAGACAAAGAGAAAATCTTAAAAGCAACAAGAGAAAAGCAGTTATTAACAGTTATCTACAAGGGAATTCTGATAAGACTATCAGTTGATTTCTCAACAGAAACTTTGCAGGCTAGAAGGGAATGGCACAAAATATTCAAAGTGATGCAAAGCAAGGCCCTACAATCAATATTACTCTACAGCAAAGATATCGTTTAGAATGGAAGGACAGATAAAGAGTTTCTAAGACAAGAAAAAGCTAAAGGAGTTCATCACCACCAAACCAGTATTACAAGAAATGTTAAAGAGACCTCTTTAAGAAAAAGAAATATAAAAGATAAAAAATATAAATAATAAAATGGCATTAACTACATATCTATCAACAGTTACTTTAAGTGTAAGTAGTTTTAATGCCCCAATCAAAAGACATAGGGTGGCTGAATGGATTAAAAAACAAGACCCTTACATATGCTGCCTACAAGAGACTCACTTCAGATCAAAAGACACACACAGTACAGATAGAAAAAGATATTTCATGAATATGGAAATGAAAAAAAACAGTGGGGGTAGCAATACTTATACCAGACAAAATAGACTTCAAAGCAAAGGCTATATAATGAGACAAAGAAGGACCCAGTAATACTTCTGTGTATTTATCCAAAGAAACCCAAAATGCTACTTCAAGGGGACACGTGCATCCATATGCTCATTGCAGCATTGTTTAAAATATCCAAGATATGGAGGCAACCTGGGTGTCTATCAATAGATGAATAGATTAAGAAGAGGTGGTACATATATATGCATGCAAGTACGGTGGAATATTACTCAGACATAAAAAAGAAAGAAATCTTGCCATCTGCAACAATATGGATGGATCTAGAGGCTATTGTGCTGAGTGGAGTAAGTCAGAGAAAGACAAATGCCATATGATTTCACTTACGAGTGGAATCTAAAGAACAAAATAAATGAACAAAAAAACACAGAAACAAACTCCCAGATTCTAAGAACATTTTGATGGTTGGCAAATGGGAGGGAAAGTTGGGGGGATGAGTGAAAACTGGGAAGGGATTAAAAAGTACAAATTGGTGGTTACAAAATGGGGATATAAAGTATAGCTTAAGGAATGTAGGCAATAATATTGTAATAACTATGTATGGTGTCAGATGGGTACTAGATTTATCGGGGTGATCACTTTATAAGTTATATAAATGTCTAATCATTGTTGTACACCTGAAACTGATATAATATTGTAAGTTGACTGCAACTGAAAAGTAAAATATTATTTAAAAAAGAATTAAGTAACATAATAAAGTTTTTTAAAACTATAAAAAAAACAGAAAAGAAAAAGAAAATCCAAGTACAAAGTTGCAGACAAGAATCAAGAGGAAATCATTCTGTCTTTCCCTATTAAGTATGATGTTAGCTGACAGTGCCTTGTAAATGCTTTATTAATTTGAGTAAGTTCCCTTTTATTCTTAGTTTGATGCATGTTTTTACCATGAAAGAATGCTGGATTTTGTCAAATGCTTTTTTATCATCTCTTGAGATGATCATGTGCTTTTTGCCCTTTATTCTATTAATATGGTATATTATATTAATTTTAAGATGTTAAACCAAACTTGCATTTTGAGGTTAAATCCTATTTAGTCATGTTTTATAATCCTTTTTACAATACCTTGCTAAATTCACTTTATTAGTTTTGTTGCATCTATACTCATAGGGGTGTTGGTCCATGTTTTTTTTTTGTTGTTTTTTTTTTTCCTGTGATGTTGCTGTCTGGCTTTTGGTAACAGAATTATACTGGCCTCATAGGATGAATTGGGAACTATTTCTTCCTTTTCTATTTTTTTTTGGAAGGGCTTGTGAAGGATTGATATTAATTTTTCTTTATGTGATTAGCAGAATTCAGTGGTAAGTCATCTGGGCCTGGGTTTTTCTTCATGGAAAGTTTTAAAATTACTAAGCTAATCTCTTTACTGGTGATAGGTCTGTTTAAATTTTCTATTTTCTTGACTTAATTGTGATATTTTGTGTTTTTAAAGGAATTTCTCCATTTCATCCAAATAATCTGGTTATTGCTAGTATTTCCTTATAATCTTCAGTATTTTTATAAGGTCAGTACTAACATCCCCTCTTTCATTCCTGATTTTTGTAATTTGAGTCTTCACTCTTTGGTTCTTGTTTGTCTAAAATTTTGTCAATTTTGTTGATCTTTTCAAAGAACCAACTTTTTATTTTGTTGATTTTCTCTATTCTTTTAATATTCTCAGATACTGGGAGAGACTCAGAGACTTTAGACTTTGTCCTCCAGAAGAGATCGAAATATACAACATCACAGTGTGTATAGACTATAGAGTTAGCAATCAATCTTTTTATGGTTCCTTCTCCCCACTTGTGTATGAGGTCAAATCTAAAAACCTTGATATGATCTGCTGCAGAGGTGAAAAAGATCAGGAAAGTCAATGGGGAGAAATGGGTGTCCAATTCTTGTGCTGACTTCTTCTCTGCATCTTGAATGCTCCCAGTTTGTAATGGTAAAACATTTCCACTGGAGATCTTTATTCACTTCAAGATACTCCAGACAATGGCTATAAAAGTTCCCCTCATAAAAATGGAGTTTCATCCAACATGTAAAATGAGCTTAAGAAGAAACAACAGTTTGATTTAAGATTGCCAGGTGCATATTTTAACAGTAGGCACCAATACAAAAATCTGTAGTGTTGGGAAAATTATGGAAATTGTGATTATCCTTAGAAAAATATTAGTACAGTCACTCCTCTTTGCACACCAAGTGTTTCTAATTATCTCATCCACGTATAGACTCTGTCTCTCTCCATAATTTTCTGTCCTCTTCTCAACAATGATCTTTAAGACAATATGTTATAACACCCACACCTAATATTTTGGACTTGCCACTTTCTTCTAGTAATTGCTGACTTGTTCATCAAAACTCTGAAAACTTACAGGAGATTGGAACACTTATTGAGTGTTTATGTATGCATGCAGGGCATTGGGTTAGGCACAATAAAAAGAAATCTCAAAGAAATCAAACATTTCAACAATAAATTTGGGGAGTTGAACACATACCTTTCTCAAAATACAGAAAGGGAAAAAATATGCAACACTTAGTAGAAGCATGACAGAACTATCAGAAGTACATTAAATCTTCTCTATGTGCTGTGATAAATAAAGACTGGTTTTATTTATTTCTTCAACAGTGTAAAAGTACAAATTGCTCTTGGGGATAGAAAAAGAAAGCCAAGAAAATACAGTTGTATTTTGCTAGGACAACTGACAATGAATCGTCTGTGGAGACACTTTGTTCGGATAATTATCACTACAACTTTCCCCAAGTCTTTGTCTCCCAGTTCTCTTTGTCTCCTGCCCTAATCCCCAATCATTTTAGTCTCTCTTGCCTAGGACAGTGCCTCGTGTAAATACACATTCCTGAAGCACTCATTTGCAATGCAGACCCTTGCTTCGAGTCCGCTAATGTGGCATGGATGCCAGATTCTGTATTTTAAACAAGACTTCTTATAACTTTGATGCTGGTGGTCCCAGGACCACACTTGGAGTGACATGGTCTCACTGAAGTCCTGCTCTGTGCAAGGGATAATCTCTGTCCTAGGGAGAGTCAAAACACAGTAACAAAACAAAATAAACTGTGAAGAAAGAGATAGCAATATTTAGTTATTCAACCAAATTTATCAAGGGCTTGTGAGCCCGGTAATTTACCAGGAAAATAGCAGTGCGTTCACATTGGATTCTTCTTGTCTCAGTTTACCTGAAGTGCCAAGATATAGATGTCACATTCCAAAGTGAGAGGTGAGGACCCTAGGCAGGACTTGGAACAGGAGGTTGTGGAAACCGCATTTTCTCTGAACTGACCACCAATCTCCAGATTTTGAGGCTGAGGAACATTGGGGATGTGAGCATGATCGTCAGAGAGAACTGCTAGTGTGCTGGGAGGCTTACCTTCTTTCCAGAAAGGGGATGGCTTCCTCTTTTACCAAAAGTCAAAAGAGAGGGTTCTAGACAAGTTAATATGCTTGCTGCAGCTGGGGGTCAAACCTAAAAACTTGATATTAGACAAGGTAGACTGGTGTCTGGTGAATGCCCAAGGAATGGAAATGGTAGGAGGAGGACGGCTGGTTTGCTGAAGGACTTTTTCTGCCACACTGCTCTTCCTTTTCTGCCCAAGGGGGTTTCTCTCTCCTACCCGAGTTTCAGGGCACTTTTCAACCAAGGGCCTCAAGGTGATTAATTGTTGAATTACTCAATACCCTGGTGAGGTAGTTAGGTATTATTATCCATAATGTCCAGCTGGACAAACAGAGAAGGTTGGCTGCACTGGCCTAGAACACACATGGGGCGGGATTGGGAAGAGAAATGGGCTGTAACCTCCTACAGCCGGAGTGGGAACGTTAGTCAGGTCTCCCAGAGAAGATTCCTGGTTACTAGGCCAGCACTTTGAACAGGCCTCCTTCAAGTGCAACAGTTCATGGAGTATTTTGTAATGGTCGGGGTGTGTGAGCTGAGAGCAGCTGTGTGATGAAATTTGAGGGAGGGAAACTTTTTCTAAAATATCCTGTTTCCAATTTGCACCTGGTTGGCAGTCAGAGATGAGGAAAATTGTGCTGCTTTAACTGGCCAGGGAAATGTGTGCACAAGAGACTGAGGTTTCCTGGCTTTGTTTTAATTTTTCAATGAAAAAGATAAATATATATTAGAAGGACTGCTTACACACCTTAGCTTACAAAACTTTGGCAGCAATGAACTATGTCCCCAGAGCGCTCTAGAAATGCTGCCCTATGCTACGAGATGCTTAATAACTACAAAACAATTAAACAAACACTGACCTAGCCGGGGAGTGAAGAGGGTGTAGGTGGACACAGTGTCCCTACCCTCCAGAAGCTTACAATCTATGTCATGATAAATACAATGGAGTTTCACTTTAATTGAGGTTAGACTCTAAAATCAGTGAGTAAATCTCATTTAATCAAAATTACTCTTAAAAATTATTTAACTTGTCCATAAAGTGTTGCATATGAGGTTTATATACAAATCCATACAATAATTCTAATGCCCTTTAATACTCAAGAAACATGGGAGTTGTGAGAAACAAAAGAAAGGTCATGGTTTGTCTGAACATTCAAAAGACCTAGCTGTGACGGGGAGGGATGAGTACAGGTAGAGTGTGATGTCATCGTTGTCTGCTTAGATTTGCTGCATAGCACGCAACCCCAAGAATCTGTGACTTAAAGTAACCATCATTTATTCTCATGGAGCTGGTACCGTTTCCCCGAAAATAAGACCTAGCCAGACAATCAGCTCTAAGGTGTCTTTTGGAGCAAAAGTTAATATAAGACCCAGTATTATATTATATATATATTATATTATATTATATTATATTATATTATATTATATTATATTATATTATATTATATTATATTATATTATAAATACCTGGTCTTATATTATATAAGACCCGGTCTTATATTATAGTAAAATAAGACCAGGTCTAATATTAATTTTTGTTCCAAAAGACTCATAAGAGCTGATTGTCCGGCTAGGTCTTATTTTCGGGGCAACACCGTAGTCAGTTGGTGTCAGCTGTCCGGCCTGGGCTTGACTGGGAGAGTTCAGCTTTGTTCCAGAGTTTCTTCATCCTTCCCGATGCCTAAGCATGTTCTGTGTGTGTGTGTGTGTGTGTGTGTGTGTGTGTGTGTGTGTGTGTGTCACCTTGGCAGAGGCTCAAAAATCACAAGACCATAGAGTCATTGGAATAGAGAGGGCAGTAGTAGCTAAAAGAGCCTTTAGTTATCATGAAAATAGGTAACCTCCCTCTAGTCTGCAGTTGCCTGGAGGTCAAGGAGCGTATCTCACTCAGCACTGGATTCGTACCCTGTCTCACCCTGCTCTTGGTAGATGCTCAATAAATAGCTGTTGACAGATGATTGTTAACTACATTGGACCTTCAAAGGCACAATTCCTGGTTCTCCTGAGGGCCGGGTGGAATCACATGTTGGTACCATCTGTCCAAGCTGGGGTGGGAGCACAGGCTTAAAGAGCAGGAAGCTTAATTCTCAAAAGATTTTGTAGTTCTTGTGACATTGTTTGAGAAACATGAGCTTGTGAACTTATCTAGGACAGGGACATCTAATTATTGTAAGATCTTTCCAGGCTCTCCCACAGTCTTACAGGGAACCTAGACCTTTACTTCTATAAATAACCACAAGTCCCGCGTGATTTGTGTCATATTCTCACGAAGCAACAGAACCCTGAGGAAGCAAGAGCATTCAGGTTACTCCTACCTGGGGACGTGGATATAAAGATGAGTTATTCACAAAGGTTTTAGAGAAACAGGGAAGGCTACCTCTTCTTTTCTTGTTGAAAAGCAAGTCCATTGTTTTTTTACAAAAGTATCTGTTGCTTTGCTCTTGAATTACTTTTATAGTTAGAAAATGAGCACTTAAAAATCCTCAACCAGGGAACAGAGGGCTAACCTGTGCTTGTGCACAAAGTATCCATGTCTCCTGCTAATATGCTGGAGCTCAGTCCCATCCAGGCTTCCTCGCAAGCTGCACAGTCACAGCGGACCTCAGGCAGCATCTAGTACCAGGACGGAAGAGAACTGGAGGTGGTTTCACTGCACTGATCTCATGCTGCTAGGAAACAGTCAGGCTTTCAGAGAGCCTCAGTTTCCCTGTCTACTGAAAAGATTGTAAAGAGCCTTGTGCTTGACAGTGTTGACAAAGCAGGGCAACTGGTCCCCAGGAAGGAACTTGACTTCCACCTTCAGATCAGGATGGGACTTTAGGAGTTTAGGGGCTGTTCCCCATTTCAGAGTATTTTATAGAGGAACTGAGAGTTAAATTGAACCTGAAGTCTGTAGAATTTAGATCAAATTTAAAGAAAATCAGAGGAAAATGGCTCTGGGAGACAAAAGAGTTGGAATGAAAGGACTCAACTGGATAGGTGGTGAAAATGAGTAGGTAAGGGAGGTACGTGCTGAGGAGCAGGGACGTAGCAAGCCAGTAATGGAAGTCATTACAAATTCTCGAGAAGTTCTATAAAGACCCATATTGTGTCTGTTTTGGTCATTGTTGTTTCCCTAATATCTGGCACATTATAATGTATGAATGAAGATAGATACATAGATATAAATATAGATATACATACATATATACATATGTGCATGTATAAACAGTTTAAATTTTTAAATCATGTAAATAGAACGTGAATCAATTTTTGGGAAAAGTCAAATAAAGACGTATACAAAGCAAAATGAAAACTCTTCTTCACTAGCCCCTCAATTCCACTCTCTTTCCCACAAGTAATTGAGATTATGAATTTTGTACGTGACCTTTCAGGTAGTTTTCTCAGCAATGACAAAAATGTATTTCTCTATAGTAACACTTAGGTTTTATTATTTTTTTTATAATGGGGCTATACTCTACTTATTGTAATGCAATATCACTTTCTCACTTAATATGTCTGGAGAATCTTTTAATTCTAACATACATGTTAAGCTTCCTGATTCTTTTTAATTCCAGCATAATATCACATAATATGGACCCACGATAATTTACAGCAATTTTGGTATTTGTCTGTTATCAACACAACATCACCACTAGCCCCTTCTGGAGACTACATTTCCCAGAACTGCCTTGCTAAATGGTCCCAGGTAAGGATTTACTGGTAAGAGACACTCAGGATGGTTTGAAAGTCATACTGGAAGGAGAGGTCTTTATGCCCAAAGGCAGCTGCAGCCAGTTGAGGGGGCAGGTGTGCATTTTCCTGTGGTTTTAGGAGAATGAGCCTTGGAAAACCAGGCACTTCACTGTTACAGATTAAGACCTCTGGCCAGAGCTTCTTGGGGGTTTTAGAGGCTTCCAGGGGAGCTCCTGGGAACCATCTGCTTCAGGGATGCAGACTGAGCTCATCAAGATGGCTCCCTGAGGAGAAAACGGTATACTCTTAGCAAATCAAGGCGGAAGCCAGATCATAAGCAAGATTATGATAACAATGTGACCAGGCTAATGTCGTTCAGATCAATAGACGTTAGAAAGCATACAAGGCTAAAGGCTGCAAGATTCATTTCAAGGATTATTAATTAATGATAGTTCTTGAAGCCAATTTTAGTCTGGACTGTCAGACTTTGGAGGAGGCTGAAACTGTAGTTCAAAAATGCTCAGGAGAACGATGTGAGTGAGGCAGGGGAAGTTAGGGGCTGGAGGCACAGATCAGATCAAAGGTCAAAGAGAAAAATTCCCCAAAGTCTCCACGACACTCTAATGTACTCTGAGGTTCCTGTGACCATATACGCTATTATTTAAAAAGGATAAAAGCAAGTAATGTTATTTATACATTGATCCAATATTTATTTTGGGAAAACAAAAGTAGATGGAAGTGACTTTCATGTGTTAATATCTAATGGAACAGTATCTTTCCCTTTCCCTCATCTTAGGGTTGCTGCCCCATGGTTTTCTTCTCATAAAACTTGATTAGCATTACTGGCTCAAAGTGTGTAAAATTTTATCAGAGCAAAGTGCAAAATTGTTACATTCTCTGGGAGAATCCAGGTACTAATCTGTGCCCCATGTTACTGATCAGTGAGGCCCAAATCAACTCTCCCCAAGCTTTCCAGGGAGGGGAAACCATGCTATTTTGGAGATGTGTCTTGTGTTTTGTAATTTAGTTTTGTAATAATAGTTTTAATGGGTACCTTCTATTTCCAAGGGTTTAAACTCTTAGTGAATATAGTGTGTCGTGTGTGTGTGTGTGTGTGTGTGTATCCACATGTTTATTTTGGTCTGAGGTTTTTCCCAGACTATATTATCACATGAATCGAGAACATAGCTGTTTGAGCTACAGAAAATAACTTCTCTATTTCTATGTAGGATTTTAATCCTGAAATGTCTATACAGACTTTCTAGAATTATTATGTTAACATAGAGAACTAAAGCCATAGATGTCAACCTTAAGTAGTCTTTCATCAATGGTAAATGGATTCTGCCTAAATATGAAATATTACAGAGTTATAGAAAACCAGTAACTCTGAAAGAGTTAAATTTTAAAAAAGAAAAAACCATAAAGTTTCCAAGCAACTCAGTCCAAATAAAAACAATAAAGTTATTAGAAAGCTTTTCAGAGAAAAATAAGTTTAGAAATATAGTACATGGAATAGAAATAAAACATTTTTCTGTCTCACTTTTGGAAAAGATTTCTAATTGTTAAAATAACACCTTTTTAAAAGATACTAAAACCAGATGGTTTTATAGGTGGCATTAAAAAAATCAATGTTCCAAGAATGTGTAATTCCCATGTTACAAAAATTATCTTAGGATATGAAAAAAAAGTGAACATTTCAATTCAATTTTAAAGTTAGCTTACCATTGATTCCTAAATAGGCAAATAAATCTTTCACCTTTTACCAAAACCAGACATGGAAAGAACGTAACAGTCTGATTTCACTTTTAAAGACTGATGCAAAAATCCTAAATAAAATAGTTAGCAAATCAAATCTTATATAAAATGTTGGCAAATCTAATCCAGTAGTGGTTGAAAGAACATTACATCATAACAGTAGGATTTAACTTAAAAATGCAAAAATACAGTTAAAATTAAAAAAAATCTTTTGATGTTATTGTGCTAACAGATTAAAGGATAAAGGCTACATGCACATATCAATAAATACTTAAAAGTATTTGCTAAAATTCAGCAGCCATTCCTCATTTAAAAAAAATACAAACTAGAAACAGGAACAACTACAAGAAAATAGCAGAAAATGTCATGACAAAATGTGATATATGCACACCAATGATTTTCCTATATAGCAGCAGTAACCTTAACCAGTATTCTCTTCATTTATTATTATTATTATCATTATTATCCTAAGATAATATCTTAAGATATTAAGATTCCTAAAATACCTAAAATAGCCTAAGATATCTAAGATATTAGATCCTAAGTTACCCTAAGATTCTATGTTTTTCTTTTTTTAATCCTTACTTCTCCTATAACTAAAGATACATGGGAAGTGGTTTGATGTTTCTTAAGCTCCAGGAATATAGAAAACTTTGGAAGTTAGATTATATTATTGCTCTCAACTCTTCCCTCCCCCTTCCTATAAAAGAATTACACTTCCTGCGTGTTGCTATGGACTTTCAGTGACCCCTCTGAATAGAGGATATACAGCCCTGTCCCCTTGACATAAGACTTGGTCATGTAACTTCCTTTGGCCAGTAGAATGGGAGTGGATGTGACCTATGCCACAGTTAAACAGAAGCCCTTTGTCATGAGAAGAGCATGTTGCAAATAAGATCTTCTCCTTCAGCCTGTATCCCAAATATTTCTCTAAGGAACAGAGCCCAGCAGAGTCACAGTCACAAGAAGACAGAAAAAGCAGAGAACCATACAATTTCACTGATATGTGGTATGTAAACCAAAAACAACAAAAGAACAAGACAAACAAATGAGAAACAAAAACTCATAGACACAGACAATAGTTTAGTGGTTACCAGAGGGTAAGGGGGCTGGGGGGTGGTGGGAGATGAGGGTAAGGGGGATCAAATATATGGTGATGGAAGGAGAACTGACTCTGGGTGCGGAACACACAATGGGATTTATAGATGATGTAATACAGAATTGTACACCTGAAATCTATGTAACTTTACTAACAATTGTCACCCCAATAAACTTTAATTAAAAAAAAAGAAGTAAACATTTGTTGTTGGAAACCACAGAGAAACGGGGTTATTTGTCACCACAGCAAAGATTATCAATATACCAAAATACAAAACCCTATTTCTTGCTCCTCCTTTCTGTGACCAGCAACAGGATTTTTCACAGGGAAAATGTTGTTCCATGGAGCGTGGGAGTTTAATTCTTTTTCTGAATGTGCAGATTTGCCTCCTATGAAAAGAGGCGCCTTACAGAATAATACCAGCAGTAGTATTCTATTTCCCTCAGTGCCACAAAATAACATTTAATCCTTGATACCAGATTTGATTCTCCTTTAAGTCCCCAAAATCTTTCAAACTTTTTCTGCCCTCTTCTTTGAGGACTCCTTTCATCCTCTTTAGATACACAAAATATTCTCTAATGAGATGGAGCAGAGAAGGGCAGGTGAGGGGACACCATAGTGACAAGGCTCTACCCTCATAGGGCTCACATTTGGAGAACACAAACAATAAACAAGTAAAAATATAATGCGATGTCAGGTAGGTATAACTATACAGAAAAATAAATCAAATAATGAGAACGTGGATGGCAGGGAATTTTACCTAGGGTAGTCTGGAGTGATTGCAGGTATAATACACTTGAACACAGGGCCACCTGAGTCCACATGTGTCTTTGGCTACACTGTGTGATGTCACTAGTTAGCAGCACTCAACACTCACCACTGTCAGCTCCTCTCGCACATTCAGTATCAGTCCCACCTGAGAATATTCCAGTTGAGGTTCTACTCATCAGTTTGAAAATCCTAATGGGTCTCCTTTCTTAACTGTAGACCAAGGTATCAGTGACTGACCTCAGCTTTTGCTTATCATGTTATTTTAAAACATTTCTCTTTGTGCCTCAGATTTAGAATGGAACTCAAGAGAGAACTGTGGAAATAAAAAAAATAAATGAGAAGAAATATTTTTATGAATTAAGAAGAGAGCATCCAAAAGCAGCCTGGGCTTTGGTCCTTCATAATTTTCCCCTGTGATTGGGTTTCATTTATAATAGGGAAGCAGCCTGATAAGATATAAACATGATTTATCCATAACATTTCATTTCTCTTAAAAGACTAGAAACAAATGTGACCAAACTTAAGAATTACTAATATTTCACAGTAGAAAGGTGGGTTTTTGTTATGTTCCCTTCTGATTTTAAATTTTTCTAAAAATACACACACACACACACACACCCAACCTACACACTCTTAAGGGAAAAGAAAAACATAAGATGTAGGGTTCATCTGGTGATGTTAGAAGCCTGGTGGCATGAGGAGTGCCCTGGATCTCGCACCTGAAGTCACAACAAGTTAAACAGCTACAATTCAACAAAGGATTTCCTGTGCAACACACAAACACATCTGAGAGACCTGCGTATTGAAACATCTGAAGATGGGTGACTCAGGCAAACAGAGGAGGAGGGAAGGAAGAAGAGTGGAGACAGGTGCCGTGGACCAGTCTGGAGCTCACTGCAGGTCTTGGGAGAGGGGAGGATTCAGACCACAGGTGCAGTCTCTGTGGCGCTGAGCGCGCATCCTTGAGTGATCAACATATAATATGACTGAACCCTGCAGTCAGGACAGAGACCTCAGGGCAAAGACCAGAGATATAAGTGCGACAGCTATGTTCTAGCAGCCACAATTGCCAAGCAGAGAACAGAGCCACGGAGCCTACCTACCTCCCACCACCCCCTCCCACAGCTAGCAATGGGCCCCAGGAGAAACTGTAGCAGGGAGTGTTGGGTTAAAGAGCAAAATACCTACAGCCCTGAGAACTGGAGAGACAGTTCCTGACTGGCAGATGCACACTAAGGCTATTCCCAGTAACAAGGGTGGAGTTACAGAGGCGAGGCAGCTGAGGTCTGGCAGTCTCTATCACTGGGAAGAGAACAAAGTCACAACACACCAGCAGCCTCTTCCAGCCAATCCTGTCCTCACCCTTCAAGGCTGATTCCAGTGGGGGCACCTGAGACAGCTCAGGCAGTGCCGTGCTGTGTCTGGCTACAGAGGCAGCACTGGGATTTCAGGGGCTCAGAACGCCGTAGCCCACCACGCTCTCCCATGGCGGTGGTGCCCTGAGAACAAGGTGACCTGGTCAGAGGAGACATCCACTTCCCCAGAGAATACAAGGGATCTCCCACCACCCAGCAGAGACCTAAAAAGCCAGCCAGAGCAGTGCAAAAGAAAATAAAATGCTCCAGAGCTACTTACCAGAAAACAAAAGAAAGACCTCTTCTTAACCTGCTACCGAATTCACTCCTGTAGATGCCTAGGCAGAGCAATAATCCATCAAATACCATGAACAACCAAGGTAACAAGGTACCTCAGAAAGAAAATGAAAAATCTCCAGAAAATAAACTTAAAGACATGGAAATGTGTGATTTAAATGACAGAGAATTCAAGATTGCAATGTTGAAAAAACTCAACAAGATGCAAGAAAACTCAGGTAGACAGTTTAGTGAACTCAGAAATAAAATCAACAAGCAAAATGAATACTTTACTAAGAGACTGATATTTCTGAAAAGAACCAAATACAAATGCTGGAGCTGAATATCCCAATTTAAAAAATGAAAAATGAAATAGCAAGCTTAGGAAATAGAGCTGACCAGATGGAGGAAAGAATTAGTGATACTGAAGATAGAAATCTGGAAATGACACATATGGAAGATGAGAGATTTGAGAGTTAAAATAAATGACAGAACTCTACAAGAACTATCTGACTCTATCAGAAAGAGCAATATAAGAATAATGGATATACCAGAAGGAGACGACGATGAGAGGGAGAAGGGAACAGAGAGACTATTCAAACAAATAGTCAACCAGAATTTCCCAAACCTATGGAAAGAATTAGATCTTCATATCCAAGAAGCAAACAGAACACCTAATTATCTCAATCCAAAAGGCCTCCTCCAAGGCACATTATATTAAAACTAAAAAGTTAATGACAAAGAAAGCATTCTCAAGGCAGTTGGGGAAAAGAAGATGTAACCTATAAAGGAAAGTGTATTAGATTAATATCAGATTTTTCAGCAGAAACTTTATAGGCTAAGAGGGAATGGAATCAAATATTCAAACTATTGAAAGAGAGAAATTATCAGGCAAGAATAATATATTCAGCAAAGTTATTCTTTATATGCGAAGAGCAATAAAGACCTTTCCAGACATACAGAAGCTGAGGGAATTTTCTACCACAAGGCCTATAGTTCAGGAAATTCTGAAAGGGGTTATTCTAACTGAAACAAAAAGACAAAAGGATACAAAACTATGAGTAAGATGACTAACAAACAGACAGAAGCAGGAAATTGCAACCCCTATTCAGAGTAGGGCACTATACACTTAAATATAAGGTAAAGGTTCAAGGAGGTAAAAACATAAAAAAGGAAAAAAGAAGAAGACAATTTGCTACTGCAACTGGGAAATGAACTCACGGCATAAGTAGGAATCATTTCTGACAACAAAATCATAAAAAGCGAGGGGGTAAAGGTCTGAATTTGCAAAGGGAATGGAGATAAGACGTATGCAAAAGAAAAAAACTACTTGTATATATGAAACTTTCTTTTACATAAACTTAATGGTAACTGCACCAAAAAAAAAAAAAAAAAAAAAAAAAAAAAAAAGCCACAAATGAGACACATTACATAAAAAAGAGGAAACAGAGGGGGAAAAAAATCATATAATACCACCAAACTAAAATAACAGACAGAAACACAAGGGCAAAGAAACAATGGAGACACCAAGCTACCAGAAAATAAAAGATAAAATGGCAATAGGAAATCCTCATATATCAATAATCACCCTAAATGTAAATGAAGTCATCAATAAAGAGACACAGAGTAGAAGATTGGATCAAAAAACAAAACCCAACCATATGCTACCTTCGAGAGACACATCAGCTGCAAAGGCAAATATAGACTCAAAGTGAAAGGGTGGAAAACAATACTCCAAGCAAATGGCATCCAGAGAAAATCAGGTGTATCATATTTACATCTGACAAAATAGATTTCAAGATAAAAAGGTAACAAAAGATAAAGATGGGCATTTCATTATGATAAAGGGGCAATACATTCAGAAGACATAACACTTGTCAATATATATGCTCCCAATCAGGAAGCACCAAATTATACAAAGCAACTACTAACAGAACTAAAAGGAGAAACTGACAAAAACAATTATAGTAGGGAACCTAAACACGCCACTGACAGCTGTGGATAGATCATCCACACAGAAAATCAGTAAGGAAATATCAGCCTTAAATGAAACATTAGACCAAATGGACATAATCAACATTTACAGAACCTTTCATAGGACACCAGATTATACATTCTTCTCTAGTGCACATGGAACATTCTCAAGGACAGACCAGACCATATGTTGGAATATAAAACTAGTCTCAACAAATATAAGGAGATTGAAATCTTAAATATAAGACCTGACATAATGAATTGCATAGAAGAAAGCATAGGTACTAAACTTATGGATCTTGGATTCAGAGAGGATTTTATAAATTTGACCTCTAAGACAAGAGAAGTAAAAACAAAAATAAATGAATGAAACTATATCAAACTAAAAAGCTTCTGCACAGCAAAAGAAACAATCAACAAAACAAAGAGGAAACTAACCCAACTAGAGAAGATACTTGCACACAAAACTTCCGTTATATTTGGATATTTGGTTAATATTTGTTATATTTGGATATTTGGTTAATATCCAAAATATATAAAGAACTCATACAACTCAACAACAAAAAACAAACAATCCAATTAAAAAATGGACAGAGGACCTGAACAGACACATCTCCCAAGAAGACATACAAACAGCCAACAGATACAGGGAAAGATGTTCAACTTCACTACTTATTAAGGAAATGCAAATCAAAACCACAATGAGATACCACTTCACACCTGTTAGAATGGCTATTGCCAACAAGACAAGCAATAACAAATGTTGGAGAGTCTGTGGAGAAAAAGGAACCTTCATACACTGCTGGTGGGAATGTAAACTGGTACAGCCTCTATGGAAAACAGTATGGAGATTCCTCAAAAAACTAAGAATAGAATTACCTTATGACCCCAACAATCTCTCTTCTGGGTATCTACTAAAAAAAAAATCTGAAGACATTTATCCATAAAGATATATGTACCCCTATATTCACTGCAGCATTATTCATGATGGCCAAGACATGGAAACAATCAAAGTGTTCTTTGATAGGTGACTGGATAAAGAAGACGTGGTACATATATACAATGGAATATTACCCATAAGAAAAGATCAAATACTGCCATTTGCGACAACATAGATGGATCTTGAGATTATCATGCTAAGCAAAATAAGTCAGACAGAAATAGTCGAGAACAACATGACTTTACTTATATGTGGAATATAAAACTGAAAGCAACAAATGAACAAGACAAATTAGCAAACAAAAACTCACAGATACAGACAACAGTTTAGTGGTTACCAGAGGGTAAGAGGGGAGAATGGGGAAGTAGAAGAGGGTAAAAGGTGTCAAATAAATGGTGAGGGAAGGAGAACTAACTTTGGCTGGTAAACACACAATTCCCAATATATAGATGCTGTATTGTAGAATTGTACACTTGAAACCTATATAATTTTATTAACCAATGTCACCAAAAAACTTTTAATTTAAAAAGAAGAAAAAGAAAAAAAGATTTAGGGTTCAAAACTTTAGGTTCCTGCCCTGCCACTACCCTTTCCTGGCTGTGTGTCCTTGCGCAAATAACTGAAATTCTCTAAGCCTCGTTTTCTTTGCCTGTGAAGGCAAAATAATAATAAAGCCCATCGTTTAGGATATGATGGCTATTAAGTGAGAAAATGTATGCAGAGTGTCAGCATTAGACTGAGATTGGTCAGTCCTTAATATGTGGTGGTCACATGGCTACTTTGTGATTTCCCAAAGTGTTTCTATGGGATACTAATACTGTAAGAGTTTCCCAAGTAAAGGATTCTCAGGTCAAAAAAGTTTGGGAAACTACACATTACATTCCCTCCTTGGGGACTCAGAGTGACATCAGGATGTGAATAGCACTGAGAATTTCAGTTAAAAATGTTGGTTTGTTTCTGCTTCTTTTATTTTCATTAAATCAGTGTTTTCCAGACTCTGAGCACGAAACACTGGCCTACAGCATCCTTGCTTAACAGGATCCGGTGAGGCTACCCTGGGAGTTCCTGAAACTGGTGGGAAGGGGTTACTCCTCTTTTCCTTGGACATCATGGCACAGAGTATGGGGTGTAACAGTAAACAAGTGTTTTTCTCCACTGGGACAAGAGGCAAACTATGGAGGGGGAAGTGACACAAAGCTGCATCTGACATGAGGCAACCCAGAAACCCAGAAAAGCTTTGAGGTCTCCTGGTGGCAACCCATTAAATGGTTGAAAAGCTAATCCTGGTATCATTACAGTTGGAAAGCTATGGGAATTTTTTAATATCCCACAAGACAAACCCCCCCAAAAGCCCATTTTTGATGACTATGTATTTCTAGCCACTACTAATTACCCAACAGGCAATAATCAACTTCAAGCAAAAGCATATGTTTTGTGACGTTTTCCAGGGAAGATACTGTTAATAAGAGCCCCACCACTAATCCTGTTGACAGATTGTCACTCAGCATGTAAGGCCAAATATAGTTAGGTGTCATGCGTGGAGCTCATTTTTATGATTTCTTTGAGCACTTAAGAATTTTACCATGAAGCAGATACGCCCTCCCTGTTCTGGGTTACATATCTGAGGAAAAGACATGGGCCAGAGAGGCTGAGCAGAGGCTGAAAGGAGCCTACATTATTACTGGCAATGGATCCGACGCCCGTCAGCTGGGTGTGACCTAGGAGGAGGCAGACAGACCTTCAAAAGTGATGACAACGTGTCTCCAAAGGGGAGGAGCAGGCAAGGAGAAGAGCAACACACCCCACAGCCCAGAGCTGAGTGATGCACACAATAACAGGTCCTTTCCAGAAAGGAGGGCT
Organism: Rhinolophus sinicus; assembly: GCF_057876585.1. Taxonomy (NCBI): domain Eukaryota; kingdom Metazoa; phylum Chordata; class Mammalia; order Chiroptera; family Rhinolophidae; genus Rhinolophus; species Rhinolophus sinicus. Next base: position 142,732,529 of record NC_142501.1, read on the forward strand.
TCTCTGTCCCTATGTTTTTTTTCTTTTCCGTGCATTCGTCTTTGCTAAACAAGGCAAGATGGAGAGTAGAGAAGGGGTGGAAGGGGAACCTTACTGGGTATGGAACCTGGGGTCAGGTAACATCCTGCTTAAGGCTTGATTTCCTGACCTATCGAACGGTTGCGTAATAGTATCCCCTTATGCGGTTGTCGCTCGGACCCGCTGAGATTAAATCTGGACTCTTATCCTGGTACCTGACATATGGAGGGGACCACTGCTGATGGTGCACGTAATTGAGACTGTGATGGGAGAAAATGGTTAAATTTAACTCATCGGTCCCATGTCATATGATGGCCACATTTACCTTGCTTTTCCCAAGAGGACCAGGGTCCCAGCAGGCGCTTGCCTGAAGCATGCTCATTGTAAATGAATCTAAGGTCTGGTCATGCTGTGTTAAGAATAATTGATATGCAGAGCCTCTGAAACAAGCTTTGGGAATCAAACATCTGGTTTGGAAGGCAGCCTTGTAGGCCACCCCCCTGTAGACCCGGGTAGGAGAGGAAAACAGGAAGTTTTATTCATCTCACTTTCTTGGTTTTTCAAGTGACAGTCTCCAGCTGTTTACATCAACTTTGTTTTTCCTAAAGAAAAGAGAGCGAGAGGGAGAGAGGCACTATGAAGCACCATCGGTCACACTCTTTCCATGAAGTAGCCCTTTGTGGAAAATCAGAGTTATTCTTTTACTTGGCCAGCTCATCTTTTATTTTTCTCTTCTTCTCCCAAAGCAAATATCTTTTCCCTGGCTTCTTTTCAGGTCTAAATAAGTTGTGGAGAAGGAGGAGAGAAAAGAACTTTATGGAGGAGAAAGTGAGGAGGAGGCAGAACGAAATAGGAGGAAAACCCTGGAGAGGAGGCAAGAAAGAGAAAGAGTTCATGCCTCTGAAATTTAAGATGTTTCCAGAGTCAGAGGTTCTGCCACATGGATGAATGTGAGTTCAGTGGGGCACCACAGACGTGGCTGATTGTCCTCGGAACGAAAGAGAAACAGGGAAAATTAACCCTCAAAGCAAAAGCTGAGTAAGGACTGTTATCATGTTTCTTGAAAAGAAAAGATATTTAAATTATTGCCAAACATCAGTGCAACCATTTAAAGTGGCATTTCCTAATCTGCCCATTGCTCTTGTATCTTTACTTTCTAGAGTAGGGGTGATGCGAATGGTCTCCGGCCCTCGACTACAGGGGCTCAAACCCCAGCAGAGGTACTTGCAAGCTAGGTGACCTTAACCAAGCCACTTCACTCTCTGGGTCTCAGTTTCCTTCTCTGTAAAGTGGGGATTATAATGATGATAACATTAACAGTTTACCTATAAACTAGGCTGTTGTGAGGATTAAATGAGTTAATGTATAAAAAGCACCTAGCCTCGGGGTAAGTGCTATATGAATGTTAACTATTACTATCCTAGCCCACTCTGATTCAGGTATTTATAATAAATCCTACATCACAAAGTGGCATATGTTGGTCTTTATGGCATTTGCTAATTGCAGACATTGTTCTGAATACTTCACACATAAGAAATCATTTCATTTCACACCAACGCTAGAGGCAAATGTTCTATTATTATCTCCCATAATATAGGTGAGGAAACTAAGGCATAAAAGATTAAGTAACTTGCTGAATTTCACAGATCTGATAAATGGCATGTCGGGTCTTTAAACCCAGGTAATTTAGCTCTAGAACAAGGGTCTACAAATTAGGGCCCACCACCTGTTTTTGTAAATAAAGTTTTATTGGGCCGTGGTCATGCCCATTTGTTTACATATCATCTATGGCTGCTGTCCCACTACAATGGCAAATTCAAAATATTTATTATGTGGCCTTTTTACAGTAAGCATTTGCTGACCCCAGATCTAGAGTCTACCTACACTCATAATTATTAAGGTGGGGTTGCCAGATTTAGCAAAGAAAAATATAGGATGCTCAGTTAAATTTGAATTTTAGATAAACAATGAATAATTTCTCTGTGCAGGTGAGTCCTATGAAATATTTGGCACCTGTATATTCAGCTGACCTGCCTCTCTGATCTACCTATGAATTCATGGTCAAGATTTTTCAGAAATCATACTGCCCTTTCTCTCTTCTGAATCATACTAGGTTAGAGCTGCAAGGGACCTAAGATGGCAAATGACTTACTTGCCCAGAGTCAATGAGGAGTTACGGATAGTGCTGAGCTGGAGCCATCTCTTTGTATATCAGTCAGCCTCATTACAATTTTAAGTTTTAGTAGTAGTAAAGTAGTGCGACATCTGAGAAAAAAAAGTGGGGCGGGGACATGGCCAAGCCTGGGAAAAATCATAACATAGAAAGTCATCTTTGTGACTTCCTGTCTGTCCACTGGTCACCTCACCAGCCTCAGCTCCACCATCAGCTGACCTGATGCTCTTTACCTTCTTGACAACTGAATTTCCCCAAACCATCTTAACTGCCTCCTTTCATTTTCTGTAAAATAAAAGAGTAGTGCTATGCCCTGGTAAACTGAGACTTCTTCTTTCCTCCCTCCTGTGACTGGGGAGAATCTTAGAGATTGGAGAGAAGCAATTCAGAAACAGACATACTCATTTTCAGATAATGTGAGGGAATTTTGTAACATGAGTTGGAAGAGAGCGTCCCCAAACCCCAGACTAAGGCCCAGGCTGTACACCTCATGTGGTAAGTCTTGCCCCTCGTGCATTCAAGAGAATGAGTAGATCAGGGCATCGTGCCTGATTCCCTCTCGCCCACCTCCAGTTCTGTATGACTTTGAAGCCACTACTTGCGTCCTTAAACAGGCAGATATTCATGTCAGAGTCCAGTAGTTATTCTGTTCTTGGGTAGCAGGCGAAGTGGTACTTTTAAGATTTATTCCTTTCTCATTCCCCTCCTCAGAGGGCAATTAGAGACATATAAGCATATCCTGGGATCTTGAAAAGGAATAGGCCTGTCCAGTGAGTTATATTAGCAACGTACCTCCTATCTCCTGAGAATAAATTAATCAGTGTCTAAGGAGCTTCAAAATCTTGAAAAATGCATGCAAATTAAAAGATAAGGTCAATTGGTTTAAAAATACGGTCACAAATTCTTTGATACTCCTCCCATCAAGCGGTGGGGTCTATATCCACTGCTCTTTTATCTGGGTGCAGTTTTGTCTGCTTTGACGAGTAAAGTGTGGTGGAAGTAATGCTACCTGATTTTCAAGGCTAGATCATAAAAGGTCACAGAACATTCTAATCTCCGAGATTATTCCCTAGAACACTTGTTCTTAGACTATCCAAGCAATCCAATGACCCAGAGGCTTCCTGGACTGCAGAAGCCCAGACACATGGACATACCACATATATATGCTCTGGACAACAGTCTCAGCTGAGCCAGCCTTTGAGTTATAGGTACAAGACATTTGTATGCAGAAGCTTCCATATGTACCAGCCCCCAGTTATGTCAACCCGGTATGTTCAAATCTTCCACGCTGAGACTCCAGATATCACAGAGCAGAGACAAGCCATCCCCCACTGTGTCTTGCCCAAATTCCCAACAACAAACTTATAAACATAACAAAGTGGTTACTGTTTTGTGCCACTACACTGAAGTGTTTTGTTATGTAGCAGTAAGTAACTGGAACAATCATCATGATTTATTCAGGTAGATAGATGATAGATAGATAGACAGATAGACAGACAGACAGACAGACAGGCAGACAGATAGGTATGTGCACATACTGTGATATTGTGGTATAAGAAATGTACATTTCATCTTTATCCCAGGTTCTTGGCACAGAGCTTCTAAAACACTTGCAATTTCCTGAATGATAGGGATGAGAGAGCATCTTTTGTTATTCATAATAAGCCCTTTTCAAGCATACCTGAATTTATGCTAATGAGGTGACTCTTGGAAGATGGGGTCTAGTTGCCGGGGGAACCAACCATATGTTAGAAAGTTGGAACTTTCAGCACCACCCCCTGACCTCTGGGGAGGGAAGAGGGGGCTAGAGGTTTGGTTAATCGCTAATGGCCAATGATTCAATCATACCTATGTAATGCATCCCAATGTAATGACATCACCATTAAAAAATCCAGACAAACCCTAACAGAAGGGGTTAGGAGAGTTTCCAGGCTGATGAACACACAGGTGCTGAGAGGGTGGCATGCCCAGAGAGGGCATTCCCACATATCTTGTCCTATGCATCTCTTCCATTTGCTTGTTCCTGAGTTGTATCCTTTATAACCAACAGACAATAGTAAGCAAAGCACTTTCCTGAGTTCTGTGAGCTGTTCTAAGAAATTATCAAACCCAAGGAGGGGTCATGGGAACCTCCAATGTATAGCCAGTCAGAAGTACAGGTGACAACCTGGGACTTGCAGTTGACATCTAAAGTGGGAGGCAGTCTTTTGGGGCTAAGCCCTTGGCCTGTGGGGTCTGCACTAATTCCTAATAGTATATAATTAAATTGTAGGACAGTCAGTTGATGTCTGGAGAGTTGGAAAACTGGCTATTATGGGAAAAACCCACACATCTGGTGTCAGAAGTGCGGAGAGTAGGAGACAGAGAGGTTTTTCTTTTACTTTAAGGTTGGCATTGTATTATTAGCCTTGGGGATTCATATTAAAATTTGCCTTTTAGGGACTTAAAACATAATGAGCAAGATCAGATAAATCAGTGTGTACTGAGGAAAATATAAAAGTGATCAGTACCATTTAGACTGGCTCATTTCGTTGAGCCAGTTCTCTGCAAAGAGGTCCACTCAAGGATGACATCAGAGCCTGAACAGCTCATTCTTGAAAAGGTGGAGCCCGGAGTTTGAAAGAGCAAAGGTTTATTTTCCAAGGGCGATGTTTACTTTTGCTGTGACTCCCCCATAGGAGCTGACTCAGTATTATTCCTTTATTCCTCCCTCCTTATATATAACATTTCAGAAAAGGGTCAAGCCCCATTCCCCCTGATACCAACGAGGGGAAGAACAAGGGAAAAACTTGGACCTGGAGGAGTCCTGGGAGATCCATGTAACTAGGAAATGTGCCATTTGCATTTATTTATTTTATATATGGTTTCGAATTCTTCCAGATCCTCTAGGACTTTGGTTTTGCAGACTTTAGGCACATCAAGAGAAAGTTTATATGCTCCAGCATTTGGTTGGCTACCTTTCCTGATCTCTCTGCTTTGTTCTCCTTCCTGAGACCTGCTTTGCGTTGTAGACAAACACAAGTGGACATTTGGGAACTTGGCATTAGGATGGATTTCAGGAATTAGATACAAGTTAAAATGGACAAAATATTAAAAAGATGAGCTATTAGTCTTGATGGCAGACATATGCCTCATTAAAGAAGAAAATGTTTTACATGGGAAACTGCCCTAAGAGTAAGGAAGATACAGTACCTAAAGAGTAAATGAAATCAAAGCAAAGCACAATTACGTCTTAAGACGATTTTTTAAAATGAGAAATGTGTTGGAAATAGTTGCTATATGAAAGACATTATAGTTAATATAAGTCATGTAACCAGAAAGATTTTGGTGTCTCTGCAGATTTTTCTTCCTCTTCCCTGACCATTTTGCAATTATCATTATATTAATTTTCCAGAAAGTTTACTTCCATCTTAAAGTGCCAGAAAATATTTGCTCCAACTGTCTCATTTTGGATTTGAGAAACCAAAAACCAGAAAGGTAATTTGGCCAAGGCACACGAGTGCTTCATGAACTTGAGCCCAGATCACCTCATTTCCAAGCAAAACAATATACTTCCTGAAGACAGCGACGTCAAGAGGCAGTAGAGAAGAGAAGAAGGGAGGTGAAAGGGAGCTGGGAGCCAAGAGACCTGAGTTATCACCCCGGCTCTGCCATTCCTTAGCTGCATTTGGAGCAAATTCTAAAATCCTTAGCTGGCAAGTGATTCCCACCACAGTCTGATTTCAACCTCCGTTTCCCATCCACTTTCAAATAAACTCAATTCAAGCAATATGCATCTATTTATTGTTCTACAGATTGTTTTCCTTGTCCTTCTCCATGATTTGGCTCATTCACTTCTCCCAACATTTTCTCTTCTCCATTTTCCAAATCCCCCTGTCCCTTGAGACCCAACTCATCTAGTACGTCCTCCCCCAGCCCACCAAAGCACCGAAACCTCTAACTTCAACAGCATTTTTATGGAAGACATGACCAGACACCATATCAATTTCTTAACATGATCTACATCAGTCTTAGGGCTTTCAGAGATACTCTAGAAAGTTTATTGTTGCTGAAGGTCTCAAACAGTGTTAGTCATTCTCTATCTGCTCTAGAGAGCCAAGCAGGATTATCCAAAAAGGGTCACAGGACTCCTGGGTTGCTTGCCAATGGGGGGGGGGGGGAGAGAGAGAGAGAGAGAGAGATAGGTACATAGGTACATAGGTACATAGATACATAGATACATAGATAGACATAGGTATAGATATAAAAATAGGTATAAGTGAAAGCACTATAAAAGCAAAATCTCCTTTAATTAATGCTCTGAATGCCATTCCCATCATTATCATAAATTTGTTCTATATTCTTACAGTTGTATTTCATAGTTTTACATAAATATATGTGTAACCATTAGCAAAATAGTTTACTATGTGTAGGTTTCACGGTTACATAAATGTCATCAAAGCAGATGTATCTTTCTCAAAGCCTGTCTTTTTCACTTTCTCAGTTCTTCCTAATTATCACCTTGTGTCCCCTCGCATGTACGTAGCAGCGTGGTTATGGGGACGAACAGACAGACTGAGGCCGTCTTAGATGGCCTGCACTCTGGAACTCTGCCTGCCTGGGTCACGTGTACATGTGTGTTAGTATTTGTGTGTTAGTGGTGTCTGTGCAAAAGTGGTTTAAAAATCTCCAATTCAATAGGAGGATGCTATTGGTCAAGTTTGGAAAAGGCTTGTTGCTTATTCCAGGATCACCTTGTGCTAAAATCTTTGCAGATTCAAACCTATTTCTGTGAGATCACGTGGGTCCATTTGTAGCCTTTACTTGTAAGGCTGGTGTTATGACTAATAAAATAGTCAGATGTGAATCTGGGTTCCAGTAAACAAACAACTTTCAGAACTATAAAATCTACCTTTTATTGATTCATAGATTTGAGTTACATTTCTCAGGGCAATTTTCTTTTTCCTTACTGCCAAATCATACTTCAATGCTAAAAAAATTTTTTTCCAAGAAATAGTATGCTGTCGAAGAGTGTCCCTTACCTCTGAAAGTTGTTAGAAGGCTGTTGGAAGGTTCTAGCCTGCCTCCAGTGGGGGCTGGCTTCTAGCCCTGGCTGGAGAGTGAGACACCCATTTTCTAAGGGGTATGCCAGTTCTCTTCATGATCCAGAGTATCGTTAGTCATGAACTTCCCTTGCAGAATTTTTGTTTGATTCCAAAGCCCATTTAAAAATATACAGAGGGTGCCAAAAAAAATGTATACACATTTTAAGAAACGAAAACTGTATTAAAATTGTAATACTCAATATATAGTGATAACAAAAGATGAATACGAGTCACGTTTGACTTCCGCAATTACAAGAGGTGCTCAAAGTGGTTACCGTCAACGTCCAGACACTTCTGATTACGGCGAACTACTGCTTGAACAACGTTGACCAAAGTGTCTACTTGTATACATTTTTTTGGCATTCCCGGTATATATCAGCTTTTCCCCTAACATCCAGAGCTAATAACATTTAACTGAACACTTAATGTGTATTCATTAGCAACATAGAGTTTACCGTGTTTACGTATAAAGATTACATAAAATGCAAAGATTGCACCAAGATTGCGTACAATGTAATTACACTGGGGTAGGCGTTTATATTGCCCATAAGGAAAGCCACATAGAGCCATGTTCTCACTGGATCCTGCTTAAAATAGGCCAGAAAGTACAGCATGGAAATGTCATGCTCAAAAATGTTAATAGGTTAAAAGCACAGGCACTGTCCAATAGAATGGGCACTCTGGTTGTAAGTACTTAAAGGGGTATAGTCATACCCATGTATACTTGAGCACCTCTGCGTGGCACAGGTCATATCAGTGTTTCTCCGGAACTAGACCCCCTTCCCCAGGGATCATTGGGCAATGTCTGGAGTGTGACGGGCCAGCCGCCACGGGTCGATTGGTTCCTGAATGGGGGAGTGGGAATGAATAAAAGACACTCTCACATATGATGATGGCGATCGCGGACCCCAGTGATCCTGGAGACACTAAGTTTATTTTACTGCACCCATATAAGCAGTTTGAGCACGTGCAAGTATGTATTAACATAACAAATGTAAATTCTTTAACTTTCACATAGAGGATACAAAATTCACCGAAACTCTCACAAGTAATTATCTTATCAATTGCCCTGATAGACATCAGTCTTCTGTGTCCGGGAACTGGCCGTTCCAACCACATTCCTCAGCAGCTTACAAGCTCAAGCTCCCCTCAGGTGCAGGCAGAGACAATTGCCTCAGGGGGAGGAAACAGGTAGCATAAACCGAGCCATTCTGTAAAGCTCAGAGTTTCCTGTAACCATGGCTCCCCACACTGGAGACTTTATTCTATTGTCATGACTGGGGCTGCTGCTGGCATCTGGTGGGTAGAAACCATAGATACTGCTAAACACCCTACAATGCGTAGGTGAGAGCCCCCTTCAACAAAGAACTACCTAGTCCAAAATGTCAATAGTGGTGTGGTTGAGACCCCCTTATATGTGACTTTGTCAGCAGTGATGTATTTGCATAAATGTACCATGTTCACAATAATGTATAATCAAAAAACTCTTTAAACACACAGTCAGATGCACAAGCAATGAGCCAACTATTGGTCAACCTCAATGTTTCCATCTCCACTCTGAGGCATTTGCTCATGGACCTGTTTGCACTCCCAGAGTTTTCTATATGTGTGCATGTGTGTGTTCGCTTTTACAGTTTCTTTCTTCAGCTACAGAGTGAAAATTTCTTAAATCATAAGCCCTTAACTATGGAAATCTAATGAATCTACAGTTGTAAAACAGACTTTTCCAAAAAAGCTTTCATTATCAAAGTAATATACCATAATTATGGAAAACTTGGATAATAAAGTAGAAAACAAAACAAAAAACTGCCACCACTACAGAATATAACAGTGAAAATTTTAGTGTGGTTCCCTTTTTATTCTTTTGTTTTGTTTTGTTTTGTTCCCAGCTTTATTGAGATATAGTTAACAAGCAACGTTATGTAAGTGCAAGTATACAAAGTGATGATTTGAAATACATATATATTGTGAAATGATTACCGCGAAAAAGTTAGTTAACACCTCACATAGTTACTTTTTTTGTGCGGTGAAAACATTTAGGATTTACTCTCTTAGAAACTTTCAAGCATAAACTACAGTATTGTTAACTACACTCACCATACTTGCAGCTCTTTGTATTTCTTTAAAGCATCTATATTTTCCTCTATAGTTTTGCTCTTGCCTCTTTATGAATTTCTAATGGCTGTTTCATTAAATCATGTGAGTTACAACTTACCGTGTTTCCCCGAAAATAGGACCTAACCGGAAAATAAGCCCTAGCATGATTTTTCAGGATGACATCCTCTGAACATAAGCCCTAATGCATCTTTTGAAGCAAAAATTAATATAAGACCTGTTCTTATTTTGGGGGAAACATATAGTACTTCACTTGTCTATTTCCTTTTTGTGAAAAATTTAGATTGTTTACACTTTTTTGCTGATATAAGTTGTACTGTGTTAATTGGTATAAATTGTACTGCAGTGAAGAGTTTTATACATGACGCTTTTTCTACATTTGTAGTTTCTGATAGATTTCCAGAAATTTATTTATTGGAATAAATATTACACACTTATTTAAACCTATTAATGTACATTGTGAAAGTGTTTTTGTAAAAAGTTGTATCCAGTTTAGATTCCCAATAATACAAAAGAACAACTACTTCACCCTTCTCTCCAGGGTCAAATACTATCCATTGTTGTTTTAAATCTTTGCCATTCGATAAATGAAAAATGTGTTTTGTTGTTGTCTTAATTTGTATTTTTCTGATCTCCACTGACGGCAACATTTTAAAATATGTTTATTGGGTCACTGTTTTTGTTTTCAGTGTTCTTTTAATGATTTCCCCCTGTCTTTTGAGAACTGGTTTTGATAGGTTATTTATCTGATGTCAGTACTTAATGATTCTGCAAACCTCTAAACATTTCTATAACTTTGCAAGGAATTGACCCACTGGTCCTTTAGAATAATTTTAATCATCTTTAAGTTTGACCTAGGGAAGGATGGCAGCTTTGTCTTTGCCTGTATACTGCCCTGAGAATATGGATTAGGGGTTCTACAACTTGTCCTTGGAGAGGAAACACCTGGTATTTATAGAACAACCTAAAATATTGATATATTCATCTTAAAATAAGTTTGTGCTTGACCAGTTGCCATCTTTCCTTACAGTCTAGTACTGAAGCTTTAAGAAAAACTTGGGTAAAACCTTTAACATTAAGAAAGTGCATCCTATTAACTCATGTTATCTATGAACAGGGCAAAACTTTTCTTAGGTATTTGTTTCTAATGGGAAGACACTGATATAAAAGGTAAGAACCCCACAAAAGCCTAATTTCAGATGAAATGACCCAGACATCACCAAATCCTACACATTCCACTAGAAAGCAAATTCCCTGGAGGTAGGGATTTTGTCTTTTTTAATTACTACTGGCTTCTTGATGCTCAGAACAATGCAGGTACATAATAGCTGCTCAATAAGTTTTAGTGAACAAATAAATTCTGTCTCCTTCAGGAGACAGTGTGGTATCTCAGAAAGAGCAAAGTCTTTGGGATTAGATATAACCTTTATAGAAGTCAGATGCCTACCCTGAGCCTTCTCCAACTCTGATAGTCATAGAAATAACTACTATTCAACAGACATAATATTACAGATCCATAAGTGCAGCCAGAATAAACAATATAAGGAAAAAGAAAAAAATCACAAAAACTGAATGCTGTTCATTAAAAGAGTAGGTATAGGTAATTAAACAGAATTGCAATTATACTTGTAAATTTGTTTTTCTGCAATCATAATAAAGAATTCATGATGAGATAATCCATATTAGACATCTACAGGCACACTTAAAACAAAACCCATGTAAATCAATTTTTAAAGTTTTAATGTGACCAAATGAGCTCGCTTCTTGCTGAATAATTTATGTCACCTAATCTAGGTAGGATTGATGGCAAATGATCCTCACAGAGGATAATATATATCAAAATAGTTTATATATTTTGTTTTTATAACACTCATAGTAGAGAAACTAATGTCACAGAGGCATGTTGATAGGAATGGAGAAAAGGATTTTCACTTGGCCATAAAAAATAAAAAATAAAATGAAATCTTACCAGTTGGGGCAATATGGATGGACCTAGAGGTCATTATGCTAAGTGAAATAAATCAGACTGAGAAAGATAAATACCAAATGATCTCATTTATATGTGGAATCTAAAGAACAAAATAAGCAAACAAACAAAACAGAAACAGACTCATAGATACAGAGAACAAACTGATGGTTGCCAGATGGGAGAGAGGTTGGGGAGCTGGGTGAAAAAGGTGAAGGGATTAAGAAATACAAATTGGTAGTTACAAAATAGTCACAGGGATGTGAAAAGCACTATAGATAATATATTCAATAAAGTTGCAACAACTGTGTATAGTGCCAGGTAGGTACTAGAATAAACCAGGAGAATCACTGCATAAATTATATAAATGTCTAAGCACTACGCTGTACACCTGAAAGTAATATAAAATAATATTGAATGTCAACTGTAACTGAAAAAAATAAATAATTTTTAAAAGGGTTTTAAAGCAATTTCAGCAAGCACAAGTATTTATTTTTAATTTTATCAAAATTAAGCAAGTAGGGCTATAACTTCAAAACTTTCATCAGTACTCAGTACACACGCACACACATACAAAGACACACACACACACACACACACACACACACACACATACATATATCTTGGCTCTGCTTCAGGATCTCTCCAACCCCTGAGTCTAGCAGAACAAGCACTCAGAGTCATAAGTGAATTTGAGTTCTGGAAAATGTACAAAGTTATATTTCTTTTATGCTGGAGTTTGTGAAATGAGATTCACATCCATTCAATATTGCATATATCAAAAAAGTGACTCAAAGGTATCCTGAGAAACTTATAAAATCTACCAAAGACAATTGTTTTATCTGAGTTAATCTGAAATGCAACATCTTCAGAGACAATCGGCTTTGGTAAAATGTCTTCCTTTAATTAAACCTCCTTCTTGTGTATTTAATGTAAAGGAGAAACGCATGTCCCAGAGAAAGGTATATTTGATAAGGCGTTAGATTGGGTCCACAGCCAAATGGAACAGGGTGTGATACGGCATGTGCAGCAGCAAATGTGAGTCTGCCCAGGCGCTTTGAACACCTTGCTCTAGGTCTGTTTAAAACCCAAATGAAGCCCAAGTACCAAGCATCGGAAAAAAGAGGGAAACAACGTGCCATTTTTCCATCATTTCTTTCTTTTGGTTACAACTGAACTCGGTTAGCTAACAATGGAAAACTAGAATGGGGTTTTGTTTTTTTTAAAAGATGACTATTACATTGTTTCGTACACCTGAAACTAATATAAATAAATAAACAAACAAACACAAATAAATAATGGCATGGCTATTTTGATCTATTCCCATAAAATAGCAGAGGCAATAATGGGTATTACTCTGTTCACTGACATTTTCTTGAAGGCGTCCCAAGTTTAATAAGATGAAGGAACATTTCTTTCAACTGACATAAAGCTTTGTGTCTGTAAGTAATAAAATCTAGAAGAAAACACCTCTAGTATTTAGTCCAATGTTGCTGTTTTCCCCCAAGGCAATTGATTAACATGTAACTAACAATGAAATTCAACAGTGGGTCCACCAACTAGAGAAAAATTGTTGCTGAATCCGCTATAAGAAGTAACGAATATAAGGCAAACAACGACACTGTGGGATTAGAAGAAGGGAACAAAACATTAAAATGGGATTAGAAGAAGGGAACAAAACATTAAAATACTCGTGGTTTACTTAAAGGAGTTTATATGTCCAAGTGCATTTCAGTGGAGAATATTCACCCTCAGCATCTGTTTTATTATCCACTCGGAACCCACGCAGATACCTTGGCTAACCTCTTTCTGGTCTGCCGAGGTAAGTATGCCCCAAAACGGATTGGGTTTGGCCAAGAATGCAGCATTCTCTATTCTGTCAGGTATATTTTTTCTTCGTCATGAGGAAATGTTCAACTGGTATTCGAAAGGCACACGTGCAAAATAGAATTCTCTCGGCCTGGTTGCAGTGGCTCTTCCTGCCTCAGCACACTTTCATAGGGCTGTATCTTTCCCCTGTGGGACTTGGGAATTTATAACTCTGCAGCGAGGCTCACACTCCATTTAATTGGGCGGTTGACATTTGGGCTCAATTTTGAATTTTTTTTTTTCTGTCCTTGTAAACCAAACAGGATAAAACAAGTGTCATTAATCTGGATGTGTCTGGGCTTTAAGTTTAAAACAATTCGGCCAGAAGACTCTTGCTGTCTTGACTCTTGTAAGCTCCTTGATGTCATGATGTCATTTTACTAAACTTTGTATCTCTCGTGTCTTTAATTTAGTACCTGGTACATAGTAGACACTCCCAAAATGTTTAATTCAGTCATTTTTATTCATTCTTTTAATCAACAAATATTTACTATGTACCCAGCACTATCGATCAATGGATAAACAAATAAGTAAATACATGAACAAATGAATGAACAAACCATCAGCTTCATGGCCTTGCCCTATCTCTCCAAAATTATATGCTCTTGTTTTTTATGCTCTGAGTGTCACGTGGGGGACCCTGCTCGCTGCGCTATTTGTCATGCAAGGTGTCTGGCGGGGTCTCTGGTCGTCCTACTCGGTCTCTTGTCGTGCTCCCCACATAAGAACTTAGGACATGGTGAGGCCAAAAAGGAAGACCCACAGAGCCATAGATAGGGGAGTCATACCACTATATTCTCACTGGGGGATGGGTTGGTGATACAGGAAGCAGGAACCACATGATCTGCAATCTGCCATCGCTTCTCTGCTAACCAACCAACCCCTTGTTAACTGCAATCCGACGAACTAACTGCAATCCACGCTTGCCAACCACCATCTTCTTGCTAGCCCCCATTTTTCTGCTAGCATAGCCACAGCAGTTATATTAGTGGCCAACGGCTCACTGGTTACAACTGACAGCCAACTAGCCACAGCTGATGGCCATCCAATCCCAGTTGATGGCCATTTACTACCTGAGCCAGCACCTTTCCACGTGAGGCCGAGAGCCTGGAAACTGCACTCCTGGCTCTGTCCCCGCACTGAGAAAATATAACAATTTTTAAAAACAACTTACAGTCCACAGACCTTACCTTTGGGAAATACAAAACAACACTAAATGTCATTAATATCACAGAAAAACATTTTAACGTACAGCACATGTAGCTTCATGGTAATTAATGAGTCACTTGAGGACCTTCTGGATTTCCATACGCTATGGATATTCTAATAATATCAGTTAACATTAAGCTTTTACTCCGGATGAAGGAATGTTCTAAATTTATGTATGTTTTCTAATTTATTCTGATAGCAACCCTGTGAGGTAGGTACTATTATCTCCACTTCACAGCTGGGGAGCTGAGATGCAGAGAGCTTACGTCATTTCCTCAGGGTCGCACAGCTAGTATGTGAGGGAGCCCTTGCAGTCTGACTCTAGCACCTATTACGCTAACCTCTTAATTATGCCACATTCCCTCCCCTCTCTACACAGGGAAGTGTCTGGCGTGCTGCAACCGGCTCTATCTGCTTAGAGCAAGCTTTCTTTTTACCCACAATTATAATAATGTCCAAAAAAACCCAAAAAACAGAGGGTTTGTTTGAGCTGTACTGACCAGCAAACAAGCAAGAGCTTCATGAACCAAAGTTAGTATAAGGATTTCATTTGTGCAAGTGTGTGTGTGTGTGTGTGTGTGTGTGTGTGTGTGTAAACTGATGCACAGAAGAATAGGAACCAAAACATGCATATATATTATCTTAGGGTCATGGAATTCAGAGGAATTTGACCGTTTCCCTACATCTTTCTGTGTTTGAATTTTTACAGTTAGTAATACATAATTTCTATAATCAGAAAAAATATATACTACATTATTTTATATAAAGAATGATGAGTGATGACTCTGGAGTCAGCTTGAGTTTGAATCACTTAATTCCTGAGCTTGGCCAAGTTTCCTATTCTCCCCACCTTGGATTTCCTTATTTGCAAATAGAGGCCAATGAAAGTACCCGAGCGAGGGAATGAGGGCATAGGACAGAGTATAGTGCAGAGTCCGATTCATAGAGTGTGACCCTCTCCCCAAGCCTGGAGAAGAATGACAAAGAAAGATGCACCCTGCCTTCATGGAGCTCACGCAGGTGGCTTCTGAAGAAACATGAAATTTGCAACCCCAAGCCCTGCCATTGGCTCTCATTCTCAAGGAAGTCCAGACCACCATACGACTACAAGTCAAGCAGTTAGACATGTTCCAACTCCATTTAGTTGTTCAAATGCCTTTCTGTTTTATATCAGGAATTCAGAACAACCCTAGGCAGCAGCATTCCAAATGGCTCCGCCTTTGGCACTCCTTGCATGGGAATCAGCCGTGTGAACAACATTCTGGAATGTTCAGTCCATTTGCTTCCTTTTATCTGGCCAAAGCTGAGGCATTGCACACAAGACAGGTACAATAGTGTGTCTTTAATGCTGTCACTATGCTTGTTTGCTCTAAGAAAAGAGCATGATTGGTAGTAAAATCCATCCATGAAAGCAACAGAGGATGGAGAGAACTGGGAAAACTGGTTTTTGCCACTGTTTGTGGGGTGGAGGACACTCCTGGAGAAGGTTGTGCATCTCAGAAAAGAAAGATGCGAGAGCGAAGGGTCTGAGCAATAATAACCAAACCTCATCACCTCCCTGGCTGCAGAAGAACTTTGTGATACTTGGAGAAATTCCCGGAATTCCATGGCCAGGTTCAGTAACAGCCTGCATCCTGGGTTTCCTGGCCAAGCCAGGGCGTGTAACAGGCGCTCCTGTAATCAGGTGAAGCTTCTACGTAGGAGGGAACTCCCAGGCAACCTGTTCTACTGGTGAGGAAGGCACTGGAGGTGTCTGGTTTCCAGAGGTGCCAGACCCAGATTTACAATGTCAAGTTCCTGGCGGGGTAGTAGCCCCAGCAGGTTTTCCAGTGTCTGGTCAAACAGCAGCGGCAGTTTCCTCCAGCCTCGGTTTGGTTTTGTGCATTGCTTTCTGGAAGCTTAGCCTCAAGTCACCCAATACCTTTTTATTAAACTCCTTTCCTATATAGTTAGCATCAAGTTTCTTTACATGGAACTAACAACCCTGAAAAATACAAATGCCGAATAGTAGAGAGTTTCTTTTTCGCCTTCCAGGAGCCTGAGAACCACTGCCAGGCAAATCTGCTGCTAACAAGTCATGCACCGGGAGACTCTGAGCACAGCCCCTCTGCACCCACCTGTTCCTCACTGTCCAGGACAATCGCCATCTAAGGAGGTGATCTACCACTTCACACACCCCGGGGCTCCAAGGCCCTCATCGTTCTTCACATACAAGTTTCTTTCTCCCCATATCCGGGGTTCTCAAACTTTGCTACACATTATAATCATCTGGGGAGCTTTTAAAAACCCCTAATGACCAGGTTATCCTCCATCCAATTTAAACCAGAGTCACTGGAGGTGGGGTCCAAGCATCATTAATTTTTATGTAGCCAGGTCTTACAACCAGGGGTCTAATCAGTGGTTCTCAAAATGTGCTCTCTCCACCTGGGAGCTTGTTAAACATGCAGACTCTTGAGCCCCACCCTGCAGCTATGGAATCAGAAACTCCGGGGAGGGTTCGCCACCCCACACGCCGCCATCTATGTTCCAATATGTCCTCCAGGTGGTTCTGGTGCACATTCAAATTGGAGTATAACTGGACTAAATCACTCTCAGGCTGTCGTGTAGGCATTTGAAAATGTACTCTTTCAGGTCACTGCTTAAGAAAACGTTTATTCTTGCAATGAATATGTCATGACACAAATTACTGCATAGAGAGAAGTGGCCATGTGTCCCAGGGTGAGTACAGATTCCAAACCAACTCTATTCCTCCCACTGGAGTTTAGAGTGAATCCATTAATAGAAAAGTCTAAAATATCATTTCATTATGTTCATTCAGTCACACTGTTTACTTCATTTTGAAAGGTTGAACTAAAAATGAAACAAGGGGAGATGGTCAGCATATAGAACATTTAACCAGAGACATGAACTGTAATAACTATGGACACACACACACATGCACACACACACACACATGTCCACACACACATGCACACACGTGCACACATACACACATATGCACACATGCACACGCGTGCGCGTGCACACACACATGCACACATACACACACACACACATGCAGACTCTTGCATGCACACACACAATTCCATGAGGGGAATATTGCCTGTTCCTAGCACTTCTCCTGGGCCTAAGGGACAGGAAGAAATTGGTGGTTGACCGGGAGAGAACTTGTATGAGATACTGCACGCGTGGCACAAAATCATACAATCCGAGGTGAGGAATGGGTATCCTGTGTAATGGAAGATTAGATTTGGTTTCAAAGAGAGCTTCTGCCACTCACGAGCAGTGCAATGATAATAGTAATTTTGATCCTGTAGTACCAAGTGCTATCAATAAACGGTCTGATGGCTGTGAATTTTATTATGGCTATTATCACCATCATCTAGGCAGTGGGGACCCGGAGTGCTTCCAGATAGGATCACCCACGTGAGACTTGTAAGCCCAGAGAAGGATTTCCTCATCAAACTTGTTCTTCTGTCCAATCTTGAAAAAGGAGCCTTCAAGAAAGCCTGCAAGAGATTGCTGCAGCCACTATGGAAAACAGTGTGGAGTTCTCTCAAAAAACTGAAACTGGAACTACCTTATGACCCAGCAATTCCACTCCTAGTTATCTATCCAGAGAAATCCAAAACTCTAATTAGAAAAAATTTATGCACCCCTGTGTTTATTGCAGCACTATACACAATAGCCAAGACATGGAAACAACCAAAATGCCCATCGATAGATGACTGGATTAAGAAACTGTGGTACATTTATACAATGGAGTATTACGCAGCCATAAAGAAGAATAAAATCTTACCATTTGCAACAATATGTATGGACATAGAGAACATTATGCTAAGTGAAATAAGTCAGACAGAGAAAGACAAATACCATATGATCTCACTTATACATGGAATCTAAAGAAAAGAATAAATTAACAAACTAATCAGAAATAGTCTCAGAGACATAGAGGAAACACTGAGGGTTGCGAGATGGGGGGGTGGGGATAAGGGGGAAAGTGAGGGGATTAGAAAGCACAATCGGTAACCACAAGATTGCCACGGGGATACGAAAGTCAATTTGGGGAATGTAATCAATAATGTTGTAAAGATTTTTGCAGGGTATCTGATGAACACTTGTCTTATTAGAGAGACCACCTCAGGGATGATGTAGATGCCTGATCACTGCACTGTACACCTGAAGCTAAAGCTGAACAATAACGAATGTCAACTATAATTATGTATATATATATATATATATATATATATATATATATATATATATACACACACACACACACACACACACATATATGGTTACAAGAAGTGGAGTACAGCATTAGGAATAGAGACAGTGGAAATGTAATGGCTGTATGCCATGTCAGAAGGGTAGTAGATTGGGGGTTGGGGGTTATCACTGTGTGAGGGATATAAATGATAAATGTCTAACTATTACATTGTTTTGTACACCTGAAACTAATTTTAAAAATAGTCACAGGATATAAAGCACAGCATAGAGCATATAGTGAATAATATTGTAATAACTATGCCAGATGGATACTAGATTTATCGGGGTGATCACTTTGTAAGTTATGTAAATATCTAATCACTATGTCGTACACCTGAAACTAATATAATACTGCATGTCAACTGTAATTGAAAAATAAAAAATATATTAAAAGTAAAGAAAACCTGCAAGAAAGGATTTAACCACAATGCCCCTTCCCCAACCTCTAAAAATAATAGAGCACCTGGATTTTAATAATTTATATAAGAAAGGGATTAATTAGTTTAAGAATGTTGTGCCTTAAAAAAAAAAGAATGTTATATCTATTCTCTATATAATATGCTCATCTCTACCATTTTTAAGATAGCATAGTAATTAGCAGCTAATACGCTCCCATGAAGGGTTTATTAAAGAACCAGCAGGAAAAGAGGAGCAATGTTTATATCATGTCTTGTGCAGTGGAAGCCCTTAGAGGAGGTTGTAGCAGCTTAGTAATGAAGAAAGCAGAATGCCCGGAGTCTAAGAAGTAATGGTTAATAATCACAACCAACATTAATTACTTAATTAATGCATATTAAGCATTAATTGTCAGTCTCTGGGATAAGAGTTCCACCTCATCTCATCCAGGTGCAATCATGAGACCTGTGTTGTAGATGAAAACTGAGGCACAGAGAGGCCACATAAACAAAGTCACCCAACTGGCAAATGTCTGGATTTGAACCTGAGTTTGCCACACTTGACCTGCCAGAGTGAGCGGTGACTACCTCCTCCCCATGATGAAATCCTCTTGCGACCTGTTCACCTTACCTACAGGGAGGTTATGTGCCTCTATATAGGCAAAGAGGTTATATGCCTACCAGTTATGTGACAAATATTGTCATAGTTTGGGATGGTGGATAAGGTAGTCATAGGCCCATCTTCAAGTGGGCACCTAAAAAATTACAATAAGATATGATCAGTGTCATTCTGGGGGCCTCAGTGGGAGTTACAGCTGAGCTGAGGCCTGAAGAACTTACTGCTGGCCAAGGAGTGTGGCGAGAATCCCAGGCAGAGGGAACAGCCTAGATGAGTGCCAGGAGGACGGAAAGCATGTCCCATTAGCAAGATGTAAGAGCTCAATGCGACTGGAATGCAGGTGGAGGACATTATTATGGCCCTTAGAGGATTCTGACTTGACCCTGGCAACTGAGGAGTCATTGATGGGTTTTAAAAAGGGAAGGGTCTTGATTAGATTTGAGTTTTAGAAAGATTTTTCTGACTGTAGCTTAGAAAATGTATTGGTTCCGGTATCTACTGACCAGAGGCATGGAGACCATTGACATGTATTTATTTAGTGCTTTTTATGTGCCAGTCACCATGGAGCATTGGGTTCTGTGGTAAATAAGACAGCAAGAGCTGTACTCTCCTGGAACTCACATTCTAATGGGGGCAGAAAATGGAGTAAGTCTCCACACACACAGAAGCCATGGTACCTCCTTCCAGGCAAGAGGCAGGGGTCATCACCCCCAGGCTCCTCTAACTATCTCTAGTGAAGGACTAAATTGTTCCCCCAACTCATCCCAGACAAATACATGATCCTAATGGGCATGATTAGTGCACCCTCACACCACTCAGGTCTGATAACCCCCGAGTAGATCCCTATTCCATTCCAGGAGACAAGTCCATTGATTTTGCATGTAGACGTTGAAGCAATATGAAATTGCAATAAAAGTTTTTAAACCCTTACTCCCAACTACTCACACCTGGGGTGGGGAGGAGGAAGGATGAGACAGCAGCAGATTTGGAGGAAGTTTCCATGGTACAGATACTTATTAGAGGCACTTGGTGGGATACAAGACCTGTCTGGGCAAAGAGGAATGTGGGTTTGAATTTCACTCCACACAATCAGGTAAGAACAATATGCATTGTCATTTCCATTAATTCCTTCAGAACAACTTAAATCTGATACCGATTCACTGTCCCAGCATCTCAGATCAACTGATTTAAGTGATAAAACCTATTTCAACTGACTCACAGTGAAAAAGACATAAATAGTATTGTTCACTGAGTTATGTCTGGGCACCTCGTGAGTATGTGATAGGGAAGGGAAACCAGAGTGGAACAGACCTAGAAGCAATGTGATTCTTAGTGTACGCAGCATGGTGAACTGGCCACTGCTGGTAGAAAACTCCATTTTCCCTGGAGGGCGAGGTCCGTGATCTGAAACTGGAACAGAAATCCTTGTCCCTTAGCTGCAAGACACAGAGGCAGGCCCCAGCTTTCTCACGTCGTCAGGCAGCCAGCAGTGGAGAATTTGTCCAGGTGGCCTTCCTTCTGGAATCAGGGCTTGGCTCCAGGCTCTTCTGGTGGCCTTCAGGCCTGCGGCAGTTCCTGGGGGAACCAGTCATCCCAGAGAAGCTCTAAACAGAGGCACTTCAGAGGCCTTCTGGCCCCAAAGGAACTTTTCTAATAAAGATGGTGTCCAAGGGAAACGGCACACAACCTTTCACCTTGGGTGGTGCGGTGGGGGGGGGTGCGGTGGGGGGGGGGCGGGGGGGATGACTGACTCAGCCAAACCACTAGCAGTGTGCTTTGAATTGATACTTTCACAAGTTGAATTGTTTTATGGAAGCACAATTGCAGTATATTTGTGGGTGTGTTTAAAAGCACCAATCAACTATATATAAAAATTGTTTTAAATATCACAATTTCCATTTCTTTATTTTTAAAAATAAACTGAGAACCTCAAATAATGGAAATTACCTGACCCTATCCCTCTAAGGCACGGCTTCTCAAAAAAAAAAAAAAAAGACACAGCCGCTCTCTGACCCATCCACCCCTAGGAATCCATCCGTTCATTTCTTTAGTTAAAAAAGAAAAAGACAAAAAGCAATGCTTTTCCCAGCAGGGGGCAGCAAGAGACAAAGAACACGATGGTCCATTTAGCTTCCCCAGCCCCCAACTTTGAAATCCTGGATTACAAAGGTTTAAATTGGGAAAAGGGTAGTGGAGAAGCAGGGATAGAATCCAAACCACAGAACCCTAATTCATAAAGTTAAGTGGATGCAGAACTTTCTGGAACAAGATTTACAGAGGACAATAGCCAGACTGCCATTTTGGGGAGCTCTATGGAAGAAGGCCGCCCCGTGGAGTTTTAAAAGAAATCTGGCTTTCAGTGGTGAAGTCCATAAACTCGGTAATATAAATGTTATTTAGGAAACATCCCAGATATAAAATGATGGTTCCCTTTGAATAAAATCCTGTAATGTATGTTCACACCACAATGAACTGGAAACATGGTCTCACAGGTTGAGAGTACCTGGATGGCTGGGATATATAGCACCTAGCCCTGGGCATCTTAGGTAAGACTCACCGAATCAGGTGAGAATAAATATGGGTTTCTGGAAAGAGGGTGGGGGTGGGTAGGCATTGTCAGCCAGGACCAAATCTCTCAATGACCCATGAATCCTTGAGGTGTATAAATAATGTGGACTCAGATATAAACAAAACAAAACCTGAATCTGAAGGAAGCACATGAGGGGGAACAGAAAAGGACAATTATGGTGGGAGGGTTCTACTTGGTAAATGTTAATTTGGGGGTCCTGAGCTGTGAATGGTATCATTAAAAGTTCTGGCAATAATACTGTGGAACACAGGGGCTTGTGTCCAATTCAGGGGATCAATATTAGTTTCCTAGGGCTGCCGTAACAAAGTACCACCAATGAAGTGCTTATAACAACAGAAATCTATTCTCTCACAGTTTTGGAGGCTACAAGTTCCAAATAAGGGTTGGCAGGGCTACGTCCCCTCTTAGCGAAGAATCCTTCCTCTTCTCTTCCTAGCTTCAGCAGGCTCCCAGCAGTCCTTGGAGTTTGTCGGTTTGTAGCCGCATCACTCCAACCCTGTGGCCTTCTTCCGTGTGTGTGTGTGTGTGTGTGTGTGTGTGAGAGAGAGAGAGAGAGAGAGAGAGAGAGAGAGAGAGAGAGAGAGAGAGAGCGAGAGAGAGAGTTGTCTGAGTCTCCCTCTCCTTTCTCTTGTAACACCACCAGTCACCGAATTTAGGACGTACTCTAATCCAGTATGATCTCATTGTAACGTAACTAATTCTATCTGCAGAGACCCTATTTCCAAATATGGTCACATTCAGAGGTTGCGAGTGGACATGAAGTTTGAGGGGACACTATTCAGCCCAGTACAGACATCAAATAATAGTCAGGCTGTGGGAACAAACTAGACAATGCTGCTCTCCAATCCTGGCTTGGCCTCCTCCTGTCCCTCAGTTTCCCTAAACCTTGGCTTTCTCCTCTGTAAAACGGCAAGAAGATGCCATAAAGGGATTGTGAGATGGTCAGAGATGATGTGTTGGATGCAGCTGGTGCACAGTAGTGGGGGAGGCTGACAGAGCTGCAGTGGCGGCGCCTCTCTCCCACTCAAAGGCAGTCCCAAGGGACTTAGCCAGACCTCTCAGAGTGTTCCAGGCATCTCCCCACTGCCTTTGTCCCCAAACTTTCCTCTCAGAAGCTTTGCTCACCAGACTTCAGCTTGGCATCTGACATATTGAACTTTATTTAGGAGTTGGTCTGTGTCTCCTCCCAGCTGAGATACATTTAAAGGGGATGTCTCCTACTTAGATTCTGCTTCAGTATCAATGAGTGATGGCAGGAGTTTCATGTTGACCCATGAAGATTGTGTCTTTGGTTTTCTGTCTTCTCTTATGTCCTCTCCCTTAGTTTCTTAATTACTCTCATGATGACTACATACTTATCCCCATGAAAATGTTTGCAAAATCTATGTCTTCATTCCATCTTCTGGACATCCGTACCTGGATACTATACCCAAGTGGCATCTTAATGCAACATGTCCCAAACCAAACTATCTTAAATCTCTGCACAGATGCCATCGTCCCCCCGAGAGGTCTTACCTCCTACCTTTTCCCCCAACCATGATCTCCTTAAATTGTTTTATTGTTAGTAATAGCACTTAACAACACTGAACATTATGAATGTATTTCTTTGTTCATTCTCTCGTTCCTACACTAGACTATAAGCCCCATGAGGGCAGGCACTTAGCCTCTTCAATTCCTGATGTATCCTTAGCTCCTAAAATTGTCCCTGGCCATAGTAAGTGCTCAATAAATCTTTCCTGATTCATATTTTTGAAGCCACTCACTACTAGATTTTTAAAGGAAGTCCTATTATTTTGAGATTTTAGATTTACATGCAGTTGTAAGAAATGATACAGAGGGATCCAATGTACCTGCTACCCAGTTTCTCTTGACCCAGTTTGCAAGATGATAACATCTTGCAAAACTGTAGTACAATATCATAAAATTGACGTGGATAGAGTCCAGATACAGACCATTTCCATCACCACAAGGATCCTCCTGTTGCCTTTCTACAATCACATCACTTCTTTCTTGCCCCGACTCCCTCCTTAACCCCTGACAGCCACTAGTCTGGTCTCCATTCCTTCCTTCTTTCCTTCCTTCCTTCCTTCCTTCCTTTCCTTCCTTCCTTCCTTCCTTCCTTCCTTCCTTCTTTTCCTTCCTTTCCTTTCTTCCTTCCTCTTCTTTGTTTCTTTCTTTTTTTTTTTTTTTTTCATTTCAAGAATGTTATATGAATGAAATCCTATAATATGTAACCTTTTGGGACTTGATTTTTTTCACTCGGCGTAATTCTCTGGATATTGATCGAGGCTATTACATGTATCATCATTTCCTTCCTTTTTTATTGCTGAGCAGTAGTCCAACAGTATAGATGTGTTACCTTGTATTTTGTTTAACCATTGGAGGACAGTATGGTTGTTTCCAGTTTGGAGATATTACAAATGAAAATATTTATAAATATTTGTGTACAGGTTTCCATGTAAACATAAGTATTCATTTTTCTGGCATGAAGAGAAATTGCTGGGTTGAATGGTAGTTGTGTATTTAGTTTTTCAAGAAACTGTCAAACTGTTTTCCAGAGTAGCTGTTCCATTTTACATCTTGACCAGCAATATATGAATGATCCAGTTTCTCAACGTCCTTACCAGTATTTTGTGTTTTCACTATTTTTTTACTTTAGTCCTCTGATAGGCATGTAGTGATATCATGTTGAGGTTTTACTTTCATTTCCCTAAAGGACAATGATGTTGAGAATCTTTTTATGTGTGTTTTTCTCTGTATATCCACTTGGTGAAATGCCTCGTTCAGGTCTTTTGTCCATTTTTAATTAGTTTTTTTAAATGAATTTTCAGAGTTCTTTATATATCTTAAATGCTAGTCTTTTGTTGGATATATGGTTTTTCCCAGTTTGTAGCTTGTCTTTTCCTCCTCTTAACAGGCTCTTTCACAGAGTAAAAGCTTTGAATGTCAACGAAATCCAATTTATCAATTTTCCTTTGATGGATTGTGCTCTTGGTGCTACATCTAAGAACTCTGCATAGCTCTAGACCCTGAAGGTTTTCTCCTTTACTTATTTTTTCTTCGTTTTACATTTAAGCCTATGATCCATTTTGGGTTAATTTTTGCAT
This sequence comes from Rhinolophus sinicus, assembly GCF_057876585.1. NCBI lineage: Eukaryota > Metazoa > Chordata > Mammalia > Chiroptera > Rhinolophidae > Rhinolophus > Rhinolophus sinicus. The sequence continues at coordinate 142,757,943 of NC_142501.1, forward strand.
AAGGTATGAGACTTAGGTCTAGGCTCTTTTTTTTTTTTGCCTATGAATACTCAATTTTTCTAGCACCATTTTCTGAGAAGGCTATCTTTCCTTCATTTAATTACTTTCACACCATTTAAAAAATCAGTTAAGCATATTTTGGGGGCTCTATTTCTGGGTTCTCTATTCTGTTCCATTGATCTGTGTGTCTGTCCCTACAGCAATGCCACATAGTCTTTATAAGTGAAGCTATATAAGTCTTGAAATCAAGTAAACTGATCCCTCCCACTTTATTCTTATTTTTCAAAAAGGGTATTTAGCTATTTCAAAAGAAGTAGCTATTGCAGTTCTTTTGTCTTTCCATATAAATTTTAGAATAACGTGGCTATACCTACAAAAAATCTTGCTGGCATTTTGATAGGAATTGCATCAAATCTGTATAGCAATTTGGGGAGAATTGACATATTTCAGTCTTAACAATCCATGAACATGATATATCTCTCCATTTATCTAGATCATCTTTGATTTCTTTCATCAGCATTCTGTAGTTTTCAACACACAAGTCCTGTACATGTTTGGTTTAATTTATACCGATTTCTCTTTCTCTCTCATTATAAATAGTATTGCATTTTTAATTTTAATGTCACTATGTTCTATGAATTCTATTTCCTAATATTTTGTTAAGGATTTTTGGATCTATATATTAATGAAGAATACTGGTCTGTAGTTTTCTTTTTATGTACTGTATTTATTTAGTTTTAGTATCAGGGTAATACTATTTTGATAAGATGAATTTAAAAGTATTCCTATTTGGTGGAGGAGATTGTATAGAATGGGTGTTAATTTTTCTTTAAATGCTTGGTATAATCTTCCAGTAAAACCATTTGTGCCTGGAGATTCCTTGGGGCGGGGGGAGATTTTGAAATTACAAATTAAATTTTCTTGATATCTATAGAACTATTCAAATTATCCATTTTATGTTGGGCGAATTATGGTGGTTTGTATTTTTTAAGAAATTGGTCTATTTCATCTGTTTATCAACTTAATGTCAACCTGATGTCAAATTTGTTATCAACAAACATCAAATTTTTGTGTGTAGAGATAGTCAGTGTTCCCTTTTTAATCCTTTTGGTGTTTTCAGTGTCTGTAGTGATAGTCTCTGTTTCATTCCTGTTGATGGTAATTTGTGTCTTCTCTTCTTTGTCAGTCTTACTAAAGGTTTGTCAATTTTACTGATCTTTTCTAAGAGCTCTTTCTTTCATTGATTTTTCTCTATTGTCTCTATTGTTTCTGTTTCAATTGCATTGATTTCAGCTCTTATCTTTATCATTTCCTTCCTTCTACTTGCTTTGGGGTTTAGTTTGCTCTCCTTTTCTTCGGGATCTTGAAATGGTAGCTTATATTATCTACTTGAGACTTTTCTTTTTTTCTACTGTGTGCATTTAGTGCTATAGATTTCCCTCTTAGTACCGCTTAACTCTGTCCCACAATTTTTCCCCCCAGTTTTATTGATGTATAATTGAAAACTAAAGATTGTATTAACTTAAGATGCACAACTTGATGTTTTGATATACATACACATCGGGAAGTAATTACCACAAGCATGCTAATTAGCATATCTATCACCTCACAATGGTTACCATTTTCTTTTTATTTTTTTGCCATGGAAACACTTAATATCTATCCTGTTAGCAAATTTCATGTATACAATACAGTATTGTTAACTATACTCACATTCCTGTCTGTTAGATCTCCAGAACTATTCTGAAACTGTCCCACAAATTTTGAGATGTTGTGTTTTCATTTTTGTTCAAATCCATGTTTGTTTGGTTTTTTTAATTCTCTTGAGACTTCCTCTTTGATCCCTGGATTATTTAGACATTCCCAAATGTTTGGGGATTTTCCTATTATCTTTTTATTACTATTATTATTATTATTATTATTATTATTATTATTATTGACATCTAGTGTGATTCCTTTGTGGTCAGAGAACACAATCCACATTATTTCAATTCTTTAAATTCATTGAGGTTTGTTTTATGGCCCAGAACACAGTCTATCTTGGAATATATTTATTCTATGAGCACTTGAAAAGGATGGACATTCTGCTATTGTTGGAGTGTTCTATAAATGTCAATTAGATCATGTTAAATGATGGTGTTGCTGAGTTCTATATATTTGCCAAATTTATTCTATTTGTTCTGTCAATTTTTGAGGGCATCAAAGTCATTATAATTGTGAATTTGTCTGTTTCTCCTTTTAGTTCATCAGTTTGCTTCACATATTTGCTACCTCTGTTGCATACACATTTAGGATAAATATATTTTCTTGGTGGATTGGCTGTTTTATCATTATATATATTCCTCTCTGTCTCTGGTAATTTTCTTTGCTCTGAAATCTACTTTATCTAGTATTCAAATAGGCACTCCTGCTTTCCTTTGATTAATGTTTGCATGACACAACATTTTTTGTCCTTTGGTTTTCAACTGGCCTATATCATTATATTTGAAGTGAATTTCTTGTAGACAGCATGTAGTTGAATCACTTTTTAATCCCCTCTGTCAATCTCTTTTAATTAGTGTGTTTGGATGATTTCCGTTTAATGTAATTAGTGATGTTGGTTCATAAATGTGCCATTAAAATTTTTGTTTTGTTATCTTTGTTTTTCATTTTTCTGTTTTCTTTTTCCTTCCTTTCTTTGGATTACTTGAACATTTTGTAGAATTCCATTATCATTTATTTACAGTATTTTGAGAGTATCTTAATAATTTTTTTTTAGTGGCTGCTCTAAATATTGCTTTATATATGCATAACTTAATAAAATCTACCGGTGTTGCCATTTTACCAGTTCAAATGAAGTAGAAAAACTTAGTTTTCTTTATGTCCCCTTTCTCATTTATAATATAATCATCATAAATATTTCTTCTATATACAGTTAGAATCACAGCAGACAGTGTTATCCTTTTTGCTTCCACCATCAAAGTACTTCAAGTACTTTTTCAGCCCCACCCTCTTTTTCCTTTCTCTCTGGCACTCTGATGACATGAATGTTAGTTAAATCTTTTATTATAGTCTGACTATCTTTAGTATAAGAAACGTCATTCTGATAAATTGCCAGGCTGGAGCTTACCATTTTTCTTCCAGTGATAGCCAGGCACTGCCACCAGCATGTACGCAAAAGAAATTCATGCCCATTGTGAATCCATTTCTCTCACAATGCAGTGACGTTCTACGAGGGCTCCCATAGTTCTTTCTTTATTAAAGGTAAAGTGGGACTTCACAGCATTTAATGGGCTTTTTATCTCTTAAAGAAAATTTTATAAAGGAGATATAGAAAAGGGAAGATGGAACTTGGAGTACAGGAAATAATTTTTAGAGAAAAAGATCAAAGTGGTAAAAAGATTAAATATAGTGCTTTGTTAAAAAGCTGGCTCTGAACATAATACTCCCTCAAAGAGGCTTGAAGGAAAATAAAATGGTGCTCAAAATTCCTAATGCAGCTTCACAACACAGTGATTTCCACTTGATTAACGGTTATGGAAGTTGTTTGATCCTCCCTTATTGAAAATGGGTGCTTGCAGCTCAGCAGTTCATTAGTGTTTCTAAACACGACTAAGTCCATCACTGTGTCAACTCTGGTCCTCTCATTTGTGGGCTCTTTCCTTTGCTGCCCAACCAGAGTAAATCCTGCTTGATTGACAGATGCATAGTCTAATGACATTAGAACATTATCATCTGTTCCTGACTAGGTAGGCAAGTCACATTAGGAGTTAGCACCCTGATACTTCTTGGAAATAAATCATGATGCCTCCTAGCTGTAAGAGGCAGATGGGGAGGAGGAAGCCAGGACCTGAGGGGAGGCAGTGGATTACTGGCTGAGCAAATAATGCCTGGTGTCCAAGGGCAAGGCAAGAAGTCAGATCCCTTAATAGCCTGCAGTGGGCTTCCAGGAAGAAATGGTAGAATTTCAGCAGAAGCTGGAACGTAATGATAGAGATAAAACATTACCTGGAAGGTTTTCTATGGCTTGGGCTCACCATCAGAGCTCAGGCCCTTGGTGGGAAGTAGGTAAGAATAACAAAATTACCCCTCCAGACCCATGACACAAGTATCCCTGCCCGAGTGCTGGGCTGTGAATCCCTGCCCTTCCCATCTCACACACCCCAGACCCTGGGCCTGAACCATTGCCTTTATTTCAGGAAACTCTTCCACTACCCAGCCCCCTGGTTAGGAGGGGTTACCCACCTTAGCCTTTGATGAGTGCTCAAATAGGCCCGGATTTGAAACACCAGCCACTATCCTGCAATAAAGCAGAGCACTTCTCTCATACTCTCAAGCCTCAATTTCCTGATCTATAAAGTGGTATATTAATAGCATCTCCTTCTCAGCAACAGTTATGCACATTCAGTGAGACTCAGCACTGAACCTGTCACATAGTGAGTGCTTCTGGGATGGCAGCTGCTATTATGATTGTGAAGCTGACCTGCCCACTTGGCCTACATTTCCTCATGTTTGGTCATCAAGTTAGCTGATCATCTCTTGTGGTCTACAAAAAGATAAAATGAGTCTAAATTGCTTTTATAGTTTAAAAACTGGGTATGAATGCAATTCCTTAAGAAGGGTTTCATGTTTTTAGCAGTTACATAAGAAGTTCCTATGGAAAGATGGCCCTTTTTTGCATGTAAGAAATCCACTGTGTTTATTAAAAACCAGTCTCTGGTTTTATAGTCACACCTCTATGTATGAGATGCAAAACTCAGGAGGGAGGGGAAGGAAAACCTTCTATTACCATTATAAGAGTTCACATATCCGGAACAAAATAGTTTTGCGTCAGAAGAGTCTAATCAAGGCAGCCTTGGTGTTAATTTTCCCCACACATGGCTACCTTGAACAAATGCCTTTTCCTTCTTTTTAAGGAGATGCTGCATCTGTCGATTGTCTAACCTCTCACTCTAAGGACAAGAACGCATGTTGCTCACTGCAAGACATCCTCCTAGAGCTACGAACGGGTTCTCTAAATTAGCAGGAGTGCTTCTGAGAATCAGCATGGTATTATTTAGCAGAAACCACAAAGATGTCAGAAATTCTATTCCTAAGAATTTATTCTAGTGAAATATTAATCAGAAGGCAAAAACCATATGCAAGAAGATGCTTCCTGCAACATTATCTAGAAGATGGTAAAACAAAAAATATGACTAGTGAAATAATTGCACAACAATGTGGGAATAGTTTAGTAAGTTATGGAATACTGTGCAGACATTGAAATTTTAAATATGAAGCCTTTGGAAACAGAGAAAATGTTTTGGATGTAATATCAGCAGAATACAAAATAGACATTGCTTTGTGGCTGCAAGTGTATAAAATGCTTATGTGTGGATAAGCATGGATAGATAATGGGCAAAAGTGAAACATTCCTTGAGGGTGCTGGAAATAGAATTCATCCCTTTAAACTATTTATTGATGCTGTTGCTATGACAACGTTTCAACAAAAAAGTTTAAAATAATTGAGGAAACCAAAAGCACTAAAGATGTGGACTCCCTAAGGGTGGGTAAAAGGATACACTCTCATATACACTGCTTACAAGAGAAAATTCCTCCTTTGTCGCTTGGGCACGGGTTATAGATCACCGGCTGATATTTGTCTTCTCACTGAGGCAGGAAGCTACTGCTGCCTGGTAAATCTTCAATGTGTGACTCACAGACATCAAAGCCCCCAAAGCTACCTAGCCAGAGCTAGAAATACTTGCAGCCTCCACCTGGAATTTTACAATGACAGATTTCCTGTCCCTGGGTCTGGGTGAAAGAAAAAGTTTGACTTACGAGTATATACCTTTACCTACAGGAACCATATGGTCCATGCTTTTGAATAATTAGTCCTGTAAGCCAGGCTAGGCTTGTAAATAAATTCATTTTTCCTGCCCTATAGTAATCCATTCATTCTCTCACCAAAACTTTATAAAACATCTTTTGTGTGTCCAACATTTGCTCTGCATGAAGAATTAAAATGCATAAGAAACAATCTTATCAAGGAGCTCAAAATCTAATTGGAAAAGGCAGACCCATCTTCAATTTTCTACGGTGAATAATGGTCTTGCCTTCATCACATGTGAAGGGAAGGGAGGAATTGCCATCTCACAAAGAGAGGATTTAGTGAGATGCCACCCAGGAAATAGGTAATCCTCAGGATATGTTAATTTCTTTCCTATTGACATTGCGCATTGGACTGATGTCACTCTAACATAAAGGGAGGAAGAAGAGAATTCCTGGGATTTTGCTGATGAGAGGCAGGGAAGTTTCTTCAGAAGCAGGGACACTCAAGCTGGGCACAGGAGGACTGGTGGGATTTCTCCTGGAGGAAGAGAATGGACAGGACCATTCCAGAGAGAAGGACCTGGGTACACAGACATGGAGGGATGGGAATATGCTACACACATGCCCTCTAGAGTATTCATCTATCACACTCGACTACTTTTTTTCAAAATTAGGTTACATTACTTTCAACATTCTGTGGAAATAAACAAAGACCAAATGAGAATAAGCAAAGGCTATTTATTCAGAGCTTGCAATAGAAAGGGAGTCAGCCACCAACGTTTACGTTCTGGCAGACTCAAGGCCAGCAGAGGAGTGGGGAAGCTTTACAGGAGGAGAAAGGAAGGCGCACCCCCCCCCCCCATTAGAGGCAGTTGGCATGGGGAGCTGTCGGCGGGCTAACTAGAAGCAGGGCATCCTGTGTGAATGGTGAGGGGTACACATCTGGCTTTCTCTGGTTGGTCCTAAGTTGGAAGCGGGGACAAAAATTAGGGAAGCTGCTCATCAAGTCCTGTCCATTTTGAGCCAGTTGTTACAGAGGTTATTGTTGACTGTCACGCGAGACAGCCATCTGACTTACAAGTCTGGCTTATAGCAGGCTGCCTTCTGGGCTGGTTATTCTAAATAATGAGCTGGCTTTCCGGGCAGGTAGCTGCAGATTGTGGGTCAGAGTTTTATTTTAACATCTGGTCTGCCATTGTTTATTTGTATATTTAGACTCTTATTTGAAATGAAATGTCCCAGGTCCTCCCTAGGTTTCGCCTGAGGACATGTTTGTGTTCAAAGGACTAATTCTGAAGTCATGAAAGATGCCCCTACCCCACTTCGGGCCCCAAGCACACGCTTCCTTCCTTTACACACAGTTGTCACCCCAGAAGTCTGGGAAGCACAGACCTTTCCCTCTGGCTATTTCTGGTCCTGGGCGTGGAACCTCTCTGCATCCTGTCCAAAGGCACACTCCGGCTTTTCCTACCTCACTGCGGGAGCCAGAACTCAGCTCACCCTTAGGAAGCAGCATTATAAGTGGCCGCAACTTCAACTATGACTTTGCAAAAGACAGATTTTTTTCTTACAGGTGAGTATTTCTTATATTTCCCTCTATCCAAAAAAAAGAAGAAAAAAAAAAAGAAAAGAAAGAAAGAAAGTAAAAGAGAAGATCACAACTTTTCCCTAACCAAAAGCACTTCTGTGAAAAGCTTGAATAATACAGCCCAGCCCTGTTGTTTTTCTAATAAGCTGACTTTGTTCAAAAATAGAAGTTAGAGAACTGGGAGGAATGGGGAGTTAACATGCCATTTCGAGTCTCTCTCTGAAAATCAGATGTCTCGATCACACTCTTGGCAAACACAGAACTGCAATCAATTCTTGGATGAATTTTTTGACAGGTGCTCAAAGTGATGATATTCTGAGCTGTTGATTAAAGAATGATCCATATGTTTTGATGCCAGATATGCAGGCAGCAAAGTTAAAAATTAGTTGAGAAAACGTAGGAGCCTGAGAGATATTTTCCCCAGAGAGATTGCAAGGGCATCTTCACGAAAGTGAAGGATTATTTTTTTAAGGTTTCGATCACAATGCATGAAAGAGGGCATTCTGGCCTTTTAAAAAAGGGGGCATTAAAAAATCATTTTTCATCTGCTTAGATCTCAATCAGTTTATTTTTAAAAGGTGGCTTACCTCTCCATTTAAGAAAATAAATGTAAAGTGAATGCCTGCTAGGCCACCTTTCCATTTACTGTGGGCAACAGACATTTAAAGGTGACCATAATATAAAATAGAGTGTTATGTGCTTGCTGCTTCTCATAGCACTTCTCTGAGCCAGGGCACGGTTGCTGGCTAACGAAAGAAGGCACTTTGGCTCAAAAGAGGTCTGTCTTCAAATTACACATAGCCCAACTACATGCAAAACACAATATTTAATTCTCTGGTAGATGATAAAAGACAGGTGACATCTGTCTAAAGCAGTAGTTCTCAACCGGGTCGTTCTTCCAGGGGACATCTGGCAATGTCTAAGGAGACATTTTCACTTACGACAACTTGGGAGGTGCTACTGGCATCTAATGGGTTGAGATCAGGGATGTTGCTAAACATCCTCCAATGCACAGGACAGCACCCCCCAACAAATAAGGATCTGGCCCCAAATGTCACCATTGCTGAGGTGGAGAAGCCCTGGTCTCCAGGGAGCTGTCTGCTCCAGTCACTGAGGAAGCTGAAATTGCTGGTGAGGAAAGTGGCCCTGGAATGCATTGGCTAGGAGGGGGAGGCAGCCTGACACTGCAGTTTCCAGCAGGAAGTGGATTATAGGCTAGCGATGGCTCCCATCCTCCTTCTTGCTGTCACCCCACCTTTCTAGCCTTGCCTTCTTGGGGAGCCCCCTGTTTCAGCCAATAACTCTTCTGGGTGACCCATGCCTCTTGACCTTTGTGTGTTCATCTTTGGTGCCGACACATCCCTCTCTTCCTTTCTCTCTGCAATTGCTTAACTCTCCTTCAGAGCCCTGGTCAAATGCTAGACACCTCCTTTGTGACACCTTCTCCAACCCCCTCCTCCAGGCTCATCCTGCCCCTTAGGCAGAGAAAATTCTCTCCCTCCTCTGCCTTTCACCACTGCATTCACCTGTATTGTGATTGCTTCTTTGCATTTTAGAAAAAACTGAGCTCCTGACGACTAGTTCCTAAAACTTGGCATCAAGTCTAACAGTTAGTAGGAGAGCAATAATCTTATGCCACCTTACTCCTTTAAAAAGATCCCCAAGTATTACGCTTTTCCCACAGGAAAGACAAATTTCATTGAGAGGGAGAAACAGCTTTTTTTGTGACTCAAGGAGAACATGTGTTGTCTGGGTTCTATGGAAATCACTGAACACAATGCCTGACACATAGATCTTATTAAATAAGTCTCATTTTCCTTTGCTTTCCCTTCAAAGCAGCCAGGGTAGCTCAGTAAGATGCATGGTAAAGTTTGGGGGAATATAAAAGTATCGCACCACACTGTTACAGACTAACGATTGGTATTAAGCAACGTGTAATTCCGACTAATTCCTATCATTGCCTCTCACCTCCATTCTGGGTCCCATACACGTGTGGCAAGGAGACCAGATGTACCGCCAGATCCACCCCGCTCTGCATCCCACAGAGATAGAGCTGAGAAGGCACTGCCTAGTTAAATCTGCCTCATCCAGTCTCCTTGAACCTAACTGGGTACAGGGCCAGTTCTCACCAAAGGAACGCGAGTAGATGCGATGTGTGTGCTGCTGGCCCAAAGCTTCCAAGAAGCTGGCATGCCCCCTCCACAATCTCTTTCCTCCTCTGCTGACCAGGGGCAGATATCAGTGTGGCCCTAGGAGAAGGAGCAACCACCGAAAGGTAGAACCTGGGTCCCTGAATCGTTACAGCAAGGAGAGCTGCCACCAGAAGCCTTGGACTGTTACACTAATGTGAAATAAACTTCTATTAGACAGGACATGCTTTAGGATCAATTTGCTCCAGCAGTTGAGCCTACTGTAGTCAATACATCATGTTTTTATAATTAAAACAAATGAAGGAGTGTTCAAGGTGACAGACTGAACATGTTTCTCTTCTCTCCCCCCCATGATCATATAATGACACTAAGGAATAACAGCCACGACAGGAGGGGGCCCGTCAGACTACGCTGGATCTTAGCAAGTTCCCAAGAGATAGGAAGCAGATGGAAGAATATTGACTAATGAAGCAGAGGGGACAATGCAGCATCTAGTCCAGGCAGGTCCCATAAGTTGGGGTGTCTTCAGGATTCTGCCTACTAGTGTCCTGAGGACACATCAACCTTGGAATGGAAACTACATGTAGTACAATGGAGGGCTGTCTAGGGGACAAAATGCCCACCAGTGATACCCCCACCCCATTCTGTGCTCAGAACAACCAGGCAGTTAGCTTCCCACCAAGACAAATCCAAAGGGGATTCTTTTCTTCTCTAAAGAGACCACATAAGCTGCCTAGGAATAAGCAGGGCAACTCCTGGGAGTGTTGGTGTCTCAGGTCTATCTCCCTGCATTCTGAGGTTTGGAGGGGCTCCGGGGTAAGGAACAGCTCCCTTCTCACCCTAAAGTGAAATGTGTTAGCCAACAAGCTCTGCTCCATAGGCAGACCTCTGAGCTCCCACATTTATTGATTTCTATCTGAATATTAATAAGTAACCAAAGAGCTCCAGAAATGAAAAGACACTGAAATGTCAGAGAAAGACTTCAACAAGCACATTCAGAGAACTAGAGACCCTTCCTGCCGAAACCTCTAATGATATTGTCCGAACAATGACAGAAGATGTAGAACACATGAAAGGGATGCTATGAGAAAGGGACAATCAGAGAACAAAAACAGGGTTTGGAAATTTAAAAATGTGGTTCCTGGGGAGAAGAGACGAATCTCCCATGCAGAAGAATTCCAAATAATTTGTGCGGGGGAGGAGCAAAACTCCTCCCTCCTTAGGTGGTGACCGTGCGTCCTGACTTCCGTCCATAGAGTAGCGTGGAAAGCGGGGAGGGAGAGGCTCGCTCTACAAGGGAGAAACATGACAAGCAGTACTTCAGCCAGGCAGTCAAGGCCAACATCAATAGTGATAAGTCATGTTGATAGAATGTGCCCTTGAAAATGACGTGATAAAAATGACACGCCACCTCTGCATTCTTCCTCCCAATTATCCCTAACCCCAGTTTTATCATGAAAAAATATCAGACAAATTCCAATGGTGGGACAGGAGCCAAAAGAGACATGACAGGTAAGTGTAATGTGGTGTCCTGGATGAAATCCATGAAAAGAAAAAAGCTACTAGGTAAAAGCTCAGGAAATCTAAATAAACTATGAACTTTAGTTAATAATAATGTATTCATATTGGTTCATTCATTGTAACCAGTGCATTGTACTAACATAGGCTCTTAATAATATGGGAAACTGGCTGCAGGGTATGAAAACTCTCTTATATGGTCTTTCTAATTTATTTGTAAATCTAAAACTATTGGAAAAAAACAAAGTTTATATTTTCTATTTATTTTTAGAAATTTTTATCAAAATATAGATAACCTACAGTACTACATTAGTTTCAGGTATACACCATGGTTATTCAGCATTTATATACTTAAAGAAGAGATCGCCGTGGTAAGTCCAGCAACTATCTGACACTGCATTATGCTATCACAATATTATTCACTATGTTCCCCACACTGTACAATCGAAGCAAACCATTTGACCCTGCAATTAACAAGCTTTATATATCCCCATGACTTATTTTATACCTGGAAATTTGAACCTCTTATTCCCCTTCACCTTCCCCCCCCCTTTTAATTTTTCAATTATAGTTGACATTCAACATTATTTTATACTAATTTCAGGTATACAGCATAGTGGTTAGACATTTATATAATTTAAGAAGTGATTCCCCTGACTAATCTAGTGCCCATCTGGCACTATACATACTTATTATTGACTATATTCCCTTTGCTTTACTTTATACCCCATGACTATTTTATAATTTGTACTTCTTAAAACCTTCACCTTTTTCACCCCACCCCCAATACTCCTTCCATCTATCACCCCAACAAATCTAGTACCCATCTGACACCATACATAGCTCTTACAATAATATTGACTATATTCCTTATGCTATACCCTACATCCCCATGACCACTGTGTAACTACCAATTTGTACTTCTTAATCTCTTCCCCTTTTTTACCCACCCCCAACCCTTCTCCCATCTGGCAACTATCAAAATGTTCTCTATATCTGTGGGTTTGTTTCTGTTTTGTTTGTTTGTGATATAAAAAATGAATCTTCAAAATAAAAGCATTGATCAAATTCTAAGTAGGATAAATTTTTCTAAAAAGACTCTTAACGGTCATGTTCAGGTGTTGTATTATTTGAAAATATGCGATTCTGCTACAGGAAGAAAAAAAACAAATGGGATGGGTGAAACTCACATATCTTACATACATGTAAGAATAGTGGAGAATGTGTGTGTTAAACAGAAGGGACGAAAGAACCAAAAGATGACTAATATTCATGAGGTATTAAGTATATATAAGGCACAAGATACTAAATATTCATGATATACTGAATATATACCAGGCACTAAATACTTAGTATTCACTGACTATACATGAGACATGAGACATGAAACAGTATTCAGAGGCCTAATTCAACCACCCATTAGTGATGCTCATTCTGGCTCCATGTGTCCTCTGCTCAAAAAACAATAACAAAACCCATGACCACTGAGCAGGCTAATTGGCTCCCTGTAGCTGTGGCCAGGCATATTTGTCTGGCATCTCTCCAACAGAACAAGTCAGTGCCATTGGCCCAGGGCAGCTTCCATCCGTGAGCCCCCTTGCTTAAACACCATCCAACTCTGGTCCCACTAACCTACCATCTGTAGGAAAGATGAAGGTGGGTGTGGCAGAGAGAGACAGAGAAAGAGAGAGGTACATTGTGTCCCCAAGGACCAGCAGTCTCTTGTACCCTGCGTACACTTTATCCTAAGGGTTAACTCACCCAATCACTTTCTCTTACCTTCCTGCTGTATGGTTTAAACTGATTTAATAAACTATGTGCTCTGAACATACTACTGTGAGCTCTGAAGTAGTACGCTAACGCTATCTCTGCCGGGACACATATGTGGAAGCCACACGGCATCAAGACAATTTTCCACATGACAATATGCAGACATATCGTTGTGAAACTTTATAACCTTAAGGATGAAGAGAAAATTTTAATGCTTTCAGAAAGACAAAAGAGTTCAATTACAAAAAAATCCAAGAATGGGTCAAAAGACTTTTTATTGACAAAAACTGAGACTAGAAGACAAATGAGTTAATTTTCCAAAGAACTGAAAGTTATTTTCAAAGTACAACCTATACCCTACCAAAATATCAGTAAAGTGTGGATGTGTAATGGAGTTATTGTCAGGTATGCAAGAATCCTAAAAGCTTACCTCCCCCACACTCTTTGTCTGAAGATACTTGAAGATGTGAACTGACAAAATGAAGGAATAAAACAAAAATCAGGAAAACACGGGACATAGGAAACTGGAAAATAGAAGATGCATGGATCTTTTCAAATATATGATACTATGTGTGGGGCTTAAAAATACAATAAAGACAAAAGCAAGAAAAAAATAATGATATTGAGAAACAACACAAAAAACTAAATCTATATAAAGCAAAAAAAATGTAATCGAAGCAAACCATTTGACCCTGCAATGAACAAGCTTTATGTGATCAACTTTGAAGAGTTAGAATTAACCTATAGGTATTCCTTAATTATGCTCACAAAAAAGAATCTAAATGCTTCAATCACAGTGATATAAAGGTAAAACCACAAATGGCAAATACTGGGATAAAATGAGAGATAAAGGCTGCACTAGGGCTAAGGAGACTAATATTTTCATCTTGTAAAGAGGGGAGTCAAGAGACAAACTTTGTATTTGATAATGCAAGAAATAATGAGGTAAATGTTTTGTTTAAATTTCCAGAGGTAACCAATACAGGAACTAGAGAGAGTACTGATACTATCTGGGAACGAATGGCAGCAGAACAGTTTTAGGTGGGCTAATTCCTCATCTATCAGAGTGAAATTAATAGATAATTTCTAAAATTGGTAAGTATTATAATTATATACTTAGTGACATGGAGGAACCATCAGAAGATGGTTCTGTTAAAAACAGAAACTATTAAACAAATTACAAATAATCATCTCTGGAGAGATGATGTTTGGAAGATGTTGGCCAGGGGACTGTGGCTTTAAGTCCTAAGTCCTTTTCTATCATTTTTATAAAACCACATACTCGTGTGTACATTCTTTACTCTAGGTTGGCAGCAGGTACCTGGCTCAGCGTCTTCCCTTTGCAACCAGCCTAAGGACTGGAGCTGAGATGTTGGGTACCTCCTCTCACATTAAGCAAGCCTTGGTGAAGGTTAAAGACACAGCACAAAATAATTTTTAGAAGCCAGGGTCATTCACAGTTACAAGTTCAGCCCACACATCCTGCAACACATTGGTTCCTGCTGTGGCGAGACACCAAAAAAAATAGAAAATAGAAAAAATTAATCTTGCTCAATCTGTTCATCACACATCACAAGTTCTTTCCACGCCTGAATGTCCCCTTATACCTACCTCCACCACCTCCACTATCACACACACACACACACACACGCACACACGCACACACACAAATTCTTGCTCAGTCTGTTCGCCCCTCTGAGATATAGTCTCCCCTCTCCTGAATTGCCTCTTATACCCACACACACCACCTCCACTACCACATACACACAGTTTTATCCACCTGGCAAACTCCTCGTCATCTTTCAATCGTTTTTATAGTACCTGGCCTATGGTAGGGTCTCAAAAAAATATTTATTTAGTATATGCGTGAGGGCATGCCCTGGGTGTGAGTGTCTGCTCCTTACTACGAGTGGTCTCCTTCAAAGCAGGGGGCAGGTCCTTTCCGTCACAACCCAACAGCAGCGTGATTGAATGCTTAATAAGCAACAAATGGAATTTTGAAAGTACATGTATTAAATTGAAAAATAGTGAATATTAAGTGCAATTATGTAAATCAAAATTTTATAGCTCAACAGAAATGCAATAAACGTCAATGTTTTATTCTACTATTAATTCATGCACTCTGGCTAAGTCATTGTGTCTTAAGTCAAACTCAAGACTTTTGAATACAAAGCAGTTTTTTCAAAATTACCTTCACCATTTTTACACTCTGAAAGTTCCTTTTTTCCATAATTTAACCAGGGTATATTTGTTAGTTTAATGGTATAAGACCAAGCAAAAATATAAAGTTGCTAAGACCTTGGTTTCTAGAGTTAGATTAACTGGGTTCAAATCCTTATCTCCATCACGTAACAACTGTATATTTTGGAGCAGATTACTTGACCATTAGGTGCCTCAGTTTCCTCATCTTTTCATTGGAAATAAAAATAATAAGACCTAATATGATCATTGAGCAGATTAAATGAAACAGGGCATATATTGGCTTGCTCAAGCTGCCATACAGAATACCACAGAAATGATCATTTAAATAACAAATTTATTTTCTCACAGTTCTGGAGACTGGAAATCCAAGATGGAGGTGTCAGCAGGACCGATGTCTCGTGAGAGCTCTCCCCTAGGGCGGCAGATGGCCACCATTGTACTATGGGCTCACCTGGCCTTCCCTTAGTGCACGAGCTTGGAGGGAGAAAGAAAGTGAGTGTCCATGAGCTCTCTGGTGTCTCTTCTTCTAAGGACACTCATCCTATTGGATTAGGGCCTCACCCTCGTGCCCTCACTTAACTTTAATTACTTCCTTAGAGGCTCCACCTCCAAATACAGCTACACTGAGGGTAAGGGTTTCAACCTATGAATGCTGGGACACACAAACATTCAGGCTATCACAGTGCATGCAAGGCAGTTAGCAGACTACCTGGTGTACATGGGGAATAACGTTCACGGTCTTGGAAGCCACTTTCTGTTTACAAGCAGACTGATGCTGGGCCTCTCAGATGCCATCTCACAAACATTTATTTTATGCCTCAACCTGTTGCTGGCTTAAATTTGACTCATACTCTGGATAAAAATATTGAAAGTTAAAGCAAGGAGGTGATTGTAAACCTGGCAGTGTTAATGGTGACGGAAAACCAGGAGCCAGGAGCCAGAACAAGGTAGCAGAGCACAGCAGAGAATCTGCAAAGAGATAAGAGAGGGAGGAAAAGAAAGAGAAGGCAGAGAAGGGCATAGACAGTGAAAGAGACTGACAGAAAGAGAGGACAGGATATCTGTTGACCCCGCAGGGCCTTGAAAGCACCTCTGTCGGTGTGTTTCCATCATTCTGGGGCCTGGCTCAGCTGTACACACTCAGAATCTTGATTCTGTCCTCTCATGAAGAATGGGCCACCTTTTGGAAAGCAGTTCCTAATACATAAATCCATGAAAATAAAAATAATTTTACAATCCACATATTTCTTTTTAATAATGGACGTAGCTTCCCAAAGTCATGAATGACAGACACTGCTCCCCTGGTGCATTGTACTTGAGAAGTTAACTCAGCAGTCAGAGAATTGTTCTTGATAAGCAAAGCATCAGCTCAAAGAATGGTCTAGAAGTGTATTTCACAAGGAAGGGACCCACTATAGAATCATCCTTATTTGCTTCCAGCATTTCCAGAAGGTTCATCCTGGGTCTTTCCTTTTCTTGCTCACTGTCTTTCTGGCGAAAGAACTCAAGTTTAAAAAACTAATTTCAGTGAAAACTTGATGCAGTTTCCTGGTGGTAGGCCCAGACAGGCAGGACCGCTAGCTACAGAGTTTGAAGATTATAGGAGGAGCCAGTGGGGATGGGCATATATACTACATATTAAGCACGCTACTGGGTGTTTAAAATATATTATGACATTTAATCTTCACGATAACACTTTATCATCCTCTAATTTTCAGATAAGAAAATTAAGGTCAGAGACACCACTAACGACCTAAGCAAGGTCACACATCTGGTTAGACTTTGAAAGCAGGTCTAACTTTGAAACATCATTGATGGAGATTGCTGAACACCAAGAAATACAAATATTAACAGGCCACTACCATCATGACAAGTCAGTGGTTAGAGAATATGTAGTCTTGAAATTTCTTCTATTTGACCTCTGAGGTAGAATGAAAACCTCAGTGCTTTGTCAGAAGGCAAAGGGCAGTTATGATTGAAAGCTTGTTAACAATGTAGGCTGTGTCCCTGTGCTGAGGCAAAGAGGGCCTGCCTGAATCAAAATAGATGTCTTCTAATTAAAAACAAATGCAACTCTGACAAACATGATTAGTACAAGTTACATTCAATAGAGGGAAAGATACCCTGAGATGGTGTGATGGCAAACATCTGGATTTGGGAGAATGGATGATGGCTGAATTGAAGTGTACATGTTTGGACAGCTGGATTATATCATATTTAGGGCAGTGTCTTCTCACCACCCTTGCCCCAGCTTCCCACCAAACAAAAATAAGTTACTTCTCCAAACTAGTCCCTGGACATGTTTCTAATCTCCACTGGTGCACAGATAGTCGGGGCTGGAGGCTTTCACTTCATCAAGTGATTGACCTGCAGCCTGAGGCTACTGGGGTTAAGCAGGGAGCTGAAACCTTCTCATCATAATCTCAGCGCTCAAGAAACTGGAAATAAATCTGTCTCTTGGTGTCTGGGAGGGCAAAAGCATGTCATCTTGCTCCTGTTCTATTTCTTTGCTCTCTGCTTAGAAAAGAAAACAAGGTCATCAGATCCTTTTTCATTATTTTCAACACTTCGAAGTCCCTGTTTAAGGTGACATTTTGGAACAGCCTTGTTTTCCCTTAGGCTTCACTTGAACAGTGACTGTTTAGCTTCCTGCAAATTAAGGAAGAGATTGACAGTGTGATCTCTGTTCCTATACAAGCATCTTCATTGTAGCAGTGTTCCTTACAGTGAAGCAATAGGGACAGCTACAATATTTAACAATAAAGGATTGACTAAATAGATCACGGAACATCCATAACTCCATACTTTGGAGCTATTAAAATTGTGCTTTCAGAGACACATTTAATGACATAGAAAAATGTTCAGTAAAACACATTAACTCCTAAAAAAAAGGCCATCCCCAGTTTTAAGAAACATGATTAGGTATAATAATGAAAGAGTCTATCCCCAAACTGTTAATAGTGGCTGTATTTAATGGTGGGAATGTGGGTGGTGCCCATTTAATTTATCATCCAAACTAAAACATTTTTGAAAACAAAATAAAAATAAAAAGAAGTACTAAAAATAATTAAAATTATATAACCTTGGAAATATTTATTGACTAAACAGTGCTTTAATTATGTTGGTAAACCTAAAAATAGGTCATGAACAAACAAATCAGAGCAGGCCGGCTCACAGAACACCATCTGGGAAGTGACGGCGTGACTGACGTGTCATCATCTGTGAAAATGAGAAAATGTGTATATCTTTCCTATCTGAAGAAAAAAACACCACACCAGAACCTTAACATATGCCTCCCATTTTATGTAGCTGATTTCTTACACTTTCAAGAGTCTAATCATGTCTTCCATAGTAAGAAAACTCCTTTTCCTCTGAGAAGTTGATGGAAGGGGTGAGACAGGCCTCTTTGTGTCTTCCTGACACCCCACAGATGTTTACATAAACATTCTCATTCTTATCCTCACAACAGCCCTGATAGATAGGTAATGCTAGCTGTACTCTCAGAGAAATCGGAGGCTCATAGAGGCAAAATGAGTCACCCAGAGAATGAGGCTAATCTGAGATTTCTCCCAAATCCATGCGCTTGTCACACCATTCCTGGTGCTCCCAGATTAAACTGAATGCTCTTCAGTGATTTTTTTTTTTTGGCTTTTCCTCTTTGATGAGGCTCATAAGGACTCCCACTCTTCATTTGGCATTACTATTAGGCAACAAAAAGCAGCCCTCAGCAAGTTGACGGTTATTCTGCAGCCAATTACTGAACTGCCCTTAGACTCTGGTCAGCGCACAGACATCTGAAATAAGTGGGCAGGAAGCAAATGCCCACCACCGGCTCCAAATAACATCCAGAATACCCCGAGTCACTGGTTCTTAAAACTAGGGTTTTCCCATTCAGTACACTCTTATCTTTAAAAGGGGTTGTTATTCAAGAACTTGGAAATGTCTTTCAGCTTGATGAATAGATATTAGCATCCTCGAGTAACATTTGTCAAATGCCTACACGCATGTGGAAGCATGTGGAAACCGCAGTATTGTATGGTGTGCATGCAAATTAATTAGTGGCTTGAATGTTAATAACAAGTATCCTAGGAACACCTCAAAAGAAGTTGCCAAATAAGTGACGCCAACTCAAAGGGAAGTCCTGCGGTTATGATCAACATGGAGGTACTGAGCTGCTTCCTGTGTTCTAGGATCATTTTTAGTCTCCCACAGGCACTATTTAAAATACCCGAGAAACAAATGTAATGTCACAGAGTGAAGTGCCTTCTGTTTATACACACGCCTCTACAAGATGACTTTCCTTCCTGCCTCTGAAGGTACCACGCAGCTGGAGGGTGACTCGGTGACATTACAGTCAGTGAATCAATGTTTAGCGACCGTCCATGTACCCGGATCTGTTTTCACAGACGATCCAGATTTCCCACTTTTGTCGAACAAATAGAGAGATGATCACAGGAGATTATTCAGGGTGATATGTGGGTGGAGACCAAGATGACAGATTTCTATGTCCATTTCTGCTAACTTATTGGGTCTTGTGAGATGGGCTACATTTCACCTCTGTAAAATGAGGGAATGGGTTCAAATCCATCCAGTTCCAAAAAGAGAAACAGTAAAAAAAAAAATTAAAACAGCCACCAAACTCTGGAGTTTGAATGTTGATGTGGAAAATCTATAAAGTGTAGTGTGTTTCAGTGTGAACCACCACAGCAGAGCCGAAATGATGAAGAGGTTTTGTGACGTATCAGAGCTACAGTGAGCTGGAGGAATGTCATTCCTAAGTCATCTTCTGCATAGGGTCGTTGTCTGTCCCACTAGAGGGTTCAGAGAAGGAGGAAGAAGCAAGTGGCAGGTTCCTCTCTGGGTCCTGGTCCCTCCCCTCCCATGCTACCTCAGGCTCACCTTGGCTTTCTTTCATGAGCTGGTTTGTACAGTGAGTTTACAAATGAATCTTGGGAACACAGGTTCTTTTGTACATTGATGCTGCCTGCTGTCTAGGCAGAATATGGAGAAATGAAAACATGTGTCCTTGAATGAGCATATCCCAATCAGCCTGCAGGGTCCTCCTCCACTGTAAAATTGGGCATCATGGCTTAGTTCTACCTCGGTGTCAAGTCCGTGAAGAAGGAAGGTTGTTGGTTAGAATTAGGTTTGGCTAAAAGAGTGAAAACCCAAAGAAACATTGGCTTAACGAGTTGAAAGTTGATTTCTCTTTCAGGTAAATGTAGCCCAACCATGTGCAGAAGAGCTAATATACCAGGCCTGAACGTGCTCTCCTCAGAAAGGCCTACTTGCCAGGATAGCCCTTAGCTGGCATCTAGGAACGTGGTCCTTGCCATGTCCTGAGTCAACAGTGAGCTCATATTGGGGAACAACCAGCAATCTCTGCACAGATGCAAGAAAATAGTGGGGAATTTTTAAAAAACTGAGATCAAGGATCTTATCCCACTAAGCACTATGCCTAGATTATGTCTCTTCTTTCCTCATGAGAGATTGGAATGTTGGTACATGCTGGGCAGCACAGGCCTAACATGACCAGCTTCCCACTAGGATCTGAACCTCTAATGGGCTTCCCCATTTACAAGCATCACACACGGGTTGCTGCATTTTCATTGCTGGGAAAAGAATGAGTCCTGTGTGACTCCTCCCAGGAGGCAGAGAGAGCACAAGAAAGTCTGCACACAGATTCCTCCAGGCTCCACCTGTGTCCTTTTCATTTATGATCTGGCGGTATATCCTTACTACATGGCTGTAATAAATCCTAGCCATGAGCACAACTATATGCAGTGTCTTTCTCACAAGTCTCTGAATGTGGGGGTGGTCTTGGGGACCCCGAAACACTTCAGGACCAGAGGAGCAGCTCCACGGTGATAGGGACCCAGGCTCCCACTACCTTTGGTTTGCCATTTTCAACGTGCATCTGAACCTCGTGTTCCAGGATGGCTCTTCCTCATGTCTACACTTCCACCAGCATGGAGGAGGAACGGACCAGAAAAAGAGCAGCTCCCCCACTAGTATTTAATTATAACTCCTAACTGTCATACAGATAAATTTCATCCCATTGGCCTGAATTTAGTTAGATAGCCACACCCAGCTGCAAAGGCTGCTGAGAAATGTCTTTATTCTATGGAGTCATGTGTCTAGCCAGCATCCTCAAGTCCTCTACTGAGGAAGAGAGAAAGGATATTGGGAAACTAACAGCCTCTGCCACAGAAGGCAAGAAAATACTGTTGTTGTTTTTTTAATTGAGAACAAGTTAAGAATCTTTATACCAGTAAGCAAAATTAGCCACCTCGAAGTACTACATCAGTTTTAGGCTGGATCTTAGTGAAAAGAGGCAGGATTCTTGCCTATAAAAAGATTTATTCTAGTACCAGTGACCAGCTGCTAAATCATTTACAAGCTATTAAATGATTTACATATGGAGGGAACTGAGAATTCTTGGACATTGAGTCCCTACCACTTTTTTCATTCTCTCTCCCTCTCTCTTACCCCATTTTCTAAATATTTCTAAAAATAAAGCATTTTGACTGGAAATCTTTAGAACAAATGGAAAAATCAAACCCATGATATTTGGTTCTCTGCACAACTCTTAAAATACCTACTACGTAGGACTGTACCAGACCAACATACTATAACTCGTGTCTTCAAGGAATTTCTAAATTAGTGCATGACAATATTGAACATTATATTTTTATACAAATGTACTACTATCAACCAGCCACAGATGCCTGGGTTATGAACCTGAGTATTCATGGATGGACTCCATGGAGTTTTATGGACAACCCTACAATATGCAAACTTATGAGTGAATGTGCAGTTTTCTGTCAATTTCATCAGCTGATCAAAGGAGTCTACTTCCCAACGATTACAAATTTTCCATTCATGGTTTAATTTCTCATTGTCTAAAGATGATAGATGTGCTGTGATCATTTCATGCTAATTTCCTGGTATCCTAAAGATAAGAGGCAAAGCAAAGTAGCAGGCCCTGGGGGGTTAGAACTCAGAAACTGCGTCACAATTATAGAGTAGCTCTACCAAGCAATACCTCTTCTTAGAACAAGTCACTCTTAACTGACATGTCTGACTTTCACCTAGAATGGTTCCTTCTCTCCCAGATCAGCAGTTAGTGCCAATCCAGGGACCTCCATTTCCCATACAAATCCCAAGATTCTTCCATACGGGCCTTCTGCAGAAGTTATCATAAGTGTGACTTCTGCTATGTCCTGCTGAGGGCTACAATGGACAAAAAGGGCAATTAGAAAAAAATTCAAAATCCCAAGTTCAGACAGGTAGTAAATCACATCTGCTTGGGTATCCCTCAGTAGCCAATGAAATCTGATAACAAATAGTACAGTCAGTGTGTTAAGGAAAATAGGTGATGAAATTCACTTTTGTTTGGTATATTTCCTTTATTTGATTAGAAGGTGGCAGGCAATGTAATGGTAATCTGGGCCATTCTGTTTAGTGATGGGAAAACAGTCATATTCTCCTGAGATTAGCAGTTTGAATTCAAGAGTGATTACAGTCTCCTATCATCTGCTGTTAATAATAGGTAAGCACAGGATGTGGGCTAACATCCGAAGGCTGCAGTAGACTTGTAAAGCAACAAGGACATCCAGGGTCACACTCTTTAGGGATTAAGCCTGGTAGCACCAGAAGGCAAACAGGCCTTTGCCAAAGGGCCTTTAGGAGCAAGCCATCACAATTTGCACTTTTTATATATCTGGAATGAAACAGTTCTGACAACCTTGGAAAGTTTGACTAGTGCTCTTGCATCATGGAAATTATATTAGTTAGGGAATAATGTAGGAAACTAAAAAACTACAACGGCTCGAAAAAGAGACATAGTTCTCTCTCACTAACTGCCCAGAGATAGGTGGGTGGTCCAAGCTCAGCTCCAGCAAATTGTCCGGGACCCAGGTTCTTTCTAACTTGTTGCTCCCTAGTATTAGGGAAGACCACCAGTACCATGACCATGGTCCAGCCTACAGAAGGGAAAAGAAAATCAGTGGAGAGCAGGCAATCTCCCTTTCAGGATGTGATGCCCAGGTAGCTCACCGTTAACTCAGCTCCCATTCTGTCGGGAAGAACTAAATCACAAGGTCACGCCTAGCTGCAAGGCAAGCCTAAGATGTAAGCCAGAGCTGAGAGTTGTGTGTTCTTCTCTGATGAAACTGTTGGTGGGTGGAAGGGAGTCAGTCAGTTCTATTACTAGAAGGAAGAAAAGGAGAATGGATTCTGGGGTACAATGATCAGTCTCTGCCACAGTGATGATTCTCTTATAGAATTACGCAGAGGCAGTAGAGTATCATATAAAGAGTAGGGTGTTTGGGTGAAACAGACACCCTTCAATACTATGTCTCTCACTTTGTATCAGTGTGATTTTGAACATATTACTCTACTCCACTGAACCTGTTTCCTTCACTATAAAATTAAAATAATAATACCACCTAACTTATAGACACAATGAAGATTAAGTAATTATATGTTTACAGTGCCTAGAAAAAGTACATATAAAAAAACTGTGTGTAATTATCTATATCTGTATATACTTTACCAGGTTATGCAAGGAAGAAGATACAGAAAAGGTAACTGATCAATGCTGCATTGGCTTTGAAAACAGAAATGAAAAATGAGACGACTTTCTCTTGTGAAATTTCCATTTATACTGTGCCCTTAACTAGAGGTCACACTCATTTCTGAGAAGGAAAAGAGACAAAATGTTTCCTTTGTGTTAATAGGTCAGCAGATTTACAGTCTAAGACGCTGTCAGATAATGAATTGAGAGTGTCTAAGTTGATGTTACACGTAAAACTTCGGATAAATCTTCACCAGGAACATCAAGAGTTTGAACTGAACATTTCGTCCTCTGTGATATACTAATCTTCCCTGATTTTCAGAATCCTGCTTTTTCAAGACCCAGATTACATGCTAACTACTTCTCCTCAAGTCTTTCCCCATTCTCTCACAGCGGAATGAATTGCTTCTTCCACTCTAATTCCACAACAGCCTTCTGCCCCTTTTCAAGCCCTTCTGCCTGCATGCAACTGCTGGTTATCATGTCTGCATTGTCTAGAAGACTATTAGCAACACGAGGGCAAAGACCACATTTTATATCTTATTTATCATTGTCTCCCACCCTCTCCAGCCCCTTGGACGAAACTTCACATGTAACGCATGCAAAATAATCAACAGTGGCTAAATGAATAAATAAGAAAATTCATACTTGGCCACTCCAGCTCAAACATTCTAGTGACTATATATTATGAATAAAAAATTAAAACTTGTTGTCTGATAAAGGAACTTATTGGAGATAAAGAGCAGATTGTTTTACATTTTAACTATTCTGAGCATGATTCGAAACATTTGGCAACGTTCAAAAGTCGTGCATCTCTCATCTCAGTGAGTTAATACTGCTATGTTTCATTTATCTTAAGTCTCTTAACCTTTATAACTTCGCATTCCTCTTGGCCCAATATGGGTAATAACACTTGACCTGCCTACCACCCAAGGCCGCTGTGATAAGGAGCAAATGAAATCACGATGTGGGTGAAATCTCTGTGGGGATTTCTAAATCACTGTAAGATCTGAGGTCATAGTTACAGAAGTTGCTTCCCATTTTATGGAACATAAAAGTTAAGCCCCCAATTTTGACCTTCTGGCCCCACAGCTCCATAATCCTTCATGGCACCGGCTGGAGTTTCTTCTTATTTTGGAGCACTGACCTGTCATCTCTCATAGCTCCGAAGTTACAAGACTGACTCAGCGATCTGATTCAACCTCTCATCTTACCCCATCGAGATCAGACCTGCTCTTTCCTTTTTCTATCAGTGATGGACTTTCCTCTCTCACCTTATGCCCCAGAATGTACAATAATCTACCATCTTAAAGGAAATTCTGCACAAATAAAGGTTCACGGAAATGATGAAGGCCACCCTGGCTGTGAAGATGTTAGGTTTCTGCAAAAACAGAGCAGACTGTAAATTTGAACCTTAACAGAAGCAGCATCCATCTAAGACATGGTCTAGTTTCCTATGGCAACAATCTACTAAAATTACAAAGAGAGTTCGAGTAAGGACTCAGTTATATGGTTTTAGAATTATGCTGAAGAGGAGGAAGGAAAGTGCAAAATCCTTCAGGAAACAGGAAAAGGCCTGGAAGATCAAAGACTCTTGTCCTCCAAATGAGCTTTCATTATTCATACAGTCCTTTTTAAAAACCCAGAAGGGTCCACAGGAAGCACAGTAGATAAGTGATATCCAGAGTACAGTGCCCTCCTCTTGTGTCTGAGCAACAGAATATAAAAGAGTAATTCAGCACAAAGGTGTAGGATTGCTGCTGGTGTGGATGCTACAGAGTTATGGAAGCCTGGACTGTGATGCATTTCTAATATTTTCACTTTTTTTAAAGTCAGGGTTTCGCAACCTCAGCACTATTGATATTTTTGGCCAGATAATTCTTTGATGTGGAGCTGTCCTGTACATTGTAGTTAGTTTAGCATTCTCTCCAGCCTCTACCCACTCGATGCCAGTAGCATGCCCCAGTTTTAACAACCAAAAAGGTCCCCATTGCCAAATGTCCTCTTGGGGGCAAAATAGCTTCCCACCCACCCTCTAGTTGAGAAATGTTGTTCCAGAGCCTATGCGTACTGGGAGGTGTGGGGGTTAGTTCTTAGCTCCCCATGTTCGTGCTTAGTTTAGAGGAAAGTTCAAAGTGTGGTTCAAGAATGTAATACTACCTTCTGGCTTTACTCAGACAGAAATAGAGTAGGCAAAGCTGGTGTGGGGGCATGGGCTTTCGGGGAAGGCACAACTATTCTAAAGGGAATTATCAGTACAGCAGGTAAGGGATGGAATGCTGGGGGAGGGTGGGCTGGGAGAATGGGGAAGCTCCTGCTGAAAATACTGCAAGAAAATACTGGGCAGGGAAGATTACTTAGGTAAAGCCAGCTCAGGTAGAAAGAATTTGGTCAGTACAACAGGCCAAGGAAAGCAAAATTCAAGAGTCCAAAGGGTGAGAGAACCAACTTTAGTAGCAGTAATGAGCAGCAGCCAACGAAACCAATTTCTGGCCCAGGAGCTGGCACCAGAACTCTGTCTCATGGCCCTAAGTCCAAGCTTCACAACTGCACCTTCACTATGCACTAAAGGTTCTATGTAGTGGTGCGGCCTTGGGATGCTTTGGGCTGGGGTGCAGGAATTCTGGATTCCAACCTGGTCTTCCAGGTCTTTATAAACGTATCGTTGTCAAGGTCAGAGACTAGAACATTTTGTTTAACAGTTTGTTAAGTTGATTATAACTTCTACATGCTTAAATGTAAGGTATACAAAACCCTCATTGGTATCTTGCCCTGGGCCCTGGAAATATTTGGGGCAGGCCCATCAAGTTGGGTATGAAAACTTTCCACGTGCCCTTCCTATCTCTTCACCACTGGTTTGGAGGTTCCTCCTTAGGCTCCATGCCTACTAGGGTAGTGGTTGGCAATGGTCCCAAGACCTACCTTTATTGATAGTCACCTTGGAAACAAAGAGTCCCCTCTTGCAGGTCCCTCAGAGCAGGTTGCTGTGGCAAGCCTCCATTCTCCCCTCTTCATCAGTAGCTAGCATCCTCACCACAGCGGTGGGACTAGATAGGAAAAATGGGAGGAAGTGGGGGGCTACTTCAACAAACACATGGAGGCAGGAACCACTGCTCTAAATCCTCAGCTTCAAAGAGAGCTCCTGGGGGAGGTCAGAGACCTTCTGTCTTGCCTGGACACAAGCCAGAAAAAGACAAGACCTTATTTTTACAAATCAAACACCAATCAGAAAGGAAAAAGTCTATGAGGACATCTTCAACAGTAAACAGAGCTGGTCACAGCTCACTACTGAATGGAAGTTTAGGAATGAAAATTGGATCTATGAAATTAATTCAATGTTAAATCCACTGAGAAAAGTCTATGCATGCTGTTAGGTCAGACACTAGATTAGCAAAACTAATACCAAGATAATTTGCCTCTCAGCAGTCTCAAAGCTTATTAAATATTTTCTCCTAAATGCAGACTGATCTGATGTCTTTAGAATGCAGAGAGGCTAAATAAACTAACTCCTTATCACATGGCCACTTCTCTGTTACATTTTGGTAGTGCAGAGGCTAAGAATTCTAGTTTCTCTGGCACTTGGATTTCTAGAAATCATTAGAGCTAGCCTGCAGCAGCCTCTCAATTACTTGGGAGTTAATTGGCTGGACAGTAAATTATCCAGAATGCTAAAACGACTTCGAGGTCAGCTCATGACCTTCTCCCTTTGCAGGTAAAAACCTCTCTTCTATTTCTTTACCTTTGTCAGGATTTGGTTGAATTTAATGGTGGGGAGAGGTGGGGGAGAGGGAAGGGGAGGGGGGGGAGAGAGAGAGAGAGAGAAACTTCTACAGCCATATCAGAACTAAGCTTTATAGAAAATGCTTGTCTTAGGGGATGAACGACCTTTCAGAAGCCCTCTTCCTGCTGATGAAATTTTAAGGGTTTAGATATTTGATTTTTATCTCTATCATAAGCTGTATCATCAATTTGTCTTTGTTTTTCTGAGCCTTAGCTATCAAACACTAAAATTCATCCAAGTGTCCAAATGTAACATTATCATTTTTTCAAGTATCCAAGGACTTTATTTTTTCTAAGACAATGTGATTTTTAACTCTTGTTATTAAATGATTTTCACAGCTCTAGTTAATGTCATACATGCTGCAGGACTTGAGGGGAAGTATACTGATGTCTGCAACCTCCTTTGAAATGCATTGCACAATAAGATAGATTGATGGATGGATAGGGGATTGGCTTGATGGATAGATATGTGGTAAATCTGGTGTTGTAGGATCTAAGTGCTGTACATATGGGAGATTGTTGTAAAATTCTTTCATGTTTCCTCTATTTTTAAAACTTTCATAATAAAATGTTAAGTAAAATAAAAAAGACTTTCACAAACTCCCTGATCATGAGTAGTCCAACCATCCCCTCAGTCAAAGCACTTGAATTGTTAACAACCTCAGATTCCATTGTGCAAACACCAAAGTAAAAAACCAAAAAGATGTGCATATTTGTGTCTGGTTTAAGAGAATAAAGACACATTTTGTATGAATTTGTTAACAAAGAAACATTAGAACACACTTTATAAAGTCAATGCGTGCAGTGATTTCAGACCCTTGAATGAGATCCACAGTCATATAGTATCATATATCTTACAAGCAAGTATTACTGTCGCAGTGAGGGTTTATATTCTATACATAGTTGTCTTGTATTAGATAACCTGTATAGATTTTCAAGATGATAGTTTCAATAATACAAATCCAGAGAAGTGATAGTCTACATTACTTCATTAATTTCTTTTTTCAATATCTGGACTGCTTTTAATATTTTAAAGCTTACCTATCAATTAAGATTTATAGTCGTTTTTTATTTTATTTATTCAAATTTTAACATGACATGTCAATGAAATGAAAAATAAAATTTTTATAATCTTACTACCATATGTTTTTATCTTATCAGCATTATTTTGTCACCTCTCTCATCCTTAACTATTCATAAAAAACTCAGTTCACCAATAATAAACTATCAGAAGGAGAAATTAAGAAAATAGTCCTATTTGCAATTGCTTCAAAAACTATAAAATGCTTAGGAATAAAGTTAATCAAAGAAGTAAAAGACTTGTACTCAAAAAATTATAAGACATTGAAGAGAGAAACTAAAGAAGATGCGAATACATGGAAACACATACCATGCTCATGGACAGGAAGAACTAATATCGTTAAAATGTCTATACTGCCTAAGGCAATATACAGATTCAACGCAATTCCTATCAAACTACCAAGGACATTATTCACAGAAATAGAATATATAATCTTAAAATTTATATGTAACCATTAAAGACCCCAAATAGCCAAAGCAATCTTGAGAAATAATAAAGTGGGAGGTATCACAATACTTGACATCAAATCATATTACAAAGCTATAGTAATCAAAACAGCATGTAATCAAAACTGGCATAAAAACAGACACAGATCAATGGAACAAAATAGAGAGTCTAGAAATAAATCCATACCTATATGGTCATTTAATCTATGACAATTAAAGCAATAATTTACTTTGGGATAAAGACAGTCTATTCAGTAAATGGTACTGGGAAACCTGGACAGACACATGCAAAAAAAATAAAGCTGGACCACCTCCTTATGCCATATACAAGAATAAATTCAAAATGGATTAGAGACTTAAATGTAAGATCTGACATCATAAAACTCGTATAAGAAAATATATGAAGTAAATTTGTAGACATTACCCTGAGTAATATTTTTACTGATATATTCCCTTGGGCAAGGGAAGTAAGAGAAAAAATAAACATATGGGATTACATCAAACTAAAAAGTTTTTTCACAGCAAAGGGAACCATCAATAAAACAAAAAAGCATCCCACGGAATGGGAGAAGATATTTGTCAATGATACATCTGATAAGGGATTAATATCACAAATTTATTTTAAAAAAACCACAAAACTATTTCAACTCAACAACAAAAAACAAACCAAATTAAAAATTGGGCAGAGAACATGAAGATATATTTTTCTAAAGAGGACATACAGATGGCAAACAGATATGAAAAATGCTCAACCTCACTAATCATTAGAAAAATGCAAATAAAAACCACAGTGAGATACCACCTCACTCCAGTCAGAATGGCTATCATCAATAAATCAACAAATAACAGGTGCTGGTGTGAATGTGGAGAAAAGGGAACCCTAGTGCTCTATTGGTGGGATTGCAGAGTGGTGCAGCCACTATGGATATCAGTATGGAGGTATCTCAAAAAACTGGAAATGGAACTACCTTATGACCCAGCAATTACACTCTCAGGTATCTATCCAGAGAAATCCAAGACGCTAATTCGAAAAAATATATGCACCCCTATGTTTATTGCAGCGCTATACACAATAGCCAAGACATGGAAACAACTGAAATGCCCATGGGTAGACGACTGGATTAAGAAATTGTGATACATTCATATAATGGAGTATTACACAGCCATAAAGAAGAATGAAATCTTACCATTTGCAATGACATGGATGGACCTAGAGAACATTACGCTAAGTGAAATAAA
Source organism: Rhinolophus sinicus (assembly GCF_057876585.1). Taxonomy (NCBI): domain Eukaryota; kingdom Metazoa; phylum Chordata; class Mammalia; order Chiroptera; family Rhinolophidae; genus Rhinolophus; species Rhinolophus sinicus. The sequence goes on from NC_142501.1 coordinate 142,788,085, forward strand.
TCAGACAGAGAAAGACAAATGCCATATGATTTCACTTATATGTGGAATCTAAAGAATAGAATAAATGAATGAACTAATCAGAAACAGTCTCAGAGCTATAGAGGAAAAACTGAGGGTTGCTAAATGGGAGGGGGTGTGGATGAAGGGGAAGGTGAGGGGATTAGAAAGCACAAATTAGTAACCACAAGATTGCCACGGGGATATGAAAGACAGTTTGGGCAATATAATCAATAATATTGTAAAGAGTTTGTAGGGTGTCAGATGACGGGGAAGCACAAGGCTCATAATACCAGCATGGGCCAGGGAGCTGTGTCCTACACAACTAGGCTGAGAAACAATGGCTTGCACTGGAGTGGGGGGGGTGGGCAGAAAAAGGGTGGGGAGGAGATGGCCTTACACTAATTCAACTGCCTATGTAAAAGTTCAATTAAAGAAAAAAACAGGCTCTTAAAAAATGTAAAAGAATACATTTTCTTTTGCTTAAGATTCTCAAAATACAATTGGTGTATTTCTAAAATAGCAAAGGTCATTTCCTTCTTTATTTTTTTAAAAGTTTCTTTTGTTCATTGAAAGACATTAGATTTGGATTTGACAATTTTGTCTAAAGGAGAAAAATTACACCTATTTAAATATCTAATTCAATTAATTTAGTGAAAAAAGAGTTAGTCAACCAAAACAATACACTCCTGCTCACAGTAGTTGTACCTTTCATTAAGTCAGCAGCTTTATAATATTGAGGAGTTTGAGAATTTACTTTAAATGAGGAAGGAAACAAATCCAACATATGCACATATATAATCACATGTATATCCCAGGCTTGCCACCTGCATCCTGCGAAAGGGAGGTGCATGGCACTAATAATATCTGTATATCGTGTAATACAACTTTGACTACATAAAAATTTAATAAAAATTATATGACAAGAAAAGATTTGTTGCATAATGCTCATTCCATTTTTTTTGCATGAAAATAGTTCAATTAACTGTTTCTTTTGCAATAATTCTTGCCAATGATTTAGAATTGTATGAGGGCCATAAAAATGGACTGCATTTGTTCTCATCATTCAGTTGGTTTTAATATATATTCTGCGTAAAATTCAGTTTCTCTGTTTTGACATTCACTACTCGATGCAAGATCTCTCTTGCTTTTCACATTGCCTTATGCTTTCCAAGGAAATATTACTCAAAAAGAATAGATGAGACCACGAGGAACACAGCTGCTCTTCTGTACAGGTCTTCAAGTGGAAGAAGCACTTGGAGAGAGAATGGTCTGTGAGAGTTATGACACCCAAAATAAGACTAGGTTAGTTTCTGTTCCTCCATGTAAAAGACCACAGACTACAGACCTCATGGGCTCGAGCACTCTGCATGTGGCCACTCAAGATGAGCTGAGGCTAAAACCACCCCAGCAACTTCTGTGAAGCCTCAAGAAAGCATATCATGTTTATCCCAAAATGAGCAGAATCTTCTCACAATATTTAGTATCACTTCTCTAATAAAGTGGATAATGCTACAGAAGGACTGGGCAGCAGCTGGAAGTGGCTGCTTTTCTCTACACTGGCGGAAATGATGTTTCTGCCGGCAGGAGTGATTCCATTTGTGAGAAATGTCAAGGAGTTCAGCTGCTGTGGCACAAAAATTACTGCAGCCATTTTATTCCAGTGTCATGACTATGCACTGTTGCATGTCCAGTAGCTTTTTTTTTTTTAATTGTATCTTGAACTCTTTCATTTCTTTATACCCTGAATGAAATATCCTCATATCAATTTTTTTTCCCTCTCTTCATCAATTCTCATTGTAAATTGAAAAGCTTGTCACTGCCTGGAATTTCTTTGTTGAAAATGAAGTAGCATTTTTAATAATTCAGCCTTTTAGGGGGCCTCTGTCTTTTTCCATTTGCTAATTAATGATCATAACTGTTCTTTTTCTTTTCTTTCTGATTTTCGACTGCCTTTCTCATAGCTGGCAGGTTATAACTTGCTTCAGCATCTGCTTCTCGATTTTCACTTCTTGCTAGTTCTCTTCTTTGTGAGCCTATAACGCTTGCCTGGGACTTTTTAATTGCACTCTATTTGAACACAAATGTCTTCTGAACTTTTTATTCTTCACATTTCTGCAACAATAATAACTAATAGATCAAATTTAACTAAAGAAGAAGAATATCAAAAGTTCTCTGGAGTAGAACACAGAATAATACAGCACTTCATTAGTTTTCAACACCCACACTAGAAATCTCACTTGCTGATAACTTTTTTCCATTCCATTACTATTGCTCCTGCATTCGCAATGTCTGCCATTATTTTAAAACTGCCAAAATAAAGCAATGATTCTTTCCACAGGGAAATGTAGGGTTGAAAATGAGTTGACTGCTAATAAAGGAAAAATACCAGTTATACTGAATATTTAAATTCCACGACCCAATAACCAATCTATTGTCTACATGTAGGTCTACTGTATACCTAGCAATGTACCAAATAAAAATGAAATACGTCAAAAGCTCCTCCCTTCTCTACACCATCTCCTGCTTCCTTTCATTCTACCCAACCAATTTTTATCCCAAATACTCTTTCTTGAAAAACATGACCCTTAAAAGCTTCCCAGGTTTGAGTTTCCAGCCCCCCAGAATATGCTGATAGCTCAAAGGAGTGGGTCAGCAGCACCCCACTATGTCAAGTGTGGTAACACCACTCAGGTTTGGAAGGGTTCTTGCTGAGATGGCCTGGGAGTAGAACTGGATTATGAAGGAAGGTGTGATAGGGCTCTTCTGTTTTGGCTGAGCAGTCTGGAACCTGCAATAAAACTTGTTTATATGATTATTTTTATTTTTTTTAAAGCATATTGTGATGGTAGGAGGAGGAGTGAACATCTGAGAGACCTACATTAGGAAAACATTTTCAGCTGAGATCTGTGTTTATTGCTGCCTTTTGTATTTCCAAGATTTCTAAGCTTTTGTGGTCAGCTGCAGAAAAATTATATCTTAAAATGATTATGCTGTGACAAAAAAAAAATTCCTAATAAAGATAATGAACATAAATGTCTATGTAACTGGCTGTCAAAAGCTAAACTAGGAAAAAAAATTTTTTTTCTCAATACCATGGAATAACTGGTCTTGAACCAGCCCTTCTGTTGAAAGCAATTATAAAACTGAAAAAGATAGATGAAACAATCAATTTCTTTGACTATAGGAAGTACAGAACTGTGATCCTTGAGTGAAGGGAAGCAAATGAGGTGAGCACCACAACGGGCCCAGCACTTCCTGGACTGTGGCACAGAGGGCAGAACACTGAAGGAGACTGGCCATCTCAGAGGGCTGAGGGACATAGATTAGAATTCCGATACCAAGTTGACTAGGATTGATGAGGCCCAATGAGCAGCAGAGTACTGCCCCATCCATTGCTATGGCCTTCCTGAAGCAACATGCAAGGCAAGGTATAAAGGCTAGACCTGAAATATTAATGAACAATACTGGCTCCAGAGCTCCCGGCCTGCCAGGTTAGCCAAGGATTGTTAGGCCTTCACTGAAATTTGACTTCTGCCTTTAACCAATACTCTTCCCTCTCCCAATATAGGTGTTAATCAGTAATAGACATCTTTTACCCTCCAACTCCATCTCAGCATTTGCTTATAGAGAATGCAACCTGCCACACTTGTGAGTTCTAACACGAGTTAAGGGGGAAATAATGCACACTATCAGAAAACAGAGAAGAAGAGAACACTCCTAATCCATATTATGCGGCCAGTATAATCTGATACCAAAATCTGACAAGGACATTATGAGAAAAGTAAGGATCAATATCCCTCATAAATATATATGTAAAAATTCTTACCAAAATATTATAAAATAAATCCAACAATTTATGAAAAGAAATATAGATCATGATAAATGGGATATATACTTAGGATGCAAGATAGAATTAACATCTGAAATCAAAATTAACTTACTACATTAACAATAGAGTTAAATTATATGACCATATTATTAAATACAGAAAAAGCTTTTGATAAATTTCAACATGACTGCATGATTAAAAACGCTCAACAAACTATACGTAGAAAGGAATATTCTAATTTTCATATAGAGTGCCTATGACAAATCTACAGATAACATGCTATTTAATATTTAATATAACATGATATTTAATGGTGAAAGAATGAATTCTTTCCTGCTAAGATCAGGAATTAAAAAAGGATGCCTAATTTCATTACCTCTATTCAATATCATTTTCGAAGTTCAAGCCAGTGCAATAAGGCAACAAAAGGAAATAAAGGAAAAAAAGTCTGGAAAGAAAGAATCTATCTTTATTTATAGACAACAAAATCCTAATACATATATTGAAAATGTTAAAGCAATTACGGTTATAGGATCCAAGGTCAATATACTAAAATCAAATGTGCTTATTTGTAATAGCCACAAAAAACTGGAAAATGCATTAAAAAACAATACTACTTATAATAATAAAAAATACTAAAATACTTGAGAATAAATGTAATGAAAACATACGCACTATCTCTATATTGAAAACTGAGAAATTAAAGACTGAAGTAACTGAAGAGGAATCCTAGATGCGTGGATTGGAAGAGTTGATGTTATTAAAATCTTATTTCTGTCCAAATTGAAATCTATCCAGATTGAAAGCAATCCCAATCAGAATCCCAACAGGCTTTTTTTGTAGAATTTAATAAGATAATTCTAAAATTTATATATAAATGCTAAGACAGAATAGCCAGAGTAATCTTGCAAAGAAGATAATAGTTTGAGGGCTTAGTCTACTTGATTTCATGACATGTCAAGCTATAAAAACTAAAATACTATGGTACTACGAAAGGCTAGACACATAGATCGGTACTGATCAATCGGTATAGAGTTTCCAGAAATAGAAATATATAGCAATTGATTTCAACTAGGTTGTCAAAGAAATTCAGTAAGGAAATAATAACAGGTGGTGTTATAACAACTAGATACCAGATTGGTGGGGGGGATATCTGAACTTGAAATTCATACCATATAGAAAAATTAACTTCAAATGCATAATGCATTCAAACCTATGCATACAAGCACGGCATCCAAAACTTCTGAAAAAAAATAAGTAAAGTTTTCACAACCTTGAATAGGAAAAGATTACATAAACAGGATACCAAAAACACAAACCATAGCAGAAAAAAAATTGATAGAGACTTTCATCAAAACCAAATTTTTCTCCTCTTTAAAAGACAACATTAAGAAAATAAAAAAGCAAGTTACACACTGGGAAATTGCTTCCTATCCATGCTCATGGATAGGAAGAATTAATATAGTTAAAATGTACATTCTACCCAAAGCAATATATAGATTCAATGCAATCTCTATCAAAATACCAATGGCAATTTTCACAGAACTAGAACAAATAATCCTAAAATTTATATGGAATTGTAAAAAAATCCAAATATGCATGGCAATCCTGAGAAAGAAGAACAAAGCTGGAGGTATCATGCTACTTGATATCAAATTATACTAGAAAGCCATAACAATCAAAACAGCATAGTACTGGCATAAAAACAGACAAATATATCAATGGAAAAAATTAGAGAGCCCCAAAATAAGTCCATTCATATATGGCTAATTAATCTATGACAAAAGAATCAAGAATTTACATAAACACAGTCTATTCAAGGAGATCCAAGATAGCGGAGTAGATAAACACTGCTTTCCTCCTTCCATAAACACATTAAAAATACAACTAAATTATACTACAATCAACCTGAAAAACCATCTGAAGTCTAGCCAAATAGAATTCCTGTAACTAAAAATATAAAGAAGCCACGTCGAAACTGATAGGAGGGGTGAAATCTCAGAACCAGCCCGCGACCTCCCTGTGTTGGTTGAGAATCAGGAGGGATAACTCAGCCATGGAGGTTTCCCCTGGAGGAGCAAGGGACCCCTGCCCCCACATCAGGCTCCCTAGCCTGGATTACTGGTGCTGGGAAAAGGAACCCTCACAGCATCTGGCTGTGAAAAACAGTGAGGATTCCAACCATTCGGATGGGACCGAAGGTTGCAGGAAACCCAGACATTCTCTCAAATGACCCTTGCACTGAAGCACTTGCTCACAGGCACTCACCTTGGACTCCAGTGGAGGGACAGTGACTTGGGGGGCCTCGGAGGCAGACGCGGGTTAGGCTGAGGAGTGTACCTTCAGGAGGAGAACTGGAGAACACTCGGCATTTTCCCAGAGAGGAGTCCCTCTCCCACATAGGATGCCATCTTTTCTATGTTGAGCCCGCCCCCACAGGCCAAATCTGAATCAGATTGGCTTGGTGAGCTTCATTGCTCCACCCTGCTGACTCAGCTGGAACCCCGCCCTACCCAATTCACACACCAGGTGGAGGCACTTTAGCCCCTCACTCTTTGCATTCTTTCTTGGAAAACTATCAGTCCACAGGCCCCAGGTGGGTGGCGACTTGCCTTGGTGAGTTGTGAGACTTGCTGAGTCACTCCAGGCTCAGCATTGGCACCAAACCAGAGTCTATATTAAACTGGTGACCACAATTCTTTCCACTCTAGTGACTTCCTGAGACCCTGCCTCACCCAACTCACGTGCCCCATGAGGCTTTATCAGTGGCTGAACCATAAGGGAGATGTCAGGTGGCAGCAGGTTTCCAAGTGTCCAGGCTTTTGGTGGAGTTATCCCAGGCCTGGTATTGGTGTCATCTGTCCTCAGTTCACAGCATGGCCTCTCCCACATGCCTCTAAATTTAGCACAGACAGCAAAAACCAGCTCCTACCTGGTAGCCCCTGGCCAGTCACAGGCAGTAGCTGACCTGGGCCTGTACCAGATCCTCTCCCAAGAGGCCCCAGAACCAATATACTTGCAATATACATAGCAGAACACCCCCCAATTAGCCCCACAAGTGATATACACAAAGGATGGTTTCAACAGGCACCACTGTCTGCTGGGGCAAATCCCATTCAGTGGGGTAAGACTCCCACAAAGCAGCCCATAAGCTGTGGGCATGGCCAAACCCCATAGCCAGTCAGCCTGAGGGTCAATCCCAACTACTGACATGCCAATAACATCAAGGCTCAACTACAACAGAAGGGCACACACAAGGGACACCCCCGGAGCACCCGGCTCAGGTGACCAGGGAGACTGCCACTGAGCCCCACAGGACACCCACTACATAAGACCACCCAGCCAAGACTGGGAGAGATAAAAGATCTATCTAATACATAGAAACAAACATAGAGAGGCAGCCAAAATGAGGAAACAAAGAAATACATCAAATGAACAACAGGAGGAAAATTCAGAACAAGAACTAAACAAAATGGAGGCAAGCAACCTACCAGAGACATAGTTCAAAACAATGGTTACAAGGATGCTCAAGAGAACTTCAACAAAGAGATAGCAAGTATAAAAAAGGACATAGAAACCATAGAAAAGAACCAATCAGAAGTGAGGAATACAATAACTGAAATGAAGAATGCACTAGAAGGAATTACCAGCAGACTAGATAAAGCAGAGGATCAAATCAATGATTTGGAAAAGGTAGCAGAAAACACCCAATCAAAACATCAAAAAGGAAAAATAATTTTTTTAAAAAGAGGATAGTTTAAGAGACCTCTGGGACAACATCAAGTGTAACAACATTCACATCACAGGGGTACCAGAAGGAGAAGAGAGAACGCAAGAGATTGAGAACCTATTTGAAGAAACAATGACTGTAAACTTTCCTACCCTGGTGAAGGAAATAGACACAGAAGTTCAGGAAGCACAGAGTCACAAACAAGATGAACCCAAACAGGCCCACATCAAGACACATTATAATTAGAATGGCAAAGGTTAAAGACAAAGAAAGAATCCTAAAAGCAGCAAGAGAAAGGCAGCTAGTAGTTTAAAAGGGAGCTCCCATAAGACTTTCAACTGATTTCTTAACAGAAACTTTGCAGGGCAGAAAGGAGTGGCAGAAAATATTTAACGTGATAAAGGGCAAGGACGTACAACCAAGACTACGAAGGTCAGACAATTAAGTTTGCGAACTCATCCTAGAAAAAGTGCTCCATACCTCATTGCTGAATACCACTATGGTCACCTTCAAAGTACGCCCCTTGGGAAGCTATGACCATTGTCAGGGCCTAGAACACCCTTCAAAGCAATTTTGGAACTCTTTTTCTAGAATAGCCATCAGAGCTGTTGTCATATTACCCTTGATGTCCTGAATGTCATCAAAATGTCTTCTTTTCAATATTTCCTTTATCTGCATGTAAAGAAAGAAGTCATTGGAGGCCAGATTAGGTGAGTAGGGAGGGTGTTCCAATACAGTTATTTGTTTACTGGCTAAAACCCCCTCACAGACAGTGCTGTGTGAGCTGGTGCATTGTCATGATGCAAGAGCCATGAATTGCTGGCCAAAAGTTCAGGTCATCTAACTTTTTCACGCAGCATTTTCAGCACTTCCAAATAGTGAACTTGGTTAACTGTTTGTCCAGCTGTTACAAATTCATAGTAAATATTCCTTCTGATATCAAAAAAGATTAGCAACATCATTGCAACAAGTTTGCAAACTTAATTATCAGACCTCATAGGTACACACTGAAGAGAATAGAAAACATACATCCACACAAAAACTTTTATTAATATTCATAGCAGCATTATTCATAATAGCTAAAAAGTGGAAACAACCCAAATGTTCCTCGATTGATTCATGGATAAATAAAATATGGTATACCCATATATTGTACCATTATTTGGCCATAAAAAAAAAAAAAGAAAGGTGGATGAGCATTTCATTCATCAATGCTACAATGTGGATGAACCTTGAAAACGTTGTGCTAATTGATAGAAGCCAGATACAAAAGGTCACATATTGTAAGATTCCATTTATATGAAATGTTCAGAATAGGCAAGTCCTTATAAACAGAAAGTAGATTGGTGGTTTCCAGAGACTGGGGAGAAAAGGAAATAGGGAATCACTGCTAATAGGTAAAAGGCCACTTTTTAGGGTGATGCTGGTGTTCTAGAATTAGTGGTGATGGCTATGTGACATTGTAAATATACTAAAAACCACTGAATTATACATTTTAAATGAACTTTATCTTATGTGGATTATCTCTCAAAAAAAGGTGGGCTTTTTAACAGTATAGAAATATAATAATTGGTACAAATTCCCAGAATTCCTCAGGCATTATCAAATCTGAGTTTTCATTAACTCTATCTGAAAAGCTATTGCTGACATAACCTATTTTGGGGTACAAAAAATATTGTCATTGTTTGCATAGAAATTATGATTCCTCTCAATGTCTGTTCCAAAGAGACTAACCGTGTTCTCCTTTCACCCACCTACACGGGAGAATGGGGCATGGCGCTACTCATATGAACTCTGCCACAGCAAGAGGTTAATTTATTTTTGAGCTTTGACAAACCAAATCTGGAATCTAGTCTGCTTAATGAAGAGTGTTTCTCTAACACTTGTGTTTTCACTTTGGTGATTTTGGCATTTGCTTGTGGAATTAAATCACCAATTCAGCTACCAGAGTTTTTAAAGGAGTTCTGTTGCAGCGCTGGCCATTAAAATAGCAAAATATGTTTGTTTTCCACATTTTCCCATCATTTTAGCCTAGGAAAACCTTCATGTGAAAAGTGAATTTTTATTTTACAGTTTCTATGGAGATTGTTCAAATAATAGGAAGCCCAAGATCAACTGTACTTGAGAAGCAGTATGTGGATGTCTTTTAGTAAAATACAGTGTATTTTTATCTGTAATGTGCCCTGAAAAACAAGGAAAGACTCTATGGAGGGTTAGGCTGACTGTTAGAAGACGAGATCTAGTCCTGGATTTTGGGGAGCCACTTAATGGTTTTGGGCCCCAATTCCCCCATCTGTTACATACAGGAACTAAATCAATGGCTTCCAGTGTTTTGTTTTTTTAAGTGGTGTATTGAGATTCTCCAGAGAAACAGAACAAATAGGATATAAATATGGAGAGAGAGAGAGAGAGAGAGAGAGAGAGAGAGAGATTGAGATTTATTATAAGGAATTGGTTTATGCAATTATGGAGGCTGTGAAATCCCAAGATCTTCACATAAAACCTGGAGATTCAGGTGATCCGATGATATAAGTTCCAGTCTGAAAGCCTTCGGGCTCGAGACCCAATAAGAGCCAATATTTCCGTTCAAGTTTGAAGGTAGGAAAAGACTGATGTCTCATCTCAAGGCTTTCAGACAGGAAGTGTTCTGTCTTGCTCATGGGAGGGTCAGCCTTTTTGTTTTACATATGCCTTCAACCGATTAGCTTAGGCCCACTCACATTTGAGAGGGCAATCTGCTTTACTCAGTCTGCTGATTCTAGTGTTAATCATATCCAGGAACACTCTCGCAAACACAATCAGAATAATGTTTGATCAAAGCTCTGGGCACCTCATGGCTCAAGCAAGTTGACACACAAATTAACCATTGCAGCTATGTAACCCTTTCTTCAAATATTACCTCATGCAAAAGTCAAATGCGTGACACAACTGAAGGAAATGCTGCACCTATTAAACATTTATTGTAGGATCAAGCCTTACACCGCCTCCTTATCCTTGCAGCAATCCCAAGGGCAGATGCAGAATAAGAGGCAGGCCAGCCACTTGCCCCAGTGCTAATCTCTACAGGAGCTCTCGAGGCCTGAAACATCATAGAACATAGGAAAAGCACAGTGTTGAAGCAGAGACTGCTGGTTTTCTGTCCGTATACATTTTCCTGTCTGCCACAGTGATTCTTTTAGCAGAGCATAAGGTGTGGCTAAGTGCTGGCCAAAAAGATAAAAATAAAGTGATGCATCCTACACTAGGTCCTGCCCTTCAAGGGAATGGACACACCTACTCCCTCCTCTTTTCCATACCTGATGGTGAGTTATCTTGGGCCACATGGATGAGAACAATACCACCCAGTCGGTGGATGAACAAGAGACAGGGAGTCTAGGCTCCCAATGATCACGCAGAGAAAAGCTGCTGTTCCTGCACTGCGTTTGTTGTGTGTGAGGAACAAAGTACTATTTCACGAATGCCATTGCTATTTTGTGTTTCTGTTACATGGAGTTGAATTGATATCCTAACAGAAAGTATGAATCTATCAGAATTTCCCTAAGGAAAAATACTACGTTATGTTTAGAAGGAATACTTGAAGTAGAGAAGTGAGGTCCCTAAGAAAGAGTGTGCTTCATGGAGACACTTCATACCTGTGAGGCAGGAACATCGGGTCAGCGCTAGGCTGCTTGGTTCAAAAGAGAAATAATGACCGTTAATCCTCTACCCTCCCCCACACAGCATAGGGCTCAGTTTCTTCTCCAGATAAATTTAAACAGATATTTTTAAAATATCAATATGAAAAGGAGCTACGGTACAAGCATACCCAAAGTGACAGTGAACCCAGCCAATCCTATCTTGAGGGGCAGCTCTATGGATTCTGTTAGAGCTCCTCCTAAAAATCACTGGAGGATATGGTTCCTAAATCCCCTTCGGACATTGTCATTCTGTAGTGTATCCTCCCTAAATAACAGCATGTAAGACCCACAGTAATGTTCAACTATAAGAAGCAGTTATATCATCTCATCTGAGCAACATAGAAACACATGGGAAAGTTTTCTATACTTACTGTCTTCTCCTATAGTCTCCTTAACCCATTCCAATCAGGCTGGCATTCTGCCATTCTTATGTATCTTCTCTTTTAAAATTACCTATGGCTTCCATCTTGGAAAAGTTGATGGGCAGCTATTAGCTCTCATCTTACTGTATCTCTCAACAGAATTCAACAGGATCATCTGTCCTCTTTGAAACACTTCCTAAATTTGACTTCTGTATCCTCCTGACTGTGCTCGTATCTCACTAGTTGATTATTTTCAATGTCTTTGATGGTTTCCACTTATTGCCCCAAATTCTGAGGGCTGACATGTCTCTCAAGCCTTGGTCCTCAGATGTCTTTTCTATTTTCAGTATCTAAGTGATTTCATTCAGTCTTGTGGATTTAAATGTCATCTATAAACAATGACTCAAATGGGTGACTCCAGTACCAATTTGTACTGCAGACTCACATATGCAACTTACATGTCGCTTTTTATTTATTTATTTATTTTTTAAATTTATTGGGGTGACAATTGTTAGTAAAATTACATAGATTTCAGGTGCACAATTCTGTATCACATCATCTATAAATCCCATGGTGTGTTCACCACCCAGAGTCAGTTTTCCTTCCATCGCCATATATTTGATCCCCCTTACCCTCATCTCCCACCCCCATCCCCCTTCCCTTTGAGATCTTCACCTTGACATCCAATAGGAATCTCAGCCAGTGCTGCGTGTTGATGCTTTTCACCAAATTTGGGTCATTTTTTGTTAACGTTATAGCCACCCTGACCTCATGATTATTCCTCAAATAAGCCAAGCTCTTTCATTGTGTTTTGAAGTTCTCTTTGGTGTAAATGTCACCTCTTCAAGGAAATCATCCCTGGCAGCCCTGACACTCTAACCCTTTATTCTACATTATTTTTTCATAAGATTTTTCACCATTTAACATTATATATTTGTTTGTTTGTTTGTTTTCTTTTGTCTTCCTCACCAGAACTCAAGCCCCATATGAGAAAGGACTCTAGCTTATTCGTCATTGTGTTATCTATAACAAAGCCTGGCAAGTGTAAGTATTCAGTAAATATCTGTGGTCTATTGATTAATAAATACCTCAGAGCAAACCAGGTCTCTTAGTGATCTAGTACATGGTTTCCTTCTAAATTAGGTATCTGAGGAGATAAATTCCTTTGTGCTGCAGAATTGTGAGGGACTTTTCATGGTGAAAGATGGCATTGTAAATACTGCTGGGTTTTTTTGTCTGTGGTCTTTAAAAGTTTTTTGTGCTCTTGTAAAAAAAAATTGCCAATGATAGGAAATCTAGGAAAACCTACTCAGAAATTTTTTGAAGTTACTATATTCATACCTACTTTCACTAATACACTCATGAGTCTCTGAATCTGCAGCCAATCAAATAAAGAGAGAAAATATTTCCAGAAGCTCCTGTATCCATGTCCAGAGGCTGGCTCACTTGTGACTACTATTCGAATGCAGAGACAGACATGATAAAATGGATTTCAAGAATGAATGTGCCACCAGGTGAGAAATATGGCCACAAATTCCCCTCTTCTCTTCTCTAGTGAAATAAAGAGAATTTTTGGATAACTGAAACTAGCTCAATTCAATGCAACATAAAAAAAAACAAAAAAAACAAAAAAACAAAAAAAGACCCCTCTTCTTGAGCACTCACTATATAATGTGTGCCATGAAAAAGGAGGGAAAAAATGAATATCTATCTCATAGTTCCCAACTAGGTTAGCATTGCAGTCAGATTACCCTAGGCTAGCCTAGTTTAAATGGAAAGTACATTAATTTTCAACTCTCCTGAACTTCTCATTGTTTTGGATAGAGAATAGACTCTTTCCCCAATATGGTGATATTTTGCTACATTTCAAAACAAGCCTGAATGAAATGCATTTCTTTCCACATTGGTGCAATATATCACAATAGCACTTTTGGAGTTATTATCTTCTATTATCCTCTTTTACTTGCTCTGTGAAAACATGCTAAACCTTTACTGAGGACATGCAAGAAAAACCTACAGAAATTCAGGGCACTGATCTAATGTAGCTGTCAACTTCAATAGAGTGTGTTGTCTTAGTCACAGTAATTATGAAACAATAGCTTTCAACAATCCCTATAGAGGAGGTCTCTTGCTTTGACCTTCTTGTTTCTGCCTGTTTCTTCACTGACAAGAAAAACAAATTAGGTTTACAGTTAAGCCAGACCTCTGCTTCATTTTGAAAGGTTACATATCCCAGTCAAACCAAGGGCCTGGTGTTTAAATGCAAGCTAAGAAGCCAAAGGGCTTGCCATTCTAGTTTGCATCCTTCCTGTTCTTTCACCCTGCCCCCCCAACAATAAACCAAGTGTCATCAAACCCTGAGACCTTGACCTCTCCCTGAAATTGGTCAGCTCACAGAAGCAAGCACAGGCCTTCTCCTTTCAAATTGTACAATTGTTTATAAACATCCTATGTACAAAATGTCAAACTGAGAAAAGCTTCAATATTTATTCCAAATAAACAAAGACAAAAAGAGGGGAAGGAGAAAAAGAAGAAGAAAGAGGAGAATGAGGAGAATGAACTGCCCATCCCAAATCATCAGCAGAGTGCCCGCCACACAGATACTTGGTGTGAGGGCACAACCACGCAGCATTGGTATCCAGGATGTAGAGGAAGCCAGAAGGCCTGGCATTTGATGGAAATCCCTGGGAGACCTTTGGACTGTCACTTAACATGGACTCGGGCATTCAAATAAATCTGTAGATCTCCAGGAATAGGGAGTTCCTGGCTGACATCTGCAATTGGTTAAATAAATGGAATGATTGAAGAATGAATGAATAAGGGAATGAATAAATAAGTGAAAGAGTTGGAAGTATCAGTTACTGCAAAGCTAGACTGGAGGATTTTAGCATTTTATACACTCAGTACTCATAGAGTAGTGTAGGAGAATGATGTCTGAGTATTAGATACTCCCAAGTCCAGCAACTAGAAGTACCTCCTGATAATACTTCTAGTTACTTTAGACCTAGATCTCTAACTATTATGAGCCTAAAACTTTGAGGTCAACCTTGTCTCCTCTCTTCCTCTCATAACCCACATCCAAGCTGTCAGTAGATCCTAATGAGTCTGCCTTCAAGACAAACCTGAAATCCATCCACTTCTCACCAGCCTACTGCTACCCCCGCGGTCCAAGCCCCCAGTGTCTCTTGCCTGAATTATTGCAGCAGCTTCTTCACGGTTTCCCTGATCCCACGCTTGCCTCCCTTGGAATTGTTCTCAACTTTTTAAAAAGCCATTAGCTCTTGCCACACCTGCTCAAAACCCTCACTGGTTGTTTCCATGCCTTGCGAATAATGCTGCTGTGAGCACAAGAGTGCAGATATCTCTTCCAGGTAATGATTTTGTTTCCTTTGGATGCATATCTCAAAGTGCGATTGCTGGTAGTTCTTTTTTTAATTTCTTGAGGATCTTCCATGCTGTTTTCCATAGTGGCTATACTGCTTGACATTGATGGATGTGTTAATTAACTCAATGGGAGAAATCTTTTCACAATACATACATATATATATATATCAAATCATGACTTTGTACATTTTAAATATCTTATCATTTTATTTGTCATTTTTACCTCAATAAAGCTAGAGGGAAAAAAGCCTCTCGCCCGCTTCTCATTCCTCTCATAGTAAAAGTTACAGTGCTTTGTGGCTTACAAAACCCTAAATGCTTTGCCTACCCTGCCCACCCCCCACTCACCTTATCTCCTCCTATCTGTCCCTCTGCTCTCTCTGCTTCACCTTCACAGGCTTCCTTGCTTTTCCCACATGCATCACCTCAGGGCATGGCACTAGGCATTCCCTTTATCTGGACCGTTCTTCCCCCAGCTTCCTACAAGCCTTGCTCCTTCACTTTCTTCAAGACTCCGCTCCACTGCACCTTCTCTGTGAAGCCTTCTCTGGTCACCCTTTACAACTGCGAAGTTGCCCACCATCTCTGGGACATTTCCCCTGTCCTGCTTCATTTTTCTCTAAATATGTATCACCATCTGACACAAGATGTATTTCACTTAATGCTTTAATTTAATGTCTGTGTCTGTTCAATAGAGTGAAAGCCCTTTGGGAGCAGGGATTCTTGTCTATTTTATCACAAGTGTTTCCCTAGCTCCACTAACAATAACTGACCCTGTAGTAGGTGCTCAACAAATAAATGAATAAACACATGGGTCATTCTAACTCTGACTTGAGGTCATTGATCTTTGCAAACCTCAATTTATTTATAACTTTCTTAATACCAGCCCTATCCTGGCCGCTGACAGTGACAAGTGAAGTATGTAGTGCCTGGAAAAACAGTTCATCGTCAGAAGCCCTAGAGGCATTGCTAGGGCAACAGAGATTATGTTTTAGCTAATTTGGACTGAACTATTTCCTCTCATCATTCATAAATCTGGTGCAGAGACTGGCAGGGAACAAGTTGGCTCAGGCTGCACAGCAGTTAGAAGGGGACCTGTGACGGTCACCCGAGAAGTCCAATGACCCTGTTCGAGAACCAGCTGGACGCTGGCAAAATCCCCAGAATTCTGGGAAGCTCTGCCTCAGCACAGGAAGCACTAATTCTCCTCTTCTGGGCCTGCTGACTAGCCGTTCCTCACAGAAAAGATTTTCTCCATAAAACAACCACCATGCTGCCAAAACCAGACCAATGCCCCTTTGTTGCTCTGGATATTTATGTTCATCACCTATCCATTGGTTTTGAGATTAAAACCACCATATGTTAGATTGGCTGTGCCTCTGTCCAGAAAACACCATAATTATAAGTAGCCTTTTCATAAAGCTTGCTGTAAGAATGGTCTCTGTGGAGGGACATTGTACAATGGTTAAGCTAACTTGCCTGCCCAGTCTGGGTAATGACATTGGGTGGGCCAACCCAATCCCCAGAGACTCTTCTTTCCTCAACTCACCGAAACAATATAGAAGGGTTAGTCAAGGAGGCTTTCTGCCTTGACAAGACAGATTTCACCACCTGTTATGGACTGACTTGTAACCCCTCAAAAGTCATATGTTTAAGTCCCAACCCCAATATCTCAGAATGTAACTGTATTTGAAAATAGAGTCTTTAAAGAGGTGATTAAGTTAAAAGGAGGCCATTAGGGTGGAGCTCTAATTCAGTTGAATGGTGTCCTTATAAGAGCAGCAAGGGGCAAATGCACAGAGGGACGACCATGTGACGACACAGCGAGAAGGAGGACATCTACTAGACAAGGAGAGAGGTCTCCGAGGAAACCCACCCTGCCGGCACCTTAATTGTGGACTTCCAGCCTCTAGAACTGTGAGAAAATAAATTTTTGTTGTGGAAGCCCCTCAGTCTGTGATATTTTATTATGGCAGCCCTAGCAAACGAATATACAATCTTACTTCTCATGCTCTATTTCTGTTCCTATCTGCTGTATCATAAATCATGAAATGCTGCAAAGTCTAAAGAGGCATGCGCCTTCCAATGCAAATGAATTTCTTAAGATCTGCCACAAAGTTCTTGTAACTGCCTTTTAAAATTACAGCCCACAGGGCAATTCCTATGACAATGATGAGACAATTTTTAAAATAAACTTCCCTGTGGGGTTGGAGTCAATTTCCCTAGAAACCATGAAGACACCCACAAGCCCTCGTACTTCCTCACCTAGCTCTGCGATTCACAACCGTCTCCTGGCTGCAGCCCTGCCCCAGCCCCGGCCTGCCACTACCTTACTGATCTTCCTTATTGCACACTGGGTGCTGGCTGTCGTCATCTAGTCACCGTTCAATGTATCTTCTTCAAAAATGAACCAAGGATGACAAAGATGCTCTCCGAATGTGAGAGAAACGGAACATCTTAACAAATATTTAACAGTGAAATATTGGGAGCATAAACATTGAGTTCAAGAAGCAAAAACGATGCCTAATAATAATATTACTATTATTGAACACAGTTCTAGTTTTTATTATCTAACATGGTTAAACTATCACCCCTAGATAGAATCTGTTGCCCTGTCCTCTATGCCCCCACAGGCAGTTCTCCATGCTCCACAGAGACCTCGAAAGCCTCACCTTGAAGAGGAAGAAATCTAGGTCTTCAAATTTCTACTTGGATGAGGCACCCACTCATCAGCGATACCCACTGGGAACTTCATGTGGGGGAGAAATAAACTTTGAATGTTTGAGCCATTGTACATTCTTGAGTTTGTTTGTTACACATTCTAGAATGACCTTACCAAATACACCTGTCTTAATCATCAGGAAAGTTCCTATAGCGCTGCCTGGTGTATAGCAGGAATTTGTGCCCTCGGAATCCTGAATTCTACTGGGAAATAGAGCCTGGTGTTTAAACAGAGAGTAAGGGTCATTATTAACAGGCAGGAGACGCACTCCAGAACCTTTCAGAGGAGCATAGCTGTCTACCTTACTGGAACATGAGAACACTACTAGGAAGAAGAAAAATGTAAGAAAATGTATTCTTTCCCAATTTCAGTTCTCCTCAGATTTCACGAATCAATCATCCAGATCCAGAATTACCTGAAGTTATTTCATTCAGAGACGATAGAAACCAGGGCATTTGAGGGCAAGGAGAGCAGTTACTCCCTATGATTTATCTCGTTGCACAATCTCTGACAGCTAGTTAAGGAGAACAGAAGATTGAGACTGCATAGGGAAAATCTTAGGTTTGCACTAAAGGACTAAATAAAAAGGCTCACCGAGTCATGTGGCCTTGGAGCTGATGTCCCAGGGTGTGAGGCCTGAACCAGCAATGGTCACTGGAAAAGTGTGTTGGGATAGATGCCCAAGGTTACTTTCCAAATACCTCGCACTCCACTCCACTTCTCATTTCCCCCAAAATTCATCTTAATGGAAGAGTCCTAGAGTACTACATTAGCACAAGATATGTGTGTTGTTACATATCACCATGAAACAATTCCTTCTTTCTCAAGGTCCTTTTTGATTAAAGAAGGAAAATTATACCAGCTCTTCCCTACCCCATCTTTTACTCTCAATTAAAGAGAAAAGTAAGACTAGTCCCCTGTCCAAGTTAGGCAGGTGGGAATCTATAAAATGTGATCTTGGACCACGAAAATGAGCAATAGACAGGAAAACATCATTGTACGTGGAGTTGGAGGCAGTCTGCACATGCATATGGGTTAGAAGTCTCAGGACTCACCACCCCCATCAACGCTTCATAAAGGGCTATCCTCAGGGTTATTCATTTCACTAAACTTCTGGTCCATGAGCATAAATGGCTATGTTCTGTGCCATGTGACACCACCCCCAGGGCCACAGCTGATTAAACCAGCGATGGACATCCAACCCAACAGTAGCCAATTTAGGGTTGACCAGCAGCCTGTGAGATAGCCTGGTGAGAAATCTCTGCCCTACAGAGATGATGGTGATTAAGGCATCAAATTCTCTTTCCCAAGAAGACAAAATGGAGATATGGAGAGAGTCCAGATTTTGGAAGCAAGAAAGAAAAATAAAATTAAAAAGCACAGAAAAAGCATAGGCAGGATGAGAGGAAAAATATTGAAAGGTCAAGAGAAAGCAGAAATTATGAAATTCAAGTAAGTTGGAGCTATGAGGAAGCAGAAGTCAAAATACATGCCAACTATGAGAATGGAGTAGTCATTTAATGTGTTAGAGATACAGACACAAAGGACATGTGTCCCATAACAGTTGACCATTGCTGATGAACACATTCCAGCGTCTGGGAAGGGGGAAAATAGGAGATAGGATAGACAACAAGATAGCTGTCTCTAGGACAGTGTGGGGATTAAATGACCTCCATATGCCATAATTCATTCTGGGCCTTCTGATGCTCTGCTGTCCTGTGGTTCTTATTCTTCTCTGAAAGTTGTGTGGCTTTCCCTCAGTTCCCAAGAAGCCTGTCAACAACCTTGAAATTTCTGTTTTCCTTATTTCCATGTATATGCTAGCAATATCTGCCTTACTTGAAGTAACACAGGTATTTGCTTTCTACTGAGGTGTGTGTGTGTGTGTGTGTACAGTGTATGTGTATGTATTTGTATAGGGTGTTGTGTAAAATACGTAGAGGGCGTCATGGCAGTGATAAGCTTGGGATGACAGGGAGATAACAGGGTAGAAAAGTCTGACTAGGAGAGTTAACAGAAATGAACAAACTCATGGGGCTTCTGCACACCTTATTCTGCTGTGCCTTCCTGTGTCACTTAGATTCCCTTCCTTTTAAATAATCACATATAGAGAAAAGGGTAGGTGTCCCTTCTATTTACGTTACTGATCAACAGTTGTTTTGATTCAGAAAGTCAGCTCACCTTCTTCTAAAGAACTGCTTTATGGACTGTTTTGGTCAGGACTCCTGGTAGAAAGAAACAGAAGCCCAGTTGGGGCTAATCTCTAAAGTCAGCTTCTCCTGGTTTGTCATGCACCTTCTCTCAGGCCTGCTGTCTCCAGCTTCGAGGGAGCACTGTAATCAGAAGGGGCTCTGAGCTCTTGTTTGCATCAAACGTTAGTCCCTTGCTACAAGAGTTGTTAGGACACACACACACACACACACACACACACACACACACACACACACACACCACTCTGCTGTGTCTGCTGCCTGAGCTATTGGCCTCTGCTGACCAGCAGCTTACTGCAGACCTGTGACTCCCCTCCAGCCCAGTAGGAGGCAGCATTGCCCCTCCTTGCCTGCTCCGCCTTGGCTTTTCCACAGGCTCTGATTCCAGGCTTCCGTTTCAGCAGGAATAGAATTGGGGGGGAAAAAATTATCTTTGGAAAACTTTATCACACCTCAAATGTCAAGACACTCCAAGATTAATCTAGATTTTCCTCTTCCTTTTACAAGGCCACAAATTTTAAAACAGAATCATAAAATACTGAAACCAGAAGGAGCCTTACTTAGGGATTATATCACTTCCAGCTCTCTGGTTTGGAGATGATCAAAATACCTCTGAATGAGATACTGATTATCAGCTTCTGGAAGGCAGGACTAAACTTTTAATAGGAAAACAACTTATGAAAAATACAAATAACCATTATAAGAAACACTGTACAAATGATTTGGACAAGCACTGTGCAATAGAAATGTAATATGAGCCACAAATATAAAAGTCTTAAATGGTTACTAGAAAAATTTTAAAAGGTAAAAAGAAGCAAGTGAAATTTATTTTAATAATACTTTGATATTTAACCCATATATCAAAAATGTTTGACCATGTAATTGATAAAAAAATTATGAATGAGATGTTGCACATTCTTTTTCTGTACTAAGTCTGATATCTGGCGTGTATTTTACTCTTAGAGCACCTCTCAGTTCCAACTAGCCAGATTTCAAGTGCTCAGTAGCCACGTGCAGCTGGTGGTTACTGTATTGGGCAGCACAGAATTGAACAAGTTCATCCTGGACCTTGCAAAGTCTTCAGGACGTGCTGCACAGATATCTATGCTTACCCAGAGCCCTCTGGAGAAATGTTTTATTCAAATAGAATACAATAGGCTGATAAATCTGATCAAAAAGAGCTTCCTGTTTCAAAATAACCTACTTTCAACTCCTCAGATAAACTCCAGAAGGACGCATAATAATCACATCGTTATTATTCTTAAATAGTGAGCTAAAGTGGACACAGCCTGGTCAGTGCCTTTAAGGAGAACAGAAGATTGGGAGTTTGATGGAAGTTTGATGGAAGAGGCTGCCCTGCTCTCTCCCAGAGGGACCTCGCATTCCATGACCCGGGAGGGTTTCATAAGACATTAGCAAGCCTGCTGAGAACAAACGGATGTTTTTTTCCCAGTGCTGTAAACACCATGGGCAATTTTCACATACCCACCCTTCTTTGTTATAGGAGATAGTGGGAGAAGCAGGCTGTAATCACAGTGTTAACTGAGGGCAAAGAGAGCACACCAGGGAGATGGCTCCTTCTGCCTGTAACAACAACGGCCAAAAACAGCAATATAACTTGCAGGATTCATAGTCACTTTTAAATGGTCAGGAAAAGATAGCAGTTTCAAACTCAGCATCAAAGTGGAGGGCAGTCAAGGCCAACATGGCCTCAGCAAGGAGTGGATTGAGAGCTCTCCAAGCCCCTCCTTTCCAGTAAACACAGAGGCCCACCAGTGTATCTTTTGTTCTAAAAATAATGATTGACATCCACTGACCACTTAATTTATGCCCCACTGATTCCCTATAGTAATTCATTTGATGCCCTTTCTAGTAATAGTAATTCCAACCCTGTTCTGGGTGCTTTACTTACTGTATCAGTTTCCTAGGGTTGCTGTAATAAAGTACCACAATCTGGGTGGATGACACAACAGAGATTTATTTTCTCACAGTTCTGGAGGCTAGAAGTCTGTGATCAAAGTTTTGGCAGGGTTGGTCCCTTTGAAGGGTTTAGAGAGAGAATCTGTTCCATGCCTCTCCCTTGGCTTCTGGCAGTTTGCTGGCCATCTTTGGCATTCCTTAGCTTGTAGAAGCATTACCCCACTCTCGGCCTTCATCTACAGGTAGTGTTCTCATTATGTATGTCTATGTCCAAACTACTTATTTTTAAAAGGACAGCTGTCATATTAGAATACAGCCCACCCTAATGACCTCATCTGAACTAATTACATCTGCGATGACCCTATTTCCAAATAACATTCTAAGGTACTGGGGGTTAAGACTGCAACATACCTTATTTGGAGGACATAGTCCAACTCATAACACATACATTAATTCATGCAGTCTTCTCAACAGCACTCTGAGAGGAGTTCTTTGATAATTTATCCTAGGTTTACAGAGGAGGACGCCTGAGGCACAGAGAGAGGAAATGACTTGCCAAGGTCATATGGCTGGCAAGTGGTGGAGCCACCCTGACTGTCCCGCTCCAGAAACTGAAGGGCAAGTCTTCTATACAACCTTATGAGACAAGTATTATTATTAGTATACTGAACTTACACCTGAGGAAACAGAAGCACACCTGGGGCTACACAGCTAGTCATTTACAGAGCTGAAATTTGAACCCACTGCTATCTGATACCAGTATCCAAGATAGTTAACCACTAAGCTAGACAACGTCTCTAAAATAAAGTAATTCTTCCCAGAATTCAGGAAAGGCTAGGAAAATTTTAATTTTCCAGTTAAATTTTTAAGTCTATTTTGCCACGTGGACTCCTTTTATCTTCCTATCAAGCTAAGTGGGAGTATCTATGTATTAAAGGCACTTAAATGTGTAGGGGGTGCATTAAAAATTAAGGTAAACTAAAAAATAAATTATATTAATTTTTTTTAATGTTAAGGTGATTAAAACAATGAGTTACAACTGCACACCTATTAGAACGGCCAAAATCAAGAACACTAAGACCAAATACTGGCAAATATATGGAGTAATCTTTTACTACTTATGGGAATGCGAAACGGTACAGACACTTTGGAATATGATTTGGCAGTTTCTTACAAAATTAAATATACTCTTACCATACAACCCAGCAATTGTGCTCCTTGGTATTTACCCAAAAAAGTTGAAAACTTATGTCCATACCAAAACCTGTACACAGATGTTCATAGCAACTTTATTCATAATTGCCAAAACTTGAAAGCAACCAAGATGTCCCTCAGGAGGTGAATGGATAAACAAACTGTGGCACATCCAGACAATGGACTATTATTTAGCACAAAACGGAAATGAGCTAGCAAGTCATTAAAGACATGGAAGAAATTTAAAGGCATACACTAAGTGAAAAAAGCCAATCTAAAAAGGCTACATATTATATGATTCCAACTATATAACATTCTGGAAAAGGCAAAACTATGGAGACAATAAAAGGATCAGTGGTTGCCAGAGGTTGTGGGGGTCGGGGTGGGTGGGAGGATGAAGAGGCAGAGCACAGAGGATTTTTATGGCAATGAAGCTACTCTGCATGATATTATAATGGTGGATACGTGTCTTTATACATTGGTCCAAACCCAAAGAATGTACAATTATGGACTTAGGATGGTTATGATGTGTCCATGTAGGCTCATCGATTCTAACAAATGCACCACTCTGGTGGGGGGTGTTGATAATGGAGGAGGCTGTGCATGTGTGTGAGGGTAGGGGGCATATGGGAAATCTCTGTTCCTTCCACTCGCTTTTGCTATGAACTTAAAGCTGCTGTAAAAAGTAAAATCTATTTTTAAAAATCAATTCATTTCAATTTTTTAAAAATGAGATAGCCTTTAGAATAACCTTGGGGTTTAACATAACAAGCTATTTATAAAATCATTTAGGTGACTTGTTTCTGATGCCCGCCCATCCATCCTTTTCGTGACCTAGGGCCAAATTTTTCTATGTGCACTTACATGTTGGTTGCTTCTAAATGTTGGCAATTACTGCATTGTAGGGTAAAAAGTGAGATGTAGGCAGAAGTCTTGGAATCTAGAACTTGTAACAGTGTGAGATGAATGGGTCATTAGAAATCAAAGAGGACCATTTATTGGAGTTAGTTTTATCATAAACTTTAGTTTCTTCAGAACATTTACATCACCCTTGGAAATTATCATGTTTATTAGTTTGCTTACATATTCTCCATCTCCTCCTATTGGCTTGTAGGCTTCCTGAGAGCAGAACCGTAATCTGTCTTGTTCACAACTACTCTATCTCCAGTGCCTAAAATAGTTTCCAGCACGTGGTAGCTGCTCAACGGTTATTTGTTGAATACATGAATAAACAAAAGGGAAGGAGGAAGGCGACTTTGGGCTGCATATGTTTCCTGGTGCTTAGGATGCATTCTTTTTGGAAATCTTTCTGGAAAGTACCTAAGAAAGCTTTTTTTCATACCAACAAGGGGGTCATTGAGAAAGAAACAGCTATCTGGGGTTTAGTAGAAAATTTTCTCTTAAAATGTAAAGTGACAACCCGATGTCAGTGCGGCTCTGCGTCAGGTGTCACCAGTATTCTTTAGGCTTTCACAGCACTCTTTTCAAAGTCCTTCTGTCCACCACCCTGTTTCAAAATCATACCTATGTATCAGGATTTTGTCATGGTGACACCTCTCTTCCAGGTACCAACATCTGGATGAGTTATCAATTATTGAGGAAAATATTCCCTCAGAGTTTATTCCGGCTTAAAATAAGGTCCTAAAACCCTTTGAATCTCCAATATGATACGAGTGTCTTTTATATACTAATGAGATGACTGGTGGCTGGGGACCCGTAAATAGATTCCGGATGGGGGCTGGTTGCCAGGAAGACCAAGGCATGTTTAGAGGATTGGAAATTTCAGACGCCCCTGGTCTCATTTCCCCCGTTCACTTCCTACCCCATACCCTGGCCTCTGGGGAAAGGAGAGGGGCTGGAGGTTGAGTTCAATCCATCATGCCTACTTAGTGAAACCTGGGTAAAAACCCTGAACAATGGGGTTGAGAAAGCTTCTGGGTTGGTGAACACAACAAGGTGCTAGGAGGGTGGTGTGCCCAGAGGGAGCATGGAAGCCCTGCACACCACCATCACCCCCATACCTTTCTCTGTGCACCTCTTCCCTTTGGCTCTTCCCGAGCTGGATTCTTTACAATAAACTGAAAAGTGTTTCCTGGGTTCTGGGGGCCATTCTAGCAAATTACCAAACCGGAGGAGGGTGTCACAGGAATCTGATTTATAGGCGATTGGTCAGAAACACAGAAGACCTAGGACTTGTAACTGGCACCTGAAATGGCTGCAGTCTTGTGGGACTGACCTGTGGAGTCTGCACCAACTCCAGGTAGTATCAGAATTGAATTGAGGGGCAGTCGGTTAGCTCAGTTGGTTAGAGTGTGGTGCTCTTAACAACAGGGTTGCCAGTTCGATCCCCACATGAGCCACTGTGAGCAGCGCTTTCCGCAAGTAGATTGAAACAACTACTTGACTTGGAGCTGGTACGTCCTATAAAAACACACTTAAAATAAATTTTAAAAATTTAAAAATGGTAAAAATATAGAATATTCACTTTGAGTCTTTAACAAAAAAGAATTAAATTGAGTTATTAAACACCCAGTTGGTATCCAGAGAATCAGAAAACAGGTTGTAGGTGTGGAAAACCCACACACATTTGGTGTCAGAAGTGTGAGTAGAAACAGCTCAACAATAAACATTTGTCATCTCCTAGTTTCTGAGAGTAAGGAATTTGGGAGCAGCTTACCTGGATGGTTCTGGATTGCAGACTTTCTGTGAGGTTGCAATCAAGATGACAGCCCAGGTTGCAGTCACCTGAAGGCTTGACTGAACCTGAAAGATTTGCTTCCAAAATGGGTCAGTCACATGGCTGCTAAGCTGGTACTGGCTGTTGGCAAGAGGCCTCAGTTCCTCGCTACTTGGGCCTCTCCAGGGGCTCAGGATATGATGGCTTCTCCCAAAGCAAGTGCCCCAAGAAAGCAAGATCAAAGTTAGAATGTGTTTTATGTCTTAGCCTCATGAGTCACACACCCTGTGGTTTCCACAATGTCCTGCTGGTAACCCAGGTCAGCCCCAGTGGCTGCAGAAGGGAACTACCACACAAGGACACACATAACAGGAGGCAAGGACCTTCGGCATCATCTCGGAGGCTCAAACACAGTGTTCAAATATATTTTTCAAATAAATGAATGAATGATTCAATCAACCCCAAGTCCTCTAAACTTAGTCCATTTGGAGCTAGTATTCAGCATGAGAGTTTAGGCTTCTGGCAACATGAAACTTTTTATTGGCTTTGGTGTTTTCGCTCTGGAGGAACTCAGACAAATGATCTGTTTTCATTGTGCCTCAAGTCTTAAAATGGGAGTTGTAAAATCACCATGAAATTAAATAATTTGAGAGCCATGAAGCATGTTCATTACTAGTACTCTCCCACAGGGCCAGCCTCCGGCAAAATTGTGATGCTTTTCTACCTGAATTGTGCAAATTTCCACAACCCTCCCCCCACACACCGTCACCTAACATACGCAGTATTCAGTTCAATGGACAGACATGTATTTCTCACATGCCTTGAAAAAGTCCCAGTTGGAGATAATAATACTGTATAAATGCACATTTTAGTAAATTCAATAAGGCCCATTTTTCCTCTAGCTTTGAAGCATATCACTGAATCTCAGTTGAACAACCAATGAAATTGTTGGCTTACAACTAGGGGGTGAGGTGTATGAAAATCCTTAATATAGACATTTGTTGTGGAGAGATAATAGAGCAACCTAAACTCACCAGGGGCCAGCAGATTCCCACACCTCATCTCAAGCTCACCTGAAGAACACATAAATTGAGTGGACAGATAGACAAAGTTTACTTATTTGTTCATTTAACAACTATTTTCTGAGCCAGGCATTGTCCTAGGTAACAATCTACCTTTACTTCAGGTCTTCGCTCAAATATCATTTCAATATCACCTAGCCTGGCCACTATATTTAAAATTGCAGTTTAAATTGCAGCCTTCCCATATCGCTCACTCTGCTCTATGCTTTTATGCTTTCCTGTTTCATAGCACGTTACCTCCTAACATACTATAATTTGCTTCTTTATTGCTTTTCATTTGTGTCCTCCTCCTCCTCTCCCACTGCATACAGAAGTTCAGCTCCACCATGATAGACATCTGACTCTGTTTTGCTGGTTAATGAATTGAATGGGTGCTGGGGTGCAAGAGTGAATAAAACAGACAAAACTCTATCTTCAACAAATCTCTCTGTCTCCCTGTCTCTCTCTCTGTCTCTCTGTCTCTCTGTCTCTCTCTCTCCGTCCATCCATGCATACAGTTGCCATTCACTGGGTTAAATCCAGCTATCATGTTATTAGGACACTGTCCTGAACTTCCAGTTGTGTCCTGAGACGCCCCAGGTAATCTGTGGCTTCTTTTCAGAGCAGCCCAAGTGCCTTTGCTGCAAAACTTAGATTTCCCAGGTCACTCCAGATTCTAATTTCACACTTGTTCTTATGAAAATAAACTTTGCCCCTCAAAGTTAATATTCTAGAGCCCCAGTCATGCTTCTAAACTCTCTACATGGCAGTACCTCTGGGCTTAGGAAGAAATCCTGTTTGTTTTCACTCCCAAATCATTCAAAACAGGATTCCAAAGCTACACACTTCGGTCAATAAAGACTGAAAAAGACAATGCTCGTAACTTCCAAAAGCCACATTAAAAGCAAGACCATCCCA
Organism: Rhinolophus sinicus; assembly: GCF_057876585.1. NCBI lineage: Eukaryota > Metazoa > Chordata > Mammalia > Chiroptera > Rhinolophidae > Rhinolophus > Rhinolophus sinicus. The sequence goes on from NC_142501.1 coordinate 142,815,769, forward strand.
ATGACAGTTTAATGAAAAACAAGTTTCATGTTGCCAGAAGCTTAAACTCTCATGCTGAATACTAGCTCCAAATGGACTAAGTTTAGAGGACTTGGGGTTGATTAAATCATTCATTCATTTATTTGAAAAATATATTTGAACACTGTGTTTGAGCTTCCGAGACATGCCAAAAGTAAGCATCTAGAGAATGATAATTCGAATTAAACAAGGAAGCAGGAGAGGCCAGATTAAAGATTCTTAGTGAACACAATAAAAAAAAAAAAATGTTTAAAGGTGGGTTTAATTAAAGTGCATGAAAGCAGTAACTGGCTTAAGTAAAACCAACAACCATTTAACACAATAATTACATTAGTGTACATACAGACAAGATACAGATTAGACATGAGGAAGCATTTTTTCCAGGTAGAAAACAAAATGTGAACAAAGAGCATTTGTAATGTTGAGATCAACTGGGCAAAAGACTTGGAAAATAAAGAGAGACTGTGAGTAGAAGGGGGAAGTTGCTGAAACCAGCAACTAAGAGCTGTCTGAGGAATTTAAAGGAGTGTTGGGTGGGAGGGTAAGATCAGAGAAGGCCACACAAAAAAACCCTTTGTGGCTTTTGTTTCTATTGCTGAAGAAAGACAGGCCAGTAGTGTTTACAATAGCCAAGCTATGTGTCCACAGACAGATGATTGGATGAAGAAAATGTGAGATATATATATATATATATATATATATATATATATATATATATATATATATCTCACATATATATACATATATACATGAATATTATTTAGCCATAAAAAATTCTTGCGGGCCGGCCCAGTGGCTCAGGCGGTTAGAGCTCCATGCTCCTAACTCCAAAGGCTGCCGGTTCGATTCCCACATGGGCCAGTGGGCTCTCAACCACAAGGTTGCCAGTTCAATTCCTCGACTCCCACAAGGGATGGTGGGCAGCGCCCCCTGCAACTAAAATTGAACATGGCACCTTGAGCTGAGCTGCCGCTGAGCTCCCGGATGGCTCAGTTGGTTGGAGCGCGCGCACACACACACACACACACACACACACACACACACAAACTTAGTCATTTAAAAAAAAATTCTTGCAATTTGTGACAACATGGATGGATTTTGAGGGCATTATGCTAAGTGAAATAAATCAGACAGAGAAGACAAATACTATGTGTTCTCACGTATATGTGGAATCTAAAAAAAAAAAAAAAAAATTTTTTAAGCTAATAGATGCAGAGAACACATTGGTGGTTGCCAGAGGCAGGGGTTGAGGGGGTGGGTGAAATGGGTGAAGGAATCAAAAGGTACAAACTTCCAGCTATAAAATAAATAAGTCCTGGGGATGTAACGTACTAGTTAATAACACTGTATTTGAAAGTTGCTAAGAGAGTAAATGTTAAAAGTTCTCAACAAGAAAAAATATTCTGTATGCATGGTGATGGATGTTAACTAGACTTATTGTGGTGATCATTTTTCAATATATACAAATACTGAATCATTTGGTTGTACACCTGAAACTAATATAATGTTGTATGTCAATTATACCTCAATTTTTAAAAATTAAAAAAAAAGAAAACACCAGTAGTATTTATTCCTGCAAAATAGGAACAGAATGGCTAACCCTGATCTAGAACTAAGCTGTTCAATAAGATAACCATTAGCCAAATGTGCTGTTTAGAATGAAATTAAATTTAATCAAAATTAAAATTCAGTTTCTTAGACACCCTAGTCACATTTTAAGTTCTAAATAGCCACAGATGACATAACAGACAGAGCAGATACTGAATGTTTCCATCATTCCAGAAAGTTCTATAAGGCAGCACTGCTATAGAGCTTGACAGGTGGAAAAGCAATTACTGCTTAATATCTAGACCAGTTCAACCTGCTATTCTCTTAACCCCCTAAAGAAAGGCAACTCACAGTGTTATAGCTGGAATGGATCTTGGCCTCCTAGGTCAAAATTCTTACTATTTCTGATGCTTTCTCTCTCTCTCTCTGTTTCTCTGTCTCTCTCTCTCTCTCTCTCTCCCCCCCTCCCTCCCTCCCTCCTTTCCTTCTTTCCTTCCTTCCTTCCTTCTTTTTAATGAGGCTCAGATAGGTTACTTTAAGCCATTTATTGAACATATATTTATAAAGGTACCAAAGACACTAAAGTGAATAAAACATAATCCAAAACCCCAGGTGCTCACATTTTTGTCAGAAGGATAGACACGAAAGAAACTAATTATATCAAGATGGTAAATATTATAATAGAGATATGTGTAAGCACTGTAGCAGATTGGATTTTTCAAAAATTACCATGGCAGTATTTTCAGTTCCACATGCTTTTCTAGAATCTTCTACTTACCATCAGGTGGAATCTATTTCCCTTCCCCTTCAACTTGGGTGGGCTCAATGATGCTATGGGACTTCTGAGGCTAGATCATATGAAGGACACAGTTTCCTCCTGGTGTGCTCTCCCCACCCCCACCCTCCATCTCTTGGTGTGTACCTTTGGAGCCCTGAACCACCTTGTTAAAAGCCCAGCTACCTTGAAGTTGCAGTGCTAGAGAAACCATGTGGGGAAACAACAGAGACGTAGAGAAATGCCCAAGGAGCTCCAGCTGTCCAGTCCCCAGATGTTTGGCCTTCCTAGCAACAACCACCAGCCAAGTGAGTGAACAAGTCATCAGAAAATCCCAGCCCAGTCTTCAAGTCTTCCAGCTGATGCAGATACCAGCCCTCCCTGCAGTGCCACTTTCAAATTCCAGACCCACAGAATCCATGAACATAATAAATGGTTATTTTCGCCACTAAGTTTTGGAGATTATTACACAGACACAGTAACTGAAACAGCCACTCAGGGAACATAAAATTCGTCACCCTACTTAGGGAAGTTAAATAAGGTGCAAGTCAGCACGGGACATCTGTCACAGCTCCCCTTCAATTACCTATGCTGCCAGCTCCACCATCCCCACTTAATGGTTCAAGGAGAGGAGAGAAGGTTTTGGGAGTGGGAGGTGTTGATAGTTAAGTAATAGTCTAACTGGGTGGCAGGGAGAGTAAGAGGGTACATGCAACCCTCTGTGAATTTCTATTTTTAATTTGCATATAGTTACTAAGCCACATGATATAGCTAATTACAATTTTAAAATATGCCTAATATTCATGATCTTATTTTTTCCTGCTCCAGATAAAAAGGGAAACATAGACTTTTTTTAAAAAGTATATTGGCCAATACATTTGCATGGGCTATTACCAGAAATCTCCTGTGATTCCTCCTTTACTCCTGCCACTACTTTGACCTGCCTATATTATAGTCCTTTGGATCTCAGCTGAAAAGTAACCTCTTCTGTGAAGGTTTCCATAATCCTTTCCAGCACATTAATTCTACTGCCATGCATCATAATATATACACTGCTTATGTACCTGTCTGTTTCCTAGAGGGTAAGATCTATGACTTACTCATTAAATGCCTAGAGCCTGGCAGAATGCTGAGCATATGGTAGATAATTCTTGAATAAATGAATCTGGTCCAACTGTTTGTAATACCTGAATATCATTTTATCATCTTTGCTTTACTTGGTGAGAACAAGGCACTCACCACCCCAAAACACAGCTTGTTCCAGGTTTAGAGAGTTCTAGATATCAGAAAAGTAACTCTTGCTTGGAATGGGCTCATATTTGCCTTTATGTAATTTCCACCTATTGTCCCTAGTTCTGCTTTCCTGAGCTACAAAAAATAAGCCCAATATCTGTTCAATCAATTACTCCCTGAGTGTTTAGAATCATAGTCTCCCTATCTAGACTGGGAAGGCAAATTATGTCCTCATTAGTCTTTAGATCAAGATACTTATCAAACTGTATGAAGTATGTATTATATTTTCCTAGTGAATAATGTTTATAGGGATCCAGCAGATTTCAGACACACAAGAAGTAAGACATGAGTGATCCAAGATGGTGAAGTAGATAAACACTGTGCCTGCATATTTGGTGAACACATTAAAATTATAACTAAATTAGACAACAATCAACCTGGTGAACCATCTGAAGTCTAGCCAAACAGAAGTCCTATAATTAAAAATATAAAGAAGAAGCCATGTTGAGACTAATAGGAGGGTTGGAGATGCTGAACAGGGCCCAAACCTCCCTGTGGTGGTTGAGAATCAGGAGGGATATTTTGGCCATGGAGGTTGCCCCTGGAGGAGTGAGGGACCCCAGCCCCTCACACCAGGTTCCCCAGCCCAGAGTACTAGTGTCAGAAACAGGAGCCCCGACAACACCTGGCTGTGAAAAACAGTGGGGATTCTGACCATTCAGGTAGGACAGAAGGCTGTGGGAAACCCAGACATCCTCGTAAACAGCCAGTGCACAAACTCACTCATTCCCAGGCACTCACCTTGGATTCCAGTGGAGAGATGGTGACTCAGGAGGCCTTGGACACATACGGGTGGGTGCAGATTGAGGTGTGTGGCTTCAGGGGAAGAACTGAAGGGCAGTCAGCATTTTCCCAGTGAGAGGTACTTCTCCCATGCAGCTGGAAGGTGGGCGCCATCTTTTCTGGGTTGAGCCCACCCTCTCACGGCTAAATCTGAATCCAATTGGCCTGGTGAACTCTGCTGCTCTGCCCTGCTGACTCAACTAGGACCCCACCCCACCCAACTCACGCACCGCCTGGAAGCACTTCCTCATGCAAGCAGCCAGCTCCACTGGCAAATTCTTCACCCACTCTTTCTTGGAAAACTCCACAGGCCCTAAGTGGGTGGCGATTGGCCTCAGTGTGATCTGAGACTTATGCTGAGTCACTCCAGGCTCATCACTGGCACCAAACCAGAGTCGACATCAACATGGTGACCACAACTCTTCCCACTCTAGTGACTCCCTGAAACTCTGCCTCACCCAACTCATGTATCCCATGTGGCTTTATCAGTGGCTGAACCTTAAGGGAGCCAGCAGGTAGTAGCAGGCCTCCAGGTTTCATGGCTTCTTGAGGAGTTACCCTAGGCCTGGTACTGGTAGCAGCTATGCTTGGTTCTCAGTGTGGCCTCTCCCATGTGCCTCCAGGTTTAGCACAGGCAGCAAACAAGTATGGACCACTTTGCAGCTCCTAACAGGTAGCCCACAGCCAGTCACAGGCAGTGGCTAACCTTGGCCTGTAATGGAGCCTTTCCCAAGAAGCCCCAAAAGCAACATACTTAGAGGTTGGTTTCAAACCATAGCAGAGCACTGCCCAATTAGCCCCACAAGTGGCACGCACAAAGGATGGTCTCAACAAGCACCAGAACCCACTAGGGTAAATGCCACTCAGTGGGGGTAAGCCTCCCGCACAGTAGCCCATAAGTGGTGGATGTGGCTAAATCCCACAGCCAGTCAGTCTGAGGGTCAATTCCACCCACTAATGTATCAATAGCAATCAAGGCTCAACTACAACAGGATAGTACACACAACCCATACAAGAGACACTACTGGAATTCCTGCCTCAGGTGATCAGAAAGACTGTGCCACTGGACCCCACAGGACACCTACAACATAAGACTACCGAGCCAAGACTGGGAGACATAGCCGACCTACCTAATACACAGAAACAAACACAAAGAGGCAGCCCAAATGAGGAAACTAAGAACTGAACAAAATGGAGGCAACCAACCTAACAGAATATAGAGGTCAAAACAATAGTTATAAGGATACTCAAGAAACTTAGTGAGAACCTCATCAAAGAGATTGCAAGCATAAAAAGAGACATAGAAACCATAGAAAACAACCAGTCAGAAGTGAAGAATGCAATAACTGAAATGAAGAATGCATTAATAGGAATCACCAGTAGACTAGATGAATCAAAGGATCAAATTAGCAATTTGAAGAAAAAGTAGCAAAAAACACCCAGTCGGAAAAGCAAGAAGGAAAAAGAATCCAAAAAATGAGAATAGTTTAAGAGACCTCTGAGACAACATCAAGTATAACTAACAATATTTGCATCATAGGGGTACCAGAAGAAGAGAGAGAAAGCAAGAGATTGAAAACCTATTTGAAGAAATAATGACTGAAAACTTTCCTAACCTGGCGAAGAAAATAGACACATAAGTCCAGGAAGCTCAGAGTCCCAAACAGGATGAACCCAAACAGGCCCACACCAAGACACATTATAATTAGGATGGCAAAGGTTAAAGACAAAGAGAGAATCCTAAAAGCAGCAAGAGAAAGGCAACTAGTAACATATAAGGGAGCTCCCATAAGACTGTCAACTGATTTCTCAACAGAAACTTTGCAGGCCAGAAAAGGGATTGGCAGGAAATATTCAACATGATGAAAATTAAGGACATACAACCAAGACTACTCTACCCAGCAAGGTGATCATGTAAAATCGAAGGAGAGATAAAGAGCTTCTCAGACAAGAAAAAGCTAAAGGAATGCATCACCACCAAACCAGCATTACAAAGAATGTTACAGAGACTTCTTCAAGACTGAAAAAAAATAAAAATAAAAATGATGAACAATAAAATGGCAATAGCTACATATGTATCAACAGTTACTTTCAATGTAAATGGATTAAATGCTCCAATCCAAAGACATAGGAGGGTGAATGGATAAGAAAACAGAACCCATATCCTGCCTTCAAGAGACTCACTTCAGACTGAAAGACACACATAGACAGCAAGTAAAGGAATGTAAAAAGATATTTCATGAAAATGGAAATAAAATTTTAAAAAACAACAAAGAAAAGGCTAGTGTAGTTATACTTATACCAAACAAAATAGACTTTAAAACAAAGGCTATAAGAAGAGACAATGAAGGACCCAGTAATCCCACTTCAGTGTATTTATCTGAAGAAACCCAAACACTACTTCGAGGGACATGTGCATCCATATGTTCATTGCAACATTGTTTACAATGGCCAAGATGTGGAGGCAGCCTGGGTGTGCATTAATGGAAGAATGATAAAGAGGAGGTGGTACATATATATGATGGAATACTGCTCGGCCATGGAAGGGAATGTGTTCTTACCATCTGCAGCAACATGTATGGACCTTGAGGATGTCGTGCTGAGTGAATTATGTCAGACAGAGAAAGACAGATGCAATGTGATTTCACGTATATGTGAATTCTAAAGAACAAAATAAAGAAACAAAAAGAAACAGACTCATAGATACAGAGAACATTTTGATGGTTGCCAGATGGGAGGGGGGTTGGCGGTGTGAGTGAAAGAAGGGGAAGGAATTAAGAAGTACAAATTGGTTGTTACAAAGCAGTCATGGGGATGTAAGATATAGCATATAGGATATAGTCAATAATATTGTAATAACTACCGTGTTTCCCCAAAAATAAGACCTAGCTGGACCATCAGCTCTAATACGTCTTTTGGAGCAAAAATTAATATAAGACCTGGTATTATATTATTATATTATATTAAAGACCCAGGCTTATATTATAGTAAAATAAGACTGGGTCTTATATTAATTTTTGCTCCAAAAGACGCATTAGAGCTGATAGTCCAGCTAGGTCTTATTTAAGGGGAAACACAGTATGTATGGTGTCAGATGGGTATAGGTTTGTTGGGGTTGATAGATGGGCAGGTTTGGGGGCCAGGGTGAAAAAGGTGAAGGGATTACAAAGTACAAATTGGTAGTTACAAATAGCCACAGTGATATAAAGCATAGGGAATACCATCAATAATATGGTAATAACTATTCATAGCGCCAGGTGGGTACTAGACAAGTCAGGGGTATCACTATTTAAATTGTATAAATGTCTGACCACTACGCTGTGCACCTGATATTAATATAAAGTAATACTGAATGTCAACTGTAATTGATAAATTTAAAAAGGGGGGGAAGGGAAGGGAAAAAAGAAGTCCAAATTTCCAAGTATAAAACAAGTAAGTCATGGGGATGTAATGCACAGCATGGGGAATATAGTCCATAATATTGTGATGGCATAATACAGCATCAGATGGTTGCTGGATTTATCATGGTGATCACTTCTTTAGGTATATAAATGTTGAATTACTACGGTGTACACCTGAAACTAACATTGTATGTTAGCTGTATTTTTAATAAAAATCTTTTAAAAAAGTGAAAAGAAGTAAGACATTTCTCAAGGCCAAGAATTGCGTATTATTTTTCTTTATATCTACTGTCCAAGATTCAATAGATGTTTAAATTAAATTACTTTGGCTATTATTTTTCTTTTATCCTATAAATGTGAAAAGATAAGCACGACTCCAAAAAGATCACTCTTCCTCATTGTCAACCCCTGCCCTGTGGTAAAGAATTCATTGGTCCTTCATGTACTTCCACGCTTTGTACAAACATATTTCAAAGTGCTGATCACAGGTATTCTAGTGAAGTTTCTGTAGGTACCTATTTCCGCCGCTAGATGAACCCCTTGAGGAGGGCAGGGTCTTATTTGTCATTGTATCACAACACCTAGCTCAGTGCCTGGCATATAATAGATATTCAATATATGTTGCAAATAGGAGCAATATAATATCTAAACTAGAAATAACTTATCGGTACACAGGATTCTTTGTCCTAATCATTTTTAATAAAGGGATAAAGTTCTGCTTTGCTGTGCTGTTTTGTGACCAGATAAGATGACTGTATTTATATTGTACTGTTCAGATATTTTGGGGACATCACAAGGGAATCCTCTCATGCTTTCAGAATAAAAGATGTATGCTTTATGCTTCCACGTAGTAAATTTGCAGAGCACAGGGTATGCCCTGAGTTGAGTTCAATCGCATGACTGCTTCATTGAGGGAACTTCAAAGTTCCAAAACAGGATCCTAGAGAGCTAATAACCCTTCCTCCTTCACCAGTTTCCTTCACAAAAATTTTTTTTATTTCTAAAAAATTAAACCCCATCGTCACTTTCATCTTCTTTAGCAACCTAACGGATTGGTGGGTTAGATGTCAAAAGCCATGACAGAATTATCCCAAGAGGTATCTTCATCAGCCATTATGAGAATGGAAATGTGTGTGCTAGGTACGGGAGTGACATATCACGGTGACTTCAGTTCAAATAGGGCCAAGGTTATGGAATTTTGCTGAGATCCCCCAGAGGACAGACACTAAATCTACAAAAGTGGAGTCCAGATGAAGATTCCATGGCAACCGTAAGTAGGGGAATACGGGTATAGTAAGAGAGAAGAAAGTTGAGAGCAACTGCTTGGCTTTTATCTTGTGGATATTGCAAAGCGTAGAACCGTCCATTTCCCTTTTGGAGTTGGCTGTGGAGAGAGCGAGCCTGCCTTTAGCAAGTGTGAGTTCACATTTTAGGCACAGCCTCTTTGCTGACACCATTTTATGTCTCTAGAAGTCATACATTAGTTTAGCGGAAAAGTGACAAACAATAGAAACTATGTGCACAGGGCTTGTTGACAGATGGGATACCAGACTAGATATGACTAATTCTTCATATGATTGCGCTAAATACCATTAATTCTTTTCTCTAGGGCTGATTGATTTTGCCAAAGAAGAATCCTCTGAGTCCCTGCTAGGATGGAGAGAGATATAAAACTTCTCCCCCTGTCTGCATGTGTTTTCAGAACCCAGTGGGGAAAGGGAACTAGGAAAGAGGGTATTCACTGTTCAGTTGGTGTCCTCTGTGATTTCACCTTTGGTTGTCCCTTTACTAGATACTGGTGATGGATGTGGGGTAGTGGACTGAGGTAAACATTGCTTTCAACGTACCATGGTTAACTGCAAGTCCTCCTAGGAACGTCAGCGAGGGGAGGGTGCCTGGAAGTGACTGCATGAGCAGGAACATAACATCAAGTGGCCATGTGGCCTGGGGAACACTCAACTGAATGTTCTGTACTGGAAACTAAGCTGTTATTCTTCAGCTTCCCTGTGGTTCCTTGGACCATATTGATCTAGTCGTTTCCTATAGGACTTAAAGGATCCATCATTGAGAGTTCCAGAAAAGGGCTATACACTGTGTCTGCCATTTAGGTTCTAAGCCACCCCCAATCACTAGGGACTCCACAGTCTTTGAAACCACTGTTGAGAGAGGATTGCGTACCTGTCAGGACAGCCCTCCAGGTGACCCCCCCAAGCCGATTCAAACCCAGGAAAGTTTGGGGAGCTCAGAGGATCATGGGAGCCTGCCCATTTTGTGCTAGGCACTATTTTACATACTAGGGATAAAAACAAGGATAAAAATATGAAAAGGAAAAACCCGTGCCCTCATGCAGTTTACAGTTTAGTGGGAGTGAAATGGCGCTTACATCTAAAGGCAGCAAGAGCAGTTTTAGGAAAAACCTACCCACTCTTTCTAATTTGGTAAGAAAAAGAAATACAAATGATGCATTTAGGGTTCTAAATCTTAAGAAACACTCAAGAACAGTGAACACAATGGCCACACAAGAGCAGAAAGCAGGTTAGTGGGTCAGCAATGAGTCGGTCACATTCCCCCACCTGCAGTGAGGTCTGCACTGCATGTCCCTGCTCCATCCAGTGAGGAGCTGGTGACCGAACATTCTAATTTTTCATGTCTGTGTTTTCCTTATTGGACACAGAAGCACATGTAAAGTGCTGAGCACAAGGCTTGGAGGATAAGTACTAGTACACAGGCCTCCTTTCTACCCCGTATTGTGCAAGGCTGACCACGTCCCCATACATTCCCAGACGCAACCCTTGTGTCTGAAACTTTGTTCCCTCAAGCACATGGATTTACACTCTAGATAAAATTTCTAATGCAATCTCGGCCAAAAACGTTGGGGAAATGGAGGTCTCCTTTCACTCTTTAGGAAATTAAAGCCTCTTTTGTTATCTTACTGCAGACTACTGGTTTAGGCAGGAGTGGTAATGGAGATTTGTTGATTTGGGGTCATCCAGTGTCACCTTACTTCCATTAACAGGCCCTGGTCTTAATTTCTTATACCATGAGGTTCAGACGCACACCACCCCTCAATTCCTCCCTACACCATCACCCCCCAAAGCTCAAGGGATACAGCATGTGACCTCTGCCAAGCAGCTCAAACTCCCCACCCACAGTGGTTGGTCTGAGGTGCCAACACATGTTCTAATCAGAGCCAGGGAGACACAATGAAACCATGTGTGGGAATGCTGGGATAGAAGCAAATGCTCTTTCCTGATGACCTTGAACCTCAGACATTGGAAGATCTAGGGCTATAGCCATCTTGATAAAAGAGCTGAACTTGAGGGAATACAGTTGAAAGAGTGAGCGCTAAAAGGAGGGACAAAGGATATAAAAGGAAAGAGGGAAGAGAGATTGGATCTTGGTGATAGTATTTGAACTCTGGCTCAAACTAGGCTTGTCGCTGGAGATAGAGCCCTAGACTTTTCAATTACATGAAGAAATAATTCTCCCATTTCTACGTAAGCCAGTTTGCATTACATTTATTGTCAGTTGCAAAGAAAGAGGGCTAACTGATAAGCTGGTAGAGCAACCAGCACAGAGTAAAGGGGAAAGGATGCCTCGCTGATATGACTTGACGGAAAACAGGCCCAGAACTGGCAGACTTGATGGGAGAGACGTGCAAGCAACTGACCCACCTGGTCTTCCTGCGGGGATTGGGAATGCTGAGAGCTTGGAAAGAGGACAGCACCGTGTGCCATGTAATACTGTAACTACGCTTATACATTTGAGAAGGACATGGGATCTGAGTGAGTGCAATTAGAATAACAAACTGCCTAGATTTGGGTAGATTTCTGAGGTCTCTCAGAATTCAGACAGGAAGTGATTCTGATAGGTTTCTAATATGGATTCATTAAAAGATCACTGGATCAAGGGAAAGAACCCAGTCCCTGTATTCTAAACCCCAGAAATTCTTTTTAAACTGAAGTACAAAGTAAAACACTGTCTTAGCTCCAGCTGCCAGAACAAAACACCAGAGACTGGTGGCTTAAACAGTTTATCTCTGAGAGTTCTACAGGCTAAGAAGTCTGAGATCGGGGTGTGTCATGCAGGGTGTCATGCGGGGTCTCTGGTTCTGTTCCCCACATAAGAACATGGTAAAGCCAAATAGGAACACCCATGGAGCCATAGATAGGGGAGTCTTACCACTGTAGTCTCGCTGGTGGCTGGGTTGGAGACACAGGAAGCAGGAGCCACACTATCCGCAACCTGCCATCCACTTCTCTCTGCCAACCAACCTCACTCGCTAGCTGTAATCCGCGCCTGCTAACTCAGCCACCACCTTCTTGCTAACCCCCATTTTCTGCTAGCATAGATACAGCAGTTATATTAGTGGCCAATAGCTCACTGGTTACAGCTGACAGCCAACTAGCCACAGCTGAGGGCCATCCAATCACAGTTGATGGCCATTTACTACCTGAGCCAGCATCTTTCCATGTGAGGCCGAGGGCCTGGAAACTGCACTCCTGTCTCTGTCCCCACAGGGTGCCAGCAGTGGGGGTTCTGGCCAGGACCCTCTTCCTGGCTTGCAGATCGCTGCATGCTTGCTGTGTCCTCACTTGGCAATGAGAGAGGAAGCTCTGGTACCTCTTCTTCTTCTTAGAAGGACACTAATCCGAATATGAGGGCCCCACCCTCATGACTTCATCTGATCCTAATTACCTTCCAAAGGCTCTAGTTCCTAAGATGAGCACATCAGGCATTAAGGCTTCAACATATGCATTTGGTGTGGGGGCCTCAGGGCCCACAAACATTCCATCCATAACAATCATTGCAAAGCCACAGACATTCAGAGGACACCTGACATGTTGCAGCTATTTGAGCTTCATGCTCTAACAACCCCTTCTGCTGTGGTGACTTTGATAGCTGAGATTCCTGACCCTCATTTCTGGCCTAGCACCCAAACCAATGTGCCCCTGATCTTGAGGAGTAGGCAGGTTTTATTGTGTGCTTTCCTTTAATTCCAAGTTTGGGCCTTGTTTCTTAAATAGATATGCTGCCCTTGGAGGCTGAGATCACGGTGACCTTCTAAAGGGGCTAAACCAAGAGAGTAATCTTCATTCATATGAAAGACCCCTGCTGCAAAAGCTTAACTTAAACCACATTCCACAAATCCCACACCCCCAGGAGAAACCTCTGTTCTAAGGAGATGATTGCATGTTTTGGCTTTTAAGTAGAGCTCAAGCTCCTGTAAATTTTGTCAGGGATTCTCCATGGGATAATGAGATTTGGGAATAGGATTAATACCAGAGAATGTATCCCCAAAGTTTCAAAGAATTACTATTCTTTAAATCCTGTTTTTCATTTCGTTAGAAAATGAAGTTAAAGGGATGGCAAATTACTTGGCTTGTTTGCTAATTAGAACAATATGGAACAAGAATTCCATCTTTGGACTGCTTGAACAAAGCATTCTCTACCCACTGATGTACCTTTAAATTCCAGGGTGTGATTACTATCTGGTTTGAGCAAAAAGTAAAATAGAAGAGAAGAAAACTAGGCAAATAGGCTCATCTTCTCTATTAGGGCACACTAACTTTTGCAACAAATAACCCCAATCTTAGTGACTTAACATGAGACAATTTTACGTCTTGCTCACGCAAAGCTCAGTTGACTGTTGAGCAGGCAGTGGCTGTCTTCTGAACCTTCGGCTGTCACTTGACCCTCTGCACCGGGCCAACAGCTAAGGCAGAAAGGGGGAACAAGGAGAAGCATGCATGAAGATTGAGGGGGAATCCCTACGAATTACAAGGGAGGCTGAGAAATGTAGTCCTCTGTCGCCAGGAAGAGGAGGGCATGGGTTTAGTGAGTCTCTAGCTGGTCTCTGCCACCTCTGCTTTGCCCGTCACTCTAAGTCAGCACACAGGCTTCTCTCCCCTCCTCTCCCACCTCCCACCATACCCCTGCAGTGGGCCCAGGGGAGAACTCACATCAGATAGAATCTTGTACCCTTCTTTGGTCCCAGCGAATGCTACTGTGAATGCTCAGATAGATATCATGAACCCCAAAGCCAGAAAACACCCCACTGTTCCACTGACAGCCATAATGACAAAGCTGGGACACCACAGGGCAGTTCACTCATGCCACAAAGCTTCACTGAGCAACTACTGTGTAGCAGGCACTGTACCCAGCTCTGGGGAATACGGGGGTGAATAAGGTAGAGCCTGTCTCTCTCCTCATGGAACTTGAAGTCTAGTGGGAGAGGCAGAGAGTAAACAAGAAATCACTGAATAGATATATAATTATGGAGTCACATGCAAAGGGGGGAGGAAATGCATAGTCTTGTGAGAGCCTATAACAGGGCGACGACACCTCACCTGGGAAGTCTCACTGAGGAGGTAGCATTTGGTGTGCAGCTGCTCACGAAAGGGAAGAGGAATGAGAAGGAGGAGGAAACTGCCTGGTAAAAACCCTGGAGAAATTAAGAAACTGAATATATGCAAAGACCTGAGAAGCCCAGTGTGGCTAATGCACAGTGAGCAAGGAGGAATGGGACCCCGGGGAAAACTGAGAACGTTACTGATTTTCCCACAGTCACACAGCCAGGACATTTGGGGACTGGCCTAGATCCTGAGCTAGATTATGCAGAGCCTTGTAGGTTTAAGTGATTCATTCCGTGGACATTTATCGAGCACCTACTGTGTGCCATGCACTGTTTTGGGCATTGACATAGAGAAGAAACAAAGTCTCTCCTCTCAAGGAGTCTGATCTTTTTCCTGGAGAGCCGTGGCCTCCTGGAAGGAGTTTAGGCAGGAGGTAACATAATCCATCAGACTTGTATTGTTAAAGACGGGTTTGCTGCCATGTGGTGAATGGGTACGCAGACACCAACGGGGCGGCCGCTGCAGGACGGGAGCAGCTGGCAGCTGGGACTAGAGTGACAGAGGGGATAGAAAGAAGTGGATAAACACAAGAGCTATTTAGAAAGTAACGTTTATAAGGCTTAGTGATTAATTGGATGCCAGATAACTTCCAGGTCTCCGACGATACACAGTGCGTCTGTATCATCTAAGAAGGAAGAGTTGTGCAATGTTGTTTAAATATTTGGATTCCTTAAAAACATGGATATTGGTATGGGGCAGGGTAGTTAACCAGAACTTGCCCTTTTCCCAACTATGTTTAGTTTAGGATAAATAAAAGGTGTGTGTATGAGAAGGGGGTGTTATTTGCACTGGCAGAAGCAGAACGTCTAGGTCTACCTTCTAATTTCTTCAGATTCTGATAAAAAGATTTTCAGAATTTCTTTTATCATGAGGGTTGTATTAGTTTCCCAGGGTGGCCATAACAAATTATCACAAATGTGGCAGCTTCAAAAATGTGTTCTCTCTGTTACAGAAGTCTGAAATCAAGATGTTGGCAGAGTTCTTTCTAGAGGCTCTGAGAGAGAATTCATTTCACATGCCCTCCACCTAGTTTCCGGTGGTTGCTGGCAACCGTGGCATTTCCTGACTTGCAGACACATCACTCCAATCTCTACCTCGGTCTTCACTAGCTTTCCCCGTGTCTGTCTTTCTTTTTCTGTCTCTTATATGATATGTATCAGTCATTGGACCTAGAGCCCGCCCTACATGCAGGATGATTGCATCTCGAGATCCTTAACTTAATTGTATCTCTAAGACCCAAATAAGTGCACACTCACAGATACCAGAGAGTTAGGTCTTAGACATATCCTTTTGGGAGACATAATAATTTAACCCACTACAAAGGAATAAACACCTATAGTAATAAATATGAACGAAGGAAAAAGACTTAGAGATTTCTGGGTTTTAAGAATGTACATAGAAACCACTAGTTTTCTCTTTGTTGCTAAACATTAATTACTATAGTCTGTTTTTTCTACCCCAAATACCATAGAGGAGAGCAGAGGTTTCAGTAGTAACAGCCCACAGCTTATGTATAAACAGAGGAAACAAAGGATTTGTTTCATTGTGCATGTCCTTGGAGATGTATACAAATTCTTTCAAGCTAGGACTAATTGTTTAGTTTAAAGGTTAATAATTTATTTGCCAGAATCAGAAAATAACCAGAGATTAAAGAACAGCTGTGGATGAATTCATTTTATCCCCCATCACACGAATGAGAGCTGGAAATGTACCAGGAGGGAAAGCCAATAAATGAATTGAAAATCCTAGCTATGTACGTCAGACTTAAGCTGATCATTTTCAATCTAAACCCCACTGAAAGAATAACAATAACAGCTTAAAATATTGAGTGTTTACTTTGCCAACCATTGTTCAAAGCCCTCTACATGTATTATTTCATGTGATGCTATGTCAATTATCACCACTACATAGCAGAAGAGAATACTGAGGCAACAAGAAGTAACTTGCACAAGGTCACAAAGCCATGAAGAAGTAGAGGTCAGGATTTGAACTCAGGCAGACATCAGAGCACAATTAATCAGTACACAATTTCTAAAGACTTCTTCATTGCAAAACTCTATCTATAGTGGTTATTTTTCTGCTAAAGGCAAAAATGTTGGGTAAAATTTTGCTAGACTCCACCAGGCACCCACACTTCTATTTGGCCTTCATCTTTCTGTCTTCCAAAATGATCATTTGACTGCCTGTAAAGTCTCCAAAAAACGATGGGTGTAAGAATGTTTGGAGGCAGATAGCCAGTCTCTATCTGCATGTCTAGCCAGTCTGTAAGGGGCTCCAGCATTGGGCAAACTCACATAAATGGCACCCTCCAAGATTATACCCAAGAAAATCCAGATGGTGGATTTTGTAAGGAAAAAAAAAAAAGGATGAGAAGTAATTTATAGATTAAGAGAGACTTAAAGGACATAACAATTTTTTTTAATGATCAAAACTAAACAAACTATAGTGTCCAAGAATGCACACTGAGTAATCAAACTATTTTTAAAACCATAAGAAAATGATAGCAATAAAAGTCAGCAGAGTGGTTACTTCTGGGGGTGGGGGTTAGAATGGGGCACACGGGGGGCTTCTGGGGAGTCTCACAAAGTTCTGCTTCTTGTCTTGCGTGGTGGTGACAAGCTGTTTGGCTCCCACTATCTCATTAAACCATTCATTGGCTTTGTGTGGTGCTCTGTATCTGTTTTATTTTACCTTAAACATATTCACTTTTAAGTTAAGAATAATTTGAGCACATCATTTACAAATACAGAGTTAAACACCGAGAGAAATGGCTAGAAAAGGCCAGGAGAATTCCTTCTGGGGGGTTGCATGGCTTATGGGTGATGAACTCCTATGTTTCACAGTAAATCTTTTGATGCTGAGTTTTTCTGATTAAAAAATAATTTTTTAAAGTAAAATAAAATAAAGGTAGACAAAACTTCCTTGCAGTCAAGAGGATTAATGATGAATATAGAGCGCCCAGCCCAGTGCCTCACACGTCATAGGCGCTCCCCCAGAGGCTGCGATGAGATTTCTTCTCCCACACCAAACTTCCGGATGGACAACCGTGTCCATGGAGTCCCAGCACTGCCTGGCACATAGCATGCACTCCAAAAACAGCTACTTATTAGATGAGTAAGTGAATAGAGGGGATTCTTTTTTTTTTTTTTTTTTTAAATTGATCTTTTTTTTTTTTTTTTTTTTTTTTTAAAGATTTTATTGGGGGAAGGGGAACAGGACTTTATTGGGGAACAATGGTCAAATTGTTGTCCTTTCAGTCTTAGTTGTGGGGGGTTCTGTTCAGCTTCAAGTTGTTGTTCTTTCAGTCTTAGTTGTGGAGGGCGCAGCTCAGCTCCAGGTCCAGTTGCCGTTGCTAGTTGCAGGGGGCGCAGCCCACCATCCCTTGCGGGAGTCGAACCGGCAACCTTGTGGTTGAGAGGACAGGCTCCAACCAACTGAGCCATCCGGGAGCTCAGCGGCAGCTCAGCTCAAGGTGCCGTGTTCAATTTTAGTTGCAGGGGGCGCTGCCCACCATCCCTTGCGGGACTCGAGGAATTGAACTGGCAACCTTGTGGTTGAGAGCCCGCGCTCCAACCAACAACTGAGCCATCCGGGAGGCAGCTCAGCTCAAGGTGCCGTGTTCAATCTTAGTTGCAGGGGGCAGAGCCCACCATCCCTTGCGGGACTGGAGGAATTGAACTGGCAACCTTGTGGTTGAGAGCCCACTGGCCCATGTGGGAATCGAACCGGCAGCCTTCGGAGTCAGGAGCACGGAGCTCTAACCGCCTGAGCCACCGGGCCGGCCCTAGAGGGGATTCTTTACCGGATTCAAAATATTTTCGTACTTCTTTTTATTTTTGTGTATTTTGCAAAAAAAATTTAAATTTATTGGGGTGACAATCAATGGTTAGTAAAATTACATAGATTTCAGGTGTGCGATTCTGTAATACATCATCTATATATCACACGGTGTGTTCCCCACCGAGTCAGTTCTCCTTCCATCACCATATATTTGACCCCCTTTATTTTCAACATAATACTTCCTAACAAATCATTGCTAGTTCTGGCTACGAACCAGCTAGGAAATGTCGCATCGTATTAAGACATTTGCAGTTAGTGCTCGGGAGGTATTGAAGTGGGGTCTAAGACATTTAAAAAGAATACAGCCCCTCTGCCCCCCAGAAGTAGTTGGAAAGAAAAACAAGTATTAAAGTCTAAACTGCAAATCTAACATGTATACTAAAATTTTTAAAGCTGACTTTCACCCTGTATCACCGCCAACCCCCACCCCCAAACGTGGCTTCATATACTGACTTGTTTCCAAAGAATAAAGTGTGGAATGGGAAAAATAATGCTACAGCGGCAAAGGCTGCAGGTAGCACCTTAACCAGGGGAACAAGACTGACATCCACCGTGCTAAGTTCTGTTGATGGCATATACCTGCTGACTGGATGCAATGAGAAGGCACCTCTCCCCTGCGGAATTCTTTCAAAAAATAATAAGCTGGATTTAATCATGAGAAAAGCATCAAACAAACTGAAATTGAAGGACATTGTATAAAATATCTGACCAGTGCCCCTCAAAACTATCCAGATCATGAAAACCATGGTCATTAATTTGATTGTGATAAGCATTTCACAGGGTATACACATATTAAATCATCACATTGTACATTTTAACAAATAAAAGTTTGTTGGATGAAAAAAAATCATGAAAAACCAGAAAAGAATGCAAAACTGCCCCAGACCAGAGTAGATTATGGTGACATGAGAACTAAATGTGATGTAGGATCCTGGACTGGGCCCTGGGACAGGCAGAGAACAGCAATGGAAAAACTGGGGAAATCTAAATCGAATCTGGAGTTTAGTTAATAACAAGGCACTAATCTTGGTTTCTCATGAGGGGGAAAGGCATGAGGACTTACACAGATATTTGCTATAATATTTTTGCAACTTTTCTGTAAATCTAAATTATTCTAAAATTAAGTTTACTTTTTAATGCTGATTTTTAGATTCTCTTATTGCAAACGTCCTTTTAAAAATAACAAAAACAAGACCTAACTTGTCACATGTTGTACTTCAGAGTGTGCCAAGTACTAGTTATGGCTTATCCTGATTTGTGAGTAATCCAGCATTAAAGGAATCAAGCAAAAAAAAACCCAAAACGCAATAGCCTTAGAGAGGTAACAATGCTTTTTAATGAGTCATCTTGCAGTCATCAAGGAACTGGCAATTCCTTACTCTCTCTCTCCTCCTGGAATGAGCAGACCAACCAATTACAAGTAGAACTACAATGGAATACTATTCAGCCATAAAAAAGCGTGAAATCTTGCCATCTGCAAAAACATAGATGGACCTAGAGGGTATTGTGCTGAGTGGAGTGAGTCAGACAGAGAAAGACAAATGCAAGGTGATTTCATCTGTATGTGCAATCTAAATAAAATAAACAAACAAAATCGAAACAGACTCATAGATACAGAGAACAAACTGATGGTTGCCAGAGGGGAGTGGTGGGGGAACGGGTAAAAAAGGTGAAGGGGATTGAGAGGTTCAAACTTCCAGTTATAAAATAAATAAGTCGCGGACATAGGGCACAGCATAGGGAATATAGTCAATAATACCATAACTGTACAGTGATGGATGGTTATTAGACTTATTGTGGTGATCCCTTTGTTAGGTATATAAATGTTGAATAACTATGTTGTACACATGAAATTAATATAATATTGTACATCAACTGCACTTTAAGAATACAAATCAGAAGGGGGAGGAGAAGGAGGAGAAGAACAGCAACAACAAAAAGTGGGAAAGAGCTTTCCAGGGAGAGGATTTTACTGGCTCACAGAAGGGGAAAAGCCCAGTGTGGTTGGAGCGCAGTGACAGAGCGGCAGGAGAGAAGCTGGAGAGAAGCAGGGACCAGACTTGCACGGCTTTGCTGGCATGCTCTGGACAGTTAATTCACTGAGAGCCACTGGCAGGTGATAAACCCAGCAGAAGCACTCTATGACTTCCGTGGTTAAAAGGTGTCTCTAGCCCCTGATGTGATGCTCTGAGAAGGACCCCACCAAAAGTGAATCACCTTCATTTACTCGTGAGGAAACCTCAGATAAACCTAAACTGAGGTGTGTTCTATAAGAGACTGGCCTGTACGCTTCAGAAATCTTAATGTTACGTAAGAAAAAGAAAGTCTGAGATTTAAAACGGCTAAAGACATGACAACTAAAGATCTGTTGGTGATTGGATCCTGGAAGGAAAAAAATTTTATAAAGGACATTTTGGGGACAATTGGTGAAATTCAAGTATGGAATGTATATTAAATAATAGTATTGAATGAATGTCACATTTCCCGAATTTGATCATTGTACTGTGGTGATTTGTGAGAGAATGTCTTTGCTCTTAGAGGATACAGACTGAAATATTTAGAAGTGAAAGGCCATGCTGTCTCCAGCAAACTCCCCTATGGATCAGCAAAAGTAACAACAGTAGAAGTAATGATAAATTCATATACAAAGAGAAATAAGGCAGATCCGGCAAAATGTTACAATCAGTGAATCTAGGCATACAGGTGCTTAGTATTCTGTTCTTGCAACTTTTCTCTACATTTGCAGGTTTTCGAAATAAAAAGGTAAAAGAAATCCGTCAGGATGTTGTGCTGTGCATGAACGGATTGGAGGGAGCAATCAAGGTTGGTCCAGGCGAGACAGAAAGAGGTCTTGGACCAGGCCGGTGTCCGTGAACATAAAGAGATGCCTGTGTGGTTGATACATGTCTTCGAGGTGAAGGAATGGGCCTGGGGACTGAAGGGAAGGAAGTATTATATTTACACTTGTCACTGTCACAAGTTTCCTTCTGATTGATCTATTAATATATTTTTCAACATATTACAAGAATCATTAAAATCACCATAAGAATAAATGTAGTAAGTGTTATCATTAATATAATTATTACAAACTACATACTTATACCTTGCTTCCATTGATATAATAAATTCTCATGGGCGAACTGTAACCACATGCCAGAGTCTGTGCCTCATTAGATGTGGGGTGAGACCCCGGAAACTACGCTGTTGAAAGCTTCCCACCTGTTCTGATCCACAGTCAGCTAGGAGAACCCTGCTCTGGGAATCATCCGGGTTTGGAGTCTAGTCTCTGCCCCTGCTGAATTTTGTGTTTCTCGCTGTTTCAGAGTGAACCTACCCTCAGGCGAGCGTGGGTTTATTAGTCACTGTCTCAGGGATTATCTGACAGACAAACAAGATTATTCAAGAGAATTTAAGGTCAAAGCAGGGGGGTTGCCATCATTTTCATTAAGAACACTGAAATGGCAGTTTCTTAGGTACTCTTTCCAAGTTCTACCCTTGCAGATTTCTAAATTTTATCTCAAGAATAGCAGAATAGAAATACATTTTGTGGCATTTACAATTTAAATCATGTGACTTTGGCAGCAATTACAAAACAACCCCAAATGAAGGAAAAACATTTCAGCGAGACAAGTTTCACAATTGAACCCCTTGGAAATTGTAGACCTGGGTGAAAAGGTAACAATGGAAAAACACACATTATCAACTTTCAAGCCTCTCTTGGCTCCAGGATACTTGAAAGAATTCCCAACACCAGATGAGGACAGACATCAAGTCTATTCCACTGTCTTCTGGAAATCTTAAAATGTCTCCAGTTATTATTCTTAGATGATGGATCTAGGGTCTATGTACATTAAACAAATGTGAAATAAAAAAATATCTTCTGGTATTCATAAAACCAAGTAGTTCTGAAGTTCAGTGTCAGCTCTTGTCTGAAAGATTTAATGAATCCCTCGAATTTCCCTCAAGTACTTTCCCTGAACTAATTTAACACTTGCATATAGATATGGCTAAACCTTTTGATCCTACGTGTGTAAATCTTTCCTGCCTGAGGGGTAAAGTTTTAAGTTTAAAAACGCTGTTTGCACAAAGATATATGTACCAAGGTACTCATTGCAAGGTTGTTTATAATAGCCAAAAAAGGACCTAAATGTTCTTTAAGTTACAGTATATCCATATTATGGAATTATATGGATTTTTAAAAAAATGAAGTAGCTCTGGTTATAGAAAAATCTTCAAGACTGTTAAGTTGGGGGGAAAAACAAGTTTCAGAATAATACTTAATAACATTTTTTAAAAATCAAAACTACGTATGTACATGTTTACATATCTATGTGCATATACCATGTTTCCCTGAAAATCAGACCCAGCCAGATAATCAGCTGTAATGCGTCTTTTGGAGCAAAAATTAATATAAGACTCAGTCTTTTGTATTATATTATATTATATTATATTATATTATATTATATTATATTATATTATATTATATCATACCTGGTCTTACCGTAAAATAGTACTAGGTCTTATATGAATTTTTGCTCCAAGAGACACATTAGAGCTGACTGGCTAGGTGTTGTTTTCGGGGAAACATGGTAGGTGTGTTAATGCAAGAAAAGGTCTGGAGGGGCCATCTATGAACATTCATTAATGATTACCTTTGGGGAAGGAAATGGAGTTGGGAGAAAACAAAGGAGAACTTTCAGTGTTTACTCTATTGAACTGGATAATTTTGGATTTTTAACTATAATCATGATTTGGGCATCACTTCTATAATTAAAAAATATATGTAAGTCAAACGTACCCAAAACAATGCCAAAAAAGCACTGTGAAGATTCTTCTTTTTCTACGTTTTCCTAATTGTAGACAATAAACATTTACTACTTTTCCCTCCCAAAATAATACAGTGTTTTTAAAAAGAAAAGATAAACACGTTGTCTGGAACAGGGAAAGCAAGGGTGTTTCTGAATTAAAGAGCCCAGTAGGAAATCCCTAAAAGGCTCAGGAAAGGAGATGCCAAATTGCTACAAATTTGTAACAGTTGTTTGCCGGGCCAGTCTTTAGTGGATGGACAGGAAATGAGAAACTTTCACCGTGGGCCGCACTGCAGGTCCCTTTAGGCTCCTTTAGGCCCCTTTAGGCTCAGGCGAGACTGCAATGTGTGAGTCTGGGCATCTGCCAGCACAGATTGCCCCTTGCTGAGAAGACCTGCAACCAGCAAGCCAAGTGCAGAAGCAGCACTTGTGGGAAAACTCTGACTTAATTAGGCACAAGCAACATGAACAGCTCCAGGGGGCAAAATTTCTCCCAAAGCTGCTTATAAGAGAAGTTTGTTCAAAGTGCAAGACTGACCACGTGATGACCTCAGCTCTTTCTGCCAAAACAGCATCCACTATGACCCAGACCGCACCTGTGCACTTTGTTGCCCTAAAGGAAAAGATACAAAACGCTAACTTGAGAACCAGGCCATAGCAGAGACCGAAGACACACGACCTGGTGTCAGAGAGGCGGGCAGACCTTCAAAGAATGAAAGAATTCAGCTAATTGGTGTTAGCATAGTCTCACTTCTTTTTTAAAATTAATCCAGGCAACTTCACTTACGTCTATTTTAAGTATGTGTTGAAGTGGAAGATTTGACTGGTACGTTGTGCTCACTAGTCCAGACATATTAATGAATTAATAATAAAATAACAGCTAATACTTTCTTGAATGCTTACATCCCAGCATCAAATGTATTAAATGCACTGAACATTGTGGCAGGAGCTGTGTTACGTGCCTGACATACTTCATCTCGTTTATCCTCACAGCAGCTTAGACATGGGTACCACTACTATTGTGCCCATTGTATAGATGAGGAAACAGACTCTGACCAAGAATACACTGTTGGTAAGCGGCAGAGCCTCTATCCTAATTTATGTTAATTTGATTTCACAGTCTGTGCTCTTAACTGCTGTCTTATTTGAGGAAAGATCCATTCTTCAGATGACCGACAGCTTGGTTCTAAACCACCTCATCACTTTTACCTGGAATTCAAACCAGGTAGCTTGGGTGGTACCAAAACAAAGAGCCCGAGGAGACTCAGAAAGCTTTGCAAGGTCCAGCCTCAGTTTTCTCATCTCTAGATGGAAACAGTAATAATAGACCCTATCTCACAAGTTTGTTGTGACAACTCAAAGAAGGTAACTCATGTAAAGTGCTGAGCTTAGTATCTGTCACACAGCAACTGCTCAAAAAATATGTGACAAAAATAATTAATACATGCGAAAGAGTACCGATAAACCTATGCTGGATTAGTTTACCGGCATAGCCAGCAAACGCTTCCCATCAGACAGGGTCTGAGATATAGGACACTGAACAGGGAAGTCTTGATGCAAGGACTGAAGAAGCCATGAGAATTAAATCGACCTACCTGACAATTTTACTTGGTACTGAAACTCACCATCTGTATGTCAGGGGAGGAAGCTGAGAGGAAGACGGGAATACCGAGACCCAGGCAGAACAGGCTGGCTCTTTACCCTCCTTTCCGTTCTCCTACCAACAGTGCTAACTTAGTGAAATTGAGTTAAAATGAGATCAAAGCTCATTTGGAAAGTTACTAAGAGAGCAGATCTTAGAAGTTCTACTTTTAAGGGGGCGGGAGGTGGTAGATGAGGGTAAACGGGATCAAATATACGGAGATGGAAGAACAAACTCTGGGTGGTGAACACACAATGTGATATATAGATGATGTAATACAGAATTGTACACCTGAAACTTATGTAATTTTACTAACAATTGTCACCCCAATAAACTCAGTAAAGCTGGGAAAAGTATTAGCTGAATGCCATCTTTAAAGGGGAAAGAAAATCATGAAAGGGCAGCATTAAAGACTCAGAGATGCTTAGGTAAGGAAACAAAGCCTTACCTTTTTAAACTCCAGATTGGTGGTTTTCAAACTGTGTGCCATGGAACCCGGCTTAAGGGGTTCCACAAATGTTTTCATTAAGATTTCAGTTTTTAAATATAACTTGGTTTAGTAATCAACAGACATACTCAAGTATGTTATAGATCAAATTTAAACTGATTGGAGATCCTCCCCCACTGAGGTAATGGCCAGTCACCTTATTTTTATGAAGATCTCAAAAATAAAAGTTCCCCCACTATTTTTCTTTCTTGAAAAGGATCCTGGATATTGCTAGACAGCTATTTAAAAAACGGAAACAAAACAAAAAAACATGATTTGCAACCATATATCTTACTGATCTGGGATTTTTCTTAATCCTATGTGAGCAAAACAAAATTTGGATATAAACTGGGAAATGAGACCAATAAAAGTGCCACTGTCACCAACAGTACTTGATTTCAAAATTTCACATTCATCAAGTAGCCTTATTATTTTCATTAACTTATAAAAAGAATGTATACTAATAAAATGCCATATAAAATACTATATACATACACAGTAAGGGTCTACATAAGATTTTATTTTTCAAGAAGTTTGTGCTGGGCCGGCCCGGTGGCTCAGGCGGTTGGAGCTCCATGCTCCTAACTCCGAAGGCTGCCGGTTCGATTCCCACATGGGCCAGTGGGCTCTCAACCACAAGGTTGCTGGTTGAACTCCTCAACATCCGGCAAGGGATGGTGGGCTGCGCCCCCTGCAACCAACAATGGCAACTGGACCTGGAGCTGAGCCCTCCACAACTAAGATCGAAAGGACAACAACTTGACTTGGAAAAAAGTTCTGGAAGTACACACTGTTCCCCAATAAAGACCTGTTCCCCTTCCCCAATAAAATCTTTTAAAAAAAAAAGATTGTGCTACTAAATGAAAAGTATGAAAACCTCAGCCCTAGATCATTTGGATGATGTGGTGGGGAGGGTGAGGTTCTAAACATAAGACCCTCTGGTCTCTGCTCTACCCCTGACTAAGACCACCTGTTTCTCTTTCCCTGCTCAGACCCCTGCAGCTCTGAGGTCCTATCTACAGGCACCAGGTAGATAGAGATGGAGATCAGGAAGCAAAATGGAGTTTGCAGCCCTTTCCTGCTGCAAGGGGCCACCACACAGAATCAAGACCCTGCCTCAATGCTGGGCAACATCCACCAGTCCCTCATTCTTTACTTTAGGTAATACAGACTTGGAAAGCAATGTAGGCAAGTCTTGCTAAGATCTCAGGGCTTCCATTTCCTTCTCAACTTGGGAAAGTTTGCAGTTATCCAGGAACTCCCTTCCTTCTCTGGCATTCTTTGATTTAATCCATTATCAGTAGAATCTGTTAACGGCATGCCATAAGGGAAAATACCAACGGGAAAGGGTAGAGACAAACAGAAACATTGAGCCTGGCCCTATCTCTTTGGGAAAATTCCAGAAGTACGGGGTAGATGGAAAGTGAAAGCTGAGAAATCATGTGAGACAGCTGAGCTGCAGAAGCTTTCACCTTTGCATATGCATACGTAAAATAATATTGTGCAATCTGTATCAGTTATAAAGGACCACTATTTTCATTATAATTTTCCAAATAAATGTGGTCACCCTTAAACACTTCAGTTTGATAATATTTCACAGTATTTAGCCATTATACAAATCAAGTCCATTTTAATCATAAAATGTCTGTATTGCAAAAGTGTTTTCCACATTTATGTGGAAACATTTCAAGTTAGAGGAATGACAAAATAAATAATCCCTTAGCAGTGATTGTTAATCTGAATTGTACCAGCACCTCATATATTTATCCTTTATGGGTTTCGAGATTCTGAAATGTTAGAGGATTTGTTAGTTCGGTAACTTTCCAATACTATCGGAAAAGCCTATCAGTCTGAAACAAGATAGGCCATAGTTAGTTAACTGTTGAAGCTAAGTTGCGTGTTCACAGAGGTTCAGTATTCTCTATTGTACTTTTGTACATGTTTAAAATTTCCCATGCTAGTTTTTTAAAATAAAATATATCTGCCTTTCCTGAAATCTATTTTTAAAAGATTCTTTCAGACAGTTTCATCTAAATCTTAGTGTGACAAAAGTCACGTACCAACCAGCCATGCCTAAGAGCCACGCATCATGTCTCCGTGTTCCCTTCGGCTATCCTTCACAATTTTTCTTTATTGAATGTTCTTCTCACACGCCTATCATTCCTTTACTCATAACTCCTGTTCTCATGTCACTATAGACCCTCTGCCCCAAACTTCACTCCCCCATATATCCAAATGGAGAAGAGAAAAATCCTGAGCCTAATGTAATTACAGTTCTACTACGTATCCTATAGTTTGGGGTCAGCAGACACGATTACAAATAAATGCCTCTAGTAAAAATGTAAAACGGTTCCAAAATGCAAAACATTTTTTCAGAAATTTGAAAGCAATCAATGACTCCCTATCCCATATCACTTTTGAGGAGGTCTTACAGTCTTTGTGCACGAAATCAATAGCTTGCA
The DNA here is from genome assembly GCF_057876585.1 of Rhinolophus sinicus. Lineage (NCBI taxonomy): Eukaryota > Metazoa > Chordata > Mammalia > Chiroptera > Rhinolophidae > Rhinolophus > Rhinolophus sinicus. The sequence goes on from NC_142501.1 coordinate 142,843,242, forward strand.
AAGAATTTTAATCAAAACATGAATAGCAGAAACAGAACAGTGTATTGGTTCTTAGGTAGGACTGGATTCAAATGATGCTTTGTCACCTCAGCTGGCTTGCTGCTGGGCACTCTCCCTATAGCTCCGAAAAAAAGAAAAGTGGCTCTTAAATCTTTGATTTAAACCCTTATATCAATTTCTCAAAGATATTATTTTTCATTCCTTCCTTCTTATTCTTTCTTCCTTTCCTGCTTTGTAACTAACAAGTGAAATAGGAACAGGAATTAATTTGCCTCTACTCCTCTGCGATTCCTCCACTCTAGTCCCTGCCTGATGTCATGTGTTTGTTTTCACTCAAAGACCTTTCTAGGCAGGAAGCTTCTGGGGTAAACAGAGCACTCTGACTTCAAGGTCATTTTCCTCTCTCCTTTGACTCTGGGATCCTTTGTTCCATTGCTCCATCTTACAGAAAGGTGAGATCCTGTTTAACTTAAGCCTTGGTTGGTTAATTGTTTTCAGGATTTGGGGTTGTTTTTAAGAAAAAAAATCCATGGACAAATAATGCATTAAAAAAAAACCAAAAAAACAAACAAACAAACAAACAAAACAACCCAGCAAGATGTGTCGAGCACTTGAGAAAAATCCAGGGGTATTTTTAGGCCGTTCCCACTAGAGGGCACTAGACCCTGCACTGTGTCCTCAATCACACCTCATGACCTCTGCCTTGTCCACCATTCATTGCCCCCTACCCAACCCGAAACCTGTGGTTCTAAAAAGATCTTTGGCATACATAACAAGATCCAGACAGAACTGGGACCTTCTTTGTTGGAGAAAATTGGAATTCCTGAAGTAGACTTTGCACCTTCCCTAGAGATGGAGTTCAAGTCCCATCTTACTGGTTTCAGATCCTGCCTCAGATAGGGGTTCTGACACCTCAGTGAACTCAAGGGCTCTAGAGACAGACGCACCTGAGCCTGAGAGATTCTACAGGAAGGTGTGAATGGGCCAGAAATCCGTTACAATGAACAAAGCTTATCAGTCTTACTATAGCCTGCTCATAATCATATGATATACCTATCGCGCTTTACAGCAATTTCTACATATCACAACCCTTCTCAAACTTCATTTTACAGGTTAGGAAAAACTGAGGTCCAGATTTATCCAAAGTTACTTGTAAGAAGCTTCCCTTGGCATCCAGCCCAACACCACCATTCCCCTCTGGGCAGCAGTTACTGTAGATCAGTTAATTGGGACACATAATGACAACCTTGAATGTGTGTGGCTCTTCGTCCTTCCAGCCACCAGAACAGCAGATTCAGGCTGACCCCAGGAAGTGGCTTCTCTGTCTAGCACACTCCTGTCAGTCTCTGGCCAGACCACCAGGAACACAACTGTGGTTGAACAAACCATGTTTAACACTCACAGCAGCGAGAAACCACACACAGTGGGGAAGCATGGGGTGTCTCAGTAGGAGGGTGTTAGAAAGAATTTATAGGACTGGGGCTTTGGTTTGTAATTTTGGGGAGGGTTCCAGGAAGAGGAGTTCACTCTGGATTGGGTGCTGTCACGAAGTGGGGATAATTCTTTGATCATATAGCTTAATAAATCTCCTCTAGGACAGATGCGGGCAGAGTTAACACTCATTGGTAAAGCAGCAGCAGTGATTTTGATTTGGTAGGAGACAGTTGTGTGGCATTTTGTGGTTTGCCGTGGACTGTGTTTTTGGCTATGCTTAAGTAGGTTTACGAAGAGGTCATGTTTTTTGTCTCGCTTCATCACAGTCACAGCAAACCTGGTCTGAGGTTGGAGCTCTGTGAGATTGTTTATGTCCAACCAGAAAACACCAAGGCCCAGCTGCGAGCCCCAAGCCATGTCCCAAGAACCTCTAAAACACAGCTGTCTCCAGCTAGTTCCTAGCTGTCAGGGACTGCTTTTCTTTTCCTCACCTGTTTTTAGTCCTGTCTTTTATGATGGGAAGATGGTGTGAGGAAATCAAACAGTATAGCACAGTATCCCAGAACTTCTCCATTATTTAAGTAATACTAGCTAGCTCTTCTATGCTTACCATTGTTTTGGCAATTGTGTGTCTATCTCCCTTGAGGACTGTGGAGAAGATTCCCTTAGCCATACACCCCTCATTAGCATCCTAACCCCAACATCATGCCAAAATTCTGACTTACGTAGATGACAGACCTCTAACTTCATCAAACCAGGAAGCGAGTCAGGACTTGAACTCAGATCTTAGGACTTCGATCCTTTGCTTTCCCCACATGCTGTGACGATGGCACCAGCTAGTGAGCAGCCCATACCAGAACCTGGACTTGTGATTCCAAGTCTAGCAGGGCTTTTTCACGCTGCTATTGAATTGAGTCTAAAATTCTATCAGAGAGCAAGGTTAGGGCAATAACACAGAGCACAGGATCTGTAGGTAGTGTTATCAGCCAACTAAAGGCACTTGGGAGGTTCACTGGGGTCCCATCTAACCCTGCAGGGCAAGTGCACAGATTGGAATAGGTGCTGCAGTGAAACCAAGGCTGGAAGCTAGGCAGTTAGAAGGCTCTTAGCCTTATTCCCCTCCTCTTACTCTTGAGATCCACACCTGCTCCTTCTATATTCTGTACAAATTCTGATCTAAGGGCAGATTGTGCAGTGAGGTTGTTCTGTATAAACCTTCATAGACTCCTTAGATGACGTAGTTTAAAAGCCAGGTCTATGAATGAACATCCAGGAAGAGGGTTCTCTCTATTCTACCACCTTCACACCAACTTCTGCTGAAAACTAAGTCCAAGGGGCACATGTGACAGACTTAGGTTAGCCATTCATGCTTCTTTTGTTCTCTGGGCTTTGGGGTAGCAGAGATGGAAAAATATGCAGAAGTAACTTTTCAAAGTGTTTTCAAACAATTTATCCTGGGGGTGGGGGTGCAAGGGAGCCCAACAGAATGAGTCTCTTCTTCACATAGGTTTTGTAAGCCATTAAAAGTATTTTTCTATGCTTTAGCATGGCAAACCGAGCGATTCTCAACCTGGAGACGAGCTAGTGAGTGAAAAGACTCAGCTTGCTGCAGAAGGTATGAAGGCTCACTCTTAAATTTTTCTTGTGTTTACTTTCAGTTGTCTCAGCACAGAATGTTCTGTCAGCCAAGGTCAATTAAGAGAGACTCTGAAATACAAATACAGTTGAGTTGGATCACTGGAGAAGGAATTGGTTAAATATAGAGAAATGCTGGCTTCAACAGCCAATTATTTTGCTTCCAGCCAATTCAAACCTAAGTTGCAATATTCTTCTGAAAGCCTCCTACTGCAATGAGTTAAGAATACAATAAGATTACAACCCATAACACAAGCACCCAACCTTCCCATGAAGAGTTTCTGTGGAATTCCACACTGCCTTAATAACCTGTATAGCTCACTCTAGGGAGGGGAAAAGTGAAAGATGCAACTGTGTAACTTACAAGATGAATGATACCCCCAAGGTCGTTAATGCTTTATTATGAATTATCATGTGGGAAATGAGCACAAAATTAGGAATCGTTACAAAATCTAATGTTGTTTCTGACTCTAGTGTCTCATAACCAAAATGAAGTCAGTTTTCATTTGTTTGTAAGCTCCTCATGTGCTTTTGTTCAAAGCGCTGTTAAAACATAAGGGAACCCATAAAAGGAAACACTGGTTGATAAGCCAAAAAAATTATTAGTCACATAGCTTAAAAACTTATGCCCTGGTTGGCTCTAATTATTTAGCAATAGTGTAAAGAGATTGTTTAGATATTTGATTCATAAAATCCACTGTTAAGACTTTCAATATTCTGGTTCTTTTAACATGAGAATTAAGAGGCAAGATGCTCAGGCCCACTGCTGCATTATAACGAATTTATATATTGTTTTTAAAATTGTGTCATCCCTAGGAGCTGAAAGGCAAACTAGGGCAACACTGAGAGCAGACAGGGATGTCACTGTTGTCTAATTACCTGCTAAATTTTTTTTTTTTTTTTTTGTCACTGATATTCTCAATTTGCTATTCCCCAGGTACAGGTTTCTGGATTAATTCCATTGATCTTTTCACTTAAAAAAATGGTAAGTTATCTCCAGAACATTGACTTTATCAACCCTGACAATAGTACCACCTTTATATATTACAACGACCAGAATGTTCTTTACATTTCCACTGCTTTGCAAACAAGTGGGGCTCCAAGAAGTAGATCCAAGAGAAAAAGGGACTGGCTTACTTTATCAAACAGTACCCATCTGATGCAGTGCCCATCTCCTAAGACCCAGGCCAAATACCAAACTGTGCTAACCTATGATGAATTACCCCCACACATTTTATTTCCATAATTTAAATTTTTCCCCTGGACTTTTTTTTTTTCTGAAGCAAGTAACTAGAATAGGGTTTTATCTACTTCACCTTTTATTCTCCAACTCCAATCACAATGCCTAGCATGTAACAGGTGCCACATAATCGCTTAATTAAAAATCTGTCCGCCTGAGGCATCTGTAGGACAAGTGGTTTGTCTTTAGTTAATTATTCCCATGATCAAAACTTTGCTGCAGCCGCTATGGAAGGCAGTGTGGAGGTTCCTTAAAAAATTACGAATAGAATTAACCATATGACCCAGCAATCCCTCTCCTGGGTATCTACCCAAAAAAACCTGAAAACATTTATACATAAAGACACGTGTGCTCCAATGTTCATTGCAGCTTTGTTTACAGCGACCAAGACATGGAAACAACCAAAATGTCCTTCAATAGATGAATGGATAACGAAGTTGTGGTATATATACACAATGGAATACTATTCGGCGGTAAGAAAAGATGATATAGGAACATTTGTGACAACATGGATGGATCTTGAGAGTATAATGCTAAGCGAAATAAGTCAGACAGAAAAAGCAGAGAACCATATGATTTCACTGATATGTGATATGTAAACCAAAAACAACAAAAGAACAAGACAAAAAATTAGAAACAAAAACTCATAGACACAGACAATACTTTAGTGGTTACCAGAGGGTAAGGGGGTGGGGGGCGGGAGATGAGGGTAAGGGGGGATCAAATATATGGGGATGGAAGGAGAACTGACTCTGGGTGATGAACACACAATGGGATTTATAGATGGTGTAATACAGAATTGTACATCTGAAATCTATGTAATTTTACTAACTGTCACCCCAATAAATTAAAAAAAAAAGAAAACTTTGCCTCAGGAAAAAAAATGACTTAGCAAATATTTTTATCTTCATGAAAATGTAAGGCAAGGGAAATGGAAGGTTTCATCATCTGTTAAAGGTATTTTTTAAGTATTCAATGAACAGAAATGGAAGGAAATCTGGAAAAATGGGGCACACTTCTCATTCCCCAGAAATTGTGTCATGCTGGTGGTGCAGACCTCTTCTATAAACCCCATTTGCCAGATAAACAAAAGAAGGCCTAGAACAACATTTCTTGAAGTCTTTCCCTCCTACAGACTTCATGGCAGATACAGCTGACTTTCCCAACAAGCCTGTTCCAGCTAAGTCAGGACCAACTGAATTGCCTCAAAAGATGATGGATGGAATCTGGGAAACTTAATGGCACATTACCCTGCCCTTGATCTGTGGGTTTTTATTCCCATAATTGGATCTAGGCCAATGCATTTAGATGACAACCTCCTGCCCACACATGGATTCCTTGAAGTGACTGGTTGGGGAAAAAAGCTTTAGGCATGTTAACAGCAAGCTTGAGTCTTATCCCTGGAGGCCACACTCTGAGACCACAGGACAAGGACCTCGACCTGCCTGCCCCCCCCCCCCCCCCCCCCCGCACACACACACAGGCTAATGCAGGAAGTGATGTGCAGCCAGGTGGAGGTCCCCACAGCTCAGAAACTGCCAAGAAGCTCCCATTCCTACTCTTTCTTAGAAACCAGAGGCTGATGGGATCATAGAGCTGGAAGCCACTTCCTTATTTTGGGAACAGATCTTTTATTTTATATGCAAAGTCCCAGCTAAACAATTCATTGTGATATCTAATTATCTGCTAATTTATTTATTTATTTTTTTGGTCACTGATATTCTCAATTTGCTATTCCCCAGGTACAGGTTTCTGGATTAATTCCATTGATCTTTTCACTTAAAAAAATGGTAAAGTATCTCCAGAACATTGACTTTATCAACCCTGACAGTAGTACTGCCTTTATATATTACAATGACCAGAATGTTCTTTACATTTCCACTGCTTTGCAATTAAATCTGGAAGGATTACCTGGACATGAGACTTACCAATGGCTCACAATTTCTAAAAAGGATTTTAAGTCCATGCGTGTAACATTACCTGGATATAATTCTCTAAGAAGAGAATTCCTATTTTATTAATTTGCCAACAGTTTCAGAGGGAGGGGTGTTAAAGTGATTGAAATTTCACAAGATTGACATTATTGCTTAAAGTGCTTGAATTGGTTACATTAAAAAAATTAAGGTACAGGTTATTTTAAAGAAAAACTAAATTTCTGGAGTTTTTTTTTTTTTTTTTTTAAAGCAACAGAATCATATGAATGCCACACACATACAGTAACTATTTTGGTTACACAGAAAGGGAAGCCAAAAATAAATTAATGTAATACTGGAAAACAGAAATTTAATTAGGCAGAAAAGTAGGAAATAATTTCCCCTGACCCATGCCATTTACATGAGTGAATCACAACAGTGCTATTAAATGCCTTGACCATATGACAGCAAACAAGGGCAAAACATTTAGTGCACAATATTTTAATACACATGAATATACAACGTTGAGCAAAATGTGAAGTCTAAAGATAAAATCCATCTGTAATAAAGCCACACTCCAATATCTAAAATAAGTCTTATGCCCGTTAGGACATAGTCCACTATCAGGCAGGCCCATGAGATTAAGGGCGTCCCTGGAAATAAATGCGTAGGGGCCATTCCTGTCATTTTTTTCCCCACTTCATCTGAAATACAAAATATCCCAGGCTCTAACACCAAATACGACTGTCTTCCTATTCAAACCAACAGCCTCTAGAGTTGTTCCTTGGCTCACTCCAAACCAGGCCACTTCGTGCTGCCTTGGAACGGAAAATGTATCAACATATGAGGACTGACGTCAGCATTTTACCAAAATTGACCTTTAATCAAATGACTTTTTAGCATATTGTACCATAATCTAGATGCTAAACTAGTAAGTAACCAATAAAGCAAATGTTTTTTTCTCTTTAAGTGTAAAACACTGTGACTTATTTTAAATCACCCAGCAGTTAAAAGAAATACCACAGGCCTACTCACTCCTGCCAGAAAATGACACACAAAAACACTGGCCATTTGAGGGCATATTGTTGAGTCTTTGTGCTATTGTTGACCTCAGAATGGTCTCACATATCCCATACCAATCTCTGCTTTATGTGATGAATGAGGGATAAAAAATTTAAAATGTTTGCATGCTGTCTTTACATAAACAGAGATGACTAGGAGGGAAATGTAGCTTCCCAGTGTTTGTTTCATTAACGGAAGAGGAAGAGGGAAAAAATTACCAGATAGCTCTAATGCTTAAAAAAACTGATGGAGTGTTGGTAGATAAGTGCATTTTGGTCTTTTACCAATCTTCTTTTCCTGTCACACAACCATTTATGTCTGTGCATTATCTTCCATACTTATTTTTTTTAATTCTAAAAATCTATCCCTGAATACTGAATTTTAACTGATCCTTTCTATTAGAAGGCATTACTTCAGTTAAGTCACTGGAAAAAAACTCTTTACACATTAAAAGAAAAAAAAGTACTGAATCTATGACTTGGCATGTAGATATTACTTCAATAGGCTTCCAAATGAAACATTTTTTTTCTAATAAATTAGCTTCAAGAGTCATTTCAAAGATAATTTTAATAGTTTTGCTTAGAATCAGTTCCAAATATATTAGATATCAACCATCATTTTTTTTTAAACTTTGCAACCTGCAGTCAAATATATGGGTTATAATATGGTACAAATAGTTCCCTACATCAATCAATTGGAAAGCATCTCTCCTGGAAAACAGAATAAAAACTCACCTTCCCGGTAAGTGATTACTGCATATGTTTCATGGAGGAAAAACAGACAAAATATTTATAAATATGAATTTGCCTCTAAATAAGGCAAGATATATTTTTGTCACTCGTATAAAACAATAATGTGAAGATCACCCTGTTTTCATCTTCTCCAGTGAAAAGTAAAACATTTCACTTCAAGCATGAACAGATGAAGTGTCAGCATGCTTATTTAAGTTCTGAGCAATAAACAGTTCAAGATTTTAAAGATAAGAAATCCAGTTTTCATCTAGATAAAGTGCTATGCTCTTAATTGTTGCAAAATGGCCACTAACATTTTCAATTTCAATTTTAGTTCACATTATGCCAAACGTTTGCATGTTCGTTCACGGATTTATTAGGTAACAAAATATTATGTTCACAGTATATTATAGTGTATGGAAGTCAACTGACTTCCCAAAGGAAGGTCTATGACTCATAGTATTTGTAGGAAACCAAAAATGAACTCAACAGCAAAACACCACATCGACCCTTTTAATAAAAGGTGCCAATACTCAAATGACCTAATAAATACATATATAACAAAAGTGAAAAAAGTAAAAGTAACTATGGTGAGATGAGGTTCTTCCAAAAAACTGTCTCGTCAAGCGTTCTAGGAGTCAGAGTCAAAGAAATGCCGCCATTTTGTTCCTTCCTTCACACACCCACTGACACGTCCTTTGACTGACCTTCATACCCAGCTAACTCCACTCTTCCCTCTAGGGAAGGTTCCATGTTAGCCCTAGGACTTGCCAGTGCCTCAGTAAACAGACTAAAATGTTAAAAAGTGAACGGCTGTACAATGCTGCTGATGGTAAAGGTGCAGTGCCTTCGTTCTTCTGGATAGAGAATGACGTTGGTACTGACTGGCTAAGGAGAGCTGTGCCGGACGCAGTTCCCATGGTGTCCCGGCCCTGCGGCCACAGACTGTGAAACACCAGCAGGTCTGGAAACACACCTTGGAAAGCTTAGCAGTGCCAGATAAAGGATAGATAAAGTCACAGGACCTTACAGAAGAAAAGTGTCACTAAAAACAAACAACAAAGAGTTATTTTCCTGAAACTTGGTTTTGGTAGAAAGATAAGCAAAGTAACATTTCACTGTCCACAGATGCTCCCTCCTGTTGTCTTTGCCTGCCCTGAGCTCCTTACCTTTCTTGCCCCGGGAATTCTAATGGTTAGGTGAGCACAGCCCAGGGCAGACGCTGGCCACCACGAACAGCTCTTCAACCCTGTTCCACCTAGAGGATGATTTTAGTATCGAGGTTACTCACTTTTAAACATTTTCACTTGCACAAACTTAAAGCTATAGTCGCAGCCCTAAAAAGTGAACATCTACCCAATTCTTCTGTCAGGTAAGAGGCAGAGAAGCTAAAAATGGGTAGCAATGCTTCCAGGGACAAGTTAAAGGAATGCTCTGAAAGGAGACCCTGGAAGCCATTTAGGAAGTTTAGCAAAGACCCAAAATAGACTGCAGACATTCATAGGAAATGTCATTCTAATTCAGCCAGACATAGCCAGTGGCACAGCTGACACAATCCTAAAGTTAGCAACTGTTATTCATATAAATCTTACTACAATCTGATTGCAGTTAACTCTACCTCAGACTAAAATAAAACCACGAATAGTGCTGCATGTAAAAAACAGAGAGAGAGAGAGAGAGAGAGAGAGAGAGAGAGAGAGAGTCGAACACAGCCAGACCATTGAGACTTGGAGTAATACCATTGGTGAGCCACTGAGGAAGAAGAAAGTCTGCAGAGAAACCAAGTAATAGTGCTTTGAACATTTTCCCCCACTCAAATTAGTCCCACAGTTCTTTAAGTTATTCTCTTGACTGATAGAATAAAATATATCCAGATTCTGAATTTTTTGATATATCTGACGTCAGACCATAGAATTCTTCAATAGCTTGGGCATCTATTTTCTGCAATAAAACAGAAAAAAAAAAATATAGTTGTTTAATATGATTACTAGAAGGAAAGAAAAATTAATGGACTGCACATACAAAAAAATGTAAGAAACACTGTTGGCTATAAAATCACAATTGGGGAACTTTCAATAGCAAATGGATAAACCCACAGACTTGGCAGAAGAACATGATTACATAAATTGCAAATCTTTGGGGAAGAAAGCCACCCTTTAATCTAGCAGCAGCCATATGTGAGCACTCTTGGAAGAAGCCAGGATTTCTGTCTTTCAAATGGTAAACTGGAGAGTCTGGGGAATAACCTTGATTCTTTCATAGTTCATTTCCTTTAGTGGAATTCTCTCCGGCTAGTATTCCTTTAAAATAAAATCAATATATGGAATACTTTGGTGTAATATACCGACTCCCAGGTCCAACAGACTGAACAGATATATTTAAATCATAACTAATACAAGAAAAATTTAGTATAATGAGAGACTGTTAGCAGAACTTTGAAGTTTATTATGTGGTCTGTACCAGAGAGGGCCTGAGTCATATTAGGAAAAAGGATTTACATATAAATATGAATTTATGGTGGCATAGCGATCCCCTGTCTATGGCTGATGAGTTAACTTAGCAAAAACACAGATTAATGAGTTCATGATTATACCCACCCTTCTCCCTTTTCATAAAGAATGGGGAGCAGATTTACTTTTGAGAGAAATATAAGTTGTTTTCAAGTCATATTATGGAAAAATAGGCCTATTTTCGAAAATGTCCACACATCCACATCCCCCCAAATGCCATCGGCGCCCTCCCCCTATTGTCGAACACGCTGCGTACAAACCTCTACGATGTCGTCATCAAACAAAAGCCAGAAGCCATGACTTTTCACAATAGTAATGTAATGCCCACGATTAGGACCACTGGAAGAGAAGAGACAAAGTTAGCCCGTTAGCATTCACTTCTCTATACAACTCTAGGTAGCGCTTTATAAGCGGTGATTCCCTAGGAAAAGCTGTGTCATTAGGACAGAGGACGTGGCCCAGGTCCTGTCCATGCCCACGTTCTTGTGACAGTTTATGGAGGCGCCCCGGTGCCATTGTGCTGGGCACGGGAGAATGAATGCAGACAGGAACAAAACATCTGTTTTCTAAGGACTCACAATCCACTGGGGGAAAACAGATATTTAAATTCAACAAATATTAATACATAATCACTGTATACCTACTATGTGCCAGACCCTATTCTGGCTGTCAGGGGAAAAAGCAGTGAGAAAAACCAAGTCCCACTTTCTTGGGGAGGGGGTTGAATCTGCAATAAACAAACTGAAATATAAACATATTTCCAGGGGTGGTAAGTGCCATGAAGAAGAGAGCAATGGGATAGTGATTGGCAGAGGGAAAGTACTATTCGAGGTAAGTGGTAAGAGAAGTCCTCTCTGATAACACGAGACTTAAGCAGAAGGAAATTTCCCTGAAGGAAAGGGGGGTGGGGTGGGGCAAGTCACGTGACTACATGATGGAAGTTAGTTTCAGGAATAGGGACTAGCAAGTGCAAAGATCCGGGAGAGGAGGTGGGTACAGTTCTTTCTGCGTTTGCGGAACAGTAAGGAGGCCAGGGCAGCGTGAGCCAGGGGAGGAAGCCTGAGAAGTGGGGAGTCAGGTATCATGGTTAAGATTTCAGATGTTGCTGTGAAAGCGCACAGAAGACACTGGGAAATTATGAGGAGTGACATGATGTGATGCAAGTTGTAGAAAGATGTTAACAAATGACAATGCATAACAATAGCAACCACTAAATTAAAAACGTGTGTACTACACAATATGGAAAAAAGTAGAAAGAACAACTAAACAGCGGTTAGTATGTAGTGAGATTTGCACAACTGAGGGGAATTTAACCATAAATCTGCAGTTTTGTGTTTTCAGTGTACCATTAAAGCTGAAAAGCTGAATTTCCTTTTGTTTGCTTTTTTTAAAATACACGATGACCCACGTGACCTGTTCCTGCCTGTCTCCAGCCTCCTCCAGCCACTCTTTCCCTCTCCCTCTGAGCTCCAGCCGACTCTGCTCTCTTCTGTTTCCACACACATCACCCTTCACAGGTTGGGCCTTTGCACTTGCTGTAACCACCTGAAATGATCCCCTGGATCTGCGTGCTTGGCCCGCTTTATCCCTTCGGCCTCAGCTCAAATGTCACCTTGGCAGATCGATCTTTGCCGATCACGTTCCCTGAAGAGGCACTTCCCATTGCTCTCTCATTGTCCTGTTCATTCCTCACACCATGAATCAAAATCACAAATTAGTTTGCAGTGGTTTGGGTTTGCTGGTGGCAGGCTGCTGTGTGTACTTCTTTATTACCTTTCTCACTAGATTCTCAGCTTCATGAAGGCAGAGCCCCTGTGTGTCTTATTCACTGCTGTCCCTTTAGATCCTGCCACAGAACCCAGGAAACGAGGGCTCAAAAAATATTTGCAGTAGAAATCAATGAATGAGGCTGCGGACCCGCGGCAACTGTGGGCCAGGAGATGCCGGCACGGAGAAAGAAGGGCTCAGCTCCCTAACTTCACAGCTTTCCGGGGCCCCCACCCAGATCTCTGTGCAAAGGCCCGCTCTGCTCCATGTATCAGAACAATCATACCTCTAGTGGGGAGGAATTTAAAGAATCCTTGTTAGCAGCATGCATGCCTTGGCACCAACTCATCCTTGCTGCCAGGGCTGCTCGGACTTGTGCCCCCATTACAGAAGCGTACTGTTCCAGAACCCAACCCCCCACTTGTCCCTCAGCCCCCTACATGGGTGTGTGCCCTGCCCTCACCAGCGCTCCCAAGGATTAGAGGTGGCACCTAGAGATTCATACTGGAAACCCACACATACCCTACAATCTGCACACTGCTGTTTCCCCTTCACCAGTCCACACCGCCTGCCTCGGCCACAAGGACCCCCAGGTCGCAGGCTCTGGCCCTGCCAACACTGCCTCCTCTGAACCTCTACCAGGGGTCCCACCAGCATTCACGGCTAGCTTCCTGATCACCGGACCCTTGTGTGCTTTACAAGAATTGCTGTTAGAACTGTTCTTTGGAGAAAACACAAAGCTGGCTTATAACTGGCCGATAACTATAACTTACTGGGAACGTAAGAAAATATCCAGTGACTTAAAGTTAATATGCACAGGACAAAACACAGGGTGCTTCAGATGTGAGGTACAGTTTCTGATACCATCCACCCCAGTACAGGGTTAAAAATGCATCCATCCATTCCTGTAGTAGAACTGCACCCTTTTGGTGATGCTCCTTTCCCCACCATCCAATCCAGGCAGACAGGGAGGAAAGGACGCCCGCTGTGTGGCATCCCAGGCCAACACCTGCACGGTCAGGAGCAAGGCCGCGCCTGCTCCAGGAAGACAGCATACACCCAACACAGCTGAGCAAAGCGAAACCAAAGGTGAATTCTCAATAGACTTTTCCATGCTTAGACATTTTTCAAATTACTGAATAAAAAGTATTTGTTCAAAGGACTTTCAGCAAAACACTTTGCTCTCCTGTATCTAAGGACCTTCTCTCTCTTTTTCCTGGTTATGTATTTCTTATAGAATGTTGGGCAAAGACTGAAAACTGCATAAAGAATATTTTTAAGAGTACATTTTCAATCATTCGAAATACCAAAACAATTAGATCTACTATGTACTTCCAATCTTTATTCATACATCTTGAAACACTTGAGATCCTATTACATACATAAGTTGGCTTTTTAAAAATTAAAATAGCATAAGCTTTTATTTCTCCATGCTATTTCTTTTTTTTTTTTCCTCTCCATGCTATTTCAAACTCTTCCTAAGCATCATTTATATCCAACGGAGATTTATTATTTCCTTTGTGAGCGAACATTTGTATTATCATTATATCATAATGCATTTTATGTTATTATTTTATTTACGTAGGCATGTTTCGATTTCTGTTGAGATAATACATAAACATGAGCTTGGAAGACAGCCCAAGAAGTCCCATTATTACTATCTCACAGCCCAGGAAGGGCGTGGCTGGGCCTGTCTCCGCACAGGAACGGCCCCCCAGCTGCTCACACGCACCGGGCCGCGGGGCCCTTACCTGCCGCAGTGAACCACCACAGCCACCAGGTCGTACATGCGGTCCAGGTTCACCGCGTCGCTAGAGGTGTTGAAGAGCCGGAGTTCCAGCGGGAAGACCACCCGGTAAGACAGCTTGGTGTACCTGTGGAGCTGCTCCATGTACTTGAACCGCTTTAGGTGCAGCGCCAAAATCATGGGCAGCTTTTTTACTCTCATCCTAAGAAACCATGAAATAGAAAATCAGTTGTACCTAACACCTGCTAGGGGACTAGAATTCACTGTTGCCTGTGCAAATGCAGAGCAGAAAGGGTCTAACCAACCTCAGACCAGCAAATAACCAAACCACTCACAAGAATAAAAGTATGCTTACTCATGTAGAGCTGCCTTATCCACCCTGCATCCTCCGCTAAGTGGAGCAGAGTCAGCAAGAGAAAAATGTAACAGTGGGTCTCTGGTCAAAGGAGACAATCCCAAATTTTTGTACCAATAAAAATATAACGTGCAATTGCTCTCTGTCACTGCCTTCTGCCTCCCAGGGAGGAACAATATTTGGACAATCACCCCTGCACATCCCACCCTGAGAAAATGGAGAGGAGGGGTGACAGCGTTTGAGAAAGGGAAGTTGGGGAGTGGCCAAGCAGAAGGGAGCGGTCTGCTCTTCAGGTTCTGAGGACCGCTGGGGATGTTCAGACACTGCCCAGCTGCTGGCATCAGGAAACCAAGCACACTAGGTTCCTTCTCACTCCTTACTCTGTGCTCTTGGGCAAGTCATTTCCCTTCTCTGGCTCTCAGTTTCCTCATTTGTAAAATGCAAGGGTGGGCTTACGGCGACCTTTCCCAAACTGGGCTCATGAGAGCACTGGACAGGTTAATAGATGTAGGGTTTCTGCGACCAAGTTTGGACACTGCTATTTTCTATTTTGAAGCTCCTCCCTGTACTTTACCATATTGAAGGTTTGGAGAAACCCGCAGTAAAGGAACTGCTCTCTTTTGTGTGAAACAACATTCTGCAAACTTACATAAACACAGACAGCTTTTTTCACTAGATGACCATTAGTATTCCTTGGTAAAAAGTCACAAAGACAACAGTGTAATGTAGTTAAATTGGTTAGAATAGAGGAGATTCCGGTCACGTTCCAGGCCCCCTGTTCTGTGAATATCCCGAATTAATGCAAATGATGCTTGGCCTGTGCACGTTTTCAATGCATACTATTTGAAAAGGGCAAATTTTAAGAGATTATTATTCAGGAATCTAATGAGGTAAAAACCCTGTTCATAAAAATAAGCAAAAAAAATCAGCAGAAACATACGAACTATGGAAAACCCTAATTTTATAGGAACACGTGATATTTTAATACATAACCTCCAGAGCTGAACAGAAACACCTTCATGACACTAAGAGGACCTGGGCTACCCTTAGGCTGGCTTAGAATATACGGATGGAAACAGTGGTCCCTTGACCACTAATGGGAGATAACTACCTACCACCTCCACTCCACCTGCCAGAATGATTAACCTTTTGCAAGTTCTGAGGCTGCGAAGACAGATGTTCATATCTGGGGGAGAAGGGCTGGGAGGCTGGGCATAGAAATTATTTCAACCTCAGCTCTAGACCCCTGAGGGTTTGGACGGCAGTAATAAGCATCTGAGTTACCTTGAAAATTCCACAAGCATGGACAGGGTAAGTTTAACTCACAGTAAGGCTTCACAGGATAATTAAAATGTCAAGTCTCTTGGCTTCTGGGGGAAAATAACAGGGAATCACTGGTTATCTGAGATTGTCCAAGAGCTGTAACTGGCTGGTTGGTGCTAATAAAAGGATGGGCAACATTGGGTCCTACATCAATTCAGAATGTGATAACATTCTTATCACCTGTCCATATAATTGATGTGTCATTGATTTCATGATTCCTTATTAAATAATTAATTATTTAAATCTCTTGTATCTTCTAAATAAAAAGTTCCAATATTTAGGCAATACTAACAATGTTATTGTGTGACTACCATGTGTTACGTACTATGCTAAGTCCTTTCTATAATTTGCCTTTAACCCCAAAAGGATAGTGATTATATTTGATCACCACTTGTTTACCTAGCATTGTATCTGGCACATAGTAGTAGCACTCAGTAAATATTTGTTAAATGAATGAATGAATGAATGAACAAATGAGCAAACAACCAGAATAATGGACAACTCTCGAAGGTCAGCATTCTTAGCCTGGTTTTTACTAGTAAGGAAGCTAATTGATTTCTCCAAAGCTACTTGGCTGTGAGCCAATGGAACTGGGATTCAAAATCAGACTTGTCAGGTTCCACAGTCTGGTTCCTTCTCACGATACAAAGCCACCCCTTGAGCGAAATCCTTTACACACCTTTTCTGGGCCTCCTGTTTGCTGCAGCATGTTTCACAATAATATTTCTGTTCACTACACAGTGTTTCTGTGTTGCTGAAGTCTCTGCAGAGAAAAATATTTACAACTTAAAAAGAAGTCCAAACCATATTTGGTAAGCCATGTTTTAAACCCTCTATTACCTGCAGGCTGACTTTTAAGTAAATGTGGCTAAAGAAGTAATGAGAAAAGATCCTACTTATGAGTAGGTGCTACGATGCCATTAGAGCATGTCTACTGGACTGGGTTATGATTTCACCGTGAGATATTTTCAAGTATAGCTTTATTTAATGGGACACACAGATAGATGTTTCCAAATGATTCAGAAAAAGCTCAGGGCCTGTAAATTGGAGATACAAATTTTAATAGAAAAATACTAACTGGAGTAAAAGCCCACCATAAAGTTGAATCCAAAAAAGTCAATCACATAAAATGGATTGAAGGTGACATAATTGTGCAGTTAATGAAAAACAGTATGTCTCAGGTGGTCTATATTTTTCAAAAGCTCGTAAGTGAAGATAATGAAATTTAAACCGTACACAACTCTTCTTATATTGACTAAGAAAGTCCTAAGTAATCAGGAGATGACCACTTTCTACCAACCCTCTGCTCCCCGCTTTCCCACACCCCAGATAAGAAGAACATAACCCTACCTCCTTTTGAGAACAAATGTCATTGTGATGTTATATCTGTATTTCCCTTATCATGAGGTTTTATTGTACTACTTATAGTTTTCATTTTTTAAATGTCATGGCTTTTCATTCTCTTCTGGTCATCGAAATTCTACTTAACATTCCTGGGGTACTGTTCCAAAGGCTGAAAAGGGCATCCAGAATATAATAATACCCTAGCATATAATACCCTGAAAAAGTCTGTGGCATCTCCGTATCCACAGGGAGTGTCCCAGCACTAGAATGATCACATTTTATTAAATCGAAAATGTTATTTATTATTTACATGGTGTGAAAGACTCAACTACTTAAACAGAGCTTATCAAAGCACAGATTGTTCATTCATCAAATCCCCGAATGTTTACTGACAGCACTCCAGAGCAGGTGCTGGGGATTCAGAGAGCACCTGCCCTCACACAGCTCACAGTCTACCAGAGACACATGCAAGGGAACCACTGACAACATTTAGTGTTCATGCAGGTTAAACATAAATCATTTCACACGATTGATTCCCTTACCTAAAACCCTCCAGCAGTTCCTCAGTGTACTTAGGAATAAAACCCAAATTCCTCGCCATCGCAGACAGGCCAGCCATCCTCAAACTCCTGATGGCTCTTCTGACCTCTTCTCCTGCCCCACCCCCACCTCTTTCAGTCTGCTCCAGCCATACAGGCCGGCCTTCTTCTGTAGGTCAAGTGCTAGCTCTCCCTGCCTTGGGGCATTTGCAGGTGCTGTTTTCTCTACACTGACAGCTCCTTTCCAGATGCTTCCATGCTGGCTTCACTCATTCAGGGATCAGTGCAAACATCACCTCTTGTGAGAAGACTTCCCTGTCCACTCTCTCCAAATCCACCCAGCCCCACCCCATTGCTGTCTTGTTTTCTTCTGAGCACGTATGACTATCTGAAACCACCCTCCTATTCATTTATTATTTGCCTCCCCTCTATGTGGGCAGTGACCCCGTCTGTGTCAATCACGGCTACAGCACGAGTACTGAGAAGAGGCCCAACGCACCAGCACTCTCAGTCATATGTTGGCTGAATGAAGACAGAAGCATGTGTATAAAGTCCAGGGAAAGGAGAAATGAACTTGAACTGAGGTAATTCAGGACATTTCCCCTAGGGATGATATCTGACTTGGGTTCTCAAAAACGGAAAGTGTGCCAGTGGATAAGAGTCATGGGTTGCAGACAGATGGAATGTCTCAACACAGAGGGATGGAGGTAAGGCACCCAGTACATTTCTTAGATGCTGGCGTGAACCCAGTGGCTCTGCAGTCCCACCAACTGGCCCCAGCAAGGAAGAGGCAATAATCAAACAGAGCTTTTAGGAAACACCATTACTGGTAGCGCTGTAAAGGAAGAACTGGGAGGGGATCAAAAGGCAAGGAAACAATTTGTAGGCAATTAAACTCCACCCTCAGATTTCAAGTGCTTGGTGCATAATACAGACTCAAATTTAGCTGAATACGGGCTGACTCTTCAGTGGAGTAACTGATACGAAATTTTTTCTTGGCCTACATAGGATTTATTGAGGTGGAATGAGGTGGGAGCCGGAAATGGGGGAGGTGAGTATGGGTGATGGTGGAGACTCACACCCTTGGAACGTCTACCACAGATGAAGCTCTTTATTCAGCCAAAGACAGAATAACCAAGGCAAGCAGAGCAATGAAGAAGGGATTAAACACTGTCTACTCACTCTTATTTCTCAAAGACAGTTTTCTGAAGTATTTGTAGACCCAGATATGTAAAAATATAGCAGAAGTTAGTATCTAATTTAAAGACCCGATTTACAAATATCCCCCATCCTGCCCATCCCCAGCTGGCCAGAAACTCATTGCCACGAGAGAGAAGGTAATGCTTTCAGGGTGTCTCTGAGTTGAGAATTAGAAGAGGCTAAGTGAGGAAAAGGGGAAAACCCTAGCAGGAAACTCTGAGGCAGATCAGGTCTTTCAGTTGCTGCTGTACAGTAGTTGGAACAAAAAGGTTGAGGAAACTTCTCAGGCAACAAAGGTCGAGAAAGATAAAGGGGAAGGAGAGAGTAGAGACATCTTACCAACAGGATAAGATACAGAGGACAGCTTAGAGAGAAAGCGCAAAACTTTTTGTGTATTTCTTTAAAAAGAGTCATAGTGGCAATAAAGCACTATTAAAAAATACACTTTGGGAATAAATCTAATATGAAATGCACACCTTTATAAAGAAAGGAAACTACAAAATCTTATGGAAATGTGTACAAGAAAACTTGAAAAAATGAAGAAAGACTATGTTCATGGGAAGGTTATATATTATAAAGACAGCTATCATGCCCAAGTTCATGTCTGTATTTGATGCTTTTTAAAAAAAATTAAAATCTTAACTTTTCCAAAAGTTCAAAAATTGATTTTAAAAAAAAATTCTCAAGCAACGCTTCCCGATAATTTTCATGTCATGACCCACAGAGAAAATGATACAATATAGGGGGAGCCGGGGGAAACCAATATGGCAGTTCCTATGGCTCTGCATAGCCTCCAAGAAGCTGAGGGAATCAACAGACACCTGTAACCCATATTCCAGGGCACGCCAGTTGGGAAGAATCTTTGTTCTATAATCTTCAGCAGTGGTTCTCCTGCTGTTCACTTGCAGAGTTTTAAAAACAATCTCAATCTCCATTCCCGGTCCCCACCACCGCCACCACCACCGTCCATTACATCAGAATCTCTCCAGGCAGAACCCACTTTTGTTCTTAAAGCTTCCCAGATTGTTCCTGCATGCTGCCAGGGCTGAGAGCCACTATTCCCAACACTCTGCAAACGTGAATATATAATACATGTAAGTCTCCTGGAGAGCTTGTCAAAGTGCAGATTCTGATTCATTCATTCATTTTGGGGAGAGACCTGAGGTGCTGCAGTTCTAATGCAATCCCAGGTGATGTCAGTGGTGCTAGTCCATGGGCCCGTCTGAGCGGCAAAATATCTAGAGCAGTGCTTCTCAAACACCGGTGTCCAAATCACCCAGAAAATTAATTAAACATAGAGGCCCAGGCTCATTGAAGTTGACTATGGCCTGGGCTTTGATTTTTACCAACCTCCCCAAGTGTGATACACTCCAAAGTATGAGAACCAATGACTAGAATATTGAAGATTAAAAACAGAAATCTCTGAGAAAGACGTATGTGTCAAATATTAGAAAATACCACATAACACCCACCAAACGTCAGAAAAACAAAATAGAGAAACTAATAGATAAGTGTGTGGCAATGAAGTATGGTGGGATGTATATGAACTTAGTATGTAGAAGTAGTTTCTCAAAATAAGTAGAAAGGTAATTAAAAAACAAAAAAAACCACAAGATTAATTTTTAAAATAAGAGTTTTGGGAGAATTAAAAAGCTACTTTCCTCCTGATTCCTAGCTAACCTCCCCAGCACCGGGAAAATTTAAATGAGAGGAAGACAGAGGAAGAGGAACGTGGTTTCAGAACACAGAGCACTTTGAGGAGAAAGGCTTAAGTTTCTGTGAAGGAGACACAGGGAGGGACTGAGGCTCTGAAATGGCAGACAGAAATACCAAAAAGGCCACAAAGGATAATTAAGATAGACTTCACGTGTTTTAAATTTTTGCCCCAAGCCATCCCTGAACTTTTAAAAAAAGAAAAAAAACAATTTTTCTCAGTACCCTCCTATGATATAGATGGCTCACTTTGCCTAAGACACAGGACCCAGATTTGAAATATCAGAATCATAGCTCAGTGACAACATGGATTTAATGGCTTCTCTAGACCTGTATCCTGCATTCTTCAGGACAAAAGTTCACTGAACACATTGTAATAGATCACTGAAACCATTCTGGAAGGAGGTAGCAGAAATCTTGTATTTAAATCCCAAAATTTTAGCTTTATTTTTTTAACTTTTTCATCATCAAATGAAAGATGAAAATATCGCAGCAGAAGAGATATGAAGATACGATGTTAAGGAAGAAAATTCGTAATTCTCATTTTAAAAACAAACCCTCAAGAATGCAGACAAAATTAAAGTACCAAAGGGCCCAAAAAAGGTCATAACCATTCTTTCTCTTTTGTCTCAGAAGAGGTTGATGGATCAGCTGACGTCACTTATTCCCTGGGCCTTTCTCCTGTACGTCCTTTTGGAAGAGGTTGGGAAGCTGCCACCTCCATCACAGAACTCTCAGTGATGAATGGCAACACCTGGCAGACTTCCCTTTATGTTGGAGAGGTGAGATCTTAGGTGTGTGAGGTGTGATCAAAAAATATGGTGAATATTTAAAATTTTAAAAATTTATTACAATAAAAGACACATTGCCATTAATACCCCTCAAAATACTCTCCCACTTTGAACACACGTATCCCATCATTCTTGCCACATTCTGAAGCAGTTCTACAAGTCCTCTTTTGTGAGTGTCTTTTTCCTCCATCATAACACCACTCTTTTGGGTCACACATCGCTTCTGGAATGGCAATTCTGTCAAAAACTGGTTTGTCCTCATCCACCTTGTTCAACGGATCTGGCACCGTGCGTGCGACATCTGGCTCTTCCCCAAAGTCAAACTGATCATGAAAGGTAAATGTTTTGAATCGATTCTGAACATTGATGCAGCCACTACAGTGCAACTAAAGACACTCATGATGGGGGCGGCCGGTTAGCTCAGTTAGGGTGCAGTGCTCTTAACAAACAAGGTTGCCACTTCGATCCCCCAGATGGGCCACTGTGAGCTGCACCCTCCACAACTAGACTGAAACAACTACTTGACTTGGAGCTGATGGGACCTGGAAAAATACACTTAAATAAATTTTAAAAGTTTTAAAAAAAAAGAAAAAGACACTCATGAAAGCGGACTTCCAGAACTGCTTCAGAAAGTGGCAAGAACGATGGGATAAGTATGTTCGAAGCGAGGGAGAGTATTTTGAGGGGGGTCAATGGCAATGTGTCTTTTACTGTAATACTTTTTTAAATTTAAACATTCACCATAGTTTCAGATTACACCTTTGTACATGAAGGCAGGTACAGGTAAGACAGAGTCACGTCTAGTTTAAGGTGTAAAATGGGGCAGGCACTTCAGGAATATGAGCCTGGACAGTCCAATCACATGACAATCTCATGTTTAAAAGGTATTGCAAGGCTATTTCGTACTCACCCATCCCAGCCTTAACATCTCCAAATGTTAGCCTGCCTTCATCATGTATGCATGCCCAATATATACATTTCTCCAGGAAAAAATGAAAACATAAACCTGGGTTACATTTCTTTATAACAAGGGTCCCGCAAAGGTTGAAATTTTAACTAACCAGTTAGCCCTTTCCCTGGTCAGTCTCAAAGCTACGGCCACTGGCATCTGCTCTTCTGAACAGCCCAGAAACTTCTTAGAAGGGAAGGGAAGCAGTCAAGCTCCCTAACTCCCACTTCTCCCTAACCCCTCTTCTCAAAGAAGGGGAATGGGCAAGTAAAACCTTTCCTCCCACTCCCTTATCTGTCACTAACATTGGCACAACCTTAACCATTTCTGCTCCCTGTGATCATAAAACTTTGGGGAAATAAAAAAATAGCTTCTTTTCACTAGAAGATTAGGAACACATACTATTAGGTTGGTGCAAAAGTAACTGAGGTTTTTGCAATTATTTTTAACCTTTTAAAGCACAAGTACTTTTGCACCAACCTAATATAAACAGAACCATTCAGAAGAAAAAGAGCCCATCCTTGGCTTACTAAACAAAGAGATAACAGACTTGTCCCCGACACCTGGACCTAAGGCTTTTGGAGACAAGAGCTGAAATGCCAAACCAACAGGAAGTGCTGAGGTAACTATCAAAGTAGCGAGTGTTGGGGATAGAGGGGGCGAGCCAGAGTCCAGGGAAATGGGGTAGCAATCAGCCCCCAGCTCACACAATACATTACTCCCAGATGAACCAACAAGTGCTTCTATGCTGGAGTTGGTGGCTTTGCCCTGAAAGCTGACTTTCTAACAGTCAATCACCACAGCAAGTCCCTTCAGTCTACTGCTTCTAGGAAGTTCCAGGTAACCTGCACTCCTGAGAGGTCAATTCTGTCACCCGATTCTTACTGACAAAAATCAACACTGCTTTGCCATGACACTATAAATTGCCTCTGAATTGCGATACCCTAAGCAATGGGGACGCCTGCCTGACCACTCGGTCTACACTGGCACCCCCACTACCAGGCACTCTCTAGACTTTTTAATTCCCTTCAAAGCACCAATCACCGTCTGTGGATTCCACCAGAATGTAAGCGTATCTGACGCTCACTCTATCTCCAGCATCTAGAACAAGGCCAGGTTAATTATATGTACTCACAACCTCTTGTTGAAAAGAGGAGAGAGAAGGGAGTGAAGAAAGGGAAAGGGGAACCATGTCTTTATATCAACTTCAACTTCAAGCATATTTTCTTTTTCTTTTTCTTTTTTTTTAAATTTTATTGGAGAATATTGGGGAACATTGTGGAACAGTGTGTTTCTTCAGGGCCCATCAGCTCCAAGTCGCTGTCCTGCAATCTAGTTGTAGAGGGCACAGCTCAGCTTCAAGTCCAGTCGCTGTTTTCAATCTTAGTTGCAGGGGGCGCAGCCCACCATCCCATGTGGGAATTGAACCGGCAACCTTGTTAAGAGCTCACGCTCTAACCAACTGAGCCATTTGGCTGCCCCTCGAACAAATTTTCAATATACAATATCTATAGTTATCCTGGGCATGTATTGTTCTTACACTCCAGGCGTCTTACCTCCACTCAACCCTAATGAGGAGGAATTTTTCCCATGAATGATCTCCATACAATGCTGAAAGATGAAGGATAAGGCAATTCCCTCATTGGTTCTCAGCTCAAACTGCATTTTTAAAATGATAGATTAGCTAGCTTAGAAAAAGAAAGTAATGGCAGGCAGCTACAGCATTTATTAACTTGTATGATTTTGTGTGTGTGTGTGTGTGTGTGTGTGTGTGTGTGTGAGAGAGAGAGAGAGAGAGAGAGAGGGTGAGAGAGAGAAAGAGAGAGGTATGAAAGTCACTTTAATATATCTGTATTAAAGATTAAAAACTTATTTTTAAACTTAATGACTAATGGCTTCCACTTGATCTTCTTCTCAGCAAGACTCTTCTCCAGACTATACACACTTATTTTTACTCTCTCGGAAAATAAGAAATAGAAAATAGGATTTCGAGGTACAAATACAGTGAATGTTTAAACAAAAAAAAATTGATTACAGTACAAGACGCATTGCCAATAATCCCCCTCAAAATACTCCCCTTTGCTTCCAACACACTTATCCCATCGTTCTTGCCACTTTCTGAAGCAGTTCAGGAAGTCCTCTTTTGTGAGTATCTTTACTTCATCCTCCATTATGACAATGTTCTGTGTCACACGTCGCTTCTGGTACATAGCAATTTCTGTCAAATAAAAACATTACGGTGTATCCTCATCTACCTTATACACCCGATCTGGCACTGTGAGACTTCTGGCTTTTCCCCAAAGTCAAAATGACCATGAAAGGAAAATTTTTTGAATCAATTCTGGATTGCTAGGCAGCCACTACAGTGCAACTACTAAAGAAACTCATGAAAGAGGACTTCCAGAACTGCTTCAGAAAGCGGCAAGAATGATGGGATACGTGTGTTCAAAGCGAGGGGGAGTATTTTGAGGGTTATTAATGGCAATGTGTCTTTTACTGTAATAAATTTTTTTATTTAAACATTCGCTGTATTTTTTGATCACACCAAGTACGTTGGTTTAACAGAAAGGAAGATTATCTCCTGAAGAAATACAGGATATCTTTCCCCACTTATTTAATAGCCCGACCAAAAGTTCAGACCACAGTCAGAGCTCGTGCTGTTACCTTAGACAGTGGGTAATAGATGTATTCTGCTCCACATCGACAGAAAGGTCAAGAAAATCTTCATCTTTGCTACTAACCTGAAGCAAAAAAAAAGAAAAAGAAAAAATGTGTAAAGCACAAAATAAACAGACGTAGTACCTTGTGAACACTTAAAGTAACCAAAAACAGTAACTGCAGTAAAAGTCGTGTGTGGCTTTGTATACTCACTGGAAATCAGAGTTACCCTGAAAACAACCCAATCTACAGAAAATCCCAAATTGCCTTGAAATCAACCCCTCCCTACTGAGCCTTGTCATTCAAACTGCATAAGGCGTGAGGTGCCTAACAGGCTATACAGGCTGGAGAGTCACACTAGTTACACACACAACTGTCCTCTGGTCCAAGAAGCTGTCATCATTTGCAGAACTCTGTGCTGTCTGTAATAACACTCAGACCTGGAGCTGGCCTGGAGCCGTGGCTCACACAGCCCCACCAGACTATGGACTACTCTTAGCCAAGCTGGTTCACTGGCCTTGGCTATTTCTCAGCCCTCCACAGCTCTCCCCACACCAATTCTGGGTCTCCAATGTATTGAAACTCACCCTGTAAGGGTTTCCATTCCAGCCGTTTACCAGCAAGACTATCATTTTACTGACTTAAAGTGGGAGGGATAAACAATTCCAGCAACAACCTTGAAGTGCTCGGTCAATTGGCAGCAAAATGAAAATAATACTCCTTTAAGTGTGACAATTACCCTATGAACCAATACTCCACTGCTAAGCAATTATCTAAAGAAATATTCAGATATGAAGTTATCTAAATAAGATAATTTTTTTAAATAAGAAATTATCTAAACAAATATTCAGATATAAAACTTGTACTTTTATAAGTATACACCAGAATGTTGCGACAGATTGCCCGGCTCCATTCTGTCACTGCCCCTTATAAAATGTAGGACTTAAGGCCACTTAGCCTCTCTGTACCTCAGTTTCTTCATCTGTAAAGTGAGGACAGTCGGAGTATCTATTTTATAACGTTGTTTTAAAGATGATACAAGACAATACAGGACAAGTGCTTTAAGAAGTACGCACTCAACAAATCAGGGAGGGGTAAAAAATTTTAAATGGCCTAAAATGGTCAAAAAGTTGGGAACAGTTTACTATACTGTGGTATCATATTAAACGAAAAAATAGGCTATACAATTACATATAAATTAATTCCTATTTTGTATTAAAAAAGGCCTATATATATTTATACACACACACATACACACACTCACCCTTATCACTATCATCCTACTTTAATTTTTTTTAAGGCACTTCTTACTGCTATGGTAGAATGCATGAAAGTCCCCAAACCTTTACCACTGGCTATATTAGCTTCTTTGACACGACTTTACAGATCCTCTCATTAAGAGGTATGTTTCCCCACTCTTGATTCTGAGTTGGGCCAAGTGACTCGCTTTCGGTAGTGGAATGTTATAAGACAAGTTATAAGCAGGAGCTTGAACAAGCACTTGTGAAATTACTCTCTTGCCCTCTGTCATCACCATGAGAAGAACCGGCCCAGTCTAGCCCACTGTCCCAGGAAGAATTCGAGAGACCTACGGAGCAGAGTTGTTCTCAGTGAAGTGCCCAGCCAAGCCCTAGAGCCAACCCCCAGCAAGCCTACAGACACCCAAGTGAGCCAGCTGAAATTCAAACACAAGTTCAGCCAAGTCCAGCCTAGATCAGGTGACCTTCAGCTAACCCATAGTTGCATGAATTATAATAATAAATCATAGCTGATTTAAGTCTCAGAGTTTGGGGATGGTTTGTAACAAAGCAACAGATAACCAATACAAACTACAGGAGGTCCTCGAATAATGTGGTTTCGTTCAACATCATTTCATTATAACACTAATGAGATACTGTAGGAACTTAACTCTTGTTCATATCAATTAGCCTATGGTAAAACTGGTTTCGTTATACATTGTTTTCCTGAAAGTCAGAGCCTATTGATGGTAACTGAGAACTTACTGTACTGAACATTATAAATATTTTATTTTCATTTATTTATTGTCTGTTTCCCCCTTAACTAAAATGAGAGTTCAAAAGACTGGATGCAGTAATGACTAAAATCCTGCCATTCTAACTCTCGTCTAGAAAACTATAAACTCAGATAACTATCAACTAAAAGCAGCTACCTGAAGGCCTTGGAGGGTAAACACAGACAGGCAGATGGAGAGTCCATACTTGGAGGAGAAGAGCTGCACGAAATAAGTTCACGTTTTCACAGCCTTTAGCTGGAGATCTGTGGAGGTGGAAAATGCAGTCTTTCTGGTAGGAGCCAGAAAACTGAATCTAGGAAACCATGTCCACTGGAAAGAAGGGAAAGAGTAAGAGGACATCCCTAATTCTGTCTGTCTGCCCACATCTTTGGCTGACCCTGAGCCACACATGCCCAGAGTACACACACAGTAACTTGGCTAAAGACAAAAGGCCTGACCCAAGATTCAAGCTGTTGCCTAAGCAAGAGTTTGTAGTTTGAGTCCAACCAAGATGACTGCCTGCTAAAATGACAGAAACACAGTACTCACTAAAGAAAACTAACAGAACCCAGAGTAGAGTCTCTCAGACTTAATGTTCTCAATAACCTAGATATGATCCGAACTTACAACACATGAAGAACTGACGGAATGAAAGATATTTCTAAAATAAAACACCTGAGACCATTCCTGGGGTGACCCAGATGTTGGAATCAGCAAACAAGGATTTTAAAGAAGGTATTATAATTATCTTCAGTAAAGTGAAATACATTTACAATGAACAACAAGAAAAAGAAATCTCAGCAGAGAAATAGAAACAATATTAAAAAAAGAATCAAACGGAAATTCCAAAACTGAAAAAATAATGCACTAGATGGACTTAACATCAAACTGGGAATTACAGAGGAAAAGTAAGTGGACTTGAAGACAGATCAATAAAAATTATCCGATGAGAATAAAGAAAAGATTGAAACAAAAGTTAACAGCTACTCAGAGACCTGTTAAATAATATTATTCATGTAATTAGAGTTCCAGAAGGGGAGGAGAGAGAATAGGGCAGAAAAACGATATGAAAAATAATGGCTGAATATTTCCTAAATGTGGTGAAGGACAGACAGTTATAGATTTCAAGATACTCAATAAACACAAACTAGGATAAATACAATGAAGGCCAGCCATGGCCCATCATAGTCAAATTGCTGAAAGCCAAAGTTAAAAAGCAAATCTTAAAAACATCTAGAAGAAAGTGACATATTACAAGATAATGACTCAGAAGCTGACCTCTCATCAGAAATTATGGTGCTCCTTGGTATCTCCCCAAGAAATCTGAAAACATTTATCTGTAAAGATGTATGTGCTCCAATGTTCACTGCAGCTTTATTTACGGTGGCCAAGACATGGAAACAACCAAAGTGTCCTTCGATAGGTGATTGGGTAAAGAAGATGTGGTATATATACACGATGGAATACTATTCTGCCATAAGAAAAGATGAAATACTGCCATTTGTGACAACATGGATGGATCTTGAGATTACTAGGCTGAGCGAAATAAGTCAGACAGAAGAAGTCGAGAACCATATGATTTCACTGATATATGGTATATAAAACTGAAAAAGAAAAGAAGACGACAAACAAATGAAGAAACAAAAACTCATAGACACAGACAACAGTTTAGTGGTTACCAGAGGGTAAGGGGGTAGGTAGGGGGGGTGGTAGATGAGGGAAAAGAGGATCCACTATATGGTGACGGAAGGAGAACTGACTCTGGGTGGTGAACACACAATGTGACATATAGATGATGTAATACAGAATTGTACACCTGAAATCGATGTAACTTTACTAACAATTGTCACCCCAATAAACTTTAATTTTAAAAAATTAATTAGTTAAAAAGAATTATGGAGGCCAGAAGACAATGGATTAACACCTTTAATGTGATAAAAGAAAAAACTACCAATGCAGAATTCTTATATCCCATAAGTATATCCTTCAAGAACGAAGGCAAAATGAAGAAAATTCATTAACAGAACTAAATTACAAAAAAGGATAAAGGAAGTTCTTCAAGCAAAAGTGAAATGATTCCAGATAGAAATCCAAATCCTCAAGAAAGACTGAAAAGCATCAAGAATGGTAATTATAACATTGCTCTGTGGGATTTACAATATATGTAAATGTGATTATAGCTATAACATAACGAACAAGGTAGGGTGGAGGGGCAGAAGTAATATGCACCTAGACAGTTATAAGCGCTCTATGTTTCATGTGAAATAGTATTATTAACTGCAAGTACACTGTGAAAAGTGAAGATTGTAATCTCTAGAACCACTAAAAAACAACAGATATATTCGAATAATATCTTTCTTAAAAAGGCAGAGAAGGAGGAGCAGAGGAACAAAAAACAGAGGGGAAAATAAATAAAAAACAAATAATAAAATGGGAGCCCCAAACCCAACCATATCAATGATTACATTAAACATTAATGGAATAAACATTTCAAGTAAAAGACAGAAACTGGGGGCAGCCCGGTGGCTCAGGCGGTTGGAGCTCCATGCTCCTAACACCAAAGGCTGTTGGTTCAATTCCCACATGGGCCAGTGTGCTCTCAACCACAAGGTTGCCAGTTGGAGTCCTCGACTCCCTCAAGGGATGGTGGGCTCTGCCCCCTGCAACTAAGCCCCTGCAAGTAAGATTGAACACAGAACCCTGAGCTGAGCTGCCGCTGAGCTCCCAGATGGCTCAGTTGGTTGGAGCGCAGGCTCTCAACCACAAGGTTGCTGGTTGAACTCCTCGACTACCACAAGGGATGGTGGGCTGTGCCCCCTGCAACTAACAATGGCAAGTGGACCTGGAGCTGAGCGGCGCCCTCCACAACTAAGATTGAAAATTCAACAACTTGACTTGGAAAAGGTCCTGGAAGTACACACTGTTCCCCAATAAAGGCCTGGGGGGGGGGAAAAAAAAAGAAACTGCAGAATGGATGTGTTTAAAAAAGCAAGACGAGCTATATGTTGTCCGCAAGCGCTAAACTTTAAATACTATAAAGACACAGCTAAGTTGAAACTAAATGGGTGGAAAAGATATACTATGCAATGAGTCAACATAAGTATGTAGTGGGCTATAATTAATATCAGATAAAATAGGTTTTAGACAAAATTATTGTGAGAAATAAAAAAGGATATTTCCTAATAATTGGGTCAATTTACTAGAAAAACAAAAAATATGGAAGGCCTTCCTAACAGAGTCTCAAAAATATATGAAGCTGGAACACAATTCACCATTAAAAAGGAATGAACTTATATGCTGTAACACAAATGAACCCCAAAAATGGTATGTAAGTAAAAGAAAGCAGACACAATCTTGCATGATTCTATTTATGTGACATGTCCAGAAAAGGCAAATATCTACTAAAGGCAGAAAGTAACTTAGTGGTGGCGAGGGGCTTGCAACAGAGATTTCCTGTCAGATACAAGGGATATTATTGGTGTGATGGAAATGTTTTAAAACGGGACTATGACGATCATTGTACAACTCAATACATTAATTTTTAAAAATCACTAATGCATGAATTTTATGGTATATAAATTATATCTTAACAAAGTTGCTTTTAAAGTGAAAAAAAAAATGCATGAAGCAAAAACCGGCAGAATTAGAGGGAGGAATAAGACAATCCCACAATAATAGATATTTTAACACCCCTTTTTCAGCAACTGATAGAAAAACTGGGGGGGGGAGGGGAATCAAGAAAAACATCAAAGATCTGAATAACTCTACCAGCCACCATGACCTACTGACAATTGTAGAATACTACACACAAAAACTGCAAAATATACACTCTTTTCAACTTAGTGGTTTTCAGCAAGGGAAACTTAGTCTTCCAGGGGACATCTGGCAATACTTGGAGACACTTTCTTGTCACATCTTGAGGCATAGTACTGTCTAGCAGGTAGAAGCCAGAGATGCTGCTAAACAACCTAAAATTCACTAGACAGCACCCCACAACAAAAAATTATCTGATCCTAAGTGATAATAGCTCCAATGTTGAGAGACTGTTTTCAAGTATATTTACCAGGATAGACAATGTGTTAGGATATAAAATATGTCACAATAAATTTAAAAGGACTGAAATCATACAGAATATATATCCTAACCACAACAGAATTAAATTCTAAATCAATAACATTAAGATATCTAGGAAAATAAATATTTGAAAATTAAGCAGCATACTTCTAAGTAATGCATGGATCAAAGAAAAAAAATCACAAGAAAAAATTTAAAAATATTTTGAATAAGAACACATTATCAAAATTTGTGGGCTGCAGCTAAAGCAGTGCTTAAGGGAAAATTTATAGCTTAAATGTGTATATTAATAAACAATAGAGCAGGAACAATTTTTCTGTTTATTCTAACTGCTCTATCCCTAGGATATAAAATAACTTTCAGCATGTTAGGTACCCATTAAATATTTAGTAAATGAATGAATAAATAACAGAATAAAAGACTGAACAAGTAGAAAAATATCTAAATGCCATACACGTCTGGGTGGCAGAATTATGACTGGTTTGGTTTTTATACATTCCTGTGTCTGTTTTTTCAAATTATCCACAGGTATTATATTTTTTTAATTAGCAAAACTTTTTTTTAAACCTAAATGGCCTTTCTGGTTGGGGGAGGATGACAGCCAACAGAAATGATACATAATTTAACTACCAAGGATCAGGTTCTATTAAAGCTCTTGTAACTTGAAGGGAGCAAAAACAAAGAAACATTGTCTCCTATTTGATGCAAATCTTCCTCTGCTTAGCTATTTCAAGGAGAGGAGGAAAGGGTACAAATATAACTAACTGAATAAAGTTACTATAACTTTCTCAATTCCCAATGCAAACTGTTCCAGAATTAAGAGTGTGAAAAAGCATGCTCAGGTAGATCAACCTTGCTGGAGATATCAAAACATGGCACTAAACCCTTCTATTTGGACTTTTTCTCTCTCCCTGCCCCAGATTGACTTAGTCAAAAGCAATGAGTGATTAAGCAATTTTATTTTTTCCTTTCTCTTTTCCCAAAAAGCTGCCAGAAAATAAAACCATTTTCTTCCCACACACAAGAATCTCATTCTGGTCTAAGTGAAAATACAGCTTGTCTCCAAGGAAACATATATATCACTAAGGCTCCAATACTCTCAGCAAATATGGGCTACATCTTGTTCTCCTTTATTCTCTCCCAATTCTGGGCATAGAGTTCCCTGAAAACTAGTTGAAGAAGGGTACGAGACCCTACTAACTCTTCTTAAAGTAATAATTACAAATCAATTAATAGAACAAATTAATTTATAGGCATACATATAAATCATGAATTTGCTAAGTTCTTGAGTCATTAAAATCATATTCAAATGTTCTTCTAAATACAGAGGCTCCTTTCCTGGGCTTAGAAAAGGTGACCAGGCAGGAGCTTGAAGTCGTTCAGCCAGAAACTGTAAATGTGCTGGCTTAGAGCGGTGCCCAAATGGTGGGATTAGGTCAAGTGGCAATTGCAGCCCACCTGAATGCTAGGGACACAGAACCTTAGCTGAGTGTGCGGTCACACCTGGCCACCCCACCCATCCCCACTCCTCTTCGTGAAGGGCTCAGGAACTCGATTAGATAAACTTTAACCTCTGCAAACAAAGCAAGGAGCCGTACCACTGGTACTTAATAAAACAGTTCTTTAGACAACCTTTGGCTCCAGTAACAGGGAGAAATGTGTCTTAAAGCTACTGAGAAGCACTGAAAAGCACTGGTTTGCAGAGCAAAAACTGTTTAAATGGAAAGGGGGAAATTAACAACAAAATTAAGCTCCAACTGGCTCCACAAATCTTATGAACCAAACAAAAAACCACCAAGGGAGCGCTGAGGCTACTCTGTAAAATCCCCACACCTCAATTCTGAAGTGCCTTGCTCAAGGTTATCTGAGAGTCAGCACTGAATTACCCCCCTTAAAATAGTCTCTCCAGGTCTACTGCAGAATGAAACTGTTTGTCTCCATAAATCCCCCAGCTGACATTTGCACTGCAATCACAAGCAACATTTATAAAGGGTGAGACCCAGGAAAAAATATATATATTATTTTCTGAAA
Organism: Rhinolophus sinicus; assembly: GCF_057876585.1. Lineage (NCBI taxonomy): Eukaryota > Metazoa > Chordata > Mammalia > Chiroptera > Rhinolophidae > Rhinolophus > Rhinolophus sinicus. The sequence goes on from NC_142501.1 coordinate 142,876,272, forward strand.
GCATGAAGGCTGGTACACGGAGTTTTCCACAACTGGAAGAACTAGCTCCTACAATGGCAAGGCTCACCTCCTCACCCCCTACCCCCCCCCCCCCCCCCAAGGGCTAATCTGCTGCTCAGGATCTGGTGCAGCTTAATCCCATGGTGAGATTTCATGAATGTGGGTCTTGGCAGTTCTGACTGAAGCAGCGGCTAGGGGCTGCCTGTCCTGGGCAGAGGACGTTCCGCAAAGGGCCGTGTTCCTCACACCGTGGAAGAAAACTTGAATGCTGGGTTCAAGTTCTTTTACACTAAATCGTCAACATTTTACAGTAACGACGACGACAAAAAAGCCTGCAGGTTAGGTATTTTCTTAGAAAGTGGAGAGGGCTTTCTAACAATTGGAGCTTTCTAAAAATGGAATGCACCTCTTCAGGAGATTGAGTTCCCGGTCTCTGGACAGGGTCCAGCAGATGCTGGTGACCAACTGGCTACGACGTCCTAGAAGGGACTCGGGCACGGGTAGAGAAAGGATTAGATAACTCCTAGGATCCCATTCAGTTAAAGGATCTAAGAAATTGGAAGTGATTATCCACGTTACTCCAAGGAAAAAACACACTCTTGTCTCAAATCATCTAGTAATCATTTCAGGGAGAATAAATGTAGGTTTTTCAGATTGCCCCATCTTCCAGAAAGACATATACCCAGCACTCATTCATTTCCACAAACCAAGTATAAAATGGTTGGAATCCCATTACCACAAATTCTACGGTACCATCCAAATTTTTTGGAGAAATCTTTGGGCTCAGGCTTCTTATTTACGGTAACCCTGCAGGAAATAACAGGCTAGGTAATAGCTTTTTCAATGCAAATATTTGAGACGCAATACGTGCATTTGTTAGGATCAACTGACCTGTTCATAGACAAAAATGAAACTATAAATATGATTGAGCCCCTCATCTGAGCCTTCTTGAAAATCCACACACATTACTGCAAGATGGATTTAGTAACGTGTTTATTTTAAACATAACCAAAAGGATTAGACCACCTACACAGTCTGCTACAGGTTTCTTCGCTACAAATGTAGAAATGTGGTGCCCCGTTGTTCTGGTTCCTGTACCATAAGCTCAGAGTACTCTGTACTTCTTCTCAGCATTTTGCAATCGTAATTACTTACCTAATCATTCGTTTTGTTATTAATGTCTGTCTTCCATCCTGAAAGTTCAGAAAGGCATGGTTCTCACTGTATCCTCAGTGCCTGCACCTTTACATAGCAGATGGTGGGGGGGGACACATTCATTGAATAAAAGAATATTCACCTACACAGCCACTATATTACCCAAAGTGAAGACATCTAAGAGTAGGGGGTTTTGGAAGGATGTGGAGAAATGAGAATGCTCAATACACTGGGTGTGTAAATTGGTGCTAGCTACCACTTGGAGAAATTGGTATTTTCTGATAAGCTTAACGATAAGCACACCATATAACCTAACAAATCTACTTCTGTGTATATATCCTAAAGAAACTGGATTTGTACACATTAGATTATAAGTATTAGAATGCTCATAGCAGCACTCTTCATAGTTGCCCCAAACTGGAAACAACCAAATATCCATCTAAAGTAAACTGGATTAGTATGTTGTGGTATATTCGTGCAATGGAATACTATATAGTAATGAAAATAAATGAACTAAAGCATCACAGAACCATACAAATTAATTTCACAACAGATATTGAGCAAAAAGAAAAAAAAAGGGACACGAAAGAATACATATTGTATGATTCCATTCATATAAAGATAAAAAACAAGCCAGTCTGAGCTTTATGTTTCAGGGATGCAAAGATCGGTGGCCAGTTCTAACAAAATTTCAAAAACCAGATGTATCAAAACTTATATAAACTCTCCCAAAGAAAAGAAAGAAATTGGAGGTCACGACTATATTTTTGGCTGGGGAATAATATAAAGGAGGGCAAGAGAAAAAGCAGAAAATCCAGTAGGAAGTTACTATAGTAGTTTAGTTGAGACTGCGGGTCAAGAGCTGATGGGTGGCCTGACCTGGGGTGGGAGCAGTGGGGACAAGAGAAGGAGAAGATTAGGAAGACACAACAGATGGGACTGGGTAATAGGATAGATAGAGGAGGTAAGGTGAGGGTAGCACCAAGGAATATTCCCTTATTAGAAGACAGAAATAAAAACAGACTACCAATGACAATATTTACAACATAACCCTAATTTAGATGGTTCAAGTACATAAAGTTATTCTAAAAATAAATTATCAAAAAGAATGAAAACCTGCAATGAATTAAAACACATGAAATGTTGAAATTCATGAGTTTATCACAAAGCAACACAAAAGAAGGAAGAGATGAAGTATTCTAAAGGTTGTAGCATTCTTGGGCAAGTGGTGAAAAATGAACTAAGTCAAGGATGCCTATTGTAGTCTCTAGAGCAAACTGTAAAAGAATTTGAAACTAATAATAGACGCAAAAAAGAAACAGAACAAAACATGTCATTGATCCAAAAGAAGGCACGAGAGAAAAATAAATATAAAATAGGTGAGTTAAATAAAAACAAAGAGTAGGATGATGAAAACATACTGCCATTTACTACACATATTAAACACCACCACAGACGTTTCCAGAATGTGGGAAATTCTACAGGACAAACAACCTGATTTCTTCAACAAATAAACTTCAAGGGAAAAAAAAGGGGGGGAAGATAACCTATAGATTAAAACACCAACTGCAAGGTCTGGACTACGTTTGGATCCTGATGTGAATTAAGCAACTGCTAAAAAATATATGAAATAATCAGAGCAACCTGAACACTGAATGAATAATGATTTAAAGGGATTATTTTTAGGTGCGATAATGGTACCGTACTTACTTAAAAAAAAAGAAAAAAAGATTTCTTACCCTTTAGAGATATGTAACAAAGTAATGAAGAAACTACAAATGAAATGACTCCTTATATCTGAGATTTGCTTAAAAACAGACCAGTTTGGTGAGTAGGGGAGGGGGCATGAAACAAATCATGAACAAGATGGGCCAGTGTGTTAAAAATCACTGATCTCAAGTAATACATACGTGGGATTTATTAGACCAGTCTCTCTACTTTTGTATGCATTGGAATTTCACTGGAATATAAAACACAAAGGGACAGAAGGAGAAAGGAGGAAGGAAAAATCTCTAAATAGATGTTTAGAAAAAGTTTTGGCAGGATATACGTCCAAATGTTCAAGAGGTTATCTCTGGATTAATGGGATCACCATTTTTAGAAAATATTACAAGTTTATGTCTGGATGGGGAGATTACTGGTAACTTTTAGTCTCTTTTTGCTTAGCCATGTTTTCTAATTGTGTCTACAATGAACAAATCAGAATGTCGATTCCAAAACTGTTTAAAAGGACAAAAGAAAGACTGTCAAGAAAAAAACAGAGCCTCCCACTTATATCCAAATTTGTTAACCATTTCTGGGTCACAGTCCCTTGGCAGAATCTGATGAAAGCTACTCTCTCCCCAGAAAAAAAAAAGGCACAATCCTATAGAATTTTTTATACACTGTCAAGAAATTCTGAGACCCCTGATGAACCCAGAGATTTTCTATGTTGTTAGTAGTTACAATAAGTAATAATAGCTGACATTTATTGCATACCGCCTATGTGCTATGCTTCGTTTTAAGCATTTTGCAAGTGCTAACTCATTTAATCCCCCCATCCCAGCCACCCTATGAGACAGGCACTCTCATCATCCTGAATTTACAGTGAGTGAGGACAGAGAGGCTGAATAATTAGCACAGGGCCCCACAGCTACTGGGTGGCTGAGACAGCCTACGAACTCGGCAGCCCAGCTTGAGAGCTGGGCTTTTTAATTACCACATACAGCCATGCATAGCGTTAAATCAAATATATCAAGCAAACATGACATCCTGAATCATGCTCTGGAGAGCATGTCTTCAAATTAACTAACACGAAGTGCGGACCATGCACCAGCCTCACCCAAACACGTAAGAAAGCGCACCCAGCCCACAACAGTGATGTAACTAACACCCAACTAACTGCTGGAGAATCAGGAATGGAGCCTGTCTTCAGACTCCAAGTTGAGCATACCACACAGCTGATTTCCTAAGGGAGATGGTCTGCTAAGTCACACATGGCCTCCTCGTGACCAAAATCTTTTCAAGATAACTGGTGGGGGGTCCAGTTCAATAGTTCAATTTGTGGACCCTAAAACATGCCCAGGATGCCAAGCAATCCAGTTTTTGAAATGTGCCCTCACCCCAATTTAGCCAGCTTGGATGGAGAAATGCTTCCAAAACTGGGCACCTCAGGTTCATATACGTAAGCAGAACTGCCTGCACATACTGAAGACAACTGCTAGGGGCTGTAATACCACACTGCTCTCACACACGACACGGCCTGTACAAATATCCACAAGCAAATTACATGTAATGCTTACAGTTTCACAGTTCAAGCATCGAGTTTCATTGGTGAGCGTTCCCTGAAAAATCTCATGGACCCAAGTGAGTTCTGGTTTATTATTCTCTGCAGGCTCGTTCATGTTGCCATTTTTTAATTTCCCGTTTTGTTTCTCTTGTTTCTTCTCTTCCTGCAGGATGTCCGCAATAGTGTTTAGCAAATAATTTAAAAATTCGTGAGCATCCTGCTGCATGTAGTTATCAAAGAGATCTGGAAAGGAGAAGATTGTTATTTCAATCTTCGGTTCTTGAAAACAAACAAAATGCTTCGTATTACATGCCCCACTTCAGTTTTTATATTCAAAGAGTGTACAGGTATGGAATATATTCATCTCTATTTTGCAACTTTCATGGGTAAGTTTGAATTTTTGTTCATTTCCATTTTTAAACACCCAACAAGATGTGAATTTCCTGAATCTCCCCAAAGTCATCATGTAAATAAAGTTACCAAATTTTTAGTCTACAAAAAAAATAGCCGAAATTACTTGATAAGTTCCCCAATAAAGTATTAATATTTAATATGATGTGAACATCAATGATCAATTATTCATTTTGTAATTTATCCAGAGCAACTGGGGTCTCTTCCCAAAGATCATATTAAACCCTGGACCCGCCTGGAAGCAGCTTAAATGAAACGGGTAAGGGAGACTGACGAGGGAAGTGTGTGTGAGAATGTATCTATCTGATAGTGTTCTGAAACCAAATACAAATGTTTCCAGAAGCCTGTTGCTGTTCCCCGCCATAAGGACAAACAATCTAGAGATGAATGCAGCTGCGAAACTTCATTATTAATCATGTTCACAACGAGACTTGGGAGTGCTCTGCTTCCTCCTCAGATTATTTCTATTCTGCTATGTATAAACTACAACAACTTTAAAAGACAGCAATCAAATTAAATGAGGCTTCATAACACAAACATCTGATTTAACTGCACAACTCTGTTGGAGTAAGGCCGAAATCGAGGATAAACATAAGCTGCCATATCAAATATTTCTATAGTCAGAAAAATTACCAATGTAAAACTTCTGGAATGACCTAGTCTCTACTACCACTCCACCCCCAACCCCCACCCCAAGAAAAAGATAGAAAAAGCAGAAAAACATCAGATGACAGCGGAATATTTTTATCATATAAAGGTATCAATTTAATATCTGCCAATTGTCATAGGCAATTAAAATCAGAAATATTATTTTTAAAACAGCAGGGGCCCTGAGTAGATAATATGCAGTTACTTTAATCACTTATGACAAGTTTATAAGATAGTACTAGTTTATTTAATTATTGCATCAACCTATTTATTCCTATCAGCGTCCTGCGTAGAAGGCTGCCTTAGGCAATTTTTCCTCTTACAATGATCCTACCCAGAAAAAATGCCTTCTAAATGTGGGGCAAATAAAAAGACCATTCCAAAATGGGTTGACAAATAGGAATTTTTTATCCAGTTTTATGTGATGTATACTGGGTGGGAAAGGAGAAATCTTTCCTTAACAAAATTATATTTGAGTAGTTGGCCATACTATTTTCCTCTTCCAAAAAACAAACAAAAAAAAAAAACACCATGATTCATTTTGAAGATACACAGAACTGTCAATTCTTATTTCAGACTCTTAAACACATTAATCTCCACATTACTCACCATTCTCTTTTCTCAGCCTTGAAATGAACTTCTTTGGTGGGATCACGCCAACCTTCTTCTTCTGTGTGGCAATGCTGTGGAAAAGGTCTGCCAGGCATGTCAACAAGTTTTCCTTCTTTTTTTGCTGGGCCTTGTATGCCAGCACATTCTCACGGAACGGCCGGCAGAAATACAAGGCCTGAAGCACGGAGTTACAGTAGCATGTGTTCCCAAACTGCCAAAGGACAACAGGGATGGTTCAAATCATGGTCTGGGGACATGGTCTGGGGACGAACGGGTGGGGAGATGGAGGAGGCCACCACCCTCCATGAACCGGCCTGGTTTTCCCTGTACCAGAATCCTTCCTGCTCGCTATGTCAGAAAATGAGTAAACCACTCTCATCACCAGCGAGGAGCTAAGCAACAGGGAAATGAATACAAGTTTACCTAAGCCTGGCGCCTCTCCGGCCCGTTAGTGTCTCTAAAATGATAATAAGCACTCAACCTGGTAAAAAATATACTGAGACCTTCTGGTGCTTAAATGGTAGAGAGAAAATGGTAGCGAGAAGGAAAAAAATTGACATAAATATAGAGACCCAGAAAAGCAGCTGGCTAAATGAAAGATACCACATTGCAACACATCAAAACTCCTATGACAAGAAAAACAAAAATCCAAATCAAAAAGAGATCCAGGAACTAGGAACCACTAGCTCAGCTGAAACAGCCGTAACTGAATCAGGACTTATTGTCGTTTTTCTCTTTCAAGATTCTAGTGGCCCTGCCCACTGGCTTCAGACCACATTTCCTCGCTTACTCCATAGAAATGGAGGCAAAGAGCCGCCTCCTCCAGTCATCCCACAGTCTTCCTCTCGCATAACTCCTCAGTTTCCCTCCATCTTCCTTCTGCCAAGATGGCAACACAATACCACTCAGATCCTGGTCTCCTACAACGAGGTTAGGGCTCGCACAGTAATATCCTGTGCCTCTCAAATACCACAGATGCCCAGATGACGCAAGAGGGACCAAGTCATCAGCTCACTGATGTTTACTGACTATAAAACCAGCCGAGACTATCATTTTAGAATTTTTCCTACACAGTACAATGAAAAGGAAAAAAAATTAAGGCCATAACAAGATTAACATCATCGATTAAAAAATGCTGTGTGAGATTAAAATAGAACACGAACATCTTCTTGGGATTGGTTGTTGGCTTGTGTGTCGTGTACCCAAAAGCCAGACAGATGCTGCACCATACTTAACATGCCATTTCTACGTATGCTAAGATAGAACATTGCCTATTTTTACATATTTTAATCGACTTGGACACAGTTATGTAATAGGAGACAACCCTGTTTTTAAAGATAAACTGGAACATCCATGAATTATCACTCAAAGTGAACATAAATAAAGCTATTAATAAATTTAGATCTTCATAAACTAGTAGGTGGCCTTAATTCTTCCCCCTCCACCACAGCCTGCACTTGTCTTTTCTCTAGCCAAGGCAGAATTCTCACAACTTGACTGTCTTCATCGAGTTTCAGCAGAGGCCTGCACACAACAGCTAAAAAAAATTGTATGAAAATTAGAAGTCAGTGTTTCATCAACACAATGCCCTATATTCCAGTATTTCAGCCTTCCTTCTTCCATCCTTTGCTCTTTTACTCAGTGTCTTGCCTTTACCGAGACACCCTTCAACATTACTTGGTCCTGATCCAATGGACAACTCCTGGGAAAGAAAAAGAACTAACATTCACTGAGTGTCCACAATGCCCCTCAGCCTCATGTCAAGGATTTCACCTGGAGCTCTGATTGGTCCTTCACTATAACCCAAGAGGTAGAAACCATTACGATCTCCAATTTAGAGACGGGAAAAAGGAGGTTACGAGAGGTCAAGTGACCTGCCCAAGATCACACAGCTAGGGAATAGCATAGGCAGAACTCAGACTTAGGTCTGTATTACTTTGAAGCCAATATTCTTTCCATTATATCACAGGCAGCATTCACTCGCAGAGAATATTTCCAGCTTCCCCAGTGGAAATCACTGCCTATCTCACCTGGGCACTGACAAACTATGCTCACAGAGCAATTGTTCCAGAAAACCAGGTGCTATGAGTTAACACTTGGTGTCACTTAAAACCTCCACTCCACAGAGAAAGGTTCGGGTAAGGGAGAAAGCTCACGAGGGCAGTGAGTGATACTGCCTCACTACTCGGTCATAATCAACTTATCAAGGAAGCAGGGTAAGTCAGGCCATATACGAGGGAGCCATTGCTGAGCACAGGTAAAATGAGGCCAAGGAATTTTGAAACACACTGGTCCCAGCTTTTCCCCCACACCCCACCCCTGCTTTAGGTACCACCACCAAGTTACACTGTTGAACAGTTACTGGTGATAAGCTGGTGACACTTTTAAAACTCTGGTTGTACTGATGCATACTGAAACAAAGACTGCCAGAGAAGTTCATCCAGAGGATAAAGGGAGAACATATACGAGGTATGATCAAAATATACGGTTAATGTTTAAATTTAAAATATGTATTACAGTAAAAGACACATTGCCATTAATCCCCCCCCAAAATATTGCCCGTTGCTTGGAACTTATCTCATCGTTCTTGCCACTTTCTGAAGCCACTCTGAAAGTCCTCTTTTCTGAGTGTCTTTAGTTGCGCTGTCGTGGCTGCATTTATGTCCCAAATCATTTCGACTTTGAGGAAGAGCCAGAAGTTGCACAGTGCCAGATCCAGTGAATACAGCGGATGAGGACACACCATAATGTTTTTATTTGACAGAAATTGCCGTACCAGAAGCAATGTGTGACACAGAGCCTTTCCGTTGTGATCAACAAATACAGTGAATACTGCTGCTGAGCGCCATCCAACAGGAAGGCAAGGATCTTCAATACGGAAGCGGTGCGTTGAACCTTAGTAAATGGTGTGTGACAAGTTTCAACTTGTTTGGTACGGTCAGTCGGGTGTGAGCTACAGTTGAGAGAAGGTGTGTTTTAAAGTGTGCTGTACATCATCCTCTATTATGACAACGCTCCATGTCACACATCACTTCTGATATATGGCAATTTCTGTCAAATAAAAACATCACAGTGTGTCCTCATCCACCTTATTCACCGGATCTGGCACCGTGCAACCTCTGGCTCTTCCTCAAAGTCAAACTGATTCAAGACATCGAGGCAGCCACAACAGCACAACTAAAGACACTCATGAAAGAGGACTTCCAGAGCTGCTTTCAGGAAGTGGCAAGAACGATGGAATAAGTGTGTTCAAAGCAAGGGGGAATATTTTGAGGGGGATTAATGGCAATGTGTCTTTTACTGTAATATTTTTTTTATTATTTAAACATTCATCGCATTGTTTGATCACACCTTGTAAAAGCAGATTTGGTTGCAAAGGCTTACGAAATCATTGAAAGTTATGTGTGCAAAGGAAATCTCTTAGAAGACGGGGGGAAGAAAGGGGATGAAAATCTCACCCAATAATGCAAGTAATTCAACGCTTTTTTCTGAGACAGCTCATACTTTCAAAAACTGGACTAAATTTCCCAGACCCCAATATCTGCCACTTCTAGTAATCAAAGAGCATGAATAATTATCTAAAAATTGGTAATGATGAAAATGGCAGAAGAGTTGTGTCAAGTACGCTAAAACATTTGATAAAAAGAATACATTTTTAAATACTTACGTTGACCAATCCGAAGTAGTGTTCATTGATTGGAAACTGCTCTGGACCAATGTCTTTTTCCAGAGCAGAGGCATTGGTGCCCTAAAAGAGAAAAATAATAAAAGCTCTTTTGCATGTAAAATAGACAAGAAAGTAAAATGATATGTGAGAGGCCACTTGAGACAAGCATGTCCCCTAGTCGCTTGGTGTTTGGTGATGTTCTTGCTGAAAGAAAAGGTGTCAGAAGTAAACCAGCCGTAAATCTTCTCCTCATCCAACTTAATCATCCCCTGGAACCTGTCTTACCTGGCTTTAATTATCTTCCACTGGGAAGAGTGGTTTGAAATAGGCAAATGAGCAGACTATCATTAAGAGCTTCTGAATAAAACGTTCTAAGTCCAGATAGCGGCAGCAACTTTTATAATATTTGGTGGTGTACAGAATCATATCCTCCCTTTCAAAGTAAATTTCTTCCTTCTCACAAAGATTTGCCACACACCCACTACGTGCCAGGCACTACTCTAGGCTCTGACAATAGAAGAATGGACAAAACAGACATGGGTGCCTGCTGTTATGGAGTTCACGTTTTAGTGGATGAAGACAGCCTACACAAAAAATCAAGTACACTGAACAGAAGGTGATGAGTGCAGCAGAGAAAAATAAAGCAGGAAATGGGTGTGGGGACTCCTGGGAGCAGGGGGGAAGGAGAGACATGGCGAGCGGGTGGGTGGTAGGAGGTGGATAGCTGCAGTTTTAGATACGGTGGTCAGGGAAGGCCTTACTGAGAAGGTGAAATGTCCAAGGAATATTGTGAATAATGGAAAAATGCAATTTAAAACCTAACAATTCCCTAATACATCAAATTGTTAAGCCATTTGAACCCAAGTTTAACACTCCAGCACGAGGATAAATAAGTTACTGGGTACTCCTACAGTGTGCCCCAGACTGTGCTATTTAGCCTCACAACAATCCTGTGAGCTAAGTACTATTACAATCCCCATTTGACAGACAGAAATGTAAGGCTCAGAAGGGTTGAGAATGTGGCTGAGGACCAGTCAGTAAGAGCAGAGCTTGGACTTGAACCCAGGAGTCAGACTTGGGAGCCTGTGATCGTAACCAAATGCTATGAGAGCAATCATATCAAACAAAACCATTTACTGAGCCCCAGTAAGGGCCAAGTGGCCACCGGCAATACCACCTTGATGGTCACTCCTCCCCAAGGCCTGGATGAGTCTGCTGGGATTAGGAAAACTGACCAAAGTTCAGTCTAACAAGGTAAGTAGTTTGGGGGGCGGGTAGGATCAGGCTCCCCACGAACTGTGGCTCTATCCCGCAGCCTTCTCGTGTTCTCAGGCTATCACGGAAGACACACAACTCGCAGAATCTCAAAGACTTGGGAGATAACATATTTTAAAAAGAGAGACTGTTACGTTTTGTAAAAAATCTGCTGCTGCTACTTACTTTGGAATCATATAATTAGCATCTCCTGTCACAGCAAGAAATGGCCAAAACGTGGGCTAAGAACCAGTCAAAATGGTCATGTGTCAATAAGCAACATTAAATGCAAAAAACCCCAATTCTAAGCAAAGATAACACAGCAGAAATAGCACATTCCATCTCATCATAATATCCTGTTTTCACTTGTTTCCTAGGTATACACACTGTTCCACTAATCGAAATTCCTTTACCCATCATCTGAGACCTTGAATTCAGCGGTCATCTGTGTGTACAACAGTTTTGCTACCTTTTCATGTGTGTGTGTGTGCGCGCGCGCGCGTGTGTGGTTTTCACTGCCTTCACAATAATGCAATCCCATATACAAGGTTGAACTTAAATAACGCTTATCATACTATAGCTGGATTTTATGATCTAGACAAAAATCACTAAAATTTTCAATAAAGCTACATTTTAATCATAAATCAATGTAAATAGTCCATATTAAATACACCCATAGCCATTTTTCAAGCAACATTAGACTATACGGCTTAGACCCCACAAGGAATGTCAAATATAAAAGTATAGCACATGAAGACAAATCTCATTAAATCTTTACAAGGTAGCCATACATTCAAATTAATCCATGAGTTTTGCTATTCAGGAATTCTTGGATTGAGTCTGCTGTTTTCTACCTACCTTAGTATTTCCCTATTGGAGGGGGAGTTGGGGTAATGACTCTTACTAAGGACAGTGACCCAGAGGTCAGTATTTAAGAGAAACACCTTGTCAGAATGTCTGCCCTTTAGTGGCCTTGCCTCCGCACTGTACACAGGCCCTCCTTTCTCCTCCCTGGGCTGACCCCCATTCACAGAAGACTTACCTTTACAATTCCATCTGCTGCCAACATCCTGGGTGATTCTGACACCTGTGTGGAGGAGTCTTCCCCACCCTGTTCTCTCAACAAGCTGCTGTCCTTTTTCCCAACTGCCTCTTGTTCCACTCCACTCCAGCTACCCACTCCCAGAGACATACCCTGGATGCAGTGACCCCCTACAACCTACCCAGGCTTAGCTTTGCCTGCTGACTTCCTAAAGCATCCCATCACAGCTACACGTACATCTCACCAAGACCTCTTACTCCTCGACTTTCCGATTCTGCCGACAGTCCACAGATCAGGACTTCAAGTGCTCTTATAAACACCCCTCACCCTGTCCTGTGGTCACACCACCTGACAAAAAAAGCAACCCAGTAAGAACCAAATTATCCACCTTCTCTGAATATACACCCGGACAGACAGGCAATGCTGGGGGAAGGCACAGAACCACGCTCACCAGATTCCCTAGAATCCACCACATTCAAGGGGTCCTCAACATGTCCCACTTCCGACAGTGTTTCTCTATTTCACTCATTCTCCACTCCACAATGACTATTTCCAACTTGTCCCCAGCTCCTCAAAACTTCAACACCCCTTATGCCCCTCTCACTGGCCTGCCACTCAACAGAGAAAAAAAAAATTAAACCAGCAGAAAGGAACTCCCTTCATTTTGCACTCCCAAACCTTCAAACCTATGTGCTCCCCTGTTCATGATGGAGATCTCTCTCTCGTTCAAGGCCAATCTCGCCGCCATTATTAAGTCCTTACCATAGGAATTTAGCACGTTTAAGTGTCTGTCCTATTAAATATACAGGCATACGTACTTTCCTATACATCTCCACTAATTACCACCCTCTTTCCACCTCCCCTTCATTGCTAAACTTTTTTAAACCGTCTATTGTGAAACATTTATAAATGAGTCACACGATTTCTAATTTGTTTCAAATAATCCAATGTTGAAGTCGGGAGATGGGAGGGTAGGGATAAAATTGTGTTGGAGCTGAGTGGTGGGTGTGGGACTCAATATACTGTCCTGCTTATACTTTTACACACATGTGTATAGGTGAGCAATGGTTTCCCAAAGACGTCCATGTCCTAATCCCCAGAACTTGGGAACACAGTCCCCCCGCAAAGGGAAATTCTGGTTGTAGATGGACTCCATTTGCTAATCAGCTGACCTTGAATCCAGGAGGGTTGTCCTGGATTACCACTGTAATCACAAGCATCCTTAAAAGTGGGGCACAGAAGAAGCAGAACGATCGATCCGAGTGCCACAACATGTGATTAGCTTTGCTAACTTTGATGATGGAGGAAGGGGGTCAGTAGTCAAGGGACACAGAAAGCCTCTAGAAGCTTAAAAAGTAAGAAAACAGAGTCTCCAGGAAAAACACAGGCCTGCACCGCCTTTGTGTTAGCTTCCCGGGACCCATTTCTGACCTCCAGGAGGGTAAGATACTACATTTGTATTAGTTAAGCCACTGAGTCAATGGGAATTTGTTACAGTAGCAATAGGAAACACAATATGTTTGAAGTTTTCCATACTAAGACTTGTCTCTACCTTCTTACCTCCCTCAAAACAGCCCCTTCTAGATTCTACCCCACTTTATCCCCAGGAGCTCCAAATAGTGCCAACTGCGGGGGGCACGTTTATGTCCTGGCTTTCTCAGAGCACTGTCCAAGACACATCCCCCAACTCCCCAGCCTGCCTCTCTGTAGGGTCCAGACAACAGCCATTCACAGCTTCAATCAACAGCTACATGCCCACCATTTCCAACTCTATCTTCATCCCAGAAACCGCACTTCTAAGCTCCTTCAAACTGAATGAGTACTGGCATTTCCTCTTGCTTGTCACAGGCCATCAAGATCAGTCTACCCAAAACTAGACCTTGCACTTTTCCTTCCCCCTAAATCCAATCATTTTCTGGTGTTTCCCCACGGAGTAAATGACAATGCCACCCACCTCCTGGCTAGAATCCTCTGGGTCCTACCTCGCTCGCCCCTCTGCACTCTGCACCCATTCACTGATTCACTCCTTGTATCTCTCAAGTCCATTCACTTCTTTTTTTTTTTAATTTTTTTAAATTTATTGGGGTGACAATTGTTAGTAAAATTACATAGATTTCAGGTGTACAATTCTGTATTACATCATCTATAAATCACATTGTGTGTTCACCACCCAGAGTCAGTTCTCCTTCCATCACCATATATTTGATCCCTTTACCCTCATCTCCCACCCCCCACACCCCTTACCTTCTGGTAACCAGTAAACTATTCTCTGTGTCTATGAGTTTCTGTTTCTCATTTGTTTGTCTTGTTCACTTCTCTTTAATGTCTCACCACCACGGAGGCCGGTCACCAGCGTCTCTCATCTGAATTACAACAGCCTCCTATTCACCTCTGACCTCAAGGTGAACGCAGCAGCAAAAGCGCTCTTTTAAAGTACAAACCTGCTTTAAATCCTCCAGGGACTTCCACTGCTGTTTCCCAAGTCACTGCTTGCCCCTCACTGGATCCTACACTTGGCCTGTCACAATGGCCCGCTCCTCAAGTACCTCAAGTTCCATCCTACCCGTCACCTGACGGCTCTCCCTGCTTCCTCACCTACCTGTACCAATCACCCTTCTCCGGGGAGTCCTCACTGACCACTCCTGGATTCACAGTCCCTCTGACAGACAGAATAATGGCCCTTCGAAGATGTCCACACCGTAAACCTCGGAACCTGGGACTATGCTCCCTTACATGGCAAAAGGGACTTTGCAGATACGATTAATTTAAAGATCTTGAGATGAGGAGATTGTCCTGGATTACCTGGGTGCGCCTGGTGTACTCACAAGGGTCCTCACGAGAGGGAGCCAAGAGATGCAATGACAGAAGCAGAGTTCACAGAGAGAGACAAAGAGAAAGATTTGCACTTGTCATGCTGTTGGTCTTGAAGATGGAAGAAGGCGCCATAAGCCTAACACTGCAGGCAGCCTTTAGAAACAGGGAAAGTCAAGGAAACATTCTCTCCTAGAGCCTCTGGAAGGTGTGCAGCCCTGCTAACATCTCGATCTTAGGATGTTTGACCTCCAGAGTGCTCAGAAAATAAATGTGTGTCATTTTAAGCTACAAAGTTTGTGGTAAATTTTTATAGCTGCAATAGGAAACTACTACACCTCCACACAAACCTCCACTCCCCGCTCGTAGCATCCTGTGTGTCTTCCTCATAGTACTTATTCCTATTGTTATTTATGTAATTATAACATCCGTCCTATCCCCTATATACCTCAAGGGAGCAAAGACTGTGTCTGGCCTGCACGCTCTGTGGCTAGCACATGGTAGGCCCACAGCACCTGCTGGCTGGTTGGCTGGCTGCCTGGCTGGATGAATGGATGGATGAATGGATGGATGGATGGATGGATGGATGGATGGATGGATGGATGGATGGATGGGTGGACGGATGGATGGATGGATGAATGGATGGACAGATAGATGGACGAATGGATGGACGGGTGGACAGATGGACGGATGGATGGATGGGTGGACGGACGGACAGACGGATGAATGAGGATGGCTAGGGAGGCCTGAGTAGCTTCCGTGTGCATAATAATTTGGACAAAGACGTGTGAGCTCTCCGTCTACTGCTCAGTGAGGCCTAAGTAGAACCCTCCACCACTCCCCCATTCTCCCCTCCCCTTCTGTAGACACACACTCTAGGAATCGCTTCCCATGGATACAGAATGTCACTGATATTGACATTTAGAACCGAATTCTTGCTTCACATGCTAGTATTTTCCACTGGTACCATGAATTTTTGTGCATCTTTAACAGATTTGGGGATTCAATATGTTAAATGTAAATCTCAGCATGATGAAAGGACACAGACACGATGAAGAATGTTTTGCAAGATGATGATGACGACTTACAGACCAATTAAGCAGATTTCAATCAAAATTTAAAATGAGCATCTCCTTCATCCCTGCAATGCTACTTTAAGCAATATACTCTACCAATAAACTCATACAGATAAAAATGTATATATAGACGCTGTAACAAAGACCCAAATAATGTACGCATGTCTTAAGCAAGATAGACATTTATTTCTCTTTTATGTAACTGTTCAGGAGGAAGCAGTGCCGGCCTGATCTGACAGCTCTGCAGTGCTGAGGGCTTGGGCTCCTTTTACCTTATTGCTCCGTCATCTTCTACCGTCAGCTTCTATCTCCGGAACCAAGATGGCCACTCCAGCTCTTACCATCAACCTCTGCTGGGGGAGCAGACAAGAAGGGAGATCCTGCCCCTCCCCTTTCACTGATGTCCCTGCCTGCACCTTTCACTTCAGCTCATGATTTCACTGGTCAGAATCTAATCTAGCCACTCGGCCACACTGAGCTGCAAGGGAGCACGGCAACCGGGGTCTTCACCTGAGCTGCCACGACCAGCTAAAATTAGAAATGGAAAATGCATATTGAGGGAACATCCAGCTGTCGATGTCATAGATGGTCCTCACAGCAAGGTTTGTAACAGAATAAAGTTAGAAATAACTTGAACTGGTTACATGGCTGTGGTAATCCATACGATGGAATGCCACAGCGCTATTAAAAAAGTAAGACTCCTCTATAGGTATGGCTATGAAAGTTTGTCCAAAAGAGAAGTGAAAGCACTGTGTACAGGACGAGACTGGAAATGTGTTCACTCCACCTACAGACCCCGAGCACTGCTCTGGGCCCGTGAGGTGAACACAGCTGACCACGTCCATTCAACACCTACATTTTCATGGAAACCCCTTTCAGAATCCTGGAGAAATTATTACCACCAGTCCCAGGGCCTGGGAGTAGGGCTGGGAGATGAGGAGGTCACCACGGGGCTTTAGTTTTCTCTTCTCAACTGAATTTTTTGCTATGAGCATACATTACCTTTGTCATAAAAAAACTTAACAAAAACTTAGCAAACGAATATCCTGCAGACCAGTTACCTAAGGCCCACAGCACACACCTCAGAACTGTATGGGCCATTTCTTTTTCCTCCTCAGTGTGAATTTGCCTTTGATTTTAGTCACTTCTACTCTTGTCCTTAGTTTCCAGCCTGAGAGGTCAGGCTGCTGATATGAAGCCTGCCATACTGCTCAGGGTGGCAGAGAGAATCAAGCAAAACTGAGAATGTTATCAGCACCATGTAAATGGTAACACGCATTACACACCCAAAAGCCTGCTCTTCTGCTAGCACCCAGCACAGGACCACAAAAGGAAAATGGGGAGGCATTGACAAGAATTGTTCCATGACCAGAAGCTGAATAAAAATGTATCTGTGGCGGTAAATCACAGGGTTTGGAGGTCTAAGAAACACAGAATTCCTATTTCCATCAGTGAAACAATCTGGTAACCTTTGAAAAACAATGCACCACACTTTATTAAAAATAGAATCTAGGCTGGGACAAGTTCCAACAAGAAGACTGTAATGTTGGCTCTTCAAAGCACTTCTGAAAGCAATTCTGTGACTGCCAACGGGTGCTACAAAAACACAAAACAAACAACAACAACAACTTGGGAAGGATGAATCATAAAAGCATGAGATGAGTTTAGAAAAGACATTTCTTTTTAAAGCAATTTTAAAAACAATTTGCGAGAAAAACATGTTAGAATTTCTTCCTTGGAGGCAAGAAAAAAAAAAAAAAAAAAAGACAGATCGTTGCCCAGAGGGAGAATACAATCAGAACAATGACACTGCAAGGTCTATAGAAAACGAGAACCTTATCATAATATGGAGAGCCCAAACCAAAACACAAGAGACTAGGAAGGGTCCTTGGCGATCAGCTGGACCATTTCACAGACGGAAAAAACCAAGGCTCAGAGAAGTAAACTTACTTGCCCAAGATCACCCAAGGTAGCCCATTTTTCTGCCCATTTATCCTAAGACAGGCAGCCTGCCTTTCAAGTCGGCACAAAGTAGAGAAGGGATATAAGAAAAGTCAGAAAGAACATGGAAGGATTTCTAAGTACACAGACACTATGTCATTAATTTACAATTAATTAATTATGAATTAAAATCTATGTCAGGAGAGGTGAATATTGTTCCTAAAACTACATTTTTTAGGTCTATGTTCCAAAACCTATTTTACTTATCAAGTATGTTTTCAAAGTACAGAAGTATATAAAGGACTAGTTTTCAAAAGGACTGGCACTCCCAGACTTCTGATGACAAAAGGTCATTCCTATAGCTTTACTGAGACAGTGAAGCAAAAATGAACTGAAGCATCCCTACACCTCAGGAAGAGTCAGCAGCCACTTGCCAGAATTCAAGAACGGTGACAAGGAATTATGGACACTAGTTCCCCAGACATAATTAATAACAATAATAATAATAAACATATAAATAGCACTTAGTGTATTCAGTCACTGCTCTAAGACTTGATGTGTATTTTACTTATGTTCATCCTCAGAATAACCCATGAGGTGGATGCCATCATTGTCCCCATTTTAAACATAAGAAAATTGAGACACAGAAAGGGCAAGTAACTTAATCCAAGTTCACACAGCTAATAAGTAGTGGAACTGGGTCTGAACTCACACCCTCTGCCTCCAGAGTGTGTGCTCCCAACCACTACACCACAGATTCTCATGGAGGATGGGCCCCTGGAAACCACAGAATTGCAGGAACTGAAGAACTGAAGAAATCAAAGGGGTCACAATGGTACAGGCAAACCCCTACCTCTGAGGCACCCCTCAAAATACTCTAGAATGAGGAACACACATGTCCTTTTCTGTAAAATTTCCGCAGAATACTGCAGCCTGTTTAAAGGTAACGTAAAATTGAGGTTGGAAGTCAGGCAAAACAAAAGATGTTGTCAAGGGGAAAACTGATTTTTTCAAAATGGTTTCAAGAACTGTGACTCTTTGTCTAGCCAAACAGAAAAAGGAAATAACATGAAGTTGAAAAAAACAGAAAGAGAAATCAGCATCCTAAAGGAGAAATGACTTCTAAGGAGTAAACCACTAGACACTTAATAATGGAATAAGGTGCAATCTTACTGCCCTAACTTCTAAATATTTTGATACTGACGATAATCTAATAAAAACTATGGAACAGAGAGAAAAATAACCTACCAGAAGTAATCAGAACAAAATGTTTTAATATGTTAATATAGCTTATGAACTATTTATCCTAAGTCTTTTTTTTAGTCTTAGGATTATTGGGTGAGAGAAGAATTGGCATGAATTATGTATCAGGAAAAAAATACCATTTTTTTTTATCCAAAGAAAGCTGCAAATTATCTGTGGTGCCTCTGAAAGACAGAAATGCACATCACAATTCTTTTTTATTTTTATTTTTATTTTCAGGTGTACAAAACAACACAGTGATTAGACATTTATATACCTCACAAAGTGATACCCCCATTAAGTCTGACACTATACACGGTTATTAAAATATTATTGACTATATTCCCTATGGTGTACTATATACCCCCGTGACTATTTTTTAAATTATAGTTGACATTCAATATTATTTTATATTAGTTTCAGGTGTACAGCATAGTGGTTAGGCATTTATATAATTTATGCAGTGATGCTGATGATAAGTCTAGTGCCCATCTGACACTATAGTTTTTAAAATATTATTGACTATATTCCCCATACTGTACTTTACATCCCCAGGACTATTTTGTAACTACTAATTTGTACTTCCTAATTCCTTCATCTTTCTCGCCCATCCCCCACCCCTCCCACAGAGCAATCATCAGTTTGTTCTTTGTATCTATGAGTCTATTTCTGTTTTGTCCGTTCGTTTATTCTGTTCTTTAGATTCCAAGTAAGTGAGATCATATGGTATTTGTCTTTCTCAGTCTGACTTATTTCGCTTAGCATAATTCCCTCTAGGCCCATCCATGTTGTTGCAAACGGTAAGATTTCATTTTTTATGGCAGAGTAATATTCCAATTATATCTACATACCACTTTTTTTAAAAAAATAAATTTTATTGGGGAATATTGGGGAACAGTGTGTTTCTCCAGGGCCCATCAGCTCCAAATCGTTGTCCTTCAATCTAGTTGTAGAGGGCGCAGCTCATTGGTCTATGTGGGAACCAAACCGGCAACCCCGTCATTCAGAGCTCGCGCTCCAACCAAAGGAGCCATCCGGCCGCCCCGATGTACCACAATTTCTTTATCCAATCTTCTATTGATGGGCACTTCCGTTGTTTCCACATGTTGGCTATTGTGACTCGTGCTGCAGTGAACACAGGGGTGCATGTATCTTTTCAATGAATGTTTTGGATTTCTTTGGATAAATATCCAGTAGTGGAATTGCTGGGCCATAAAATTACAATTCTGAGCCTTCTGGCTCAGAACTAGTATGGCCAGTTCTCTGCCCCTCACAGCAGGCTCCCTCTGCCCCCTTCTTCTCTGGCTTGTTCCTCCTCACCATTTGGCTTCAATGTCACTTCCTCAAAGCTGTCTTCCCTGACCCTTCCCTCTCACAGAATCCTAACAGTAGCTTCAGAGCACTTATCACAATTTGCAATAACATAATTCTTTGTAATTTAACATCTATCTTCCACTGGACCACAGGTTGGCAAATGACCATGGGCCAAATCTGGCCCACCAACTGTTTCTGTAAATATTGATTGGAACACAGCCATGATCGTTCACTTACTTACTCTAGCTACTTTCACAACACAATAGCAGAAGTGAGTAGTTGCAACAAAGACATTCTGGCCCACAAAGCCTACACTATTTACCATCTAGCCATTTACCAAAAAGCTTGCCAACCCCTGCACTAGACCATAAGCTCTATGAGGACAGGGATTCCCTCCGATTGGCTTGTCAGGACCTAGCAGCAGAGCATCTGGCAGATAAAAGGCACTTAAAAATTTTGCTGATTGAATAAACTAGAGACATGGGGGAAGGATAAGTAGTATGTGCCACTAGTTCAAGAGAACTTCACATCTATATACTCATGTAATCTTGTCCACTAACCCAAGGCCAGCTACACTTAGTATCCACATTCTACACATGAAGAAATGGAGGGAATGTGCCCACGCTGACTCAGTCCTTAAAAACAGAGCCAGGACTGAAATCAAGGCCATTCTGTTCCAAAGTCTGTGCTCCTGACCACAAGTCAGGGAAGATGATCTTTTCATTCATATTTTTAATAATTCCTTAGCTGCAGATGTAGGAACTGGGCCGAGAGCCAGGACTGTTTCTGAGCATGTCCTCGTGAGCTGCTGGCTGGCACACGTTCCCTAACCGCCACGCACACCATACTCAGAGTGGCTACGGGTGCCCATCCTGCTTACATAGCAGACAAGTCACCCAGTCCCACTGACCAACACTGAGCAAAACGCTGCCTTCAGTTAAGTTACAAACAGGGTGAACTCACTATTCCCCATCTCAGACGTGAGGGTTAAGTAAGGTCAAGTGAGTCGCCAAGGTGAAATGTTAGTGTAGAGCAGATCAGTTGTGAGCCCGCAATCTTGATACCATTACACTACCACCCAAGTCCTGCCTTACGGTGCCCATCGGCCCCCCGTTTCTCTCCAGGCTTTCACGGGAGCCAGTCATCCACAAGAAGGCAGGTAAAGGGCATTTTCGTTCTGCACCATGAGAGCGTGCCATTTCCATGCCTTGTATGCTATCGGGTGGGGAGAAATAACTCTAAAAAGACCGCAACACAACTTCACTTAATGATCATGACATAGAAGCAAAAACATCTGCAACTGAAGAAAGATGACCGTGGGATACTAAGTGATCCCAAGTTATCAGAGGAAGGGACAGTAAAGAACAGCTAGACTCTGCTTTATAGAACAGCTCTCCACGTGCCTAGAGACAGCATGACAAAGTCCTAATGCAAAGATAAAATTTCAACTCAAAAGCAGAACAAAGAATACTGGGCCTATGTCTGTCTTCCAGCGGAAGGTGGAGGAGGAGGAAATATTCCCCACCGGTCACAGAACTCTGTGAGCTAGAGGCAAGGACCTCATTGCCAATCCAATGCTCTACAAAGCCACCATGGTGCCTCCTTGATTATGGGTTTTTTAAGCTCCTATTTTACCCAGAAGTACCCTTCCCGTCGCTCCCCGGAAAAGCAGCTTGGGTGGCATGAGATCATGGCAAAGCCCCAGCTCAAAGAGACCAACTCGGCAAATCTGACCAAGAGGTTCATTTCCAGCATTTCCCCCTCTCTAGTTTAAGCTCCATGTCTTCATCACTGAAAACCCAGGACACCCGTGCCCCTGCCTCACTGCATGGGAGGCCTGCCTGACTGTGTGTGTGGCTTCTCTGTGCTTGGGAACCAAGCGCTCTGCATCAGTATTCCACCATCAGAGATCTCTTACTCAAATGGAACAAAAACATCCTGTAATGCACTGATTGTGAAATATCAAATATAAAATTCTGTGCTCTCTGCACCCATCCCCAAATGGCATGGCAATGAGAGAAAAGAGACAGAGCAAGTTCTTTACAGCAGCAATATTACTCAAAGTGCTAACACTCTGCCATGAGCGAAGTTCATAAACGGAAAACATGTATAATGAGTAAGTAATTTTGTATCTGTCAAGTTTAGTAATAAAAAATTGGGGTTTGTGTTTTATGTATGTTTGGGGGTTTTATTTCTCTTTGCTAATAATGCTCTTTTATTGTATGTTACAAAAATATCAGTCTACAACAGATTGAAAATAAAAATAAAACGGGTCCTTCCCGACAGACTTTGAAAATAATTGCCAACAGCAAAGCAGTTAAGTGAAATCCAGCTTGTTTTGTTAAACATGTGAGTAGCTGCTCAAACTCACTCCTGGTAAGAGAAATGCGGACTAAAAATATACTAAGACACCATTTCTCCCCTGACTGGCAAAGATCAAAAGGTTTTTGGATCGCACACTGTTTTGGCTAGGATGTAGGCAACAAGAGTTGCACATACGACTGGTGGAGGGCAATTTCACAAAACCCACCAAAATTAAAATGCAAATCCATTTCTAGGAAGTCAGTTGACAGATATACTCCCACATATGCAAAATGATGTGCAAAGTTGTTCCCTGCAGGCTTGTTTGTAAAAACCAAAGACTGGAAAACTATCATTGTAGCCATAAAAAAAGAATAAGGAAGCTCTTCCCACACTCCAAGATACAAAAAACATGGAGCAGATCAGGACACATGAATAGATGCTATAAGTACTACCTGTGTTCTTGAAAAACTAGGAGAGAAATAGAAACATATTTGCTTGTATATGCAGAAGACACCTCTGAATGGAAGCAGGAGACACAGCCAATATTGATTGATACCAAAGACAAGAATTGAGTGGTAGGTAGATTTTCAACACATATTCTTTTGTACAATTTGAAAAGTTCTACCATGTGAACTCATATTACCTTTTCAAAAATTTTATTTAAAAATTTAAAAAAATAATAAAGAAAAGAAACTGAGCTTAGCCACTTTGTGTATTTCTCAGTTCGAAACACCTGTGTATAGCGAATAAAACAAAAGCGTATGTTATACGCTTACTGGATGACTAAAAATCTTTTCTACATGATGTGCCCTTATTATCAGGAAGAGAAAAACACTGTATCCTGACTGAGGATTACAAAAGCTTTGGCACACACCATCAGCGCTGCCTCTTCCAAGACATCTGTCGGAAATCACAGCTTCTTCCTCCTTTTGTGCGCTCCACGCACTCTTCTTCCTTGGTCTTGTCGCTCACTGGAAGCCACAGCTAGATTACAATGTGCTTGCTCCTCTCCTCCTCAGCACTGCTCACCAGCAGAAATGGTTCTTCACATCTTATGGACCCAGAGAAGCCTAAGCCACCTGCCCAATGTCCCGAAAGCTACGAAGTGTCAGGGTCAGGACTGGAACTCAGGACCCCGGGTCCCTAGTTCAGGGCTCTTTCCACTACATCATTTGGACTCCTTTGCTGGTGGGACAAAGAGGAGATCTGGGAGAAAACAGTAATAAAATGGCCAGGCACTGGGTTGAGCACTAGACATAAATGATTCCATTTAAGCCCGACAACACGGAAGTTCTCTCATCACGCACATGTTACGGATGCGAAGCAGAGTCCCCGAGAGGGCACATAATGGTGAGCCCTCACACCCAACAACAGCAGCTCGGAAACTCCAACCAGATCTCATCCGCATGCCAACCTGCCTCCCAGGAAGCTCACCAGCCCATAATCTACAAGCCAGTGTAACAGTTGTCCTCCAATAGCCAGTTATTTGAACCTCCATAAAGAACCTCTTATCTGAGCCAATGTCTCCCAAACTCTGGACCATGAATCTGGAAGGAGGTGAGATAATCTTAGGTGGCACGAGTATGAATGTTTTTAACTTGACATATAACTAGCTCATCAAATCCATTATTTCAGATGTCGTAGCACAGAATGAAGCCAAAGAAGGTGAATAGATTTAAGGAAAAGTACTAAATAAATAAGTTCAGGTGGTTCACAAATATAATGAAAACCAGGAAGAACAACAAACTGGCATTTGGGAATTGCTGGTCTAAGGAACTGGATCCATTCGATGGTTTTTCTCTAGAGGAAGAGATGCTTGGCAATAATGGGTGCACCACCACCCCCACCTCAGCAGACAATACGCGCTAGTTCTGAATGACACCTTTGTGTGTGTTTTTATTTTTATCTGCCCTTCTCTCTCCACACCACACTGCCTCTCTCAGATGGATGAGGCAGGACCCGTTACCAAAGCACCCTGAATGAAAACTTGCATTTAAACAGCAGTGTCTTGTGGTGGCTTCACCCTGGGTTGACCACAGTCCTAGTTTGCCCTGAATAGCTCCAATCACACCTATAGCTGATCAATTAATACCAAATAACTATTTTGAGCACCCCCTCCCCCTCACTTTAAGAAGCGTCTGACTTAGGGAATACGTTAGAGGGCCTCCCTACTATTCTAGCACCTGCTCCAGTGCAGAGCTGACTGGGAGAGAGCTATGGGCCCCTCTCTAGGCCTGTTCCTCCCCATACTACAGAAACAGTGAGAAGGGACCCCCCCACCTTCCCAGCACCCACCGTCAGAACCACACCATCTGGTGAATTTTGCCTCTACTCTCACCCAACCTCCTTCCCCCCTCTCCACTCCTCCCAAAATGCCCACTAAATGTAGACGGCAGGTTGAAATGAAAGCAGAATTCTATTAGATCCCGCAATACCAACAGCTCTGTGCTTTCAGCAAACAAAGGAAAATATTAATCCAAGAAAAGGGTGAGAACTGTGACATACAACATGCATGAGGGCATCACTGCTCACAAAATGCTTAGTAGGCAGGATCTTCTTTGATTCTCCCAAAAAAGCTGGGAGGAAGTTCATCACCTGCCTTTCTGTGTTGTAAAGAGATGAGGAAACAGGCTCCGAGATTTATCAAGCTCTGACATTCCAAATCTTGAACTCCTCCACTCTAGAGCTGTATGGAAGAAAGATGTTTTCTTTTCTTTTTTTTCTCCCCCTAGGATTGTGCTGCTCGAAGTGTCCTCCCCAAACCAGGCGCATCTGGTCACCAGAGAGATCGCGAGGAATGCACAATCTCGGACCATTCCAGACTGACGAAATCAGAACCTGCATTTTAATAAGATCCCCAGGTAATTTCTATGGACAATAAAATTTGAGGAGCACTGCTTTACTACAAGGCAATTCTTCCATTGTACCATGCTACACCTCTTCATTCATTTACCCAATAATTATCTATTGAGCATCTTCCACACGGAGGCCAGGCACTGTGCTGAATGCTGGGGAATCAACAGTGAGTAAGGTCAACACAGCTCCGCCCTCGGGAAGTTGCCAGTCTAACAGTGAGTGCTCAACCTTGATGCTCATCAGAATAAGCTGTGACAATTAAAAAAAAACAAAAAAACTGCAGGTGCCTAAAACCCACCGCAGACCTATGTATAGTCAGAAACTGAGACTGGGCCCTGGAAACTTCCTATCAAAAAAGCTCCAAATTCAAAAATATGGTGATGGAAAGAGAACTGACTCTGGGTGGTGAATACACAATGTGATATATACATGATGTATTACAGAATTGTACACCTGAAATCTATGTAACTTCACTAACAATTGTCACCCCAATAAACTTTAATTGAAAAAAATAAAACAAAAATCTCCAACTGATGTAAACACTTCGGGGAACAATTTGACAATACCTAATAAAGCCGCAGATGGGCACATCCTAAGAGCAGCATTTCCACTTTCAGAACTATATCCTGGAGAAATGAAGGCACACATATATGCAAAGAAGACAGAAACAGGAACATTCACTGCAGCACTGTTTCCAGAGAGAGTGTTTTTTGGAAACTATCCAATTGTCCCTAAATAAGGAAATGAATAAGCAAACCATAGTTAAGTGAAAGAATATGGTTACAGAGCAGTTAGAATGAATGCACTTGGGTATATTACATATATTAAATTATATTATTTTTTTCCTTATTTTTTTGGGTGTTAATGTTTTGTGATTTGTTTTTAAATTTCTTTTAAAAACTTCTTAGGTGACGTGATACATAGCCAGGGTTGGGAATCCCTGTTCCAGCAGCATAAAGTAATAAAAACCTAGCTATTTAATATCAAGAAATACATCTACAGAATGGCAATGATCAATACAGCTCTTGAAGTTAAATTACCACCTTAAAATTTTTACAAAGATTTTAAAGAACTTTCACAGGGCAGGTAATTTCTATAAGCAATATTTTTTTAGGAGGCCAAGCTTATTACCAAAGGAAATCAATATTTCTAAAAGTGTAGTTGTCAGCTCACCGGTAATAGAATGAGGAGGGAGCAGGGAGAAGGAAGGACGACTTATTTAAAATGCAGACTCCGCGGCCCCACCTCAGGTCCACCTAATCAAAACCTCTGGGGGTGGCACCCAGAGTCTGAAATTTTAGTAACAGAGTGCACATGTGGGCACAATTCTTTGGTATACCAAAGAACCACAAAATACAACATATTTTTAGAGCTATTGTTAATCACATTTTTAAAACCATACATGTCTGCATTCAATAAGATGACATTCATCATACTCTGAAAATAAAATAAAGTGTGGGGAATGTTTTCTAAATATTTGAGATAGGTAATTTCACAAGCACCTTCAAGCGGATCCTGATAAAAGCTGGTTTCCTGCCCCGTGTACCTAACCTGAAGGACAAAGAAATGTATTCTGTGAAGAATATAATTTCACATTGTCTTTCTGAAAGAACTTCAATAAGCAACTGGGTAAACAGGAAAACTCCCCAAGTCCAGCCTTGCTGCTGTTCTCATTGGACAAAGCCCCGGACACGATCTGCACCAAAGCCAATTTCAATTCAATTGAAAAATGTGAATTATGAGAAACGTGATTTGAACTGAGAGGCCTGGCCAGCACAGTAATATGCCCCGAATTTACTCTCACTACTCAAGATATCTTCTCTACAGTCTTTTCGCTACAAGGATTCACTGGTTGCACCGTGTTATCATTCCCTCAACTTGTCTCTTCCGTTCCAGTCCTACCTTGCTTGACTTTGTGTGTGTGTGTGTGTGTGTGTGTGTGTGTGTGTGTGTTTCCCTGATTTCCCCCTTTATTGTCCTTTTCCCTATTTCCACACAAAACCAAACGCAATCCTAATGTATAAACTCAGGAAAACTGCTCCAAAGACTCCTGGATTAAAAACAACCCAGCACACTAAACACATAAAAAGATGTTCAGCTTCACTAGTAAACAGGAAAGTGCAAATTTTAAACCAGGAAGATACCATTTCACACCCATCACACCGGCAAAACGTCAGGTCTAACAGCGTTGGTGTCTGCAAGGCTGTGGACAACTGGGACTCCCAAACGCTGCGGCTGGTCTGCAAATTGGCACAAGGGCTTTGGAGAGCAATCTGCCAACACATTAGAGTCAATGATGCCCATGTCCTTTGACCCAGAAATTTCCCTTTTAGGTATACACCACAGAGAAACGTTAAAGATGACAGGGACACAAGTTCAAAACTGTTCATCGCTCTAAAATGGCACACACAGAAAACGAAACCCAAGTGCCTATCAACAATAAAATGAATGAATATATTCTAGCAGTTCTGCGCTGGAATGTTATACAGCAGCAGTTAAAACAACCTGGAATTACATGTATCTTAATGGATAAATCTCAAAATCGTAATTTAAACAAAAGCAAACTGAGGAGTTGATCAGTATCACAGAGCATGTTTAACACATGAGGAAACAATACTGTATCTAGTTTATGAATATATACATACCTAGCAAAAGTATAAAAACACACAATAAATACCAAATGCAGAACAGTAGTCTCCATCTAGAGGAAGAGGAATGAAATGGGGACGGGTTCATCTATATTTGTAATATATTTCTTCACAGGGTGGTAGATGCCCTCTATCATTCTCCATATTTTTCTGTATGCCTGAAATTTATCATCACCCAGAAAGAGAGTCCCAAGTCGGAGCTACTTGAAAGCATTTGACAGTTCTAAACTTGATGGGCAGGAGGAAGGTTGGACCTATAAGTGGAAAGTGAAGCTTTAGGAACCAGTAGGGTTACCAACACACAAACACTCTTTAAAGCTATCCATAAGCAAATAATTATTCTCAGAATTATGGTGAAATTCCATGCAGAGAACTTATGATATCCCCCAAATTCTAAGCAGTGATCCCAGAACAGAAACATTGCAAAATGCCTTGCGTGCTGGGGTTGGTTCCTGATACAGAATTTATTAGCCTCGAGAAAGTTTTCCTGGTTCATTTTTGGGTGGCCTTTTCTCTGAAAAGGTCAGCAAGGCCTTTCAAACCCTTAGACTAGCATTTGGTTTCACCACAACTGAAGGTTTATTGTAAGAAGTTGCATTAAAATATTTAGGCCAGGAGAGTTCACTAGTCTTTTACAATTCTTCAAGTCAATTTGCTTTGGACTGGCTCCATGGGTAGGTTAAGAGATAAAACCACCAAGAGACACCTTTCCGATGATAACCACAGAATTAAACATCATAAATCCTCAACCCATTCAAACTAACTAGACAGACCAAGCTGGGGGGGTGGGGGGGGAGACACATGAACAAGAGAATTTTCTCTTAATTACTAAAGGATCAAAACTGAAAATTACTTTCAATTACAATCCAAACATACCAAAGTTCCACATTAGTAAAAAATAAATAGGTTTTATTGTATGGGTGAACTGGAACAAATAAAGGTGATATCCAGCAAATGGTATGACAAGCTTGAATTCTAACTAAATATTGCCATTCAACTTTGTTTTCCCTTAGGGTTCCAAAACAGAAAAATTTGTAAACCTCATTGTCAGAACCTGACCAACACAATGCCTACATATTAGGCTGAGAGGCTAGAAGAACAGAATTTTTCTTTAAACATTAACCCACCCCACCTAGCAAGTTCTAAAACCTGACAACTATCTGAGTAGACCCTCACACGACTGTTAACACCTTCCAACTGATACATTAAACTAAACGTACAGTCTCAAATTATCTCTGAGAATGGGAAGCATGAGTAACAGAAAGAGAGCGAAGAGGCAAGTTCTCTCTTCTCCCAAATTATGCGACTTACACACTTTTTAATGTTTTTAAAAAATGTTTTCCAATGATTCTCAAATATTTGCCTCAGGTCAGTGATTGACTTACCAAAATAAACTCTGTAAAATCCTCTTTTTGTTTTTCACTAATTTTACTTTCCCTTCATATCAAGGTGACTTCCTTGACGCGTATTTAAAAGAATTCAATCTGGCACTCATGATGGTGCCCAATAATGCCCTGGGATTGTTCACTGGCTGCTAACCTACTATCTGGTTCATTTGACACAGTTTTAAACAAAGTAGTTAGGTACTCACGTGGTCACTAAACAATTAAAAGATGTAGATTTTTTTATGAAGACTCCAAGAAATACTATTTACTGAAAAGCTTTTGAAAACAACAACAAAACAATATGTCAGTTTTACAAGTTGAGAAAAACCAAGATCCCAAGAAATATGATTTGTCCAAAGTGAGTGTTAGACCCAGGCTTCACTGGAGAGACACCCAATGGTACAGATTCCAGTTCTCAGTTACACTGACTATAATCACGTCCTCATATAAAATACAAACTATGGTCAAACAAATATATTAAAGAAGCGTCCTGCTGTGTTCATCAGTCTTTCCACTGTGTCGTCTCTGAGATTTTGTTCAACCCTTATCTGTGCAGACACCACACTATAGTAAAAATTTCATCTTTACGCATGTCATGGCCACAAGACACTGCTGAGCTCCACGCAGACAGGGACTCACCTCCTTCATTTACTTAGCACCTGCCCATAGGATGTGCCGACACGGACACAGCAGGTCCTCAACAAATGGCCATTTACGGGGACAAAAAGGTAACCTATTTGACACACAGCATTTCCTGTATGGTACATCTTGTAACACTATTAACAAGTTAAATTAAGATTAGATGATTTAGACCTATTTGCATTAGTCCAAGTCACATTTCTAGGGAGCACAGTTGGTTTCTCCTAACAAATGCTTCCTCTTTAGAAAATTCCTCAAACTCTTCAAACAGAAAACTTGCCAAAAAAATGAAAACACAAAAACCTTCAATTTGTAAGGTCATAAAAATATGCAGGAAGCTAAATCCATTGGTCTGGACAAAAATCAGAGGATTATCAACAAGGGACATTTTCTCATGCTTGGTAGCAGCTAGTGCATTTTAAAAATTACAACACACCAGCCAAACAAGCTTTACTATCTGTGAACCAGACATGCTGTGTAGCTAAGCTGACAAGCCCTAAGCAAGTTGATCAAGAATCACTATGGCAGGAATTCACATGGAAGTAAAATTAAAACAAATGGGAGCTAGCATTAAACTTCCCATGCACAATAAAACTTCAGTGGGGATGGTGACAAGTGAAGACATGTGAAAATTTCCAAGTCCCTATATCTAAAATTGGCACAAGTAGTACGAGGGGAAGAGAAGGTGTTTATTTCTCAATCACATGAAGGATTTGCTATGTAAGTTTTGTTTCTGCTCTGCTGGGTCCTCTCTTGTCTGGTGGACGAAACGAATCCATTTTTCAATGCTAGATCTTGGTTTGCTCAAGTGTTACCTAGAAAGATGCTATCGTTTAACACCGTTTCTAGACACATACATCAGCCTGTTTAAAATATACCAAATGACCTGCTTAAAAAAAATGCCATCGCCACTTGCTCTTATAACAACTACTCAAACCAGCTGGGACCAAATGGAGTTAAGAGTGGGAAGAATCAATAACAGCCCCAGAAAGAAGCTAAATAGTGAGGCGGGACCCACAGAACACCTACCTGAAAACAATTCATCATCGAGTGAAGAATCTAAAGACAGGTCCAATGAAAATTTACATCTGATCAGGTGAAAAGACAGCAGTCTCATCCCCAAGCCTTCCTTCCCGTGTGGGAAGTGAGACTGGGAGGGGCGGGGTGACCTGAGCAGCCTTTCATAAGGGGCGGGATTAAGGATTCCCATTCCAGGCTTTGTATACAGTCACTCGGCTTGGTTTGCATAAATGAACATGTGGGTTGTTTATATTAGTGGCTGCTGTCATCAAGTCCAAGAAGGCATACTCCCCATTGTCCTTTGAACAACTGCAGGTGACATAATGATGTTGGAAACAGCAAACACTCAATAAGTACTTGCTATGTACCAGGCCCAGTAACTCATTTACTACAACAGTCCTAGGAGGTAGGAACCATCATCACCCCGTCTTTATAGATAAGACAAAGAACAACTTGTTCAAGGACAAAGAGCTAGTATGTGTTAAAACCAGGACTTAAACCCAGAGAGTCTAACTTGAGAGCCCAAATCTTCATCACTTGCTTAAGACACAGTGTCCAAACCAGAACATAAAACTCCTTACTTTTGAATTATTTATTGGTTCCTCACCACACCTAGGTGATGAGCCTAAATTTGGTACCTATTTAAAGATTCCACGAGGTGTCAACTTTCCAGACATAGTACTAGCTCACTCCTCTCATGTCCTCCCTGCCGCTTGCCTCCCTGGCTGAGTTTTACTGCGAATAGGTTGCAACATTCTGTCCAGATGTGCCAAAGAGCCCCAGCTGCACCGAGGGTAGGTAGATAGAGAAATAAATAAATTTTTAAAAGCTGCAGGCTGGCTTCCGCTTGGGACATGCTACTCGCTCTCAAGTTTCCAGCCTGCTTCAGTAGAGAGAGGTGTCACCACACACCAGCTTAGGACGGGAACACCACCCAGGGCTGGGACTGCACCTCACTGCCCTGTAAGCCTGAGGCCACTCCAGCAGGCATGAAACAAGAGTGTTAGAGCTGCTCTGGTTTCACCGGCCCCTCTGGAGCTGGTCTAGCACAGAGGGAAACCTAGAAGAAAGGCGTCACCTTTTCACTGCACCAGGCAACATTATCTCCACAGGATGACGGAGCAGGAGACCCAACTGTGTAGAGAAGGACAGGAAAGAGAGGAAATGGATATGCTCCAGGAGCCACCCACCACATCTAACTGGTCCTGTGCCAATACCTTGGCAGCTATCACTCTGGGAAGCCCCAGCATTTGTTCTGCTGGCCATGGCAGTGACCACAGCCAACAGTGCTGAAAACTGAAGCCAGCACCAGTGGGTCTCAATTCTACTCCTGAGCGAACACATGGCTCCTTAATGCTTCTCTGCCATGTGTTAATCTTACAACAAAATGTGGGACAGAAGATTTAAAAAGCTCTGTGATGGGGGAAGGGCAGCCAGATCACCTTACCTCTAGGCTTCTTAATCAAGCCTCCTCAGATTTCCTTTAGGGGCCTGTATTATTAGCTATAAGGGAGGTTTTCCCCAAACTAGCATTAAAAAAGCACGTGTTCCAGCTGGAGATAGGGGAGCTTTGCTGGGGCAAGGGGACCCTGGAGAAGGAAGGCAGACACTCTTTCGCCCTGCACAGGAGGGCAATGTCTTACTCCAGGAGGCAATCTGTGCACCCCAAGGCTCTGACAAGTGGGGGTGCCAGCAGGGTGCACCCTGGGGACTCAAGGGCTGGAAGCTGTTCCTGCAGAAACTGAAAAGCGAGGGAAAGCAATAAGAGAACACCAAGTTAAAGTCACCACGCCGCCATGGAACCAGTCCCCGTCAGAGCCCCGTGATATTCCCTTGCTGTGTCTACGCCCACCAGCCTACACTGAGCCCACAGCGCATCAGGCCGATAACCCTGGAGACCTCCTCCACTCCCACAGCCTGTCCCACCACTCTCAGGGCCTTCAAATGTCACTGCCATATAACCTTGTCCTTCTTTCACAGGTGGGGAAACTGAGGCACCTAAAACCAATTACCGTGCTTTCTCAAACCAGGTGAAATTCACTTCCCTAAGCACAATTTTGCACTTTTTTTTACAGCTTTATTACATTTCAAATTTCTCCAGATACAGCGATTGCCTTTGGAAAGTGCATTTTAAATACAGTTTAAGGAGTGAACTCAAAATGTGAAGAGGGCGGTCAGAGAGACCCGCAGGGCTTCATCTACCGCAAGGACAGGATGGGTACCCCCCACCCCCGGCTTATCCCGCAAGCCCTTCCACCGGGACGTCCGGGTTCGGCCTCCCGCTAAGGCGCTTCCACCGCAACCCGAGGGCGGAGGCACCCGGCGCGGCCGGGTACCAGCGGGCGGGTTCCCAGGTCCCAGCGCAGAGAGCGGGGCAGGGGGGCTCGGGGCCCC
This sequence comes from Rhinolophus sinicus, assembly GCF_057876585.1. Lineage (NCBI taxonomy): Eukaryota > Metazoa > Chordata > Mammalia > Chiroptera > Rhinolophidae > Rhinolophus > Rhinolophus sinicus. The sequence goes on from NC_142501.1 coordinate 142,909,959, forward strand.
TCCCCCGGGGGCTCTAGGGGCTGCGGCCGGCGCGCCCAGCCCGGGGCGGGGAACTTCAAGCGACGCGGCGCAGACCCTGCCGCCCCTCGCCCCCACCCCCACCCCGGCGCCAGGCGAGTGTGCGGCTCGGGTTTCCCTTTCTTTGCCTCGCCGCGCCTCGGGCGCGACCCCCGAGGCGGCAACGGCGGCGGCGGCCACTCACCATATTACAGATGGAGGCGATGTTTCGGACAGTCATTAGTCTAAAGGTTGCAGCGATCCCGCACCGCCATCTTTATAAGGTGAAAACAGGACTGTCCATGGTGGAGCGCCCGCAGGGAGGCCGGGCGGCGGCGGGGAGGCGGCGGGGAGGCGGCCTGGGGTCCGGCTTTCAGTTTGGCTGGGAGAGGGAGGCCGGGAGGGAGGAGGCGGAGGCGGGGAGGGCGGGGAAGGCGGGGAGGGCGGGCGGGAGAGCGGAGGGCGGGGAGTGGCGGAGTGGGGGAGCCTGGGCCGCGGCCGCTGGCGCGAGGAGGAGGGGCCGCCTGAGCGCGCCGCGTGCGGCCCGCGCCCCGCGCTGCCTCCGTGCGCCCGGCCTCCCGCCGGCCCCGGCACCTGGCCCCGGGCCTCTACGCCCTCCTCCGGCCGCCCGCGCCCCGGGCCACCGGGCTCGGCCTTTTTCTTTTCCTTTTTACATTCTGCTTCACTATCTTTGGACTGAAATGCGGGCCTGGGCCCTCGCCTCCGCGGCTGCGGCAACCTCACCGCGCGGGTCCCCCGGGCAGACCCAGATGCCGCGGCGGCGGCCTCCTCCGGGCCCGTGGCGCCGGCGGGAACCAGGGACAGCGCTGGGCGTTGGGCACCGCCTGGCGGAAGGGGCCGCGCCTCGGGCCGACAGCAGGCTGGGGAGGCGGGAGGCCGGGCCCAAGGCACGGACGCCGCGGAGAGGGCCGGCGCCACCGGGGCAGTTTTCTGGCTTCACTTTTTCTTTTCTGCCTCCCGTCTCCCAGCAGCCCCAGGTCTTTATATTTTGGCGGATGGAGAAAGCAAAGGGAAGGGGTGACTAAGGCCAACTTTTAGTTTCTCCCTGGGGTTACAGCCAGATGGCACCGGCGGGGACCAGAATGGGGTCAGGACAGGCGAGTGTGAGAAAGCCCTTGCCAGCCGTGGGCCGGCTGCCTGGTAAAGGGCGCCGCGAGGGGAGAAGAATTTGGGTCTTGGGCGGAGGCCAGAGCGACGCGCTAAGGCAGTTTGTGACATTAACAGGTACAAAGGACAAGTCCGGGTTCTGGGCAAGGAGTAGGGACTGATCCGAGGAGCGATTTGAATCCGGAAAGAACCAAAGTTGAACGCATCTTCAAGAAAAAACTACCTCTCTCCTGGGCACTCAACGTCTATAGGTTTTGAGAAGACGGCTTTGCTGGCCCAGACACATTTCCTGCATAAAAGGTCGTGGCTCCTAGCTCAACTAGCGAATCTACACCACTTAGCAGATATGTTCATGCGAAGTGGAAGGAGCCCATTTCCAAATGTGTGACACAATTCTACATACAAGGTTGCAATTCAGTGCTTTCAACAGAAAAGTTGTACAAGTGAAACACATGGTAATTCGTAAACCAATATATTTAATGACATTTGAAGAAATTACATATAACTGAAGACAGCTTTTATCTAACCAAGCCAAGGGTAACATACTGGGAAAAGATTCCCCATCCTATTCTCCATTATCTATTTAGTGTTATACACGAAGATTTGAGAACCACTGATTGCTAATATCCCTAGGACCTGAGTGAAAAGAAAATAACTGCTGACTCAAGTTTTGTGGGGTCATGTTAGCTGTGTATATTTCAATGGATTTAAGGAATAAACTCCTGCATATGTTAAGTCATTCTTCCTACATCTTATTTCCAAACAGATCCTGATGATGATAATCAGTAACTTTGATTTCTTACCATTGTCGGTCATGATGTTCTTTACATTCATGGTCTTCAGTTACCGTCATGACTATCAGGTGATAGATGCTATTATCATCATCGCGTTTTGCAGATCAGTAAAATAAGACCTAGGGGATCAAATCTGCCTCCTGTTGCCAAATGTTACAAATGTAGCTGGTGTGCTAACCTGGCTGAGCAGGCTGGGAGAGGAGAAGAAGAGAGCAAAATACCCAAACAATGGCCGGTTGGATAACAGACCTAGAAAGGTTTAAAGACTTAAGGAAAGTCGCCAAACAAGTTCAGGAGCACCTTCAGGGCCCAAACTCAGGACTCGGGACTCAATTTCACAGACATTCCACCATAAAGGCATTAATCCAAAGCCTTAAAATGATAATGGAAATTTTATACTGTAATAGAGTTCAGCATTCTGCCGGCATTGGCACAATGGATTGCAAAGTCCACGGGACTGATAACACCACTGACATAATGAAAATTGAACATCATCTGATGACTGAGTGCTATATGAACAAGTTAAAAGGATCTTTTGCGTGTCTTTTAACAGTGTGCAGCCTAAAACTGAAGTGTTCAATGTAGACAAATATCCAGATTGAAACTCAAGCAATGAATTACATACACAACAAATCAATTGAACACAGCAGATCTTCTCAGGCTCATGAATAATTACATACATGTTTACACTACTAGATTGGTATTCACAGGTCTAAATTGAAAAAGGCATCAGTTGAAGAAGAAGAATTGTAAGTTCGGCTTCACTCAGTAAGGAAACATTTGCGAATGATAAGAGGTAAAATGGTGAAAATGTTGACAAGCTAACAAAAGAACTTTGAGGAAAAGCATTTCATGTATAGGGACTAGCTTGTATGAAGGTATAGAGTTAGAACTGGGAGAAGTAGGCAAATGGAAAGATGGGAGATAGGCTAGCACTAAACAGCTTGAATGAATCTGAGGGAGGCAGTCACTCCAGGTAGTATGCCTCTTGCTACACAAAGTGTGGTCCATGAAGCAGCAGCACTGGCGTCACCTGGGAGCCTGTTAGAAGTGCAGATTCTCAGATCGCATCCCAGACCTACTAAATGAGACTGCATATAAAGTGTGAAGAGCAAGGCTCCAGCCAACCTCTTGTGGTGGTGGGGGTCTCTGTTTTTGCCGCCCAGGTCCCAGATTCTACTTTGGGGAACTCCTCCCATTCCCAGAACCTAAGGTGCAGGTGTGGCTAAACCACGTCCTGGCTCCAGAGTAAAGCACGTGATCCAGGCCTGGCCAATGTGGCCGGATAGCCCAGCCATAGTAATTGCTTCAGCAAGGAGAATGTAATATAAGCTGAGCCAATGAGGATCAGCCCTGGGTTTTTTGGAGAGGAGGTACTCCCTTGCCTGAGTTTGTTGAGCTGATAGGATAAAATCTAGAGCTGCCATCTTTCCACTGCCAGAGAATGAAAGCAGCATAGAAAAAAAATGAAGCTGAGGAATGGAAAAGAGACCCTAACAACATCATTTATCCACTAACTGCTAGATCTAGATCCTGGACTCTAGCAAATCAAGTCAGTAAAGTCTTTGTTTTCTTTGGCCAATTCAAATTGAGTGTCACACACAACTGAAAGAATCCTAATAACCAGTGTCTCCCTGTTCCCCCCAAATGCATTAGGCTCATTCCAAATTCATGATGTTTTCTTTTCCTCTCTTCCCTGCTCACTAAACTGATCTTTGGAAGTCTTCCTCCTATCGTTTTGCCTCCTCCATGAGGCCATCCCAGATTGCTCTCCCACACCAAAACCACGAAAGAACTCCCATACTCAGATGGTTCCATACTCTCCCTTCTGTTACCAGTTTCCTGTCTGTCTCCCTCCTGCTTCCCCTCTTTGCTTAGTTAACACCACTCAGCCTTCCGATGACTGGAGACAAGATGAGATGCCCTTGTTATATGTTCTTATAGCACCATCCATCTTCCCTTCATAGACCTTATATTTATAAATATGTTTATGCCATGTAGCACACAGCATGGAGGCTGTAGAGTGGGTGTTTAAAAAATGAACCCTGGATCCAGGCTGCCTGGACTAACTGTATCACCTGGAGCAAGTTTTTTTAACTTCTCTATGCCACAATTTATCTGCAAAATGAAGATAATAAGAGTATCCCTCAGAGTGTGATTGCATTAGTTTATGTAAAATACTAAAAATATACCTGGCATGTATGAACCACAATATGTGATAGCTGCTATAATTATTGTGCATGTGATTATTTGGTTAATGTTTATTTCTCAACCCTCACCAGACATGAAGAGACAGGCCTGGTTTTACTCATTTTACATCTAAAGAAAGACACAGCGCCTTGTCCATAGGAGGAGCCAAGAATTCAGATATTAAGTATCTGAACAATTGCCTTTCCAAGTGGCCTGGAAGCTCCTGGAGGAAAAGAACCTTGTCATGTGAATTTTAAAAAATCTCCTCTGGTCTCAGGCACTGAGACTGGCACATTCATTCCTTGTTTCCTTATTGTCATATAAGTTATTGCAGCTCATTTGATATGCAAATGCTAGTAAACATTTAGCTGTTTGAGGGAAGAACATTTTGCTGGCTATAGACTTGAATTTGAAACCAAACTGGTACCTGTGGATTATATTTCAATTTTGTGAGGAACTTTGTGGTAGCCTTTTTCCTTTTTCATCATGCATTGAACAAATATTTACTAAAGACATACTTTGTGCTAGACACTGTGTGTGGCACTGGTGATCCCAAGATAGAAGAAGGCAGTCGCAGTACTTGCACTGCTCGAGTTCATTAGTGGTGCTTCTTGGCATTGTTTATGAATGTCTTTGCTCCATTTTGCATGCAATTAGTATGAAATAAGGATAAGCTAACTTTGGTATGAGCATCAATTTAGAGTTCCTATACCAGGGAAGCTACATCTAAAATCATGAGTGTATTTATGGGTTGTTAAGATTCCCTGAGCCTTTGGAACAATTGGCTTATTATGAATGCCAATTAAAATGCCATGGAAGGATTATTAAGCTCGGTTGGAACATGATTAGATTTTATTTGCTCATACATTTTGATTAACTGAAAGAAGAGATTAGTCTGGTTGGCCACCATATGGGGAAATAGGGTTTGAAGGAAAGCAAAAGCACTCTAGGTGAGGTCAGTTAGAAATCTGTGGTGAGAATCCCAGAGTTGTCAATAGCCTAGGAATGGCAATGGGGGGGCGGGGGAGAAGGGGAGCAAGAAGTGGACAGATTGAAGATTTGTTTTTGGAGGTAGTCAGCTGAATTTGGTGCTTGACTGGGATTAGTGACAGGTGTGAGTCAAAGATGAGTCCCAAGATGCTGACTAGAATATAAAGGAATGTCATTTTTTACAATAGGGAATGCTGAAGGAAAAGGTTCAAATATAGGTGGTTAGGAAGAAGTGCGTTTGATTTCAGAGGTGTTGAGTTTGCAATAACCATGAAGCACCTGAATAGTTATATCAAGCACTGGTCTGGGCTCAGAAGAAATGTCTGGACTGGAGATAAATCTAAGAGTAATCAATTAATGTATAGAAGATAATGGAGGACATGCAGTTATGGATGCAATTGCCTAGGGAGAGTATATAGAATGAGAATAGACAAGGGCATACTCAGAACTCCACCATGCAAGGGTCAGGTGGCGGACTAGGAGCCTAAGAAAACTAATATAGAGCTTCCAAAGTGTAGAAGCAAGGAAACAGGCAGCATCACAAAGCCAAAGAGTATTTCAAGATGGATGGAATAGGCAAATGTATTCTATTTGACAGCTAAGAGATCAAGGAAGGTAAATACTACTAGTAGCAACAGATTCTTGAGTAAGGCTTTAAAATGAATTTCATCCTTCTGACAACCCTGTGAGGAAGGCAGTGGTATTATAATCCCCATTTTAGAGATGAGAAAGCTGAGGCTCAGAGAGTTCAAGTAATTTGCCCCAATTTATGTATTATCTCACCAGAGCCTATTACTCAAGAGTCCTTGGAATTCTCTCGAAGACACTTTGCATGGAATGGTTAGGATAGAATACAGACTGGAATGGGTTGTTAAGTGAAAGGGAGATGAGAAGAAAGACTAAAGATGCTTGGCTTTGAAGGGAAAGAGAGAGAGGGTAGTAGACAACTGAGCTCAAAAATACCTTCAGTGAGTGGCTCTCTGCCTGGTTTGCAAGGACTTCCTTAATTTGGCTCTGCCGCACCTGTTCCAACCTTTCAGTCAAGCAAGTACATCCTCTCACTTCATGCTTCCTGGCCTGCAGGCTCATGACTCCCCCAACACTCAGCTGATTTTTCTTTTTTCTATTTCAAGTCTACTTGTTCCTCAAAACTCAGTTTAAACCTCACTTCCAGAGGAAGTTTTCTCAGCTTTATTTAGCTTGGTAAGTTTTTACCAAAGGTCACTTTTTATATTTCTTTAGAACCCTAAAATGCCTGGCCGAATGCTGGGCGTGCACACTGGAGCTCTCAGATACCTACTAGCAGGTAATTATTTTACCTGAAACACTTGGCACACTTGATAAGAACTATTTCACTCACCATCCTGCTTTCCTGGTGGTTTTCTCTTTCCTCCAAGTTCTGGTCTGAATTATATAGAACTGACAGCCCATGTGGGTATGGGGAGGGTGGAGTTTAGAAGGTAAATGTGTGGTAAGGAAGTTGAAGCAACTGAGCTTCCCTAGAAGTAAGATTTTCTAGAAAGATTTGGTCATAAAATAAGGAAAGATATCAAACAGAAGCTTAAGGGACGCAAGGAAATCAATGGAAGTTTCAATCATTTTGTAGGTCCCTTTTACCACGATTTTTATGTGGGGAGACTCTGAGTATGTTTGTCATTCAAAAGTGAGGGACTAATGAACCGAGAAGTGAGGCTTGATGGAGTACCCTCATTAGAAGGGTAGGGGGGCAAATCAAGGGCCCAAGAGCTTTGCAAAGGAGGAAGTACATCCATTAGGTTGAGGAAATTAACATGAGATGGCCTCCATCTTCTCAGTGGATGGGAATAGAAGCTCCATCACTCCCAATGGGTTTTGACTGCTTTATTCACTGCCATATCCTTCAGAATAGTAAGGCACATAGTAGGTGCTCAATAAATACAGTAAGTCCTCACCGTTGTCAATAGGTTCTATGACTTTTAAGTGAAACAAGGTATAACAAAACCAATTGTACGTCAGGTTAATTGATATAAACAAGAGGTAAGTTCCTACAGTAGCTTATCAATGTTATAATAAAGGACATTGAAAGGACGTTACTAGCGGACTTGCTGTATATGTTGAATGGGGTATGATTGAAAGAGGATAAAACTCTCTAGGGTAAGTGAGTAGTTGTTCTAATAGCCTGATCAGATTTAGAACAGGCTTTCTTTAGGGGCATTTAGAGTCCTTCCATGTCCATAAACACAATAAAGGAAAATTTGTATCTTCTCACCGTATACCCTAGTAGTAAATGCTCCCAGCTCTCAGCGCATGTGTGATTACTTCCATAGCTTTAAAAACCTCTCTACTACCACTGCCACCTGGTGGGAGGGCAAGGATTCATAAGTGGCCCCTGCAATGAGACTACGCTCAGCACCTATAATTCTCCTCTTTGGTCCTGCCCTTCTAGAAAGCTGGCAACCATATTGTCCATTGAAAACAAGATAAGATTATCCTGAACTCTCTCACGGTACAGCTTTGTCCACAGTCAGGGGTTAGGGTTCTACTCTTCCATTTCTTCTCAGAAAATAGGGTCAGATGGCCAAATTAAGAGTGACACTGACAAGGCCACATGGGCAGCATGCTCCTAGTAGTGGTGGCTGTGGTGCTATGGACCTTGTAAAATGCTAGTCATCACTTCCTGTCACTAGTGGCCAAAGAGAGGAACGCTGTAAGGAACTGACCGGCTCAGAATACTATACTCACTTGATAAGCCTTTCAGGAACCACATGAACTAGGCTCCGTATTACATTTATGAGATTCAGTGGTGTTGCTCGGAAAAGCTGTAATTTTTGTTGCTGTATAGTATTCCATTGTATGAAGATGTCACAATTTGTTTACGAATTCAGCACTGACAGATATTTAGGTTGTTTCTAGCTTGAGGCTATTACCAAAATGCTTCTGTGAATGTTTTTGTATCTGTCCTTTGGTGAACACATGCACACATTTCAGTTGGGTGCCTACTTAGACATAAGCTGCTGGGTCATAGGGTTGCATATGTTCAACTTGGGGAGACAATGCCACACAGGGTTTTAAAGTGCCCGTACTAACTCCCACTAGCTGAGCATCACAGTTCCAGTTGCTCTACGTCTCCCCTAAGTGTTATCAGGCTTTTTAACTTTAGCCATTATATATTTATATGGTGTATTTCATTGTGGTGTTAAAATAGTGTATTTCAATAAACAACTAATTGGGTTTCCTTTTGTAGCAGAACAGAAAGAATCATACACGACTTCATAATGCTCATTAAATTATTTTTGGTAATGAGTCCACATCATCCCATTTCCTTTCAGACCCCTCTCGATGAGCAGCCCATGTTCCAACTAACACAAAAACCATAGCACAGACATGTAACCGGTCTAGCAAATAGAAGTTTTCATCTAATAGCTCCTCGAAACAAAACAAGATAAATGAATAGCCAATGACTATAACCAATGACAGAAAAACAACCAACTTTTTAAAAAATGAAGTATAAGCTGTAAAATAATTAAATATTAGTTAGATTCATCTAATTCAACCAACTTGGAGCCAAGAGAGGTTAAGTGATTAAGACCCATACCAGTTGTAGTCAGAGCCAGAAATAGAATTCTAGTCCACATGTGCTTAGCCTCTTATAGGATACCCAGACTTTTATTCAATGTACTTTCTTAAGTCTAAAATTTCTCTTTCAACTCAATTTAATTTCCCAAAGTTCCGATTAATTTCGTAAGTGCACTTAGTTAACCATGAAAGATCTCTATGTCCATGTGTTGTAATTACATAGCCATGCTTTCTCTCTCTCACTAATTAGAATACAACTTGACACTGAAATCCAATCCCAACAGAACATGCTATCTGGCTATCATTCTTTGGAAAGACAAAAGCAGTCCGTCTATAGTCTTACTACCTTCTTTTCCAGAAAGTCAAGGCTTAGAGTTTTATAATGCAATCCATGTAAATACTCAGCTCTGTTTTCCTCCAAGGACTCTAGAGGGGCTAGCTCCACAATGGGGGGATAGCTTTCTTGTAGGAAGATGTCACCTCTGGCCCACAATTAATAGAGCATGGACTCTGAGTTACGGCTCTGCACTGATCCATATACGTTCATCCAGAGCTTCTAGGTGACAAATGACACCCAACTGCAAATGTCTAACCTCGGGGTACTGACCAAAATATAGTTAATTTATCCCTATAAGGTTTATAGTTTGAGTCTCTGCCAACAGCATCAGCAAACTAGCCAGAGACTTAACTTTCACTCACCTTGGTCTGGAAAATATAAGTTCCCTTTTATTTCATTGTGGTATTAATTTAAAGTACATCAAAAGCTCCAAAACAGTGGCCCACAGACATATTTAGTTTAACCATTGCTGTGCTCAAAATCCATTTGAATTAATGTTAACCTTTGAAATCCAGAGAGCTCACATAAAAATTCAGATTATCGGCTTCTCTTAAAAAACTTCAAAAGCTCCAGCTATTCAGGGTCCATGTTTCTGGTAAAGGCCAGGAGAAGCTGAACGGAGGTGGCCTCCTTCACTGGGGACGTGTCTTCCTAATTCACCAGTCTCCTTTCCAGGTCTCTTCATTCTTTTATGCTGCCTCTTAGCCCCCATAGGCATTTGAGTTTATAACCACGGCCCTAACCAAATAGTCTCAAAGCCAGGTTTCTGCCTGGAGACCACCATGCCAGGGTGGTGCCAGCAACATGAAGAATCCCCAAACAGGCTGCATATAATTCTGGTCCAAGCGCCCTGCCTGTCCTCTGCCATGCCCTTTCTATGGGCTGGATATTGGTGTAACACAGAACGTCACTGGCATACAGTGTGGCTGCATTCACCCAGAGACATCTGGAACTTCTGTTATGCCCCAGGAACCTGGTTCCCATTCTTTCTTCCCAAGAACTTGGGCAGTAAAATGCTGAGAGATGTAGTACAGCTTTTCTAACCCGCAAAAAATTCAATTGACAAGATCTGCAAGTTTGGCTCTTTTTTTTAAGAGCATCTATATTTTTTTCCTGTGAGTCAGTGCATTCAAAATGCTATTTAAAATTCAATAAATAAAGGCAAATGAAATGACAGTGGTTCATCACTTTTATGGAAAACCAACTAAACAAATGTTTTGCTCAAAATGTCAAGCATTAGAGGACTTTAATAAAATACTGAAAGTGAGTTCCCTAGAGATAAGTAATTCAAAAATAGAATGTATGAGAACAGTACTAATTGGTACTTCAAATACGAATGGCACTCCAGGTCCTAATGGATGCGGAACTGTGTTACCTGATGAGATGACACAGTGATGCAGTGGGAGATCCTGTAACAGCTGTACAGGATCTGAAGCTATGGATGTAAACAGCACTGGTCCACGGGCATCCACAAGAGATTAGTCCATTACCATGTAGAACTGTGTTGTACAGGATTTACTGTTGTAAGTTTCCCAGAGTTCTAATAACAATGGGTAGTCAGAACCTAGATTGTCTCAACCAAGATCTAGCACTGCAGGGGATCTCGCACTGCAAACCACCACTTAGGCCCCTCTTGAAGGAGCTAATTTATCCACCCTCCCTTCTCTTGAATTATCAGTGGTTAATCTCATGAGCTTATTTTGGGGGAGCTGGTCAGGTGTGTACGTACTTGGTACTTTGTCCCCAAGATCCTATGAGGTTCTACCATAAGAGTATTCATTCCATAGTTATTTTAGAAATCCCTACAGGAATTTGTTAGAAATGCAGATTCCAGGGCTTCCAAAGACTGACGCAGTAGGTCATGGTGGACACCAGGAATTTACATGTTAACCAGGTCCCAGGGGGTTCCGATATATATGGTTTGTGGTCATACTTTGAGAAACACTATCTCAGGAGGCTAACGCCAACATTTCATGAGTCCATCTCCAGCATCAACTTTAAAAACGTATTTCTGATGAAATGTAAAACATAAAAATCCTGAATTCATGATAATATGCAACGTCCCCATCGTTATTGGAGGTTATATTACTCTGAAATTTGATAAAGAATTTACCCTGCCTTCCCAGTATGAACTGTTTTAAGGGGTAACCAAAGAGCGTATGAGGGAAAGTTGTTTCTTATAGAAGCCCAGCTAATAAATGCAGAGGGATGACTTTTAAATTAAATTATTACTTCACAGCTTGTATTGGCATGAAGAATATAAGGAATCAACATAAATGGAGATAGAAACATTCAGTGAAAGAGTGAGAGCCAATTTAATGGAAGCATTAGTTGACGCCACCTGAACCCACTAATGAAGCTTAGGAAGATGGGACAACCATGCTATTATGTGCCTTGTGATGTGACATGCCAGGAAGTATGAAGTTTTCTTAACCCCAAATTCAACCTGAATCTCATTAAGCCAGTTTATAAGACATTAAAAAAAAGTTAAATAAAGATAAACAAGTTAAATGACACTAAGGGAAAGCAAAAAGACAAATCCAAAATCCAGAATGTGGGTCATTTTATGGGACAAATCACCCAATTTCGACAACCAATCAGTGTTCAGGTAAAGGAGGAGGATTATTACAAAATAAAAGAGACTTAAAGACATAACCAAATGCTATCTGTGGATCTTGTTTGGATTCTTGTTAGAAGAAACCAATTGTGAAGAGATAGCTTTGAAACAAATGGGAAAATCTGAATATGGACCTGGTGTTAGATAATAATAAAAAACATATTGTTAGGTGTGATAATGGCATACAGTTATGTTTTTAAATGTTCTTATCAATTAGAAGTGCATACTAATTTTTTTTTACAGGTGAAATGACACAAGGTCTGGAATTTCCTTGAAAATGAATGAATAAAAATAAAGGTAGGCGGTCAGATGAGACTGGTAAACTATTCCTAATTGCTGAAGCGTGATGCTGGCTATGCGCAGCTTTACAACAGTCTTGTCCTTATTTGGGGGAAGCTTGACATTTTACCTAATAAAAAGTTTTTTTTAAATATACTTTTGCTGTAAGCACTCACCCCTTATAAGTCAGGCTAATAAGTTGAGGTTATTATTAATCTAGAATTAAACATTCCCTTCCATGGATAACTCCCCTTTGAATGCCCTTGGAAGGAAGGGCATTTGAAAGTCAAAACTCAGTTTTCATATCCTGAAATCCATTTTGTTCTCTCAGAGCCCCAAAAGGCACGGTGGTTTTTTTCCTCAACCACATTACCTTCTTCTGTGATAATACTTAATGAGACGCACAGAGTAAATGGAGCTCCATTTGCTGCTCTGGCAGCTTTCACATTAAAAGACCCTTAAAAGCATCACTCATCTATTAAGTGAAAGAAAACTCTCATCATTAAATTAAAGAAAAACAACTCTACTCAGGAGTTTTTGGTGTAAAATACATTATTGAGATAATGGAAAGATAATGAAAAATTGTTGAAGCAAAAATGGCTGTACTTTGATGTACCATATTTCTAGAGTAAAAGGATAACTCTTTAGAATATCTACAACTTACTTTGTTCTCAATCACCTAAAAGAAAATGGCTTCAGATTAAGAATTAAAATTTCCTGAATCCCCTGCCGCCCCAGTGGCTCAGGCAGAAGGCGGCGGGTTCCATTCCCACAAGGGCCAGTGAGCTGCGCCCTCTACAGCTAAGACTGTGAACAACAGCTCTCTCTGGAGCTGGGCTGCCATGAACAGCCAGAGGTCGCTGGGCTGCCATGTGCGTCAGTGAGCGGCCTGTGGGTGCGCTGGCCGGCAGCCATCGTGAGCAGCTGGCAGCTGTCAGTGAGGTGGACTGCTTCAGGGCACCCCCCCACCTCACGCAGGGCTGATAACAGCGTGGGCCAGGGAGCTGCACCCTGCAACTAGACCGAGAAACTGGCTTAAAAACCAGGATGGCGGGGCGGGAGCAAAAAAAAAAAAAGTTTCCTGAATCCAAAAGTACTCTGAGTAATTAATCTGAGTGCATTTGTAAATTTTGAGGTCAATACTGTAAAGATCCATGCAATAATTTAATTCTTAGAGGCTATTTGGCTTCATTGCCTTTAAAGCTAAATTTGGCTATTTCATTCACTCCAGAGTGGCTAAGTAACAACCATAACACAATTCTGTTGGTCTTCATTCCTTTAAATGTCTATCTCCAACCCAGAAGACATCAGCCAGGATGTCAACTTAGGCCCTTTCAGTAATTCCATTAAGTAATATTTCCAACTTTATCTTTAAAAAAGTCTTAATCAATGACCTACCAGTTGCTTCTATGGCTTTCCTATGAATTGTTAAGTGCCATTAAAATCAAGGTATAAGGATACAGAGTTTCTCCAATTGTGTTCTGGGAACACCTGCATCAGAATCAACTGGTGTGTTGAAAACACATACTCCTGGGCGTCCTCTCAAGCCTACTAAATCAAACTCCCCCGTGATGGGGCCTAAAATTCTGCACCGTTAGCAAGTGTGTCAGGTGGTTCTTTCATACCCTCAAGTTTGACGACCACGTTTTCAAGAATGTGGGATTTCTCTCAAGCCTATGAGAAAAACAGAGGATAGAGAAACAAACAGTATCAAGAGTAAGCAATCAGCCAGCTGACACGGTTTCTTCAAAAAGTCAAAGGCATCTCCAGCAGCTGATGAATGGATAAACAAAATTCAGTATATCCAGTTAATGAAATATTATTCAGCCATAAAAAGGAATGAAGTCCCCAGCACTGCATACTCTTATTTGTTGGGCCTTGACAATGGTATGCTAAGTTTAAAAGCCAGACACAAAAGACCACATCCTATGTAATTCTATTTACACAAAATGTCCAGAATAGGCAAATCTATAGAGACAGAAAATAGATTAGAGGTTGCCAGAGGATGTGGGGAGAGGGAATGGGGAATGACCGTCAATGGGTCAGAGTAAAAAAGCACTGGGCTCAAAGTTCCTTGGTCATTTTTTAAAAAGAGAAAAGCTATTCAAATTCTTTCCTCAAAAGCCACTTTAATTCTAAGAGGATGAAATTATTGTTAACTGCATATTTAGTTGATACATACTCTAAGAAACTAATTAATTTCACAGCAAAATAAATTTGTACTTTGATGTACAAATTTGCACTTTGATGTTGTGTTGGAGGGAGCATTTTATCATGGAGGACTTCTTATTGGAGGTATATTGTTTCAGAACCTAATTTTACACTTGTAATCTTATAATCTTATATATAAAACACAATGCAGAATCTTTGACCAGGGAATTAATCCAAATCACCAAATCTTTCTTATGGGAGCATTGACTTATGTTTTCAGTGACTAATTTCAATATTACAGTAGAGTGTGGCCTATTTGCTTCATAATCAGAATCTAATTTTCTTCTCAAATGTCATCTGGCCTGACTGATAACCCTCTTGCCACATGATAATTAGGACATGGAAAAAACTTTTTTTGTTTTAATGGAGCTTAAGTATGCTGAAACACCTTGACTAGGAAATACTCTGGACATCAAAAATCTTGGACACATGAAAGTTTGAGAGATTATAAACATTCTTTTTAGGTTATTCATACCACGGAGGTTGGTCTGCAGTACACTCTTTATGAAACTCCATGGAGGAAATTTCTTTCAGGAAGATCTGTATTTCTTTTGAGTGTCTGATTTATTTCTATTTTCATATTTTTACATTGACGCCCAGGCAGCTCAGAGAAAAAATTTGACCTTCTTCCAGCAAGTGTACAGAGCCTAATGGACTATATTTTGTGTATTAGCCCCAGACTTTATTTTCCCTGCATTCAATTTCCTCACTCTGTTTTTAAAATCTCATTGTAATATACTCTTGTAAACTACAGTCAAATCCTTTTTGGACTAAAATAGGGTATAAACAATACATAAATAATGAACAAACAATAAATTACAAATAATCACAAATAAACAGATACAAGTTGTTCTCAAGTTCTTGGTTAACTCCATTTCACTTTTAACAGAGTTCCCTCTTGCTTTGTACATGATGTCTAGCTTCATTCTGATTTTATCAACAATAAACAAGCTGGATTTTACCACCCAAATGGTATGAAGGGGGACAGGGCAAGAATGGAGGTTTATTATTAGGACTTTCTTATATTGGAAAAAAAAGTGAATTAAAAGTAAATCTGAGGAAAATATTGGGATTAATGTGTTTCTATGCAAGACAGTAAAATAGAGGACCATATGATGTATATTTCATCCCATGGAGCGTGGAGGAAAACAGTGTTAGTCTGTTCCCAGAACATTTCCCATTAGGTTTTTTTTTTTTTGTCCAGGGGTTTGGTAGCTGCTCATAGAATGCAGGCGATTGGCCATGGTGATGTTTTGAGTTTGTGAATCTTGGGGAACCTTTCTACAAGTTGACCCATCATTTCTGAGTCTCTAAAATGAAATCTTATTTTATATAGGGGAGATTCCTGGGGTTCAGAACCAAAGCTTCTCCACTACCCCCATACCCTCAGTTTGACTGAGACCTGCCTAATTCTGGTAACTGGATCCATCTCCTAGTGACCTATTAGTTCTGCCTGCTCTGACCAAGCTCTTCCTACAGCCAGGGTCATGTTGTTGAATCTCAGCTTGGTGACCCAGGTCTGCTTTCTGCTACATATTTGTAAGACTCTGAGATAGGAAAAGTGAAGAGACAGCAAACTGGTGTTCCCTCTGCCACCTTAACCCATTTTACCATGATCTTATGAATCTCTGCGAAATAGTGGCTGGCTGCTAGAACTTATTGATAAATTTTATTTCATTTCTTCTCCCCACCAAAATCATCTTAATCACATCCTAAACCACATCCTACATCAGGTCCTATCATCCCTGTTAAAAAACATTTAAACAGCTTTCCATGTTTTTAGCATAAAACACAAACTCTATCCGGGCCTCTGGCATGCTGTGGTCCCCAAGCCAGGGGACCTCAGCTCCTGCATCCTTCAGTTCCATTTCTACTTCTGGGTCCTTAAACAGGTCAAGCATTTTCCAGTTGTCCCAGGGCTCCACCAAAAGCTGTTCTTTGTGCTGGCAGACCACCACCACCACCAGGGAAGCCTATCATGATCAACCAATGAAACGTAGGCCATTGTTTCTCTTCCTGCCCCACCCCACACACCTTATGAGAGGTAGTGTAGTACAGTGTTCTGAGGGGCTAGATCTTCAGACTATTTGGGTTCAAATCCTGGATCCACCACTTACCGTGTTTCCCCGAAAATAAGAGCCAGACAATCAGCTCTAACGCGTCTTTTGAGCAAAAATTAAGACCCGGTATTATGTATTATATATTATATTTATTATATTTATATTACATTATATTAAAGACCTGGTCTTAAAGTAAGAGAGGGTCTTATATTAATTTTTGCTCCAAAAGACGCTTTAGAACTGATTGTCCGGCTAGATCTTATTTTCGGGGAAACACGGTACTTGCTCCTTGTTCTGTGACATTGGAAAGTTACTCAACATAAGTTTCCCCACCTGTAATGTGGAAATGATAAAAGATATTTTGCGGATTATACTTGTTAACAGATGGTAAACTCTTAAAATGTTAATAGAATTCTCGTTTAAGTATATACTCCAATTTTATTCCACTTATTTGTTTGCCATGTTTGAGTCTGTCACCGAGGAAAGGCTTATAGTGGCCCACCCCTGGCTAATTACAGTCTACTTATCGACACTACAAACGAATGAATAGAGAGCATGAGGAAAAGAGGCTGGTCCTCCCAGGTTTAGGAGGAGCCATGGGGTAAGCTTGTTGGAAGCGATGTGGTCCTGGCTTCTCCTTAAGCTTACGGTTTATCAGGACGGACTCTAAAACACATACTGGACTAGTGTAGTTGCAGGAAAGGGAATCTCAGGGTGATGGCCCAGCCATTGGGGTAACGGCTAGAACCTCCCCAGTAGAGACCCGAGGAAGGTACGTTGGCCTGAAAGAACCAGATTCACGAGAGCCAAAGCCTGAGGAGGTACCAAAACTCCCAGAGGTTCCCAGGAAGATGCTCTGCACAGGCTTGGCTCATCCTCCCGCCACGGAAAGAGCCGGAAGGAGCTGGGCGGGCGGAGGACCAAGGGCACCAATGGCTGGGCTCGCCCCGCCCGGCCCGGAGCCTTCCTGGGGATTGGCTGCCCGCCCCTCCGCCCTCTGCCGCGCCCCGCGCCTCCTTCCTGATCTCCGCGCTGCACCGAATCACCGGCCTCAGTCACGCGGAGTTGGGCGGTGAGTGTGGGCTCGGTCTCCAGCCCCTTTCGGGGGCGGGGGGGTCGCGGCGGGAGGACACCTGGCGGGCCACGGGCAGGGTTGGGGCTGGGCTCGCCCCGCGTCCCCTCGAGCTTTGCCCGCCCGGAGCTCCGCTGCTCCCGGCGGCCAGAACCGAGGGGTAGAGCAGCCCTCGGCGGCCCGGAGGGGCGGGCGGCTGTGCCCGTCCCGGGGCCGGGCGAGGCACAGACACCGCGCGGAGCCGCCTGGAGGGTTCCCCGGGGCAGGCCTGGCGGGATAACAACTTTGAGATTTGCTTCCGCAGGGCGCGGCCTCAGCTACTTTGTGGCTGGTTCGGGGTGGCTTCGCCTGCGGGGTCGAGAGCCCTTCCCAGACCGACCTTGGGCCTGGGGAGTTTGTCTCCAGCGTCTGCGGGGCTGCAGCGCTCCGAGTTCTAAGCGCAGGTATGTCCCCGTCCTTGTAGGAAATGAAATGGCCCAGGTCCTAGCAAGTGGCCAATGGAGACTTCCTGGCGCGGGTTTGGTACAAAGCCCAGAATCCGGCTCCAATTAACATAAAGGAAGTTAACTTCAATTAACATAAAGGAAGTTGACTCCAATTAACATAAAGGAAGTTGACGGTCACGGGCACCACCCGACAGACAGCTGCTTCTAATGGGTTTTCGGGCTTGTTAAAGACTGCTGAAATCCACGGGATATGAGGAAACAATAGTGTAGTAAATCGTAGAGAACCCTGTAAAAAAAAAAACAACCCAGATCGCCCTTTCTTGTGCCCTTTTAAGGCTGACCCAGTGTCTTAAGAGGCTAACACAGAAGGGTAAAGTAGGTAAGTCTCCATAAAACCCAGAGAAGAGATTGTAAAACTCCTCTTTGGATCCTGTCTGGAGTCACAGCTGAACCTGAAGAAATTTTCTTTTCAGTTTAAGAGCCTTTGTGATATTTTTACTAGTTAATAGCAAAGTGATAAATGTAACAGCTTTGACTGATACCTTCAGGCATGCTTTATAAACTCTGGGGATACCGTCTAGCGTTTTCAGATAAAATAAGGGAATTTGGATACTTTGGTTAACTTTGAAGGTGGAAAACATCCAGATGATGGGACACGTATACACACAGCCTTTTCTGGACATCCTTTCAGAGAAACTGAAAAGAATGTACCTCAAAGTTTTTGTTTTTTATTTCTATCTATATAAAAGGTCATTTAAAAACTTTTTTATAGGTTGAAAACTACAGGTACAAGCCATTGAAACTGGAATGCTGTGGTGCTGGTATTTTCACTGAGGTATATACTATCACTTTACAGTTTACAATACACAAGTGCCTCTACAGAAGTCACGTATTCTTATATAACTTATAGCAACCATGTGCTCTCATAGGAGTTAGAGCAGTAGCACAGTGCTGGTGGTGAAGGGGCAGTGTAGCGGTTGCTTTATTTTCATTTAATCCTCACAATTCAATGAAGTTGATATTATTCTCATTTTATATGTGAAGCAACAATTTAGGTAGTGACTGAAGAAGCCTCATATGTAACTTGGCTATGTGACATCTGGAAAGTCACTTATCTCTTGAGATTTAGTGTCCTGGTGTAAAAGTAGAAATATTTAAACAGGTTAGGCCAGTTTTCGGGGAAAAGACCACGGGAGAGCTATTAAGAATATAAGCTCTTCACAGTATTTAATTACAAAAAACCTACAGAAGTTCTCCAAAACTTGGTACAAAGGGAGTGTATGTTGGGTGCTTTTTATGAATGTAGCATAATGAGCTGTAAGAAGGAACAATGGTGCTAGGTTATTAGACTATGTAAGTGCTGGAGGTGATGGGGGAAGTTTTCATATGGGAAGAAAAGTGACTGCAGCAAGACGAACAGAGCCCAGCGAGTGCTAGAAGTTCTTCCTGTTCCCCAATTCTGAATGTCTACAAATACCTCATTTTCCAGAAGTCTTAAATAAAGGCATTTAGCGTTTACCTTGCAGTGTTATGCAAAAGTTACCCTTCGGTCTCCTACTCACCTCTACCCTCTGGGATACCTGTTTTCTTTTCTCTTGGAGGTCCGAGAGTGTACTTGTCAGTATTTTGACAACTGGACCGTAGGGCAGGACAAATGTTCTCCCTCGGGGAGCTCTGCTAGAACTCTTTTTGTACATTTTCTTTGTAATCGCCTAGAATGGCATCACCCCGGCCACCTCAGAAGGGGACACCTGCAGACTGACTGGCCATATGGAATTCATTTCCACAGATTATTAACAATCTTTGAGGCTAATCTCCAAAACACATGCAGAGACAGGTACCCTCTTTGAGCCAAGCAGCTGGGGGTTCCCTCTGTCAGACACTCCTGAACTTCTCATCCAACATTTGGCTTTTCTAATCTAAGATTTCTATTTCTGGCCCTTTGCCTTGGTCAGGCAGATTTTACTGCTCCCGTACCTCCTTGGCCCCAATCT
Organism: Rhinolophus sinicus; assembly: GCF_057876585.1. Lineage (NCBI taxonomy): Eukaryota > Metazoa > Chordata > Mammalia > Chiroptera > Rhinolophidae > Rhinolophus > Rhinolophus sinicus. Next base: position 142,929,629 of record NC_142501.1, read on the forward strand.
CGCTTCCCTGTTGGGGAATTCTGGCTATTAAATGGGAGCCTAAATTATAACACCATCCTTCAGTTAGACTTATTCTTCAAACACTTTGGCAAAAGGCCTGAGATCCCTTACATTCAGATGTTCTTTTATTTGCGAGACTCCGAAGACCTCTTTTGTAAATGTGGGCTTAGTCCCTCGTCTATATCTGGAGAAAAACCTGCCCCTAGCCCTCCTGTTCAATAGGCTAACTCTTCCACTCCCTCGGGATCCTCTTCTATATATCCAACCCCACCCTCATACCCGGGACCCACTCCTCTGCCTCCAGGACCATCTCCTCTTGGCCCCCTGTGCGGCCAAAGTTTGTCCATTATTCGAGGCTGCAGGAGAATTTGGACCTATTATCCCAATAAATAAACTGAAATATTCCATCATATTACTCTGGCTTGTGATCTTATGTGGAGGAATGTTATACTATTAGACCTTACCTGATACTGAGCAGAAGAGTCCTAAAGAAGGCCAGGAAATAATGCGAACGACAGACGTTTATCAGATATAGCCATTCTTCCCATCGATTCTGGATGGGATTACAACAATGCTGAAAAATGGGAAAGAGCACTTCTTACTTTGTGTTAAAGTGGGTCTCGAGGTTGGCTAGCAGAAGGCGATAAGTTATTCTAAGGTATCGGCTATCTGCCAAGGCCTGACAGAGAACCTGTTTTCCTAGAGAGATTAAGGGAAGCCCTCAGTAAACACTGATTTAGATCTCGACTCTTATGAGGGCCAAATAATCCTTAAAGATAAAAGATAAATTTCTAACCCAATCAGCTCCAGATATGAGGTGGAAGCTTCAAAAGGTTATTCAAGAACCAGGGCATACTCTGGATGAGATGCTCACCACTGCCCATACGGTCTTCTAGTATTGAAACCAGGAAACCAAGGCCAAAGTTTGGAAGGAAAAAAGGAAGGATGCTAGGTATGCCCCACAGCTAGTGGCCCTTCATTGCCAGCCACTGTCCAAGAGCACCTCGCTCCCCACAACAAGGACAGCATCTGTTGCGTACCTGGACACTGGGCCAAAGAAGGTCCCAACAGAGAGGCCCCCTATGCTTGCTACAAATGCAAGCATCTGAGGCACTGGGCCACTGCCCCACGGATCGAAGGACACCTGGGTCAGGACTGCCCTCCAACATGCAGGTGATTGTTCAGGACTGATAAATCCCCCTCCAGTCGGCCTCAACAAAGGAGGTCTCTTACTGGACTGGAGCCAAGGGTGCAAATGGATGTGGCAGGAAGGACAATTCACCGTGTTTCCCCGAAAATAAGACCTAGCTGGACCATCAGCTCTAATGCGTCTTTTGGAGCAAAAAGTAATGTAAGACCCGGTCTTAATTTACTATAATAGAGACCGGGTCTTATATTTTTGCTCCAAAAGACGCATTAGAGCTGATGGTCCAGCCAGGTCTTATTTTCACGGAAACACGGTCAATTCGTATTAGATACAGGGGCTACCTATTCTGTCCTAACTTCCTTCTCCTGACCCGTCTCCCAATCTTGTACTGTCCTGGGAGTTACAGGCAAGCCAGCCTCGAAGTTTTTCATTCCCCCATTATGTTGTCTGTGGGATGGATATTCATTTACCCACACTTACTAGGCCAGAATGTCCCAGCTCTACTGGGCAGGGATGTTTTGTATAGGCTAGGAACCGAGATCATTCTTGGAGGGACACCACTGGCCATGACTCCTCTCCAATGATTAATACTACCAATGGATTCTAGCCCATTCCCAGTCAGGTTTGGGAGGCTCACACCACTTCTGCGGTTTGGGACCAGGGGTATCCCTGGAGGACCCAAATCGGCTACCCCAGTTTTCATTAGCCTCAAAGATCCTTCTCACTTCCCTAATCGAAAGCAATATCCTCAAGCCAGAAGCCAAGCTAGGCCTACAACCTACAATTTCGAAGTTCTTACAACATGGGCTTCCGGTCCCCACCAGTTCTTGTCATACCCCAATCCTTCCAGTAAAGAAAAAAGATGGAACCTATCACCTTGTTCAACACCTAAGAATAGTAAACGATGTGGACAGCAGGATGTAAGCTGACAAGGTCTTTGTAGTCTGCAAGGTCTGATCCAAGGGACGCCTCGCCTCAGCATCCTCCCCCAGAAAGAACAAGCTAACACAATCACAGCCGCAGACATACAAGCTTGCAAATCACATAACAAAGTTCTACTAATACTTGCTTGAATAGACAATTGTTCTAAGACAGTATAAAACCGTGTGAAAAATAAAAACTGCCCTACTGCTCTGCCATCCGTGGGCAGTGGACCTCCTGATCCCAACTTTCCTGTCTGTTTTTCTTAATCTCTCACCCTTTCCCTTCAGGCCTAGCCCTCCTGTCTGCACTGGACGCGACAAGTGGCGCCTGAACAGGGACCCGAGTACGGGAAGAAGAAACAGGTAAGTGAGGAGACTCCCCGTGAAGTTGTAGGTGGATGAGGGGAGCAAGCAAGCTAAGCTCAATCGGGAGAAAAATATGGGACAGCACTGGTCCAAAGAAAGGGACCTTTTTGCACAAATGCTAAAGGCTATGCTTAAGGCTCACGGCTGTAGTGTTCTCTCAGGCCAGGAAATGGAATTCCTGTCTTTTATACACGAGACATGCCTTTGGTTCCCTGAAGAGGGCACAGTCAATCCCGCTACTTGGGAGAGAGTTGGGCAGCAACTCCGTGACCGCTTCACGGCTGAAGGCCGCTCTAAGTTTCCCATCCCCACCTTTGTGCTTTGGAACTTAGTAAAGGAGTCACTTGACCCCTCACCAGAGGTTTCGAGATTACCGCCCCCCTCATCACAGGGAGGGCTCTCTCAGGTCTTACACAATGCAGTGGAGGGGTATGAAGCACTGAAGTGCTCTGTCGCTCCCTCGGCGCCGCCAGTACAAGATAAACAGTTACCCCCACCCCCATTACGGGAAAGAACTTCATGATGAGGAACAAAAATATTATGACTCTTCCGAACCCTCCAGCCCCCAGGACTCTGATACGGACGATGAGTCTTCCCCTTTAGCTGACATCCTTGCGGCCTTTGCTAAGCTTTCTTGTGGAACGCCGCCACAGGCGCCCCCTCGTACCCCAAGCTGCTGCCCCAGATCTTGGACAAAAATGTCCCCTTGCGCCTGCTCCCTCTCTCCTCTAGTCCCTATCCCTACATGCTTTGCTTTGCAAAGGGGTGTTCTCCAGGCCAGGGAAAGGGGACGGCACTTCCGGCTTTCAATTGTACCCTGTGACAGAACGCAGTCAACGGACAACAAGTTAGTGAACATGTAATTATTCCTTTTAAGATGCTTAAAGACCTCAAAATGGCTTGTGCCACCAATGGGTGTACGGCCCCCTTTACCATTACCTTGCTAGAGCGTTTACAAACTGATGCCCTAACACCCAATGATTGAAAGACTAACTAGGCCTTGCCTTAATGGGGGGACTACCTGTTATAGAAGAGTGAATGGACCGAATTGTGCAAACAAGCACAGAGAAATCAGGCTCATCAAGTGCCTATTACCTATGACATGCTGGTAGGAAGAGGTCAATTCAGCCCCCTGGGCCAGCAGCTGAGTTATCCCCTACAAGCTTATCAACAAATTAACATAGTGGGAACTGAAGTCTGGCGCAGCCTGCCCACCCTGGGTACAAAAGGGGAAAAATTAACTTAAGTTGTATCAAGACTTTGTGTCCCGCCTATTACAGGCTGTCTCGCGCGTAATCACAGATGCTGAAACGGGTTGAATTCTCACAAAACAGCTTGTCTGAAAATGCCAATGGCCCGTCAGGCTGTATTAAGACCGTATAGAAAAAGGCACTTTGTTGGATTTTATTCGGCTAGCCTCGGATATTGACCCTGCCCACATCCAGGGCGCTGCTCTGGCAGCAGCCTCTTCCTGATCTATGGACAGGTTGGCCCAAGCCCGAGAAAACAACAGACAGACAGACAAATGTTATACGTGTGGAAAACCCGGCCACTTTGCGAGAGAATTCCCTCAAAAGGGTCAATCCCGCTCACCCCCGGCATCTGCCCCTAAGGTAGAACAGGGAGCCCGTCAGTGCGCCCCCGGGATATGCCCACGGTGCTGTCGTGGGCGACACTGGTTCAGTGAGTGTCAGTCACAACACGATGCTTTCAGGAACTTGATTCAGGGAGACGGACGACAGGGCCGACCCTGGCCCTGTCAAATAAATGGGGTCCTTGACAACACCACCACCAGTAATTCTCCAAAACCCAGCCGATCCACACTCCAACAGTTATGCGGGGCCACGCCCGGGATCGCAGGATTGGACCTCAGTCCCGCCTCCCGATATATATTAACCCCCGAGGTGGACCGCAAGCGATTCCCACCGGTATATGGGGGCCTATTCCCTCAGGGACCGTGGGGTTAATCTTGGGGAGAAGCAGCTTCACTATGAAGGGGTTTCACATACTGCCCAGCGTTTAGATAAAGATTGTAAGGGAGAAATCAAGGTCATGGCCCATACTATCAGAAATATTGTCCAGGTGCTGTCCACCGACAGAATCACACAATTGGTTTTAGTTCCCACTATCAAAGCAGGGCAAGTACTCTTATCAAAGGCTCGAGGCGTTCAAGGCTTTGGCTCTTCTGATGTATATTGAATACAACAAATCCAGAAAAAAGATCCAAATTAACCCTGTGGATACAAGGAAAACAATTCTTGGGTCTACTAGATACAGGAGCTGATGTTTCCGTTATTGCCCACCGCCATTGGCCCACATCCTGGCCCACTACTCATACTACGACAGAAGTACAGGGGATAGGACAGGCCCAAGGCCCCTTACAAAGTTCAGAGATCCTTAACTGGACAGACCCAGACAGACAACAGGGAACCTTTTGTCCCTATGTCCTCCCAAGACTATGTCAACCTCTGGGGACGTGATGTGTTGAGTCAGATGCACGTTACGGTGTACAGTCCAAGTACTCAGATCTCCCACATGATGTTCAATCAGGGATTCCTACCCTCACAGGGGCTAGGAAAAAGCCATCAGGGAATAACAGCCGCCATACAGGTAAAGCCAAAAATGACAAATTAGGATTAGGATATCCAAATTTAACATAGGGGACTTGGTAACTCCTGCTACCCCAACTGGGCTTACCACAGAAAAAAATAACTTAAAAATCTGACACCTCTGTGTGGATAGACCAATGGTCCCTAACTCAGGAGAAACTCCACACAGCACGACAGCTAGTTGCTGAACAACTTGCTGCTGGTCATATCCAGCGCTCCAATAGCCCTTGAAACACTCCAATATTTGTAATAAAAAAAAAAAAAAATCAGGTAAATGGAGGTTGTTACAAGACCTCCGCAAGGTTAATCAGACAATAGAGATTATGGGAGCCACCCAGCCTGGCCTTCCCACACCCAGTATTATACCATGGGACTTTTGCTTATTCATTATTGACCTTAAAGACTGTTTCTTTACAATCTCCTTGGATCCTTAAGGAAAAAAAACGCTTTGCCTTTAGCTTCCTTAACCCATAAACTTCCAAAACCCCATAAAATGGTACCAATAGAAGGTCCTCCTTCAAGGGATGGCCAACAGTCCTACTCTGTGCCAGAACTTTGTTGCCTTAGCTCTTAATCCTATTAAAAAGTGCTTCCCCGATGCATATATTATTCATTATATAGATGATGTTCTAATTGCCCATAAAAATTAAGAGACCCTACAAAAGGCATTTTCAGAACTGAGCGCCTCCTTAACACCCCGGAAAAGGTACAACAGGCTGCTCCATTCTCCTATCTCGGGATATCTATTCTTCAAAGAACAATACGACCACAAAAAATCCAAATCCAAGTCGATTCCCTGCGGTCACTAAATAATTTCCAAAAGTTATTAGGGGATATCAATTGGCTACGTCCACATTTAGGCATAACTACGGGTCAACTATAGCCTTTCTTCGATACTCTAAAAGGAGACCCTGACCCCGTGTCCCCTCGACAGTTGTCCCCCAGTGCCCGTCAAGCTCTTCAACTAGTTAACAAAGCCATTCAACAAACCCAGGTTTTTCGGATCGACCCTTCCATGCCGATCAAGCTTACTATTTGCCCCCCCCTCCCCCCAAGCCACAACCTACAGGCCTCCTATGGCAAGATCAGGGGCCAATCGAGTGGCTCCACGTGCCCAATACAGGCCCCAAAATACTCCTTCCCTATTAACACATCGTTGGCACTCTGATTCACAAAGGCCAAAAACGACTGAGACAGCTTATAGGCAATGACCCCCCAGGCTATAATTGTACCCTATACCCCAAAACAACAACATTGGCTATTCCAATACTCAGATACCTGGCAGCTGGCGCTTGCCCAATTCCCGGCAAACATTGCCACTATCCTGCCAATAAGCTCAGTTCCTGCTACAAAACCCGATAATTTTCCCCAAGGTAATTTCCCCTAACCCTATTCCTAACGAGCTTACCATTTCTACAGATGGTTCCAGTAACGACATAGCCGTGGTACATACTCACAGACACATTCCAAGCAAACACACTTTGCCTCTGCCCAGCACACAGAACTCGCTACCCTGATTTGGGCCCTAGAGCTCCATCCATACCTGGTTCTTAACATCTTTTCCGATAGCTGCTGCTTATGCACGGTCAGTAGGACAATTGAGACTGCTGTCATCGGCCATACTTCTGATGAAGAACTCTTTCATCTGTTTTGCCAACTCCAAAAGCTAATTCAGGCCAGGCCAAAACCGAGCTATATCGGCCATATCAGGGCCCACTCTCAACTCCCTGGGCCCCTAACTCTAGGCAATGACATTGCTGACCAGACCACACACCCCCAAGCTTACGCCCTTCTGGCTGCCCAGGTATCCCAATCCACTCCCATCACACAGGCCCAACTATCCCATATAACCTATCATCAAAACGCTGCTGCCTTGTGGCGTCAGTTTGGTATTACCAAAAAAGAGGCCCGACATTGTCAAAACTTGTTCCACGTGCCAGATCCATCTCCCCGTACCCTGCTACGGAATAAATCCCAGAGGTTTACTCCCCAACCAACTTTGGCAAATGGATGTCACTCATTTTCCCTCCTTTAGAAATATCCCTTATGTTCATGTTGTTCTTGATGCTTGTTCCGGGTTCTTATTTGCCACTACACAACCTGGAGGAACTACCCACGTCATTAGTCATTGTCTTCAAGCATTTTCAGTAATGGGCTTCCCTCAACAATTAAAAACGGACAACGGCCCCGGATATGCTAGTAAAGCTTTTGCTCAGTTCTGCTATCAGTTTAAGACCACACATACCACAGGGATCCCGTATAACCCCCAAGGACAAAAAAATCATAGAACGTGCAGAGCATGCTCAAAACATAAATATGGAAACAAAAAGGGGGAATTACCCCGGCAACACCCAACAATATCTTGAACCATTAACTTTTTACCCTCAATTTTTAAACGCGGATGCCTCCGGCTGCACAGCAGCGGAATGACACTGGATACCCGAACACCCTCCGCTGCCCATGGCACGATGGAGAGAACCTCTTGAAAATGCCTGGCATGGGCCCGATCCTGTGCTAGTCTGGGGAAGAGGTCATGTTTCTGTTTTCCCTAGGAACGCAAACGTCCCTTGGTGGCGACCAGAACGATTGGTGAGACACTGTGATGGACCCGGACTACTTCTTCAAGACACCGTCCATGAGCCCCATCAACCTAAGACCAAGTGTAGTGATCCCTGGATCTCTGCAGAGCCGCCAACCCCAGCTGCCCACATGGGGACAGCTCAGGCGCTTAGTAACTGAAGGAGAAAACATGGTACAGCGACAGGGCTTACCCATGACTCCAGAGCGACTCTTCCTCGCCATGCTGTCCATTGTAACAATGCAGGCAAGTGTGGCTCATGCAGAGACTCAAAGCTTCTGGGCATTCTTTCCTAATCCTCCCACACTTTACCCTGCCACATGGGATAGCCCTAGTGTCCCCATCTTTGTCGATAACACATGGGTCCTTGATGGACACCCCAACGGACATCTTACACCCCAGTGGATCTCCTTTAATTATACCAGGGTTGCCATTGGTCCTCCCCTCTGCACAGGCCCCCAGAACATAACGGGGAGTCTAAAAGTCCAACCCATCAACAAAACTGCTGTGGGGGGGAGCAAAAATAGCTAGCCTCTCTGGGCCATGGGATATGTACAAGTATCTACAACAACTTGCTCTCTTGGGACTCGCTAACCTTTCCACTATTGTCCCCACTTCCCATCCACCCCTTCCATATTGCCCTAATTCCTCCTCCATAGAACTATTAGGATTTGCTGATTGGCTGGAGTGCACTCACCCTCTAGCTGTTGAACATACTGTCACTAGATTAACCCAAACCATATGGGACTGGTCACATTGTCTCTCTGGTCCACATCAGGATTGGATGACTCCCGGGGGATATGTGGCTCCCGGGAGCCACCCACAACATAAAACTAAACGTGAGCTCTGGCAAGCATTCGCTACCATGGACTTTATAAACATCTCTTCATCATCCACATGGGACTTGGGGTTAAAACATATGTATAGAGTTCGGGCCTGCACCCAGCCACCCTATACATTCCTTGTGGGACAGCTAAACGCCAGTGTCAGCCAACAACAGCTACGCATTGAGTGCATTAATTGTAACTTAACCAACTGTGTCAGCACATAACAAATGTTCCCAAATCTTGGTACTATACCAGCCATCTTACCTTTTAATACCCACCAACTTGTCCCGCCCTTGGTATGATGATAAGGGACTCCAAACCCTAGTGGAGATAAAAAACCAATTAACCAAAAAAAAAAAAATTGTTGGAATGGTCATAGCTGGCAAAGTGGTGATCATCTCCCTGATAGCGACCCGCTGTGACCACCGCCACCGCCCTCACCCAGGGCATACAAACCACCCACTTTGTAAACGCTTTGGCCCAAAACACATCCATTGTGCTAAAAACACAAGAAAAAAATCGATTTAAAGATAGAATATAAGCTAAAAGCAGTAGAAGCAACTATGATGGCCCTTGGTGACAGGTAGAAGCTTTATGCTTAAGGTTACGCCTGCGTTGCCATGCCAATTTCCAAAAAAATTGTGTTACTCCTGCTCCATATAATACGCAGTATCAGTGGGACAAGATACTCAACCACGTACTGGGTATCTGGAGCCATAACAATCTTAGCCTTGAGTTCAATGATCTCCATCAAGAAATCCTTGACATGCAACATACACACGATCCGATTCTGGATCCTTCTAATATTGCTCTACTGTTAACCCAGCTCAAAGGGTTTAACCCATTTAATCTTCAACACTCCTTTTGGGTCCTGTTTGGTATCCTTCTCAATACTTTATTTTGTATCTTTTCAGTCGACTACTGAGTCATCCAACGCCAACTCTAAACCTGCTTTTTAACACCAGCTGCAGCTTAAATAAAAAAAGGCGGAGATGTGGGGAGCAGGATATCAGCTGACAAGGTCCTTGCAGCCTGCAAGGTCTGATCCAAGGGACGCCTCGCCTCAGCCTCCTCCCCCAGAAAGAACAAGATAACACAGTCACAGCTGCAGATATACAAGCTTGCAAATACATAGAAAGTTCTAATGCTTGCTAGAATAGATGTTCTAAGACAGTATAAAACCGTGTGAAAAATAAAAACTGCCCCACTGCTCTGCCATCCGTGGACAGTGGACCTCCTGATCCCATCTTTCCTGTCTCTATGTTTTTCTTAATCTCCTGCCCTTCCCCCTGAGGCCTAGCCTTCCTGTCTGCACTGGATGTGACAAACGAGGCTCTGATACCTCTGCATCCAGTAGTTCCTAATCCTTACATCATACTGGGAACCAGTAGGTTTACCACCCTAGACCTAAAGGATGCCTTCTTCTGTATTCCTGTTGATCCTCAGTCTCAATTCCTCTTTGCCTTTGAATGGGATTCCCCTACTGGGGTCCACCAACAATTAACCTGGACGGTCATTCCCAAGGGATGTAGAGATAGGCCCCATCTCTTTGTCAAGGCTCTAGCAAGGGATATAGAAGATTACAGTGTGACAGATGGGGGAAGCAGGGGGACCATTCTACAATGTGTAGACCTTGTATATTGCCCCACTTGGAACCAGGCCATACAACATACTATTCAGACCCTAAATTTCCTCACTACACGAGGCTACAGGATTTCCAGAACCAAGGCACAATTAGCAGAAGGTTACATACCTTGGTCATCCTCACGCCGGGAGCTAACAGTTTCTTGCCTGAGAGAATTCAGGAAATCTTAGAGCTACCAGACCCAACCATTAGAAAACAGCTAAGAGCTTTCCTGGGGCTCACTGGATACTGCAGACTATGGATCCCAAATTATGGACTTAAAACTCAACTTCTACACAACAGTTTAAAGGGTAAGGATGATTCTACTCCTCTAAACTGGGGGCCACACGCAAAGAGTCCGCCCCAAAATTAAAGTACCTAGTTGCTCAAGCTCCGGCACTGGGACTACCTAATCCCACAAAACTCTTTCGATTATACATGCATGAAAGGGATGGAGTTGCTCTTGGGGTATTAACCCAGAGGCTAGGACCTACTTCTCAGCTGGTGGAATACCTCTCAAAGTGCCTGGACCCAACTGTTAGGGGATGGCCATCATGGTTAAGAATTCTAGGGACTCTTACCCTGCTAATTGAAGAGGCTTTTAAGTTTACTCTGGTGGGAGTGCCCATCCAAGTCTTTACAAACCCTTCAGGGAAGGGGCCACTATTGGCTATCGGACAACCAAATCTTAAGGTACCAGGCTCTACTTTTGGAAAATCCTGATACTGCCATTTCTACCTGCAGTACCCTAAACCCGGCAACCCTGCCCTCTCCTGACAAAGATGCTCCCTTTCATTTGTGTGAAGAGACTCCATTTCCCTCTGCCCCAGGACCAACCTTACTGCTCAGGCTTTAGAAAACCCTAATGAGATCTGGTTCACGGACGGAGCAGTCTCTAGTAGAGGGAAAGTGGAGAGCGGGCTACTCCGTAGTTTGAATCCACGAAGTCAGATTCTAAACAGCTACCCAAAAACTCCTCTGCCCAGCTGGCAGAGCTCATTGCTTTTACTAGAGCTTTAGAATTGGCAGAAGGAAAGAGGATCACCATCTACACTTATTCCAAAATTGCCTTTCTAGTTCTTCATACACATGCAGCTGTATGGAGTGAGAGTTTCTTACCTCCAGAGATAAGACCCATCAAACACGGTTCTTACATACTTGATCTCCTAAAAGCTGTTTACCTACCCCAGCAGGTGGCAGCAGTCCACTGCAAAGCACACCAGAAAGATTCTCAGCCAATGGAAATGGGGCTGCAGATACTCCAGGAGCATCCCGTTCAGGGGGCCTTACTGCCCACTCCTAATTCTTCCCTCTCCTAACTATATCTCAGAGGAAGAGGCTTGGGCAGTCCAAAGAGGGTTTCAACCTACACCCTCTGGATGGCTTCAACGAGAAGAAATCCTTTTTCTTTCTCAAAACATTCAATGGAAGGTAATAAAATCTATCCATGATACTACCCATCTAGGAAGAGATTCGTTTACTTCTTTAATTTCCAGGTCATTTAACGGTAAGGGACTCTCCAAAACCATCGAACAGATAACTTCTTGCCTGACCTCCTTTAATAATCCTCAGGGGGCACAAAAACCTCACCTAATCCAGCCAGTTCAACATAGAAGGGTCTTCCCAGGTGAGGATTGGCAAATGGATTTCACTCAAATGCCCCCTTTTCAAGGTCATAAGTATCTACGAGTTTCCATTGACATCTTCACTGGGTGGATTGAGGCCTTCCCAACCCAGACAGAAAAGACTTCGGAGGTAGCAAAGAAACTCTTACATGAGATCGTACCCAGGTTTGGGCTCCCCCTTTCCCTCCAGAGTGACAACGGGTCTGCCTTTATTTCTTCAACTGTCCAGTTAATTTCCAAGGCCCTGGGTACTACCACCTTCACTGTTCTGGAGGCCCCAGTCATCTGGTCACGTACAGCTAACCAGTTGCTCAAGGATGCCCTCAGAAAACTTACTCAAGGGGCATCTATAAATTGGAAGGAAGCTTTACCTATTTCTCTCCACACTAAAATGGCTCCTAAAGCTACTCTCGGCTTCAGCCCCTTTGAGGCTTTTTATGGGAGACCATTCCTTCATTCCAGTCTACTTTTAGACTGTTTTTACAGCACTCAAATCAAATGCCACAGCCCTTAACCAATTCCAACAAGCTCTTAGGGACTTTGAACTAGCAATAAAGCCCCAGAAGATAACTGATTTGCCCTTACATCTACCTGGGACTCAGATTCTAGTCAAAATATGGAAAGATGGGTCTCAAACCTCCCAGTTACAACCATTATGGAAAGGCCCTTATCCCGTTCTCTGATCCTCTCCGATTGCTATTAAGGTTCCAGGGATCACCAGCTGGATACATTATTCCCGGGTAAAACCTTGGAAGGAGATGACGCCCGAGACAACTTCAGACCACAACTATTCCTGTCAGACAATAGAGGACCTCAAGTTCCTCTTCAAAAGGGAAAAACAACATGATAGCCATAAATAACATCCTTTTCTTTTTTTCCATCCCTCTTTAGACTCAAAGATGCTCCCTACCTTCCTTTTTTTTTTTTTTTTTTAATCACCCTACCCTTGGCCTTTACAGAACAAGCAGGAGTAATTATTCCCTCAAATAGAACACCTCAGGAAAAGAATTCACTAGGCTTTCTAGGGTAGTAGCAGAGGGAGGGGTGAAGGACTGCTGGGTCCACCACAGACACCCACAGGAAGGGAACTCCTTACCTCTTGCTTTCCCTGACCTCCACATGGCCAATGGCACGTGGTACAGGGACCTTCCCTTCTATTCCCAACCTCCCCATGTTGCCACTCCTCTCACCCTAGTACACCGATCCATGTCCAATCTGACTTGCTTCTATACAGCTAGTCCCAAACCTTTCCAAACCAACTCCAGCATCTTTGCTAAACCTACCAACAATGCAGAGACCCTACATAAACTTAGGCAACTTGATTATCGGTCCTGGTGGTCATCCAACACCAGGCTCTACCTCCCTCCTTTCTATACTCCTCCATATTTCTAAATACTTCCTGTGCTCCTCCGAGATTTACAGCTGCGGTTACTCCTCCCAGGAATGTAGCGGGTCTGTTTGCCCTAACGAGACTGGATACCTAGCTACACGGTGCCTAAGTCCCCATCTCATATACGGACAATGCACATTGGGACACACAGCACCCCAGCTAATGACTTAGAACTCTTCCATTACCCGGGCTTACTGTAGCTCCTTGACAATGTCCTTCCCTGGGGGAGGAAGGTGTCTTCTTTTACAGTACCCTGGGTGGGATATTACAATGCGAATTCATCCTATGCAGCTTTACTGCAGAATTAGAAAAACTATCCAGTGAGACCAGAGGGGCCTTACATGATGTCCAAGACTCTCTAAACTCTTGCAAACATCGTTCTAGACAACCGTATTGCACCTGACCATATGCTAGCTGCTGAAGGAGGAGTTTGTGCCGCCATGAATACCACTTGTTGCACCTACATAAACAATTCTGCTAGGGTAGAAACCAGAGCAGAGGAGATACTCAGTCATGCCACTTGGCTAAAAAAATACAGGATAATCAGCTATTACCAGGTATAGCAGGGGGATCCCCTTCTCAATCTTGGGGATCCTGACTATGGTCTCTTCTTTCACCTTTGCTAGTTCTTCTCCATATTCTTGGGTTATTTCTGCTTGGACCATGTCTCTTTAACCTTCCTGTTAAATTTGTCGAGTCCATTAAGTTACAGATGGTTCTTCACCAGGACTACCAACAACTCTCTCCGGGGAACCCCACTATTTATCAAGGACCCCTAGAAGGACATTGTGAGTCATCACCTCCTGTGGACAGGCAGCAAGTATAGGAACCCAAAGCCCTTACAATGTCCCCATCAGCAGCAAGCAGCCAGAACAGCTGTCATCCTGAGACCCCAATGAATTGGGTTCCTATTACTTGAGGGGGGGGATGTTAGGTACAAGTGGCAGGAGGGAGTGGCAGTATTGCAACCGGTATTTTCCATCATCTAGGTTCCTCCACCCCATCCCACCTGCACTCCCCCCATCCCCTGGACTTTCCACCCACTAGGTTTGTGATTGGGATATCCTGACGTGGTGGGGGTGGGGAGGTTGCAGGTGGGATGGGGTGGGGGAACCTAGGTGATTCTAATCAGAATAATTATTCTAATCAGAATAATCCGGGTTTTGGCACTTGGGCAGAATGTCAAGGCTTGACCTTGGCATAACCTTACTCTCATTAAAATATAATTATAAATTAGCATTGTGGTTTTAACACCACCCCCCACCACGGGTTTTTCTGTATGCATTATAGGTAAGGACATGCGCAGAAAGACAATAATTATATAACCGGCGCACGTCAATCAAATAACCAAAATCTCATCCCACACAGGGCCTGCTCAGAAATCAGCCATATAAGCATTAAACCCCGAGCCCTTCAGGGTCATTGCCTCTCTCGACTTGGCCCCTTCTTTCCTTAGAACGTATTCTAATAAACTTTGCTTGCTCTATACTTCATATTTGCTGATCTGTAATTCTTTACTGCATCAGCAAAAGGACCGAGCGGTTACTCTGTTACATCATTCTTAATGCTTATTTCATAACACTGTTCTAGCCTTTCTTTCTAAATTTCATTTTTTATATGGCATATTATACCATAAAACCCAGCCTTATAACTTCTTTAGGTAATTTATTCAACAAATATGTTGGAAGGCCATAATTGCTAGAGGGAAGAAGGGGCGGGGGAAGGGAAATAGAAAGTGCATGTATGTGCACGCTGAGTGGAAGACGTAACTTCAGATAGGGCTGGCCATGGGAGAACCAAATACAGAAGACCTGGAGGAGCTGAGAGAGGTGCCGTGATTATATATATACATACATTTGGGTGAAGAGCTTTTCTGGCAGAGGGAAAGCAAGTGCGAAGGGCTTGAGGAGGAATATATTTAAAGACGTTGGGGAAAAGCAAAATGAAGCTGCAGAGGAGTGATCTTCAGGGGGATTTCTTAAAAGTTTGCACGCAGGGCTAAGATGGATATTTTAGGCCATTCTAAAAATGGCAACTTGCTTTCTGGCCTCTCAGGCCTCTAAGTGCTGTAACTTTTACATAGAATGCTCCCTACCACCCATATGCTTTCCTCCCTTAACCAACTTTTCTGTGATTACTATTGTCCCTTCCTTCCCATTCCCCACCCAACCCTCCCCCCCCATACACATGCTTTTGTTCCGGATTTCTGTAGCGCCCTATAATGGCCTATCTTTATATGCACGTTGCGCTCCATGTACAATGTACCGCCCTGACTGCCCCTGCCTCTACCTCCTGCAGGCTCCAGACCATTACAGCTACAGTCTGTCTTGGTTCTCACCACATTCCTAGAGTCTAGCCAAGTGCCTGGCATATTATAGTTTCTCAAACATTTAACTTATGCTATAAACCCACGTGATCAGCACGAGGAGCAGTATCATTTATCATTAAGCTTAATATCAATCATTGTATTGAGTTGAATTATATGTGGCATTCAAGGGAGTGGCTTACAGCCACCTTTCAGGAGCAGCATAATATTAAGAGCCTGAGTTCAAATCCCCACCCTTCCACGTGATCTTAGCCCAGTTGCTTCTTAGCTTCGGTTATATATAAACTAGGAATCGTGGTTTCTGAAGTTGAGTTTATACATAGTACATCTAATTACCTGGTGAGTATAACACTCAGTAAATGTCATATTTATTGGTAGTGCTAAGGATCATTTTTATAATACTGTGTGGTCCTTGTAGTATTAGAACAAAATGACAGTCATGGTATTTAGGATTTATATAACACTAAAATGCTGACTTTAATGTTCAGTAAAAAATAGAGCACCTACTATGGGCTAAGTACTAGTCTAGGTATTGTGAACACATCAGTGAATAAAGCAGACAAAAATCAGCGAATTTGGACGCGACTGATGATTGACAGAGGCCTCCAGTGTAAAGGCCTTCAGGTTTCCTCAGCGAGTGGTGTGTAATGTGGGAGAGGAAGGTACTGGTAGGACAAAAGGCCTTTATGTGGTGACTTCAAATGCTAAGTAGGTAAAGAAGAAAGAAAACAGTGCTAAAGCCTTAACAGGCTACAAACAGGAAGTTCTGGCAGAACAAGGAAGGCGGAAGGCACCACACTAACAGTGATCCAGTGAAAGTGAAAATGGGCCAAGAAAAATCACAATGTTTTCTAGCTACTCAGATGAAAGATGTAAAACTGCAAGTGTTCAAGTCTGGCTTAAGTCGGCAAATCATTTTCCAGAGCAGCCACTGGTTTCACAAATTCCTCCATTCCCCTGAGTCCTACCGTAGTGGCGGTTCTTTGCCCCCTGAGTTACTTGGGCTCAGTGAACAGTGGAGCCCCTGAGCCTGGAACAGACCCTCCTCCCATGACCCAGCTTCATCAGGGCAGCTCTGTCTGTGCTTTGGTTTTCCAAATAACAATAACTTTTTTGGTAAGAAAGGTTTTGGCTAAAAACTTTGAAGTCCACTAGACTAAACAATAGCAGGTGAAAGTTGTAAGCAGCTTTATAGCCAGTGGGCGTAAAACATCGAGAAAATGGAAAAATGTTTTTAAGGTGTTTCACAGATTCCAGAATTTAGAACTACAGAGATACTAGAACTGCACGGTCCGACATGACAGCCATTAGTCACACGTAGCTATTTAAATTCAAATCCGCTCACTTGTATTAGCCGCATTTTCAGGGCACAATAGCTACCTGTGGCTCGGGGCTACTGTGCTGGACAGCAGATAGGGAACATTTCTGTTCCTGTAGAAAGTTTGTGTTGTCAGTACTATTCTAGAGACTGTATGGGGCAACCACCTTGTTTTATAGAAAACCGTGTCACACCTGTAGAGACGGTGTAGTAGGCTGAATAATTGCCTTCCAAAGACATCAGGTCCTAATCTTGAACCTGTAAATATATTATTTGAAAAAGCGTCTTTGCAGGTGTCATTAGGCGAAGAATTTGGAGATGGGGAGATTATCCTGGATCACCTCTGCGGGCTCTAAATGCAATCACAAGTGTCTTTAAAAGAGGGAGGCTGAAGGCGGTTCCGTGCACAGTGTTGGTCTTGAAGGTTGGTGTGATACAACTTCAAGCTGAGGCCAGAAGCTGGAAGGTTCCAGGAACAGAGACCGCCCCCCACACACCCCACCCCCAGCCTCCTTAGGGAGTACACACTGATTGACCCAGGGAAAACTGATTTCTGACTTCTGGCTTCCAGAATTATGAGAGAATAAATTTCTGTTTAAGCCACCAAGTTTGTGGTAATTTTTTACAGCAGCCTCAGGTAACACAGGTGGAAAGCTTAAGATCACAAATAGAGCTGCCTCCTACACTGTGTTTTTATTAGTGCTTTAGAGGTGGGCAAGTAGGGTAAATTTTATCTATTCATTAGTCAATTTATAAAATTTTCAGATGTATGGCAATGAAGTTAAAATTTAGTTATAGGTTTAAATCATGAGAGACATGAACATGTGGCTAAAATATGGAGGTTTAGCAAATACCTCATAATAAAACTAGCAAAACTAATATAAAAAGTCAATTTATGGTTTACTGGTATATGAGTCAGTTACTCATATACACTTTTAATAAATTTCATTACACAGTACAAAATCATCCAAAATTCAAGTTGTAAAAATTCAGTAACAGAAACAAGACAGTAGGAAAAAATTACTCTAATTTTTGCCTTGTTGGCCATACAGCGTTGGCCAGCGGCGTCCCAGAGGTAATAAAGACTGTTAAAATTAGACGATCTTTCAGTAATCAACCTCAATTAGTTTTGGCTTATGTTCCATGAAATGTAAACATGAGTTTCTGGGAGGCTTTAAGAAAGTAGTATAAAATATATTTTTAGAAAAAAAATAGTATACTAAAACTAGTCTTCTGGGGTCACTACCACAGGGCGGTGACGTAAGTCCTACATAGTGTCATTTTGGTGTGTCTAGATTGCAACAATATCAATACTGAATGATGGCAGCAGCGTACCAGAGACTGGGAAGGAAACTGGAGCAAAGAACCCAAGTTTCTGAACAAGAAGTTCAAACTTATCGAACTCAAAATTTATTATGGGAAGGAACAATACATGATTTGACTGGCTCCTTAACTAAAATGCTAATGTTAATGGACAGATACCTGAAATTCTTTTTCTTCATTATTTTCTAGGTTTATCAAAATTTGTGAGACCATTTTCACCTGTTCCATATCTGTATCAACTCTGACATGAATTACCAATGCTTTCTTATTAGTGTTTCAGCAAAACTACCAACTGACTTGACTATAATATACTTGAAGCTACTTATGGTCTCATAGAATAGTCAAGATAATGCCTTCTCTTTGATTAATGCTTACTAGAGCTGAAGCTTAAGATATAACCACCACACTCAGTCGTACATGGAAAATGAAAACCGTTCTCAACCTGTGGAACCTCATTCTCCTGATGAAAGAAGGATCAAAACAGCCCTATGTGTCTACCCATCATACCAAATTCCAAACGTGAACAGTTTACATAGAAAAATGTTTAAAATTGGGATTTAGATTATGTAGAAGTTTTGTGAGCTTTTGACCAAAATCAGGTCCCCCTTTATTGGGGTGGGGTGGGGGATGTGGAGTGGAAGGGGAGAGTATTTTTACACGAACTACCCACCATTCCTTACAGCCTCTCCTATTTCTGTCTTGCTGACAGACTTGAATACCTGTTTCCAATTTGAGCTCAATCTCCCACAAGAAAAAGACGTTTCATTACTACAAGTCTGAATATTTCTGCTTAGAAGTAGCTATTCTCTTATCGTTTTTTGAGATATTTCCATATAGAGTAATATTGATCCCTTGCTCCCTGTTTAACACCGAGCCTGCAGGTAACCTACTGATTATTCAAATGAGCTCACCTTGGAGAATTAAGGTAGACATGCTCCCAAGTTTTCCCTCTGAAGTAATAGTTTGCTAGTTTCCTTCTAATAAACTTTTAGCTCCTTGTTCTCTATTTTGTCACACTCAACTCTCCAGGTTGTACTCTGCTTAAATCATTACCTATAAAGCCAGTGAAAATGTTTGAAGAAGCTCAGCTTAGTTTAGATTCAGCCTGAAGTTTCTGCAAGACCAGTGAAACAAAACTGTAGGACTGCGCCCTGAATGTATACCCAAGGGGCAGTTTCCTGTGCAGCTCTATTTTGGTGTGGCTTCTAAAGAATCATCCACCACAACAACAGGAAATAGAATCTTGTTAGAAACTTCCTTCATGTGCAAGTTTTCTTTCAGAATGAGTCTGACTGTTTCCTTATCTAAATTTAACTTTTCAGCCATTTTTCTTACAGTTAATTGGCTATTTGAGCAAACCAAATTTCTAACCCGCTCAGTATTTTCACGTGTTCTGTGGATGACTGGACAGCCACTTCAAACATCATTATGGTTATCACGTCTACCTTCTTTAAACCTTCTGTGCCAGTCAAAAACTCCAGCTCTTGATTCTACTTCTTCACCATAATCTACTTTTAACATTCCAAGTGTCTCACTTGCAGATTTATTTTTTGCACAAAGTTTAACCTGAATTCCTTGCTCTAAATAATGGGCAATCATTATTATGGTGAAAAACAAATAATTCTATTCATAAAGTTAGCCAGCAACCTTGAAAGCAGTGTTGTGGCCTGCTGAAACATGTTATAATATGACCTGGCAACAATCCTGTGATTTCACAAGCTACACATGAGAAATTAGTCAAAATTACAACAGAAGAGTACAGATGACCTTTAGAGAAGTCGATGAAGCTTTTAACATCATACCACATCAGCTTAAATGCCTTCATTTTCCTACCTACAAAAAGGGAGCAAATAAATCAGCATTTTTCTCACTGGTCAAATGGATAGGAAATGGATACTTGAATTATATTAACTATGTGCAGGGAGCATTTACTTCTCAAAAAGAACCTAAGATTAAAAAAAAATACAACCTAATAACATTATAAGCTGCCACTTGTCTTGGCTGTGTATTTAAAATGGGCTAGGTTAAAATGATAATTTTTCTATTGATGTTGATTGACAGGGAAGCTCAAATGCAAAATATCAAAATAGTTTATTTCCAAATACATAAGAGAGTGGATGCCAATGGTATCTCTGGCCTGTATAATACAATATGTGTAGTTGGGTCCCTATGAATTTTAACACATAAGTATTGTTATCCATATTCATCCTGCAAATACTACCTAGTGTATTCAGAGTTTAAAACAAACACACATACATTGAAAAATAGCATCTTGTGAACTTTGAACACAAATTTCTTTCATTTAGTGCTCACAGTTTGAAAAGGTTTTCACAAATTATGGTTGTACAATGCAGATACTGGAATTAAAATTAAAACAAGGTTTTCCAATGATTGTGACTTTAGATTGTATTTATTGATGAGTACTTGTCTTTGCTTTTTATACACAAAATTTACCCTTTCAACCATTTTTAATTGTACAATTCAGTGGCATTAATTGCATTCACAATGTTGTGTAGCCATCACATCTCCAGAACTTTTCCATCATCCCAAACCCAAATCCTGTACCCATTTAACCAGTAACTCATTCTTCTCTCTTCCTAGCCCCTAGTAACCTCTATTCTACTTTTTGTCTCTATGAATTTGACTATTCTAAGTACCTCGTATAAGTGGAATCGTACAGTATTTGTCCTTGTTGTCTGGCTTATTTCACTTAACATGTTTCCGGGTTCACCTTGAACCTTGCCACAGGTCGTATTCATTCCTTTTTAAGGCTGAGTAATAGTCCATGGTTGTACACATTATTTTGTTTATCCATTCATCTCTAGATGGACGTTTGGGTGGTTTCCTCCATTTGGCTTTTGGGAAGAATGTTGCTATGAACATTGGTGTACAAATTACTGAGTCCTTACTTTCAACTTTTTTTGGGTGTATACCAACCAAGAGGTGGAATTCCTGGATCATGGTAACTCTATGTTTAATTTTTTTCAGGAGACACCAAACTATGTGCCACAGTGGAGATACCATTTCACATTCTTGCAGGGGTTTCAATTTCTCCTATCTTCACCAACACTTGTTCTTTTCTATGAAAAGTACATGAAGACTCAAATATCTACAGGGTTAATAATTCTCTTCCCAATCCCCATTTGCCTTCTTTTTTTTTTTTTTTTTGACAGTGCTAACACAGACTTCAGCTCAAGACTTTTTTTTTCTTTTTTCTTTTTATTGGGGTGACAATTGTTAGTAAAATTACATAGATTTCAGGTGTACAATTCTGTATTACATCATCTATAAATCCCATTGTATGTTCACCACCCAGAGTCAGTTCTCCTTCCATCACCATATATTTGATCCCCCTTACCCTCATCTCCCACCCCCCAACCCCCCTTATCCTCTGGTAACCACTAAATTATTGTCTGTGTCTATGAGTTTTTGTTTCTCATTTGTTTGTCTTGTTCTTTTGTTGTTTTTGGTTTATATAACACATATCAGTGAAATCATATGTCTCTCTGCTTTTTCTGTCTGACTTATTTCGCTTAGCATTATATTCTCAAGATCCATCCATGTTATCACAAATGTTCCTATATCATCTTTTCTTACCGCTGAATAGTATTCCATTGTGTATATATACCACAACTTCTTTATCCATTCATCTATCGAAGGACATTTCGGTTGTTTCCATGTCTTGCCCGCCATAAATAAAGCTGTAATGAACATTGGAGCATACGTGTCTTTATGTATAAATGTTTTCAGATTTTTTGGGTAGATACCCAGAAGTGGGATTGCTAGGTCATATGGTCAATTCTTTTTTTTTTTTTTTTAAATTGGGGAAGTGGAACAGGACTTTATTGGGGAACAGTGTGTACTTCCAGGCCTTTTTTCCAAGTCAAGTTGTTGTCCTTTCAATCAAGTTGTTGTCCTTTCAATCCTAGTTGTGGAGGGTGCCGTTCAGCTTCAAGTTGTTGAACTTTCAGGATTAGTTGTGGAGGGCACAGTTCAGCTCCAGGTCCAGTTGCCGTTTCTAGTTGCAGGTGGCACAGCCCACCATCCCTTGCGGGAGTCAAACTGGCAACCTTGTGGTTGAGAGGATGCGCTCCAACCAACTGAGCCATGGGGGAGCTCAGCAGCAGCTCAGCTCAAGGGGCCCTGTTCAATCTTAGTTGCAGGGGGCGGAGCCCACCATCCCTTGCGGGACTCGAGGAATTCAACTGGCAATCTTGTGGCTGAGCGCCCACTGGCCCATGTGGGAATCGAACCGGCAGCCTTTGGAGTTAGGAGCATGGAGCTCTAACCGCCTGAGCCACCAGGCCGGCCCCATATGGTTAATTCTATTCGTAATTTTTTGAGGAACCTCCACACTGCCTTCCATACGGGCTGCACCAATCTGCATTCCCACCAACAGTGTATGAGGGTTCCTTTTTCTCCACAGCTTCTCTAACACTTGTTACTATTTGTCTTGTTGATGATAGCCATTCTGACTGGGGTGAGGTGATATCTCATTGTGGTTTTTGTTTGCATTTCTCTGATGATTAGTGATGTGGCTCAAGACTTTTAGCATTAAATATAAAGTACTTTTGTGTTGTTTGCCAAGTGCAAGAATTCAATATATATCGACATGCTCCTTTACTGGAGGAATCTGCCTTACCTTTTTGGGAGGTGAATAGCGTTGCTTTAAGTGTGTAAATTATAAATAAACTAATGGTACCCCCACTTGAACTCTTTGTAAATTAGCACAAGAAACAAGCTAGAAATGGGCTACGAAACCAGGAACTTACCATTTAAGTAGGGCAGTTAATCTCTTACGTATCGTACTGTATTGCATGCACTAAAAAGTGTGCTAACAACAGAACCACAAGTTCACCCACTATTTCTGATTCAAATGTCCCATCCAAGGTTGCAAACCCTCTAACACAGATGGCGTGAGCGTTAATACCTGGCAGGTGGCGCTTTATTAGGGGTCCCTTCTGCCAAGTGGCAGCAGAGCCGCTGAGAGGGTGAATCTCCGCACCTGCAGAGGAGAAGGCAGGTAAGCGCGAGGTAAAGCCCGAGCTCGGGCGGCTGAAAGAACGCAAAGCCCGGCCGCGCCTCACCTCGGCCTCCCGCACCGCGGGTCCGGGATTCTCAGAAAGGCAGCTCCTTGCCTGCGGCTCATCAAACTCCCCAGCCCGCGCCCACCGCCCCTTGATGCCCCTCGGTTCAGAGCTGGGGAGTCGGTGGAGGCCTCCAGGCGTCAGAGGCCCTGTATGGGGGGAGGGGGGGGAACAACCTCTAGCAGCCCGACCAACCGACCGAGGGACCAAAGAAGACCCGCATCCTAGCGAGCGTTCTGACACCTCCTACAGCCGGGAGACCCCGCAAGACGCGGGCTGCCAATCACCGGATGGGGCCCGTCCTGGGCGTATCCAATTGGTTAAGCCGGGAAAGCGCGTGTCCCATTGGTACCTTTTCCGGCCCCTCCTCTCCGCTGAGGGCGGGGAACAGCAGAGGAAACGCCTACGCTGG
Source organism: Rhinolophus sinicus (assembly GCF_057876585.1). NCBI lineage: Eukaryota > Metazoa > Chordata > Mammalia > Chiroptera > Rhinolophidae > Rhinolophus > Rhinolophus sinicus. The sequence continues at coordinate 142,953,184 of NC_142501.1, forward strand.
CCCTCAACTCGAGCCTCTTGGCTAGAGTGGGTCCTAACCCGTCACCATGGCTTTTTAGGACCATTCCACGCGCAGCTTAGACATGTTTTGTCTCATTCCTAACCTCGGCCTTCTACCCTATGTCCCACACTGTCCCAGTCCAGGCAAGGAGGCTTCCGTGAATCTTGCCAAATTAAGCTATTTGTCTCTTAAAGCTTTCTGATCTCAATACCTTACGTCTTGCTCTGCACGGTATGCAGTAAAAACCGCTTAAAAAAAAAAATCTCCCTCCCCACCTCCCATCTCCGCCTTAACTCATTAGGTCATCAAAATAATCATCAATGAAGTCGGTACTGTCGGTATACACATTTTAAGAAAGGAAAAATCTATTAAAATTGTAATACTCAATATATACTGAGAACAAAAGATGAATACACGGTCGACTTCTACAATTTCAAGAGGTGCTCAAAGTGGTTACCATCAGTGTAATTTTAATAGTGTTTTTTTTTTTCTTAAAATGTGTATACATTTTTTGGGGCACCCTCTGTATTTTTTTCAAGTAAACAAACCAGAGGCACAGAGGAATTTAGTGATCTGCCCCACGTTCTGTCCGCTCTCTATGAACTATATTCTGTCCTTTTCGTCCCTATTCCCTACTTTAATTCAGATCTTCCTAAGTGATTTGCTGGATTACTTCTACGAATGGCCCTTAAGTCCTCTCCTTGCCATCCTCTGTGTGAAGCCGAGGATTAATCCGAATGCAAAGCTGATCGTGTCCCTCATATTCCTTCTCAAATCTCTCAAATGTCAAATCCTTCTGTGACCTCTTATTGCCCATAGGTTCTGGCAGTGAGTGCTATTTATTGAAATATTCATACCTATAGATAAGTACACAAGCCATAAATGAGCAGCCTGCTGAAATTTCACAAAACAGATCACACCAGCAACAAGCTCAAGTAATAGAATACAACCAGCATACTAGACGTGTTTCCTTCCTGTCACTAACCACCCCCTTCCACGCAAGGGTTATCCACCATGCTGACCGAGAATAGCACACAGCAAGTAGAGTAGCATTCTTGTTTGTGTATTATATAAATGGAACCATTACAGTGCATCCTCTTTCGTGTCTGTTTTTTTTTCAACTCACTATTACCATTAAATAGTATTAAAAATATTCCTGCTATGAACATTGTACTGTATGTTCTGATGAACATGATGCATGTGATTCTATTAGTTATTGTAGGGACCTGGCCCACAGGCACATAAGCTAGCAGGCAGTCAAGGTCTCGTGGCTTATTGGGACATTGTGTACATGAGGGTGGGCGTGCAGGGCCTGGCAGATGCTGTCTCCTGCAGAATGCTCTTTGTTTTGCTGGACCTATAAAACCTCGCTTCTTTTCCACCTGAATGCGGATCACTACCCCTCTGGCGGGCCACCACCAGCTACTCTCCCTGGTCTGCAAATCTCAATAAACCTATGTCTCACATGCAGCCACTTGGTGTGTTCTTTGGGCTTCTGGCTTCTCAGGCACAAATCTTGGAGCAACTTGGTCTGAGTCCAAACAGCTATATACCCAGAAATAGAATTGTTAGATCATAGGTTGTGCCATGTTCAAATATAGTTGATATTTTAAAACAGTTTTCCAAAGTGTTTGCACCAATTTACACTCCTATCTGCAACCTATGAGAACTCCAGTTTTTCCATTCTCATCATCACTTGGTATCTGTTAAATTTTTTGCCCATTTATCTGAGCTGTCTTCTTTATTTGATTTTTCCTAACATTTGATTATAAAAATTTCAAATATTTAGCAAAGTTTAAAGAGTAAACACACATAAACCTACCATAGATTCTACCACTAACATTTTATAAAACTTGCTTTATTATATTTCTGTCCTTCCCTTTATCCATTTTAATGTTGCATTTCAAAGTAAACTGCTGATAACAATACATGTCCTCTAAATACTTCACCATGTATGTCGTTAACTAGAACTCAATATTTAAGGTTTCTTTTGATGTAAAACTTCCATGAAATGAAATGAAATGCACAAATCTTCAGTGTACATTTGCTGAGTTTTGAGTTAATGAATTTTGAGTTCAATGACCCCTCCCAGTCAATCTCCATTTTCACTTTCTTAGGGGCAGCACTGTTCTGATTTTTCCCCCACTGTAGATTAATTAGCTTGCTCTGTTTTAGAATTTCGTAACTATAATCATACAGTATATACTCTTTTGTGTAAGAGTTCTCGCACTCAGCAAACTGTACTTCAGATTCAGCCATGTTATTGCATATGTCAGTAATTCATTTTTTTTTATTGCTAAGTAGTATTTGATAAATATACCACAGTTTGTTTTTCCATTACAAGAGGACTTTTTTTATATGCATTTTTTGTCAGTGTATGTATTGCAAATATCTCGTCCCATTCCAGGTTCCTTTCATTCTTTGAATGGTATCTTTTGAGGAAAAAAGTTCTTAATTTTAATACTCCAATGTATCGATTTTTATGGTGACTGTTTTGTGGCTTTATTTAAGAAATCTCTGCCTACTCCAGGTTATGAAGATTCCTTCTGTTTCCCTCTAAAAGCTTTATTGTTCTGACTTGCCCACTTGTCCATTTAGAACTGTAATCCATTTGGAATTGATTTATGTGAATGATAGAATATAGAGGTGGGTCCATATACCTTTTTTCTATGTGGATATCCAATTAATCCTGCATTTTTATGTAAAAGATCACTTCACCCCACTTGCAGTTGTCATAAATCAAGTGACCATATATGTATGGACCTATTTCTCAATTCTATTCTGTTCGATAGGTTGGTTCTGTCTATCTTTGCACCAACACCACACGGTCTTCATTAAAGCAGTATTCCCCTCTCCCACTTACCCATGGTTTCACTTTCCTCTGTTTCACTTACCTGAAGTCAACCCTGGTCCCAAAATGTTAAATGGAAAAGTGCAGAAATAAACAATTCATACATTTTAAATTGTGCTCATCTGAGAAGTGGGATGAAATCTTGAGGTGTCCTGTTCTGTCCCGCCCAGAACGTGACTCATCCCTTGTCCAACATAGCCATACTCTCCCCGCTCCTTCCTGACTTAACAGCTGTCTGGGTTGTCAGACTGACTGTGGCAGTACTGCAGTGCTTGTGTTCAAGCAACCTTTATTTTACTAACAATGGCCCCAAAGCACAAGAGTAGTGATGCTGACAATTCTGATATGCCAAAGAGAAGCTGTAAAGTGCTCCCTTTAAGTGAAAAGCTATGTATGTATAGGAAAAAAATAGTATATATAGGGTTTGGTACTATCTGCAGTTTCAGGCATACACTACGGGTCTTCAAAGGTATCCCCTTGTGGATAATGGGTGACTGCTGTAATTACCCTTGATAGTGTATCAATGAGCTGAATTTTTAATGTAATTAAATTAAAATATAAATAGTCTCATGACTAGTGGCTACCATATTGGACAGCACAGATAGAGAACTGCCTCACAGGAAGTTCTGTCTTCAGCACTCCTTTAGAGGACATCTAGAGGCCAATATCAGATACTTCATTTCATAGTTACAAGCCATCTTGAGTTTATTGCTGGGCTGTCCTTCAAAAATATCTATGTAAAACCTCTTTTTAGAAATTCAAAACACGTCTTCCTATAGCTAGGTTAGACACCCAGTTCTTTTGACCTTGCACTTTTAGCAATGAAAATATTATTTCAGGTGTGGGAAAGCTTAATGCTTTGAGAGGCATTTCCTGTGGTCAGACACCAAAAAATATGTAGCCCCAAATCATACGAAAAGATTTCTGCTGTAGTACTGTTATTACCTATAATTTTTATCTTCTCTTATCCAAAATCACACTTAACAATTCTCTTAGAGAGGACTTTCCTGGGTTGTCACTCGCTGTATTAGAAAGAATTCACCTTCAGGCCTATGATCAGAGGTCTGAGTCAGATCCGGCTCCTGTGTACGAGGGATTCCTCAAACCATATTGTCCTGTTTATTCCATCAGTGATACTGAAGTCTTGTGACTGTAAAATGATACATATGTTCTTATTATGTCCTTCAGGTGTTACTTTTAAAATTAGATGTAGTTATTTCTCCCCACAGCACTTGCATTTGATAACTGTTTCTTTTCCAATGTCTTGTGTTTTATAGTACTGTGATGGCTATTTTAACTTATCATCAGTTTCCAGACTTGAGTAGAGCAAAGGGCTTTAGTCATGATCTACATTTTCATTGGGGCAACAAGTATTTATTGAGCACTTACTCTGTGAGATGCCCTGTGCCAGGCACTGGAGATTATGAGAACATCTGTTAACACTGAGCATCTACTATAGTCCAAACACTTTTACTTGTTATATTTAATGATCATAACAACACTCCAAGGTAAATATTGTTACCTCATTTTTCAGATGATAAAACTAAGGTGGGGTTGGGGGCGTTGAATTCCTACAGCTAATAAGTGCTGGAGCTGAGATTTAAACTATGAGTCCCCACTACCCATCATCTCAATGAGGCCATCTCAGACTTACAAGGGGATTTGTTTACTCTCTAGGAACATATCGTCTAGTAGAGGAGGCAAACACACAATAACACACCCCCCAACAGCACAGACATTACAAAAGGGAGAGAAACATAGATACAGAGAACAAACTAATGGTTTCCGGGGGGGGGGGAGGATGGATGAAAAGGTACAGGGGAATAAGAGGTACAAACTTCCAGTTATAAAATAAGTAAGTCACGGACATGTACTGTATAGTACAGGAGAAGTAGTCAACAGTATCCTCATAACTTTGTGCGGTGATAGACGGTTACCAGACTTATTGTGGTGATCACATCGTAAGATGTCCTGACATCACTTTTCCTCCATAAAGTCCTTTGGGAATGATCTGAGGAGAAGAAACAATCTTCCCTCTCCCTCTCCTCAATCCTCAGCCAGGCTTTTCTCTGACCCTACTTCTGAATAGGAGGCATAGCTAATGAATGGTCAGTATCTTCTCTAGGAGTACACCTCTCCAACGACCACCGCAGAACCAGAATCTATTCCTGCATGGCTGCTTTGAGAGCCTGCAGGCAAATGCCCGAGTTATATGGAAGAAGGACCTACAAGGATGGGGCCCTTTAAGAAGACCGTACCATGAATGTGATGACTGGATCTCTAGCCGCTACCTTGGACCATAAGGATAAGGGCCCTACCCTAGGTTATGGGTGAGATCGTCTTGCCCCTAAATTCATATATTGAAATCCTAACCCCTAGTACTTCAGAATGTGACCTTATTTGGTATTGGATGTTATAGGGTCATTGTAGTTGTAATTAGTTTAGACGAGGTCATACTGCAACAGAAGTCCCTAATCCAATATGACTGGAGCCCTTATGAAAAGGTGAGACAAGGACACAGACATGTATCCTCAGGGAGAACACGATATGAACATGAAGATAAAGGCAGAGATGCTTCTGCGAGCCAAGTAACCCCAGGATTGCCAGAAAACCACCAGAAACTAGGGGGGAGGTGTGGACCTGATTCACCCTTACAGTCCTCAGAAAGAACCTGTCCGATGAGCACTTGTCTTATTCGGGAGACCACTGCATGGACGGTGTAGATGCCTGACCACTGCACTGTACACCTGAAGCTGAAGCTGAATAATGTTGTATGTCAACTATCATTTAATATATATGTAGTCACGGGATATGGAGTAGAGCATAGGGAATAGAGTCAATGGAATTGTAACAGCTGTATACGATGTCAGAGGGGCAATAGATTGGGGAAGGGGAGTTATCACTTTGTGAGGGGTGAAATGTCTAACTATTACATTGTTTTGTACACCTGAAACTAAACAACAAACAAAAAAGCCTGTCACATACTTGATCTCCTGGATCAAGTACATCTTTCAGAATTTAGAAATTCTGAATATGAATAATTTGCTACTCGCATCCAATATGAACTTATGATACAATTATTTTGCACAGGAAAACCAACCCAAGAAAGCTCACCTACCTTCTCCTAAAGCAGGACTACAGTAAATCCTGGCCTGTCTTTGACATTGTGATCCATTTTTTTCAAACAGGACACTTTATAAATGGCCTCATTTTTCTCACGAAAATTGATACTAACGTGAGATGTTTCAGTTCAATTCATCTTTCTCTTTGGAACACGAGAAACATTATTGAGATGGATACAAATTATACTTCTCTTGATAAGTGTCTCAATAAAAATAGTGACTCCGATGTCTGTTTTGTTTGGTGTGTACGTGAGCAGTGCAGGCAAGAGCATGTCAGACTCACATCTGATCTTTGCTTCAAAGTCTCCACACAATCGCACACGGCAGGTTTCAGCTCTGTGCTCCTACCTATCTGCACACGTGTGCAGGTTTTATAACAGCTCACAATTGTTAGGAAAGTAAAACAAGCTACCTTCTTGAAAATGAAACAGGGAAAACACAACCACTATACAAACCTTTTTAAGACCATTACATACCACTCTATATGATATTCCTTAGCATTAACATTCTAAAACTAGTTGGAAAAGGTAGCTTCATAGCACGCAACTGGCAGGCTTTTCTGTTTGAATTTTTAAATTCTAACATGTATATAACATAAAATTTACCATTTTAACAATTTTGAATTCAGTGGCATTAAGAACATTCACTATGTCGTGCAACCATCACCACTATCCATTTCCAGAAAATTTTCATCATTCCTAACTGAGACTCCATCCCCATTAAATAATAAGTCCGTATCCACCCTCTTCCCAGCCCCTGGTAACCTCTACTCTACTTCCTGTCTCTACAAACTTGACTATTCTAGGTACTGAATGTAAGTGCAATCATGCAGTATTTGTCTTTTTGTGTCTGGCTTATTTCACTCAGCATGGTGTTTTCAGGGTCCAGGCATGTTGTAGCATCTATCGGCATTTCATTCCTTTTTAAGGCTGAGTAATATTCCACTGTGTGTATATATCATATTTTGTTTATCCATTTCAGTCCATCAGTGGACATCGGGTTGTTTCCATCCTTTGGCTACTGTGAATAATGCTGCTGGGAATATGGTGTACACACTGGTATATTTTCCTAGTAGGCTGTACAAACCTATGAACCAGAATTTGCACAGTGTGGGAAATAGGTTTAAAGTCTTCCCTAAACTAGTGGTTATAGAACTGGGTCATACGTAGGAGTCACCTGAGGTGTTTGAAAAATCCCCAATGGCCATGCTGCACACCCTACACCAGCTACATCAATTACCTGGGAGATATATATATATATATACACACACACACACACATATACACACACACCTGGTGTGCTAAAAAATGTATACGTATGACTTCTATTCATCTTTTGTTATTCGTATATATTGAGTATTACAATTTTAATATAGGTTTAATACAGTATTAAGACAGAAATTAAATAAACATTGGATAAATGGGTACCTAAGAAATAAATCCTGAAACTTAAGACTAAATATTTTTATATGTCTGTTTTCTCTATTTAATTTATAATTGCATAAATGTATATGTTAAAAAAATGTTTATTTTAATGCAATTCTAATTAAATATAGAGAGAATGCTAAATATAAAGAGAAAATATCTTAAAATACGCACAGAAAAAGAAATGAATTCAAATATAAAAGAATCTCTGACAAAGAAGTTTACAGCTTGTTATGCTGCACTTACAGAATAATAGTGGGATAGTAGAATTCTACTTGAATGAATAAGAATTCAGAAACAGACACAACTCCAAGTTTATGGGGAAAAAAACAACCCAGAAAACCTGTTATAAGATTTTTCACAATCAAAGGGATAAGCAAAACTAATGAATATATTTTGAGAATTGGGTAGAAATTTGAAAAACAAATAGTCCATAGATAAGAAATGAAATATAAAAGCTTAAATCCATGGAGAAATATTAGGGAACAATTTTTGAAACACATCTGTGGAATAAAAGTCAATTCTCTCTCTGCTTTGAAGAACTCAATAGAAAAACTCGGATATCTGAAAATATATTACAATTTTAGATAACTGTAACACAGAAAACAAAAGCACAATAACAGAACAGAAAGTTGAAAAATCACGTTTGACACAAAATGAATCCACACTTTTCTCCGTCTCCACTTCCACTCTCTTTGACACAGAGTCTCTTACCTCGACCTCTGAAATGGCCCCTCCTCTAACTGTTCTCTCTGCTTCCATCCTTGCATTGCTGAAAATTCATTCTCTGCATGATCGGCCTGGTGATCCTTTTAAAGACCTAATGAGACCAGGTAAACTCTCACACATGAAAGTCACCATTGCTTTCCCACGGCACTGACATAAAATCCTAATCGCCGCGTGATTGCTCAGTTTCAATCATTGAACTGCCCCACCATGGGTTCCGCCCGAGTCTGCACTGCTTCCTCTGCCCAGAATGCTCTCCCACCCCCATGTTCACAAGGCTGCATCCTTCTTCTCCTTTAGGTCTCAGTTTAAATGTTTCTTCCTCCCAGAAACATTACCTGAGTCCTCAGTTTAAAGTAATAGTAAAAAAAACTACCATTTCTAAGTGTTTTTCTAGATACCAGGCACTTTCTGACTTTACGTACAAACTGCATACAATCTCACAAGAACCCAATGAGATAGCTTCATTATTATCATTTCCGCTGTACAGTAAGGAAAGTGCATCCCAGCAAAGGTGTGTTAAAATTCCAATACACTGCAAGAAAATAGCTTATCAGATACTTTATTTAATTGCTGTGCTGTCTATAAGGCAGTCATCCAGCTACTGACAATCAAATCAGTCTTTTTATTGCAGTACTTTTCAAAATAAGATTTTTTTCTCCCGCTAGAATGTAAACTTTTATCTGTCTCGTTCACTGCTGTACTGCATGTCCAGCACCTAGAACAATGGCTGGTGCATGGCAAGTACTCAACCAATATTTGTTGAATGTTGAATGAATGCATGAATAAATACGTGAATAATTAAAAAATCAGCTTAATTAAAAAAAAAAAAGGATTACAAAAGGATCTCTTTTCTTATCTGAAAGGTCCTCATCCCTTTAATGCTGTGCTGTCTGCTGGCGATAGCCCCCACGATCCCTCATTCATTCTAGAGGGGAAAGGGAAATAATGGGTAGTCGATGTGCCATGAAGTGAGGGACAGAAGTGCTTTTTCAGATAGGGAGCTCAGGTATGGGAAGCCTCTCAAAGGTAATATTTAAATTGAGACTTCAGTAACAAGACCTCCAGCTATTAAAGATGGGGTCAGGGTGAGCATTGCAGGCAGATGGAACAGACAAGAGCACACTTGGGAGATGAAAGCATCTGATCATGGAGGGCCTTATAGGAGTTTAGATTTTACTCTAGCAATGCTAGGAAGTCCTGGGAGACTTTTCAGGAAGGGAATTATGTAATATTGTTTGTTTCTAAAAGTCTCATTTGCTTGCGGATGGACTGACAGATGGATGCATATGTTGGGCAGAGGGGCAAGGGAACTAATGGAACACCATCCGAGATTTGGGATGAGCCACTGGGTAAACAGTGTCATTATTTACTGAGATGGGTAAAACTGAAGAAGGGGATTCGGGGAGGGAATTAAGAGTTAAGTTTTGGCCGTGCTAAAGTAGAGACGCCTATGAAACATCCAAGTGGAGATGACAGATAAGTACAAACTTAAGAGTTTAGAGTAGAGTGGAGAAATCAGAGTTGGAGATGCAGATTTGGGAATCATTGGCACATATATACTATTTAAAGCCACAGGGCCTGGATTAGAGCTCTGGAGGAGTTTATTATGCAGATAGAGAGAAGCCGGTGGCCTAGGAAGCAGCCCAAGAATACCCTAACATTTAGAGTTGGAGCAGAAGAGGAGCTGGCCAAGGAGTACCTACTGGAGTAGGAGAAAAAACAGGAGAGTGTGTGTATTAGTCAGGGACTCCAGAGAAATGGAACTGATAGGACACACACACACACACACACACAGATTTATTATAACGGATTGGCTCACATGAACACAGAACCTGGCAAGCCCCATGGTCTGCAGGGTGAGTCAGCAAATTAAAGACCCAGGAGAGCTGATGGCGTACTTTCCACTTGAGGGCCAGTGGGCTCAAGACCCAGGAAAAGCTGGTGTTTCAGTTCAAGTCTGAAGGCAGGAAAAAAGCTGGTGTCCCAGTTCAAAGGCAGTCAGGCAGGAAGAAGTCTCTTACTTAAGGGAAAGTCAGCCTTTTGGTTATACGTAGGCCTTCCAGTGGTAGGATGAGGCCCACCCACTTTAGGGAGGGCAATCTGCTTTACTCAGTCTACTGGGTTAAATATTAATCATATCCAAAACACCCTCACAGAAACACCCAGAATGTTTGACCAAATACCTGGGCACCCCATGTCAAGTTGACACATAAAATTAACCGTCACGGTGTGATGGAGGGAAAGTGTTGGGAAAGAGGGAGTGGCTAACTATTAAGAATGGCACTGAGAACTGTAAGAACCTAGTAGAGCAATTGATTTGGCAAGAGGTCATCAGCGTCCTTGAGAGCTTCAATGGAGAGGGTTCAGGGAAGCGTGTGAGGTGCAGACGGTGATAGGTGCAAAGGCACACCACCAAAACAGGGAAGGCAGAGTGTAGGGCTGCATAGGAACAGGATGGTGAAAAGATGATAGACGGCTTGTCTAATTGCTTCTGCTTCTCAGTGAAGTATGAGACAAGGTCATCGGATGAGAATGTGTGGGAGGAGGGGGAGGGGATTATAAGACCATTTTGAAGAAAAAAATAGAAGAAAAAGCATGGCATAGTCATTTAGGAGAATAGAAACTACAGGATTGTCAGGCAATGCTAAGTGCCAATTTTGGATTTGTGATTATAAACTTAAAGTGAGATCTGGCAGCACCTTTAGGTATTAAATTCCAGCAATGCGCCAGTGCAGGTGCAAGGCAGTAGGTGGTTAGTTGGGGGGCAACCAGAGTTGGCACTCGGCCATGTGAGTATAGGGGAGGGGAAGAGGGCAAGAGATAGAAAAGAATGTTATCAGAGAAATCCAAGATGGTGGAGTAGATAAAGTACCTACATCCTTCCGTGAACACACTAAAATTACAACTAGATTATAGAACAGTCAACCTGGAGAACCATCTGAAGTCTAGCCCAAACACAAGTCCTATATAAAGAAGAAGCCACATCAAAACTAGTAGGAGGGACGGAGACAAGGAATGGGCCCCAAACCTCCCTGCGGCACTTGAGAATCAGGAGGGATGTCTTGGCCCTGGAGGTTCCCCCCACAGGAGCAAGGGACCTCAGCCCCCCATATCAGGCTCCCCAGCCCGAGCACTGGTGCCAGGAAGGGGAGTCCCTGCAACATCTGGCTGTGAAAAACAGTGGGATTCCTACCATTCGGGTGGGACGGAAGACTGTGGAAAACCCAGACGTTCTCTTAAACAGCCCACACGCACAGACTCACTCGCTTGCAGGCATTTACCTTGGGCTCCAGCGGAGGGGCAGTGACTCAGGGGGCCTCGGAGATGGGGGGCAGGCTGAGGTATGTGGCTTCAGGGTGAGGACCAGAGGACAGTCAGCATTTTCCTGGGGAGAGATCCTTTTCCACTGCAGCTGGCAGGCGAGCGCCATCTTTCCTATGTTGAGCCCGCCCCCACACGGCCAAATCTGAATCTGATTGGCCTGGTGAGCTCCTCTGCTTTGCCCAGCTGACTCACTGAGAACCTGCCCGACTCAACTCATGCACAGCTGGAGGCACTTTCTCCATGAGCAGCCACACCTACAGCATTACACTCTTTCTTGGAAAACTGTCAGTGTCCATGGGCCCCAGGTGGGTGGCGACTGGCCTCAGTGTGCCCTGAGACTTTTGCTGAGTCACTCCAGGCTCAGCACTGCCACCAAACTAGAGTCTACATTAACCTGGTGTCCACGACTCTTCCCATTCTAGTGACTCCCTGAGATCTTGCCTCACCCAACTTGAGGACCACACGAGGCTTTATCAGTGGCCGAACCTTAAGGGTGCTGGCAGGTGGCAGCAGGCCTCGAGGTGTCCTGGCTTGTTGTGGAGCTACCCCAGGCCTGGTACTGGTGGCAGCTGTCCTCAGATTTCAGCGTGGCCTCTCTCACATGCCTCCAGATTTAGCAAAGGCAGCAAACAACTACAGATCACTTTGTAGCTCCTACCGGGTAGCCCCTGACCAGTCACAGGCAGTGGCTGACCTGGGCCTGCACTGGAGCCCCTACTAAGAGACCCCAGAACCAACATACTTGGAGGTTGGCTTCAGACCACAGCACAACACCTTCCAATTAGCCCCACAAGTGGCACACACAAAGGGTGGTCTCCAGAAGCACTAGAGCTCCCTGGGGCAAATCCTACTCAGTGGGGGACGTCTTCCACACAGCAGTCTGTAAGCTGTGCACGTGGCCAAATCCATCAGCCAATCAGCCTGAGGGTCAATCCCACCCATTGATGTGCCAATAGCAACAAAGGCTCAACTATAACGGGAAAGCACATATAACCCACACAAAGGAGCACCTGGCTCAGGTGACCAGTGAGACTGTGCCACTGGATCCCACAGGACACCTACTACATAAGGCCACCTGGCAAAACCAGGAGATGTAGCAGATCTACCTAATAAACAGAAACAAACTCAGAGAGGCAGGCAAAATGAGGAAACTAAGAAATGCATCCCAAATGAAAGAACAGTAGGAAAATCCAGTAAAAGAACTGAACAAAATGGAGGCAAGCAACCTGCCATAGACAAGAGTTCAAAACAATGCTTATAAGGATGCTTAAGGAACTTAGTGAGAACTTCAACAAAGAGATTGTGAGCATAAAAAAAGGACATAGAAACTAGAAAAAATAACCAGTCAGAAGTGAAGAATACAATCATTGAAATGAAGGATGCACTCGAAGGAATCACCAGCAGACTAGGTGAAGCAGAGGATCCAATCAGCGATTTGGAAGACAAAGCAGTAGAAATGACCCAATCAGAACAGCAAAAAAGAATTTAAAAAAAAATGAGGACAGTTTAAGAGACCTCTGGGACAACATCAAGCGTACAACATTTGCATCATAGGGGTACAGGAAGGAGAAGGGAGAAAGCAAGAGATTGAGAACCTGTTTGAAGAAATGATGACTGAAAACTGCCCTAACTTGGTGAAGGAAACAGACATACAAGTCCAGGAAGCACAGAGTCCCAAACAGGATGAACCCAAACATCGTTGAACATCTTTGTGAAAATTCTTTATTAGGAAGACAGAAGGCATGAAAAAGGTAGAGTGTTTCCTTAAGAAACATTCCTAGTGAAATTACTCAGCCAAAGAGCATGAAGTTTTAAATATCACATTATACATGCCCCCCCCCAAAAAAAAAAAAAAAAAACAGCAGCAAAACTAGGTTTGATCACATACATGTATATTGGTTTGAGGCTTTAAAATGTCATTTAAAAAATTTTTACTCTGAATTACAGATTCACAAGCTCTGTATTCACAAGGAGTTGCAAAAAAAGGAGAGATTCCATGTACTCTTCACCTAAATTCCCCCAGTGGAAGTAACTATAATACCATATTAAAACCAGAAAACTGGCATTGGTATGTGTGTCCGTGTTCCACAGGCTCTATGCGTTACTTTGTCCTGTGTGGGTTCTTGGACCCATCATCACAATCAAGATACAGAATTATTATGACACCAAAAAGATCTCCCTCAAAAATGAATGATTAAATCCTAAGGTATTCTGGTTGGAAAATTGAGAAAATCATGCACATTTTTGGTAACAATTATTATTATTATTATTATTATTATTGGCAACAATTACTTTTATTAAACATGTTTCCCCACAGTTGCATAATAATTACTACATGCCATACTTTTTAAATGTTGAATGGGCATTTTCTTAACCATGGATTTTGCATATCTGTAGGTTTGAAAGTCACATGGCACAGAATTGTTACAAGGTAATAATTCAATGTTTACCCTGAAATAGTCCCTTGCTGTGGTACTGACTGCTGGTTGAGATTGCTACACTTAAATGTTCTATCTTTTAAAAAGTCACAATATAACAATCAGAAGAATTAGAAAGTATTTGTTTTCCAGTAGTCCATCTACATAACATTAGAATTGAATGAGGAATCTGTCCCATTTTAAGTGATTTAAATGAATTAAGTGGTTTTCTTGCTCACTTCCATTTTTGTACCTAGGTCATCTAGATTCCAATGATAGATGAACTTTTTTTTTTTTTAAAGATTTTTTTATTGGGGAAGGGGAACAGGACTTTATTGGGGAAGAGTGTGTACTTCCAGGCCTTTTTTCCAAGTCAAGTTGTTGTCCATCTTAGTTGTGGAGGGTACCGTTCAGCTTCAAGTTGTTGTCCTTTCACAGCCTACCATCCCGTGCGGGAGTCGAACCGGCAACCTTGTGGTTGAGAGGACACGCTCCAACCAACTGAGCCATCCAGGAGCTCAGTGGCAGCTCAGCTCAAGGTGCTGTGTTCAATCTTAGTTGCAGGGGGTGGAGCCCACCATCCCTTGCAGGACTCGAGGAATTGAACTGACAACCTTGTGGTTGAGAGCCCACTGGCCCATGTGGGAATCGAACCAGCAGCCTTTGGAGTTAGGAGCGTGTAGCTCTAACCGCCTGAGCCACTGGGCTGGCCCTAGATCAACTTTTAAAATAGGTTTATATATATCATATAATATAATATAGTTCATTGTTTTAGGAAAACACATGTATCTCAATATCATTGTTCTTTCTAAAAAGGTCACAGAGTTACGAATTAAGAATTTTTAAATGTCAATGTTGTCACGCAGCTGCCTGCCCATCTGTCCCCTCATACCTACCCCTAAAAAGAAAGAAGAGTCTGTGAGACGGATCCTTTCAGGGACTGTGCTTCACCTGTGTGCTCTCTGTTCACCTCATGTCTCTCTGTTTGGCGGCCAAAAGATGGTTGGTCAAGGGGGGTGCAACCCAAGCCAGGCGCAGCCACGTGGGGACACCCAGAAGAACTCATGGGGTTGATAGAGGTGGGCACAGCCCCCCACCTTCCACCGGCTAAGGAGAGCCTCTGCCTCTGTGCCTGTATTCCTTCCCACAACCTGCTTGGGAAGTGATTCTAGATGTGATAACATCAGTTCTCCATCTCAGCAAGTTTCAGCATAAAGGTTTCGTCCCCTGGGGAGGTACAAACAACAATTACTAATATATCATGCGGCTCTCGGCAGGCAAGCGTGATTGGTTTGAACCAGTTTTCTGGTATGGTGTATGAGACTCACAGACTGTAGAAAAAACAATGCTACTTCCTTGTCTGTGCCTCAACAAAAGCCATAAGGTGGCCTGATTCAAGGCTCTCAGTCCTTTGGGGCTGTGAGACCCTTGGCCCCTTGTTTCAAAATTTTCTTGATTTCTGTTTCTTTCTTAACCCTTCGCCACCCCTTCTCGTTCTCTCACTGCCCGTGTTGCGCTGGATGCGACATGTCAATTCTTATGGGATATTTTCCTGACAAAGTATAAATTGTCTTCTATGAAAGTAAATCTGGGAGCAGACCTAACTTCTGGAAAACAATGTTTTGTTTAGACACTGTAAAGCTAAAGACAAAAAGGCAAACTCTGTATTCTAGTTGGTAAATTTGTTTCTCGTAGGGATACAGGTTAACAATTTTGCATCAACTTTATATAACTAGTTCACACACAAAGTTTAATAAATAAGTAAATAGTTTGTAGCTAACAGGAGACAGGTTTCTCATTATGAGAGAAAGAAGTTACAAATAGCAAGAGTGGAGGTGAGGTTAGAATGAATCCCATGTGTGCTGAGAGTGGGAGATATCGGTATGAAGTCACTTATTTTAAGCTGTCTAGATATAGAAATACAGGTATTTCTGTGTATAAGGATTAATATACATGTATTATATTCCCCAGCTTTGTCCACTGAGGGGCCTTATGCGGTGATACCTTAGTTAGTAGCAATGCACACATCTCGTGCCTGGATCTAGGTTTCTAAATAACAATATCAGTAAAAGGAAACATGACCTTAAGTCATGGAAAAAATGACCAGTTCTAGGACTGGACAGGAAAAATACAAGACGAGGCTGGAGCATCTTGAAGCACAAGAAAAAAAGGAAGGAGGTATTAAAAACAAAACAAAACAAAACAAAAAAGGATGGGAGTATGTGAAAAGGCCACAGAAGCCAACGTCAAAGAGGCCAGAGCTGGGACAAAGGGAGCATCAGTATAAATGGCAGTATTGACAAAAATGATAGTATTGGGTCACAATTAGAGAATAATGTATATATCTATGAGTCCATACTGATAGAAATATTGAAATAAGAAATCTTCTTTCAGTAGAATTCCAATTAGTAAATGTAGAAGGAAGTAGGAAATCACCATTAGTACATCACAGTAATAATTGCAGCAGAAAAGATCCACTGGTGAATGCCAAAATTTTGTGAGTTAAACTTTAACAAGAAACAGGATATTTACATATTTCAGTTTTGGTGTTTTTCATTCATTAAACCAAAACTTCTGGTATCAATTTGTGATCAAAACACTTTAAAACACACCCCTTTTGTAGAGTCATCTTAATTCTATTTGTAGGTTAAAGTGTTCAAAGCATTCATCATTGTAACAAACATTATTCAAAGGATTATTCTTAATTCTAACAGAATTGATTGCAATGGGCCTTGTTTTGTGGCATCTTTTATTGAATCTTGGTGTTGATAATTCAGTGAGTTGGCAAAACATCTAGTGAGCCTTCTGAGTTGGTTAATAAAAAACTCTTTTGCCAACCAATGTATCTTGTGTTGTGCTCCATCTGTTGCATTGATGGAAAGATATTTTTCTTACAAAATAATTTAAGTTTCAAATATCAAAAATGTCTTTGTGTCCACCATTAGAAATTATTTTCTATGACTTTTCCTCCCTTAGAAACTTCATATATATATATATATATATATATATATATATATATATATATATATATATCCTTCATATCTTTTAACCCAATATTGTGTGGCTTAACACATCTCAAAATCACTCATGCCAGTGGATAAAATAAGACTTTATTCTTCCAAGAGACATCTTCTAACTTTCCAATGACTGCATTCTTATTTCCCAATTTTTTCTCTTTGTTAGTACTTGACATTATGAAATAAGGGCTAAGTACATTTGAATATATGTATGAGGTGTTTAATGTACTTGAATACTTGCAAAGGGAAACAAAGTAAGCCATGATAAGAACTCTAAAATGGTATAATCAACTTAATCCTAAATTTTCAAAAATTTACACCTGACAACAGCCAATGACCAAGTTCAAACCTGTTAGACACTCATATTGCCTATAAGTGAACTCAGTCTTATATTGAGTTAAGCAACACCCCTGGTCAACCATAAGGACCTTCCTTTAGACTTCACCACAGACCTTTTCATTATGATTCAACACATATGCCGGTCCTTGTGAAGCTCCCATTTTAGCAAGGAACAAACTAGGTATACAAATAAACATGCAAATAGTCTAGTTCATCTCAAACCTCTTAAACAGTGACCTTTGAGCACTGAATTCCAAGAGCCAGTGGCTTTTTCTGAAGTGATATTCATGAATAATAAATTCCATCACTGTGACAGTCAAGAACGCCACCGAGAAAGCACTGTTGGCCCTACCCACCCTTTACTGTTCATCTCTATTTTACAGAAGGAAATTGAGGTTGTGTCAAGAATCCAGATTTCTTTTCCTAACATCTCCCCCTCAAATTGCTTATAACACTGCTGCCACTCGAATACAGCATTCTACCTCATGATCCGCGTACCACAAACACGCAATACCGAAGCAGCAGGCTTATCTTTTAATGGCTTTAGTTTCAGTGCAAAAGTTTAACCACCCTTTGCTTAACACACACAGGAAGGAAGCAGATATAGGACTTCTGCTCGGGAGCTTCTTCCATTGAAATAGTTTTCATTTCTTACCTTCTTTTGACACCAATGTTACTATGAACAATAAGCCCACCTCTAAGATGTACCCAGAATACTGTTTTTTTGTTTGTGCATTTGTTTTTTTGTGTGCGTGTAACTTGAAATAATAATTTTCTCTATGTGACTAAGTTGTCAATTTGCTATAATGCTCATCAGGTTGTTTATTTCCACTTTATAAAAAGGGAGTGGGAATGTCCTTGCCCCCCTCCCTTATACATAAGCACTTTCACTGGCTTCTGGTGTAGCCCTTCTGAGTTGTCCTTCCCCTGCTGCCACCCGTGGTGGTAAGACGGCTGCAACTCACACCAGAAAGATGTCCCTTTCAACTGTACATTAAGTGCCCGCGGGAACTCAGGAGCACAGCATAACATGCCAGGTTGAGAGGTTCATAGCTTCCTCCCTAAGGATAACAGAGAACGTTTCAGTTATTAAACACAGAGGATGCCCACCCCAAACTTGACTGATTGAGACTAATTTAAACGGATTTCCAGAAAGCCCGTGTATGTGTATATTGAATTCTTCCACCTTCAAACAAAATCAAGGTTTCCAAATTCCCTTTTGCATTTGAACGTACTCTCTTGGTGTGTCCAGAAACATCTAGACAATGTGATTGGGAGGGAAACTTTTGCTCTACCAACTTGGGTTCAAGTGGTTGGGGCCTGTGTATATCAGCTTAATAGGATGGGGGGTGGGAACGTTAGGCTTCTGTGGGAACGTGTGGGAGGCTCCGGTAGGGCTTATTTACACAATTCCTGGGGAGGTCCTGAGGCCAAGTCAGGCTCGTCCCTTTCAGAAGGCTCCCTTGGAGAGGGTTTATGATGAGCAAAGGCCTGCTTTGCTCATCAGACGGAAGTTTAGCGAAGACTTTGTTTTTCTCTGCAGCTGTTGTTTGCTTAGATGTTCTCAGGTTAAAGCCATTCTGGAGGGGTCAGTCCCTTCATTTCCCTGTTGGAAACCTGACATGAAGTTTCACAGGCCAGGAGCCAGGTTAACTGCTGTGGAGAGAAGACTCAGGTTGAAAGTTGGTCAGTAAGAGATTTGAAGAAGGAAATAACACAGATTATAACAATGAGTAAGCAGCAAAGAACAAATCCAAACACATGGCTCCCATGTTCCATTGAACCGTTCCAGTCTCCTGTTCCTGAGGTGAGTCCAATGAAACAATTGTGCTTCATTTATCGGATGCAGAATGTTAGTCTGTTCCTTTAAATGGTTTAGATGAGACATTACGTCTCCTGTCTTCTTTACATTGAAGCAGCATTGTTTGCCAATGACCGCACATGTTTTTCCTCATTGGGCAGCCATCCTAACCAGGAGATGCTGATTTTGGAGCACAGGGGCTAAACTGCTAACTCCGATTGGCATGCTTCCAAGGTCTGCATAGGGGCTATTCATTCTTGCTCTATTACTTTGGAAATGCTTAGAATTGCTTCTTTTTGAAAAAAGTGTTTACTGAACCAGTGTTGAGATACATGGGTAGACTGCCTCTGATGTCTCCTGGGCACATCTACGTGGTGCTACTTTACGCATGACGGAGCCCAGGTGTGTAATTTGGCTGGCATTTAAAGTGGGCTACCCGGTGAGGGAAGGTGCCAGGTTTCCAAATCCACACCACCCTTACCATTTACATACCTTATCGCCACATAAATTAGAGACCAGAGTTGCTCACAGACAAGGTCAGAGTAGAATCTGTGACCCACCAGGTTGGGGTCTGGTACCCATCGTGACCTTTGCCATTGGTTATATTGGCATCTGCACATTTCCATTTCCTGTGCCTCTGTCAGGCTATAAGAGCAAAACAGGTTATGAAATACCTGGTACAGGAGACCTTTGGTTTAATTTTGCAGCTATAGAGATAGGTGTCATTACCTGACCAGGTCTTTGCAGAATTTTGGTCCATTCCATATGTAGTCTTGGGCATGGGGCAGACCAACCCGGGGAACAGCCGAGCTAGTCCAGGTCCCCTTTGTGCGGCCTAGAAATCAGGACTATTGTCCAGTGACTGGGCAAATGTATCAGAATAATCAGTGTAGAACTTTTTATAGAGGCTTTGAAGGTGCCGTCTGTGGAATCAAACCTTCGTTTTTGATTATTGTTTCGGTATGTTACCTAGGAAGGGTCCTCTGCCATTTTTATTTTCAATGCAAAGAGAAAAACTTCCCCCCAGTAGCCTCACCTGAGTAGAGGCTAGACCTTGAGCTTTCCTGGAGGTTTCCCAATGCCAAGTCACTGTACCATAGGGGAAGTAGAATGAGTTTGCCCTCCTGCCTGTGGATGCCATTCTGTCACACATCCACTGTCCAAAAGGGGTCAGTCCACCAGGTGCGTGCACTGGCAGGAACAGAAACTCGTTCAGATTCTTGTGTGTTATCTACATGTTGACATAACCAGCAATCAGACTGATTAGTTAAGGTGGCCAGAGTTTGGAAGATTGGTGAGTGGATGTTGGGGTTTTGCTAAAATTGTTGAAAAAGCAGTCTAAGGGTTATTTGAAGCAAGACACAATGTGAAAGGGAGCCTGCAGTGGAGGAACAGAGGGAGAATAGGGTAACATAAGCAACCTCCAGGCAATCTTTCTGTAAGTGGAAAAGGAGGGGTTTTGTTTAAATTTCTAAGTCAGAAAATGTTCCGGGTCACGGAGAGGAGAGGTTTCAAGAGAAGATAAATGGAGGTGAAATTCTTGATCTGAGACCTTGGGTTAAGCTGTCTGCTTCTGGAGCCTGAGCAGGCTCTGGAAATCCTCAATTTGAGGTCGCTCCTGGAGATGGCTTTCTAATTGTCATGGGGGTGATGGTCTGGATCCAGCTTGGTGTGTCTCATGTGAATCCAGGACTTTTATTTTGATGATAATACACATGGTTAGCAATACGGCCTTTCCCAGAGAGGTGGCAACGCGTGTTTTCTTCTAAAAACTTTGAGGTTTACTCCATCTCCTGGTAGAATGGGATGGTGAGGCTTGTCAGTCAGTGAAGAGCAGGCTTTTTCCATCTGTTGCGATACGCTTCAAGTATACTAGTTCTTGTATACGATTAGTCATAGTATTGACTTGTTCACTCAAGTCCCCACAATGCTCACCCAGTCCAGGAGTGGAAGGTTTAGAGATGCCAGCAGGCATGGGGTGACCAAAACTTATTTCAAAATGGGTCAATTTAGAGTATTCTGGATCTATGAGTCTAGTTTCCAGACAGATTTGTCCTAGAGTTCTCTTTATGTCTAGATTTTTACATTTTATTTACCCTGAGGACTGGGAATGATGGCAGGGGGTATGGAATTTTAATGACTATCCGAGTCTTTGCAAGCAAGTGATTTATTTCTGCTGTAAAGTGAGTTCCTTGTTTAATTCAATTCTTAAAGGAATGCCCCCTGCCCCCCCCCAAGGAATGTTATTAGTTTATTTAAAATGATTGTGGCATCAGCATGTCTAGTTAGATAGCACAGTCCATCCAATAAACGTGCAGACAATAGCCAAACACTGAGAATAGCCTAAGGCTGGAGGTAAACCAATAAAGTCCATCTGGAGTGGCATGAAGGACAGTGTGGGTCTTGGAGGACTGCCTGGGGTTCCCTAGTTACCTCCAGAAACTTGTTGAGATTCACAGGTAGTGCACTGGGAAATAATCTGGTCAGAAATGTTGTGGGTACAAGGGCAGAACCAATTATTTTCGATCCTTGGTCATTTCATTTGCACATACTGTGTTTCCCCGAAGATAAGACCTCGCCGGACCGTCAGCTCTAATGCGTCTTTTGGAGCAAAAATTAATATAAGACCCGGGTCTTATATTAATTTTTGCTCCAAAAGACGCATTAGAGTTGAATAAGACCGGGTCTTATATTAATTTTTGCTCCAAAAGACGCATTAGAGCTGAATGAAACCGGGTCTTATATTAATTTTTGCTCCAAAAGATGCATTAGAGCTGACGGTCCGGCGAGGTCTTATCTTCGGGGAAACACGGTATATTCCATTTGATGGGCTATTAGTACAAGCCAACAGATCAAAGGACAGGGAGCCACAAGAAGGCTATTTGGTCCAGTGTGTAATCTACCTGATAAATGCTTGGCACCTTTTTGTGGTCATTTCTTTTTCAGGTTGTGGGGTGTTTGCCTGATAGCTAATAATATCAGGGTAGGGTTGCAAGCTGGTTGGCAGAGGAAGCCCATTCACCAGATTTGTTAGCTCTATCACTTTCTATAGATATTGTGTCAAGTGTCCTTGGTATGTGCTGGGCAATGAGCAATAACAATTTCAGTGAGAAGCTAAACAGCCTGTAACAGGGAACGTCTGCCCATTGATGACAGGAATACCAAAGTGCGCCAGCATCACGACAGACTCCCAAGGCGTATCCGTTACATGCTGTTGAGTTGGCTCCAACTCCTGGTGACCCTATGAATGAGTGACAAGGGCAATGTCTTGCTCTCATATCTAGTCAGTGTGAACAGTGGTAGTTTTCTCTTTTGCCAATATACAAGGTGTGATCAAAAACTACGGTGAATGGTGCTGCTGAGTGCCATTCAATGGAAAGGCAGGGATCTTCAATTTTGGGAAGCAGCATGTAGAACCTTAGTAAGTGTGTGACGAGTTAAACTTGTTCGGTGCAGTCAGTTGGGTGTGAGCTATGGTTGAGAGAAGGTGTGTTTTAAAGTGTGCCATAAATCATCCTCCATCATGACAACGCTCCGTGTCACACATCGCTTCTGGTATATGGCAATTTCTGTCAAATAAAAACATTATGGTGTGTCTTCATTTACCTTATTCACCGGATCTGGCACCATGAGACTTCTGGCTCTTCCCCAAAGTCAAAATGATTCAGGACATCCAGGAAGCCATGACAACGCAACTAAAGACCTCATGAAAGAGGATTTTCAGAACTGTTTCAGAAAGCGGCAAGAACTGTGGGATAAGTGTGTTCAAAGTGAGGGGGAATATTTTGAGGGGGATTAATGGCAATGTGTCTTTTACTGTAAAAATCTAAAATTTAAACATTCACTGTATTTTTTTTATTACACCTCAAAAACTCTAGAAAGAGCTAGGAGGGAGTGAGTGAGTGAGTGAGTGAGTGTGTGTGTGTGTGTGTGTGTGTGTGTGTGTAGCTGGGTTTAGAGTATTACAGAGGTGCAAGACAACGGAGGGCTTGATTAACAGGACCTATTCATAAGTGGTCTGTTGTTGGGTAGAGGGGTGCTGTGATTTATGGACTTGTACGAGAGCTGACAGCACGGGAAGAAACATAAAGGTAAATAGAGGAAATTGGTGTAAGGATACTGACTCTGTCAAATAAGGTGGCAGCTGAGGCAACTGCCTGGGGGCATCGGGGTGTGCCTGATGCCACAGGGTCCAACTGACATGAGCAATATTCTTAGGGATGTATCTGAGAAGAGAAAGCTTGTCCTAGAATACCTGAAGCTATCCCACAATTTTCATGGCAGTATAGGTGAAAGGTTTGTCAAAACCAAGTAATCTGAGGCCCTGGCAATGCTGATTTCAATGCTTCCAAGGTCAATGCCTCAGTAAAGGGCTCTGTGAGTATATCTGGGAGGAGGTCACATAAACTGTTGGCAACGGCAGTAAAATGGGGAATCAATTGGCGGCAATAGCCAGCTGCTCACAAACATTTGCATAATCTTTCATCTTTGGAAAATAGACAGATAAAATTGATTCAAGGCATTTTGGTTTGAGTTTTTGAATACCTTGAGATAGTTCATGGCCTGAGTAGGTAACTGTTGTTTCTAGCTGGTGGAGTTTGCCTTGGAGGCTGTATGACCTGTTACCGAGCTGGATCGGTGGGCTCGTTGCCCATTGTACACAGGAAGCCAAAGTCTGAGGCAACAGGTTTTCCCAGAGAAAAGGGTTTATTTGTCAGGCAGTCGGAAAAAGAGACTGGAGACAAGACTCAGATCAGTCTCCCCCATTTGTGTGGGAAAAGAGCTTTTAAGGAGAGGGAGATAGCGAATCCTGCAAAATGTTGTTTCGTTAACTTCTGATTAGGTTGGGGCAAGGTGCCTGGCAGAAGCCCTCGCCTCTGAATACTGTCCACAAGGACTGTGTCTGTGGACAAAGGTTCCAGCTAGAGGTGAATGTTGGCTCCAGCTATCCTTCGCGGTCAGTTGGAATTCATTTGTGGGCTTGCTGTACCTGCTGTAGGCTGAAGCCCCTGGGACCACATGGATCTGGCTTGGTCTGGTGGTCACTGGAGCACGTGAGGAGGCTTTGCTGTTATTTCCTGTAAGACATACACATACACACACAAAAAAACTATTAGAGACTGATTTCACTTTGTCAGCCAATGCCTTCAAATATTCTCAATTTATAACCTTTATGCCATTCTGGTGGGTTATTTCTGCCTTTAACAAATATCAACACTTTTACTTGAAGGTATCATCAAAACTAAGGTTAAATTTAAATTTATCACTTTGCTATTAACTGCACAAAAATATCACAAAGGTGCTCAAACTGAAAGGAAATTTTCTTCTGGTTCAGCTGTGACTCCAGACAGGATCCAAAGAGGAATTTTACAATCTCATCGGGTTTCATGAGACTTACTTTATTTACCCTTCTGTGTTAGCCGCTTAGGGCACTCTGTCAACCTTAAAAGGGAACAGGAAAGGGTGATTTTGGGATGTTTTTTACAGGGTTCTCTACAATTTCCTGCACTCCTCTTTTGTCAATATCCTGTGTGTGGACAAAAAGGGGTTCTAAGGAAAGTAAGCTGACAGGATGATCTGATCATAAATTCCTATCTGGGCAGGTCATGGCGGGCAGTCATACCCCAGGCATATAGCTTCTTTAGTAAAATGGTTGATCTTTGCCTTAAGCAAGCCCTGTCCATTGTTCTTGTGCCCCTAGGTTAACACACCTGTGAAACGCCAGAGAGGCATATCCAACCTCAAGGGAGCACACAATGTTGTTAACTACCCTGTAATCCAAGACCCACCTTGCTTTCTCCCACCTTCATTTAATCTTCCTTATGTTTCCTTCTTAACTCCAAATGCATAAAGGAAATTGCAAATTGTCATTCTAGGAAGCATTTTTCTCAGTCTGTTGAGATCTTGCTTCCAGGTGTATCATCTAGCTCAAATACATTTTTATAAAAATTCTCTACAGGTTTGGATGTTCTTATGTTAACATTTATTTTTTGTCGTCGGCAGGATTCTGAAGAAGCCCACCTAGGACCACACTGCGGACCTGGACCCAGTGCCAGGCACAAGCAGGGGCTCCCCGCTTTGTGTTGGGCGAATCTTCTCTTGGAATCCCAAACCTACCTGCTTTAGGTAGCAGTTCCTGACTTTATTTGAGCTGTCCTTATATGGGTGCTTTTAATTTCGGCACTTTTTGATTGGCTGAAAAGGAAAATTTAAATTAACATGGGAAATCGTGCCTCCAAGGATGATAAAGCCTATGAAAGTCAGCCTCCCTTTAGCACTCTGATCAGCTTTATGTACAATTAGTATGGAGCCTCAACTTGCGAGTATCTACAGAAATGTAACCAAAAGTGGTATCAGCTTAACATGGCCAAGACAGGCCTCTTGTGATACCTCTAAATTAATTTTTTTTGCATGCTCAATTGGAAAAAGTAGGCTCTAAAATTGAACTGAATGAACGGGATGTTTACCTTGATTGGAATACAGAAGCCTCCTTTAAAAGGAGCACAGATAAACTTTCTTCTCTTCAGGAAGTTCATAAGAAAATTTTAAAGACTGTCTCTGACCTAAAGAAGGCTTCTGAAACTGCTCAATGCCAAGACCCCATTTCTTCCTTTTCTCCAAATGCCCCACTACTTTCTGAGCTGCCTTTTCTGGACCCTCCCTCCCCTTCTCCTCCTTTTCTCTTCTCTACACATCCTCTACCACTACTCTCTACTGACCAGGGGAAACCAAGCATAGAAAGCGAGACCAGGATAGAAAACACAGAAATTCTGGCAGCTCCCCTTCGAGAAGCTAGTCTAGGACAAGGGGAGCCAGCAATAATTTACTCTCCTTGGACTAACGCAGAATAAAGGAATCTAACTAAACATTTTCCTGATCCTCTCTAATACCCTTTTGGGTAAAAACTGATGAAACTGTACTTGATTTCTTTGAATGTTTTGAAAAAGCATTCAAACAATATTCAGGATTGTCTCCAGACAGCTGTAAGGATCATCAAAATGATCTGATGCTTAATTTTGCATTTCTGGAAGGGTTATGTGAGGAACTTATAACTCTGATGAAAGAACCTGAATTAAACTGGCTGACCACACGTGCTGATAAACTAGCAACTCTAGCTGATCAACTATTTAAAACTACTCAAAAGGAAGAAAAAGACAAAGCTACTAAAATTATGAATTTACAGCTCTAGTAACTAAGCAATCAGGTCAGACCTCCGCGAAGGCCTTCCCAACGAGGGGAAAGGAGAGTCTGCTTTCATTGAAAAAGCCAGGTCATCTGAAGGATTATAGAAAGCTAAAACGGGATTTAGAAAAAGAAAGGAGCAGGAGCAAGTGTAGGACTTCTCTGAGGACGATGAGGGCATCTCCGTTCTCCTTACCAATACTTTAGGAGACACTGAAATTACCATAAAAGGGAAAACTACTAAGGTCCTTGTAGATATGGGGCTACTTTATCTGTTCTTAGCCCTACCCAATTACGTTGCCCTCTCCCTTGGAGTAAAACTTCGATATAAATGATAGGGCTAGCTAATCAACCAGTGTCTGTTTTTAAATCAGAACCCACTTCCTTTCAGCAGGGGAATGTTACAGGACAACATACGTTTTTGCTAATCAAATTTGACCCAATTTACCTGATAGTATGAGACTCTTAAAATCCATGACTCCCACAGATCCTTTTCTCAAAAGGGTGAAATGTATTTAGAACTAAATGAATCAGGTGTTGAACTAATTCAGAAAATGATTTTAAAGGAACCTCCACAAGACAAATGTTTGCTGCAGAATGTTCCTACGAGGTCGGGCAATTAAGTTCACGAATTCATCCTAGAAAAAGTGCTACATACATCATTGCTGAATATCACTATGGTCACCTTCAAAGTACTCCCCTTGGGAAGCTATGCACCGACACCAGCACCTAGTCCATCCTTCAAAGCAATTTTGGAAATCTTTTTCTGGAATGGCCATCAGAGCTGTGGACATATTACCTTTGATGTCCTGAATGTTATCAAAATGTCTTCCTTTCAATATGTCCTTTATCTTCGGGTAAAGAAAGAAGTCATTGGAGGCCTGATCAGTGAGTAGGGAGGGTGTTTCAATGCAGTTATTTGTTTAGTGGCTAAAAACTCCCTCACAGACAGTGCCGTGTGAGCTGGCGCATTGTTGTGATGCAAGAGCCATGAATTGTTGGCGAAAAGTTCAGGTCATCTAACTTTTTCATGCAGCCTTTTCAGCACTTCCAAATAGTAAACTTGGTTAACTGTTTGTCCAATTGATACAAATTCATAATGAATACTCCCTCTGATATCAAAAAAGGTTAGCAACATCATTGCAACAAGTTCGCGAACTTTATTGTCAGGCCTTGTATGGAACTCTGAGCTCTGTCCATACAGATATTTGCAAGATCAAGTCAGCCATTCTTATCAAAATAACTAATGACAATACTTGGCCTCTACCTAATATTCACCAATATCTTTTAAGACCTGATGCGCTACTTGGAATTAAGCCCATTATATAAGATTAGTTAAAAGGGAGGCTTATAATTCCATGTATGAATCACTGTAAGTCTATCCTTCCAGTAAAGAAACATAATGGAAAAGATTGGAGATTTGCATAGGATCTCAGAGCTATAAATAAAATAGTTATTCCCAGACATCCTGTGCTTCCAAATCCACATACCTTATTATCAGCCATTCCTGTGGACTGCCAATATTTTTCAGCAATAGATTTATGTAGTGCCTTCTTCAGCATTTCCTATAGAAAAAGACAGTCAATATAATATCTCTTGGCCTGGGAAGATTGCCAATTTACTTGGACTGCAATGCCCCAGAGATATACAGAGTCCCACCTATTTCTCTCAGATACTAAAGGCTGATTTAAATGATGATTTTCCCAGAGATTCCACTCTCATCCAATATGTGGATGATTTATTTTCATGCTCTAAGACATTACTAGACTCCCAAACGGACACAATTTACCTATTACAACAGCTAGCTATAAAAAGATATAAGATCTCAAAAGACAAGCTTCAATTCTGCTTGTCCTAAGTAAAATACCTTGGCCATCTTATATTGAAAGCTATCAATAAACCCTGGAAAACTCAGAGGAATCCTATCCTTTCCTCTTCTAAGAACTAGGAAAGAGCTTAGCGTGTTAGTAGGGCTGTCAGGATACTGTCGCACCTGGGGTCCAAATTAAAAATCAGATCCACTTGATTCAATTCAATGGAATCCTGAAGGGAAACAAGCTGTAAAAGCTCTAAAGGAAGAACTGTCTAAAGCTCCCGCTTTGGGACACCCTAATTATAAACTTCCTTTTCATAGATGAGAATAAAAGAAATGCTTTGGGAGTTCTAACTCAGAACCATGGAGATCATCACAGCCCCACAGGACATTATAACAGTCAGCAGTTAGACTGAAGAGTAAAGGGCTCCCTCTCTGTATGAGGACCATCTCTGCTACAGCCATGTTATGTAAACAAACAGAAGTGACAGTCAGAAGCTCTCCTTTAACCATTTATGCTTCTCACTCTGTTGAATCTGGGCTAAACTCTCACCATACTCAGCGTTACTCAGTCAGTTGACTGGCTTATTAAGAAGTACTGCTTTGTGCACCTAATATTACTTCGTCCAGTAAAGCAACTTTACTGCCTTCTTTATAAGGATGAAGATGATCATGATTATATTTTACTTACTGACTACCTGCTTGTTTCTAGGAATGATTTACAGGAAACTCCTGTTGATAATGCTGACTTAATTGATTTTACAGATGGAGTTTATCTCAAAGATGAACAGGGACATAACTGATATGCAGTAATTTCCACGGTGGATGTAATTGAAAGTTCTTATTTACCTCAAATAAGATCTTCCCAACTAGCCAAATTAATTGCTCTAATTTGAGCTTGTCAACTGGCCAAAGACAAATAGCCAATACTTATACAGCTAGTCACTATGCTGTTAGTGTAGCTCATGACTTTGGAATGCTATGGAAGCAGTGAGGCTTCTTAACTTCCTCAGGGCAGTCTATAAAGAATGGAAGACAGGTTGCCGAATTATTAGATGCCACACAGCAACCGAGACAACTGGCAATTATCAAAATTCCAGGACATTCTAAAGCTGCCACCATGGAAGCAAAAGGAAATACTTTAGCTGATGCTGCAGCTAGACAAGCAGCACTAAGTAATAATTATCCAGACCTGACAATGTTCTTTGCTCCCTGCTGTATCAGTAAAAGGCTGTCTTTTACAGCTCCGAAAGACAGCTACAGAGAGAGAAACAAAGATATGGCAACAAAAAAGGAGATCCGTTGACCCAGACAAACAGATATGGCTAGGACCCAATGGGAAAGCGGTATTACCTACAGGGGCTCCCTTGCCTATACTTCAATATGTACATGAACCAGTACACTGGGGTCGTGAAAACATGACTGTATGGAGTAAATAATGTTACTAGAAACCTTCTCCCATTGTAGCTCATAATGTGTACAACAGATGTTCTATCTGTCCAAAATATAACCCTGACCAACCACTTTACAAATCCCAGGGACATTTCCTCCTCCCTATAGGTTGATTGAGGTATGACAGCTGGATTATATATATATCCAAATGCCACAATCTCAAGGACACAAATATGTGTTAGTTATGATTTAAATTTTCTCTCCTTAGTTGAAGCATTCCCTTGTAGGAGAGCAACCACCCTAATGATAGGTAAATATTTACTGAAGAAAACAATTCCCAACTGCCAGTCAAGATGGCAAAGTAGGTAAAGTCTGTGCTTGCCTCTTCCCACAACCACATCAAAATTGCAACTCAATTTTAGAACAACCATCATTGAGCATCACCTGATGACTTGCTGAACAGAAGTCCTGTAACTAAGGATATAAAGAAGACAACATGTTGAGACTGGTAACATGGCCGAGGTGCAGAATGGGCAGGTCCCACACCCACGACGTGGTAATTAAGAATCGGGAGGGACATCTCGGCTGCAGAGGTCCCCCCTGAGGAGTGAGGCATCCCAGCGTCACACCAGGCTCCCAACCTGGGACACCAGAGCTTGGAAGAGGAGTCCCTATAACATCTGGTTGTCTAAACCACAGCAGGGATTGTGTCCAAGACAAAGGGATGCTGGAGACTGAGGTGCTTCTCTTAAAGTGATTGCGCACAGACTGACTCCCTGACAAACCCACTCGCTCTAATCTCCAGCACAGGGCAGGGGTCAGGGCAACTTTCTCTGGGAAGCGAAGCACTGACAGGCTCATTGTTCCTTTGTTGAACTCTCTTCCCACCCAGGCATCCTGGAGCAGGACAGCACCAAATCTGAGCTCTCCATTAACATGGCCAACACTTTTGCTCCATCCTGGTGATTCCCTGGGACCCAGCTCCACCCAACCCATGTACCTCGCCTGAGCCACTGCCTGCAGCTCCTCCACAAAAGTGACCAGACTCAGAGCATGAGGTGGATTTTCCCCAAACCTCCAAAGGTCCACAAATCTGAAACAAGCAGGGGCCAGACACAGCGTGCCTTATAGCTTCAGCTAAGCGGTCTCAAGCCTAGCGTAAGCAGTGACAGTCTCAGCTTGCATTGGAACACCCATCAGGTGGCCCCAAGCATGCATAAGTGGCAGCCAGTTGACCTGGAACATAGCTTCAACTAAGTGACCACAAGCCCAACACATATGGCGGCTGGCCTCAGCTCACATCAGCGTCCACTGAAGGGCCCCAAACCTGGCACAACTGGCAGCTGGCCTAGGTTTGCAGCATAGCCTCTCCCAAACACCTCCAAGCCCAGCACAAGTGGGAACCAACTACATATCACTTTGTAGCTCCTGCCAAGAGACTCCAAGTCTGGGCCAAGCAGGGGCTGACCTTGGTCAGCACAGGAGATCCTCCCAAGAGGCTCCAGAACAAAACACCAAGTGGCCAGCTTCAGTCCGTGCCAGAGCTCTACCCAAAAAGCTACATGAATGACATGCCTGAAGGATGGACTTGGCGAGCAAACTAAAGGGAATCCCACTCTGTGGGGTCAACCCACACACAACAGCTCCCCTGCTGTAGTTGCAGCTAGCCCTCACAACCAGTCAGCCTGAGAATCAACCCCATCTACTGACACACCAACAGCAATCGAGACTGACCGCAACAGGAGGACACACACAAACCACACAGGGGACACTTCTGGAGCACCCAACTCAGGTGACCAGGGAGACTGTGCCACTGAGCCCCACAGGACACTTTCAACATGAGACCACTCTGCCAAGACTTGGAGACGTAGCAGATCTACTGAACACATACAACACAGGGAGGCAGCCAAAATGAGCCAAAGAAACATGTCCCAGATGAAAGAACTGGACAAAACTCCAGAAAAAGAAACTAACTGAAATGGAGACAAGCAATCTACCAGAGTTCAAAACACTGGTTAATAAGGATGTTCAATGAACTTAGGAGAATAGATGAACTCAGTGAGAACTTTAAAAAACAGATACAAAACATAAAAAAGAAGACAGAAACATAACAAAGAACCAGTCAGAAATGATGAGTAAAATAACTGAAGAATGCATACAAAGGAATAAACATCAGATTAGATGAAGCAGAGGATCGACTCAGAGATCTGGCAGAAAAGGGTAGTGAAAAATACCCAATCAGAACAGCAAAAAGAAAACAGAATTTAAAAAATATGAGGATAGTTTAAGGGAACTCTGCAACAATAAGCATACCAACATTCACACTATAGGGATGCCAGAAGAAGAAAGAGAGCAAAGGATTGAAAACCTATATGAAGAAATAATGACTGAAAAATCCCTTAACAGGGTGAAATAAATAGACATTTAAGTCGAGGAAGTGCAGAGGTTCCCAAACAAGATGAACCCAAAGAGGCCCACACCAAGATACATCATAATTAAAATGCAAAAGGTTAAAGACAAAGAAAGAATCTCAAAAGCAGCAAAAGAAAGAGCAGTCAGTCACATACAAAGGAGCTCCCATAAGACTGTCAACTGATTTCTCAAGAGAAACTTTTCAGGCCAGAAGCAATTGGCACCAAATATTCAAAATGATTAAAGTCAATGACCTACAAACAAGGTTTCTCTAGCCAACAAGGCTATCATTTAGAATCAAAAGAGAGATAAAGAGTTTCCCAGACAAGAAAAAGCTAAAGGAGTTGATCCCCAGAACCAGTATTACAAAAAATGTTAAAAGAACTTCACTAAGTAGAAAAGATTAAAAATATGAATAAGATGGGCCGGCCCGGTGACTCAGGCGGTTAGAGCTCCATGCTCCTAACTCCGAAGGCTGCCAGTTTGACTCCCACAAGGGATGGTGGGCTGCGCCCCCTACAACTAGAAACGGCAACTGGACCTGGAGCTGAGCTGCACCCTCCACAACTAAGACTGAAAGGACAACAACTTGAAGCTGAACAGCACCCTCCACAACTAAGATTGAAAGGACAACAACTTGACTTGGGGAAAAAAAAAAAAAAAAAAGGCCTGGAAGTACACACTATTCCCCAATAAAGTCCTGTACCAAAAAAAAAAGAATAAGAAAATATAGGCAAGAAAAAAATTCTAACTGACAAAGGCAAACAGTAAAAGCAGTGGATCAACTAACTATAAAGCTAGTACAAAGGTTAAAAGACAAAAGAAGGAAGATCCTGTGTAATTACAATTAAGAAATCACATACACAAAGTAAAAAATAACGAAAACATAAATGTGTGGAAGGGTGAGTAAAAATTATGTGATTTTAGAATGTGTTTGAACTTAACTGACCATCAACTTAAAATAGACTGTTACAAACATAGCTTAGTATATATGAGACACTTAACCACAAACCAAAAATCTGTAAGAGATATACAAGAAACAGAGAGAAAAGAATCGAAATATAACACTAAAGTAACCAACCTACAAGAGAGCAAGAGAATAAAAAAGAAACATGGAAGAACTACAAAAATGATAAAAACAAAACAAAACAAAAAAACAGTAAAATGGCAATAACTACATACCTATCAATAATTACTTATATGTAAATAGATTAAGTGCTACAATCAAAACATACGTGGTGGCTGAATGGATAAAAAAACAAGACCCTTACAAATGCTGCCTACAAAAGACCCACTTCTGATCAAAAGACACACCCAACCAAAAGTGAAGGGATGGAAAATGATGTGACATGCAAATGTAAATGAAAAAATCTGGAGTAGCAATTTCTATATCAGACAAAATAGACTTTAAACAAGGGCTATAAGAAGATAAAATGAAGGGCATTTCATAACGATAAAGGGATCAATCTCACAAGAGGATACAACTCTTGTAATCAACTACATATTCAATGTATGAGCACCTAAATATATATAAAGCAAATATCGACAGACATAAAGGGAGAGATTGACAGAAGGCAATAACAGTCAGCAATGTTAAGACTCCATTGACATTAATGTATAGATCATCCAGACTAAATATCAATGAGGAAATAGTGGCCTTAAGTGATATATTAGACCAGTAGATGTAACTGATATTTTTAGGGCATTTCACCCCCAAAGAAGCAGAGTATACATTCTTTCCAAGTACACATGGAACATTTTTCCAGGATAGACCACATGTAAGGCTACAAAACAAATCTCAATAAATTTAAGAAGAATGAAATCATATCAAAAATCTTCAATCACAATGGTACAAAACTAGAAATCAATTGCAAGAAAACTGAAAAACACAAACACATGGAGGCTAAATAACATGATACTAAACAAAGAATGGGTTAACAACGAGATCAAGGAATAAATTAAAATATACCTTGAGACAAATGAAAATTAAAACACAATGACTCAGAATTGATGGAACACAGCCAAAACAGTTCTAAGAGGGAAATTAATAGCAATACCTCAAGAAACAAGAAAACTCTCAAATAAACAATTTCACCTTACACTTAAAGGAACTACAAAAAGAACAAACAAATCCAAAAGTGACTTGAATGAAAAATAAAGATCAGATAGGAAATAAAGGAACTAGAGTCTTAAAAAACAATAGAAAAGCTCAATGAAACCAAGAGCTGGTTCTTTGAAAACAAACAAAAATGATAAATCTTTATCCAGATTCATCAAAACACAGAGAGAGAGCAAGAGAGAGAGCGAGAGAGAGAGAAAAACAGAGAAAGAGAGAGAGCACACATGAGAGCGCTCAAATAAACAAAATCAGGAATGAAAGAGAAGTGACAACCGACACCACAGAAATACAAAGGATTAGAAGAAAATACTATGAGTAACTATATGGCAACAAAGTCGACAACCTGGAAAAAATGGATAAATTCCTAGAAATATACAATCTCCCAAGAATGAATCAGGAAGAAACAGAAAATCTGAAGACTAAAAACTACTAACAAAATCAAATCAGTAATCAAAAAACTCAAAACAAACAAAAGTCCTGGACCAGACGGCTTCACAGGTGACTTTTACCAAACATTTAAAGAAGAATTCATACCTATCCTTATCAAACTATTAAAAAAAAAAAAAATTGAAGAGGAGAGAAGACTCCCAAACTCATTTTTCGAGACCAGCATTACCCTGATACCAAAACCAGCAAAGACATTAAAAAATAAATAAAATAGAGGCCAATATCCTTGATGAACATAAATGCAAAAATCCTCAACAAAATATTAGCAAACCAAATTCAGAAATACATTAAAAAGATCATACACCATGATCAAGTTGGGATTTATTCCTGGGATGCAAGGTTGGTTCAATATCTGTAAATAAACTAACATGATACACCACACAAACAAATTGAAGGATAAAGATCCTGTGATCATATCAATAGATGCAGAAAAAGCATTGAACAGAATCCAATATCCATTTATGATAAAAACTCTCAGCAAAGTGAGGATAGAGGGAACATACTTCAATATAATAAAGGCCATATATGACAAAACCGCAGCTAACATCATACTCAATGGGAAAAGCTAACAGCATTTTGTTTAAGATCAGGAACAAGAAGACACAGATGTCCACTTTCACCACTTTTATTCAACATAGTACTGGAAGTCCTTGCCACAACAATCAGACAAGAAAAAGAAATGAAAGGCATCCAAAGTGGAAAGCAAGAAGTAAAATTGTCATTCTTTGCAGAAGACATGATACTATATATAGAGAACCCTAAAGATTCCATCAAAAAAGTATTTGAACTAATACGAATTTAGAAAAGTTTCAGCATACAAAATTAATATTCAGAAATCAGTTGCATTTTTATACACCAACAACAATCTATCAGAAAGAGAAATTAAGAAAATAATCCCATTCACAACTTCATCAAAAAGAATGAAATACCTAGGATTAATTTAACCAAGGAGAAAACACATTTTTTGCGGGAAACGAGTAAACTCATCATATCGCCTCTAGGTGGAATCGGCAAAAATTTTGCAAAGTAAATAAATAGAGACCTCTTTTTAAACTAAAACACTGAAAGTTTCATAGAAAAATATCAAATAGATCGAAAGATATGAATATTTTACGGAAAGTCTAATTTTGGCGAGAAAATGTCAAAAAAGCCCCGCGTTACGACGCGATTTGGCGGGAAAATGCCCGCTTACAAAGTGTTAAAAACCTGTACTTGGTCAAATATATGGTGATGGAAGGAGAACTGACTCTGGGTGAGTAATAGATGTGAGATATAGATGATGTATTACAGAACTGTACACCTGAAATCTATGCAACTTTACTAACAGTTGTCACTCCAATGAACTTTAATTAAAAACAAAAGAAAAACAAACCTGTACTTGGAAAACTATAAGACATTGAAGAAAGAAATGAAGCATATACTGTGCTCATGGATAGGAAGAATTAACATCGTTAAAATGTCCACACTACCCAAAGCAATCAACAGATTAAATGCAATCCTTATCAAAATACCAATATTTTTTCACAGAACTAGAACAACTAATCCTAAAATTTATATGGAACCACAAAAGACCCAGAATAGCCACAGCAATGTTGAGAAAGACGAACAAAGTTGGAGGTATCACGCTATCTGATATCAAACTATACTATAAGGCTACAGTAATCAAAACAGAATGATCCTGGCATAAAAACAGAAATGTAGAGCAATGAAACAGAATAAAGGGCCCAGAAATAAAACCACGCCTATGTGGTCAATTAATGTATAATAACAACAACAAAAAAGGCAGGAATGTACAATGGGGTAAAGACAGTCCCATCAATAAATGGTCTTGGGAAAAGTGGACAGACACATGCAAAAGAATGAAACTAGAGCACTTTCTTACACCACAAATATGTAAATCAAAATGGATTAAAGACTTAAATAGAAGACCTGAAACCATAAAACTCCTAGAAGAAAATATAGGCAGTAAACTCTTTGACACCTTTTTAGCCATGTTTTTTTGGATATGTCTCCTTGAGAAGTGTAGGAAAAGAAAAAACCAAACGGGACTACATATAACTTAAAAGTTTTTACACAGAGAAGGCAGCCACACAAAACAAAAAGACAACCTACTGAACGGGAAAAGATATTCACCAATGATACATCCAGTAAGAGGTTAATATACAAAATATATAAGGAACTCATACAACTTAACACTAAAAAGAACCCAAACATTCCAATTAAAAAATGGGCAGAGAATCTGAATAGATATTTCTCCAAAGAGGATGTACAGATGGTCAACAGATACAGGAAAAGATGTTCAACATCACTATCATCAGGGAAATACAAATTAAAACCACAGTGAGATATGACCTCATACCTGTCAGAATGGCCATCATCAATAAATCAACAAACAACAAGTGCTGGTGAGGATGTGGAGAAAAGGGAACGCTTGTGCACTGTTGGTAGGATTGCAAATTGGTGTTGCCACTGTGGAAAACAGTATGGAGTTTCCTCAAAAAAATAAAAAATAAAACTACCATAAACCCAGTGATTCCACTTTTGGGTATTTCTCCAAAGAAATCCAAAACACTATTTCCAAAATATATATGCGCCCTACATTCATTGAACTTTTATTTATAATAGCCCAGATATGGAAGCAACCTAAGTGTCCACAGATAGACAAATGGATAAAGATGTAGTACATGTATACAATGGATTACTCAGCCATAAAAAAGAATAAAATGTTGCCATTTGTGACAATGTGGATCAACCTGGAGCATATTATGCTAAGTGACATGTCAGACTGACAAAGACAAATGTCACATGATCTCACTTATATGTGGGATCCAAAAAACAAAAGAAATGAACAATTAAAATAGAAACAAACTCACAGATACAGAAAACAGACCAGATGGGAGGGGGTTGGGGGATAGGTGTAAAAGGTAAAAGGATTAAGAATTATAAATTGCTAGTTATAAAAAATAATTACGGGGATGTAAAGTACAGCATAGGGAATACAGTCAATAATATTGTAATTACTCTATGTGTGTTGTCGGATGGGTACTAGACGTATTGGGGTGATCACTTCATAAGGTATATAAATGTATAATCACTACATAGTATATCTCAAACTAACATAATACTGTATGTCAACTGTAATTGAAAAATAAATTTAAAAAAAAATTCCCAACTGAGGAAATTTCTGAGCTACATAGTGACTGAGGGACTCATTTCACTTGACAAATAATGCAACCCATTTGTAACATTTGGCCTATTGCACAGCATTTTTGTTGTGCTTATCATCTCCACGTCTCTGGATTGGTGGAATGTACCTATGGTAAAATTAAAATTATAACTAAATTTTCAGCTTTATCTCTCCTTTGGTCAAAAGCTCTCCTTACAGTACTCCTCAAGCTGAGATCTACTCCTTTTGATAAACACAGCCTTTCCTTTCTGAAATAGTGACTGGTTGCTCTAGGCATCTGGATGAAGGGGCATATGAACCACCCTTATTAAGAAAGAGGAGACGTTCTGCATTATTGTCAAGGACTTATAACTAGTTTAAAGAAATGATAAATTAGTAACTGATGCATTTCATAGTGTGCTCTCCAGAGACAAAAACTTCTAAACCATGGCTTACAGCCTGGAGATTTTGTTTTTTGGAAGAGACTCCAAATAAGCGACTCTCTAACCTCCTTGGAAGGGACCTTTATCAGGTGTTACTAATCCATATTTAGCTAAACTTAAAGGGATTAACTCATGGAGTCACATCTCTTGACTAAAAAAGGAAACATCTGCCCTTGTCTCTCAGAGGTGCCTCCACCTACAACAGACATCAAAGACTCCTCTAGGATGAGAAGCTGCTGACATCAGAGGTGGGCAGCTATCCCAAGACCTCAAGAAGACCTGGAAACCTACGGATTGATGCTGAATCAAACCATTTTTTTGGGTTGTCTTTACCTGTCCTGCTGATGTTATTAGCTATAACAACAGTTATAACTTGTTCTTTGGGTTTTTCTATATAGTCCAACTGTTTATGATTACTGAAGATATCTAAGATAAATGTCAATACTCTTTGACTTTTGCAAATGTTATACTAGATGCCAAATACATTAAAAATGACACAGAAAGCAAAACTCGGATCACAATAGTTCACAGGATAGAACTGATCCAGAGCATTTTTTCACAATAAAGGCCAAGACCTGACTGCCTTCCATTTACCTGCCTTTCTCCCTTTGGGAAACTTAGGCCTCAACTCACATTCCATGGTTATGTTATTGCCCTATCCCCAAAGGTCAAGGTGATGTCAATACTGAGCCTTCCTAGTCCCATGAGACCGCCCTATCAGACCAAAAGGTTGGTCATCAATGCATCCTTTGGTTGATGTATGACCAAAAGAGGGAACTGAAGATGAAAAAGGGGTTCTATGTAGAGTAACCTCACAGGGTGATCGGATTATAAATTCCTATCTGGGCAGGTCATGGCGGGCAGTCATACCCCAGGCATATACCTTCTTTAGTAAATGGTTGATCTTTGCCTTAAGCAAGCCCTGTCCATTGTTCTTGTGCCTCGAGGTTAACACACCTTTGAAACGCCAGAGAGGCATAACCAACCTCAAGGGAGCACACAATGTTGTTAATTATCCTGTAATCCAATCCCTACCTTGTTTTATCCTACCTTCTTAATCTTCCTTACTTCACTCCATTCCAAATGTTGCCAGGCAACCCTGCTGTTCCCAAATACCTGAACTCTGTCACAAGCTGTGCTTACTTACAGGAACTAAGGCAAACTACTTACGGTTAACCAGAACACCTGCAGACAGCTCAACAACAGAACCAGCCTGGCACTGAGGGCATTCAAAATCATCCCCCCAATCACGGCCCAATTCCAGTGATCACTCTGGAATGTTTTCATTAACATTAAAAATCACTCCCTGAGGGAGCAATGCACATTAGTAGGCATAATTAGTGCCGTCAGGACTGCACATATCCCAGCTCTTCCCGGAAATCGCTGCCCCTTTACTGAGAACTCCCCACTCCCTGATCCCTGCCTACCCAATCAGTTTCTTTAAAACCTCCCCAAACCCTAACCAGAGAGAGAAGGTGTCTTTAGAGCATGCGCTCATCCTTCTCCATTCCTTGATCAAAGAATAGTTGCTGTTCTGCTTTACCGAACTCAGTCTTGTTCTATTGGTGCGATGGGCACTGGGCAGAAAGACCCGAAAAGGTCTGTAACCCAAACGCCTAAAAAAAACCTGCAAACTGTCATTCTAGGCAGCATTTTTCTCAGTCTGTTGAGATCTTGCTTCCAGGCATATCCTCTTTGGCTCACATAAATTTTTATAAAAATTCTCTACAGGTTTGGACGTTAAGTCAACAAGTAGATCTCAGCAGGTCCGAAAAACCATTAGAAGCAGCTGTTCTGAGCTGTGGAGCCCGGGAATGTAAATCTCTTTTACATTAAGGGAGAACCAGTTTCTGGCCTTTGCACCAAACCGCAGCCCAGGTGCCCTCTGGTCTCCATTGGCCACTTGCTAGGACCTGGGCCATTTCATTTCCTACAAGGACGGGGACATACCTGCGCTTAGAACTCGGAGCGCTGCAGCCCCGCAGACGCTGGAGACAAACTCCCCAGGCCCAAGGTCGGTCTGGGAAGGGCTCTCGACCCCGCAGGCGGAGCCACCCCGAACCAGCCACAAAGTAGCTGAGGCCGCGCCCTGCGGAAGCAAATCTCAAAGTTGTTATCCCGCTAGGCCTGCCCCGGGGAACCCTCCAGGCGGCTCCGCGCGGTGTCTGTGCCTCGCCCGGCCCCGGGACGGGCACAGCCGCACGCCCCTCCGGGCCGCCGAGGGCTGCTCTACCCCTCGGTTCTGGCCGCCGGGAGCAGCGGAGCTCCGGGCGGGCAAAGCTCGAGGGGACGCGGGGCGAGCCCAGCCCCAACCCTGCCCGTGGCCCGCCAGGTGTCCTCCCCGCCGCAAGGGGCTGGAGACCGGACCCACACTCACCACCCAACTCCGCAGGACAAAGAAGCCCGCCAACCAGGGAAACTCAGCTGTTAGTACCGGACCCGAAGGAGGGCTACGGAGCCGGCAGCCAATCCCCGGGCGGCGAGGGCGGGGCGGGGCGGAGAGAGGCGGGCCCAGGAATTGTTGCTCCTAGCTTTGGCTACTTCGGCTACTAGATGACTGCAAGAAGCATCCTTTTTGGGTCCCCAGGGAGACCAAACGTTAGATCGGGTTTCATCTATGGTCTCCCCAGGCCTTGACCCTAATGTATCTGGTTCTCTCAGGCCAACGTGCCTTCCACAAGAACTGTCCTGGCGAGGCCCTCGCCCTTGACCTCTCCCGGGCTCAGCATCTGGGCCAGGGCTCAGGGTCACACAGCCTCCTGGAATGCTGAGTTGCTCTTTCCTATGTTATAGGTTGGTGCAAAGGTAACTGCGGTTTTTGCAATTATTTTTAACTTTTTAAACCGCAATTAATTTTGCGCCAGCAGAATACATTCCCCACTTTTGAGTTCCTGTTATGTGTCATGCACCCTTCTCATCCTTACATGGACGAAACAAAGGCCTTTAAACTTCTTGTAGTGGAGAACAAAAAAATCAAGATGTAAATATAAAATACATCTTAGGGTGCTCAGTGCTAAGGTGAGAAAATTAAGTATGTACTACAACTTGGAAAACTAAAAATAACAAATAGTGTTTTTTGTGAATACATGCCCCTTCTGACACTAAGAAACAGAGACACAAAACTCATGAGTGGTGTTACTGTGTGGCTTTTGAAAATATATTTTACTGCAGAAATGACTAAATATGATGAAAAGTTCTTTACCAGGAATGAAGTCTGGTTGGCACACTGCACACCTGAGTAGGGTCCTATTTTGATCGATATTTGATAACACAGAGACTAAGGTATGAGATAGACAAGAGCCATTGTCCTGGAGTGCAGGACACACGGTCTACTGTCCTGGTGACAGCCTACGACAGCGAGGAGAGACCCAGGAACATGACAACCGTCATGGGGATGGGCTAGTGGCCTGTGAAACCCTCAGCTTCCTGGGCCGTCCTCCCCCTGAATGGGCCTGCAGCCTGCTTTGTTCTTCCCAGTCCTGGCAGCTGGAGGGGAGCCCTTACCTCCCCGGCAGGATCACGCCTGCCTCTCTGGTCTGGGCTCCAGCCCCACTGGCCTCATCAGCCCTCCCAAGGCCATTCTTCATTTTTGTCTCCTGCCTCTTCACTGACTTCCTCTGTCTTTTCTCTTTTGTCTGGATCAAGATGCGGGTTTAACCACCACTCATACTGCCCTTCGCTAATGGTGACTCAGCACCCTATTTCTAACTATGTTTACGGCGTTGATTTCTCTTTCCCTCCCTCTTCCTTTTAAATTAAATTGACGTTTTATTTTCCCCATGCTGTTTTTACCTAGTAACATATGTGTGTTTTCACAGTATAGTTGAATGGGCCAGGGGTAAGGAGAACAGTGGTTATGAAATAAAGTGAAAAGAGAGAAATGCTCAATCATTGGGGGCATAGTCTCGTGTTGGGATGTGTTTATTCATTTAGAGAATCCATGTGTACTGAGAACCTACCGTAAGCCAAGGACTGTGGTAGACCTGGAGATAAATAGTGAGAAAAAGACCTAAAACATGGAATTGCCCTTAGTGAACTTTTAGTCTAATGGGTAAAAGAGACAATAATACAAGAATAACATTTAAAAATGTAAAATTACCACTTAACAAGAGCTTAAATGGAGGTCAAATACTCAGCTGTGAGGTTGAGGAAGGGATGATTAAGCAGAAAATAGAAGATGAGTTTATTAGGAAAAGGAGAGCTAGCTTGGGGTATAATTCCAGGCAGAAGGAAGAGCAGGAAGAGCAGTGTGTGTCTAGGAAGGAGCTCAGTGCATTCATGGAAATGAAGGAAGGCTACTGTGACTCCTGCACAAAAAGCCGTGAGGTGGGAATGGACAGAGATGAAGGATAAAACATGACAGAAACTGGCCCGCAGGGATGGTGGGGAGGGAATGTGGTGGGAGATACTGTGGCTGCCAGACCATGCCTTGTAGATCATCTTTAAAATGCCCATAAATCATGTTCATTAATAATGTATAAATGCAAGTCAATAAAAAGTTGAAGTTTGC
The DNA here is from genome assembly GCF_057876585.1 of Rhinolophus sinicus. Lineage (NCBI taxonomy): Eukaryota > Metazoa > Chordata > Mammalia > Chiroptera > Rhinolophidae > Rhinolophus > Rhinolophus sinicus. The sequence continues at coordinate 142,995,692 of NC_142501.1, forward strand.
AAGGCTGGCATGTGTTCAGGCCAGAGTGTCAAGGATGCCAAGAACTGACCTTTATTGTACACTTACTACCTGCTCCATCTGTGCTCCTTTAACTGCTCTACAGAGCTCACCTCATCTAATTTTTTCAGCTACCTGCAGGTTACAGTAGGTACAATGAAATTCCTCATTTGGTACCTGAGGATCCACAGGTTGGTAATATTTTGTGAGAGCTATTCTCATCCCAGCCTAATAGTACACATGGCACTTCTAAACCGTGTGACAGCTCGTGGCACAAGTTTCACCCCAACACTGGTACACAAACACAAAAACTTAGGGAAGGAAACTGAAATCATAACTGCAGTGGCCAGATGGTGGACACAGGATGGCAGCATGGAATTCTAAATTTCTGTAACTTTGAAGGTGCTTTTTCTTAAGTCATTGTGGGATTTAATTTAGAACACTTTAAAGTCCAGAACTATATTAAGAGAGCTATATTAGAAGTTGCAAGTTGACTGGCTCAACCTAAACAATAGTGCTTATTGTCGTATAATGTTTCATTATAGTGGATTATTTTTTAAAATAAACGTATTTTCCAATTACATTTGACATAAAATATTCTATTAGTTTGAGGTGTACAACATAGTAATTATACATTTATATAACTTAAGAAGTGATCACCCTGATATGTCTAACACCCATCTGACAACATACATAGTTTTTACAATATTATTGACTATGTCCCTTATGCTGTACTTTACAGCCCCATAACTATTTTTATAACTGGCAATTTGTACTTCTTAATCCCTTTCCTGGGTATTTATCCAAAGAAATTAAAAACACTAATTCAAAAAGATATATGCACCCCTATGTTTACTGCAGCAATATTCACAATAGCCAAGATATGGAGACAACTGAAATGCCCATTAATAGACAATTGAATAAATAAATTGTGGTATATTTATACAACGGAGTATTACTCTGCCATAGAAAAGAATGACATTTTACCATTTGCAACAATATGGATGGACCTAGAGGATAGTATACTAAGTGAAATAAGTCAGACTGAGAAAGACAAATACCATATGATCTCACTTATATGTGGAATTTAAAGAACTGAATAAATGAACAAACAAAACAGAAATACACTCATAGATAGAGAACAAACTGATGGTTACTAGAAATGAGGGGTTTTGGAGGGATGGGTGAGAAAGGTGAAGGGGTTACGAAGTACACATTGGTAGTCACAAAATAGTCACTGGATGTGAAATACAGTATGGAAAATATAGTTAATAATATGGTAAAAACTATGTATAGTGTCAGATGGGTACTCAACACCCATCAGGGGGAATCACTTCATAAATTATGTAAGAACCTAACCACTGTGCTGTCCACCTGAAACTAATACCGAATGTCAAGTATAATTTTAAAAAATATAGTCACATAACGTACAGTATAGGGAATATAGTCAATGGTATTGTAATAGCTAGGTATGGTGTCAGATGGGTAGTAGACTTGCTAGGATTATCACGTTGTGAGGGGTGTCTAATCATTATGTTGTTTTGTACACCTGAAACTAATAATAAATAAATATATATATAACAAAAAAAATAACAATTAAGTCCATCTGGTCTAATGTGTCATTTAAGGTCACTGTTTCCTTGTTGAATTTCTGTCTGGATGATCTACGCATTGACGCCAATGGGGTTTTAACCACCTACTGTGGGGTTTTAATCACCTACTATGATTGCCTTCTTTCCATTTCTCCCTTCCTGTCCATCAATATTCACTTTATATGTTTAGGTGCCCCCAGGTTGCATGTGTAGATGTTTACAACAGTTATATCCTTTAATTGGATTGATCCCTTTGTTGTTATGAAATGCCCTCCTTTTCTCTTGTTATTGTCTGTGTTTTGAAGTCTATTTTGTCTGTTTTAGCTATTGCTACTCAGATTTTTTTTCAATTTCCATTTGCATATCATGTCATTTTCCATCCCTTTACTTTTAGTCTGTTTGTATGTCTTTCAATCTGAAGTGGGTTTTTGGTAGGCAGCATATATATGGTTCTTGTTTTGTTTTAATCCATTCAACTGCCTTGTGTCTTTTGATTGGAGGATTTTATTCATTTACATTTAAAGTAATTATTGATAGGTATGTAGTTTTAACATTTTATTAATTGTTTTCTGATTGTTTTTGTATGTTCCTTTCTTATTCTCTTGCTCTCTTGTCTTGTAGGTTGATGACTTTTTATAGTATTATGTTTGAAATCTTTTCTCTTTCCTTCTTGTATAGATTTTTGGTTTATGGTTACTATGTGCTTCATATATACCAAGCTATATTTATAGCAGTCTATTTTAAATTAATGGTCACTTAATTTCGAACACATTCTAAAATCACTATAATATTTACTCACCTCCTCCATATTTATGTTTTTTTTGTCATTTTTTAACCTTTTCTGTGTTTTGTGTATCCCTAAATTTATTTTGTAATTATACATAATTTTCCTATTTTTGTCTTTTAACCTTTGTATTATTGGCTTTATAGTTAGTTGATCCACTGCTTTTATTAAGTGTTTGCCTTGTAAGTGAGAATATTTTCTTTATTTCTAATTCATTTTTTTTTTAATCTTTTCCTTTCTACTTAACAAAGTCCTTTTAACATTTCTTGTAATTCAGGTTTAGGGGTGATAACCTCCTTTATCTTTTTCTTGTCTGCGAAACTTTATCTGTCCTTTGATTCTAAATGACAGCCATGCTTGCTAGAATAATCTTGGTTTGTAGGTTTTTGCCTTTCATCACTTTGAATATTTAGTGCCATTCCCTTCTGGCCTAAAAAGTTTCTGTTGTGAAATCAGCTAACAGTCTTATGGGACCGCCCTTGTAGGTAACTACCTGCTTTTCTCCTAGTACTTTTAAGACTCTCTCTTTTCCTTTAATCTTTGACATTTTAATTATGAGGTGTCTTGGTGTGGGCCTCTTTGGGTTCATCTTGTTTGGGACTTTCTGCACTTCCTGGACTTGTATGTCTATTTCCTTCACCAGGTTAGAGAAGTTTTCACTTACTATTTCTTCATATAAGCTATCAATCCCTTTCTCTATCTCTTCTCCAGAGATGCCTATGATACAAATGTTGGTATGCTTGGTATTGTCCTAGAGACCCCTTGAACTATCCTTATTTTTAAATTTTTAAAATGTTCTTATTGGGTGTTTCACTACCTTTTCTTCCAGATCACTGATTTGATTATTTGCTTCATCTAATCTGATGTTGATTCCTTCTAATGTATTCTTCATTTCAGTTATTGTATTCTTTAGTTCTTAATGGCTGGTTTTTTGTGTGTGATTTCCATGTCCTTCTTTGTGTTTTCTCTTTGTTGAAGTTCTCACAGAGTTCATCTATTCTTCTTCTAAGTTTATTGAGCATCCTTACAACCAGTGTTTTGAACTCTGGTAGTTATTTGTCTCCATTTTGGTTAGTTCTTTTCTCTGGAGTTTTGTTCAGTTATTTCATTTGGAACATATTTCTTTGTCTCCTCATTTTGGATGCCTCCCTGTGTTTGTTTATATGTAATCAGTAGATCTGCTGCATCTCCCAGTCTTGACAGACTGGCCTTATGTTGAAAGTGTCCTGTGGGACCCTATGGTACTGTCTCCCTGGTCACCTGTGACGGGTGCGCCAGGGGTGTCCCCTGTGTGGATTGTGTATGTCCTCCTATTGTAGTTAGGCCTTGACTGCTGCTGGCATGTCAGTCAGTGGCATTGACCCTCAGGCTGACTTCCTGTGAGGAGTGGTTGTGACTATAGTGGGTGAGCTGTTGGGCAACAGTGACCTCATGGACTCGAAGTCACTTTAGCATGGCTTTGGTGACAGGAGAGTTCCCCCTTTGAGTGTGTCATCTGTTGAGTTGGTTAGGTGGGTCTCTGATGTAGTCTGAAGGCAGACACTGGGTGTGTTGGATCTACAGCCTTTTGTGACAGGTTCTGGTGCAGACCAAAGTCAGCTGCCTCTTGTGCAAAGCTTGGGGTCACTTGCTAGGAGCTACAAACTGATATGTGGTTGGTTGCCATTTGTGCTGGGCTTAGAGGAACTTGGGAGAGGCTATGCTGTGAGCAGCACCTGGCTGCTACTGGCGCTTAGCTTGGGACTCTTTAGTAGGCCCTACGATGTGAACTGAGGCCAGCCATCACTTGTGTCAGGCTTGTGGCCACTTAGTTGGAACTATGTTCCAGGCCAGGACTGGCCGCTACTTATGCCAAGTTTGGGGCCATCTGATGGGAGTTACAATACAACACAAAGATTGCCGTTTACACTGAGATGGAGGCCACTTTGCAGGAGCTACAATGTATGCTGAGGCCAGAAGCTCCTTACGTGGTATTTGTGGACCTTTGAGAAAGTCTGGAGGCCAAGCCTAAGGCAGCCACCGCTTATGTGGAGTTTGTGATCCTTTGAGTCTGCAGCATGAGCCAAGCCTGGTAGCTTTGTGGAGGAGCCAAATGAGTGAGTTGTGTGGGGCAGGGTCTCAGGGAATCACCAGGATGGGGTGAATGGTTAATAGAGAACACAGATTTAGTGCCCTCCTGCGCTGGACCAGCTGGGTGGGAGGAGAGTTCAACAAAAGAACAGTGGTGCCTGTCAGAGCTTCTGTCCCCAGAGTTGCCCTGAATCCTGCCCCTCCAGCCCTCTCCCTGAAGTTAGTTAATTTAGTTCTTCCCCATATGTCCTGGGTGCTTTTAGAGCTGCTGTCCCAGCACTGGAACTTAAGAGTGAATTTGTGTGCTGACCCTTTAAGAGCAGCATGTGTCAGTTTCCCACAGCACTTTGTCTCTCTGGGACACAAGCCTCACTGGTTTTGACGGCCAGATGTTATAGGGACTCCACTTCTCAGCACTGGTGCCCCAACTGGAGAGCTCGGCGTGGGGAAGGAACACTTAACTCTTCAGTGAAGAGCTCTGCAGCTGCGATACGTCTTCTGATTCTTAATTACCACATTTTATGTCTTCATCCCTCTTACCAGTCTCATAGGAGTTATGTTCAGCTAGTCTTCAGGTGGCTCTCAAGGACAGTTGTTCTATAATTTAGTTGTAATTTTGATGTGGTCATGGGAGGACATAATCTTAGAGTTTATCTACTCTGCTAACTTGAATCAAAGTCTCCTCGACTCTATATTGTATTTTATTAAATTAAATTAATTAATTGATTGTTTGTTATTTTGGATTTTAAATATTGCTTTTCATTTTAAAAAGTTCTTTGAAATGATTACATTTTTTCACGTTATTTATTACGCTTAGCATCCAATGTGTTCTGTGAAATTACTATATAAATTATATTTGTTCAGTTTAATTAGCATATAAGGTATCCAATTGAAAGTACAGCCAAAATGAACTATTTAATTATATAAAAGAAAATTTAGTGAAGAGATAGAACTGCTTCTTTTGTAGCACAATTTTAATTGAAACTGCTAGAGTTGCATCCTGTTCTACATCAAAAAAAAGGAACACAAATTCCTTCAGGTTCTATTTCAGGCTCTACCACAGGCATTGCTATTATACCCAGAGCAAGATGGAACCTGTTACTTTTTTTTCGTCTGCAAAATGTAAGCAATGTTTTTAGCCTTTTTTTCACAGGAGAGGCAGGATTAACGAGCGCCACAAATGACCTTGACCTGCTTTGTAACTGCAAATGCATTTTTATTGCCATATTTCCATGAAAAATGAAAATCGACTAGCTTTTTTCTGATGAATTAATATTAGGCTAAAACTTTAAAGTCTGGAACATGTACTTTATCAGCTGCTCTTTAAAATTCCAGTTTCCAAATTTAAACAAAAGGAGAATAAGATAAATCTTTCAAGTGATAACCAAAACAGAAGGAAGGAAGTGAAAGAGTTGACTTATAAATCGAGGTCTATTTGTTTTTTCAAAACTGCACTCTTTATTTTCAGTAAGATTAGTGAGAGTATCTGAAATGCATTATGAAAGCCTATTTTGAACGAGGCTGGCTTGCTGGAAAAAATAATGTCAAAGAAAGTTGGTGTGTCAGGATATGGTATCTGTGGGAGTTTACATGTCAAGCTAACTAAGAAATTTGTGATAATGCACTTTAGAGTGATTGTTTATCACTCTGAGATCTTCCCATAAATCCCAATACTAATGCTGTGGGCCTGGGACTAGTGATACAGGAAGTAATTAAACACTCTTAATCATGGTGATTTTGTAGGACTAGCTAGTCAGAAGTTTCTCTCATCCATCCTAGGTGACTGTTTCAGTGGGAGAGTGCAACTAGGTCAAACACACATTGTGATTTACTTGTTTTTGAAAGGCAGAATCCAGGTCAGAATCATAAGGAATGAAAGCAACTACAGTACTTCAAAATACTGAGCTTAATTTCCCACGCCTATAGATTCCAGGTGGAGGTATTTCCAGTAGGATAACATGCTTGGATCATCTCTGTTCCCTTCCTCACTCTTCCCCAGGGAAGAAGGAGCTTCCTTTCTCATTGATGAGTTTGAAGAAGGAACCAAACAGGGAGTGGCAGCCTCTGAGACCTGCAAGAACTAATGTAAATTCTGTTTTCTGCGGGTGAGTGTAGCTAACATTTTTGCTTTGTGCTTCTGGCCATGCTGTTATTAATGTTCATAGCTGCCCTTTGGGATGAATTTTATGTAAAGAATGAAGACAATCCCTATGCATAAAATTCCCCCAAATCAACTCTCACCTCATTTCAGTAACTCAGAGGACAAATCACCCTTTTAATATATGCTGGAATTGAGATAAAATTGGAAATAACGGAGATTCTGCCTTTTGCTCTTGCTCACATTCTTTTATATTCTTCATAGCAGTGGCTGTGTAAGTGCAGAGTGAGTAGGAACAGTGAAATGTTTTTCCATTTCACCATTCCTACTGTCACATGACTAAGACTGTGAGCTGTGTGAGGCCAGAACCCTCGATACGGCGTAACAGCCAACACATATGTGAAACTCAACACAGGTTTGTTGATTCAGTGAATTATTCAATTCAGGGTATTTTAATTAAACAGGCGACCTGATCTGTCCTGGGGTCTTACCGAGCTCTTTTCTGGGACAGGCTCATCATGGAGGCACAGCCTGGGGCCTGGGCTCTGGGGCCTGAAGCTCGAGCCTGTGCCCTACAACGGCTCTCCTGTTACCATCTACCTCACCTTTAGCCTGTGCCTAACGAGCTCTTTTCTAATGTGCCTCTCTGGATCTTTCCACATCACATACTCTGACTGCCTATCCTTGTTCCAGTTGACTGACCCTCAAGTGCTATCCCCCTCCTGTCCCCGACTCCTAGGGACTCTCATTCTCAGCCTCCTGGGTAAAGGGTGGTCTGCACGTCCATTCATGCACTTCACTGGACTCTAGGCACTAACTGAGCACCTGCTGAGTGTTGGGTACTAGGCTATGAGCCTGGGCTACAAAGATGACGCACACACGGTCCTGGATGAAGGCATCATCCACGTCAGCAGTGTGGTGATGCAGGTGGCATCAGGCACAGTGGGAGACAGAACTGAGGCATCAGACCAGTTAGGGACGTGCGCCGGGGCAAGGCCTCCTTCTTCAGGTTGCTAGGTCCCAGAAGAGCTGGAGTCGGAGGTGGGAAAGGTGGAGGTGGATTGAGAATTTCAAAGAAGTCTGAGTCTCAGACCAAAAGGCTTTGTGAAGCTGAGTGTGTGCTCAGGAGAAGACAGAGATAATAGACATGGGTTCTGGAAAGGAAGAAAAGCTCTGCAGACATTACAGAAAATGCCATGTATTTAGATTTTTGGGCTTGTAAATAGCTCTCATCCCTCTTTGATGGAACCTTGTTGGCACCCTTGTAAAATTAGTGTTACAGAATTGGCTAAGGGATAAAAAGGGTGTATTTACTACAATTCTCTTATAATACATCAGGAAAAAATTGTGTGTGTGTGCGCGAGTGTGTGCCGTAGGTATTTTTACTGCCATTTTAGAGGAGGTTTATGGCTTCCTAACAAGCTTCACTCATTATAATGAAAGTACTTGTATAAACAAGTTGAGGGAAGAGGCTGATTGACATTAATCTCAAAGGTGTTGCTGGGAAGGTTTTTTGTTCGGCTGCCTTTGAAGTGAAGATCAGAGGTGATTCTTTGTCACCAACAAAACTTTGATGTTTCCCTGCACTGCTGCTCACAGCCAGGATGTAAACAATATACACAGATAACATCCACAATCATTTTATAACTAGGTGAGAAATTTGTTAAGGAAAATATAATTTGTTACTGCTCAATGTGACTCTGAAATGTTTGCAGGCATCCTGGAGGGACAGCTAGTTCTAGAACAGAAGTATTAACATTCATTAACAAAGTCTGTGTAACAACTGGTTTAACTGACTGCAAATGAACGTATCAAAGGACTTGTGTTAGTACAGGTAGAGTGGGAGGGAATTAGGCTGTGAGTCTGACTGCTGGGTATATCGGAATGAGGCTGAGGTTTTGAAACTGGACAGGCTCAGCTTTGAATCCGGCTCTCTTATTTACTAGCTGCGTGCTCTCAAGCAATTATATCCTCTCGGCTTCCTTGTAAATAAAATGGGGATAATAATGTTGTTAGGATTAAGTGCAATTATATAGTTAAGGTGCCTAATACATAAGTACTTGCTCAAAATCGTAGATACATTGATCTTGAGCAAAATAGTCATTTCACAAAATTTAAACTCTGAAGTCTCAAAGGACATAGCCAGAGTTTTAAATGTACTAAACGCCCCAAATGCCCTACCTTGCCCAGCTCTTCCTAGTAAGGTATTGGCTTATGTCTTTCCTCATTGCAATAGGTGGCTGAAGATGACAGACATGACTCATCAAAGGATATGGATGAGACCTGGTAGAGAACCTAGGGACCAATTGATTCACACACATTAACTACAATTATTCCATATATTGTACTGACAAAGGCATGGATGATTTCTGGTTATTTCTGGCTCTCTCACAAATATTATCCTCTCCTTAATTTAGAATCTGATATATGTATGGAGGCGAAAGTGGTACTTATATTTTAATCAACAGAATAGGCCCTTGATCTCTATGAAAGTCCTACTGTGTGTGCCTTAAAGCTTCAAGAGAAAAGAGCAGAGGATTGAAAAAAGAAGGATCCCTCTGTCGAGCCCAACAGAACCACCAAATCCATCCATCCATCCATCCATCCATCCATCCATCCATCCATCCATCCACCCACCCACTACTATGTTTTAAGCAGCAAAAACACAATGTTAAACAGACGACAACCCTCATAGAGTTTGCAGTCTATGAATCACTGGGGTGGCTGATTTGTCAGGCAGTTTGTCCTCACATTGGAGCAAAAGGATATTCATCCCAAATAAATGCTCATTCTAGATAATGTGGAAAATACACAAATAAATGAAGAAAATAATAACCATCTTTACTTCCTAGAGCTAATCAGTATTAACATTTTGGTGTATCTCCTTAAAGCGTTCTGTATTTATGTGTGTGTCTAGCAATAGCGAAATCAGGCAGTGATAATTTATGTCTTGTTTTATTATTCACTTAACATTACATCGTGAGCAGTTTTCTATACCATTAAAGATCTTTAAAAATATGATTTTTAGTGGTTGCTTGATGATCTATTCCATGGATCTATTAAATTAACTTTTGCTAAACATTTAGACTGTCCTTTTCCCCTTATATTTCCCTATTATAATTAATACTAAAATAACATCTTTAAACCAAAAATTGTACCCAAATCTCCTTAGGATTTTTACTTAGATTTCTAGAAGTGTAATTTCTGGCTCAATGGATGTGAAGGTTTTGTGGCTTTTGCCAAATTGCTTTCCAGAACAGAAATGATTCCATTCTAGAACATTTGGAAAATTAAAAAAACAGTTTAGCTCAGTGTTTGCTGTCACGCATCTCAATCACAACGCCGTATTTGGTTGAACGACGGTATCTTTTTACAGGTCGATGTTTGGAGACAAACCTTTAAAATTATGGGCTTTGAGAGAGTGACTCGGAATGAGCCATGCTGAAAACATAAACTTTTTTTGCTGTTTTTCTCTTTTCTTTCAGCTTACTTTCCTCATTCCCTCTCCCAGCCTTTTACTCATAGCATTTCAAACGCCCCACCCCTACTCCATACTGCTACCTGTGCTGGTAACCCATGGTAACAGCCTGGTATGTAGCCTGCCATGTTTTTCCTCATGCTCATGTAATCAGATACATATTTATGCACACAGACACATGCATACATAACCTATTATTTTACAGAAATGGTATCTCATTATAGTCACCTCCACATGAAAGAAAGAAAAAAAAGAAAGCAGTGGCTCTGATGGTGAGTTCAGCAGTGATTTTCTGGGAATTGTTACTGGAGGTCCAGCTTACAGCCAATTGCTCTAACCCTTTCAGTAATAGGTGCTTTTCAACCCCACTATTAAAGTAAGTCATTGCTCTTTAAAATTCTTGCCATCATGATTGGTATAGTGTTACATCTTAATGTTCATTTGGGATATAAGTCTAAGCAAATTTTCTTTTTTATCTTTGCCATTTGTGTGAATTGCCTGTTCATATCTTTTGTCATTTTTGTTTTGGGTTGTTTCCCTTTTCCTCATCCATCTTTAAGAGCTATTAATGATTTAAAATTGTAAGCCTTTTCTATCATCAATAATTCCCACCCCTCAACCCCCAAATGTATTTCTTTTTAATGCACTTTGTTCCCTGGATATAGTCTGGCCATTTAATGTTCCCTTCTAAGCACTTTTCTGATCACAGGGGCTGGAAAGAGCTAAAAACCCAATTTACAGTTTCCCTTGTAGCGAGGAATCAGATGTGAATTAAGTTGCACCAGTTAGATGCATTCATGCAAGATCTGGATGCTAGAAGTGAGATGGAAGCCATTTCCTTCTGCTGTTTCTGCTGGAAAGCACGTTTGGAGACACATGCATATTCGTGACCTCACTTTGCATTTCCATGTCTGAGCACCAGCTTCCTGACTGTGAGAGTCCAGGAGGCAGCAGTGTAGCAGCAACAGCTTTCTGACATCTAGACTGTAATTTTGTCAATGTGCTCCTAAAATCGGTCATATAATGGCAGCCACATTACTGCCAGTGGTCCTCTAGCCCTCCCAGCACTTTTGCAAATACCTAATTCCTGTATTAAGTTCCTCTCTTCCTGAAAAACCCAGGGTGGTTTGTGTTTCCTGCACCATATCCTGCTGATACACCTTGTTTAAAATATCCTTTACCTTGTAAAGTTTAATTTTTAAATGTAGTTACTATTTTTATTTTATAGTTTATGAAATTCTTGACTTGGTTAAATATCCAGAACCCTAGATTCAGTGGAGTCCCCTGGATTATCATTTAAGAATTCTATGATTTAATTTTTTACGTTTAAGTCATTTTGTTCTATAAGGATCAAATTTTACTCTTTTTTAGGTGTTATGGACTGAACTGTGTTCATCCCAAATTCATACGGTGAAGCCCTAGCCCCCAGTGTGACTGTATTTGGAAATAGGGCCTTTAAAGAGGTAACTAAGGTTAAATGAAGCCACAAGTGTGTCCTGATCCAATATGGCTGGTGTTCTTATAAGAAGAGGAAGAAACACCAGGGATTTGTGTGCACAGAGCAAAGGCCAACTAAGGACACAGTGAGAAGGCGGCCATCTGCAAGCTAAGGAGAGAGAGCTCAGGAGAAGTCAAACCTGCTGGCACCTTGATATTGGACTTCCAGTCCCCAAAACCATGAGAAAGTACATTTTTGTAGTTTAAGGCACCTGGCCTGTGGTATTTTGTGATGGCAGCCCAAGCAGACTAATACAGATGGATAGATAATTGTATTAGGATTTGTTACTTAATCACTTTTCCCTCATTGAATTGAAATACCACTTAATCATGTATAAGTTTAATATATGTGGCGGGATCAATTTATGGATTCTAGTCTATTCTTCTCTTCTGTTTGTTGATTCCTATGTTTACACCATAACAATTAGATTATATTAGTTTTATGGTATGTTCTGATATATGATAAGGCAAATCTTCTCTCTCTGTTCTTTCTTCCCCCATCTCCATGGGTTACTCATGAAAAATATCATTTTCTCAAAGTGATACAGGTATACAGTTTGAAAAACCAAACAATACAATAAAGCTTATAACTGAAAAAAGAAGTCCCTGTTCCACCCCCAGTGGTATGTTGGTAAATGTTTAGCAACTGACTCTCTGGAAAAAACTGCCCTGATTTATAGTATTTTCTGTTTCAGTGGTGTAAATATTCCCACCATGGATGATTTCAAGGTCCCACTGTGATGTCATTGAACAGACAGTTGGGAAGAGATGTACCCAACTGGCTTTCTCAAGCTCGAGCAGGTCAGCTCCAGCACCACTGCCCATTCCCGAGTTCCTCTTCTAAAATTCTCATTAGCTGATTTTCTGGTACTTATATCCATATCTTTAAATAGTATGCTTACATTACTATTTCCTGGTGTATAGAGTTTAAGCATTAGCTATTGATATCTTATGAAGGATGATAGGATATTATCAAATACCTTTTCTATCCTCTTGCTCTCACTTCCTCTCCCAGTAAAGTTCTATCATAATTTTTGTTTAAATGAATATTCAATGTTTATTTTATTGTAATTCCATATTTATATACCTAATTACATACCTAATTATAATGTAATTATTATAATTATATCCTACTTGATGAGCCAGGTAATATAGCATGATAAAATTCCCTTTATTATATATTTTAAAAAACTTTTTCTACTGATGGTTAAGTTCCCCAAGTCTATCCTGTTTCTCTCAAACTCTCTAAGAGTAAAATCCATGGTAAAGATGGGACCCTTAATGACTGAAATTCAGTGAAGAAAATGTGGACTAATCTGATTGCTGCTGACATTTGAGGCTATGAGGAAAACCATTTCTATCACTATGGATAGAAAAAAATCAAAAATTATTTCACATTAAAATTTACAACAGCCCAACACATGGCTGTGGGAAATAAATTTGTATTACCAGAGCAGTCAGGGAAAACCCCAAGCTCAGAATTTATACTGGTCGCAATTTGCAAATGCCTACTCCTTGCATGTGGCGAAGACAATTGCAAAGTCACCCTAGAGGAAAACTTTGCCCACTCAACTCAGGCCACTCAGGGTTTCCCCACACATCAAGTACAATCAAATAGAGGCTCGCAATGAAATCTTACCCAGCACAAGACATGAGTCATCATGAATGAAAGTCAACGATGGGCTGCATATATAATGGTGGTTCCATAAGATTATAATGGAGCTAAAAAAATTCCTATCGTCTAATGACATCGTCATTTCAATGTCGTATCACAATGCATTACACGTTTGTGGTGATGCTGGTGTAAACAGACCGACTGTGCTGTCAGTCATCCAGAGGTGTCAAGATTTAAGAACCAGCCACAGAAAAGTTTGTTTTTCCTGGAGCTAAGAGTCATTTTATACACAATAAGTATGAATAAGTATGGGATAACAGATTGCAAAGTACTCTTAAGGGCATAAAGAAGAATGGATAACAGATTTGCCTAACCTTTATCATGATACTTTATACAAGTAAAGGAAGCTGAATTTAATACCTAATTGACTACAAAGAATCACAGGTTTTTTGAAAATCTGAATGGTGCCTTGGATTTAATTTCCAGTCAGTTATCTTATCCAACAATTCATAATGAATTGCAGTAATATAATCCAAAGGCAATAAAAACAAAGCTGACTTGGGGCGGCCGGTTAGCTCAGTTGGTTAGAGCGTGGTTCTCTTAACAAGGTTGCCGGTTCGATCCCCGCATGGGTCACTGTGAGCTGCGCCCTCTACAACTAGATTGCAACAACTACTTGACTTGGAGCTGATGGGTCCTGGAAAAACATACTTAAGATAAATGAAAGTTAAAAAAAAAAAAAATAGGCAAAGCTGACTTAACCATGAGGCTTGATAAGAACTCTGAGGAATACACATTGGCCACAGTGTGGAAGGGTTTTAATAGGCTTAAGATTGCATCAAACATTTAAAAACAGATGAAGGAAAAATTGTCACTTGAGGTAACAGCTTGAGGTAATCACATGAGGTAAGAGAAGAAATCAAAATAGTGTAATTGCTTAGAATGAGATTTAAAGGACAACATGAAAATTTGTTCAGAGAGTTTAGCTCTAAATATAAGGGAATATTTACTTTCATGGACAGTCTCAACATAAAATGGTGATGACATTCTGTTTCTCGTGGTCCCATGATTACTGTGTTCTTTCCCTGAGTGAGAGTTTCCATGAGGATGGAAATAGACTGCTGTGGACAGAGGCTTGATGTCAAATGGATAATTCACATTGTCTGGCTCCATCCACACAAAGCCAAAATACCTAGATAAGGAGCATAAGGCTTGAAAAATGCCAAACGATGCCAAGGTTTCTGATGTTTCCAAATATCCAAGTGTCTGTATAGATGTTTCCAAACATGTAGATGTAGCTGTTGGCAGTTGAGTTGACAAAATTCAGATAAGTGCTGGGACTTTTTATTTTTAGCACAACTGTTTTTAGTACAAGGTTCTATTAATGTTTAGTAATGGATGGTTGGGTAACTGCTTCAAATTCTTGACCCCAGGCCTTCAAGGACCCACACATTCAGAGAGGCCTTGGGAAAGATACTTATCTCTCCAGGCTTCTGTGGGTACCATTACCCCTGTCCCTTGAAAGCCAGTAAGTCGCTAAAGATTCCTGAGTTACTCCAGCGAGGCGAAGTCCGTGGAGAACCTGGTAAAATGACCCAATGGGCAGCCGAGTGCCAGACATCCAGTAGATGCTCAATAAATACATGAGAAAAATGGGACAATCAGAAGAATGTTCACTGTCTCCCTTTACCACATCTGCCCACATCTGACGCTACATCTTAATGTAGACGAATTTCCTATGCTTCTTTCTAAAACCAATTGGTCCACTTCGCACTGGAGCCCATTCGCTCTTTCCTACTTACGATGTTGTTCCAACAGTTCTCCTCTTTCCTACATCACATCTCTCTTCAGGACCATTCCCATAAGCATACCCACACGTCATTCTTTCTTCCATTCTTTAACACACGCACGCACACACACACACACACACACACACACACTGCACATTCTTTCGATTGTATTTCCTCAGCTAGCTGCCACCACATTTATTTTAGAGCAAACCTCCTTAAAGAATTGTCTGTACTCACTGTCTCCAAGTCTTCTCTCACTTTTCTTAAATCTACTCTGACGAGGCTCTTTGTTTTGCCTACTCCATCAAAGCCGCTCTCATCAGGCAAGGTAGCTGAATCTGTATTAATTTATCAGTTCTCAGGTCGCATCTTAACTTGACCTCTTAGTAGCTCTTGATACACTGGGTCATTCCTTCTTCCTTCATCCTTTCTTCTTCACTTTTCTTCCTGGACATCAGACTCCCCTAGTTATCTACCTACCTCGGTTCAGTCATTGACTCTTGTGTCTAAATGCAGTTTCTTGGAGATTTTATTTAATCTTGTACCTTTAAAAAATCCCACGCATACGCCAATGACTTCATTCTAGCCCTCTCTCCCCAACTCCAGAAGTTTATCCAAATGCTTTCTCAGTATCTCCACTTGGATGTCTAATAGGCTCTTCAAACTTAGCTCTTTCCAAACTCAGCTCCTGAGCCTCTAGCTCTGTTAGAGGCAACTCCATCCTTCCAGGTACTCAGGTCAAACGCCATAGAGTAAGCCCTTGACTCCTAGTCCCCTCACACCCGTGGGAAATCCTCCTGGCGCTACCTTCACAGCAGACTCTGACCACTCTGAGCCACTTCACTATTTCCACCAGCGCCTCTCACTGCAGAGGCCCTTTAACAGGCTCCCTGTTTCCACCCTGGACCCTTACAGTCTATTCTCAACAAAGCAGCCAGAATGACTGTAACAGAGTCACAGTATGTCACTCCTCTGCTCAGAAAAGACCCTGTGTGATCTGCTCCCTGACAGGCCCGTGTGATTGGTCCCTGCCACCTCTGCTGTCACCTCCTCCTATTCCGCCCACCTCCCTCCCACACGCCCTGGGCTCCAGCCATGCCACCCCTGCCTGGCTCGGAGGCCCCCCGGCATGCTCCTGCTTACAGCCATTCTCCTGTTATCTGCTTGTCCGACTCTCTCACCCCCTTCAAGTCTTTGCTCAACTGTCACCTTCTCACTGGCGCCTACTCTGATTACCCTTCTTAAAATTCCAACCTGAGCCCCCTGGATTCCTGAAAATCCTGACTCTGCTCTGCTTTGTTTTGTCATGGCACACTTATCACCCTCTAATATACTGTACAATTACTTGTTTTTCATGTCTGTTATTTATTGTGTCTCCTCGCTCCCCCCGCAGAATGTGACCCCCATGCAGACAAAGCTCTCCATCTGTTTGGTTCACTGATAGAGCCCAAGTGCCAAGAACAAAGCCTGGCACACAGAGGACACTCGATAAATATTTGTTGAGCAAATTGAATCAATGAGTGGAAGCATCTGGTTATACGATTCTTCCAGATGATGGTGTGCCATTTAATCCTCAAAATAGCCACATGATATAAATACATGTATTCCCCTCCATTTTCAGATGTGAGGTCTGAGGGGCTGAAAATTTCTGCTCAAGATCATATGACCGGAGGGAGGCAGAGCCAAGATTTGAACCGAGTCTGCATGGTCAACTTCTCCATTATTCTTCTAGATTCCTGGAGGGAGCATTAATTGGTTCAGCTTTTCTGGAGGGGAATTCAGCGTTATATATGAATAGCTTTACAAATGTTCCCACCGTTATTCCAGAGAACTCATCACAGCTATGTATAAAGGCCTTCCTACACCGTTGTTTGTAATAACCAACAAGAGAACAAAAAACCCAGGAAAGAACCCAAGTGACGCATAGCAAGCAGGGAGCTGATTTTTTAAAAAATTGTGGTACATTCACACAATGGAAAACTATGTAGCCAATAATAACAATGTTATAGAGGGATGTATAACGCCATGGAGAAACCTTCCTAGCATATGTTCAGTAGAAACAATAAGGACAACAAACCAGGATATCAAATTGTATACACATTATGATTCCCTCATTTTTAAAAGTTACATTGTTTATGCACAAAAAAAATGACTGGAAGTATGACAGCAAAATGCTAATAATGGTTCTCCCTAATGTGATTATGGGTGGTTTTAACTTTCTCTGTAAATCTGTGTAACTTTTTATAAGACAAAGTTATTTTTAAAAGGATTCTCTGCCTCAACATTAAAATGTAATTTTCTATTTATATGACACATAATCCAGTTTATGAAAAAACTAAACATACCTGAATAGCTGAAATGAAAGACTAGATCCCTGTAAAATACCCACTAGGTTCTAAGAAGTTAGACTGTTACAACTGTATTTCATATATCCAAGGCTAAAATGGTTTCATTGTATTGCAATATCCTTATCTAGATAAACCATACTGAACCATTTCATTTAAGCACATTAGATTTTCCACGTTTTAATAAGGTTTAATAAGGTTTAATAAGGTCTCTTTTCTTTTCTTTTGGAGATATCCCCACATAGGCATTACATTCTATTTCTCTTTGGAGCTCTTGGCTGTCTCAACTCAGAGAGAAGTATCTCATTTCATAGCACAAATTACCTTGCTAGGTTGTTTCAACATTGCAAACAAAGCATATTTAGACTGTGTCATCACATTAAACAATTACTCTACTAAAGCTCATTTCTAAACAATAACTTACATATAAGTTTCTAATCTTTTAACTCATTCCTGGGGAATTATCTTCTTTAAAGCCCATCTTAGAAAACATCACTTTTTTTTTCTTCTGACTACAAGCCATTTTAAGAATTGTCAGAACCCTATAGATTGCAAGGAAGTACTGCGGAGTTTCTTAACATCAAGAATAAGAACAATGCTAGAATGGTTAATTAACTCACTAAACAAAGAAGGAAAAGGACACACAGATTTTCTTGTGGAACTTGACAGATTAAAAAATGTTAATGTTCTTAGATGAATGGTCACGCAATTTGAAGTGACGTTTTAAATATATAATTCCTGAAGCCCAGATAGAATCTTAACATTCTTGTGGATTTAAGATAAAATGTTTTAAAGGATTGAGAATGAATTTATTAAAAGAGTGCTGTGAAGAGAATGGAAGAGTTGACAGAGGTGTGACACTGAATGGGAGCACACGCACACACACGCATGCACGTGCACACACACGCACACACGTGCACACACGCACACGCAGGCACACATGCAGGCACGCACACACACACACATGCAGGCACGCAGACACAGACGCATGCATGCACACACACACATGCACGCACATGCATGCAGGCACACACACGCACACGCAGGCGCACACACACGCACACACAGGCACACATGCAGGCACACACACATACAACCCTGCACGTAGGTCCTATAGCAAACTGGGCTCAGTTCGAGAATTTCAATATGAGCGGAATGTCTGCTTAAGGAAGTGCATTCAGCACAGGCCAACACAGCTCCAGAGAGGGGGTAGCTATTGATGAAAGAACATATGAGCCATCAACCTCAAAACCGGAGACAACGGCTTCAGACCTGAATTTCATGTTTAGAGTATAGGATATAAATGAACAGAGAAGTGCATTGTTTTCCAGAGTATCACAGAGCTATAGACAGGGATAAGAGAATAAAAGTAATTAATATGTGAGAAACCTAGCAGGCCAGTGGATCAACAAAATGCCTGGTCAGAGCTTGCAGCCTACCGGCCGCCTCCCACACCTCTGTTTTCACTCACACACTTAGCAGTCTCCCTTCTGGTGGCTGCCAAGGGTCGCTGTCCTTCTCACCTCAGGCCTGCCTCCTCCAACCCTTCAGCAGAGTAGAAAATGCCTTCCTTGGGGACCCCTCTCACAGGGTGACAGTAAAGTGCAGTTGGGCCAGAGCACCCATTTTTCTAATCCTACAAGGGAGGGACAGACCCACCAGGGGCCTCTCAAGCCCACTGCCCGCATCCCACGCTATCAGACGCTGTTGCCTCTATGTGGGTATTTTCATACCATTTTTACTCACAGGGAAGCTGAGGCTTATCCTAGGTCACTCAGCTAAGAAACAGCAGCATCAAGATTTAAAATCAGTTCTGCTTTTCTCCAAAACCCAAATGCTTTATTCACACCATAATGTCACATCAGAGTTCCAGTCCTAATGGTAAATATTTAAAAACTATTTTCATGAAATGTGGGTTTTAGACCTTTAACAGATGATGGCAAAAGTTTGACAGAAGCTGATTTTAGAAACTCTGGTTCTTAAGTTTCATTTTCTTCTCCCCTTCCATCCAATCATATTTTCCTTGCCCTCTATTCTTCTCTCTCCCTTTATTTTTTCTTTTAATCATTTTTTAATATTAGTTTTTAATTACAGTTGACATATAATATTATATTTGTTTCTGGTGTACAACATAGTGATTAGACATTCATATACCCTACGAAGTGATCACTCCAATAAGTCTATCATCTGTCACCTAATCTAACGGCCTTCTGTAACCCCCACCTCATAATACCCAGCCTTCCATCTCTGATACGGATAATTGAAGTTTTCTCCATCATGTCAAGTACGGCCTCAAAGCACAACCACTCGCCCCACCCCTTCTCTCCAGCCTGTGCACCAATCCCACCCATGTGGACGTTCTGTGCAGGCTGGGGTTCCTGGGCCCTACTAAACACTATTTGAATACCTGGAGTTTGTACCTTTCGGGAGCAAGGCTGGGCACCCAGGCTGCTGCCGGCATTCCTGCTGTGCCCTTTCTGGATATTTCTTGCAATGAGCTGGAATCCGAGGCTTTTCATTTTTCTTACCCCTTTGAGAAGGAAAAAGAAAAAGAATGTTTCAGATGGGTGGAGGCAGGACATGGACCCTTCTGTGTGAGGACTCCCAGAAAAGCAATTGAAAATTTTGTGTTTTTCAGCTTTAAGCTTGTGTTTTCCAACAGAACAAGATGTTCTCTATGAAAACAATTATTGTGGGGATGAAAGAATGAGAATGAAGGTCGTAACAGACCTGTAGTAAGGAAATGTGAGCAGAAAAAAGAATGACCTGGTTCACAGCAGGGGCCCAGGCTCTCCAGGTGAGGATGGGGACAAGGGCAGGTGTGGGCCTGGCCTCTGTTCTCTCCTGGACATTTATGTGAGGCTGCCTTTTGCTTCCAAATCTTCTGGAACCTAAGATGAAACACCATCAAATAAATGGGTGGGCTGAGGTTCCTGAAAGCCCACCCATCCATTCTTACCAATGGTGATTAAAGCTCTGTTTGTAAATAAATGAGGAGGATCAGACTGCTGGATCCAAATGGGGTAGTTATAGGCAGGTATATTCGTGTGTGTGTGTGTGTGTGTGTGTGTGTGTGTGTGTGTGTGTGTAGCATGTATACTACTTCAGACACATTGAAGTGTATTTAAATAGAGATATCACACTCGGCTCAGGCATTGCCTCCTTCAGGAAGCCTTCCTTGATTGCTCCTGGCACAGTCTCCAAGGTGGATCAGGCCTTCTTTCCATTTACAAGTCAACCACTCAGCATACCCAGCAGCACATTTACTCAGTGAATGTGTCCACCAACCTGTGAACTCCTTGAGGACCACGACTGTGTCTTTTTATCTCTACAAAATCAACACCTGTAGTAACTATGGGCCCTTAGACCTCAATTTCCTCATCTGTAAAATGGAGGCACGCTTAGTGCCTGCCTCTTTGGGCTGTTGAGTGTTGAATGAGATAATTATCTAAAGAGCTTAGCTCAGAGTCTGCCATGTCGCATAGGAGGAGGTTCATAAACAGCTAATCTTACTATACTCATATTATCAGGTGGAGGGAGCTTTTCAGAATAAGAACAAATAAACTCTAGTTCTGTCCCTACTTTGCCTGTAATCCGGGTTTTAGAGACTAACTCATCCTAAATCCTGCTTCTTTCTGTGGAATGTGAACAAGTCCAGCTTTCCTGGAAACTCCATTCTGATCACTTATCTCAGCAATCTGAGCTCTGTGACCAAAGGCTTGTGACTGCCCTCTGTTCAGGGTGCAGGTCAGTTTAACCTGGCATTTCTGAGAAAGCTGACGAGTGACATCAGCTTAGTTCTGCTCACTTAAGGACTTCTTGCTAGCTGCTGGATTACAGAATGAACACTGGAAAGATGGAGTGTTGTTTATTTCCTTAGTGCTTCCAAATCTCTAAATAGTTCATAGATTATTGCTCAAAAGTAACATCTTCCCTAAAAATGATTATTCAATCCTATTGCCTGCTAAGCCCTTTGATTGTTGGTACCTCAGTAGCTCACATCCACTTTCATGAGATGGGCAGGGTAGCCTCCCTTTTGCAGATGAGCAATGCAGGCCCAGGGAAGTTAAGGAAGGGAACCCTCAAGGTCACCCAGAGGACAGCAGTGTGTGCGCTGGAGGAGCACTGTAGAACTTGGGAACCTTGACAGTGAAACCAATGTCATGTTTTGTCACGTGTTTGGGCAATGTGAGAAATATTTCCATCCTTAAACCCTTTCAGTATTACAGCTGTTGATACATTCTCCTCTTCATCCTTAGTAATAAAGCATTCAAGTTTTAACTAGGCACAAGGGCCACTGGAATAAAGACTCCATCCCTCATCCTCCCTTAAAGATGAGTGTTGCTACATAATTAAGTTCTGGCCAATTAGAATAAATAGAAATGACACGTACCCTGAAAGGGATAAAACATAGCCTCTTTCCTCCTTTCTGCTGACTACCATGTGGTTGTGAGAGCCGGACCTCCAACAGCCATCCTGAACCATGAGGGAGCAGTAAACTGTGTTCTGAGGATGGCAGATGAAATATGGAAGCTGCTAGTTCCCTGATACCATGAACAGGTATCCTAGCCTCTGATGGACTACACACAACTCAGTTCATGTGAGGGAGAGATATATTTCTCCCCTGTTTAACGGATTGCTATTTTGGGTTCTGTGACTGACAGCTTAACCTAACCTAACCTAATCACATGGTTCCTATCGCACGGAGAAATAAATTCCAGACACTCAGTGAGCACCGCCAGGCCCTGCTCCCATCCTCCTCTTGCTCCCTACACTTGACGCCCGCTCTCCTTCTTTCTCATATGCTGTGCCTTCTGCCCGAAATGCTATTCACCGGGATAACTCCTGCTCCCCACTGGGATTTCAGTCTATGGGCTCCATTGTGAGAGAGGCCTTCCTTGACCAAGATCCTTTTATTCTTTTCCTTTCCCATGGTTCTTCTCCTTTCTGGGACCTGGCTTTTTCATGTAAAATACGTATTTTATTTCATGGTTATTTGTTAAATATCTAGCTTGCCTCCTAGATGTTAGCTCTAAGGATTGAGGGGCCCTCAACACTGTATGCCCTGGCTGTACACGGCGTCCACCTGGGGCAGACTGTAGTTTCCAAAGATGTTAGCAACAATTATTTCTCATCCCATGTACATTTCTGCAGTGTGCTCGCCACTGTCCCAACAAGAGGTGGAGTCAATGTCTCTACCTCCCTCAAGCTGCATAGGTCCTGTGACAGCTATCCTTCACAGAATGTGGCAGAAGTAACACTGTACCTGTCCCAGGTATGGCCCTAACTGACAGGCAGCTTCTACTTTCCACCTTTGGAAGCCAGTTGTCATGCTAAGAAGTGCAAGCACCCTGCAGCTACCATGCTGTGCGAAGGTCAAGCCAAGCGGAGTAGCCTGGAGGATGAAACACTGCATGAAGAGGAGGGACAGTCACGGAGTACCCGAGTTCTGAGGTTCCTGCAACGTACGGGAGCCACCGTCGGTATCCAGCCCAGACGATCCTTTGGGTCACTCCAGGCCCAGCCGGGACCTGACGGCAACCACATGAGACGTAAAGCAAGAACCTCCCAGCTGAGCCCAGCCAAAAGACAAATGTGTGAGAAGTAATAGTAAATAGTTATTTAAAGCGATTCTTTTTTTGCCTAGATCCTGGCAAGACTAGTGCACAAAGAAGATGACTTCTGCAGGAGTGGATCCAGGAGGGGTGGACACAACGTGAGAAAAAAGGCTGGGGGAGCCAGCAGGTTGTCACTGGCCTCTGTGCTAGTTGTGGCACATGCCATCTTTTAATCACCATAAACTCAGCTAGAATATCTGAAGGAAGTGAGATGGGCAGGAAGGGAGGAAGTTCATGGGGTAGAAAGATGGAGCTGAGACACAATGTGAATGAAGCCCCGGCTGTCTCTGGGGAGTGGGGTTACAGGCGGTTTAAAATATTTTTTTCCTTTTCTCATCCACGTTTTCTCAACACCCTTCAAAACATGTCTTACTAAAAATAAGAAGTCGATTTTTATTTAAAGACTTCAGTTGTGCTGTGAACTTTGCAGCGGGCGGAAACAACCACACCAAACTGAAATAAGACAAAACAACCAAAACAAAACCCAGGCTCCAAAACTGCATTCTCAGCAGACAGTTATTATTATTTTCAGTCTCACAGGCCATTCTTTCAGGAAATAAAGAAGTAAGCATATCCCGAAGTAGCTTATAAAAAACAAATGAGAATGGGCATCAGAGTGGGGTGCCAAGGGGTAGCGCAGTCTGGAAACCGGGCACCGAGTATTTTGCCATGAAATATTTGGGTTTCCTCAGCTCGGGCCATCAATGCCCCATCTAGCAGCATCCTGGACTCCTCCAGCTCTCTGACTTATAATTATCCAGCATTACGCTGCTCTTTGGAAACTATTTTTGGTCATTATGCTCATTGTTGTGATTAATTATACCATATTGAGAATCCAAGATACAGTCTCTGGAAGTGTAACCTTTTCTAATCTAGGGGGAGTCATTTTCAGCTCAGCCAGCTCAGGAAGCATTTAGCACTGAATCACCAGCAGAGAATCACTGCTCCTAAAGTGGGCAGCAAGGAAAAAAAAGATGAAAACTAGAAAAGGTAGCTTGGAAGGGAGTAACTCTGCCTCTCTAATTAGGATCACCAAGGGTTTTCCTAAAGACAAGTTCATGACTGTTTAATCTCACTTTATTCAATGGGCATTTATTGACTCTGGCTTGTATGTCAGGAGCTATTTGGGCCACTGGCTCCCCATAACATGTGGCATTCGTTCATTAGCCAGTAAGAATTTAATGAGCACCGATTATATGCCAAGCGTTGTTCTAGGTCTAGATTCTTATGTTACATCAATGAACAAAACAGACATAAATACCTGCCCTGGTCATGCTTACACTCTAGTAGGAGGGGAGAATAACAATAAGTCTTACACATAAGCAAATGATATATATAGTTTGTTAGAAGGTGGCAAGAACTATGGGAAATAGGAAAATAGAAACAGGGCAAAAGGCATCAGGAGGATCGTGTCGTGTGTGCAGTTATTGAATTACCTCCCACATTATTTTGAAGCAAATCCTAGATATCACATTATTTCATCAGTATACATTTCAGTACACACCTCTATAAGCTAATGACTCTTTTAAATATATAACCACAATATCATTAGCTCATTTAAAAATTCCTTAATATCATCAAATCAGTGTTTAAATAATTCCACTTTTTAAATTGGTTATATGGTATATCATTTTTTTAAGTTGACACAAAAGTAGCACATACTCACTGAAGAATTTTTGCAAACCATGAAAAACCACATAAAAGAATAGACTCCCCCGTAATCTCCGCGGCTGATACCCGTCTACATGGTGCCATGTATGATTAGAAAAAGGCGGCAAAGAGGTCAGCCACTGCTTGTTCTCGCCAACGGATGTCCTTGTGCCTCACACAAGCTGGGCCATTGCACGTTGATGGCCCGGAGTATGTCACCAATGTTTACATTCTGGAGTACAGCCTCCCCGATTTTCTATGCATACATGCATAATTTTTATATGATTGTTTTCGTACTGTACTGTTTTGTAAGCAGCTTTTTTTCACCTAACAGCAGACCATACGCGTTGTTCCATGTCATTAAATTTGCTTGCAAAGCCTGACTCTCAGGGGTGCACCATATGGCCGTGCCATGGATGGTAGAAGCAGTGGCCAAGTGCTTAGGCCCATCGCCCCTGGAATGCGACGTCTGTCTTTGGTAGACAAAACACAGGCAAGAACATTATGTCCTTTTTGAGAGGAATATTAAAACACACAGGGGAGTTTCTGCAAAAGCATCGCACGATCATGAGGTTTTAAATTGGTTCCACCTGTTGGTCTGGGACGACAGCAAAGGTATGGTTCCACTTAGTTCAGCTCACGCCTTGAGGGGCAGGGAGAACTGTCCCTTGATGTGTTTAGATTCCTAGTGATTCCATAGTAAACAAGAAGCTTCAGCGAAGAGCAGTGAGGCAGGGCAATAGAACATATGCATTAGGACAGTTATTCCCTGAGTTATGCAAGCAGGAGATGTGGGCTCAGGCAACTAACCCCAGCCAAGGTGTGAGGCTGACAGCAGGCAGCGGCCTCGCGGCTTCTCTTGGACCAGTGTTGCTGGGTGTCAGGGCATGAGCTCAGCCACCCCTGTTGCAAACCGCCAACTGATACCTTGTAAGAAACATCATCGTAGACTCAAGCAGTTGGCCAATGGATTCTTGAAAAATTGCCAGCTCATAATTGTCACCTCTTGAGAATTAGGATAAACATTAAGGTTAATTGCAAAGCATCCATTTGCCCAAACCCACAGCCCACAGTCAGCCCTAAGCCTGAGCCACAGTATTTTCTTACTGAGTCCACTGAACTAAATGCCTCAGTTTAGTGAAGTCACTGGGACAGAGTGAGGCCAGAGGGCAGATGTAAACCAAGAATTCCTAACCACAGAGGCCATTCTCATGGGCCACAGAAATCCCTCTGATGCGAAGGCCACTTACATGCAAATGTTGGACAGCCTAAAGAAGGACTCAGAGGAACAGTCTCTCTGATTTCACATCAACTTGTAAAGTTTAAAAACGGTTAAGGAGCTCTACCATTGGGCCTTGATGGGGGGCATTTCTCAGGACAAGGGGAGCCAGAGTGCCGGGCACTCCTCAAGACGACCTGCACACTAAACGTGACCTGGAAGGTATTCTAATGATCCACACCCACAAGGAGCCATTTCTTATTGCTTCTAAGAAACTGCATTTTCATCCAGAATTTCACCTAGTTCTTGTATCGGAAATGCCAGTGGATGGTGTATTGGTTTCCCAGGACTGCTGTGTGAACTGGATACTTAGAACAACAGATTTACTCTCTCACAGTTCTGGAGGTTAGAAGTCTGAAATCCGGGTGTTGGCAGGGCCCTGCTCTCTCCGAAGGCTTGGAGGGGAGACCCTTCCTTGCCTCTTCCAGCTTCTGATGGCTTCATCCAGGTATTCCTTGGTTTGTGACTGTGGAACTCTAATTTGCCTCATCTTAACATGGATATTTTTCCTGTGTGTGTGTCTTGGTCACATTTCTCTCCTCTGATAGGAAACCAGTCATATTGGAGCAGGGTCTGCCCTAATGATCTCATCTCACCTCAACCTCACGACACCTGCAAAGATTCTGTTTTCAAATAAGGTCGCATTTACAGACAGTAAGTGTTAGGACTTCAACATATCTTTTAGGGGATATAGCTCAACCCATAAGAGAAGGAAACTCAAAGGTCTGGGATTAGAGATTCAGTTTCATCACCAATTCTTGTGTGATTCTGAGCAAGTCACTCATTACGTCCAGGCCCCAGGTGCACCTCATCTGTCCCCACAGGCAGCCTCGTGGCCTGTAGAGTCAATGCAATTTGAACAGGAGCCTAATTTAATTCATATGAATTAAAGAGAATAGACTCACAGTGGAAAGGGTCTGCAGGGCGGGAGCAGCCTCACAACTTGGAGAGGCTCTGCCGAAACCAGGGTGGACGGGGCTGTATCAGGGGAGCTTCCTCTGATGGCAGGCTGGGGACATCAAGTGGGAATAAAGGGCACAGGACCCGTCCAGCAGTCCCTGGCAAGGCCTTATGTGGTGCTAGCAGCCAGACCCTGAACAAAGCAGTCAGCCAATGGCCGTGCGCCTTCCCCCAGGTACCCCAGGCTCTGGGCCCCGGGCCGCATTCCAGATCATCAGGCCCAAGGCCCAACAAGCACGGTCATCGGCGCTTGGCTTGCACAACTCATCACAAAACCAGCACTAACAGGTGAGACCCTCGGCTCAGAGAACTGTGGGATCAATTCCCACTAAATATGCCTCCCTTTAGCCCGGCTTAAATATTTAGACAGCCACAGTGCATGTGTGCTCCAAATGCACAGGCTCGGAGTGAGTTGAGAGGGTTTTAGCTCCGGGTGAGACTGAAGGAACTTGACATGTTATTGAATTGAAGGCCGCAGAAGGTGAAGCCGGGCAGTCACACATCTCAGGAATGCGGATGTAGTGCTTTCAGTGTGTATCTGAGGCTGACAGGGTTTGACAGTCTCCATCTGGGAATGGTAACCTCCCGGCAGCAGGCCAGGCCTGACCCTCTTCTTTCCCTCTGCGAGTGAGAAGGGAAGGTGGTGGGGATGCTAACGTCCCTCTTACTCTGCTGTCCTGGGCTGCAGGGGGGAGTCCTGGAGAAGGCAGGCCTGGGGGCCCAGCTCACTGAATGCTTGCAATTCCAGGAGCAGCAGGCTGAGGACAGAACCTATTTCCCCGCTCTGGGAGACCTGGGTGGAATGCCACGCTGGGAGGGCAATTTGGGATGCCAGCTGATCACCCAGCCGGCTGCATCGGGCTGCATCGGGTGAGGCCAGGGGGCAGCAATGCGTTTATGTCACGTTTAATACCTCAGGCTTTCTTTGTGTGAACGGGTGAGGGGGCTTTCATCTGGGAAGTTCAAAGCACCGTTCACAAACTTCCTCTGCTAATCCTCACTCTGATCTGAATGTTGTTGTGTAACTAAACTGATTATAAGAATTTGGGGGACGGGGCTAGGCTGGGCCCCTAGGACAGACTCCCTCATGTTTTGCCCCCACCACTCACCAGCCCTGGGACAAGGCAGTCAGAGCAGAGGGGAAGCTAGTTTATGGCATTGAGAATGTTGGAGCAGGAAGGAGCCTCGGGGACCACATCACAGCCCAACACAGTTCTGTTTTATACATGTGACGCTGAGGGTAGCAAATGTGAGAAGACATATGACTTTAAAATGATTTTCCTGTGCCCCACGATGACGTCTTCCACTACCTCCCGGTTACCTCCACAAGCCCTTCAAACCATCAACTGCCCAGAACTACGCTCAGTGTCTCCCCCCACCCTACTTCCTCCCTGTGGTACTGGCCTCCGAGCTGGGGTCCTGGGAACCCAGGTCCTGGCCTGTCCCCATTATCCAGACGCAGGACACATCACCATCTAGAGCTCCTGAGGCCGGAAACCCTCCATCGTGTTTGAATCCCTCCTCCCATCGCAACAGATTCTCTCATCAACAAGTCACTGAGTTCTCTGGGGGCCACGACTAGAGTGGCTCTTGGATGCATCCCTTTCATTCCAGCCACACTGCCTCTGCTTCTCTTCTGCTCACCTGCAGGAAGACACGGCCTCGTCACTGGTCTCCTGCCTCCATACTTGCCCCTCTCCCATTCATTCTCTGCGCCATGGCCAGAAGGACCTATCAGCCTCTGATCTTGCTATTTCTTTGTTATCCACAACCGAAATAAACTCTGCTTGACCTGCAGCTCTCAACTTGGAGGTGACCCCCGTGGAAGCCTTCGGTGACACTCCTAGGTAGGGTCACGGCCCCTGCCAATGTGCTGCTAAGGAGCCTCACACGTGGTCCTCAGCACCTCCCCACCAGGCATTGGAAGTGTATGTGAGTTTTCCATAAGCCCCACAGGACTGTGAGCTCCACGGAGGCAAGGACATTGCATGTGTTGGTTCTTGGGTCCTCAAAACCTGGCACAATGTCTTGGGCAGATTAGATGTTTAACAAATATGTGTTGGATGGATAAAGGATCCAATCAGATGGTATCATTGCTGCGACTAGGGCCCACGTCTATAGTCAGAGCCAGAGTTACGAGTGCATCTGCTGGGTAAACTCTATTTACTAGAATTCCTCTGTAGGAGAGAACAGTATGACATGATCGAAATCAGTCTGTTGACATCCCTGGGGAATATTTCAGTAACAAGTAAATATGGTGCTTTGTTGCTAGGTAGGTGTGCAAGTTTGGGGCCAGGGCAGAACTGCTCAGGACAGTAACTGGAGGCTGTGCTGCCACTAACAGTCCTCCTTCTCTCCTTCCCCTCAAACCACCATCAGTATGTCCATAAGTAACAGCCTCCTCTACAGTCAGGAGCGGCTGTGTGGCTGAGCTCTGGACAGAGAGGTAAGCAGAGTTACTGTACGGGACTCCTGGGAAGACTCTGCAAAGGAGAGGGTGGCAGACTCTTTTTGTCCTTCCTTAGTCCCTCCTTCCTGTTGCCTGGAACGTGAATGTAACGGCTGGAGCTCCTAGCAGCCATGTTGGGCCATGAGGCAAACTCGAAGGACGAAAACAATGAACTAAGATGGTGAAGCATAAAGCTCCAAGGAGCCTGGGTCCCTAGTGAATTTGTGGAGCCACTTAGAAGTCCTTAGACCTACTTTACGTGACAGAGGATTGAGCCGCTTATTGAAGGCGCCACAGTTAGGTCTCTGATACTAGCAGATAAATAGTAGCTCTAATCGAGTCAGGGGCCAAACGATTCGCTTGCCTAGGGTGCTATATGCCTTGCTTGGGGCTGTTTCTGGCCCTTAGCCCAGGACTCTCCTTCCTCCTCCTTCTTCCGTTTCCCTTTTCCCATGTTGGCACAGCCCCAGGCCCCCAACGATTCCTGTGGGCTGTGCAAGAGCAACTCTCTCCCAACGTGGCACGGTGCATCCAGTCTCAGGTACTGCGTCTGCATGCCACCGGAGCGGAGTGCCAGAACAGTTCTCGGGAAGGAAATGGTAAACATAAGCAAAGCCTTACAAATGTTGTAAACAGAGAGCCTCTTTCTCAGGAGTTTGGGCCTTTTTATTTATTATGGAGCCTGCTTCCTCAAAGAAATTGATGAAATATGATTGTTTTCTTGAAATTATAGACATGAATAACACAAGGATAGGATGTTCAGAGCACTTTGTCAGCTCTTCCAGGGATCCAGGAAGAAGTGGTGGGAAAATTGAGAAGACACTGTTTCTCCAGTGGGAAAGGGCAACATGCAGCTGGCGGTGCGATGGCAGACGTGCTGGCTCCCGGATCGCTCACCTCCTGTGTGGACACCCACTTTCTGACGGTGCCCTCACGTTTTCTGCAACTACAGCTCATCAGTCACTGTGCTTCTTGAATGTGCTGTTGTGGAAGTTTTCCCCGATTTCAGAGCTGAGAATGGAGTGCTATTTACTCACTGCTGTGACACAGGAGAGTCCCCTAGAGGACAGGACCCCAAGGGCTTTGAGAAGTGAACTGACTTGCCCAAGATCACAAAGCTAATTAGCACAGAGTCGATTCAATTGTGGACAAAAAGAGACCTAGAATAAGTCTGACAAGTCCAGTGACTGACAGTAACCTCACAGGGTTATCTGATCATAAATTCCTGTCTGGGCAGGTCATGGTAGGTAGTCACACCCCAGGCATATAACTTCTTTAGTAAAAGGTTTATCTTTGCATTAAGCAAGCCCTGCCCATTGTTTTTGTGCACCTACGTTAACACACCTTTGAAATGCTTCTTTTTTAGACCCTCTGAAGAGCAACCACCCTCAAGAGAGCACATAATCTTATTAGCGACCCTGTAATCCAATTCCTGCCTTGCTTTCTCCCACCTTCATTTAATCTTCCTAAAGTTCCTTCCTTAGTTCCAAATGCACAAAAATACCCTGCAAACTGTCCTTCTGGGAAGCATTTTTCTCAGCCTGTTGAAATCTTGCTTCCAGGCATGTCCTCTGTTTGGCTCAAACAAATTCTAATAAACTGTTATAAAAATTTTCTACAGGTTTGGGTGTTCTTACATCAACACAATAGCAATAATAATAATAATAATAATAATAATAACTAAGAGATATATTATTAACATAACATAAAATACATTATAATAACTTATTTTGTGACAGACATTCTTCTTTGTACTTTACACATTTTAACTCCTTTAATCCTCAGAACAACCTCATGGGGCATTCAGATCCCTCTTTCACACGTGAGGGGGCCAAGGCACAAATAGGTTAAACATACTCCCAAAGTGACCCCACTGGTTCATGGCAGAAAGAACAAACCAATGTTCTTTCTACCACAGCACAGATGTTTCTGAAAGGGTCTCCAAATTAAAGTAATTTTGGGAAAGGCACTTCTTTTCTTTGGTGTCTTCCTGCAATACTGTGCCTTCATCTGCATGTGACCAGAAAAGCGACTTCCGTGACAGGCTAGAGTCACATGTGGTGTTGCGGGACAGGGCCCC
Source organism: Rhinolophus sinicus (assembly GCF_057876585.1). Classification (NCBI taxonomy): domain Eukaryota; kingdom Metazoa; phylum Chordata; class Mammalia; order Chiroptera; family Rhinolophidae; genus Rhinolophus; species Rhinolophus sinicus. The sequence goes on from NC_142501.1 coordinate 143,026,994, forward strand.
TGAAGCAGGGAAAGCTTTGCTTCCTCCCTTCCTCCTGTCCTCACCTTCCCCCGGGGGGGGAGGGCCTTCATGGGCAGCCTGGCACATGACGCCCTCAAGCAGTGCTATGAGCAGATGACTTCTGAGTATCTACACCTGGGGACAGGTAAACCTTTAAATAACAGATGCACTGATAAAAAGCAAGTTCCTTATTTTTACAGACAGGGTCCTGTTTGAAATGCAGGAGAAAACTGCGTGAAGCTTGATTAGTAGCGGGTCTGTGGATAAGCTGTAGGTCAGGCATTTTCAAGGGCATGATCAGGAAGTTCAGTTAGGACATGCTGAGTGTGTGGCGGCCACTGGGTCTCCAAGCGGAAATACTGAGTGAGTAGGCAGTTGGAGATAAATATGGAAGTTGTAGGGGAAAAGATGTCACTCAGTGCTATGAGATCATATAGCAAGTGAGTAGAGATTAAAAACCCCCGAAAAACAGAAAAGGGGCCCAATAATATTTATCAAAGGAAGCACGGCTGAGTTTGGGCCATGCCTTTGGTTCGACTTTCAAAATATTTCCAGAATCCGACCACTCTCACCACCCTCGATGCCACTGTCTTGGTCCAAGTCACTCTCGTTTCTCACTTGGATTATTGCAATGACTTCCTAATGGGCCCTTCAGCTTCCACTTCTTTTGTCTACTTTCAATAGGGCAGCCAGATGAATTTATTAAAACAAAAGTGAGATCATGTCAATTCTCTGCTCAAAACCTTCCAGTGGCCTCTAAACCTTCAGAAAGAAGCCCTAGTCTTTGCTAGGACCCATAAGTGCCTATGCTCTGCCCCCTCCCTCCCCAGTCCAGCTCCCATCCCCCAATGCTCTGCTGCAGCCTCCTGCTCGCCTTCGCGCCCAGGGCCACTTCCACATGGGAGCCCTTGCGCTGACACGCTCTCTCCTGAAACTCTCCCCCACCCTGCTCATGCCTTCACCCCGCCCCCCCTGCCGTTTTGGCCACACTCCCAGCTCCACTTCCTTTAGGTACCTCTGGACAGTGCGTCACCCCAAGCTGCTGTGGATGTCGGCTGCCAGTGGCTCCTACAAGTCCTGCTTCTCTGGAGAACTGCCCTTGACTAAGAGGCACTGCTGTGGCTGGGATGCTGCAGCTGCTTCCTCACCCACCACCCCCAGGGCAGCCCACAGACAGGAAACACACTACACGTTTGCTACTATTGAAACCAAAGAACGTATAGTGTCCAGAAACCAAGCCTAGAGAAGTAACTGGGTCCCTCACAGTCAGTAGAGCAGGATGTGAGCCCCACCTGGGCTGCCTGACTCCATATCGTCAGCTTTGTAGTCACTCCTGGCTGACAGCAGTGCAGTCCTGTTGGAACACAACCCTAACACCCTCGGTTAAACCGGGCCAGAATTCACCCTTAGAATGAGTCAGGCAATGGCTCTCAGCTTGCTCTGGCAGGGTCACAGCGCAGGAGAAAAATGGGCTTTCTCCCTCGCCTGTGGCCACTCCCATCTCCACCACACATTCAATCTCTCACCCCCAACAAGGAAGAATGGCCTCCTCTGGATGCCTTCCACCTCTTACCTCATCTACGTAGTTTTCAAATTACACCTGGATGCAGATGAATACATTTCTCTTGCTTCCCTAATCATCTGACCGAGACTGGAGGAGGCAGACTGTGGGAGGTGGGTAGTTCCAAGAGGGGCTGGTAGATGCCGTTGGACAAACAAGCGATCTGGGTTAATGGGAAGTCACCCAAGACAGAGAAGAGCAGATCACTGGGCTCAGACGCCATTTCTAATAGGCTGCAGAAAACAGTTGAGAAAGCGAACGGAGTTTGTGGGCAACAGAGTTAGCCGTTCTGAGACTCACAGCCTAATCAACAAGGTCAGGATAGGCAAGGCCTGGGACTCAGAGGTCTGAGGACTCACTCATTCATTCTTCCAACACAAACTCACTGAGCATCTACTATCTCTGAGGCACTGTTCTCGCTACTGAGGATGCAGCAGTGACAGAACAGACAGAGTGACTGCCCTCTCGCATGGACATTTCAGCGAGAAAGATGGAAAATTTTAATATATGTTAGTATGTTAGGTGAGCACTAAGAAGAGAAAACAATAGAAAAGTCTTAGGTGGGGGTTCTCTAGAAGCGGAGCCTGAGACACGGATTTGGTGCTGGTGTTTGTGTTTCGTAGGTTTTTTTTTTTTTTAAGGGAGAGCTCTCAGATGAAAGGGAGTGAAGGGAGCAGGTAGTGAAAGGGGAAAATTCAAATAAGAATGTAATCCTTGGTTTGATCCACAGAGACTGGAATATTCCTAAAACACTGCAGAATTGTCCCCACCTTGAGGCACAGGAGCCAGCCACTGTGTCCTCGTATCTTTCAGTCATGGGCTGTGGGCTGCCTTAGGGTGGGTGGGTGAGGAAGGGGCTACAACTTCCCATACAAAGCAGTGCCTGTCCGTGGAGGGCAGTTCTTCTAGGAGCCGCTGGCAGGGGCATCCACAGCAGCTTGGGCTGGGTGCGCTGGCCCAGGAAAGAATCTGGGTTGGGCAACAACAGTGTCTATCTAAGGGAAGGGGAAGAAGTGCCAGTGGAAGATAAAATTCTAGATAGGACGGTCAGGGAGACCTTACTGAGAAAGTAACTAAAGGAAGTGAGGGAGCTGGTTGTGTGGCCAGGGCACAGGGGGTGTCAGGGGAGAGTTTCAGGAAGAGGGAACATCAGCGCAAGGGCTCCGATGTGGAAGTGGCTCTGGGTGCTAAGGCCAGCAGGGGGCTGCAGCAGAGCAGCGTGGGGGATGGGAGCTGTAATGGGGGGGAGGGGCGGGTCATAGGGCACTTGTGGGTCCTAGCAAAGACTAGGGCTTCCTTCTGGGAGGTTAAGAAGCCACTGGAGCCTGGTTCTAAGGCTTTCCATCAATTCTGTGAGCGCCCAATATCCTTTAATAAATTTCCTTTTGCTTTAGTTAAGCACAACTCTGGAGTGAGAAAACTGGATTCAAGTCCAATCCCACCACTGGCTAGTTCTGCAGTTGTGGGCGAGTTACTTAAACTCTCCGTACCTCTATTTCACCCTCTGTGAGAATGTGTGTAATAAGAGGACATTGGGGGGATTAAAGAAGTTGATAGATATCAAGCAGTAATAATAGGTCCACCTTATTTAATGTGAGTGGGGGCTTTAAGGATGTGACTACCACAAAGTGAGGCTCATTAGGACCCTCTTGGAAACCAGTTACCACACTCCTCACAAGGAAACCCGTGTGTGGTTAGGAATGGGGAATAAATGCTGCAAAGCCCAAACAAAGCCACACACACACACACACACACACACACACACGGGTATCTACTTGTGTCCTACAAGTACAATGGGAAAATGCTAGCATCTACTTAACCGGGTCGTCCAGAAAATTACTGCTTGGCCAGGTACCGGGTACAGTGTAAACAATAACAGGTGCCAGGTGTTTGTCATAGTTAACAACCTGCTCATCACTTTCTGGCTTCCTACAATTGACCCAGTCAAGTTCCTCTTGTGCTTCTGCCCTGATTGGCATTTGCTTTCTTTCCTTCTCACTGACTTCAGACCATGGCTCTCAGCACGTCCTGCACCGTGGTCGGTGGTTCTCTCCCTCTGCCTCCCCCATCACCTGGTCCACGTCACCTCTTCTGTCTTTTCTTTCCTCTCTTTGAATCCTTCTCTTTAAGCAATTTCTCATCTTTCCCTTTATCATTTTGTCCTATAACCAAGTAGTTTAAATTGTCACCTGGAATTTCTACCTGTGCCAGAAGGTGACAGGTCTTAGAAAGGACCTATCACCTGCCTCTCAGTAGATGTCAAAGGAGGGCTTAGCATGCAAAATGTAATAATTGTTACTAAAACCTCTAACATGAATACACCATTTTATGGTTTACAAAATAATTCCACATTTATCAGGGGGCAAAATCCTGTCCTGGTAGTGGAATAAAATCTGTTTCAATTCGAAAATCCTGCTGAAGCTGCATGATGTTGAGTTCTTAGAAGTGAACCCTCGGACTGGGGGGGTCTCCTGGTCGTGGGGAGTGTGTGGGGGACACGCGGGGCCTGCTGGGATCTGCACGCCCTGCGTACTCTACTCTGAGATTGCACTGCTTGCAAGGTGGGCAGTCCACCTCAATTCACTCACTCAATTCTTTTTAACAAATATTTTAAAGAATCAACTATCATGTGCTGTGCTGGGTGCTATGGATACACGATGAATAAGGCCAGCTCCATCCCTGACTGCATGGAGCTCAGTTTGCAGGGCTGGCTGTGTGGTGGCGGGCAGAGGAAAAACATGCAACTACTAATTCCACAAATATTTCATCCTGTGTTCATTCTGGTTGTCACAGAGGGAAGAACACAGGATGCTGGGGGGATGTTTTATGGAATATCTGGCCCTATCACTCTGCCCTGACTTGCCTTGCCCATGCTCTCTCTAGGTGGCAAGGGGCTGAACCCCGGGGGCTGTATCCCAGGAGGAGGTTGGAGGATGGGGCCGAGAGAGAAAAACGTGATATTTCTGCTCCCTTTCCCTCCCTGCCTGGGTGGTGTCCACTCCATGGCTCCTCCCCGGCTCCCCCCAGACAGCCTTGCTTTGGTTATGGCTCTTGTCTGGGGCCTCCTGCCTCGGCTCCGGTTTTCCATCTCCTCCCTTTGTCTCTCCAGCCTTCAGGTAGTCGAGTTTCCTGCTGTTGCTGATTTCAGGATTGTCTCACCATCCCGTTTGGCTTCTCAGCCTCTTCCATCATGCATGTAACAAATTCCTTGCAATACATTCCCCGTTTTAAATCCAGAGTGGTTTTTCTTTGCCTAGTTGGACACAGACTGATGTAATTACTCTTTGTATTTTCAACTCCAACTACGGCATGTGTTGCAGACCCTGCTTCTGACATGGAGATGGGTTGTGACTTTCTCATAAACGGTACCTGGCTATCCCTTGTCTTAGGTCACAGCACAAACCTGCAGCCCAGGGTCGTGGGCAGTAGTGGCTGACAGCACTGAGCAGAGAGCACTCTGGTGGGGCAGGGGCAGGGTTAGCGATACTCATTTCCTCACGTTTGCGATGAGGAACTGATCCCAGTTTCCTGATTCTGAGCGATTCTCATTTCAAAGCCCACTTCTCACCTCCACAGTCCCATTACCCAAGCTCGTGCAATCATTCCACACGCACCCCGAGTTCACCTGGCTTCATCACTACCCAAGCAAGCACTGTCATCTGCCCACAGCACAATCCATAATGCCCGCCCTGCGCGTGCTGTGGTTTCCGAGTGCGCTGGGTGGGGTGCAGGGACAAGAGGTGGACTGCTATTTAAGCAGAGTGGGGCCCAAGTCCTGGGGATCAGCTGGCAGCAAGATCAGAAAGCAAGGCGGGACTGGCATGAGAAGACAGGAAGGCGGTGAAGCTCTCCAGCAGGGATTCCCTTGTCTCTGAGCCCCACACCCCACCAGGCACTCGCCCACCTCACCAGTCAGCAGCAGATTTAAATCCACTAATACATTCTCTTGGTCTGGAATCGGCTGCTGGAGCCCCAGGGAGGATGCGGACCAGGCAGCATTTTCTACTGCAGACAAGTGTTTCTCTCATCCAGCCCTTTGCACAGAAAGCCTGACCTTGGAGATGGCAGCCAGAAAACGCCTCATAATCCTACAATTTCCCACTAATCAGATGTCTAGACAAGAGTGGTCTCTGCCCCCTTTCCTGTTTGCAAATCTGCCTTGACAAGTTGTATCCTACTGACAATACCATTAAAATGTTCTTTATTTGCTCTGTGGGCCTTCTGAGACTTGGTTACTGGAAATACTATCAGTTTCTGGATCAACTCACTTTTCTTGAAATCACACTCTGATCTTCCTCTACTGAAATTTCATTCTCCTGAGAGGAGCCCTGTTAACAAGGCGATTAGTACTGCTTTGAGTATCAGAGGAGTCCTGTGGGGTCTGCGGCCAGATGGCCCGCGAGCCAGACTTGACTCAGGGTTACAGTGACTTTGGAGAGAATGCCATTCTCACTGTAGCCCAGACCGGTGTAGATAGCACAATGTGTTTCTTTAATGCGGCGAGGAAAACGGTGGGGAGAGGGGTTTCAATTTCCATCCATCCATTTAAGACCAGGAGAGGTTTTCATTTAATTTCTCCCCCTTAGTATGCTACCATAAAGGAGGTTTAAAGCAAGATTTAATTTATGTATTTTTAAAATTAGCAAGAGAATAACAGGGACCAAGGGCTGCCAGAGAATGAAATCCCCATCTTATTGTAGTGGCTGGGGAACCTGGGCACTGGGTTCACGTCCTCAGCAGCCCGACCTCCCGGCAAACACCACCACACCCACCCCTTACTCACTGGGAACCCGACCTGGCAATCATGGGCCCAGGGATGCTGTCACTCTCAAGGTCAGAGACGGCAGCAACAACTTCCCTTGACATTCAAAAAAATGTCATTATTATTCACTAAAAGTGGTATATGCATATGGTATTTGGAGTCTCTCCACCTGGAATCAGATGTCAGCTTTTACTACTTACTAGAGGTATAACCTCTCTGTACCTCGGTTTTCTCATCTATAAAATGGTCATGATAGTTCCTACCTCCTAGGGTGTGGTGAGGATTAAATGAGGTTATACATGTGAAATGCTTAGAACAGTACCTGGTATGTAACGTGTGCTAAATCAGCGTTAGCGATGGTAAAAATAATTTTTAAAAAGTTTTACAACTGAAACACTATAAATGGGTCTTTTGACCTCTGATCTGCAGGCTCCTACTTTTTGTTTCTAGAAACCATCACTGTTACCAGCTTATTAGTTACCAATCGAGAAACTGAAACTATATTCATGTATAGATATAGGTATTTATATAGATACACACACAACGGAAAGCTATACAGATAACTCCCAATTAAAAAGAAACAAACCAGTAGCTATTATATACATTAGTCTCTACTTCTAAAAAATGTTCAAAACAGAATTTGTTATAAATCAAAAGATCGTCACTTATTAATCCCTATAGATCCAGCTCTTTCTTAACAGTTTGTCTAGGCCCCTTTAACCAGGAATCCTACACTGCCCATGGGCATTTGGGTTGTTTCACTAGCTTTGCTTTAATTGCTTTGTCTCCTACCTGCTGCCCTTTTCCTTCTCTCATCCCAGTTAGGTGGGAGGACACTTTGTGAGGCTTTGCATGAAGAAGTTGTAGCAGACCCCTGCATTTCCTGTACTGATCAGGACTCCAGGTAACTCCTGAAGTGTGCCAGGCAGCTTCCGGCAGCCGGCTCCATCTCCAGGCTGCTGTGTCCCTAAAGTCCATGAGAAATACATTCAGAAGGTTTCGTCGGACTTAACAGAAGTTTGTCAAGTTTTAAAATGGATTTAAATTAATTTTACCCCAAGATATATTTTCGATGTATAAATAATTGCAGATTATGGACAGATTATAGTCCACATATGCATTTGCACATCAGCCTTGTTTTTCTGATTTTTGGGAACTGAAGAGCAAACTGTTACACGTGTACAGCCATTTATCTCATTTTCTGATTCCGTTTCTTTTTTTTCAGTTGCTCTAAAAGAATATTTAATTTTAGCATAACAATAATGATAGCTCTGTAAAATAGACTCCTTCCCACCCCAACAGGCTTTGAAATACAGTAACTTCAGATATAAATAATAATTGGGATGTTAGAGTATTGTCCAAAGATTTATAAGACTGGATGGAAAAATTGTCTCAATTTCTCTGTAGAATGGGAAACATCGTTTTCTGAAAGCTGATCCTTGAGGCAGAACTTTGAATGTTGGTAAATTTGTTTGAAATAATCAAAAGGTCATCTGGAAGGCAGTTCTGTAATAATCAAAGGTCAAGGTTTTCAGCCTGATGGGCCTGCATTAGAATCCCAGCTGGCTGCTCCACCACTTAACTAGCTGTGTAACCTTGGTTACTTGACCTGCATAAACCTCCGAGACCTCAGTTTTGAAATGGGAATAAGGTACACCATGAGGATCAAACGAGAGAAATGGGAACCACTACGAATGAGCCTGCCAGGTAGCAAGTGCTCAATAAATATCACATAAAGAGCCTGACGTCACTTTATTTCTAAGCCCTTCGAAGCATAGAGATGATAGAAAAGAGACTGGCAGCCTTGCCTTTTTCTTTTTCCTTTTGAATTTCGTCTCCGTGGAATGGGAGCGAGGCAGCCAGGGCCCCCGACCTCACAAAAGACTAGTGTCTGGGCTCGGTGAGGTCTGGGAGGCCCATTAGGTTGAAATGGGGCCCCGCCAAGTTTTCATATGGTTTTCATATCACCAGGCTTGTTTTGACTTCCATGAGCTTTCTGGCCACAATCCCTCTGTGATTCTGGGAGAAAGGAAGTGCAGGCGATCTGAAATGAGGGCTGCACAAGCAGGGGCAGCCAGGGGTTCAAGGACAGGAAAATGCCTCCAGGGCCTGTGCAGTACTCCCAAGAATTATCCCCTACAACGACTGTCTCCTTGGTCTCCTTCCCAGGCTCCCAGCCTCTGGCATGAATTGGCCTCCCAAGGATTCACTCATGTCTGCTCCTTCTTCCCAGAGGAGGATGAGTGGGGGGAGTCTGGCAGACAAACAAAACCCCCTAGCAGCATCTGGCCTGGCTGAGGTGCTAGCTTTGGTTTGTGCTGGGCCCATGTGGGCTGGTCCCTCCATCAGCTGCCCTTTGACAGTTGCTCCTCAGGTCAGCTCCAATTCAGGCAACTAGTCGTCCAGAAATACAGATGAGTCAAGCGAAACAGGCCCTTCCTATGTGCTGTGTAAACACAGTGGGTTCTCGAGAGAGCTTGTGAGTGCTATGTGGCAACAATAATAATGATAATAATTAAGTCAACAAATATTTATTGAGCTTCAACTATATACCTGGCACTGTACTAGTTCTGAAAAAAAAGTAAAAAACAACTAGCTAAAATTTATTGTGTCGGAACTGGCACAGAGCACTTTTCATGTTATCTTAATTAGTCATTCGTTAGTCTCATTAAGTAGATATCATTATTGGTCCCATTGTTCAGATGAAAAAACTGAGCCTCAGAAAGATAAAGCAACTTGCCCAAAGTAACATAACCAGAATGGAAGCCATACCTAGGGAGGTGAGCAAAAACATGAATGCAGGACCCCGACAATTATGGGGCAACCATGACTGTCTACTGTGGGCTGCCTGGCATGTCCACCCCAAGACTTCTGCTACATACAGCAGCATCTAACTTGAGCCAAAGCTCTATAAAGTCCTTTCCAGCTCTCAAATCCTGACTACAGTAGACCCCCTTTATCTGTGGGGGGATACGTTCCAAGGCCACCAGTGGGTGCCTGAAACCGAAGCTAGTACTGCACCCTGTATATGCTACATTTTCCCTATACACACACACCTATGATAAAGTTTAATTTATAAATTAGCCAGTTTCATGGATAGAAGATTCATTCTTACCACAAATCTTAGCAACCTCAGCATATGATTGTTTTCCTTTCCTTCTTGAGTTGAGAAAAAAATCACCTTTTCGCTTAACAGAAGCGCTTTGTGGCTCCTGTTTGGCATATCTGCATTGCTAGCATCACTACTCTTGCACTTTGGGGCCGTTAGTAAGTAAAATGAGGGTCACTGCAACACAAGCACTGGGACACCGGGGCAGTCGATGTGATAACCGAGATGGCGGCTCCTAAGTGACGCAGTGGTTGGGAGCATTTCCCAGGTGGAGATGCTGGGTAAAGGGTAATTCATGTCTGGGCAGGAGGGTGAGATTTCATCACGCTACTTACAGCAGTGCACAACTGAAAACTTCTGAATTGTTAACTTCTGCAATCCCCAGTTAATATTTTCAGACCACGGCTGACCGTGGGTAACTGAAACTGCAGACAGTGAAACCATGGATAAGGGGAGGACGACTATATAAATACAATGCCCTGCTCGGCCCTGCGCCAGGCACAGCTTTATCCCATTCCTCTGCTTTCATCTTCACCTCAAACGGAGTCAGCAAGGAGAGGGATTCTCAGCCCTGGAGAACACCTTCTCAGACCGGGGAAGCCTGGCTCCACCTGATCTCGCAGCCACTTCTAATTCCCAAGCCTTCACCTTGTTCTCAGACTAAGCCTCTATTTCCACCATGACCCCTCCCCTCCCCCGAAGGTCCTCCTCACAACAGGAGTGTCTGGGGCTGGGGTTCCTCCTGAACCAGGCTCCTGCTGGGAGTTTGCTGTAGGGCCAGGGAGGGAAGGAGAAGTTTTGAAGCTCTGCTCCATGGAGGAAAGCTTCCAATTCATGACTCAGATGGATCCCGTGGGTGGGATGTGACAGGACAGCACCTTTGGGGATTCAGGCCTTAGGTCTGGATATCACAATCTATGAAGGAGAGAGAATGACCTCTTTTGCCTGCATTCTCCTCTGGATACTGCATCTTTATCATAATCTGGTCATGACCAACAACTGCACCTCCTTCTTCATCTCAATTTCAGATAACTCCCCCGCCATCACCACCTTCCACTTTCCCAGCTCCCTTCGCCCAGCAGCTCAACTCAAGCCATCATGCGGCCCCAGTGGGTAGAAGCCGTGGTTGGTCTGTAAGCAGTTTAGGGCACCACTTACCTCCTTTTCTCAGTTCCCTCCACTTCCAGCTTAATGTCCACAGGGCATGTTTATAGTCACTTCCTTGCAAAACCTGCCAACCCTTTTCCTTCTCTTTTTCTTATACTTTCCTGGAAAACCACGGACCCTACTGCAATGCTAGCCTAAGACTGCATGCAGGCGGATGAACAAGGCTGGGGAAAAACACTCACCTCGGTCGGCTCGCTTCACTTAACATCTTGAAGCCTGCCCAACTAGCCCAGCGCCCAGAGTGTATTTACCTCCCCCTTCCATGGAGTCACACATTCTCCTCCCTCCGCAACACCACAACACCTCCTTTCCTGTGTTCACTCTCAGCTGCTGGCCTTGCTCTCCACTTCACAGAACGGAGCCATCAGGAGACTTCCTCGCACGGGCCCTCCTCTCGCTCCTGCCTGCTTCCCTCCCATATACTGACCTCGTCCTGTTAGCAGGGAGGGGCAGTGCCAGCTGCATCAAAGCAAAGGGTTTTTCTGAAACTCTCAACAAACTGCCACTTCCTCTGTTTCACTGGCCAGAACTGTGTCACACCCTCCTCACTACAACGGAGACTGAGAAATTAGTTTAGCCTTTTCTGCTTCTGTAGGAGAAACAGCAAGGGCAAGGGGGCTGGGATTGGCTGTTGGATGGCAGGCAAGAGCGTCTGCCATACATACTATCTTATTTCCTGAGACTCCTCATGGCAGCAAAGGGGTTTACTGTATTATCTGATGCTCTCCTAGAGGTTGCCTCCATCACCAAAGGGTGGGGCCCTCTGAGACACTGTCATCCTAGGGGAAGGAATGTTTCTCAGCCAGGCTAAGAGGAAGGATACAGCTGTTTCAGGCCTTTTAACTTCTTAAGTCCAATTCTTCACTCTAATCAATACTTACTACAATAATTCCTTAAACTAACTTGTCTAAGATCACATGGGAAGCAGGTGGTGGAGGTGGAACTTAGATCTGGTGATACAAACACCTCCTTGCTACCCGACCTCCCCATGGAGTTTTGATTGTCTAGTGCATGGGGGCCAGCTATTGGAGATGAAAGCCCTCTTAGAAATGCCATCTAACTTCCATTTTGCTCTCTTCCAGAGAGACACACTAGACGCAGTCAAGAGAAGCAGAAAGCACCCAAGGGCTCCAGGGAGCCCAGGCAGGCTCCATTCTATTTCAATATTGTAAGCCAGGACCCCATGAGTCAAGACCCCAGAACAGAGTTTTCATGTATACATGGAGGGGACATGACTTGGAGATCTGCTCTTTTGCATGCCTGGCATTCATTTCCCATTTATCATCAACATGTTCTCACCTTGGTCCAAGCAATTCAGTGGGGCTGACCTCACCTGTTCTGCTCCAGGGCTGGACATGTGATCTAGACCTGACAACCAGCATTTTCTATCCTCTTGGCTGAGATGATTGCCTCTGGCTTGGGCATGTAACCCAAGCCAGGCCAATGACTCTCAATTCTGGAACTTTTACTGGAGTGACTGGGAAAGAGATCTCTTTTGGCTGAGTTGCCACCTGTGTGGCTGATGTAACCCTGGAGTTTTCAGGGAAAACTGCCTGGCCAGAGCCTGCCTGAGAAGGAAGACAGGCAGGAAAGGAGAAGTGGGCCTGAGACCTATGGACATATAGATGTTGTTGGAGCCCACAAACCCAGGCATACCTGAACCCACTAAATCTACCTTTGGGTTTTCCAGTGACACAAGCCCAGAAATTCCATTTTGGTCCTTAAACTAGTATGGATTGAGTTTCTGTCTTTTTTTCCTGCAAGATGTATCCTGACTAATTTGAAAAGAGAGATTCTTTTCCTGTCTTCCCTTGCTGAGATGAAAAGCACTCCGGCCAGCCTTGTTCCTCTGCTCCGCCGCTGAGACCAGGCCTGTTCCCTTAGCTGAAGGCATCATGGATTATTCTCCAGCATCCAAGGCTGACACCGTGACTGACCCCATCTCCGACAGTGACCTAAGAGCTGAGGGATTTCACAGTGTGAGTGGGAAATAGCTGTGAGTGGAGGCTTTGTATTGCTTTGCTGACTAGAGCTTTCTATGGAAATCTCTTTTCATAGTTTAAAGTAATTAGACATCTGCTGTGAAATTATGGCCAGCTCACTAGTGTACAAGCGACCCGTGTGACATTAGTGTCCACTCCCCCAAAGCCTCCCTGTGCTCCTCAGGTACCAGGTGTGCGACTGGTGGCTCATGTTCAGCAAATCATGCAGCCAACGAGAAGGAAAAGTTGAAGTTTTGCAGAAATGAGAGCAAAGCAGTCCATATATTTTTACTGACTTCACCTTTCTCACTCAGGTAAGTGTTTAATGAGGTAGAGAGAAAGGTGTCATCATAGGTTTGAAATTATTTTCCGCCACCCGCCTTCCAGAGAGAGTGAAGCCATTTATCTATTTCCACAGCACAAGCTTGAGAATCAAGACATTTCAGGTGTCTGGTCTGTCTACAGAGGAGCTGATCCTGTTTGTTCTCATGCTGACCTTTCATCACGGAGGAAGGCACCCCATGTGGGGCCTGTGTAGAAGGTACTTTCTCAATCTAGCACCTGCCCATAACTGTGCTTTATGTTTCAGTTTCACCTCCCTCTAGAGCCGCTCTCTGCCTTCAGCTTTCTTCACACCTACGCTAACAGCAGGGCCAGGGGCGGGCACAGGCCAGAGGCGGCCCAGTCTCGGCCTGACAGGGCCTGCCCTAGGGCCTGTGCAGGCACCTCTCGCTCCTGTGTCCCTCAATGCTCTTCCCACCTGCAGTCTTGGCTGCTTGGCTAGTTCTTATTCTTGAACTTGCCCCTGAACCTATATCCATCCACACCTACAACAGTGCCTGGCACACAGTGGCATGCAGTCCAGGCCACCGTGAAGCACAGCTCTACAGGCACCATTCCTATTAATATGGTGCTCCAGGGGTGCCATTTAGGTAGAAATCAACGTGAATAGGGCCCCCTGGAATTGGGCAACTCAGTGACTGCACTCAGTATATTTTGTTGATGAATAGACAAATGAATTAATGAATAAATGAAATTTTGGCTGTGCATGCTTTGGCTTCTTAGAAACTCAGGGTTCTTTTTTTCCCTAAGTTGTCTGTTCTAACTTGCCTTTTCCTAACATACACCTGACATATACAGTAGACATGCCATCAATTTTGACTGGATACTATCAGTCTCCGGATTAATTGTTCCCATGTCTATCTGCTTTCATTTAGGCAATCTGACAGCTTATATTAGCTTCTGGACAAATTCTGCTCAAACAGGCAGGTTTTTAGGTCCCTGGCACTCATTAACCTCTTTCTCCAGATTTGTGGCCACCCTGTGTCCCCCCTTCCCTATCTGTTTTACTCCTGCTTAATCCCACATGTGGACTTCTGCTCCTGGAATGTCAAGGCACCAGCTTTGATGGTTTTAGCTTCTTTGTCTCTCACGGGAAAACAAATGCCAGAAATGGACCCTAATTCAAGTCAATCATTGAATTGTGATCCATTTCTGACATTAGCCATGGTCACAATGTTTCTTCTCTTATTTCCTTTGGTAATCAAACCCTTTGGTTTTAGCTGATTCTGGAGTGTACCTCTCTTGCCAGTGGGCTCCCTAAGAGGTAGCTAGCTCGTGCAAGTCGGAACCTTGGGGTCACCCACTGAGTTTGGGCACTAACAAGTATGAAGACTCAAGTCTAAATGTCCTGCCTTCCAACTTCCAAATCCTTTCATGATCTGGTAAAACTTACTCATCCAGTCCAAGTTCCCACTCCATTCTAACACAATGCCTTCTGTCAGTGCAGCCTCTTCCACCCCTTTCCACGATGCCATTTATTCCGCCTTCAAACGTACCCTTCTCCAAATCTCTTTTATCCTTCAAGGTCCAGCTCAACTTCCAGCTCCTCCAAGAAGCCTCCTATCGCCATTCCTCCTGTCGTCTTTCTCTTTCTCCAGTACAATTTGACACGATTTTTATGCATCACAGTATGTCCTCCATTCTTTCCTCTGTAGAGCTTGCCTTCCTAACTACACATTCCTTGGGAGCAGGGATCATGTCAAATTATTTCAGTGACCTAACATGGCTTCACACACAGGGTGATTTAACAAATAAACTTGATTGGCCCTACTTCATAGTTAAATACCTAGCATTTCTGGAGTATCTTCTTTTTGTTTTAACATTTGAAAAAGCACCATCTTTTTAAACTTTTCAGCATCACGTTGATGAGGACAACTGAAGATAAGTATGTGTGCCAGGGAAGTAGAACAAACTTTCTGTCCACGACAGAAATAGAATCCTGCCCTCCAAACCCCAGCTGGAGCCGGTCACCTATACATAATGGTCACATGCGCAGAACATACGAAACAATCAGGTTCTGGGGATGACTAATGCTGAAGTCGAGCTGTGGCATTTGTCAACAGCCACCAGTGTTCAGCAAATGTGCTGCTGGTCACTGAGCGTCAGGCCTATTGTGAAGCATTATCCCCGCTCTGAATGGAGCTGGTGTTATGTAAAGGACAGAAGGCAGAAAAAGCAAAACATCAAGAAATACATGAATGCCATTTTTTCTTTTTTTAAAGCACTTTGCAGAGAATGTTGCCTATGGTTGGAGTTAAATTCTACTTGACAGGCTCAATTTTGAGTAGTTTTTCAGGCCTTGAGATTCCTGGGTAAAATGAAGAGGTGCTTGAGCTGAAGGCTTAAGTTAAATTCAAGAAGTGATACACTTTCCTCCTCCCCCACTGGGAATAAACCGAAAGTATTGGGTTTGGCGCTGCTTTTCTGGGTAACCAGTCCTAAACTTCCTGCTCTCTGACCCTAAATTGCCATAGACAGCATTCTGGTCAAATCACTGTCCTGTAGCTGAGATCCACACAGCTTGGGGGGAAATGTTGTTACCCCGGTGAGTTATATGAGAAGTCATTTGTAACAACTGCAACCCCTAACTCACTGCTAGGCCTCCAGCCTCCTTCCCTGCCTGCTGCCCTCTTCATCCTTGCATCTCACACATTCCATTCCACTATAAACCACCTCCCCCTGCCAGCTGCATAAAAGATGAAAAGGTGAGATAAAGGCTGAGGAAAAGGGGATACACTTGGCCCAGGCCAGCAGCAGGCTGTGAGTCGTGGGGCTCTAGCGCTACAGTGACTGGATTCATACATTTCTTTTCCCACTTCTTAGCTGTGTCATCTTGAGCAAACTGCCCAACTTTTCTGGGCCTGGATTACACGTCTATAAACAGGGCTGACGACAGGATTAGCCTTGTCTTGTTTTGTGGTGGCAATTAAATGAGTCAGTATGCATGGAGCACTTGGAACAGTGCCTGGGACATGCGATGTGCTTAATTGGTACTAATCATCATTGTAGGGGAGGGCATGCAAGTTCCCTAAGGGCCATGAGAAGACCCACTTGAGACAGTGAACAATAGAAAACCTAATCCGCCAGTTCGTACACAAAATCTGCTCTGTTCATTTATTTTACTCAGCAGCTATTTATTGAGCCCTAATATGTGCCAGGCACTTGTTAGACGCAGAAAATACAGATGTGGAAATCAATCCTTTAGCCCTTGCTCTTGTGAGCTCACGGTCTAGCTGTATGTCCACTCCTGGACTCTGTCGGCATGAGATGCCACCACTCGTGGTGTGGGGTGCTGCACGCTGGCCGGCCCGCAGGAAGGCTCCGGGAATTATTCACCGTTGTTCTCTCTTCAGTTAGCTCCTCAAGGACGTCCTTGATTCACTTCCCACTTAAGACTCTAGAATCAGCCACTCACCAAACTCCTAGATCAATTTTACCCCCTTAGCTCTCTGAGATGCCACCCCCATTTCTCTGCTTCTACTTCCCAGTATAGAATGTTGCTCCCTGAGCCACAGTGAACAGGCTTCCCAGACCCAATTCCAGCGCGGGGATAGGGGGTGGGGGTTCCCCTCACACCAACAAACAATCTTGGGCACCAGCAGTGTGTTCAAGAATTCCTCTCAATTGTGATGCTATCTACTTGGAGATAGCATTAGATTCCACAGGTTAAGGCTTCAGTCCTAGAAGACTGTTCCTCCCACCGCTCCCCCATACACACTTCAGGTATAAGTAGCAAGCCCAGGCTCTTACCTGTGTATCTGGCCAACTGGCTATAGATTGGAGGGTCCAATGAACCCCTCCTTGGGTTCAATCAGTTTGCTAGAACAGCTCACAGAACTCGGGAAAACCTGTTTACTCGCTAGATTACCAATTGATTACAAAGACTATTAAAGATACGAATCAATAGCCAGATGAAGAGATACACAGGGTGAGGATCTGAACAAAGGCGCTGTCTCTGTGGAGCTTGGGACCCAGCACAGTGGCACATGGAAGGGTGTTGGTTCCCCAGTGAGGAAGCTCTCCGGGAAAAAAAGGCCAACGATGAGCTGTCCTGCGATTTTATGGAGGCTTCATTACATAGTCATGATTGACTAAATCATTGGCCACTGACAACTGAACTCAATCTTCAGCCCCTCTTCCCTCCTCAGAAGTAGGGGGAAGGGGTGGGACTAGAAGTTCCAAACCTCTAATCACCTGGCAACCAGACCCCACCCTTGAGTGGGGTACAAAAGCCACCTCATTAAAATAACAAAAGACACCTTTATCACTCTTAACACTTAGGAACTTCCAAGGGTTTTGGGAGCTGTAAGCCAGGAACTCTGGATGAAGACCAAATACCTTCTAAATCACAATATGCTTGTGTTACTGTAGGCAGAAAGAATAGGGCTGCATGTAGAGAGGGGGAGGAAAGGAAGGAGATGAGGTCATCCTTAACAAGAAGTACCAGACCAGCCAGACTGGATTTTGGTGGTTGGAGCAGATCTAGGACACCATCTTGCACCTCAGGGGTGAACTTTATTATAATGGATTGTAATATTATTAGCACTGTGGTTAGGGAAAGTGTCCACCCCATGTTGCCATGACAGTTCTGACTAAGCCAAACAAGGGTGAAAATCCCTCCTCTTGACGGGAAGGACTGGACATCGAGGACCCGCCTAGGAACGTGTATAACGCCACGCCTAAGTCTTGAATATTTCACACCTTCATTTTTAGTGTACTTCCTAGTACAACCTCCCATTCTGGGCCACTGAGCATATTCTGCTTCCCTGAGACCTGAGTTGGTCATCAGTAGCACTCTCTCCATCTTCTCCACCTCAGATCCCCTCAGACTGCAAGCCCATACTCATCTGTCTATTGGCACAAGTGGAAAGAGTGAGCCAGTGACTGGAGCAGCCTGTGTCACTTCCAAAGCCAATCTCTGTGTTCACATCCCCACCTGGCTTCCCACCCCCTCCAGTTCTGACTCCCGTAGGCATCTCTTTCCACAGTTCTAGCTTCCTCAGGCTCTGTCCACTGCCTCCTTTCTCAATACATATAAAATGCACAGACTCATTCATTCATTCATTCATTCATTTCCCCCCCACCACAAATACCAATTAAGTCCTAATATGTGCTAAGTGCTAAGCACTCTTCTAGGTTCTGGAGACAGCACAGTGAAGACAAATAAAATCTGTCCTCTCATGTCGCTTACACTCTAGTGTAGAGAGCTGGACAGGAAACAAACAATGTAGCATGTCGAACAGTGATGGATACAGAAAGCTGGAAGCACCCATCCAAGGGGCGCTGGGCCTGGGTGCATTGCAGAGGAAGTACGGAGGGCAGGCGGGAGGCAGGCCCACCTTGGAAGGGCCCCTAGGGTCAGGCTGCTTTAAAGTGCTGAGGGAAAGCTGCCAAGGGTCTTACCGCCCAGGCAATTTGTGGAGAAGCCCATGGTTCCGCCGCTGCAAATCTCACGTCGGGATGCCGTCCCAGGGGCACCCCCAGGACTGGCACGTGCTGCACCTGCAAGGAGCCCGCCGCATGCAGCCCTATGATCTCAGTGGGTCTGCTTGACACTGCAGTTCAATAGCTTGTCCAAAAGAAATGATTCCATCTCCTGCCTGTGAACAGGGAGCAGAGGAATGCCTTGGCTCCTGGCTGCACTGCGTGTTTTGGCAAACGAACACAAGGAAGGCTTCAGCGTGGTCCTTCCAGCCTATCTTGTCATCTAAGCCCAGGTAAAGAGGAATTTGGGAGAGGATCTGACTGAGTTATAAATACAATTCTTTCCAACAACTGATTAGAAGACCATCCAGGCTAGAAAAATAACTCTTTGATTCATTCTCATACTGAAGTTATAAAAGTATTAAACTTTTATAATTTACAGGGCACTTTCATATACTTAATCTCACTGGATATTCAACATATTATATGGCACAAAATCTGTTATGATTTATTTATCATCGAGCCACATATATTTTCCAGTTAGCATAGTGGTATACAGTCTTTGCAAAAAAAAAAAAAAAATTAAGGTGTGTTTTGTTTGCTTTTATAGCTAGTTAAGAATTGTTTAAAATTACACTAGAATTTTCCTATCTTGAAAAACTTAAGGTCCTGGAATGGAGAGCTTTACATTCCAAATGAATTAATAATGGGCTTCACACAACATTCCCAGCAGAGATGCCCTAGCATTCCAATCTTCATGTTCCTCATGCTTGGAATGTGTAATTCCTCTATGAGCTACATTCTGCTCTGTGCAACTTCTATTTTGGGGCAAGTTGTTTCTTTATATAGAAACCAGTACCCTTTCAAATCAAATGAGTACGTGAGTCATTTGTGCATTTCCTAAAAACCATCGCATCAGATTTTTCTTATCTGCTATCCATTTTCTTTTTTAATCAGAAGGAAAATGCATTAACAATGCAAATATCTTGGTTAAATGCCTAAACTTTCATAGACTACTGTTACAATGAAATGTTTCTTGGTAGTGACTGAATTTCATACTTGACTAAGAAATAAACACATTAGCATTTGCATTGTCACCAACCAAGTAACTTAGGTACCTCTGCTAACTTGGAGCTCCACTTCTATAGTTCATATTATGACCGGTGATCTTTTAGACACAACTTACTGAATGGTCTGAGACAGTGGTGCTAATTAGGGCTTAGAAGGTATTTAATGGTTACTACAATTTTGAAAGACAGAGGAAGCAATGAAAATCAGTGGTTTGGGCCCCAAACAAGAGTTAATTCCTCACTTTCCCGGTGATTTGGGGAAGGGAGGGAGGTGAAGCTTGTTCTTTCTTCTATCCTAGATGGATGGTCATGAAGTTTTGATTTCCTTTTAGCTTAGTACATTATGCTAAGGAGCTGAGGCTGTGGGGAAGGGCTTTGCCATCCGTGCAAAGACAAATAAGGATGGCTAAAGGGTCCTTAAGTGAACTTTTAGGCACCCCCAGGGGAAGTTAGAGGGCAAATAGTAGGTGTGTCCAATCTACTGAGGAATTTGAGACCAAAGGGTTCTGTTAAACAATTGGCTCAATTGTCTGAATCTTTCTGAACTTTTTCTGCTTGTGTATATCTCTTGATCACAGTATCTTGTCAAATATCCCAAGAGCACTCATTCCTAGAAGATCTGAAGAGCATTAGCACTGTCTAGCTGCAGAATCGTTAGACCTTTCATTTAACTAAGGGAACTCCTAACAATGGCTTTATTAATAATGCAGCAATGTCAGCTCCTAACACTGCTCAATGTTCTAAACGGCTTTAGGGAAATGGGCAATGTTTTTCTACTCTCAATAAAAACACAGTGAAAATTCACTAGTTGTTCCAAGTAATGTTGAAAATGTGCATTTATTCTGAGTTATTGTCATCAGATTGCTTATCAAATAGGTGTTCTATGTTCCCAGAAAAATGACTTGGGCTATTAAGACTTGAATCATTGAGAAGAGGAAAAAAAATCTCAGATTTTGCCCTGAATGAGAAAGAGAATTATTTTCACCCTTTCTTTTACCTTCAGTTTATATATTACATTGAAATAGAGAAAGAGGGTAAAGGAAACCTTCCAGAATAAGAGATAAAATCTGATAGAGTAGCAAGAGACTATAATTGTAGAACACCAGTCCTTCTTTCTCCCTAAGTGTGGAAAGGGGGAAATGTGGGCCATTTGCTACCATAGAAACCAACCAAGGTATGTGGGAGGGGGAGGGAAGCCCATTAGAGGAACGTGAAGATCTTACTTTTTTCAAAGTTAAAGTGTTCTAGTCAATATGTGATCTTTCTACTGGCAAGGGGGGAGGGGTGTGTGTGTGTGTGTGTGTCCTTTTTATTTAAATGAGTTACAATCTGCCTCCTCTATCACTTTGCCTTTTGAGCCTAGTGATTCTGTCAGTCCAGCCTCTACTTTAAGGAAGGTTGACAATGAAAAAAAGAATCATTGAGTACCCACTGTGTACCAGGAGAAGCTCTCTGTAATGGAATGCACAGAACTGCAAGACATCTAATAAACATAGCATAAAGCCACTGGATGAAAACCTTCTATCACACTTAGTTATATCGGCCCCTATTTCCATACTCAGAGATCTCTTGGAAAAACAAGCAGCTCAAAATGAATTCCTTCCCCTCTTTAATTCAGTGGCTGTTTCTGAGCCATGGTTCTATTTGATTTTTAAAACTGAATCTTAAAAATACTTATTGCAAACCACCCTCAACACAGATGCAGGAGGCATATCTCCCGTGTGCACTGTTCCTTTACAATTCCATGTCACAGGCAGCCACCTTTCCTTTCCCCTTACCAGTCCCTCAGGCCTTTCCAAATGACCGTGAAAGGCAAAGGAGCAATGGGTCAGGTGTTTGGAAAGCTGCTGAGTACAACAGTCTCTTTCTGGAAAGCGGCTGTAGGAGAAAAGATATCGGCTCAGTGTAAGTGTGCTGCTCTGGATGGTAGGGAGTGCCCATCACTGGAAGTATTCCAGATTAAGTTGGACAATTTCTCAGTAGAAACATGGTAAGAGGGAGTTGGACGAGATGCCTTATAATATTCCTTTTAAAAAACAGACTATTTCTTAAGCAGTTTTACATTCACAGCTAAATTTAGCAGAAGGTACAGATTTCTCATACAGGCCCCAGCCGCCCCTCTCCCCACCCCCCCCCGCCCCCAAACACACACACACAGCCTCCTGCCTGATCACCATCCCCCACTAGAGTAGTACATTTGTTTCAACTGATGGGCCTACTGTGACATGTCACCTAATTTCTAGTCTACTAGGGTTCACTCTTGGTCTTGTACCTTCTGTGGGTTTTAGACAGATGTATAATGACATGTATCCACCATTAGGATATTATACAGAGTAGTTTCACTGCCCTAAAATCCTGTTCCACTTGTTCATTCCCCCCACCCTGACCCTGGCAACTACTCATCTTTTTACTGTCTTCTTAGTTTTCCTTTTCCAGAATGTCATATAGCTGGAATCAGACACTATGTAGTCTTTTCAGATTGGCTTCTTTCACTTAGCCACATGCATTTAAGATTCCTCCATGTCTTTTCATGGCTTGATAGTTCATTCCTTTCTAGCGCTGCATAATATTCCATTGTCTAGATGTACTAATATTTTTTTCAATTGTGTGTCTGTTTCTGTAGATTGCAGGATAGCACTGATAGGGACAGAGGTGAAACAAACAGCCTGACAGCTGTGATTTCCAGTGAAGGAGGAATGGCTAAGCTTCGGGGCTCTGAATGAGGGACATTGCTGATACCAGGGGTTAGACGTAGTATGGCTGGTTCAGGGACCACAACTCCACACAAACAGGTGGGTGTATGGACTTGTTCAGTACAAGTGACAGAGAGCCAACTCAAACCAGCTTAATCTAAAAAGTGACTATGTTGACTCCTAACGGGGAATTTCAAGGGGTAAGTCTGGATTTTCAGGCACAGCTGAACAAAGGACTGAAAAGATGCCATTGGGACCTGGCTCTGCTTCTCAGGTTCGCTCTCCTCTGAGCTAGCTTCATCCTGCGGCATGCTGCCCCACCAGGTGGCAACATGGCTACTGGGAGTCCCAGGCTCACTTTCTACCAGCTGATCGACACGAGTGTGTTAACAGCCCTTTTCTCAGCAAAACTCTCCACTGTCAGCCCTGAATTTCATTGGGCCAGCCCTGAAAGAATACCTGTGGCTTATTGGTACTCATCCTTGAGATTAGGAATTAGTATCACCCTACCACCACCACTTGAACAATATAAGTGGGGCTGGGGAGGTTTCCAAAGGAAAATTGGGGTGCTGTTTCTAAAGAATGGAAAAAGATTCTGAGCAAGTAAAATCAATAAATGCTCCCTGTGCCAGACTATAGGAAAACAGTTCAAAAGAGCAGGGATGAGTGTTGATGCATATTATATAAAAAATAACGAAAATAGTGGTCTTGAACAGTAGTCTCAAAGCAATTAACTGGAAAAGAAACTCATTATATATAATCTATTATAAGTGGATATTAGGTGTCTAATGGGCCCGATCTCTCCTTTTCTTGGGACTATGTTCTTTGGGATGCTGGAGAAATATGGAGGAAATACTCAGCTTCATTCCCATTTCTAGTGTGTCTTCATGTATGGCTGAGACTAGAAAGCCAAACACATTTCTGAGACTCCCTAGAAATAGGGTAATGGATACAAACTAATTTTATTAGCTAGATGTACTCAGATAAGATTCACAAGGCAGAAGCTGGGAGGACACCATCTTTCTGTGGCGTGGTTACTTTCTGCTGCCAGGCTCCACCGTGGAGATACTGGGCTTTTTTTTCCTCTCATGTCCAGCCTCTAGCTTTGTGGGTTTGGAAAGGCAGTAGCAATGATAGCAGTGGAGATCTCCTGATTTCCCATCTTGATTATGGGAGAGGTAGCGGTCCCCTAAGTGGGCCAGTTCTGCAGTTCTGGGAGTCATTTCTGCAGACCCAGCCTAGAGACCACCATTCTAACCCTTCTGACAACATTGAAAGCAGGTAATTCCCTGTATCAACCAATTTTCTGTTTAAAATAGCAGAAAAGCTATCTTTTTACTAGATCTAAAGCGGCAGGATTGACAAAAGTCTCAAAAAAAAGAAAAATCTGGTTCTTGCCGGAGGCCTGGATGCTCACAGGGGGCTGATTTGGGAGAAACTCTTGGTGACATGGACAGAGGGGAAGCTCATTTGGCTTCCATGGGGCATGACCCCATGGAAGAAGGGACCACACAATTTCTTATTTCCTTGCTACGTGTGCCCCTCAGAAATCACCAGGGCTCTTCCCTCTGTCCACCCATTGGGAACTATTCTGTTCTTTGAATTCATTCTCTCAAGGTGAGGCCTTTCCTTTCATTCACAATCCACAAATATTTACAGAGTACCTACCAGCAAATGCTATATCCTCGGCAAACTAACCCACTTCAGTCCACCCTCTCTGCCGGCAAGGTCCTTGCTTCATACTTGCACATGTGTGCCTGCACACACACACACACACACACACACACACGCACATACACAATTCATACACATAACACACACAGTTTTCAACCACTCAAACTTTTACACATTCTTCCATGACTCCCACAATCTAGGTTTTTAGTCCTACCATGTAATCCTATAGCTCCTGAATTTCTCCTATCAAAGCATTTTCTTAAACTATATTGAAATTGCTCATCCATTTCTGTTTCCCATGCTAAATGTTAACTGCAGTGGTGATGGCAAAGACTGTGTCTGTCTTGTTTCCCAGTACAGACTCAGGACCCAGCATAGTGCCTGGTATACCCATGGCCAGACATTCAATAAATATTTATTGAATTTATGTTCTAGTATACTAAGGAATTCCAGAAACTGGATTGTCTCTGGAAGCTCTCAGATCTAAGATCGGCTTTAAAGATCAAAGGAGGTGACAGAAACTACGGATGCTGAGGCAAAATCGGAACTTGGCAAAATATTTCTTTCCTCCTCAAGTTTCTCATATTTTAGCCCCACCCCCACCCCATTTCCTTTAGCTTAACAAAAAAAAAAGGAGAGGGGAGAGAGAGAGCATGCACACAGTTCAAACCATTTAGTAGCACTGCATCATAGGGGACCATCACATTGTGAACATTCTGGCCATTTTCTACGTTATTCATCCTTTCCAGATTTTGGCTCTGTCCCTTATAGGACATTTGACCTTGGAGGAATTTTTAACCTGAGACGTTTTCTCATTTATAAAATGGAGTGAATTATAGATGGCCACAAATTCTTTGACACTGTTCCTATCTAAAGGCGTGCTCTATGTCCCTGCCACTTGCCCTTTAATTTGGGTGGGCTCTGTGACTGACCAAAAGAATATAGCATAAGTGATGCTGTGTCAATTTCCCTGTGAGAGCCTTAAAAGATTGGCAGCTTCTGCTTCCTGTCTTAGAATAGTCGCTCTAAGGCAGGGTGTCCAAACTGCGGCCCGTGGGCCAACTACGGCCCTGCGATCCATTTTTTATTGGCCCGCAGCAAATTCCAAAAATATATTTAGTTTACTTAAATAAACCAGGTGAGGCAATACGTATGTCACCTCGAGTGAGTGGCCCAGCTGTTTGTGTATTTTACCTCATACTTGGTGAAAAACGTTGAAAAAAGTTTGGACACCCCTACTCTAAGGGAAGCCCCCTGCCATGGTATGAGGGAGCCTGCCATCTGACTGCAGCGACATAAGAGACTCCAAGCAAGAACTGCCCTGCTGAGCACGGTCAGCCCACAGAGCTGTGAACCACAAAGCAGTGATGATCAGCAGCAATAGATAATGCAACTGGAAGTAATGATGGTATCTACCTCATAGGATTGTCACAAAGGTAAAACGAGATTTTTGTCTGCTAAATCCTTAGCCAACAGCCTGGAATAAAACAAGCGTTCAATATATATATATAAATTCTCCTTCCCCTTCCTTTTTATTAAGTCTATGAATTTCCAAGGGTAACTCTCAGTGTCATCATTTGAAGGCAGGGTGGGGTGTAGGTGGGCTATTTGTTAGATGTTTAGAATTTGAATAGCTCCCTTTTCTTTTCTCCATCTTTCTCCTGTTTCTTTTCTGTGTTTTAAACCACAGATAGACCACAGAAAAATCACAGGTTTGGTGCAGGATCATGGTAATAAAAATCAAATCCCAGAAGCTAAAATCATTCAAAGCAAAATTCCCCTTGACAACTTTTGTGGTGTGTGTGTGTGAGTATAAAAAGCAGTTAAACAAAAACTTTAAACTACATAATTATTTTACCATGTAAACATGATAGAATTACAGGATTTTGGGGGTGGGGAGGAGGTTAAAAAGTACATGGTTACCTGTAATTATAATCTTGTTACATTTGATTTTATAGAACACCAAAATTCGAGTTTGATTCAAGCCACGCAGAAAGACATGGTGCATATTAGAAATGCTTTTTTCTTCTTACTCAAATAGCTGAATTAATTTCATTCTTGTGATCTCCCCAGGAGTCAACATTTTATTATGTTTATTGCTATAGTTGTATCTTGCTAAGTATATTGCCCATCCTAGAAAACTTGCTACCAAGGCAGTTTGAGATGACCTTTCTATTTCTGCCTTGAATTCCTGCAAATGCCTAAACTGTGATAGGCAAGGGGGTTCATCTCAGTCTGGGACAGGATTATACATTGTCAAATACCTCGTCCATTAAGTCAAGGGTAGAAGGGGGACTCAAACTAGATGTTTGACATGTGTAGATAAGGGAACTGTTTTATTTTACTTTGACATTTCAACCTTTAATATGGGTTTGGACACAAAGCTACAATGTTTGTTGTCAAATGAACAACAAACATTAGAAGGGTGGGGAGGACAGGGGTGGGATGGAGGTGATCAGTCTGAGTGTCTGGTGACATTTTGTAGTCACTTCCAGCTACAGAATGTTGCTTGGATGGGGAATTTAGCCTACCATTGAAGACATCTTTCCCTGATAATATAAGGGGCAGGAACCTGGGATTTTGTAAGTGCAAGCACACCTCTTCCTTGGCCACAAGTCACTTTACTAACCTTGCCACTCCTTATGACCACAGAGGAA
The DNA here is from genome assembly GCF_057876585.1 of Rhinolophus sinicus. Lineage (NCBI taxonomy): Eukaryota > Metazoa > Chordata > Mammalia > Chiroptera > Rhinolophidae > Rhinolophus > Rhinolophus sinicus. Next base: position 143,053,435 of record NC_142501.1, read on the forward strand.
GTTCAAACTGTCGGGTTTCTGCCTCCCAATGTAGTCGGTATCCAGACACAGTTGGGATAACTGTTTCTTTCCATTTTCACAGCTCTTGGAGGAGGTGTGACTGTGTGTGAGGCGCCAGAAAGCTTGTTCTATAATTACTTCTTGATTTGCCTCTGGGTGTGCTGTACATGCACCCGACCATACGTGCGTTCACGTGAGCTTGTCAGAGGGTGAGTGATCCGCCACCCTGTACACCCTGTAGACAGGAGCCAGAGAATGTGGGTCAAAGACAGATGGGCGACATTATTTTGCCCCAAAGTCCAAGGTCACATTTTAGGGGTGTGGTTATTGGGTCTTTGTTACTGATTGTCATTATAGCCAAATTTATGATTCAGGATGCCACCCCCAATGCACCCAAGTCCGTGCAATCACTCCCCCAATTAATGAGACAGGCACGAGGCCTGGCAGCAGGACCCATACTCCCGACCCCCAGCTCATAAACCTCCGAGGCCCCCGCCTCCCCGGCGCAGTTTCCCTCACGGTGGGCGGGGTTGGGGCCCAGAGGTCAGTCGGCTGCAGGGAGTGGGCGGTTGGGCTCGGCTCGGCACCGGAGCGGGGGCAGATGGCCCGGGTGCGCTCTCGGGAGGCCGGGGCCGCGTCCGCCCGGGCAGACAGGCCGACAGGCATACCCCGTGTCCTCCCCAAGCCCGAGCCCGGCTTCCCGGTGCCCGAGGCGCCCCCAACCCCTCAGCCACATCATCTGCCCCGTGCCGGCGCAGCGGGCCCCCGGCCGGCGCCCGGTGCTGCCCTCCCCCGCGCCCGCCATTGGCTGAGCTGTCCGCTCAGGCCCACACGTTGGCTTCCTCGCTCCCGCTGCCCCATTTTACCCGCGCCTCACGGGGGCCCGCACTGGCTCCCGGCGCCCCCAGGGGCACGGCGCGCGCGGCGCCGGGGGCGGGGCCGTAGGCAGGGCGCCCCGGGATTGGCCTCGGGAGACAAGGGGCGGGACCGACCCCGGAGAAAACAGCGCGCGCGCAGCCCGGGTGCAGTCCCAGCCCGGAGTCTGAGGCAGCTCAGGTTGTACCCTGTGCCCACTCCGGTGCTTTTTGTTGTTTTTGTTTTTCTTTCTACCGCGGAGCCGCTCGGCCAAGTCCTCCTGCCCGCTCCAGCGCAGCGCGAGCCTCTTCCGGCCCCGCAGCTCCCGTCCCGCACGGTGCAGCCCCGGCCGGAGCGGCGATGCGCCTCATTCAGAACATGTGCACCATAGCCGAGTACCCTGCTCCGGGCAGCGCCGCCGCCGCCGATTACTGTCTGGGGGCGGCGGGCCGCCGCCTGGTCAAGATCGCCGTAGTGGGGGCCAGCGGCGTGGGCAAGACCGGTGAGTCCGCACTCGGGCGAGAATCCGCTTATCTCCGGGGCTAGACGTGGGCGGCCCCTACTGGGAGTTGCGGATAAACGCGGCGTGGGGGTGAGGTGGGAGCTGCCGCTGGACTGCCCACTGTCTCCTATTAATCCGCTGCCCCTCGGGCGGGACCTTAGCCGGCAACGTTTCCAACCCCCTCGGTTTCCAGGTGATGGAAACTGAGGTCCAGAATGGCCAGGCGACCTTCCCAGTTCCACCAACACAACTGGGATTAGACCTTTGGGGTTTTTGAACCTCTGGCAGTGTCTGGCACAAAAAGGGAACTTAATGAACGTAAACCCTCCTAGAAGGCTTTAAGGTTAGGAAAGACGTTTGTCTGGTGGCAGGTTAGGTGTGGCTCAGCCAGGCTCAGAGGAGGAGGGGGGTGGGCCAAATGACCCTTCCAGCTGGACAGAGCCGTAATTCACCATGCCTTCGATGCCTTCTAGCCCCATCTCCGTGTGTCTGGAAGAAGGGTCAAAAAGCTGGGGGGGGGGGGGGTAGGAATTTCACTTGTGACTGGCTTTCTGTGGGAGAGTTGTTTTCCAGGCTTGGGGAGGAGTGGAGACCACTCTAACTTATAGTGCCAGGTTTAAAACTCTTTCCTTTCTCTTTTCTGACCCGCAGCTCTGGTGGTCCGGTTTCTCACCAAACGATTCATTGGTGACTATGAAAGGAATGCAGGTGAGGAAACACATTTGAGGAAATGCCATCAGCTTGCACCAGTACTGCTGTTCCTGTTTTTCAGTGTTTCCTAGGCTCGTTCCTTCAGAGTGACAGTCATCATCAGGATCTTGCCACCTCCAACTTTGCTTGCCCCATCCCATGCCCTCCCCCCATAACTGCCATCTGGCCTCATTCCATTCCAAGCCCATTCATCATTTTATCAAGTGCCTGAAAGTATTCCCCTTGGTATGTTTTAACTATAGGCACCCCAGTGGGAAGCACCCTTTGTACTCAAGAGCCTCTCCCTTCAAAACACTCCTGCAAAAGTCATAAAAAAAAAAAAAAAAAAAGAAGAAGATGGCCAGCTTCTCTCCCCACCCCTCTCCCTCTCTGCTGGCGGCCTTTCAGAGGTGACCTTTTAAAGCAAAGGCCAAAGGAGAGTAGTTGTAAACCTAAAGTTTTCTTTTCTTAACAAAGAAAAACAACTAGATGATAGAATTTTAGGAGAGTTCCTGAATAAATAAGAGGACACTATTTCAATCCCTGTGATTAACATTAGCCACTGGGGAGGCTTAAGGGCTATGTTCTGTTAGCAAATTGTCTCATTCCTTAGACCATATGAAGTACCTTCAGGGGATTATTTGAAATGAACTATATAAACCATCCCAAGATAAGGCATGGAAGCCTTCTACTTTGATGTAGAGTTGGCTATCATTATGTCACATTTTTATTTCAATTGGTAATGTTGGCTGTGTATTTGCTAACAATATTTGCCTACAAAACCATTGTATTTAATAGCTAAAATACAAATTTATGTCAGAGTGGAAAAGTACTAAAATAAAACAGAAATCTCACACATGCTGAGCAAGAAAACTTGTTTCAAGGAAAAACTCTAAACATGGAAGCTCCATTTAAAATGAGACAAATTAGTTTCTGAAAACTTGCAAACACTACCCTGGTTTTAATCCACTGATACGGGGTTAAAATTACAGTTGTTAAAAAAGTCTGAATTTAAACGCATTAACTAGGATAAATTATAGCTTATTAGTGTGCATTGGTTCAGGTTATATTTTCTAAGTTAAAAAAAATGTCATAATGTTTTAACAGTTGTACAAGAAGAATGAACATAATCTCTTTTTTCTTTCATAGGTAATCTCTACACCAGACAAGTCCAAATAGAAGGTGAAACCCTGGCTATTCAGGTTCAAGACACTCCAGGTATTCAGGTAAGAAGCTCTGAGATATGTGACCAGGTCATTGGGGAATCTACCTGGCTGTAGAATTGTCCAGTTGTTCTCAAAGTACCTCATGCTAAAGGAGGAGAGAAATTTGGGAGTCGAGGCTTTTACACGTTGTTTGACTCTTCAATAGTATCTGGCTATTGGTCAGTCTTAGCCTGGCTTAATCTGAGAGATTTGGTGGAGGAGCAGAAATCTTTTCTTAGGAGGATTCTACCCAGCAGGAAAGACCAAATCAAATACACTTGGAATTGGCCAAGGTTTCCTTGCTATAGTTATAAAGGTCAGTTTTTATATTTGTGTTTTCAGCATTAAAAATCAAACGTAGGATAGTCTTCAAATACTTGGAATCACTTTTTATTGTGGAAAGTTACTCTATAGAGCCACGCTAGTGTGTATGTGTTGGGATTTTTTTTCCCTCTTGAACTGGGCAGTTATCCAGGTTTAAATGCTTCCAGCTCCTATCTTTACTTCCCCAGACTTACTGTCTAGCCAGTTAATTTCCCATTTTATGCACTACAAAGTCTCTCTGCATGGAGTTCTCTGCAGGTCAATTTTCCACTTGAGTGTGGTGAGCTGCACTGTTATTTATTCCAACTCCGTGCAGCTGGATCAACATATTGTCAAGAAAGCTGAAGTGTGTGGGGATATAACTTGTTTATGGCCTGCAACCTGGCATTACTGTCAAGGGCTCTTTTGAATTCGCCGTGCAGCCAAGCCAGGACTCTTTTTGGCACTCACCCGTTCACCTTGCTTTCACCCCTCTTTCAGGTCCACGAGAACGGCTTGAGCTGCAACGAACAGCTGAATAGGTGCATTCGCTGGGCAGACGCTGTGGTGATTGTTTTCTCCATCACCGACCACAAGAGCTATGAACTCATTGGTCAGCTCCACCAGCACGTCCAGCAACTACACCTGGGCACTCGGCTGCCCGTGGTAGTCGTGGCCAACAAAGCTGACCTGTTGCATGTCAAGCAAGTGGACCCTCAGCTCGGACTGCAGCTGGCCAGCGTGCTGGGTTGCTCGTTCTATGAAGTGTCTGTCAGTGAAAATTACAATGACGTCTACAACGCTTTCCACGTCCTGTGCAAAGAAGTGAGTCACAAACAGCCGCCCAGCAGCACGCCAGAGAAGCGAAGAACCTCCCTCATCCCCAGGCCCAAGTCGCCCAACATGCAGGACCTGAAGAGGAGGTTCAAGCAAGCTCTTTCTGCCAAAGTGAGAACTGTCACCTCCGTCTGAAGCAGGGGCACTTGGTCACAGGGGTTTGGTCTTCCCAGCAAGAGAGCCCGAGGCTCTCCCAGTGCAGGAACATTGAATACTGGCAGTAATTCATGGTTCCAGAAAGGGCTGTAGCAGAGCGGCCAGGAGGGCCTATGGAACTGGTGCAGAGAAGGCAGCGTTGTTCTGAGCAGGGGGACAAAACCGATGAGCTTGAGCGAGCCCACCGAGCTGCTCGCTGAAGACATACTCTGTGTCTTTTCCTATGGAGTGGGAAAGGGCCGTAGTCGATTTTGATTTTGTTCTTAACTACCTTGTAAATGACAGCCAGTTGTAGTTTCACCAAATATATTGATGTGATTTACAGTGGGAATGAAAGAACAGATTAAGCTCTCACAGACTTTTTCTTTTTTTTTCCCCCCTTCTTTTCCTTCTCCCCACTCCCCCACCCTTAAAAAGAAGAAAGAATTGCTTTTCTCTTATAAGTAAGATTTGCGTCTCTGGAGCACTATTCCTTATAGAATGCCTTTCTAACCGAAGGATATCCATATTTCTTTTTTAAAGAACAAAGAGGAAAATATTCTCCCATCCTCCCAAAAAAGCATAGAACTTATGGGCCAAAATGTTGGGTGTGCAGACATCTGTAAGCTTATATGGCCTGCGGGAAGGCACTGTTTCCTCCTGACACGGGATGAGGCCGCTTCGTTGGGCTTGTGTTGAGTGGTTGACAATTCAAACTCTTCAACCCCAGACTTTGAGTCATTGTGAGACTGTACACTTTTCTTTAACTGTTGCGTCAGGTACAGAAAAAAAATGTGTGTCCATTGATTTTGGAGTGATTTGTGTAAATGGCTCATGGCAATCACATTGGGTTGCTTCCCAGGCCTGGCTGAGTCATGGCTTAAATACAACACTATCTGACAGCAGGTGAACAGATGCAGGGGCTACTGCCAGATTCCCTACACACATGCACTTTAAAAAGCCACTCATGCTTTGGCTTAAATTGTAATTAATTTATTTTATGTACAATAAATCTCATTTTAAAAGAGCAGATGTCTGACTTGGTCTTTATTGAATCACTCACCTTTTGTCCTTCAGACAAAATATTACTCAGTATCTTGTGCATGTTGAGTCAGGCATTGTGCCTTCCAAGAGTTATACCTTAAGTGTCACAGCCAACCAAAGACGTGCATTCTGTTCCTAGTCCCACTTTGTAGATGAGGAAACAGGTTTACAAACAAGTTAAATATCTGATCAAAGGCCACAGACCATGAGTGTTGTAAATTGCAATTTGCTGCTTTATATTCAAGAGTTGCATTTCTCCTATTCAATTCCTTCATGATCCCACAGGTAAACCTAAGACAAATGTCTGGCAATGCGTTTTATGCTGTGAAGACATCGCTCAGCTAAACCTTGAAGATGTTAATACTTATATACAAGGTTACTGCTGCTCCATATATGCTTGATTTGGCAGTCCTCTTTTTTTGGGTATGCTGCTTTCCAACAGTACACTTTAGTCTCTCTGTAGAAGGTCGGAGCCTTTGATCTGGGCCATTCAGGAGCCCCTCCCTTGCAGCTCCTGCTACAAGTGTATGTGCTGAAACTGCCAGACTGCTCATCTGTGTCCGTCTGGGCTCCAGAGCCCTTTCATGCAAGCTCAGTGAGTCACCATCTTTATGGGCAAATAGTCACACCTTATATTTCTTTCGAGTAGTGCTTTCACATACCTGATCTCATTTATTCCTCGGGAGAACCCTGTGAGGAGGGTGAAGGAGGTAATACTATTTTACAGATGAGAAAAACAGGTTCCGAGTTTGAGTTCACACCAAGGACCTGAATCAATGTCTTCTGACTATATTGTTAACTTAAAAAGACCTTTCAAATTGAGAAGGAAACAAGCATTTATTTGACATCAGTAAGAATAGCTATTTGGGAATCGTTAATTCAGGCAGAAGCCCAAATAATGTTCCTATTAGGAGACAAAGGCAATGGGTATTTATGAGAAAGGGGAACAATTTCATCAATAGAAGGACAGCATTTCTATTGGTGCAGATAACGCTACATAGCGATGTTAATTCTAAACAATGTCTTTCATTTTCATTCCGATAGTCATCAGTCCAATAGTCATCTTGTTATCTTTGTAAGGAGTCCTCTGGGTAACGAGGTTGCTTAGGCCCAGTTCAAAGCTCATTTTGCTCAGTTTTTAACACTTCAAATTTTGAGGTATAAGACCTACAAGGCTGTTCCTCTGGTATGGCAGCTCTGGCTCCATTTTAAAGTGGCTCGTTCATATTACTGTTTACAGTATTCACTGTTCTTATTCCTTTGTAACATTTCGCGTAGAAAATACTGCTGCATATGTGGGACCGTGGGACCAAGGGAAGCAGCCAGTATGAATAGTTACTGAGGGCCTGACTTGGTATGGTGCCAGACTTTCAAATCTGTTTTCTCACAGGGTAAATCCCTGCCTGCTTTTGACAGGACTTCTGGTGCTGCCCTTATATGGGGGGGGGGGGGGGGGGCGGCAATTTTTTACACTTCAAGCCTAACCTAACCTCAGAGAAGGCTGAGTGTCAGGGGCAGGGAGGGAAATGGTGCTAACGTGAGATTCTACAAATATCTTCATTCAGAGGCAGTGACAAGCATCTCTGAATAGGTTCTGGTCATTTTTATTTCTGTTCCTTCTGTGGTTGTATTAATAACGTCCACTGAGGGAGAGGTTGATCTTTGTAGACTTAACAATGGTCTTCTACCCATGTTCTGGAATTAAGGATGATAAAGAATTTCCCTGTGGGCTCCACCTCGCAGAAGTGCTGAGCAGAGCTGTACTGCCGTCTATTACTGCTCCTTCCCCTCTCCTTTCCATCTGCTCCGCAAGACTGCACACCTCGCCTGCTCCCTTGCTGAGCTGCCAGCGGCACCTCCTGGCACTTTATGGTCGCCCCACGTATCCACTGTGCTGGACTCAGTTTCTCATGCTTCACGGGAAGTTTGGGCTGGAAGGGGTCTGAGAGCTCTGTTCCACCCAGAGGGATGAAGTGGTTTGTTCAAGGCCCCACTGAGCCAGATAGAGAATGTGAGAGCGAGCGAGCTGGAAACCACCCAAGTCCCAGTTGTGTCCACTGTCTCAGGCTGACTTGACTATTTATAGTTCTAGAATACATCATGTTTTCTTCTCACGGATTTAGCTTCATGTTTCATTACCTTTGCTTCTCTCTTTCATTACTAGGGTCTCTTAATCCCTGTTTGTTTTTATTTACTTTTTTATTTTTAAGATTCCTTTAAATTGGCATTTTATAGACATAATTCTTACAACAGACTATGAAGTGAGTATCATTTCTCCCATTTCAAAGAAAAGGCAATTGAGGGTCACCAAGGATACACAATTTGCCAAAATCCCACGGCCATAAAGTGGCTGAGTGTGGATTTACGTGAACCTTTGACTCCGAGCCTGTGTTCTGATAGCCTCCCATGGCACACAGTAAGCATTTACAGTGTTTTTTAAACTTCTGAACTACAACCATGCGGCGCCGAGAACCAGCCCTCTCCCACCTTGGTAGGGGAGCCCCACCTTTGCTACCTGGGTCGGGGAAGGCAATGTGTGTCAGGGGAGTGGAGAAAGGAAAGGAATTAGACTTTACTGAGCACTTACAATGTGCCAGATTATAAATTATCTCCTTTAATCTTTTAAAGAATACTGTGATGAAGGTAGTAATACCACTTCCATTTTAAAGGTGAGAAAACCGAGGCCGAGAGATTCAATTACCTGCTTAGGGCCACACAGGTAGTAACAATCACTGTTTCTATGTATAGAAATCCTATGTGTCAGGCACTGTGTGAGGTGTTTCTCCACACCAACCTCACAATCCTTTGTTAGCCCCTCTGCAGATATGGAAAAGGGAGGCTCAGAAGAATTCAGTGGCTGGTCCAGCTCTTAAGTGGCAGATGCAGGACTCCAGCCCAGGTCTGTCTGATGCCACAGCCTAGATCCAGGCAGTTGGCAACAGCGTGCCAACCCTGCTCCTCTAAGCAAAGCTCCCTGGGAGCTCTCCGCGACCTGTCTTCCAGACGCTGGCCCTGTCCTGGCCCATGTTCCTCATCCTGCTTTCCTCAACCTCCCTGTTGCTATCTATGGGCTTGAGGCTCCTTCCTGGCCCCAGGCCCGCCTGGCCGCCATGACCACATCTGCTGTTGCCATTAGTTGGCTGCTCACTGGCCTTCAGTCCCAGCTCAGTAATAAAGACATCCAGGCAGGGGTGGGGTCCCGCCCAGCCCACAGCCCGTGTGCCACAGAACTGGATCCGTGTCTGTCATGATGCCTGGTTTTCGAGTTTCCTCCCTGCTGCAAATCAAAAACATTCAAACAGTTTGTAGCCTGCCTGGCGTGGCACAGTGTGGAGCTGGCTAAATCCTCCCACCCGTCCCGGCTCCTTGCCCTGCTGGCATCTGCAAGCCCAGCGCATTGCCCACCCAGCAGCCCCTAGCTGGGGGCATATTTACAGTGAGCCCTCCATTCTGCTGAAAAATGGGTTTTCGACATCCATCTTACACCCCAAACAAGGAGAAAACCAATGTGTTTTCTGGATGAATGAACAAACTTGTGGGCAATTCCCTCAAAAATGAACAGTTGGGTATCTTCTGGCCCTGCCTCTGCAGTGGTGGGAGAAACGGGTGCCACCCCACAGGCTCTGCCAATAAGTCAAGACAGGGGCCTCGGGGAATGGCCCAGAGGGCTTTATTATAATAAATATCCCAGGAAAACTGGTGTTTTCTGCAGTCCTTTTAGAGCCTAAAGAGAGATGTTTCCAGAAAGTTCTTGTTCCCATTACTCTCCTAATTTAGTGAGAAGAGAATGGGATTTGGTTTACAAAAGACTGTGGCAAAATCCCAGCCCCCCCCCCCCCCCATCATCTGGTTTTGTCTTTTAAAATTCCTTTTAAAATAGAGATGGAGTTTCTTGATGTTCCTTGGTCAGGGACAGCAGACAGCATTTGTGATACTGGATTATTTGTTGTTGAGAATCTGTTTCTGGCAACCAGGGTAGAATAAATAATAGCAGTCTTGGGAGGAGCTCGCTGGAAGCCGTTTTTACTGGGCTAACATGGTAAAGGAGGGGCCCTTGTGTCAGCAGGGCCATTTCCATGGCGGTTGAAGCAGCTCCAGCACTTCCAAATGCTTTGCTGTGCCTGCTGCGTTTGCTGGGACACGGACTCCAGAAGGAAGCTTTACAAAGGCGGAAGTCAATTGCTACAGAGTATTTACATCTCTATCAACTGTGTTTATAGCGTGGCCCAGGAGGTCCTTGGCAGAAGCTTTGCATTTGTATGTGCTTATTTTGGCTCTGGCCAGCCGGAGTTTAGGTGGTAAACACTCAGACCCAGGCCCAGAGAGGAGAAACCAACATGACCACTCAGCTCAGCCGTTGAAGCCGACTCCAGGTACAGAGAAAATCCCTGTAGAATTGGTATCTCTGGATGAGGAGGAAATGGTTAAGTCAGGGTGTCAGTCTCAGAATCCACACAACTACATTAGTGGTGGAGAAAGTTCTATTACAGACACAGGATCCTGGGTGAGCAAGCAAGCATTAGACATTTTCTACCAATAATGGTGACTGGTCTATGCTCTCAGCCAGTTCGCCATGTTCTAAGTGTCTCACACGTTTAATTCGTTTAACAATCTGATGCAGTACGCTTTATCAGAGTCAGCTGAAGCTGGGAGAAGGGAAACACTGTGTGGAAAAGGGGGGATTGGAACCCATGCCATCAAGAGGGACTGCAGGCCCTGCTCCTGGCTTCGGAGCTATACAGTCTTGGAACTACTGGAACCAAGATGTTATTCCTCCATTTTCTCATCTCCCATGGACCCCAGGGATGCCTCCAAATTTTGTGTTCATTTGCCGTTATTCTCCTGTTGAGACTATCATTTTGCAAGGTGCAGTACATACCCACCTTCCTGGGTGTTACGCGTTTGTTGCTGTGTTTGGGATGGCTTCCTTCTATGGCGACCCTCTCATGAGGTAGGTACCATTCATTAATACCTGGATTCTACAGATGGAGGCACTGATGCCCCATTTCCTGAGCCCCTGCTTCTTCCTTATCTGGTAAAGATCTATACCAAGTTTCCATTATGTTCCCGCTTTTACCTCAAGGAGCAGTGCTCTGTCCTGTGACTCCTACCGTCTTATTCACACCAAACTCTGGTCACCACAAACTTCTCTGGCTCACCTTTTCTCCAAAGCCTTCCGCTGCCTGATTGCCTGCCTAGCTCAGTTTCTCCAACCAGTAATCACAGGGACGGGAAAAGATGACGATAAACCAGGCTTTTGACATTTGCCTCCACCTTTCAGAGACTGCCTTTGGCCATATTTAATATTGCACTGAGAGCATTGTTCAGACATAGCAACTGCTTACTGATAATATTTACAAGCAGGAACGTCCACCTTTTATCATCTCAGATTAGAAGCTTTTGCATATTCCTTTCTTTTAAAAAATTAACTCATACAAATACATTAAAGCCACAAAAGTAATACCAAAATACATGTTCGCTGTGAAAAAAATTCAAACAACACAGACCTGTCTCGAGGGCAAGACCCCTGTTCTCTTAGCCCTCCTATTTTACAATCCTTCCCAGGGGTGATTACTTGTTAACAGTCTGGTTTTTATATTTACAGAACGTTTCCTTTGCAGATAGACATATGGTTTAAAACTTACCCTTGAGGAGATCCTCACACGGGGCCCGAGGACCAGCCGTGCCAGCTGCCCTTTCTGTGAGAGCCACCGGGTCACCGTCGCTTCAGGCTCATTCACCAGCATGGCAGGAACCTAGCAGAGTGCCGGGAACATGCCAGGCGCTCACACGAGATTTGGGAATGAATGGAGTGATTGACTGAATGAATAAATGCAGATTTGAGACACATAGCAGCTTACTTCTTTATTTTAGAAAATAGCAACCTCTGCTTTAAATATTTCTTTTGAGCTATTGCCATTTCTCCCTTATTCAAATTCAAACTTCTAGATTAGTGGAAAGAAAAAAAGCATCTTCAGTATTGCAGCATCATGAAACAACTGGTGTGAAGTGGAAAACATACTTGGACAGAAAAATAAAGAACATCAGTGTCTATAAAATCTACTGTGATTAGGTCTCAGACTGACTTCCGGCTTCACAATTTTTTCATAAAATGACTGTTTTGTCGAGAACTAAAACGGAGACATCTGAGTGTTCTGATTTACATTTTATCTCCTCCACCTTTTAATCCACACTAGAAACTGTTTTTCAGCTTTATCTCTTTATACGAACACCTTTTAGAAATGCTAGAAATTTCCATCAACGACACACTTACAAATGTGTGGGTTCCAAACAGTTAATTTTTGCCACAGTTCGTATATAATTTCACTAGGTGGTTCTAGATTTTTTTTGCTATGGCCAGGAAGAAAATTTAGAATTAGAAAAGAAAGTTTATATTTCAATAGAAATGAAATCACAAAAGTCACAGGGGTTGGGGTTCAAATCTAGACTCCCTGGGACCAGAAATCTTTATTGGGGATCTGCTTTTGGGAGGAGAGGAAACTTTTTACAGGCTGAGACAGCCCTCTCCTCAACCTCTCTCCCACTGCTGTTCCAAGTAGGCTGGCAGCCCTGCCCCGCGTGCAGGTGGGGACAATGCAGCCCGCTATGGTGGTGGGCCGACTTACAACGCAGGCAGACTACCAGAGCAGCCCTAACCTGGTCTCCCTCTTCTCCTAGCCTTTTCAGAAAGGTCTCAGATCGAGAAACAAAGCCTCCGATCCTATTTGCAATGCTCCTCCCTCATTCATATAATCTCAAGAAAAAGAAAAACACCAAACTTTCCTCGTACTCATAATTCTAAAGCATTCCTAACTTTTTGAGCAACTGCAGATCCAAAGGCCTGTAATCTACCAACAGGCATTTATTTAGAATTAATGAACTTGGAGGTGAAATCAGGAAGACCACAAATAGAGGATTAAAAATAAATTGAAATGATTACAAAGTAGGCCAGCTGAAAGACAGTTTGACATTTTTAAAAGAGTGGAAAAACATTAAAAAAAAAAAAAAAAGAATCAAAGGAATCAAAGCAACGTACTTCACTGTGGGTTCTCAAGACCCTTCGGGCAGAATTCAGTCATACCCACACTTAGTACTACGGACACTGGATTTGGAGGCATATGTTGAACGGTGACAGACAATAGCATGGTATTTCCAGCTCACGTAGGTCTCATCTTCTTAGCAGATGCTCAGAAGCCAAGGTCTGGATGCAGCCGATCAGTTGCAAATAATAGCTCAGGAATGTTAAGTGGCTTCAGGAGTCGAGTGGACAGCACGATTACCTAACAACAGGAGGGGCAAACACACCGCAGACAATTAGGGAAGCCAATCCCAGGTTATTCGATGATGAGACATAAAATGGAATATATTTCTTTGGGGGAAGGCACAGAGTGGGTAGTGTGGAGATAAAAGGCAGAAGGTGGTAGCTTGAATGCCACCAGATCTAGTGTCCTGGGTGGAAGGATAGCCTGTGGGACAGTGGGTTTGTGTCTGCTGAAACTTTCACCAACAGGCACTAAGGATGGCCCAGCCCAGCCACCTCCCTGCTGCTAAATTGAATTTGATCCTGCCATCCTGCCGTTGCTCTTCGATTCAGGAATTTGACCTCGAAGTAGAGGTTTGTCCCTCCTTCCCGGAGCATGAGAAGGCACACCCCACAGGTAAATGTTGTGGGTGACAATGATGGTGACTGTACTCATTTCCTAGTACCATCGACTGGGCGGCTTAAATAACAGAAGTTTCCTGTCTCAGAGCTCTGCAGGCCAGAAGTCCAAGATCAAGGCGTTGGCAGGGCGGGTTCCTTCAGGGGGCTGTGAGGAAGCATCCGTTCCATGCTTCCCTCTTAGCTCCCTTGTGTCCTCATGTTGTTTTTCCTCTGTGTGTGTCTGTCTCTGTCCAAATTTCCCCTTATTATTGGGACACAGTCATACAAGCACCCTCATGATATCATCTTGATTTGATCACCTGCAAAGACCTATTTCCAAATAAGGTCACATTCATTCGTAGTAGGGGTTTGGGCTTCAACACCTTTTGGGAGGGGGATGAACTTCAACTCGTAACAATGAGGATAATGGTAATATCAGCTAATATTGATCGGTTCTTATGATGTGCCAGCACCGAGGATGATCTCACTTAATATGCATTTAACCTTCGTAACCACCTTATGGAATAGGTACATAGAGTATTCTTATTTTTCAGGTAAGGAAAACAAAGTACAGGAAGGTTCAGTAACTTGTCCAAAGAAACAACAGAAAGTAGTTAAGTCAGGATTCCAACTCAGGCGAGCTGGCTCCAGCGTCTAAGTATCTGTTCAGTCACTTTGCTATGCTCAAGGGCTCCGGGCAAGGCTGCTGTACTCCCCTGGTCCACATGGACCTTTGGGCCCCTCTGACCTGTCATTGTGACACGTGACCCTCCCTGCTTCCCTCAGTCTGGACCTTTCCTCTGGGGCGGATTTCTGTCTGCAGCACCGGGAGAGCTTGTTCCGCAGGGTTGGGCTGGGCTTGTGATGTGCTTTATGAAGACTGGTGAGGTTTTGCACAGGCAGGTATTATTTACCCACTAGAAGAGAAGGTGACTATGGGAAATGGGGAAGGAAGTACGTACACTAATGGGATTTCCACAGCCCAGAACCGGAGCAAAGGGAATTGCAAGGCCAGCAGCAGGGCCGGGCTCCACCTGCCATCCTGCCAGGTACCACTTCTTTCGCTATCTCCCCTCTCACCCCCAGATTTGTCCCAGGTGTAACCAAACCAATGAATTTCCCAGGTTACTGATCAAAAACAGAGTCCACACTTGAATGTGGAGGCAAAGCAGATGCGGATGAAGTTAAGGGAGGAGAGGAAAAAAAGAAGCAATTTATAATTTTCTTGTTGTTAAAGAAATGAAGGTTATTAAAAGTTTTCTGCTTAAAACAAAAATTAGTCTTTAAAGCAGCTATTTTATTTTTTCTTGAAAGAGAATTAACTTAAAAAAATACATGGTAAACGTCAGCTTAATCATATTTTTGGCAGAAAAAAATACACTGAAATCTGTGCTTGCATTTTTTCCCTTGAGGGCAAATGATAAGTTTGAGGGCAGTGAGTGAATAGTAGAAGCCGCTATCATTCACACACATGGTTTAGATACCACGGCAACATGTGGCTTTGGAGAGGGTCTCCTAGGCCAACCTAACAGCTGGTGGAGAATGGTGACCCCCTCATCAGACACCCACAGAGCCCAGCTCCACTGCTGATTGCTATGCCCGGGGAAAATCATTTCACTTGGAGACTCTATCTATCTATCTATCTATCTATCCATCCATCCATCCATCCATCCATCCATCCATCCATCCATCCATCTATCATCTATCCATCCATCTATCTATCATCTATCCATCTATCTATCATCTATCCATCCATCCATCCATCCATCCATCCATCCATCCATCCATCCATCCATCCATCTATCTTACAAGGAAAACTGCAGCCCCGAGCTCGCAGCACTGTGGCAAGACCTACACAAGGTCAAGTGAATAGAGCACAGGAGATGCTCAGCAATTGAGAGCTGTTATTTTATTGTGGTTTTGTGATTGGGTCATAGGTTACTTTCTGAATCTTATGAAACCTAACAACTCTCTAGAAAAATATGCTTCATGCACACTAGATTCTGAATATAGTGGTAGGTGGGTTGTGTACAACTAGGATTCATACACTACAAGTTAAGAAATCTTATTCAGATATTTTCAAAAACACATACATAACGACCACAATCCTTGGCACAGTCTCTGGTAGTGACTGTTGGGAGGTAGCAGAGGCCAGTGTAGCTGGGCTGCCACAGGCCCCTCTGTCCTTGGGACTTGGCAGTCCCCACCACCACTGCCAGATCCTCGGTCCTCAGTTCCAGTGCCAACATGGCCTATTCCTCTCTGGCTGAAGTGAGGGCAAGTGTAAGGGCTAGAGTGCGTCTCCCAGGATGCTTACGTCTTGTTGGCAGGACTGATGAACTTGAAGAGAAAAGGCTACAGACTCAGTGGATGCTGACCCTTCTAGAGCAGTGATAACTGAACCAAAGAATCCATCACTCTCAGTTTGTGTGCTGGGCTTCCAGCCACAGCTGACAGAGACTCTGGGTTTGGTCGCCTCGACCGAGCTGGAACCAAAGACCAGGCCCTTCGACATCTAAACAAGCAGAGAGTTACACAGCATATGGGCTGAACCCGAGGGTGTCTGGGGCCTGCTCTGTACAGGGCTGAAGAGAAACAGATGGAAAACAGAGGCAGCATATGAAGTAAGTTAGCGGGTCTCTGAGGAGGGGATAGAGCAGCACTGAGACCCAGGGCTCTTGCTTGATAGTATAGGCTTAAGAACACAGGCTGAGCAGTGTCCAGGCTGTGTTGGACCCCAGCTGGGCCACTGTCCAGACAGGTAACTCAGGAGAGTTGCTTAATCATTCTGAGCCTCAATTTCCTCATCTGTAAAATGGGAATAATGATATCCGCCTCCCATGATTCTTATGAGGATCAGATGTGAACATATATGTAAAATATTTAGCATAATGACAGGCTCCAGGGGGCTTAAAATGGTAGCTATTATTGTCATTGGCTATCTTCATCCTCTGCTGTATTCCCTCCATTTGGCTCAAAGCAGTCACCGGGGACGATGCAGGGAAGTAGTTTTCAGAGCCATCCTTCCCAAGTATAAATCTGATCCTGTTACTCAGGGGCTATCTCCTGCCTGCCCTTTGATAAGCCCAACCATCTTAGAGAGCATTTCAGGACTTTAGAATCTGATGGCTGCTCAGCTCTCCACACCCACCCCCTCGTCACCAACGCCCTTCACCATCACTCCTACGTTCTAGCCACTGCAAACTGTTTTCAGTTTCACAACTGAAGCTTTGGAGACGCTTCTTTTATCTGGAATATGAGGTCCATCATTCTTTGCCTGATGACCTCTCAGTCTGTTCAGACATCACTGCCTCCAGGAAGCCTTCTCAGACCAGCCCCCACCACCAAGACAGTATGTTCCCATGGCTGTTGGTATCACCGTGTATTCCTGGTTTCCTTAACTCTTTTCATTTTCTCAGCACAGGGACCAATACATAGCAGGTCCCTGATGTAGTGAGTTAGTGAATGATTAAATGTATGAACAAAAACAGTAAGACAATAAAGAACACAGTGAGTTTAGCAGTGGCCAGCAGGAAGTTTCCCTAGTAAAATACAATTCACATAGCGCTGCATAAATTTGTTTCAAATCAATTCAACTAACAACCTATTTGTCTAAAATTCCTATTTTGAACGAAAAGCAGGATTGCGCGGCTAACATTTCATTTACAGTGTAACAGTTAATGGTCCTTAAGCATTTTCACATCTTAGGTATCTTTTGAGGTTTAGATTGCTTTTGAGCATTTTCAGAGTTGTTGTTTATACTAGGATTCCCTGAGAGCCAGAACCAAGCCCCTACGGCAGCCTGGGGCCCAACAACGGCACTCCGCTCCAGCTGGAAGGGGGGCGGTTCAGTCTCTGTGCTCAGCCGGCCCTGAGCTCACGCAGGAGCAGGCCAGCGCTGCCGAGGAACCACGCTCCCTGGCTTTCTTTCCACTTCCCACTTCTTCAGTCCATCGCTATAATCTGTAAGCGTCAGCATCTTCTAGTTCTATTTCTGCAGAACACAGAACAGAGGAAGCAGGGCTGTCCAGGATTTAGATTCCATATACCTCTGATTTCTAACATCGTAAATTGAAAGGAACAGGAGATTTCTTTTAAACGTGGGAGATTCTTCCCAGGTCAAGGACCCCACGTATACACATCCGCACACATACAGTCACACATTCACACATGTGTGTTAGATAGGAAAGGTTTGTTCATTAAACCAGTGGGACAGTGGATTAATTCAATGGACAGGACAGAGCTTTCTGGAAAGCTCACTGTGAACCTCAGAGGTCAGTGTGCAGGGCTGACCAGGTTCTCCAAAGGAATGACAAGTGAGAGGTTTCAGATGGTCACCTCACCTTTGTCCGTTCTGATGGCTTTTCAAAAAGTAGTCACTTGACTCCTCTCCTTGGGCTTCCCAACAACTTTAGAATAACCTGGAGCCAGGTTTTACAGCCAGGATTCAGGTGTTCTGGAACCTCCAAAGTGCAAAATTGTGTATGTAGGAGCACATTTCTGGGTCTACTTTGTAAAAAATTACATTATCATCAACTATTCAGCCCCAGAAATGTAGAACCACATGAAAGGCTGGGTGGGCACCATGCGTGTGCTTGAGAAAAGCTGTGGATGGTGGGTCAGCTTGCCCACTTGGTCTTCCTGTTTCCTGAGCTGGCCTGTCCCTGTGTTTTCTGGGAGGGTCCCTCCCTGTTATTTTCCTCCCACAACCTCAGGCTCCTGCTGGCCTCCTGGCCACCATCCAGCGACAGAGTTCAGCCTGCAGAACTGTCTGGGCATGGAGCCCCACACCAGGCAGCGAGAGAGTGAGACAGAGGCCAGTGCCAGGCACACGCGAGTGAGGGAAGCCTGCAAACCTCCTACCGGTGCTTACGGCTATGTGCAGTGAGGGGGTGGGGAGTTGCCTTTTTGATCCCTTTGTTTTTTTTGCCGTCAGGAAAGAGGCCCTTCTCTGGCTGCCCACCTTCTCCCACCAGCGTGCCAACAACAACCCCGGACAGTGAGTGGAGAAAACACGCCCATTTTAGTGTGTGACAACCGTCCTGTGGGAGGAGCGGGTGTGAGTGTGGCCTCTGGAGTCCACTGTTTCGTGCAACCCTTGTCACTTTTTCTGGATGTGCCTTGAATGGGTTCCATCCGTTTCCTTTGAAGAGCTGATCCCTGAATGCCTTGCCAGCCTCAGCTCCCAGCCTTCTCCTTCCCGAGGAGCCTGTGCCATGTGAAGGAGCCTCCCCTCCAGTGACTGCCACCACAGCACGCATCTCTGGCTGGAGTTTCCGTGTTTAAGGTCCGTTGCTTACTATTAGTGTGTAAGTTGCACGGAAGCAGGAATGTGTCTGGTTACTGCTCTATCTTTAGCATAAAGAACACTGCTCGGCAGAAAGTAGATGAATAACAACTAATCCAGTTTAACAGACATTATTTTAAGTTCCTGTACTTGGGTCCAAAGGACACCCACGTAGGTACAGAATAGAGAAGACATGGATTAATAGCAATTGACACAAAAGACAGAGTGGTTTTAGCTGTCCATAATCTACACCAACAAGTTGGCGTGGTCTCCAGAAAAGTGACTTTTATCTACACTGCAATAACACAAGTAAAGTTTCTAGTGCTCAATATTTGGTATCCAATGAACAATCGTAACACCCCACGCCAGACCCTGCTTGAGGTCCTGAAAATAAAATAGTAACAAGTGCAAAGTCCTGAGGCTGGAGGGGAGTAAGCAAGCGGAAGGGTGGTAGGAAAAGAAGGCCCAGAGGCAGGCAGGAGGGAGATGGCGTGGGGCCTTGTAGGCCGTGGTGGGGTGAGGAGGAGAGGGCCCCAGGTGCTTCTGCACTGATCGGGCCACACCAGGGATGGCTGTCAGCTCCCATCGTGGGCAAGCGTAAGCGAGAGACACGCGGGGCCTAGGACAGTCAGGGCTGGGGTGGAGTGGCTGTAGGAACCAGGGATACTTGGTTTGGAGAAGAGCAGCCCTGGGGCAGGACACGCAGGAGAGGGATGGGCCCGATTTCCTTGTCAGTTCTGGGTGGCCCAACAGCTAGAACCAGCACTGATGAGCAAGCACACTGAGGAGGCCAATTTGGACTCATCTAGGGGAGGCATAACGTCCGACCAGTGAAGCCCTGCAAGACTCAAGGAGACTGCCGAGGGAGGGGCAAATCCTCGTCCCTGGAGATGCTTCTGTGTAGGCTGGATATTAAGGACAGAAGGAAGTATGACACACCTACATTGTCACTGACAGTTACGTCAGAGTCACTCCCTTGGTTGCCAGACGTGTCTTTGAGGGCTGTCGGTGCACAGATTCAGTTTAGTTCACAGTCGCACTCCCACAGCCTCTAAACACAGACTGACACTCGTGTGCATGGCAGTTTGTGTGCATGACTTCTGCTGCCCTTCTGAAAGCAGGAGGTCTGGGCAGAGCTGCAGGGCTGGGGCAGCTACGAGTCTGGGGAGGCCTAAGGAGAGGAGCTCTGCCCCTGCAGGTGTCACTCCAGCAAACACCCAGGTAATCCACCTCCTTTGCAAATCTTGGAGATGAAGGGCACAGTGATAAAGACCCCCTTTTTGGAAGCTTCTTAGGACCTGTTAATTCTTCGGGGGAACTTTTCACACAAAGGCCGATAGCAGTCAAAGCTGCTGCTTAAGCCCAGGGCTCTTTGAGGAGCAGATGGCTGCACAGGGTCAGACTGCAGCAAAGCCACTGCAGATGCGGCCTCTGTTGTCAAACTCAGGTCACTTGGCTTTGAAAACGTCTGCATTTTGTCCTTTTAGAGTGGGGATTAACGTGTCTGTCAGGCTGTTACAATGCATGACTGTTCTGAATCGCTAAGAATTTGGTTCACCAGGTTAGGGGTGGCAAGAAGTGTGCTTTCTGATTTAAAAAAAAAAAAATTGCCTTGCTGAAAAGGCAATCGCTCATTAAACAGATCCGTAACAGTGCTGATGGAGAGGGTGTTCAATGAGGCAGAATTCACCACTTTATCAGAAAGGTCACACGCTCTGAACATGACACGTGACAGTCACAGCAGAAATGGTCCCCACCAAAGACAGGTCACTCCCTTGCTCGAGAATCTATTGTAACTCAGTAGATACCCCGGTCCCACTTTTCAGTTGGGTGTCTGGAGACCAACAGGGATCAGACCTTGTCTACCTCCCCAGGTGACCCACTCCAATGCCCAGCCAGCCTTCCTGCAGCCAATGAAGCCATCAGACCACAGGACTTATGGAGCTCCTGCGCTGTGCTCGGGCCTGGAAAACCACAGCCTTTGTCCTCGAGGTGTTTGCGTTTGCTTGAGGAGATGAGGCCAGCAGATAGGGAGCAGTGGGCAAGCGGTCAGGGCTGCATTGCAGACTATGGACTTGGGACGCCAGCAGAGGTACAGGAAAGGCTTGGAACAACAGATGGGACAAGAAGACAAGAAGGAGGGCACACCTGGCCGGCTGCTGTTACTATCGCCTGTCGTGGTCATAGCTGGTAAAATTTCAGTCGTGGGTGGAGGTGGGAGACAAAGACACTGGTACCCCTGGCAGCCAGGCCTGGGCTGGCATCCCACTGGGTTTCTGCGCCGCTGTGAGCGGTCCCCTGCACAAGCCAGCGTCCCACCCGAAGCACCACACTCACATCTCTGTTTTGCTTTCTCCAAACCATGGAAAGCTGCCGAGCTGCATGTAGAGGTAGCCCAAAGCTGAAGACATAACCCCAGGCGTGAGTCACAACCCGGAGTGGGGGTGGGGTCATGGGAAGATGTCGCAGTCTCCCTGTCGTCCAGCAGGACACTTCCGCATCAGGTAATACCCGGCTGCTGGGGCCCCCAGAGGACTGACACAAGTGCCCACAGCAGCAACCGTCTCAGTGATGTTCGCTTTTCTGGTTTTTCTCCCTCCACTGTGCCTCTTTTCTGATTCCCTCACTTCTGCTTCTTGGCATTATTTCCCATGTCAGCTACCTGCTCTCATGTCCCCGTCTCAGGCTGTATTTTGGGGAACCCACTAAGGAAGGGTTTTCATCTTAGTGAGTTATAGGCTCTGCTTCCCCAGCCAGATCAGAGTGCACCAGGCAGGGACTCTCCTTTTCCTGGTCTTTCTCCTCGGTGCCCTGCGGCCTCATGCCAGGAGCCTCCGCTGGGCCTGCTCAGCAGCGCAGTCCCTGCTCAGAAGGTTGATAATAACCGTGGCCACAATTTACTGGGGGTTATGGACCAGGCACTGGGCTAAGAGGCACGTTCTCTCCACTTGTCAGATTGCAGATTCAGAGCTGCCATGTAACCCCCAGGCCTCTTACTTGGGGAGTGAGATGGGACTGACAGGAGATGACAGAGGAGAAAG
The DNA here is from genome assembly GCF_057876585.1 of Rhinolophus sinicus. Classification (NCBI taxonomy): domain Eukaryota; kingdom Metazoa; phylum Chordata; class Mammalia; order Chiroptera; family Rhinolophidae; genus Rhinolophus; species Rhinolophus sinicus. The sequence goes on from NC_142501.1 coordinate 143,074,976, forward strand.
ATTCTACACTTGTCATTGTCTTAGTAATGTGCTGTCCCCAAGTCCTCTCGTCCAGCCCATTAACTGCCCCAGTGGGAAGGCAGTCCTGGGAGTTATCCTTAATTATCTGGAGCCTGGAAAGCAGGGAAAACTCCTGAGTCATTCAGCGCCGATTGGACACAAGAGAATTTATGTAGAAGCAGGGAATAGGGACAATAGCGCGTTAGCCCTTGAAGCCCAGAGGCAGGAGATGCTGCAAAAGGAAAGCTCTCTCTCCTCCTTGCACCCCCATCAGGAGGACGCAGGCAGGAGAATGTGACCTTAGCAGGAGCAGGTGGGAGAGGAGGAGGCGGGATGGAGAGGGGGGTTCTGGTCACCCTGAGAAGGGCCCTCCCCACCCTTCCTCCCCCTGGCCCTGACCCTGCCCCTGCCCCAGGACTCCCATGCTTATCACCAAACACGCCTTGGTACCTGGGTTCCTGGCTTCAGGGACAGCACGAGATCTTTGATCATTTTGGCTTCAGACACTGTGACTCCGCCCACCACAAACAGGATCAAGAGAGGGTGGTCGCTGGGGTGAGGCCGGCTCACCTGCAAAACAAAGCACCACCAGCGTCAGTCAGAGGGACCTCAGTGCAGAGCGCTGTGCAGCTGGGTGCCATGTCCTGGGGCCCCAGGGCTGCTGCCCCCACAGCGCAGGGGACCTGAACAGCCCTTAGAGAGACTATGATTTGTTAGTGATCAGACGTGTCCGTGGTTTGTGAGCCCACTGACTAGGAAAACGCGCAACATGTCACCTTATTACATCCCTTTAAGTAAATAGTCTATTGAAAGGGAACTTCAAGGAGTGGGGGCTATTAAGTAAGAAGAGAAGGCTGAGGGGCAATTCCTTCCTCATCAGCCTTCAGGTCTCAGCATAAAGGTGCCCTTTCTTTGTTACATAGCTCAGTTCATTTCCTGGGAGGCGCTTGCCAGAGCCTGTGGTGAGACCACTTGTTTGTTTCCTTCTTGGCTGTCTCCTGTATTAGAACACAAACTCTACAACGTGGGGACCTCGTCTGCCTGGTTCACTGCTGAATTCGCAGCTTACCCAGTGCAGTTTCGGGCACACAGTCGGTGTTCAATAAACATCTATGGAATTGAGGACCAGTCAGAGCCCTAGAAGGTGGTGGTGGAGGGAAAAGATGAACGAGAGCAGTGCCTGCCCTTGAGGAACTTACCATCTAGTGCAAACTTCATGCTCTTACCTTTCTGTAAACTAGTCTTAGCTGAGGGCTTACATTACATGGAATCCTCCACTAAGGCTGTGGAGAACTCCGCCGTATGACGTCACCAGTAAGGCAAAGCATTATTATAAACTAAAATGAGAATGACTCACAGTAACCCTTTAGGAAAGGCAAAATGCACAACACATTGATTTGGTGACTCATTGCACAGGACAAGGAAGGATTCCTGAAGAAAGTAAGTTTGGAGCAGAACCTGGAAGCCAGAGTGGGGGTGGTGAGGAGTGGCGGGAGAAGGGGTGAGAGCTACGTTCCGGAGGCTAACGGGCACCGTCCGGTGGAGCAGGCTGGAGGCCCAGCCAGGACAGAGCAAGCATGGAGTCCTGACAGGAAGGGTGCTGCCAGACGCTCACATGGCCACTGAAGCCAGAGGTGGGAGACACAGGCTTCCACTCCAGCAAGGGGAGGGTAGACCGCGGTAGTGAGTGTGTTCACTCATTCACACTCTCTAGTGCACAAGCCATGTTGGGGCCACTGGGCAGTCCCCAAGAGGAGCAGGGCGGGACAACAGGCTGACCAGAGCCCTTTCTCTAACCCTGCTCCAATGCCTTTCTCAATTGGGTTCTTCTGGCTCCCTTCCTTAAACATACCCACTTTTCAACATCTTATTTTAGAAACACTTAAAAAGGTAGTATATTAAGTGCTTCAGTTACATAAGTTACCCATTGGCTTCTGGAGAGGAAGTTCAGAATGGAAAAGAAGGAAGGAAGGAAGGAAGGGAGGGAGGAAGGAAGGGAAAGGGGGAGAGGGGGAGGGAAGGAGAGGGAGGGAGAGAGAGGGAGAGAGAGAGAAATCTCTAAACTTTTTCAAAATGGATGGTGGTGAATACCGAAAAAAGTTAGGAAACTCTCTGATCTTTACAGAAAGATTCTAACGCCCTCCTCCCTTGTAGTTCCCTGCCTGCCCTGTAGCTCTCCTTCCCCTTGGTTGCACTTGTTAACTGTTTTGTTCTAATCTACATACCATACACCCATGACAATTCTGCTTTTGTCCCACTGTTCCCCTGGGATTGCTCTCATTGAAGTCTCCAATGGCCATCACATGAAGGAGTCAATGGACACCTTTTTATCTTTGTTTAACTGGTCATTTCTATGGCATTTGTCACAGTTGATGACATCCTTCTTGGCTACCACAATAGCACTCTCTTGGTTGTGCCTTCTTTCTGTTTCTTCTCAAATTTCTTCATAGGTTCCTTTTTTTGGTCGGCCCCTTTAAGTGTTGATGCTACTTAGGGCTCCAACTCTGGCCCCTGCTCTTTTCACTCAACGCCTCACCCTCGAAGGACCTCGTCTACTCACATGCCTTCAACAACCTTTTACCTACTTCCCAGCTCTGTGTCTTTAGCTCAGACATCTCTATTGAGTGGACACCCCCACTGGGATGCCTCCTAGGATCCCTAATACCAACAGGTTTCACATTTGATGCCAGATCTTCCCCAAGTCTATTCCTCCTCTTGACTTTCTAACAGCATCAACACCTTCACAGGCACCTAAGAGATACCCGAGCGGCATCGTAGCCTTTGCTGTCTCTTTCATCTCCCAGATCATGTCCTTCTAATTTCCACCCCCTCACATTTAATGATCTCGCCTTCATTTCTTCTGCCCCTGTTCTGGTCAGGCTTTGGTTCCTTCTTTAGTGGATTACTGCCACCGCCTTCTAATTCATCTCCCTGTCCCTGCTCTGGCCATTTCCCATCCAGTCTCTTCATTCCTGGCCGAGGAAGCTTTCTAAAATGCAAATATTTCTTACTGAATATACTGAGCACTGTGCTAAATATTTTTGTGTATTATCGTATTCAATTCTCAAAACATTGTTAGGAGGCCAACACAATTAGTGCATTTTGCAGATGAAGAGATTGAGGTATATATACAATGACTAAATCATGGAACCAGAGGCCAAAGTCTGGAGGCCATACTTTTAACCCCCCTCAGCTCTAACACACACTCACATTCTCTCCAAAGAGTCTCATGATTCTGAGGATAAAGTTCAAACTCCTTAATTCAGTATATAAAACGCTCATAACAAAGCTTTGATTTATGTCTCTATTTTTTTCTCCTCCACACACACTCTTTGCTAGAGCCATTCCCAATGATTTGAAACATGCCAAAGGCAGGATATTTGTTTATTTGTTTGTTTTGGAACATTTTGTTAAACATATGATACTTTAGTCAACATATGCACTGAAAAGAGCATTTATCACAAGCATTCACATCCATTTGTTTTCACAAAGTAAACAAACCTGTGGCATCAGCAACCAGATCAAGAAACAGAAAGCCAGGACCCCGGAGACCCTCTCATGGCCCCCTCCTGTCATTCCCTCACCAAGGGTAACTAACATCTTGACGTATAACACTCGACATTATACTTTGCCTTTTTTACTCCCACATTCGTAGGAAAGATCTGCAGCCCACAGGCATCGGCTAGGACCACACCAGTGGGCTTTGGCCTCTCTCTGTGCCCATGGCATTCCAATCTACTAAATGGAACTATCCATTTAATAATAAATGGAACTATCCATTCCATTAAATAGTTTGAATATCATCTGCACCCTATTGTTTATGTAGTATAGACAGTTTCTACTGTGTAAAGTACCCTCGCCTCCCTTTCTTTACCTCCTTCCCTCTTATTCCCTTGAAAAAGCATCTTCTCCCTAACAGTCTTTCAGCTTCTGCCTTGTGACCTCTGCCTACGCTTTGTCAGACTGGGCTGCTACCTTGCTATACCTGCTGTCTTCTACCCTAGACTGTAAGCTACTGGAGGGCAGCGACCAATCATATTTACCTTGGTATTTTGCGCTCTAAGCATTGACCTCGTGCAGCATAACAAACGTTGCATAAATAAAATGAATGAATGAATAAATGAGATCCACAGGTTAGTTGGAGATGCCTTTCTTTTTTCATAAGTCTTTTAGAAACTCTCATTGCTTTATGTGTGTTCTTCCTGGCTGAGTAACTAACCCGAAGTTCCTTCCAGCCCTACAAACAATTGTTGTTTCTCACTTAATCCTGGCACAGAAATAAAACTGGCTCCAGAATTTCAAGTGGTACGGTATGTTCCCGAAGACATATGGTTTCCATAAGAGAGTCTGGACTCTGAAGTACACTGTGAGAATCTTGGAAGGATGTATTGAAAAATGAAAAGGAAAAAAAAACCAAAAAACAGTAACAACAAAGAACAGTACCCTGGGGCCAGGGAGTTGAGGGAATGTGGGTTTTGGTACAAATAGATGGGTCTGATTAATGCATGTTGCTATTTTTGTTTCTGTTTAGATTTATGTTTTGATACCAGACTTTCCTTTTAGAACCTGTCAAGTTGGCAGGCGATTGGGCAGTGGAGTCTTTTCCATCAGAATAACACATGCCTTATAATCCGCCACACACAGCTGAGTCCTGTTTGTATATGAGTTCACGGCATAAGGCACTTTGAAGATTAAAGTTTAAGCATCATCACGGTCATCGAAAATGCACAGATTGATAAAGCAAATCAGACTTGCCCCTCTTTCTTTCATTTTCCAAACCTTCTTTGGCTGTCACTTTAAGACCTCAGTTCTAGTCAGGGAAGACTGCTTCTCTCCACCATCCATCCCAGCCTTTGAAGCAGAGACTGCTGAAAACGTCTCTGCAGCTGTGGGGCCCAACGCGCTCTTTGATGTCCTGATTGGTTTCTATGAGAAGGGTTTCCGCTGCTTCCAGTTTCAATGGAGCTCTTTAGTTCTGGAAATCCCGCTGCCATTTCTCTTCCATTCAGTTTCTCTTCATGTGTGACTCACCTGTCCCTAGCCCAGGCAAGGGTCAGGTCTCCCATTCTTCAACAGTGGGCAGGAAAGTGCAACAGAAGCTTTGGCCTTACGGGCACTAGGCTCTGAGAATAGCCATGCTGACTTTGAAGGGGGCTTGGTAATGGCTTTCTCCCAGCAGGAATTAGTAAGGGCACGGCCAATGCCACTGAACACTTCACGTCTAGCACTGTGCTTTTTACGTATTCATTCACCCATCCCATAACTATTGAGCAATGACTATGAGCCAGACACTGCTCTGGGCATTAGGGATTCATCAGACAATGAACCAGAGGTGAATCCCTGCCGTTGCAGAACTTACAGTTTCGTTGGAGGAGGAGGACAAAATCAGTAACTAAATGGGTAGGGAAGCAAGGTGGTAAGTGCTGTGGAGGAAAATAAAACAGAGGGTGGGGCAAGCATTACTGCATGCAACCCTTAGACTCCATGAAGTAGGTAGAAGCTCCATTTCACAGAGAGACAAGTGAGGCTTAAAGAGGGGAAGCAGCTTGTCCTCTCGTGTACTCCCACCTCCAGTCAACACCCAGTCTTGTGGAATCCAGCAGCATTTCATCTCTACCCCCATTCCCTCAGCCCTCCCTGAGGGCTGACTCTTATCTCACCTTTCCTCTCCCTCCTGATGCCAGCCTGACCTCATTTCCCCCTCTCTCACTGCTGCCAGGGCAATCTTTACAGAACATAAAGTGGTTATATATTACTAAAACACACTCAATGGCACCTCACTGTTTCTGGTCAAATTTCCATCCTCCAACCCCTCGTGATACAGCCTCTGCTTATGGCTCTGTCTCCATATTCTTCTTCTCCCCACAGGCCACTCTCAGCTCCAGCCACTTAGAACTGCCTGTAATTTTTTCCGTGTATCATGGCGTTTCAACACTTCGTTCCTAACTCCTACTGGTCTGACAACATTCAGCTCTTCTGGGAAGCTTTCTCTGACTCCTAGGCTGCTTCCTCCTCCTGTGTCCTCACATGCCCTCCGGCACACCACTTATCTTTCCTGCCTGCAATCCTCAATCTTCTTGTCCATCTCCCTAACAAATTGTAAGCTGCACAATGGAACCTATGCCACAGCAGGTAGAGTATCCAGTTTGCTTCTCTATCTTCCTGACCCACCACAGGGAGAAGCACACAGAGGCTGTCAATAATTGCTCACAGGCAGACAAAGTTCGCAGACTGCCAAAACCAAGTTTTTGGTGTTGTTTAATGATTCCTACCCAAGTCCATCTCACTAGAATTTATGGATCACATTTAGCTAATGTTAGACAGAAATCAAACCCTACCTCATAGCATGGAGTATAATTAAGAAGAAGAAAATATAAACAATAGTTAAAAATAGTGTTGCAAAAAGAAATTTCAGGATGTGTACTTAATGAACAAATACCAAGGGCTGAGATGTTTTCCTCTTGTCAGAAATACCATGAAGGATAATTGACCTAAGCCAACAGTCCATCTCTCTGAGGCTCATTTTTGTGGGGTGTTTCAACAATGAGGCGATGGACTAGATGACCTCTAGGCACATCCAGCTCCCACAGCCTAAGGATGTGACATGAATTTCACCTGAGGCTCCTCATTTTTGCCCTTCATCCCGACAGCAGACTTCACCCCTGCGGTGAATGCCTCTGTAGGTGTCTGTCCAACCCACAGTGAACAGTGTCCCCAATCCCCGTGGTCATGGGGTGGCCTCCTGGCAGCCATGGAGGTATAGCGTGATCCTGCCCCTCAACCATGGTTGAATAATAGTCCAAGAATGGATCCCTGTCCCAGGCTGGGCCAACTCTAGATCTTTCGCTAGGAACCAAGACTTGACCTAAGATAGATCAGGCTGAATCAAAGCTGAACTCTTAAGATGAACCCAAAACTGGGGCATCGCTCCCCAGCCTTTCATTTAGCTACTGTTTAGAGAGTGCCTGCAACATGCTGGGCGCTGTTCTCAGCATTTGCTGCCGGCCCGAGCGAGTCGCACAGAACTAACTGGTTTCCTGATGGCTTTCCAGCTCGCAGTCCTAGTCTTTCCCAAGATGCCCTGCATTGCTGTCCTCGGGTTCCCTAACACATTCCTTGGGCCTCACCGTAAGTTACACTTTCTTTGATTAAGTTAGTGCGATTTGTTGGTATTTTAATTGCAACGGAAAATGTCTCAACTCTCATCCCCTCTCCACCACCAGGCTTTCAGGGCCTGCCTGAGCAGTTGTTCCCTCTCTCCCCGTGGGCCTTTTCCTATTGCCACCCAAGACAATGGAGCTCCCACAATGACTCTAGGAAAGGGCCCAGAAGCAAGCACTGGGTCTGCTTAGACTCTCTTTCATAAATCTTTTAGTTTTTTCCAGTTAAGCATGGCCATAGAAGACAAGGAACAACAACAACAACAAACTTCTTAAAAAACGCATATATAAAGAGGTAAAATGGCTTCGTGTAATTTTTAGATAAAACCCACACTCCTCACACTAATTCCAGCAGAGAAAACATCTTGACAAATCATGTCCTTTAGTCAAAACAAGTTGGAGTCCAAACACATGGAGTAGATATAAAATATATTATTTTCAGGAGACTGAAATCCAAACCACAAATTCCAGAAACGCATTTTAAAAGTGCTGCCTATTAGACATGCTAGTTTTAAATTAAATTAACGTTGTAGTGAGAGGGGGGAAGGTATGTTTCGATTTATTTATTAGATCACTATCAAGCTTTCCTCTAAGTAGATCAAGGTGCTCCGTGAACAAGCATTTGGAGAGAAGACGTGGCTGTTGGAAGCATGTCAGGTTCTGCCAAAGCTGTTTCTCTCTAGTTGGAGATCTCCCCTCCCCCAGGGCACTGCCCTTTGAAGCCGGCAGTTTTATGTGGCTAACCACAAGTTTCTCCACTGGCTGAAGAGTGCCTTTGGCTGACTTGAAACACTTTCTTAGAGATGCAAGAAGAATGATCTTGTGGGCATTCTTGCTCTTCTCCCCAGCTTGTCTGCTTAACTTACAGGGCTTGATGGAGAGAGCTTGGGAGAGGAAGGTCCTACAGCCCAGTTTCTTATCACTCACTCCTCTCTCAAGCCTTCTTTTTTTTTTCCAGATTGATTATTAAAAAAGATTATGGGCAAACAGCAGGCAGGCCTTTCATTATCAAAGCCTTTTGGGACTCACTTATTTTGAAAACAGGTCGGAAGTGTGAGTGAATTTTCTGTCCTCGAGACTGGAGGGCAAACTCTCAGTTAGCCAAATGCTGTCCTTGCCCGGCTGGACAGTCAAATGTATATTTAGGTAGAGTGCATACTGTATTTTCCCAAAGTGGCAACAACAACATTTTCTGCTTCTCATACTCTTGCTTACCTCCTAAGTGGAAGAGAGTATGTCCCCTCCCCTGGGCCTCAGGTGGGCGTTTGTGACTGCCTGGACGGTATGGGAGGGATGCCATGTGGCTTCTGAGGCTTCCAACTGGCTCTCTGTCTTAGGATGCTCGTCCTTGGCACACAGCTGCCATGCTGTGAGGAAGCCCGGGGCACATGGAGAGGCCTGTGTGGAGAGGCACTGAGTCCCTTAGCTCACAGGCTGGACTTGCTGACCTTGTGAATGCGCCATGTTGGAGGTGAATCTTTCCATGTGGAGCTCTGCCCATTGTACAGATTCATGAACAAAATAAATGACCAATATTATTGTAAGCCAATGTTTGGAGACAACTTCTTATGTAGTAAAGGTAACCAGAACAGGTGGGGGTGGCAGACTTCTTCGGACAGTCTGAGGTATACAGGAAAGCATGTTAGTTGCAGAGCAATGAGAATGAGGTTCTAATTTTAGGAAGGGCAAAATCCAGCTGCTTTGACTTCCCTCTCACAGAGGAGTTATTTGATGCGGAGAATCTCAAACTGCCATTTTTCTGAACTTTCACTGCCTGCAGACATTTATATAAATAAGATTGATTTCTGGGAGCCACTTCCAAGTGTCTGGGATGGGCGCCTCTAGTTCCCTACAGCATGAGGCTGGGAGGGGGAGCAGCAAACACTTGTGGAGCAGAACACTGGCTCTGTCCCAGCACAGAGACCATGCTGCTGGTGTGTTCTGGGCAGTCAGGGCCAAGGGGTTTTGAGCTTCTGCCTCTGTGCCCTGGGGGGCCAGGGTCTGGTCCCGCTGGCCTCTATTCCCTGGAATTGTCTTGTCCTGGCACAGGTACAGAATGTCACCGTCTCCCTACAGCTTGCCCCAGGAGGGACAGTCTATATCCCCTGAAAACTGGGGCGATCAACAGCTTGGACTCATGGTGGAGAAGAAAAAGGGGGTCTGGAAAAACACATTACAGCCTTATAAACATGGCTTCCCATCGGCGCAACGAAAAGACCACCAGAACTCCATGTCTTCCTGGCATGAGCAAATCAGTAGTGAAATATGAAATGCCTGGGTGTCTGTTCTCTTCTATTCAAATCACTTGTTCACTCAGCAGTTACTCTGTTATGTACCAAATGCCCAGGTAATGGCTATGCACGGGAATATAAAGATACTCAAGGCGACTCTTTTCTCGAGTCACAGTCTGGCTGGGATGACAAACTCATAAAAACTTCTTGTTCTGAGTGCTCTGGATGAAATAACTCATTTGATTCTCATAGCAGACCTATAAAGTAGGTACTGTTATTATCCCCATTTCACAGATCTGGAAACCTAGGCCCTGGCAGCTAAAGTGATATGTCCGAGGTCACACAGCAAGTAAGTGGTGGAGCTTGAGTTCAACCCAGACAGTGTGACCCCGGATGTGTCAGCCCTGCTCTCTACGGCCTCTTGTAAGCAGAGATAAGCAGGAGAATGAAGTGAGTGCTTGTAGGCAGCATATACTAGATGGCCTCCTCGTAGTTACAAAACCAAACGAAAACACTGGAGGTATTAAACGGAAAAGAAATCCCTAAATCTCCCCTTGGAACACTCGTCCTGCGATCTAGCCACTCTGTGAGGACATGTCTCCTCTCCAGTCCTTGGAGTCCTTACACTACAAAATCAGTCCCTCTGCTTCTATTCTGTTCTCCAGAGAGACAAAGATGTTGGAAAAAAGAGGTATGCATGCTGCCTGTGGACAGAGAGACCAGCAGGTTTCTGTGACAGAGGCTGAGTCAGGCTTCAGTCTCCCTCACGCACACGCAAGCACGGAGGTGAGTGGGAGTGAGCGGCCACTGCTGCTACGGGGTTACGTAATGACAAAACAATGACCAGCTCCGCCTGGCTTAGCAGCTGCTGGAAAAGGAGGTCAGGGCCTCCTCTGAGGGTCACTAGGGTTGACTGATCGTGCTGCTACCTTCTACCCCCTGTGAAGTTGTTGAAACATAACTTTTGGCTTCAGGGCTGAAAGCTGGAAAGAGAAACCAGTGACTGGAAGCTATGCTGTTTCCTGAATGAGTGCTCTGACAGGCCCACTGGGACCGCCCGCCCGACCTCCAGCGAGTACCTGTGGTGGGCAAAGCCTGCCTGGGACTTGGCCCCGCGGGTTGGGGATGCAGAAAAGAATAGACCTAGAGCATCCCTCCATTCTCATAGCCACAGCTTTCACATTCATTTGCTTTGAACCTATAGCGGCAGATACCTTTCAATCATATATGTGGACTGGGTTGTTCTGTTTTGCCTTGCTAGATGCAAAACAAAGCATCTTGCTGGGCGGTTCTATCCTTTTTCATTTAAAAATACTGATTACAGTCCATTGAATTGATATCTTGATCTTCTAATGTGCAGTGGGTCGTGCAGTTAGAAAACACGAGTCTGGAAAGCGACACCTAATGTGTATCATGACAACAAGGTATAAGTGCAGCCACGGAAGTGTGTCCAAGGGCATAGAGCCCTGAAGAAGGCACGTGTTAGGAGCCCGGAAAATCCTTTCCTATGTTCTTTCTGTTCCCCGCTGTGGGGCATCTGCAGCCCATCCTGTGGGAATGTCTGCGGGCCTGATTTCCCAGCACGTCTCGCGCCCGCTTCTCAATTCACCCTCAGCCCCTGCATAGTTCATAGGTGCTGCCTCTGGGTGACCTGAGCCAGTGTCATCTGTGATACCATCTGTGAGTCCAGAGAACAGGGCGGGGACAGACTAGCAGCTGGGCTCCCTTTCCAGCTCTAGAATTATCCCAAGTTCCCTAAGTACAGAAAGGATCCCACGTGGATGCCTTCCTTTCATCAGGCTCTGCCCTGTTGTTTCTTCCAGGCTGAGCACCAGTGGGTTTTGAGTGAGGGGGTGGAGCAGGACCCAAAGGCAAGGAGCAGGGCAGCAAGTGGGAAGAGAGCAGTGACTGTTGTTGCAGATACAGAATGAAGATGTGATTGTGTAGCGGCAACTCAACACCAATACACAGATTTCTTCTCCTGGGGCTGCACTGCCTATGCCGATGTTGTGGGGCCAAGCCCCAGAAAAGTAGACAGGGGCCTGCAGATGGTCCCCAGCAGACCTCCCTCACGTTGGCTGCCTCAACGATGAGGCCAGGCGTGCATTTTATTCATGAGCTGCATAGATACTGGAAAGGGAGAGCATCTGTGCTAATGAGCAATCATAGAAAATAATTAATGCCATGTGACTATTTAGCTTTCAAAAAAAAGCTTGGGAGCATCCTGGAGCCAAGAAATGTGGTGAAGAGCATGGGCGTTCAAACAAGACTGACCTGGGGATAAACCCCGGTATCTCATTTCCTATGTGCTCTTTGGAAAACACCTGAGAACAGAGGAGAGTATGAGCCAATCCCAGGCTTCTAGAAGTTCACATCTATTGCTTAGCCTTTCTGGGCCTCAGTTTCTCCATCGGTAAAGCAGGGATAATGAGAGAACCTACTTCCTAGGGTTGTTGTGAGTTTCAAATATGAGAATGTCTGATACCATGGTATGTGCTGGGCACAGGTTAGCTGCCTAACTTTGGGTAGTGAGTGAGAAGCAACACTAAACAGGACCAGGGAGACCGGTTAATGGCCATGGGAGATTCCATCTGCATTTTGTATCTTCTTCTCTCCATGGGCCTTAAACAGAGTAGAGACACTCTCCCCTGCTGGCCTCACCCTGTCTCAGACGGAGCTCTCTGGGAAATCATAATTAGCTCCTCGAAGCCCTACTGGCTGTTCCTCTTCACATGTTTTCCCAACTCTATCCAACCCTGAACACATGAGCCAGAGGTAACTTTCCTCGCTGACTTCTATGGAATGGTGGGAAGAGCCAGCCACTGAGGCCCTTGTAGAAACAGAACAAAACGCCTCTGCCTCGGGGTCCTGAGGTGGGAGGGCTCTGTGGCCAGCCCACTGAGACTCTCCTCACTCCCTACAGACAGATGAGCCGCCCCTTGCAACTGAAAGCAGAGGCCTCCCAGCTGGGGGCTGAGGAATGGATTCTGACAGCTGCTGGGAGAACACAAATTCCTTTTTCTTAAATCCATGACCTGGAAATCTCCCTTTGAGAACAGTCTCAAGGGGCAGGGGCATTCTTCATGAGCCTTAACTCCAGGGGTTTGAATGGGGAGAAGCACAGCTGGCCCAGGATGGTTTCACCTATCTTCCTAAGCAAAGCCTGCCTTGGGGAAGTGGCGTTTCTGACGACAGCAAGAGCTGCAGGAAACACCCTGTAGCATTTAAAAGGGTCATTTTACAAAGTGAGGTCTCACGGTTCATGCAACAGTGATGAAAAATGCCAGTGGCTCGTCCTCCCACAACAGACACTCTATATTGGCCGCACGGAGTTGCAAAGTCCATTAGCATGTGAAAGGCACTGTGAAGTCGGCAGCAAAGAATTTTGCCTTCATTTGCTGTTTATCCCAGTATTTCCCAAACATATTTGGTCACAGACCCTTTTGCTAAGAAAGGGTCTTTCCGTGGAACATCAGTGGACAAAGAGCGAGTCAGGGCCTCCTCTCTCTACACTGTGCCCCCTGCCAATCAGAAACTACCGCTAGGACAGCCAGCAGAGCGCAGGTGGGTTGGAGCCTCCGCGTGTGCCCTGGGTCAGACCACGAATGCGGCAGCCTGACTGGGAAAGGACACCTGGCCTATCGGGGCATCCTCTTCATTAGGGCGTGAAAGTCCATTGGTTATTTTAGTCTCTCTTCGGGATGAAGTCCAAGCTTAGGAATGAACAAATAGTGTGCTCAAATGGAGAAGGTCAGAGACCACGGCTAGTGAGGGAATTTCTGTACAAACTAGCCATCGTGAAGGGCTACTGGAACCCTGGATTATATTCAACACAGGAGCCCCTGAACACCTTTGAGAAGCTATATCTGTGCTGCATTATTTTAAAACACACACACACACACACACACACACACAACAAAAACACGGTAAAATTATACCAGTCACGCATTGCAACAGAAGTTGATGATAATTGGGAACAGCAGGAAGGAGGAGGCACTTCGATTCCAGCTGTTAACTGCTTGGTTTAGAGTCTGATTGTCTGGCTCCTGTCCTCTAGCTTTGGAGTGAACCAGTTTTCCTGGCATGTGCATTTATTGAACTCTGAAAGGCTAGCTCTTCTATGTAGATTAATTCATGATTTCAAAGACGCTTTGAAGCTTGCAAAACATTCTGTTATTTCCAAGAGTTATTATAACTGCAATCCTGGCATAGACGGGGAGGTCGGCCTGTAATCTTGTTTAGATCCTTTTAAATTCAGCAACTTTACAGTGGGTTAAAAATAGATCACATCTGTGTACTTTTCCTCCTTTCATCCCCACTGCAAAGGCTGTGCAGTAATTTTGACCTACCCTCAATATTAGCCAGAGAGATTGTAGCACTTGTCCACTGGGAGTCTGCTGGGCCAAAACAAGTCTTTTTCAAATGGGTTTTGGGGTGATGCTAGTCACATGACTGAGGAATTACTCACTATCCTACGTAATAAGTTCTAGAATTAAGAATAACAGACTGGTGAATAGTATATGGATTCATACTAAGTGAAACTATGGGTCAGAAGGAGAAAAATTTTCAATAGTGCTATCCTGAAGGGCTTGTGTCTTTACATATTGATGAGAAACGATCATAGCGCTTAGATCAAACGCACCTGTATGAAGCTGAAAGTCAAGCTGCTATTCACGAAAGGTTCAATAAAGATTGCATCTGATTTCAGAAGAGCCAAAATACGAGATGGTATCTTATGTGGTACTAACTGGGATAAGGGGGGTGTTAGCAATTTCATGCCCAGCAAAGACAGCATTACACTCAGGATTACCTCTTCATGGTTACTTTACCTTCATGAACATGCTAAATCCAGTTTTAAGGAGATCAGTGAGGCCTGAAGACATGTGTTCAATATCAACGGGGTCTGGCCTTTCGGGATTAAATATTTCCTCCACAACCTGCTTCAACAATGGCTTATAGGACGCCTGGAAAGACAAAACATTGTGCTGTAAGTAAAAGGGTTTGTTTGGTCTGTCTGTAGAGAGGATGGCTTTATCTGCACCCAGTGAAACAAAACAAGTTTATTTTGCTACTGAGCAACGGCTACAATTCCGTGTGTGTGAAAAGACAATCATCACAACATTGGCTTTTTTGGTAAATTTTTGTCCCAATACTCTGGCACTATTTTTTGTTTCTCATACTCCTTTCTACAAGCAAATGTCTCTTACTACAACTATAATCATAGAATGACTAGTTTTTCAATGTCGAGTTACAGTGATAATTTTACATAGGAAGTATACCGGAAAGCAAAGTATAGTCATTTGATATAGACATGAAGATGGTCTCCAGTTTTTCCTAAACATTCTTAAATTATGCTCCCTTTGCTAGAACCTCGAATGTTTTCTTACAAAGTATTGTTGCCCAAAACAGCCAAGCCCAAAACAATCCCTCCTTCCTTTACAGAGCTCAACTCCAGGTATGACTTGGCCAGAAAAAGCCAAGACGCCAAAAAAGAATCTGATAAAGGTCAGGGCTTAAGACAAAGCAGGCCACATGGTACTATACGAATTTCAGTAAAGTTGAACTTTTGATAAAGGATGCTAAATGCTTTCCTTTCCTGTGACCAGAATAACCCATCCACATTTGAGTTATTTTTGGAGGTGGCTGCCTCTAACTGCTGCACTTTCTGAGCTTGTGTTCCCCACCCCTTTCCTTGGGTCTCCTTACTATCAAGCTCTGCCTCTCTTCTTCTCTTCCCACCAGCTGGACCACCTGCCTCCCAGGCTGCCTCTGCTGCTCCAGTTCTACATGGTTCCCAAGTTTGGAGCACAAGGGGTAAAGGAAGAAGGAATGTCTTCTCTAGGTGTACTCTCTATATCTATTTTATTATACCTCCATTATATCTATTACAGGCTTAGAAAAGCCAAGTTCTGTTAGGCACTGTTGAGATGTCATGGAGTCTTGTTTCTCTCTTTGCATTGGCCGAATCTGTGAGCTTCCTGTAGCAAGTGTTGAGGATATTTGGTGTATTGACTTCATCTTGTCTTTCTTACAGTAATTTTTTCCTCTTATGTTCCCTTTATTCCAATTTTCTTACTTAAAATATCTTAGAAATAAAGCCAGGTATAAACCATCAAAATCATAAACAGTCATATAGATAGAATGCAATGGGTGCATTTGTCAGTGATAAGATGAAGGGAAAAATAGCATGTGTTCACTTGAGGGGTGCAGACTTCTTATGTTTAGTAAGTAGTCAAACAGACCACTGCATGCCCAGAGATCTCACAGCAAAGGTAAAGCACTGGGCAAGAACACTGATAAGACAAAAATCAAACAAACTAACAGCCCCTCCCCCCCACCAAAAAAAAACTATGAGTCAACTTTCCTCATAATAAAACTATACCAAGATAGATTTTTAAAATTTGTCATACAGGCGAAAATTCAGAGGTGTGAAAACACGCTTTTGATGAGGCCATGGGGAAATAGAAACTCGTATATATTGTTGATGGGTGGGTAAAGTATTACAGTCAGTGGGGAGTGCAATTCGGCAATACCTTTCAAGATTACAAATGCATTTGACCTAGCAATTCCACGTACAGGAATTTATCCTATAAATATGCTAATATATGTAAATGAAACCCATAAAAGGCTGTTTATTGATTGTAATAGCACAAGATTGGAAACAACTCAAATGCCCAACAATAGGGAGCTGTTTAACAAATGGGCTAACCCACAGGAAGGAATGCTATGAAAGTGAAGAGAGAAGCTCTGTGCTGGTCTGGCAAAAGGCAAGGTGCAGAATAAAGTGTGCGTGAAAGAAGCAAGATGAGAAACATGTATGATGGGCAGGGAAAATCAAAGTTTGTACTTGCTGAAATATGTAAAAAATAAACTCCGAGGTGATACACAGAGACTACCATGAGCTGTGATCATGGAGTGGGGGACAAGGCAAGTGACAGGGACTTTTCAGTGTTTTGCTTTTTAAAAATACAGTTAAAACACCATTACAGACAGCAAGAAGGATTTGTTTCTCTTTAGTTGCTGAAAATTAATAAATGATGCATAGGAGAGAAGGAAGCAAAGCACACTAAAAGTTAATTAGGGCTGTCTGTATGTTCTGGGAGTAAGGGGGGGCATTACTTTCTTCTTTTTCCAAAACTTCCAAAATTAACAGGTATATTTCCGAATGGTAACATAATCCAATAAATATTTTTAATGTTAAGAAAAAAGACCATGGAATGGCCTCTGAATTCTATAAATCCTCTTCCCTGAATAAATGTCTTGATAGCCCTTCTGAAGTCTATAATTTCAGCCTAATAAATGTCTATCATCTTAGCTTTTTTTGAATATTCAAACTCAAACTTTAATCTCTTTAAACTGCTCCCAAAGGAGAAGTTCCTTGGCCAGTATTCTACCATCTTATCAGCATTCTCATCAAGTATTCATCAACTTCTTCCTTAGTAATAGAATACAATTTTCATCCAGGCCCCTTATCAAGGGTAACTAACTTCTGAAATGAGATGTAAGTAGAAAGGGAGTGAGACTTTCAGAGGTCTCCTTTATTAAAAAGGGAAGACTATCCATTCCTCCTCTTTCTCTGTTCTGCTTCCTGGAACGTGGAAGTGATGGCTGGAGCTCCAGCAGCCATGGTGGAAGACGGCATTCCTTTGAGGTGCTGGAGCAGAGAGCTGGGAGAAACCTTGGTCAATGATGATTGGTGGAGCTGCCATAACCACAGCATGGACAGACAAAGTCAGGACTTACTTTACATGACAATACAAGTCCTGGTATGTTTAAGCCATTATTTCTCAAATCTCTGTTACCTGTAACGGAATGAAATGCTAACTGATACAAAGCACAAGGGGAATATAAAAAAATAAAAGGCCATTTCATCCTTTCAGGACCTTACTATTATTTATTAGCCTATATATAAAAGAAAAACAATTCTGTAGAATAACATTAAACAGAATCACAGAGAAATACACATAGGGTATCACGTTTAGGAGAGGAGAGAGTATGTCCCCCCAGCCGACAAAAAACAACAAAAAAGAGTTGTTGCTTTCCATCGGAGGTACCTTCTGCAAGAAGGAAGAGTGACGATCCTAAGAAGAGCTGAGACACAGGAACAAGGTGGTTCTGTAAGCCAGCTAAACACTGCCCTCAGCAGCGCACCAGTGACGCCATTGCTGTCAGGCTCGAGGCCCCAGTGCAGCCTTGGGCCACAGGGGAAGGAAGGAAGCATGGAGGGATTCAGGATCTCCCTCTCTCCTGTGCTCCGTGTCAGCTCAGCTCAGCTCTAGGGAATGAAGCACCCAGGAGAACATGCCCACTGAGCTAAGGTTCCCCTTGCAGGCTGAGCAGAGATTTGGAAGTGCTATCCCCTTTGTACCTTCATTCTTGAGACCTTGTGATCATTGCATGTTATTAGGGAAGGTTGTAAATCTTCTTTATTTTATTTTTTTAAGGTATGTAGGTAACATTTATTGAAAATGAGAAGAGAAGCCGCAATTTAAATACAGAAAGAAAAGTAACAGGTAACAAACACATCACATACTCGAGAAAAATAACATAAATGCTTTTATTGACTGCCTGACCTACCTCTATAATACTCATTTCTTACAGTTTGGGGCTGCATTCCCTCCGATTATCTTTTCATATAACGGCAATTTTAAAATATCATTTTCTATGACAGGGATGCAACGAACATCTCAACGCCACAACCCGCCCTTCTGTACTCAGTTCTGTGAGGCTGGGCTGAGGCCCTGCAATCATTTGGGCTTTGCCATCTGGGTCCATTAGAGTTTGCTGATAGGGAGCAAAACTGCACAGCAGCAGGGCAAGATGGACCCGGCTCCTCCCTGTTTATTTGCTGTTCCTGCCAGCATCGCCCCAGCAGTGGCCCCTCACCACCTGAAGCTGTCCCTTCTCCAGACTTTTAAGTCACAGGATCCAATAAATGATCTTTCTTGTTTAAGCCAGTTGGAGATTTCTTCTTTTTTCTTCTTTTTTCTATTTTTACTTGTTCACAAAAGCACATTAAATGGTACAAGTATTATTAATTTAACAAGACACTGATAGGTTTTCCCACTTAAAAAATGATATAGAAAATACCTCTAAAGCCTTTATCAAAACAACTAAGCACAGAACAACGAAATAACATTGTCCATTTAAAGAGCACGATTTGGGGAAGACTTTCTCAGGTACAAAGCGATCCTTGTTTTGTGACTTCTTAAGCAAACACATTTCTTAGATTTTCTAATTAGGGTTTTAATGTTGACAACCTTTGTCTCCTTCCTCTCAGCCACTTAGTTTGGATTGTTTTGTGCCTCAAGTCATGTCACTGAAATCTGATGGGAATGAACTGCCTTGGCAGCGGCTGCTTAGATGAGAAAGCTCTGACTGGCATGGAGTTTTCTATTCAGCTAGAAGCTACCCGCTTCTCAGCAAAGGACCACATAGAAGGCGGTGATAGGGGAGATAGACGCCTTCCATTAGCGTCTGCTCAAAGATCCCCTCATGTCAGAAAGGGCCACGGGGGAGATGAGTCATTGTAGTTTGCCTCAACATTAAGAGGATATTGTAATTTTTCTAATCAAACATTCTCTGCTAGTTCACCTTTTTTTTTTTTTTTTTTGGCCGGGGAGCAGTGAGGAGAGGAATTAAAACCAGATAAATTTGTTTTCCCTTTTCTTGCTGGTCATCTATTTCTCACTTATATCTCACCCAGCGTGTGCTGGCCTGCAGGGTGTGTGCCCTACACAATCATTGAGCCGCCCAGGTTCCTGCCAGTGAGTGGCTCCACAACTCCCTAGGGCACTGCAATCCCACATTGAAGGCTTTGCAGCTCATCAGCAGATGATGAAAGAAGGAGCATGCAGGTTTTCCAGAGAGATTTTATGGGCTCAGCCTGAAAGTGATCTTATCACTTCTATCCTAGTCCAGTGGCCAAAATTTGTTACAAACCTACATTTACCTGCAAGGGAATCTGGAAAATGTGGCCTAACTGTGCCCAAGAGGAAAAAGGAAATGAAGTTTGGGGAACATATCGCATTGTCTCTGCCACAGACACACTCTAAAGTTTGGACTGAAACATTAATATGATTATTTCCTTAACAACTGGCGAGTTGCATGTTGTAGGCAAAGTATTATTAAACCCCCTTTCCCTTCTGCATAAGAATTTGACCTTTGGTTAACTTTTTAGCTCTGTTTCCCTGGAAACCTGATAAGGGAAGAATGTCAAACTCTAGCCAGGCAAGATTGCTCATGATAAAAATGACCCCTGCTTGGTAAATCGCATTTAGACTGGGAGAACTATAAATACTGGATTGAAAGCCAGCACTCCGGGCTTCGGTGACTCTTGTACAACTGGTATAACTGGGCATGTCCCTTGGAGGAACACTGGAAGCTATGCTTGTGGAGTTGTTCCAGAGAAATGGCTCCTATGGAATATGAAGCTTGTAAGCCAGGGAACTCTCCACCACACACACATCCCACCTTACTAGTCTAGTGCCCTCACTCCTGAGCTGTCACCTTGGGACCAAACTGAATAGTTTGTCGATAGCTGTGTGCTCTGCTTCATGGATGATCACAAGGATTACCCCAGGGGAGACAAATGCTTTCCGCTTCCCAGTGGCGAGCTGCGTTCCCATCCTGGGCAGACTGGTGCATTACGACCCCAGAGCTGACTTACCCATCAGGCACAGAATACACAGTGCCTGCTTAGGGCCCACAGGACTTTCAGCGACCCATGAAAATATTAATTTCTTTCAAAATCAGAAGAAACACTAAACTTTTAGGTCAAAGATAATGTTATATATATATAGTGTGTGTGTGTGTTATTTGTGTCTATACCAATGCAACTATATAATAAAAATTGTAATATTTTTTATTTTTCCAGAGGAAGGGGCCCATGAAGGCAGAACTGCCCGGAGCCATGAAGATCATAATGTGACCCTGTATGACAGTCTCCTGAGGCTACCTGCCAGCTTGGCAGCGTCCAGAGAGATCCCTGGTGGGTGATCAATGTTAAGAAAAAAGCTAAGTAGCTCAAGTTTAAAATAGTTGAAATAGTTCACGTTTCAAAAAATTGATCTTATACCAAAAACTCTTTTTTTTCCTTTATGTGGCCAGTATCTCTCCCACAGCAAACTGGACTTTTAAAGATGCCGTATTTAATCAAAATATGAAAAATATTTATGTCTATGTCCCTGGGTATTCTTTTGTGGTGGAGATAATGTATAATTTGGTCTAGAAGACTCTTTTGTTGACCTGATTCTAGCTCTTGAAGAAAAGTATGAGTATAGCAGTAGTTTCGGACATTACATAAGCCAGAGGTAATTTTGAGAAACTAACTCCAAAATCTCTTTGAATTTTGTGCACTTTAAAGATGGCTCAGGATATCAGTTTCCAAGAAAACCTGAGTTGTTGCCACAGCCACATCCCAGGAATCGGGGCGGTTGACCTTGGCTTTGCTGGTTGGAGTTGGTGCAACTAGGGACTATCTCAGTCCTGCTACTGAAGATGCTGCTCCCTTCTCTGCAAAATTGACTCTAAACAACCAACTTCTCAGGAAAACTAGACTTGTAGAGAGGATATTCATTTTGTTTCAATCCAAGACTGTACAGAAAACATATGTTCAAAACTGTTCATAGCTTTGACTATCCCATGGTTTATTTTTATTTTTTGCTACACTAAGACAGATTTTTTTCTCCTTTCATCTTCTTCAAGCAAATGGTTTGTTCTGCAGATTAAAAAGTGGCTCACTTGTCTGTTCATCCATCCATCCATCCATTCATCCATCCATCTTTCAAACTAGAAGCAGATTACTTTTAAAACTTTTGAGTGTAGTCCCTTCATTTTTTTTAAACTTTTTTTTTCTTCAAATTTATTTTATGTAAGCGTTTTTCCAGGACTCATCAGCTCCAAGTCAAGTAGTTGTTTCAATCTAGTTGTGGAGGGCGCAGCTCACAGTGGCCCATGTGGGGATGGAACCAGCAATCTTGTTGTCGTTAAGAGCACCGCGCTCTAACCAACTGAGCTAACCGGCCACCCCAAGTCGGTTCATTTATAATATGAGCAAACCAAAGCCCTAAGCTATTCACTAATTTGCTTGAGTTCACAAAGGCAGTTAGAAGCAGACTGAAGGACAGAGCTAAGTTTCCCGAACCCCAGTTTGGTCCTATCTCATGCTGATTCTTTCAAAAAGGACACTAGCAGATCTGGGGTTAGGTAGATAGTCTCAGGAGGAAGAATGGTTTAGCATAAAAGAACAGCTGGTGGCCAGAGCTGGGGATTGTTGACAGAGACTGAGCCTACAGACTGCTCAGAGAGCCACATTTCACCAGGCACAAGATGAATCAAGCCTCCTTGGGCACTGCTGGGTCTAAATGCTGTTGTTCAACATACCAGAAGCACAAAAGGCAGTATGCATCTGTGGAAAGTTTTCTCCAGCATAGCACAGCACTTTGAGCCCTCTGCCAAAGCAAGTCATGCAAGAGCCATACAGTATTTCTTTCTGAAAGGGCTCCTAAGCTCCTGGCCTGAGACATCTGCCTAATATCCTTCTGAGGAACTGCCACTGGGAAACTGCAACACATCAAGTAGTGTGGCGTTTAGGAAGGACGCTAAACCTCTCATTAAACTGGAACGGGTGCAGTAAGAAACGAAAGCCTAAGACTTGCTGTATAAGCAAAGCTGGGGCTTAGGCTTCCAGTCAATGGAGTCTACGAACAAACACAACTTTCCAAACACACTGGTGTCAGCAATCAACTCTTACCAGGCACAGGAGCTAACAGAACAGTCAGCTGGAGGATGACACCCTTTCTGGGCAGCCCCCTCCTAGCAAAGGAAAAGACAAAATGCTACGAAAGAGGACAAAGAGAAGGCCTATTTTGTCCTTCACTACAACTGTGAGAGCAAATGCTCACCTAGTGCTGTGTATGTGTCAGCTCCTGTCCTGAGAGCTTCCTATGCACTCACTCACCTAATCATTAGGGCGTCTGTATGAGGGACCTAGTATTATTAGTACTGGTTTCCCTGGAGGGCCAGGGGATGTTCTGGACTCATTTCTGGAAGCCCTTTGGGAGATTTTATATGTGTGTAATTCCTTGTATGAAATCAGTCTCCTTAAAATGATGAGAGTAGTGTCTACTTTCTGCATCTGAGCCATGACCGACACATTTTCCTAAATGGCTAACGGATGGAGGTTAAACAAGAGGTGCCTCTAGTGCTAGCAGGGGAAACAAGAATGGCTCCGAGAACCAACTCATGTGCCCTGGAGCAGGAGAGAGATGCACTGGGAGGGAAGCTGGGGCTAGTAGGGGCCCTGAGATCCAGGGGAGGGAGCCCAGATCCACAGCATTGGTCAGAGCTGGAACAGGAACCCAGGGTCAGACCAGGTCTAGTGCTTTCTCACGTGTCCCAGGCAGCCCAGGACATCTCAACTAGAGTCTGCATAGAAACAGTATTGAGCTAAAGGAAGAAAAAATTTTACCTGGAGCCACAGGGTTGAGGACCAAATTGGGAGAAGGGATGATCAAAAAGTTGCCCAGCCAAGACCCAGCTTCAAAACTACACACAGTTAGACTCTGATTCTAGTCTGGACATTTGTCATTTCTTTCTTTCTTTTTTTCTTTTTAAAATAATTTCTTAATTTTTCAATTAAAGCTCACATACAATAGTATATTAGTTTCAGGGTGTACAACATAGTGATTAGACATTTATATAACTTATGAGGTGATCACCTCAGTAAATCTAATACCCACCTGACACCATACACAATTATTACAATATTATTGACTATATTCTTTATGCTACACTTTATCTCCCCATGACTATTTTGTAACTACCAATTTGTACTTCTTAATTCCTTCCCCTTTTTCACCCATCCCCCTAACCCTCCTCCCATCTGGCAACCATCAAAATGTTCTCTATATCTATGAGTTTGTTTCTGTTTAGTTTGTTTATTTTAGTCTTCAGGTTCCACATACAAGGGAAATCATATGGCATTTGTTTTTTTCTGTCTGACTCACTCCATTCAGTACAATACCCTCTGGGTCCATTCATGTTGTTGCAGATAGAAAGATTTCATTCTTTTTTTGTGGCTGAGTAGTATTCCATTGTGCATATGTACCACCTCTTCTTTATCCATTCACCCACTGATGGACACACAAGTTGCCTCCATATCTTGGCTATTGAAAATAATGACTCAATGAACATATGGATGCACATGTCCCTTCAAAGTATTCTTGGGTTTCTTTGGATAAATACCCAGAAGTAGGATTACTGAGTTCTTTGTCTTTGGTTATAGCCTTTGTTTTAAAGTCTATTTTGTCTAATACAAATATTGTTATCCCAGCCTTTTAAAATTTCATTTCCACTTTCATGAAATATCTTTTCCCATTCTTTTACTTTCAATCTGTGTGTGTCTTTTGATCTGAAGTGGGTCTTTTGTAGGCAGCATATGTAAGGGTCTTGTTTTCTTATCCATTCAGCCACCCTATTTTGTTTGATTGGAGCATTTAATCCATTTACATTTAAAGTAATTGTTGATAGATATGTAGCTATTGCCATTTTATTATTCATATTGTTGATCTTTTTTTTTCATATTGTTGATATTTATTTCTTCTTTTTTTAAAGAAATCTCTCTAACATTTCTTGTAATACTGGTTTGGTGGTGAGGAACTCCTTTAGCTATTTCTTGTCTGGGAAACTCTTTATCTGTCCTTCGATTCTAAATGATGGCTTTGCTGGGTAGAATAATTTTGGTTGTAGGTCCTTGCTTTTCATCACTTTGAATATTTCGTGCCAATCCCTTTTGGCCTGCAAAGTTTCTGTTGAAAAATCAGCTGACAGTATTATGGGTGCTTCCTTGTAGGTAACTAATTGCTTTTCTCTTGCTGCTTTTAAGAGTCTTTCCTTGAGATTCTCTCCTTGTCATTAACCTTTGGCATTTTAATTATGATGTGTCTTGGTGTGGGCTTCTTTGACTTAATCTTGTTTGGTACTCTCTGTGCTTCCTGGGTTTGTATGTCTATTTCCTTTGCCAGGTTAAGAAATTTTTTATTTCTTTTTTTATTGTGTTAATCAACTGTTTTTTTTTTGTTGTTGTTGTTATTGTTTGTTTTTTATTGTAAGCCTTCTGGTCAACAATAGATTATTAGTAGTTAAGTTTTGGGGAGTCAAAAGTTATATGTGGATTTTTCTTTTTTTTTTTTTTTTTAAATTCATTTCTTTTTAATTAGCTTCAGGTGTACAAAACAATGTAATAGTTAGACATTTCACCCTTCACAAAGTGATAACCCCTTCCCCCAATCTATTACTCCTTTGATATCATATATATCTATTACAATTCCATTGACACTATTCCCTATTCTGTACTCCATATCCCATGACTATATATATTAAATTATAGCTGACATTCAATATTATTCAGCTTCAGCTTCAGGTGTACAGCACAGTGGTCAGGCATCTACATCATCCATGAAATGGTCTCCCTAATTACTCAAGTGCCCATTTGACACCCTACAAAATCTTTGCAACATTATTGATTATATTCCCCAAACTGTCTTTTATATCCCTGTGGCAATACTGTGAATACCAATTTATGCTTTCTAATCCCCTCACCTTCTCCCTCTTTCCCACCCCCCACCTAACTAACAACCATCAGTTTTTCCTCTATATCTCTGAGACTATTTCTGTTTAGTTTGCTCATTTATTCAGTTCTTTAGATTCCACATATAAGTGAGATCATATGGTATTTGTCTTTCTCCGTCTGACCTATTTCACTTAGCATGATGTTCTCTAGGTCCATCCATGTTGTTGCAAATGGTAAGAGTTCATTCTTCTTTATGGCCGAGTAATACTCCATTGTATAAATGTACCACAGTTTCTTAATCCAGTCGTCTACCGATGGACATTTTGGTTGTTTCTATGTCTTGCCTATTGTGAATAGCAGTGCAATAAACATAGGGGTGCATATATTTTTCGAATTAGCATTTTGGATTTCTCTGGATACATACCTAAGAGTGGAATTTCTGGGTCATAAGGTAGTTCCATTTCCAGTTTTTTGAGATACCTCCATACTGATTTCCATAGTGGCTGCACCAATCTGCAATCCCACCAACAATGCACAAGTTTTCTTTTTTCTCCACATCCTCACCAGCACTTGGTGTTTGGTGATTTATTGATGACAGCCATTCTGACCAGAGTGAGATGGCATCTCATTGTGGTTTTTATTTGCATTTCTCTAATGATTAGTGAGGTTGAGCATTTTTTCATGTCTGTTGGCCATCTGTATGTCCTCTTTAGAGAAATGTCTCTTAATGTCCTCTGCCCATTTTTAAATTGGCTTGCTTGTTTGTTTTTTGGTGTTGAGTTGAATGAGTGTTTTATAAATTCCATCATTATTTCTTCAAGTAGATTTTCAATTCCTTGCACTTCTCCTTCTGTTACTCCTATGATGCGAATGTTGGTACACTTGATATTGTCCCACAGGTCCCTTAAACTATCTCATTTTTTTTTTTTATTCTTTTTCTTTTTTGCTGTTCTGTTTGGGTGTTTCCTGCTACTTTATCTTCTAAATTGCTGATTTGACCTTCTGCTTTATCTAACCTACTGTTGATTCCCTCTAATGTATTCTTCAATTCAGTTATTGTATTTTTATTTCTGACTGGTTCTTTTTTATATTTTCTATCTTCATTTTTATGTTTCCAAACTCTTTGCTGAAATCCTCCCTGAGATCACTGAGCTTTGCTATAACCAGTGTTTTCAACTCTGCATCTGGTAGATTGCTTGTATCCACTTTGTTCAATTATTTTTCTGGATCTTTGTTCTACTCTTTCATTTGGGACGTGTTTCTTTGTCTCCCCACTTTGACAGCCTTCCTGTGTTTGTTTCTATCTATTAGGTAGAGCTGTCATATCTCTCAGTCTTTGTACAGTGGCCTTATGCAGTAGTTGTCCTGTGGAGCCCAGTGGTGCAGTCTCCCTGGTCACCTGAGCCAGGTGCTATAGATGTGCCCTTGTGTGGGTTCTGTGTGCCCTCTTGTTGTAGTTGTGACTTAGTTGCTGTTTGCACATCAATGGGAGGGATTGCGCCTCAGGCTCATTGGTTGTGAGGACTGGACGTGACTATAGTGGAAGTACTGTTATGCAGTGGCTGACCCTATGGTGCAGGATTCACTTTAGCAGGGCTCTGGTGCCTGCCCAGTCTACGTTTGAGTGTGTCATCTGTGGAGGCAACTGGGTGGTTCTCTGGCTGGGTCCAAAGTCAGCCACTGGGTGTGTCAGCCCCTGGGGCCTCCTGGAATGAGCCAGAAAGCAATATGAAGTTGGCTGCCACCCATGCTGGACTTGGAGATACCTGGTAGAGGTGATGCTGTGAACTGAGGCCAGCTGCTACTAGTGCCAGGCTTGGGGCTGCTTAGCAAGAGGTATGGGGCATGGTGACGCCAGATGCTGCTTGTTTGGGGTTTGTGAACCTTTGAGAGATTTTTAGGAAAGTCTGAAGCATGAGTCAAGACAGGCTGTTGTGGAGAAGCCACTGGAAGTAGCTTGGGTGGGCCCACAAGTTGGGTGGGACAGGGTCTCAGGGAATCACTAGGGCAGGGTGAACAGTGTTGGCCAGGTTGATGGAGACTCAGATATGGTGGCTGCAAGAGTCTGCACACTGGGAAGGGGAGGACTCAACAAAGAAATAGTGGGTTACATCAGCACTTCTGTGTAGGAGAAAGCTGTCCCTTCAGCTCTCGTCCTGGAGCCAGACAAATCAGTTCTGCTTGGTATGTCTCTGGTGCCTTTCGAGCTATTGCCCAGCACTGGCGCTGAGAGCAAGTGAGTCCGTCAGTGAGTAAGTTTGTGCATGGGCCGTTTAAGAGGAACACCTGGAACTCCAGCTGCCCTCTGTCTTACTCAACCACAATCTCTGCTGATTTTCATAGCCAGAAGTTATGAGGACTTCTCTCCCTGGCACTGGAACCTGGGCTGGGGAGCCTGGTTTGGGGCTCAGACCCCTTGCTCCTCAGAGGGGAGCTCCGCAGCTGTGATATACTGCCAAATTTTTAACTGCCACATGTGGGTGTAGGACCTGGTTGTTCCATGTTTCCACCCCTCCTACCAGTCTTATTGTAGCTTCTTCTGCATGTCCTTAGTTGTAGAACTTCTGTTTAGCTAGAATTCAGGTGATTCTCAATGATGGTTGTTCTTTAGTTTAGTTGTAATTTTGATGTGGTCATGGGAGGATGCAAGCACAGCATTTACCTACTCCACCATCTTGACAGGAAATCCATTTGTCCTTTTCTAACTACATACACTTTGTATCCCAACAAATCCTCCAATATACAGAGGGTGCCAAAAAAAATGTATACACATTTTAAGAAAGGAAAAAACTGTATTAAAATTGTAATACTCAATATATACCGATAACAAAAGATGAATACAAGTCATGTGTATACATTTTTGGCACCCGCAGTATAATAAAGATATATACAATGCATTCAAGAGGCACCCAACAAATATTTATTAAGCATCTACTATATACAAGATCTCACTCTAGGTACTGAGGATATGGCAGTGAACAAACCAGATCAAAATCCCTGTCCTAATATGACTTACATCTGTGATTTTAAAGTTCTTCAAAATTGAAAAATATTGAAAAACCCAAACAGATAAAATTTACCCATAAGCCCATCAAAAACTCTTTCTCTATATATGTAAATATAGAGCAAGAAGTCAGAGTTCAACCACGTCCATCCATCCCTTCCTGTCATACACAAGGTAATCATTATAAAATTTTCCAAAAAATTTAAAGACTAATTAAAAATAGATACCCAAATACTTTTGATGACTTTTTTTTTTAACCCAAATAGAATAATGCTTTATAGAATGATCTACAACATGTATTTTTTCACCTAATACCATGTTTCCTTAAAAATAAGACCTAGCCAGACCATCAGCTCTAATGCGTCTTTTGGAGCAAAAATTAATATAAGACCCGGTCTTATATTATGTTATATTACATTATATAAGACCGGGTCTTATATTGTATTATATTAATTTTTGCTCCAAAAGACTCATTAGAGCTGACGGTCCAGCTAGGTCTTATTTTCGAGGAAACATGGTATTAGTTGAAAAAGATACATGTTGTAGATTATTCTATAAAGCATTATTCTATTTGGGTTAAACAAAGTCATCAAAAGTATTTGGGTATCTTACATAATATAATACAAGACCAGGTCTCATATAATATAACATAAGACCAGATCTTATATTAATTTTTGCTCCAAAAGATTCATTAGAGCTGATGGTCCGGCTAGGTCTTTTTTTTCAGGGAAACACGGTAGATCATGAACCTCTGCTTTAATTTGAACTCCCCAAGGAGCAGAGCCTGGGACAAGAATTCAAATACAGTCTTTGATCAGAACATTTAGATCTTTCCTATTCATTTTAATGGTTGCACAGCATTTCACTGTGGGTCTGCATCATTATTTATTTAATCCCCTCAAGATATCCACATACTACCCTCCTTCCAGCTCCCATTTCCTGCTCATTTGGCATATATGCAACAAGGTGAAAGCTCATTTTCCAAAAGCCATGGCTGTAGGACAAGTGTCTGAGGTCTGAAAAATGAGAGTGTTGGTAGCAAGGAGAAAAAGTCTAGGAAACTTATCATTGTCCTTATCACGCCCAAGATTTATAGCTAATACATATTTATGTGAAGTTGACCAAATCAGTCACCATGATGGTCATAACACTGAAAAGACCTCTGAATTTTCCCTCTGCCAACTATAGCAGCTACTTACTTCCCGACATTTTTTGATCTAAATTTCAGCATATATCACCAGTTCTATCATGTCTTGCAGAATTAGTCCATACCACAGTATTTAAGATTGCTAATTTTTTAAATGGCAAAATTACATATGATTAATTATCTGAGTGATTTTATCTGTATTTTGTAGTAGTGGTGTTTTTAGATCCTTGAACAAAGGATGGGAATTTATGTTTCTAAGTTGAGTGCCAGTTTCTAAGGTCTTTCATATCTTGGTGGGTGATTTCAGATGCCATCAGCACCATCAATCAATATTTCTGGAGCCTCCGTGAGAACCATGGTATAGTAGGGAGGGGATTCTGTGTTGGTGACAAAGACCTGGCATCTGGCCCTGGTCACCTGTGTGCCTGCGGCAAGTCACTTGCACTTCCTGGATCTCTGGATAATACTCTCTGGCTTACTTGTCATAAAGATCAAAGGAAAAACTGAATGTAGCATTCTTTAAGTATTAGCTACTATATAGATATATGGGAGGAAAAGTCTGGGTTTTGATAGGCTGTAGTAGATAACCTTGGCTCCTGTCTACACACTCATCTTGAGGAGCAGCTCCCTGAAGTTGAATCCCTCACAAACACAGTCCCCACTAACAAAACATTCCACTCTACAAAAGCGTTAGCAAATCGAGTGGATTTTACTGAAGGTTTCATGGGGAGATGGAGAGGATTTCCTTACACTCCCCACAGCAAAACTTAATGATCTTTTCCATCAGAAACATCTGTTCTTCCGTGAAAGCTCATTTTGGCCACCAGGAACCTGAGTTCTGTCTCCTTCCTTACCCAACAAAGACTGCCCGGCCCTGATGGCTCTTCACTCTTTAAGCTTCCCTTTGGGTCTCCTATGGCTCCTCCCTCACAGAGTTCTTACACAGCAATGACTCCTTTAATCATGGATTCTTATACCATCCTCCTACGCACTAGTCAAATAATATCCCTCTCATTCCTTAGAAAGCAGTGGGGGAATTTTAAATAAATGTTTTTGCTGTCACAAATTTCTTTTTTCATTGCCATAATATTATTAGGTAATTTTATTATTCTAATTGTTCAAAATGTTTATGGACTGCTTAGATCCAGAAACTTGGGAATTATCTAAGGCCAGCCCCTCATCTGGCACGTATAGTAACCGGGGCCCAAAGAAGTGAAGGGATGTGCCTATTGTTACAGACTCAGTCTGTGACAGAACGCGTTACAAAGTGGTGGCTGAGCTCATCTCACTACATCAAACCTGTGGTACAAATGCATCAAGGGGCTTTGAGATTCAGGGGAACCCAGATCTCTGAACTAGAAGGGAACTTGGAGTTCATCTAGAACCAATCCCTTATTTTAAAGAGGTTAAAATGGAAACTTTTCTTGTAGCCTCTGAATCCTAAAAATACAACACAGATTAAATGGTTACTTCAAAACATATGTACTTGCCTGGTGGGTATGATCTCCAGGAACATACACAGACTTAAACTGTTTCATGAGATTCCGAGCTCCAGCAATATCCCGAAGCGAAGTAAAGAGTTCATCCACGGCAATTTTGGATTTGTGAAATGTCAGGTTAATTGAAGAGTCACAGCCTGAAACAATCCAGAGATATTTTCTTGGGTGAACAAATCTTTAAATTAAGTTTTAATAATAACAGCTTGAACTTGATGTAACACAATTGGGTTTTTGTTTGTTTGTTTGTTTGTTTTTTTAACCCTATTTTCCCCTGGCGGTTCACCAAGTGGGCTGTTTCAATCATCCATGAGCAATGAAACATATTGAGTATAAACACCTTTGACAGAAGTACCGTGTTCCCCCCAAAATAAGACCTAGCCGGACAATCAGCTCTAATGCGTCTTTTGGAGCAAATATTAATATAAGACCCGATATTATATTATATTATATTTTACCCGGTATTATATTATATTATATTACCTGGTCTTACATTATATAAGACCCAGTTTTATATTATAGTAAAATAAGACTGGGTCTTATATTAACTTTTGCTCCAAAAGAGGAATTAGAGCTGATTGTCTGGCTACGTCTTATTTTCAGGGAAACACGGTAGAACTCAGAATTGCCTGGGATCATAGTCACTGGCTTCAATCCCCACATTGCAAAGGATTCACAAAAGAAAGCTCCCCAGGATCTACTGTCCTCAGGACACAGCTTTGGGAAAATATAAGGAGACACAAAGGAAAATACAAGCGAGTTCTCTGATGAACCTCTCTTGCTGGAATCCCATGGACAGTCTCCACAAAATAGAGCAGCAAGAATGAAAAGATTAGTTGCTCCAATAACAGAAACTGCTGGGATGGGCATCTGTCTAATGTGCTGATAATACACATGGCGTATTTCAAAAGGCGGCCATTCAAAGCCGATAAAACACAAAGGGGGCCTAATAAGAAAACTGTTCACAGTGATACTTCCATTTCTTTTAGAACCTTATAGTAGACGGATGTGTTCTCTATCTTGTTAGAAACTCATTCAGAAGAGAAATGATTGTGGGTAACTTAGAAGTTAAAGAAATAGAGAAAGATTTAAGATGAGCATTTTTGACTCTCTTAAATACAGCAGACATATTAACTCATTAATCCTTACCTCCC
Source organism: Rhinolophus sinicus (assembly GCF_057876585.1). Taxonomy (NCBI): domain Eukaryota; kingdom Metazoa; phylum Chordata; class Mammalia; order Chiroptera; family Rhinolophidae; genus Rhinolophus; species Rhinolophus sinicus. Next base: position 143,106,742 of record NC_142501.1, read on the forward strand.
CCTTATGAGATAGGAGCTATTATTCTTCCTATTTTAAGGATGAGGGTACTCAAATGTAGACAGGTTAAATAACAGCTCTGTCGGCAGACATTGTCAAAGCTCTGGTGGTATCTGCTCTGTTAACTCTGGACGTCACCGGTAGGTCTGGGGAATAGTTCCCATGTACGCTGACTGCTTCCTACCTCAAGTACCTGGATCTCTCTCTATCTCTGTTTCTCTGTCTCTGTGTCTCTCTTCCTGAGGGCTTTCTCATGTTACTCAACATGTTACTCACAAAAATGACACGTTTTTTTTCTTTCTACAAAGTTTGGCATAGAAATCTGGGGAGTTCACATGAACTCCCTGAATTCCTTCCATCTACTCCCCCCTCACCTACCTCAGTTCACTGATCATGAGCGGCTTCTTCTCATTGGGCCTGACCACACTTTGATTTTTTTAATGGCAATGAGTAGGGCATTTCTGGAAACCAGGAGAAAAGGGTTGGTCACAGGATTCTTATGACATGATAAATATATCTATTGGTCTTTGTTCTTGGGTCCAACCACATAGCTCTTGGAATCTCCAGAGTGATGAGAGCTGAGATGTAGGAGCGTGTTTGGCCTTTCTGTGGAACAGGCTAGAGAGTCAGCACTCATAGGAACAAACCAGCTTTCTCTTCCCTTAGAAGAACAATTCTGAAGCTGTGGTCTCTCCACAGCTTTTCTGAGGGGCCCCAACAGACTGAGGCCCAGTGGCCTCCAACAGTAACTCATTTCACCAAAGGCCCCTTTATTGGCTTCCCTTCCTTCCCGGTCTCACTTCCCTACTTCCTGACTGTGCTTCCTGGGATATCTTTCCAAATATAGCACTTGCACCCAAATCCTTGTCTCAGGACACCTGAGCTTCCACAGCAATTGAAATACAGGTAGCCTAGATCCAGAGCTTGTATCCTTTATTGGAACAGCTTTATTGAGATATAATTCACATACAACACAACACAATTAACTCACATAAAATGTACAACTCAATAGCTTTTAGTATATTCCTATAGTTGTATATTTATTATCACCACAGTCAACTCTAGAATATTTTTATTACCCCAGCAAGAAAATCCATATCTATTAACTGTCACTCCCCATTTCCCCCTACCCGTAGTTCCTAACAACCACTAATTTGCTTTCTGTCTCTATGGATTTACCTATTCTGGTCATTTCTTATACATGGAATCACAGAATATATGATCTTTTGTGACTGACTCCTTTCACTTCACATAATGTTTTCAGGGTTTATCCAAGTTGTAGCATGTATCAATGCTTCATTGCTTTTTATTGCTGACTAATATTCATTATAAGGATATGCCACATTTTACATATCTATTCATCAGTTGATGGACATTTGGATTGCTTCCATATTTTGGCTATTATGAATGCTGTGATTTTCACATGTACAAGTTTTTTTGTGTGTGTGTGTGTGTGTACATACATTTTCATTTCTTTTGGGTATACATCTAGTAGTAGAATTGCTAAGTCATATGGAAATTATGTGTTTAACCATTTGAGGAACTACTGGACTGTTTTCCAAAGTGTCTGCATCATTTTATATTCCCACCAGCAGCGTAAGAGAGTTCCGATTTCTCCACATCCTCAACAATGTTTATTATCTATCTTCTTGATTGTAGCTATTCAAGTAGGTGTGAAATGAGGAAATATTTGTTGATTTTGATAAAGAGAGAGATGGTTTTTAGGGAGTAGAGGTAGATCCAAACAAGCTCAAACTATGGAGAGTTTGTAAAGTAACTAGGAGCATCTGAAGGAACCTGACTATAGCAGATGCTGCAAGGTAGATGAGTAGCTGAGCCTTTACTCTTAATTACTGTGGAACACTGTACGAGGTGTGATAAAAAACTACAGTGAATGCTGCTGCCATCCAATGGAAAGGCAGGGATCTTCAATACAGGAAGCAGCGCATTGAACCTTAGTAACAGTGTGTGACAAGTTTCAACTTGTTCGGTGCAGTCAGTTGGGTGTGAGCTACGGTTGAGAGAAGGTATGTTTTATAGTGTGCCATAAATCATGGATCACGAACAATACATTAACATGAAATGGGCAAACGGTTTCATCCTCCATCATAACAATATTCTGTGTCACACATCGCTTCTGATTCGGCAATTTCTGTCAAATAAAAACATTACAGTGTGTCCTCATCCACGTTATTCACCAGATCTGGCATTGTGCAACTTCTGGCTCTTCCCCAAAGTCAAAATGACCATGAAAGGAAATGTTTTGAATCGATTCAGGTCATCGAGGCAGCCATAACAGCGCAACTAAAGACACTCATGAAAAAGAACTTCCAGAACTGCTTCAGAATGTGGTAAGAATGATGGGATAAGTCTGTTCAAAGCGAGGAGGAGTATTTTGAGAGGGATTAATGGCAATGTGTCTTTCACTGTAATAATTTTTTAAAAATTTAAACGGTCCCCATATTGCTTGACATTGTATATATGAACTCTTAGAGGGTGGGCAAAATTCTGAACTGTTTCTATTCACAACACTTCTGACACTAAATATGTGGGATTTTCCCCCCTTATACCAACAGATTCTCTAACTCTTCAGACACCAACCAAGTGCCCCACAATTCAATTCAGTTCCGACACTAACTACGCAGAGTTAGCACAGACTCCACAGTTTCAGGACTGTCCTACAAGACTACCCCCACTGGTTCCAAGTCCCAGGAACCACCTGCACTTCTGACCAAACAGCTTTCAGTTGAAGGTTCCCATGACCCCTTCCTTGTAGCTAGAACAGCTCACAGGATTCAGGAAAGCACTTTTCTTACTATTATGGGTTTAGCACAAAAGTTACAACTCAGGAAGAGCTAAATGGAAGAGATGCATAGGGCAGGTATGGTTGAAAGTGTGGAGCTTCCATGTTCTCTTTAGCTGCTCCAGCTTCCCAGCACCTGGATGTGGTCACCAACCCAGAAGCTCTTAGAACCCTATTGTTTAAAGAGTATGATGGGGGTTTCATTATCCAGGCATGATTAATCAAATCATTGGCTATTGATGATTAACTCAGTCTCCAGCCCTTCTCTCCCTGGAGGTTGGGGGGTGGGGTTGAAAGTTCCAACCCTCTAAGCATGCCTTTGTTTTTTAGGTGACAAGACAGACCTCCGTCCTGAAGCTATGTAGGGACCCCCAATCGTCATTCATCACATTAGCGCACACGACACTCTCATCACTCTGGAGATTCCAAGAGCTATGTGGTTGGACCCAGGAACAAAGACCAATAGATATATTTCTTATTGTGTCATAAAAATCCTGTGACCAACCCTATTCTCCTGGTTTCCAGAAATGCCCTACTCATTGCCATTAAAAAAATTAAAGTGTGGTCAGGCCCAGTGAGAAGAAGCCTCCCATGATCAGTGAACTGAGGTAGGTGAGGGGGGAGTAGATGGAAGGAATTCAGGGAGTTCATGTGAACTCCCCAGATTTCTATGCCAAGCTTTGTAGAAAGAAAAATAAGTGTCATTTTCCTGAGTAACATGTTCATAACTTCCTTCTGGTTCTTAAAGAAGTTCGTAACCAAGAAAAGTGAGATCTACAGAGCATCTATTGATATCACACTATGCTTGCCCCGGGCTTTGGAGCACTAGCTACAAAGATACAGCAGCTTGTGCTTTAGCCAATGATCAATCAGAAGAACCTGGGAAGGCTATGGCTCCTCACTCATTCAACCTCTCAGGCTGACCCGTTCAAGATTTGGGACATTATATCAATTATTTCTAAGTGTTGTATATTATGTACTGCTCTTTCAAATAAAAAAAGACATGAAAAGAGGAAAAAAACATTACTAGTTCTAATACCATACCTTGTGTTTCAATTCCTCTAAAACACAATTCAGCCGATGGTCTAAAATTTTTTATTTAAAGTAATTCATTTTCTAGAGAACAGAAATATACATTCAGTTTTCATGTGGTCTATTTCAATTTATTTGGAAAGTGAGGAATATGATGCTCATCCATCAGGCTGAGTGGAACAGAATCATCTACTGGATTGTGGATTACTGAAAATTATAGATTATAGATGAACATTGTGGACTATACACCGGAATTAAGTGAAGGCTGTGTAACTGCAAATAGCTAGGCCAGCTGTGGCACAGGTTGTTTGACAGAAATGTTTATAAATTATTGGTAAATTGAACTCAAATGAACCCAACAAAAAAATAAGACTGCCAAAGAAATTGTTGGAAGAAAAATGAAAAGCCCTAAATTTACAAACAAAGTAAAACTTTCCTGAAGGACAGTCAGTTATTGCCATTGTTCAAACCAACTATACTAGGGCAACTTCCATTCAAACCACCGACACTTGCCAGTGTGTCTGGTATTCTCAAAGCAAGTGTTGTACAATGTACATGCTTCTCGGACATTGGGCCGAAGGGGGCTCATTTTTATCAGTCTCTGAGCATTTTTCATAATTATATCAATCTTCACCAAAAGAAGGATTTACATTCCTTTACCCAAACCCTGTAATGAAAGTTACACACACACACACACACACACACACGCACACACACTTTAGATATGTGGATCAGAGAGGATAAAGGACTTGTGCAAGCTCACATCACTATTCCTGGCAAAGTCAGGGTCCAAAATGTCCCTCTGGTCACAGATCTGAGCTCCTCCATGGACACTGCCTCCCACAATTCAGAACCTCCTCTGTGAAAGCAGCACGTTCCAAATTCATGCTGTAATAGCTAAGAGGAGATGTGGGCATAAAAGCTATGAAATGGGATGAATGTTTTTCTGTGATAATAGAGATAGCTATAATCAATGATTGATCGCTTATGTCAGGCACTGTTTTAAGAACTTTATACATATTAGCTCATTTAATCTCCACAGAATCCCCATAAAGTAGGTACCATTATCATTCCCATTTTGTAGATGGGGAAACTGAGCCATAGAGAAGTTAAGTAACACGCAGTCACTCAATTAGTAAGTAGTAAAGCTAAGATTCAAACCTTTGCAGTCTGCTGTTATGGAAGGCAGTGTGGAGGTTCCTCAAAAAAATTACGAATAGAATTACCATATGACCCAGCAATCCCTCTCCTGGGTATCTACCCAAAAAATCTGAAAACATTTATACATAAAGACATGTGTGCTCCAATGTTCATTGCAGCTTTGTTTACGGTGGCCAAGACATGGAAACAACCAAAACGTCCTTTGATAGACGAATGGATAAAGAAGTTGTGGTATATATATACAATGGAATACTGTTCGGCGGTAAGAAAAGATGATATAGGAACATTTGTGACAACATGGATGGATCTTGAGAGTATGATGCTAAGCGAAATAAGTCAGACAGAAAAAAGCAGAGAACCATGTGATTTCACTGATATGTGGTATATAAACCAAAAACAACAAAAGAACAAGACAAACAAATGAGAAACAAAAACTCATAGACACAGACAATAGTTTAGTGGTTACCAGAGGGTAAGGGGGGTGGGAGGTGGGAGATGAGGGTAAAGGGGATCAAATATATGGTGATGGAAGGAGAACTGACTCTGGGTGGTGAACACACAATGGGATTTATAGATGATGTAATACAGAACTGTACACCTGAAATCTATGTAATTTCACTAACAATTGTCACCCCAATAAATTAAAAAAGAAAAAAAGAAAAATGGAAACAATAATGCTTAAGTTAGAGGGTAATTATGAGGATCAAATGAGTCCACGTATTTCATAATTCTTTGTCAAGTCAAAAGAAACACAAATGTGAGGTGTGACCTATAATAACTATTGCCTACTCCTCAATCAGGACCCACTCAATGGTCCCCAACTATTCCAGTTTGGGTAGTTCCAGACACAGAATGGGCACTCAATAAACGCTATGAGTTGATTTAAAAAAACAAAAAACAAAACAAAAACAAAAGCAAAACCTTTGCAATCTAATTTGAGTTGGTCCTATTAATCAACTGCTTTCTTTCAGATGTGCTAAGACCACATATATAAAAGATCAATAAAACACTTAATTCCCCCTTAATATTGGAGAAGTGCTTTTAAAAAGGAATGAGTAGCAAGTGCCTTTCTTCTTGGGAAGACCTGGGCCTGTCCCTGGGGTAGACACCAACGGTGTGGTTTGCAGCTAGGCCCCAGGCCCGTCTTTTGTAACCACATAAGGTGTGAGGTCTCCCAGGCCTGACTGCACACTCTCCTTTGGATCTCTGTTCTGTAAGGAGCTGTATCCAGTTACTTCTAATAAGCCTCTGACAGCCTATTCCATTAAGCCAGCTTATGAGATAACAGTGTTTTGTAAGGGAACTCTAAGTGTACAATTCCAGTCAATTCTCATTTAATCCACTTAGTTAAATAGATAATAAACCAGAAGCTGATCCCAGCCTCTAGCCAAGCATGATCTGTGTGCTTCAGTTGCCTGCTTCTCGATAAGGGAGACCCCCCAACCCCCTAGGGTACCCCTGTGTTCTTCTAAAACGGGGATGACTCATGCCCCTGCAATTTCTTTCTCTGGAGGGCTAGGGGATCTCTTGGGCAGGGGTCCAGTTACTACTCAGAGCAACCAAATCGGGCCCCTGTGCCCATGCCTCCCCTCCCTCTGTGCCCCTCTCACCCGTCTCCACTTACTGAAGTGCCTTTCCTTCAGCAGAGTGAAAATAGTGGTTTCCATGGTTTTGTCCACTGCAGGGACCCACACTTCCAGCAACAACACAGTTAAAATGGAGAGAAGGCTGAATAGCTTAATGATCCTCCTGGGATGGCTGAAATGAAGCCGTGCTCCTTAGAGCAGCCTGGCTCGTTCTTCTCTTCTGGTTGGTGCCTTCCGGGGGCAGGCTTGACTCTTTCTGGTGCTTGGGGAGCCTTTTTAATTGAACTTGGTTCCCACAAGTTTGGTTTTATGTCTTAGGTATTAAGGGACAAAATCAAGAGGCTGTTGTGTCCAAGGCCTTCGTCCGGATTGGAGCTGAAGTAGTCCTGATCTTAAGCCTTCCAACACACACACGCACGCACACACACACACGCATGCACACACACGCACACACACACACGCACACACACATGCAGGTCAAACATAAGGCACATCACTTGTATAACTGGATCAGCAGGGGGGCGTGGCTACAATAGGATTTGAAATGTCTCCCTATTTAGTGACATCATTCTCCTCACAGTTCTAAAGTCCCCTCACGTCTATTGGGAAGAAGTAGGGTCAAAAAATATTTGAGCCTGGTCAAGAGATCCTTTTCTCATCTGGACCCAAGTCATCCGAGTCTGTCCTCCTCATCCTCGGACTGGCCCAGAGGTTGAGAACATCAGGCCCACTTGCCTCTCAGCGTGCTGCCCTCCCGCCTCTCAGCACACCCCTGGCAGCAGGGCCCTGGGGCAGTTAGAGAAAAGGCTGGCTCAGGAGTGTGGCTCGGATCAGAAAGGGGAGCACACGGGGAGGTCATGACCTCCTTCATCCATCCAGCTGTCAGACATCGCCTTTTTTCTCTTTTCAAACCATTGTTCTAAAGATGGAGTCTTTTCTCGTGGCTCTCAATAAATGTTTGTTAAATGAAAACAAAACCAACAAAATTAAAAACACGAAAAATCCTTAGCAAGAGCCATCACATCTGAGATTTTTTATGGCAGTTGAATGTGTAAAACCACTCTTAAGTGGGGCAGGGCTAGTAAGTGCATGAGTAAAACTATAATGAAAGCCCTCTTTTTCACACATGCTTGGGAATGAGAGGTGATTGGGAGTCATTTAAAGGTAGTGAATGTGAAAAAGTGATCTCTCATATATATATATATATATATATATATATATATATATATATATATATATATATATATATGAAATTTTGTTTAAAATTAAAACATAAATGTCCGTTTACTGACTCATCTTTTGAGGAAAGACAAAGGTTTTTCTTTGAGTATTGTCTGCTGATTAGAGTTCCTGTTTTATAAAAGTCATTATGTACCATGTAGAATTTCCAATTTTAGTCTATTGAACATGGAACAAGAAGTTAAAAGACTCCTGTAGCACAATCCGAGAATTCTTCTAGATTTATGTGTTCTTTTCCTTCAATTTTTTACAATCACCTCATCACACCTAATTCAAAAGCATTTTTAAAATGCTTTGCTGAGTCTTTCAAAAGCATTCCGTTTGGTTTTCACTGAAACAATTTTCTTTTCAAATTCACATTTCATCAGTGTGTGAGAACATTTAATGGAGGTTTGCAACTTGATAACAAGCACAGCTGGCATAAGCAGGTTTGGAAACACACCTAACGGGGTCCTGGGAATCACACAGCTGACCCCGGAAGGACAGAGGGACCCAGGCACACGGAGATTGCGCTAGAGCTACGAGGGCACAGAGTTTGGGCACTAGTCGTTCTATTGCATAGATGGATTGCAGAATGCCAGTTATTCTGGTGACTGGATTATGTGGAGGCTGGTTGAGAACACATGAATTATATACGTTATATAAATAAAAGTATGTATTTCTGAAGTTCCGTATTTATAGTTCACAGGCAACTGTATCTGTGCCATCAATCTAACGTTTAATGACCTAGTGTGACTCTGAAGTCCCTCTAATATAAAAGAAACCCAAGTCTCAGTTGTCAGACATCAGGTCTTACAGGGCGATGTCCTCGTTCACTAGGGAGCCCTGATGTACAGCACGTGGCAGGCCCCTCAGCAGGTGTGGAGCAATGACACAGATAGGCGCGGCTGAGTATGCTACTGAAGCTCGTCTAACAAAGAAAACCAGAGTCAGCGATATCCAGATGGGGATGCGAAAGGCCCAAGATAGGGCCCACCAAGGCTGACCACTTCTAAAGTCCTGTAAGTCACCCCACAGGCTCCCAGGCCCCTGAGCTCACTGACTCCTACTCAGTGTCACCGAATGTTCTAGCCTGTGGCCTATAGTTATGACTCAGATGACAAGGGGGGAAGGAGAGGAAGGGTGGCAATAAACTGAGCAGGAGCAGAGACTCTCCTGGGTTCACCACTGAGGCCCCACTAAATGATCCTTAAATAAATGAATGGGAAAAATAGAGGGGTAATAGGAAAAAGAGTAGAGTCAGACCAACATGCTCGAAAGCAACAGCACCGATTCTTGAGGAGCTGATAAACTACCTCTGCAGGAAATTTCAAACAAAGAGCTCCCAGATGGTTGTGAGCAATTGCAGTCTGCATGCCCACGTGGATCACCTCCCAAAAAGGCTTCTTGAGAAGAACAACCTCATTGGACGAATAAATTCTGTTTCCCTTTAACATGCAAAACTAAACTGTACATGGCTTAGGTATACATAGATGTGAGGTAAAACTGTTTTAAACAGAAAGAGGATGATAAACACAAGCTTCAGAAAAGTGGTTACCTCTGGGGTGGGGGTGGGTGGGTAAGCCACCCTCTGAGATAGTGTGGAAGGTCCATGGGTGTTTATTATATAATTGTGCTTTGTAACACATACATCATATTATCTTTTAAATGTATCATCTATCATCTTAAAAAACTACAACAAAACGAAAACCAGTCACACTACTTTGTAAGCTTCTAGCAAATACAGTTTTTTAAAACAGCTGAAACAAGGAAGCAATGACAGCTGAAATCTATTATTATTAGGCAGGTTTGGGATGTGTGGTGGACGTGGAAAGACTTGTACAGTCGCGAGAGAATGTGACTGCCCTGAATTCTAGCCCAAGCCCTGAGGCTTTTTGTGAGGAAACATGTGGGGAAGCCTGAAGGAAGGAAAACTGTCAGGAATATGCTTTGGAACTTGCATTTTTAATGGCGGGGTGCAATACCAAGTTGCCAGTGAGGCCCAGGAAGCAGGATGCAGGCCGTGGGACAAGCACCCCTGTTCCGGAATGTCTGTGCGGCTGCAGGAAGTGCCGAAAGGGCCGCAGAAAAGACAATCCTGGGTCATGGCAGAAACAAGAAAACAGCCCCAACGATTCCAAGACATTTCCTCTAAGACACCTGTGAAAAAAATATCTCTCCAAAGTACCGTTTCTGACTGCCCTACCTACTGTACTAACAAAATTTCTTTATCTTAACCTTTTATGTATTTAAGTAAGGGAGGCACGAAGGACTTTATAAAAACTGTTGCGACACCACATCACATTAAATACCGTTTCTCATGGTGGATATTATGTTATCCTAATAAATCAATCCCAATCTCCATAGACAAAGAGATTCTGAAGGTCGGCATTCAGAATAACTGAAGTACCACGTATGAGGCTATTTCTTTAAAAAGGTGGGCATCAATTTTTGATCAGTTACACAATCTCCTATTATTGAGCTATCACATGGGAAAATCAGCTCTCTCCTATCAGTTTGACGGTGGCTACTTTTCCAGGAACGAAGCCTGCCACAAGCGGGGAAAATGCCCAGGTAGCAGCCACTTTCCCCAGCGCTCACAGTGGCCTTCCCATGCCCGTTCCCAAGCGGGAGAGCACACGGGCTCCCAACAGTATCACAGACGAGCTCTCCAACGCAGCCCCTCTCACTACCAGTGCTTCCTAACGGGTTGATAGTTTTTGTTCTGTTGAATTAATTCTATTGAATTGCGAACTTGCTGTTTACTCTATAAGCCCACTTTCAAAGCGTGTTGACATTCCTGGCGGTTCTGAATAGCTTGAAATGGTTTGCTGGCCTCTCAGAGCTCACTTGAGAGATGACCGGCATCGGGTTGTTTTCCAAAGCTGGCAGGTGTCAGAGCCCCTGGGAGCCATGCTGCACTTTCTAGGACACTGGGACAAAATACTGCAGTTGATGTCATTTTCCGAACTTGGGGAAAACAAGCCTGTCTTACATGCCCATGAAGGTGTCACCAAGCATGCCCATGAGTTAAGCACAGCTGGCAGTTTTTATAGTAGTATTTGCTTGCTTCTTGTTTGTTCTTTTTGGGGATGCTACAAAAGCTGGAGTAGCAACACAGATAAGAAAACACAGAACGGATGTAAACTTGTGGTGGGAAAAATTTGACCTCCTTATTTTTACTTGAATGGAGAAAAGACTGCATCGTTTGATTTTAACAGGGGACAGTATTTCCTCCACTGCATAGTTTCAGAACCAATGAGCCAGTCTAGCCCTCCAGAGGTTCCTTCCACGGACGGTCGCTCCAAGACCTGCTAGAGGCTGATCCCGACTCTCCTCCAGGAAGGGTGCCTGATGTGCCCTGCACCTCCTTTCTCTCCACTGTCCCTCTCCCTCTTGTCTTGTGGGGAGATGCATGTGTGTTGGGGGAGGGGCTGTTCTACCCGATGCAGCTGCAGCTACGGCCCAGAGCTCCCCGAAGAAGGCCATGGGAAGGCTCCCTGGAGGTGCTGGCCAAGAAGGCAGCTGTGAAGGACCAAGCACCTCAAGATGCACTATTTCTGCTCCTTTCTGTATCTTAGTCCAGGTCTCGTTGCTGGTTTTAAAAATACTACCAAATGTCCGTTGCCCATGAAGGATTTTTAAGAGATAAGGTTGTACTTTGAGAAATACCAATAGAATTAAGAGTATGGGAATAATAGGGTAACATTTCTGGCTGTGATGTGCGTCACTGGGAAATGCTTTCTTATCCAAGTTACAATGAATAAATCACTCAGGGTTTGGCTTTTCTGCTAATTACATAAACCTGAGCTACAGCTAATTGTCCATTTATAGAAAAGGATGAAATCAGCAGTCCAAATCATGGCACATTTAAAAGCCTTTCCAATTACTGTCTGGCCCTCCCCTTGCCTCTTGTTCTCCCTGTCATTTAGAGGTTTTTTTTTGTTTTTTGTTTTTTTTTTAAATCTAACAGTCTTTTCTTTTCCATTATGTTTCTAGAGCCCCAGCCTCAGTGAGCTTGTTATCACAAGATTTGTAAGTATGGAGGGACAGTCTTGTCTTTTTAGTTATATTTTTGGGGAAAGGCTCAGTGGTTAATAATATGGAATCATTTTCTGATCTATTTGAGAAACGGGGAAGAATAAAAGGGAAGCTTATTGGTCTAAAGTTTCTTCCATCCCTTTTGTTTCTTAAAAGAACAGAAGAGCAAATGGAGTTTATTTTTCTCCCAGTAGCAGACAGATCAAATGAGACCCCTACCTCCCCCCATCACACAGAAAAATCACCCTCTGCCTCAGTCTAAGGTTCCATTGCACCTGTTGTTGTAAATCTCCATTGAACCGAGCCAGCACCGCTATGCCTGAAATTTAAGCTTCCACTAAATGAGGCCTCTTATCTATCACTTTTCTGTATTTCTTTTGGAGGCAGCGTGGATTAGTGTGTGGGTGAGCCATGCCTGATTCAGAGATGGGATGAAGTCCAGAGAGGGTTGCCAATGGGCCCATGGCATTGAAGAGAAGGGTAAAAATACACCATTCTTCTCATCTCTTTCTGAGGCAAGGAAGACCCTTGAGGGTGGACCCCAGAAACAAAGCCAGAGAAGCCACAAAAGCTTACAGGCAGATGCCCATCTCCTGCAACTGAGCTCAGGGGGCAAGAGACAAGGCAGCTGATCTCCTGGCCTCCCTGACCTCAAGGCTGGAGCCCGGCTTCCTGCTGGGGTGGAGAGGGCTACTCGCTGCGGCCTTTTAGGTGCTTTTGACTTATCCCAACTCCAGTCCAGTCTTAAGCTCCCGTGGAGTCTCTTACCCATCTCCTTCAACCTCTGACGGCGGTAGCTAAGACGAATCCCACTCTACAGGGCGATATAAACTCTGTTGACAAAAATGAATTATCACAAAGTCCTAGGGTTTATACGCTTTCATCTGCTTCTGGGCAGAGACATTCTTAAGCCCACAGCTGTTTTCACAGTTACTCTGTGTCCACCATGTGTCATGGAGGGCGAGTGAAGGGGGCGTGGGCTCAGAGCGGGAACTCTTTCCCCCTGAAGGATGGGTTCGGGGAGGGGTTGAAAAACCGGTGAGCTATAGCCAGCTCTCTCTGAAGGCAGACTATGCATTTAACAGGGGAGCAAGGTCAGAGTTTCTTATCTCTCTGAAAGGGCATGGGAGTTGATAGTGGGTTTAGAAATAAACACTCCAGAATGGATTAGAATTTCTTTTGGGCCTCCACCAGTGAAAGAGAAAAAACAATCAACCTAGGTTGTCCAGGTTGGTAACATGGAAATTCTCTCTTCACACACCAGCCGGCATCTGCCTTCATTTCTGCACTAAGTCCTTGCCTCCTTCCAGGTGAAAAAAGTGTGCAGATTGCGTAGGACTAGCTTTAACGCTCAGTCTTGTTGCCACAAAAGTTTCATTGTGAGCTCATAACATGAGACAGTTCTCAGAACTGTAAGGGGTTTGGCACCTTCTTCAGGACCAGGCTCTCAGGAGGTGGTCAGTAAACCTAAATCTAGCATGGCTAGATTCAAAATGTGTAATTCTTCTGAAAACAAACAAACAATCCCCCCCCCCCCCCCCAAACTCCGTGGACAATTGTTGGCTGTGGCTTCGGGCTTTATATTCCCAGAGGCAGGCTACGGTTGTCTGGCCTGCTGGTTGTGAACAGCCTCAGGGACTGAACTAGGAAACCTGTGAAGCAGCAGGGTCTTGCAATCGTCACTCCAGGGACTGGTGTAAGCCTCACACAGCCACACCAGCATGCACTGAGCTCTTGCTCTGTGCTCAGCATGTTCCATGGATTGGCTCAGTCCCCTTCGCAGAATGTATGTCAAGAAAGGGTTGGAGAAGTGTATAAGGATATAGGTTCCAAGGTGGTCACAGCCACATTGTGTGTAACAGTGAAAAATTGGAATTAAACACCCATCAATAGGAGGATAAAAATTTGTGTCTGATCTATTATTTATTGACAAAATGCCTGTGCAATGTTGTTAAATGACAAGAGTAGACTGCTGAACAGTGGGTATAGTACATATGCTATGTAGTATACATATTATCACATACGAGTATATCCCGATATGTACACATATACGTACACACAAGTACATACATACATGTATATGTATACACACCCACCCACACACAATACACATTACAAACTGTCACAGTCATTATTCCTTTTGAACACCATTGCCTAACAGAACTTTCTGCAAGGATGGAAATGTTCTACGTCTGCTTTGTCCAGTATGGTAGCACTAGCTACACATGGCTATCGAGCCGTGACATGTGGGTAGTGTGACATGGGAATCTCAATTTTAAAATGCGTTTAGTTTTAATTAGTTTAATAATCACATATGGCTACTGTATTGAACGGCACAGCTCTAGAATGTAAGCACCGCGGGGACAACGATCTTTGTTTTAATTATTGATGCATTTGAACTTCCTAAAGTTGTGTTTGTGTCTGGCACATACAGATGCTCAATAATTAGTTGCTGAATGAAAACAGTATCTGTTAAGGGTAGTTATCACTGGAGTAAGGGAGACTTCACTTTCTACTTTATGTACTTCTGTTTCATTTGATTTTTTACATAAGCATAACATGTAAGTTTTAAATTAGCCAAACAATAAAGATCCCAATTCTGAAAAGCAACACACATCATTTTCATCCTTTCGTTTTTCGTGGCTGCACAAAGTACTGCTCACTTCGGCGGTGGGGGGGGGGGGGGAGGAAGGAAGGCCCCTGGGTGGTGCTGTAATTTATTCCTGGCTCCCTGGACTGACTTTCCCCAAATGAATGTTAGTGAAGGCCACAGTCCCACTGGCCTCACCTGGCCCTCTTACCCCGATTCATAGCAGAAATCACACGCTCAGTTTCATTTTTCACCCTTTAACTTGGTCTTCAGGGTTTCTGCAACTCTGAACAAGATCAAGAGCAGAGTGTATATTGCTGGCGAGGAAGGAAACCTGACAGAAAAGACCGAGTCTGCCATTAAATGTGGGGTCAGGTACAGCCTTGTTGTTTGCAGGGTCAGCCATGATTTGCAACGTTGCCGTGATTCAGACAACCCTTGTAAGTCAATGAGTGTCGACTAAGACACTGAGCTTCCTCTTCTCTTCCCTGGGCATTGTGAAGTCTGTCTGCTTTCCTGAGCCCTGCCAACACCCACTGAGTTCTCTCCACGTGCCTTGGAGAGAGCCACTGCCTAGCTTCCGACACCAGGCTGGCCCCTCCAGCTCCTGTCCTATCTGTTCTTCCAAGCCTGGATCTAGGAGCTGACTCGAGACCACTTCACTCCTCTGCGTCCTTCAGCTCACAGTGGGGGCTAAATCCCTGCTTCCCGAACCTCAGACACTTGTTTGTCACTTTCACTTCTGCTACTTCTGTGTTCTGCGGGTTCCATTATTTACTCAGTCTTTTACTGTAAGTTAACTTTAAATCAACTCATTTATTTATTAGTTCTATGTAAGCTGATCCGATGTGCTAATATTTACTTATTTTAGCATGCGTTGGAAAACACGTAACTATGGAAAAACAAAATTCGAGGTTGGTCAAGGCAGCTTTAAGAGAGGGACATTCTCTTACTATTCTAAGAAAGGAATCAGGATTCGGCTGGCTTTTAAGTTTCAGGAGGATAGAGTCCATTCATTGACTTATTCCATAAATATTTACTGAGCGCCTGACATGTTCTAAGCACGGGATACAAACAGAAAACAAAACATAAAATTTCTGTGTTCATCAAAATTCCTGTGAATTTTGCCTAAAAATGCCTAAAAATGATAACAGTTAACATTTATGGAGCACTTACCGTGTGACAAGTACTATCCGGAGTATTTTACATGCATTAATTCATTTAATCCTCAGAACTATCCTATGAGGTAGGTACTATTATCACCCCCATTTCACAGATGTGAAAAATGAGGCACAAAGAGATCGAGGAAGTTGTCCAAGGCTCCACAGCCAATTAATGGCAGAATCATAATCTGAACCCAGGCAGTCAGGACCCAGAGCCCAGACTCTTCAATGTTACATTTTTACCATAGCAGGCAATCATTCAACGACTGAGTGATTCTAATAGAAAGTACAGGATAAACAGTAAAATCGCCCAAATTTAAGCAAATAGCTAGGAGAAGGGTCAGTTTAAATTATGACAAACTTGAATGCTAGGTTAGTTTTGGACAGAAACGTACTTTTACTACCTGCAAGTGCATACTGGTACTTGGGCTAATCTAGTAATCGGTCATCTACTAACAAGCAAAAGGCTGTGCTGCCTGCTGGGGTGAGTATTTAAGACTGGACTGCAACGCAAGTGCCCCATAGCTACTAACTAACACTTAACATCCTTAAAATAATGCGTTCTCTTGAGAAGGCTATACACTCGCCATTACAGTCCGTGATTTTACTCATTTGCTCAATGGTCCTCACTCTTGATCTAGGTCAAAGCAACGTAAGATTTCATTGTACTTTAAAGTCAGCTCATCTTAAATATTGCCGGGGTGGTCACTGGTGTTCAACGACAACATCCCAATTCTTCTCTTCCTGGCCTGTGGTAAGATTATAGGCTTCCTGGAATAAGGTGGGGCCATAGCGTTTACTTTGGGCAGTAAAGTATGAGTGGCAGTGACATGTGCCACTTATGAGTGGGAGCCTTTAAAAGCCAGTGTGCAATTTACTACTTCCCCTCACCTGCCTCAGCCAGCACGGAAGGCTGCGTGAGAGGAGGCCTCAGGCTGGCTGGCAGAGCCCCGCGGACCTGACGTGGACACAGAGCCCAGAGAAGACACTAACCATTGTTGTTTTAAGCCACTGAAATGCCGGTATTGTTTGGTTTTAGCCCATCCCAACTGATATAAACACCAACCCTCCAAATTCTAGAAGAAAAAAGAGGAAAATGAATGAAGAATCTAATATAGCCAATTAGAAGGGAAATGCAAACACACATGGACCATTACTGCATTTTAGATATTTACATGCTATCACAACTAATTGTCTTTGCTACACTGGGAAGTAGTCATTACCTCCATTTTACAGACGTGGAAACTGAGTTCAGAGAAGAAAGGGGACTTCGCTAAGGTTGTAGAGTTAGTAAGTGACAGAGGTGAGTTTCAAATTCAAGTCTTTCTGAATCTTGTGATGATGCTGTACTTTCTACAAAAAGCACGTGCAACTAGGTTACTCTCGGGGCCAAACACAGAAACATTAGTGGGAAAGGCATTCAGTTATTCACCAAACACACGCAGTGTGTATGCTTACCGTGGGTCAGGCCCTGAGGGATTCTCAGAGTGAATAAAATAGTTATGGCCGCTGCCCTCGAGGAACTGACAGTCCAGCAGAGGCTACCGACAAGGAAAGTGGCAATTTCACTATGGTGTCATGAGTTATTTGGCTAGAGCAAGGATGGGGTGGGGCTTGGGAGTATACTAGAAGCCATGGAAAGGAAAAGAAAAGAGGGAAAAAAAAAACCAAAAACAAAAAACACAGAGAAGGAAAAGATAGGAAAGCAAATGAGAAATGATGGCCACATAAAGTTGTATCACGAACGTAGTTCTCATCGTGCTCAGATGTGCACACATTTGGTAAGAATGTACCATATGCCTCACCCTGGCAAACACTGCTAAGGTGGCATGCTGCCACTGGCTATGACATCAAAGGCCCCCATGAAAGCCAAGAGAGGCAGCCTCGCCCTGTGGTGACAGCAGCTCCCAGTCCAGTTGGCTGAGGAATTCGATCCCCAGCAGGGAGCACACATTTCCTGGGCGGCTGGCACCCCACACGGGAGAACTGAGGGCAATTTGCTTGCTGGTTTTCCCCGCTCATCTATGACTTTCTGACATATTTACCAGGCCCTGTACAGTGCCCGACAGGCAGCAGTCACTCAACATAGACTGGCCACCTGACAGAGGAGGCATAGATGCAGGAGGGGTGGACGGTCGTTTAAGGAAGCTTGGGGCTTGCTGAGCAGCAGCGTGTCTGAGCCCACGGACAGCCGTACTGGGCTTCAGAACGGCTCTGGCTTCTTCTGATTACACGTAGCAATTTAGGGCTGAATTCTGACCTGCAGAAGGAGATCCTTCCCATTTAGAAATTAAGAAGTAAATGGCTTTCCCGTGTGGAGATATCTCAGGGTCGGGGCTGTTAGGGCACATCCAAGCCCATGGAGTCCAGGGAGAAAAATAAATCCTGCTTTGGAAGTCGATGGCATCGTTTGGTCTTTGGGCAATTTAACAACCTATATGCATCAAGTCAGAGATTAGGAGATGATCCAGGAGGACTTTTGCAAGAGTCTAATGGCAGCAAGAAAGAGGCACGTAGCTGACATAATAGGAAACATGAAACTGCTTGTACGAGTTTAAATTTCAGAAGGGTGCTGTGGTGTCCCTAAGCCATATGATCTCCGAGGGCTCAGACAGGTGAAGTCTGTCCTGAGGCAATGGGCAAGGGGCTTGCGTCATAGGACGAAGGACTAAGGAGGAGAAGACACAGACTGATAGAAAGTTGGGGAGGGAAGGGAGTTTCAAGTGGTGGAAAGCATGGATGCTGCTCTGGGGGATAGAGATGAGCGCATTCATTCCATGGAGGGCGGTGGTCAAGCCCCTCAGGCAGACTCTGCCCTCTGTTAAAAATGTCCCTCTGGATCCTGTGACTGTAAACTCTCCTTTTCCTTGATATACCAGCTCAGAAGTTACCTTTCCCACGGAAACGCCCTTGATTTCCCCAAGCCCCGGATGTCAGAGTAGCAGCCTCAGTGCGGAGACCCTCCCTCCGAGCCCATGAGCAACACTGCTAAAGTCTTGGAAATTTTTCATGCAGAAGTGGGAAGTAGCCTCAAATCCCTTCTTCGCACAATTCTAGACAGCTACTCCCAGCTGAATTAATTAAACACTTACTGAGTAACTGCTATGTACTAGGTATCGTTTCTAGGTAGTGCATTTATGAACAAGCACAACTCCTGCTGCAAGGCACTTTTACGCTGCTTGAGGAGACAGACAATAAACCATCAGACATATAAGGACATGTAAGAATATAATACGTGCTATGGATAAAAAAAAGAGGCACATGGAAGATAGGGTGGTAGCTTTACTGACATTTCTCTCAGCTTCCTGTGGTGGGTATTTCTGTTCAGCAGAGGCTGGAAGACTAAAATTTCTACTTTTGGTTTCTTGCCCAGGAGCTTAGATGCTCCCCTGCAGGAGCCTCAAAGATCCCAGAAATACTGTTTTGGAGCCGCGTCCCGTTGTGTGGAACTGTTTTCACCACTGGACAAGGAGCTTCTGGAAGTGAGCCACTCACAGCGGTTCACTTATCTAGCACACAGAAGACATACACCTAACGCCTGTTGAATGAATGGCTCTATCTGAAACAGACTGCCTCCCTTAAACAGAAGGCCTGCCTTGAGAGGGAAATTCAGAAAGTTAGGTCCTGGGGTCAAGTTCCTCACTGGATGGTGAATGCTGCGAGCCATTTAATACAATATATTAGTTAAAGAGAAGCTACTGCTGGTTCTTTGCAGCAGTGAGAGTTTGATGAAAATGGTCTATGAGAGGGAACATTTTTCGTGTCTATGTGTGAAAGGACGAGAGTGGACAGAAAGTGGGATGAAGGGCTAAAATATTGAGTGTTGACAGCAGAAAGGTGGTAGGCAAAGAAAAAGGAAAGTGAAGGGCAGAAGCAACAGAAGATGTGGCAAAAGACTGGCTTCGGAGCTATCTCAGGAAGGAACAAGGAGGCGATGGGCCACGGGCATGACAGAGCGCTCAGAAAGTGTGTGTTAGTTTGAAAGCAGTTGAAAGTTCTGATTCCACTGACATTATTGTCTGAGAGGAGCTGGGAGCTGATCTGGAGAGATGTGACCATCTTGTTTGGAGCTGCTGACTTAGGAAAAGTAGAATCACGTGGCTGTTAGAAGCATGGGCACCTGGGCCAGGGAGACCATTGTGATTCCTGGTTCTGCCAAGCACTCGCTGGGTGGGCCTGGACGCATGACCTAACTTCTCTGGGCTTCACAAAGTAAATACGCGTGACAATAGTACCTCCTTTGGAGGGCTGTTGCGGGGAGTAAATGAGTTACTCTGTGGAAAGGATTGAAACAGCACCTGACACTCGGAAAGGTAGCGATTGTTAAGGTTGTCGTTAGGTAGGATGCTCAGTGAGCAACATCTCAGAGCGAGGAGTGTAGAGAGGAGAGGGGCTGCGGACCCAGGAGAAAGCATCTCTCTAATGACTACTCCTCAAAACAAGTGGGCCAGTGGCTTGGCCTTGGAAAGAGTTTAGCTACCCTGAGCATTTTAATATATGAGAATATGACTCATCAAAATAGAATTTGCCTATTCGTATACCATAGCTTAAGACAGCTAAGGATATGATCGACATAAATCTAACATGGAAGGCAAAAGCCAAAAAAAAAAAAAAAAAAAAAAGCATTAAGCAGAAGGGAATTCGGCATTATTTGAATTTGACATTACTCTGTAACTACTAAAGAAAATCTAAAATGGTAAAAAAGAACTAAAACGAAACAAAGGTGTGGGAGTAGCCGAATGACTCGGGATGGGGTGCCTACCACAAGAAGGCAAGCTGCAGCTCCCAGCTTCCCTGGCATCAGTGAGCAAGAGTATGGCTTAGAGAATGTGCTGAATTCTAAACACCGCATGTGAAAGAAACCATGTTAGTTAGTCACAGTCTTTTTTTGTTTTAAATCCCTGTTGAAGATGGGCACTGGGCTTATCCGTTATGTAAACCCAAGTCTAGCATAATAGGGCTGGCATGAAGAGACACGCTGAGCTCACATTGTGACGGCCCTGTAAGACCCATCTCGGCTGCTTTGTTCTTTCCCAACCCTTCAACATGCCTAAAATAGAACCACAAGGGAGGGGTGAATTCAGACATGTGGGACACCTTTATTTTTAGCCCACTGAGAAGATTTTATTTACCAAACAATAAAATGAGAGCCTAAACATAAAAGCTCCAGGATGTTAAAATGTCAGTGGTACAGACAATTATTCAGCAGGTAAACCCTTAGAAATTGATGAAAATAATATAGATTAAAAATACTCTAAATGGACTCTACTGAGTGACAGATAACACTTACAATTTTAAACACATTCTGTCTTTCAGTTGTGTCTGGATTAATATAATTAAGCATAAGACTGCTTAATACTTATTTTATGCCAATTTATACCAAGACTGAGGTTTCTTGTATTATTCATACAAATGACATATTACTTATGTCATTTTTAAAAAAGATTCTGTGCTGCAACAATGTTATTGAATTCAACACCCAGAAGGTCAGCAGTTGGGGGAGAGGACATTGAAAATAATACTGCTTTCTAACAACGATATCTTATAAATGTTAAGCCCCTCTTGTGCCCCAGATGTCTGGGATTTTTGGAGTAGAACCTTGACAAATACGGTTAAGCACTAAGGGAAGAGACCATAAGTCAAAACAAAACAAAACAAAACAAAAAACCTATCATACTATATTATTTCAATCCCTGTCAGAAAACCATGCAACACTATAAAGAAACAGATGTTATGACTCTTCTATAAAAGAAAATCTAACTGCTTATATTTATTTTTCTAATGACATACTTATCATCTAAACTTTGCTCTCAGTGACATCATTGGTTGGCCTCTGTTCTCATGTGTCTTAATTGACATCATAGATGAGCTTTTTCAACTTTTCTAATCTGGTTTTAAATCCACTTCAGTTGATTGGCTGAGCGCTGTGGCCTAATGCTTGGTTAGACACCTCCCTCTGAGAAGAGCTAGAAGTAGATCAACTGGTGGACAGGGGCAGGTGGCCTCCTGATGACCTGAAGCGCCCAAAGGTAATCAAACCTTCTGGCATCCATCCACCCTAGTGGCAGACATTTCTCGGCCACCTCCTCTCTCCTGAATCCCAGTCAAAGCCCTGTAGATTCCTGCCAACCAGCTAATCTCACTGAAGACTCATAGAATGTTCGAGCTGAAAGGGACTATGGAGGCAGCAAGTGCTCTCACATTATCAACTCCTTTCTGTTCATGGAGGTCTCCTGCAAAGGGTCAGTGGTTAACTTAAAGGGATTCGTTTTCCTAAAGAGTTTCCAGGCATCAATTTATGCCAGTAGGAAGGATATTTTCCAGAAGCCACTGTGTCTTCACCTCTCATCGTGTCATAGTCACCTCTTTTGTCCCAGCATCCCGCACAAAGCTGGTTGCCATGGTAGCAACCTATTCTGTCTTCACATTGGGCTCTGGAGGCAGTACTGACTTGTGGCTATAACAAGGCATATCTACAGTGAACCTGAGCATGAGCCTATGGGCAGACAAAGGGTTCCCTTGTGTGTGTGTATGAATTTATTAGTATGGCAATTCTTAAAAGGCTTTACAAATTCAATCTCATTAAATCAAAATATAACATAGTTTTTTCCCATTCACCATTAATTGCAAACATTTTAAAGCTTGATGGTGGTAATGTATAGGGTTAGTGGAAATTAGATTAGCATAGTCGTTTTGGAGAGCGATATAGTGGCATCGACTAAAACTACAAATATGTAGGCCCTTTGACCCAGCAACTCCACTTTTAGGAATTTACCCTAGAAATAATCTTACTTGGGTACAAAGAAGCATGTAGAAAGGTGGTCATTATTTATAATTTGCAATTGAGAATAATTAGAAACAATTACTTAATATGCACATCACGGATAAAGATTAAATTAATAACAGAATATTATGCAGCTATTAAAAATAGAACAGGGTAGATCTATTTGTGGGGACCTGGAAAGAACTCTAAGAAATATTAAGTGGAAAAAGCAAATAGTGGAATAATATGTAGATTATTATATCATATATATACTTTGAAAAGTCCTACATACTTCTATGTATGACATTTATATGTGACTACTTAGAAAAGTGTGGAAGATTATACCCAAACTGATGATGAGGGTAACTTATGGAAACAGGAATGGAATTGAAAAAGGAGGGACATCAAGGGGAACTCGTGTTTTTATTTATACTGTTTAAATTTTGTTCGGTGAGACTATATTCATATAATACAAGTGCTATGAAACTTATTTACTTGTACACTTACCTTACCTTTCTTTAGTGAACTAGAAGCTTAGTCCAGAAAATCTGGTTGCCTCCTTATTTCTATAGCCTGAGCCTCTACTGAGGATTTTCTTCCCCCAAACCCTCTTCCACCCAACATAGACGTGTGGAACTTAGGCAAAATCATACCGTATCCCTGTCATGGAAATAAATATGAGGATGTAACACTGAGCTTTTCACAAATGTTTCTTTCTTCATCAGTTCTAAGTGTCAATCCATGAGAAACTGAATAGTGCCTCTGCTAAAGTCAAGGGCAAAAAACTCCAATCCAAAACACCACCACAATACACAAACCAAGGGAACAGAATTCCTTATCAACAGAAAGTTACAGCTCCCACCAGAACATGCCCTGCTCACGGGCTTCAGTTATCAGATAGTCAGCCCTAGGCATCCTTTCCAAGAAATGTAAAACAACTCCAGTTTCAAATGGGATGATTCTTTTACTGACTTTAAATGTAATTCTCTTTTTCTTTCTTTAACTTTCCATTTATAGAAAGACTCATGAGAATTGTAATACTACTCTTTTCTCTTTTTTAAATAAGGACTAATGAGTTTAGGATTTATGCATTAAACATTTTTTTTGGTCTTATTCTTAAATTAACTGGATTTTCAAAGCAAATGCTGCATCTTTTTAAATTACCTTCTAGATCTTATAGTTTAAGGAGAAAATAAAAGCCTATAAATTTGGAATGATTCATTATAGTGAAAAAATGAAAGAGGTTACATGTAAGAAGTTGAGTGAATATGATGCCTGCTTTGAAAGCAGGGAAGGCTGTCACAGACGGCGAACACAGCATTTCTTGCAGTGGCACCGGGGGGTCTGCACTTTTAGAGCCACAGTTGGTTGTGACGGTCAGCCAGGTACGTTTTCCTTTTTGGTGTAAAATGCATCTTCAAAGGAGTGATTATCCCGTAGATAGCATAAGTTTATCTTAGAAGGAGTCCAAAGAGATTCTCAAAGTCTCATAGCAAAATATTAAAAACTCTTCCATTTAAAAAACAAATATATTGAATTACATAATTTTAGAAGGATAGGCAATGCCTTGTTTTAAAGCTACCAAAGGCTAGAGTAGTCCAACCCTAAAAAGGTTGGGAATATCGGTCCCCCTTACTTCTCCTAAAAAACGTTTGATGTATAGACCTCAAATCATTATTCCTACTTGAACAAAGAGAAAGGAGTATTACAAATCTCGGGATGACTGGAACTACAAAGATTTACCATGACAATGGCTATGATTAAAATCATGAGCAATCACTACGGCTTTTCTCCCTTCCCACTCAAAAATATTATGTATGTTTCTGTAGTTTAATATAATACAGTTACTTACTTTATTTTCTTGAAAATCTTAAGCATTAAAAGAAATAGGCTCTTATCCTTTAAAAATCCTTATTCGCGGTATCAAAGCCTTCCAGAATAAAGAATTATCATTACTGCTTTTCAGAATTCAGGGACTGTTTTTCTTTGAGTCTTAGGTATTTATGGTAGGAAAGCTGGGAGGAACAGGAAAGCACTCATCAGAGAGAAAGGGTAATAATCTTCGGAATGAAATTGGCCAGGACATGCCAAATGCAGCGGGCTTGAAGACACTATTCTTGTTTTCTCGTTATTCTATTTTGAATCTCTTGTCTAGCTGACAGTTTCCTGCCTGGTGGACGTGGGTGCTCTCCTGCAGGCCGTCACGGGAATCCAACTATCCCAGCTGACTTGGCTCTTGCTCTGTTCTTACATGTTCTCTTCTCCCTAATTACATATATTTGATCACTCAGCTAGAAAAAAAATCTTGGCAAATTGCACTATAATAACCATTTCCCATTCTTGGTTCACCATCGAGAAAAATATCTGTTGTAATGCACCCAAAGTCCAGTCATTTGGAAAGAGCTCTCCATTCACAGAGAAATCGCCACCCAGAAGATAGGCGTCATTTCATTATTCAGAGCAAGCTCTGGCCTTCATACACCTGTGATAGATACTCCCGAATTCAAGTACCATTAGGGATCAAGACTGTAAAAATATCAATTCTCTCCAAATTAGTCTATTAGTTTAGTACACTCAATGAAAACCACAAAAGTGAGGTGTGTGTGTGTGTGTGTGTAATTAACAATTTGATTCTAAAACTTCTTTGAGAGAACAAAGGGTTAAGAGCACCAGGCCAAATTTGCAGACGACTAAGTCTCTCTCTAATATATACATACTTGTATATAGTAATTGAGACAGTGTGGTCTTGGCACAGGAATAGACAGAGAAATGAAACAAAACAGAGAGCCCATGAACGGTTCCAGGCATGTATGACACTGATATACAACCAAGATGACACTGAAATTCAGTGGGGAAAAGATGAACTGCTCAACAGTGGTGTTTGGACATAATATAAAATTCATTCCCTATATCATAAAGTATATGAAAAGAATCCTCGGGTATTATAGACCTAAGTGCAAAAAACCAAAATTTAAAAACTTTTAGAAACATTGACATATGCCATAAACAAAGTGAGGACACAAGCCTAATGCTAGTATAAGATATTTGTAACATATAAAATCAACAAAGGACTATATAGACAAATGAAGAAATCAATAAGAAAACCAATAGGGAAGAGACAAACAACGAGTAGAAAAATAGGCACAGAATATGAAGAGGCAAATCACAGAAGGAATCATGTGAAGTGTGAAAGACATGCACCTATATGCAACTTTATACATAATCGGGGAAATGTGAATGACACAGATTTAAAAGCCTGATACTAATACAGGTCCGCCAGAGATGAACAGAGGCTGAGAGCCTTAGGTGACAGAGTGTAGTGTTGTAAATAAAACAGTGAGATGAAAGGATCAAGGCCCTGGAATGTACAAGTGCTCCGTATACGTGCTCTCTCGGCCCTCTTCTGTCTCACTGGAGCGTGGCTCTTCATCAGCGGAGCCACCGCTTTCCCAGCAGCCTCACAAGTCCCTAAAAGACTGACAAGTCACAGCAGAGGCAGCTGCAGTGCCATGGAAAACAACGCGGAATTTTGAGTCAGAAAAGTTGGATTGACTGTGGACCTTTGGACAGATTCTTTAACTCTGCATCTCAGTTTCCTTTCCCGTCAAGAGAGAGAACTACAACTGCCTTAACACGACCTTGAAGAAGCCAATGAGCCAGGACAGTGCAGCTTAAACTGTGCCCACTACGCAAACGTCAGTCAGTACTGACGTCCCAGTGCTACTGGTGATATGCCAAGTCTCTTCCCTGTGACCAAGGGCTCCCACACAGAAATATCACCATCCTTCTGACTCCTACTTGTACGAGTGTATATGTATGAAGTTATGACCCCAGAGGATGCAGTCACCAGAACAAGCAACGCAGAGGAGAAAATGCGGGACCCATGCTTTCTCCTGCCAGTGTGGAGCCTTCATGGGGGTAGGAGGCTAGGTTTCAAACAACAGGCGGGTTGATTCTTTCCATCTATTTCCAGGGTTGTAATGTATGTTCTCTGTCTCCCACATCCTGCCTTCTATTTTCTTCTCTCTCCCCAGGCACTTTTAATACCAATTTACTAAAAGCAGGCAGCTTACTTAGGATATGGTTTAAAAAGACTCTCTTGCATCATCAGGCTGAGTTAAAATTCTGAGCATAAAGGCTTCTGGAGGACAAACACAGGACGAAGAGCCAGAAGTTTTGACTTTGACAGATGTCGCTGAGCCCTCAACCCTCTGTGGGACCTGAGGAAAAGCCACACGACCTCTTTGGGACTCCATGTTCTCATCACAAATTCCTATAGGACACTAAAATACCGCAGAGCACGAGTTTACTATGCACACACACACACACACGTTTATTTTTAAATTTAATACTTATATATTTGTATTTTAACAGCGGGATCTTTTCCAATTTGTACATTATGAGAATCTGGTTCAGGGTTCAGAGCCAAGGAAGCCAGGGGCTGCACAGGGCTGCTCTGTGTGCAGGCGCCGCGTGCATCTCCAGCACCATTTGTGGCTTCAGCTGTTGCTGAAAGCAGCCACTTTCCCTTTTGATGTGGGAGGCCCATTACTTTGATTTTTGACGTAACCAACAGGTGTTCTCAGACTCTTTTCTTTATGGGCTGTCTTCCCTTAGGGTTCTGGGCAGACAGAGTTTTTCCTACAAGCTTACTGAGACGCACAGAAAAAAAACATTTCCCCTGGCTTCACGGTTGAAATGGAGTCTGTTGGGACCACCCCGAAGTCTTGACCTTTCCCACTTCTTGGAAGATGCCGGGATACACAGGCAAACCACAAGGGCCAGACCTACATGCTCCAGGGAAACAATGAAAGCACAAATCTCTCATCCTTTGACTTAGGGCCTGTACCGCCAAAATGTCAGCATGTGCAAGATGTCTTTGAACCTGGGTGCAGAATCCAGGTGAGCAGAGGGAAGTCTAGCTTCTGGGAAGAGCCTTACGCTGGGCAGGTGAAGCCTGACATGGCCGCATGCATCTAACGTGTACTGTGTAAAGCTGACTGCAAGTCTGCTCTGGGCAGAAGTGCGGGGCAGGTGGCCTCGAAAAACACATGTGTACACCCAACGGGACAGCAGACACTAGAGGACAGGGTACGGGAGGAGATGGAGAGGCCCTTAGATGAAATCTGGGGACAAGAGAAGTAGGTTACTCTAAAAGTGGCACTGGTGTGGCAAGATAATATTTTAAAATATTAATGGATTTCATATACATGCATAAAATAATTTCTTTTGACCATACAACCCATCTCCTCTCAGTCAGCTAGATGTTGAGTTCTGAAAGTTAGGTCCTGAGGCTGTTCAGGGGATTGAAAAAGGCAGAGCTAGGCTGCTTGCCCCCAAGACTAGAGACAGTCTCCCAGGTCAAGGATGCACCGGGTGAGAGTGAGGGAACCCTGGACATGTTTATAGGTTTACAGAACAAAGGGTGTCCAAGCTTCACCTTTTGAATGGAGCCCAGGAAGGCAGGAGACTCAGAGCATGTGCCAGATGGGGGCACAGAGTTCTTCATGGCCCAGCACTGATGTGGCACAGACTGGCATGGTCATGTATGAAGCCTCAAACAGACTCTCAGACCTCCCTGGGCCCCGCTTGCTCACGGCAGCATAACGCTTCTTTGCACTAATGGAATTCAAAGAGACTCGGAGAGATAGAGTGAGCTGGACCCAAAGGGGCCTCCAAACAGCCAGCCACCAGGACTTTGAGGACTGACAGTGGAGGACTATTGGGACAAAGGATGTCACTGGCATGCCTTCAGGGACAGAGAGCATCTGGGGAACAGGTACCCGCTCTGCATAGCCTTGGCCCCCAGAACTTAGACATGGCCCTGGAAAAGGGGCTAATGGGACTTGAAACTGACAGACAGTACATTTCTACCATCCAGGGGGACAGGAACACAATGTACAAAGTAAGACTGTTAGAGAAAAAAAATTTAAGTTGCATCTGTTGTACATCTAAACGTTTAACCTGAGATTGGTGCCCACTACACAGGTAAAAATCAACCCATAATAGATGAGTCTAGTTTGTGACTAACTCACTCTAAAAGATGGTTTTGCTTGTTTGCTTTTTTATTCATTCATTCATTCATTCATTCATTCATTCATTCATTCATTCATTCATTCATTCATACTTTCATTCATTCCCTCCCTCCTACCCTCTTTTCTCTTTCCCTCTCTTCCTCCCTGATCCACCAACACCCAGGCACTCCGTTAAGTACTAGCAACGCTTTTCCCTCTTAAGACCCAAACAACTGTTTCCTACCCTCAAGATTTAGTAATTTAGCTAGGACAGGTGAGGCAGGGCAGGGCAGAAACAGAGACTCTGACAACCAAATCTAATGCACTGTGCTAAGGTCTATAATGAAACTGCATACTAAGTGGTCTAGGAGCACAGAGGAGAGTTTGCTAATCTGAGACTGGGAAAGGTTTGAAACCTGAGAACTCCTATCTGGCCAACCAATCAGTACCTTTAAGAAAACTAACTTATGATCCGAAAGCGGTTATATGGAAAATGTGGGAGGCCAGGCTGTGACAGAGCTAGCATCTACACACTGAGTATCCATTTGATTCACCTAATTTTCCAGCCCCCTTGCAGTTAAGAGGGGCCGCGTGACTAGTTCTTGCCAATAGCCCTAAGTAGGGATACTCCAGGAGCTTATAAGGCCCTTCAGCTCGGTTCTTCTCTTTTCCCACCATCGTGTCTGCGGAGGCCTCTGGTTGCAGGTGGTGTAGCTTCAACATGTCTGAGCCTCCTTCGCTCTGGAGCTTTGAGAAAATGTGTGGAACAGAGACCCCACTGAGTCACACCGCATTTGTAATATGAACTAGAAATAAGTTCTCAATGGAATTAAGTCCCTGCACTTTTTGGATTATTCTGTTACTGCCGCAAAACTTAGAATATCCTAACTAATGGTGATAGATTAAAATCAGAGGTGGCTTATAAAAATGCATTTCAACACTGTGTAGAGGAGAAGGTACTCTCCTCCCCGGTGACCAGCATTTTAAGAATAACCTTCTCAAAGAGATGATGGAGTGACAGGCGGTAGTACGATACCTGTATATAGAGACAGTACCTAGATAAGGGTTCAGATGCCAGGTTGGTAAAGTGGGAACTGTAGGCGGAAGACAGATGAAAGTAGGACAGCAACACTTCTACTTTCTCTCTGTCTGCCTGCCTGTCTGTCTGAGTGATGGCCCAAAGCCCCTCCCTACCCTATTCTTTCCCTCCCCTCACCCCAGAGTGTCCCATGTCCAGCCCAGACAGTAACAGCCTATAGTCGCGGATCTCTCTAGGGGACAATCTAAATGTCGCTGCTGTCCTCTCCGCAGCTCCCTGAAATCTACAGCAAGGGAATAGCTTAAGACTTGACACCTTTGAAAGGGGAACAACTCCTGCGAGAGAAACAAGGCCAGTTTGTCTTCTCCCCTCACCAATACTAAGCATAGATTGAAAAAGATTTCCATTATTATTGCAACAGTTACTTAAAAACAAACAAACAAAAAAACACATCTGAAATAAGTAGCCACCACATATGGGAAATATCTCGGTGAACCAAGCACCAGGGGGCTGCCACACAGATTGCTGAAAGCATTTTTCTTTCCTGATATGTATGTAACTCGTGATTTAGTGCGGAATAGGAAGGTTTATAGCTTTACAATCTGTTAGTGATAAAGGGACACATGTTGGAAGCAGGTCCATTAAAAAAAAAAAGACAATCCTTTCATTCCCCAAACTACTCCTTAAAGTCTCCCGCGCTTTTTCCCAGATAAAAATAGAAATCTTCATGAGAACTGATTATTTCCAGGGAAAGTCACCAAGTAGCACGGAACAGATGATAAAATGACAACTGGCATCTTGAAATCTCGTAAAAGTATCTTTTCAGTAGACTTTGAGTACCAGAAAATCGTTTACAACTTGACAAGACCCCAGAGGACTAGCTGCTGGTTAGACTGAAGATAAAGGCCTGTTGGAAAAGTACCACCACCAATCACAGCAACAAATAATAAACAACAGCGACAACAACAGCTACATTATCTGAGCGCTTGTAAAGCGCAGGCCCTGAGCTCCACCCGTTACCTCCCTCACAAGGTGCTTTTGAGGGAGTTAGTGTTATAATTGTCCCCATCTGGCAAATGAAAAATTCTAAAAGCAGCCATTCATTACAATAGTTGACCACGATACAGTATAGAATGTGCACTGAGCTTAGTTTGTTTTACACCCTATAGACCAGTTCATGCCAATGACGGTGACTTGGAGTCACACGGGACAGCCAGCCTAGAGCAGAAGGAAAAAGGAAGGAAGGAAACCTCTCGTACGCCAACTACATAAAGAAGTTCACAGACAGCACTGGGCACCAACGCTGCCAGGCGCAAACACCTCTAATCTAAACACAAAGGAACAGAAGCTCAGGGGGGGTAGGTCCCCTCACCAAAGTCATAAAGCCCTAAGCAGAGGAGTGGCCCCACGTCTTCAACATACCGGGGGCGTTCTGAGGAGAGTCTCACGTGGAATCCTGGCCCATGCTTGTCTACAGATGGCGGTCACATGTGTGACCCGGGAAAGTCCTTTTCCACCATCAGAGTATCAGTTTCCTCACCCAGGAAACAGGGATTGTGAGGGAGGAGTGAGAAGACGACTACGAAAAGGCTTTGTAAAGTCTCAGGACCTGCACATATGAGGAGGTGAACGGAGGGGTGGGAGGGCAGTGGTAAGATACTAAATCAAATAAATAAACAAAATCCTCAAGTAGGTAATTACTGATGGATTTATATTAGCGTTTATCCAGAAAATCTCCTTCTTCCAAGCCAACAATCATACCAGGACCTGAAATCCAAAACCTGAAAAGGCTGAGCAGGAACATTTGATGAGTAATGACAATAAGTCTACAGGAATGGACAGATGGGCACTGTTGACTACTCATTGTTGGGTCAACTGTCTTGTAGGTAGTGGTGAAGACGGCAGACTCATGACTAGGCTGTGCGGGTTCGAATCCCGTTCTGCCACCTACTGGCTGTGTCGCTCTGGGCCAGCTCCCTTCTCCCTCGGTGCCTCTGTTCTCTCACCTCAGATGGGGACACGCTAAGTACCTATGTCACGGGTTTGGTGTGAGGGTTATGAGCCTGAACACAGGAGCAGTGAGTACCTGGCTTGGAAACCTGCTATTTTGGTGTGAGCGGCTCTCCTGCCCCTTCTCTGCTCCTCTGTCACCAGCAGGCTACACTTCAATAGCAGGGATTCAGGGCAGGTTGCTATGGCCCCACTCCTCTGGAAACTTACAGTTATCACCTAAACGTGAAAAAACTCAGTTGAACCATATAAAATTGCTGATTTGGCAGGTCAAATATGGGGGGAAATCAGCAATTCCATCTACACCCGAGCAAACAGATCCAGGGCTCAGAAAAGCAACCAACATAAAAAAGGACCAAGCAGTCTAGCAAAAATCACAAAGGGAGAGTCTGAAGAAATGTAAATAAAACAACGGCTGACACAGCTGCATCAGTATCAAAGAAATGCGTAAATTAAGTCCAGGATCTAATCACGTTCTTTAAGCACAAACATGAGCTCAAGAAGCTGGTAGGTTTGCAGATGTACACATCTGACTAAGAAGTGGGAAGACTAGAGATTTTTTTAGGACCATGAAAGAGACACAGAAGGGGTTCTCTCCTCCCCCAAAGAGGCAGCTCCTATCTGCACGGCCCCCACACTCCTCTTTCATCTGCCACTTTTCTTCCCTGCTCCTTTTGATCCACAAAAGAGAACCTCAACTCTCCTCTTCACCGCCCCACCCCCCGTTCCTGATGTCAAGCCGTCTCCCACGCGGTATCCTCTTCTCCAGACTTCCTCACTCCATCTGTTGACTACTTTCCTCCTACCTTTCAAGGTTCACCTTCTGCCCCGTCTCCCGCATAGCAGCCCCGTGAAGGAGGAAGTGGAGAGCAGATCCGAGGCCGGGTTTTCCACAGTTGGCAGCGGGTGTTTGGGACTTTCCCATTGCATGTGAATTGGACAGGAGGGCTTAGGGCAGTGGGTTTTCATACTGCTCTCTGCTCAGTCCTACAAGCAAGAGGTCACACCAGCATCTTTCTCTTTCTGCATCCCATTGGTCTTCTTTCGACCACTTTCGCCAGGTCCCATTTCCCAGATGCAACAAATATAAGCATCATATAAGAAACCAGATCCCATAGACTCCATGTGAAACAACTATTATTATTATCGTTAATGTTTACTGAGTGTTTACAAATGTGATCAAACCCTGTGCCAAGCTGTTTCTGTCTTTTAGAACATCTGCTCCTCGCAATGGCCCTATCCATTGGGGCCATTATTATCCCCATTTTCACATGTGGGAACTGAGCCACGGAGGGGTTAGTGATTCTAAGGAGACACCACCGGTAGTTGACAGAGCTGGGAATCCAACCAGGCAGTTGGACTGCCAAGCCCCTGCTCCAAGACTTACTCTAACAACCACTGAGACTTGGTCTCTTTCTGTCAGAACTTTGTAGGGCATTCATCAAAAGACTCTGGCTGATTCTACCTCAGGTTTCAGAACAGACTCCCTAATACAGTTACAGACACAGAAGAAGAGAAACGTAGGCTTTTCCATGACAGCACTGAGAAGATGCTGTCCACAAGGGCAGTGGTCAACTACCATGATCTGGGGCT
Source organism: Rhinolophus sinicus (assembly GCF_057876585.1). NCBI lineage: Eukaryota > Metazoa > Chordata > Mammalia > Chiroptera > Rhinolophidae > Rhinolophus > Rhinolophus sinicus. Next base: position 143,139,753 of record NC_142501.1, read on the forward strand.
GAGGAAATGATTTCTGTTGCCTGAGACAGAATGCTGTACGCAAAGAAAAGCAATGTCGGGAGGTGGGAACACCTCCCAAGGACAGACGACAGCAGATTATCTTAACGTGGTGTCCTACAATAAGCTGAGATACGACTCCTATGGGGATTTCAGATATGCTGGGGAAGGAAAGGCTGTCGGGGGTCCCAGTCCTACTCCTGGCCTCGGTCTCTCTGCAATGTCCTGAGGGGCCTTGGAATAAATGTCTCCATAGCTAGAATTCTACGTCTGGAAGAAGCCCAAGACCACCTTCAGGAATTCAAAGAACTGTCATCCCTGGCCTGTCACAGTCCTGTCACACTTGGAAGGGGAGATGCTGCTGAGGGGCTAGAGGACAGTGGAATAACTTCATCACAGAGGTCAAAGGGACTGCATTAGATAGGACTCTTTATTGCAAGTGACGGAAATCTAACTTAAATGATCATTAAGGCAAAGATGGAAATTTATTCGGCTTAAGTAACCAAGCCGAAGGAAAGGCAGGTGGCCAGTGGGGTCCTGGGACAGTGAAACCAGGACCTGGAACCCGCCATGCCCTTTCTGTCGCTAGTCTCTTCTTCTCTCTGATGATTAGCTTGATTTTTCTGCAGACTGGTATCTTCCATGAAGCATAAAAATGTGGCTGCTGGCACCTGTCACTAGCACACCTTCCCTGCTTCATGGCTAAGAAGGCAGGCTATTTCTTTCATTTCAATTTGTAAAGTTCTAGACAACAAATCCAATTGGCCCATTCTGTGGCCAACAAGGTGAGCTGGTGTGGTGATAGTTCCCGGTAAGATCGACTACAGGAAGAGGAAGAACAGTTCCCCAGGAAGGATTCCTGAAAGGAGGTTGGGTGTGGGGCAAGCAAACCCACAGACATCCACCCGCAGTCCTGGGCCCTCAGGCCTCAGCAGTACTGTGGGGAGATGCCCCAGGGCGCACAAAACTGGCCTGGAGGTCAGGATGAAGCACTTCTTCATAACCCATGTCTTTGGTGTTGGGGGGCCATAAAAGGTAGGAGAGCAAGTGGATCAGAGACACTTCACAATTCCAGAAACCACCCTGGGCTTCAAATGCAAACACTGCCCTTCCAGAGGAGTGGGATGCAAATATAATAAACCAGGAGGGTTGGGAATGGTAAGGGACCCAGTGTGGGCTCAGCACCTTCACCTGTGCAGTGCAGAGGCCGCTCTGACAGCTAGCCTGTGAAACATGCCACCTGGGTCTGCATGTTGTTGGGTGTGTGATTCTATTGACATAAATAACCCTGGCACATTGTCTAAACATCAGACGGACATGAAAGCTGCCACATCTGGAGAACTGTCACCATCTGCCACTCTGAGAGGAACAGTGAAAGAATCAGCAGGATAGAAGCAGTAAGGGGTCTGAGTTTAAAAAAAAAAAGTATTGGCAGCTGCTGCCAGCTCTCCGTTGCTGAGAATAGCCGTGGTTCTTCCTGACATGGCAGTTTATGGGCCCTCACAGATCCCAGCTGACCCCTCACAAAGGCTGAGGCCCACATACCAAGCAGCTCCAATGGTCATCACTCTCCAGGCACGTTGACGAGGCTTTGTTCCTGTCTCTTCCCCAGCCTCAGAATGGCGGGCACACACCAGGTCCCACAACCAGAGAAAAAGAGAGGAAATCTTGGCAAAAATATGCTCCTTGGGCCTGATTTCTTTGACTCAGTCCTCATTTGGTTTTGTCCATAGAGAGGAGACTTCAACATGCAGCTCTAAGCGCCAGGCCAGGTGCCCTGGGTTTGGACGAAAACCCAAACCTGATTGAGGTGCGTGCTTCCATCAGACCAAGGTTATACTTATATTTTCATTTGTTAATATAAATCTCAGTTAAGCAGCCCAAGCAAGACTCAGCAAGGGCTGTGTTTTACGAACTGGCTGGTTGGTGCTGTTTTTAAGAGAGAACCATTAAACCCGACAGACGGCCCCCTTGTGTAGCTGAACAGTAAACGTGACTGTTATGACCCCAGGTGCCATCTCCAGGCACTGCTGGGAACACAGGCTCTTTGTACACAAGAACTAAAGTCAGACACAAAGGGAAAAAAGGTTCATTTTCTCTTATTGCATCAAAATCGTTCCTTTAGACTAAGCAGGGCTGTTTTTGCTCCCCACGGTGGGGAGGCAAACAATGACACTCTGAGTGCAATTAGAAAATAGACCCACGGATAAACATTTGATCCCCGTCTTCATTACGAGGTTGTGAACTTATGCTTACATATTAAAATCTGGCTGGGCTGTGAGGGCCTTTTGTTAATACTCTAAGGCAGGTACTATGTGTTTGTTCATTTCTGGTCAGGAAGTTGAATTCACTGGGCTCTTGTCCCAGCTCTGCCTCGATCCAGGCACTTATTACTTGAGGAGGGGAAGGTGCTGGATAAGGTGTTTGCTGAGATGCCTTTCAGCAGAAACATTCTATAACGCGGTAACATGTTTTATGTGCAAAAGAAGTTCTCATTATGTTCCTTTCATTAGCGTTGCACCCTGACTCCCAACAACTGACTTTTGTCTGCTTACCCTCTGATCCAACGTCTCTGCCTGTGACAAACCTGCACCCTCACAGCCACTACAGGACAGATAACAGCTCCCAGATGGGCAGCTTTAACTTGGGGATAGTCCTGTGTCAGTCACCCACTGCCAGAACTGCAGGAGGAAACATGTGGCTTGAGCTGAGGAAAGGTGTCCCTCTGTACAGCTCTGAAGGGCCTCTCTTGTTCCCCGGAGACACCTTGCCAGTTCATCCCAAATGGCCCTTGTACTGTTTGGTAACTTACAGGTAAATACAGTTCAGTCAGGGAAATGATTTACCCTGAGTAACAACAATAAGCTGATCATAATACTTAAGCCTTAACCTGAACTTATTATGTATTAGGCATTATGCAAAGTGTTTTACATATAATATTATATACAATTCTCCCAATAACCGTTGGAAATAGATAACACTATTACTCCTCCTTTACTGAGTAAGGAACTGGGGCTTAGAGAGGTGAAGTCTAGAATGGCAGTGTGGTGCCCTACAGGTCACTTCACACCTACTGGCTGAAGTTTCTTCACGCCTAAAAGCAGGAGGTTGGCCTGTGTCAGTATCTCCCAAAGTGTGATGTGTGGACCACTCTCACCAGTCCGCTGGGATGCTACTTATGATGCAGACCTTGTTTCCACCCCCGATCTACAAAATCAGACTCCCCAGGGGGACGGCCCAGGAATCTATCTGTTTAATAAGAACCCCAGGTGATTCTTAAGCATCTTAAAGTCTGAGAACCTCAAGTATATGATTCCTAAATCTCACCCAGCTCTATTATAATGGCCCGGGTTTTCCTTTTGTTAGAGACTCTTCAAGAATGCAAGCTTTTCTTTCACTGCACCCAGAGTTAACTCTAAAATATCCCAAACATCTTCTTTAGATCTGCTTTTGTTTTATATATGACAAGCAAATTCTTCACTCTCTAGAATGTTTAAACCATACCAAACAAATTCCTCCCATTAGAAGGAATGCAAAAACAACGTGACATGACCTTAGCTAAAAAAATTTTCTTGAAGTTATTTTACAAATAAAAGTCAATAAACATATGGAACTAGTTACTGTGAAAAGGGTTGCTGTAGAGAACATTAATGCGAGAGAAAGAGAGAGAGACAGAGAGGTGTTTCTACATTGAAACGCACACACACACACTCAGATCATACCCACGGAAGAAAACAGGTAAAAGCTGTAAGTGAAGAGTGTGAGAGCAAATACCGTGTTTCCCCCAAAATAAGACCTAGCCGGACAATCAACTCTAATGTGTCTTTTGGAGCAAAAATTAATATAAGACCCAGTATTATATTATATTATGCTATGCTATATATTATATTATATTATACTATATTATATTATATTATACCGGTCTTATATTATATTAAAATAAGACTGGCTCTTATATTAAAATAAGACTGGGTCTTGACTTACATTAATTTTTTTCTCCAAAAGATGCATTAGAGCTGATTGTCTGGCCAGGTCTCATTTTCGGGGAAACACGGCGGGCCTTATTTTCACTGAGAACAAGAAGGTTTTATCACCTCTGGCCATGGTCTTGACTGTTTCTCCTAATTTACGTCCTATTTCCCCTAAAAGTGCCCCTCTTCCCTCTTTGTCTTCATTCTTTCCTCTAATTTGCCTTTTGGTCCTAATTTGCCTTATTTTGGTCCTTTCTGCTGTAACTGAGGTCAGCGTGACAAAACAGCCTGTACTCAGTGCACTTTTCAATTTCATCATCTTACTCACTGCCCCCCCCCACCCCCCCCAAGTAAGGATGCAAATCCCCTGAGCTGAGGCCTCAGCCCTGGCTACCAAGATGGCCAAGTGCCTGCATCCATCATGCGGACACTAGGCCCCGGGGCTGCCTGCTGATAGGTTTCCAGAGACACACATCTGCTTTTCCCATGCACCTCATCCTTCTTTCTGACACACGTATGCACAGTAATATTAGCAAAAGTCACTGACAACAACAAAATTTATTATATCTCAATTATGCAAAGCACAACAGTCCTGTAAGCATGAGGAAAACCAAGACATAAAGATGCATAAGAGGTGGCCTCTGCCTTCAAGGACCTTAGCACCCAGTTATAGAGATTTGGAATGCTCCAGGAAGCAAATATGCAGGAGTTCAGAGGTCACAATGAATTGACTGTTTATAAAATGACCTCCTGGGAGAAGTGGGACCTGGCTGGGCCTTGGAGGAGAACCTGAAGAGAGTTGGCAGAGCATTTTGGGTAGAGGGAATGACTGCAGTTTCCATTTCCACTTATGATAACAGCACCCCGATTTTCCTTAAACTTTCCCTAAGTTCCTGTGATTCAGGTGGGGCTGAACTTGACCTTGCTAACCAAAGAAAGCACCCTCTCCATCTGGTCACTGTGAGGGTTCAGAATGGGTGTAGAATCTAGGTTATTTCAATGAGACTTGACCTGAGCCTTTGGCAGCACCTATGGGCAAAGAGAAGCTCTCCTTTCTCCGCGGTTGTTTGCTTAGAGGATGTAGCTCTGGAGATACCGGCAGCCATTTTACTATTGCAGGGAGAGGGGTGACCTGAGAGTGAAATCAACACGGAGGAAAGAAAACCAAGAGACAGACTGCTGAGGACAAAGATTGAGGAAACCAGCCCTATCCTTGGACTTTTTACTTATTCGGAGTTAGTTTGGGTTTGGATTTTTAAAGCTAGTTCGGTTGATTAGCTGTCATTTGTAATTCAGAAACAGAAAGGTGTAAGTGGAAGTGGAATAGCAGGAAAACCTGCCTCACTGGTTATGCTGGTGAAAGACCATCTGGAAAGGTAAATTGGGGCCAGACTTGGCAGGAGATGGGAGGCATGAAGGCAAACCTAGGGAATATGAACTTTATATTTTATAGGCAAGAGAAGCCACTGGTGACTTCTGAGAAAGGGAATACTCATGAAAGAGGGAAAGTTTTTGTAAGGGGTCATGTGTGAGACAGGAGGTAGAACAAGATGAGTTATCTGGTTTCTTCTAACCTTGAGATTGTGTGTAGATGGCGAAGCTGGTGATGGTTTGCAACGTGGCTGAGAGGCAGGGAGACTGGAGTCAGGGACATTCACAGGCAGTTATTGACAGGCTGGAGGCAATACTGCAGCGGTGATGGTGGGAATGAGAAAAGGAAAGAGAAGGCAGATGATACTGAGTGTCTGCACCTCTGAACTGGGAGGATGGTGGTTTCACTTATGGAGAGTAGAGGTGGAGCTGGCTTGAAAGCAGGGGTGAATTCTCCCCGAATCTTAAGGGGACAGCATTTGAAAGACTGGCACAGGAGCTCAAAGCGGGACATAGAACTTCCCTTACCTCTCTGTTTAGGTTTGGGTGAGACGGCCTCTGAGGTCATGGTCAATTCTCCAGTTCCCTGATTCTAGGAGGGAGCTCAGGGTTGCAAATGCAGAACTAACGGTTTTTAGTGAACTTATAGGTCCTTAGCACAAGTTCCAACCCAAAGCAAAGATCTCCTTTCCAGAAATTCTGACAGATGGCCATTCAACCCAAACAATTTTTACCCATGTTACTGTCCACACTCTTGACGCCATCAACCTTGTTTAACATTAAATGTTAAATTTTAACATAACATGTCAAATTGTGACATAAAATGCTAAATATTTAACATAAATTGATGTCTTTTATTGAGCTTAAATGGTCTTCCCTGTACATTCCATCCATAGGTTGCATCCATAGGTCACCTTCCTCCTGAAGGTGACACAGCTAAGAAGAGCATACTTGGGTTGCAGAGTGGGGTGGCAGATGTACTCCTTCTTGGCCACACTTGCAAAAAGTGGCTGTCTTTCCACCTATTTTTTCTTTTTTAAGTACTATATTAAAATGACAGTTAGGTTAAGACTATGATGAAAACAGTCTAGGGGAAATAGCATGACCATGAGATCGACTAAGGAACTAGTCAAAAGTTGTATATTCTTTCCTCCTCCTCCCTTTCCTTTAATCAGTGGTAGGAAACTAACCTCAGCCCTAGGCTGGCTTCCCAGATGATGGAACTTGGCTATCTCTGAAATGAAGTCTAATCCTTTGTACCTAGAACAGCCTATCCAATAGTTTCCTGTCGTGGTCTTCGTGAATCTTTGTTTTTCAAATCTTCACAGATGACATCACTGAAGTCCTGAGTTTGGACGAGATCCCAAAAAAAGAGAGAATAGACAGAAGAGCTGAGGCTTCAAATTCACATAAAAGTGACTTGTTTATATACAAACTCATTGATTTCCCTCTTTCTCTTTCCCTAGTGCAATGCACACAAATACTGGCTTTGTTTAAATCAAGAAGTTACTAAATACATATGGGGTTTGACCAAGCTTAAGTTTCCAAAAGTACTCCATTGGCTCTTAAAGCATTTTAATTACTCTCTATTTAAAGGAACAAATGTATTTTCCTAAATTTGCAACTTATTATCAGAAATGCCCTGAACACTAACCAAGAAAAAAAATTTTAACTGAGATTACTTTTGGGATCATTTGCGTTCATGTGCTTTCTGATTGAAAAAAGAAAGTAGTTCTCTCCATTGTTATTATTTTTGCTGTTGTTTTCTTCTGATGCAACATGAGGTCAGAGGAGCAGGGGGAATATTTGGGGGTCACTCACCCTAGGGCTTCACAAATGTTTACATAGACTGAATTCTTTTGCATTAAGAATTTTCTATAAGGTCCTTGAACTGCCTTCTCTTCCCTATTTTTTGGAGCCAGGTTATAAAAAGACACTCTATCTTTCTGAGAGCCATGACCTTGACTTGACATTTTGTTTTTGTGACCTCCTACTGCGTTCCTTATCCTAAATTGAACTACTTCAGATGTAAGTATCTAAGGTACCATTACAAACTCAACCATGTTTAAAAGTCTCTCCATCAGATGAACTAAAATTCTCTCTTAGCCATGATTATCTGTTTGGTTTGCTCAGGAAAAGGGGAAAAGAACTTCTCTGAGATGGGTAGCTCTTCTGTAAACCCAACAAGCAGCAGTCCATATTTTACTCTCTTAGCCTCAGTCATACCCTCTACAAGATATGATATTGATAAGAACAGAGGTGATGGGAGGAGAAAAACATCTGCTTTCTAATTTCACATGTTGGACAAGACAAGAAGCAATAATTATGGAATTTTAAAGTACCATAGTTATTTGAGTGGTTAATGAAATACATGGAAATCAAGATATGTATAATCAAGATATGTAAAAACTAGACGTGAAAATGAAGATTTAGTCATACATTTGCCCTTCCCAAATTACATTATTCTCTTGTGATTAATTGGAAGAGGAATACGAATATTTTATTGACTTATTTCCATTGAAAAACTCAACAATGAATTAATGAAAACCAATGCATGTTCTGGGAACCAATTTTAGAAATGGAAAGCTTCCAAGCTGTTATGATCCAAGATTTTTCAGTAAATTAGTGCAGAGAAATTGTTTTTATCCATGCATCTAGTAAAGATTCAAAAACTAGTTCAATAATTTTTATGCCTATTTTTAATTGCTTAGGTTCTGAACTGGTTGAAGGCACAAGAGATGAGCAGAAGGGTGAAGATGTATATATCACCAGGTCAGATCTGATCCAGTGTTAAGTCATCAGTAGTGACTACCAACTGCTTAAGCCAACAGGTCCAAAATTTTCAAAATATTAAACAGAGACATTTTGATATATTAAGATCCTCACACTTTCCAGAAATCAATGTCTTTTTTGGTGGCCTTTGCAGCACTCTGGTTATCTCCATCCATGTTCCCAGGCACATTCTATAATTTTTGTAGGTGGAGTGGCTTGAATTTTCATTTCACTGAATCAATGGTCAACAATATTGGTTTGCAATGTGAAGAAAATATACTCAGCTACTACAATCCACCTCAGGTTGCAAAGATAATATTGACCTCAGATGATTTGGGGGTCACAGAAAAATAGACTCAAGAGTCAGAAGGGATCCTTGAATTTCTTAATCCCAACTCCCATCCAACGTAGTTGGTTGTCCAGCTTTTACTTCTTTACTTGAGTGCTTCTAATGATGGGCCAGCATGGGATAGGATGGTCTAAGATAAGCATTTTAAATAAAATAACATCATGTTAACCTAATCTGTAATTTAGAAAACTTCATCAGTTGAGATCCCATCCCATGATGGAAAAAGCCTCACAGAAGCTGTGAATAGTTAGTTATAAAGATGATATTAATTACATGATTTCTGACCTCAAAGGCAGAATATATGGTAGTAAACGGATATAATAAAAAAGCTTGGATGATGTCATAAAAATGGCGGCATGAGGGGAGCCTCTTGAAATCTCCCCTGGAATTTACAACAAATTGAACTACAACTCTACAAAGGACTCCCTGTGCAGCAGACAGGCAAAACTAAGTGGCGCACTACTGAAATCATCTAAAGGTGGGCAAATTGCGTGAGTGGGGGATGAGGGAAAGGAGAAGTGCGGAGATGGGGACACGTGGGCACAGGACGCAGACCTAGCTTGGTGCTCTGAGCTCGCTGCACTCCAGAACTACTGCAGCTGGGAAAGAGAGAAGAACTTGGACTGCTAGGGCTCTACTTATGGCCCACAGGGCTGAGGGGATACCATATAGCACAGCTGAACCCAACACTCACGGCAGAGACCCTGGAGCAAAGACTGAGGAAAGGAGGCTGAAAACTGTGGTTTAAGCCCTCACTGCCAAGCAGAGAACAGAAGCCTTAGGCACTGAGACTAGCTGCCCCCTCCTTACCCTCTCAGAGCTCACCCCGCCTCCACCTGCCCAGTGCTAGAAGCAGAACAGTAGCAGTGTCAGATCAAAAGAACAGAATATTTGCAGTTCTGTGGTCTGCAGAAACGGACTCGCAGCCCAACTAGTTCTAGCAAAGGGGAGGGAGCCACGGAAGCAGGACTGGCTGGGGTGGTGGTCACCACCATTGCTTTTGGTCACCTCTCACAACCCACCCCACCCCTGCCCCCACCTATCTGGGTAGATCTCTGCAGGAGTAAATAGAGCTGCTGAAACACATGGGCTCTGAATCTGGTGCAGGAAGAGCTTTGGAACTTCTGAAGCTCTCCACATCCCCTCACGAAGGTGGTACCCTATGACCCAGGCAAACTGTTCACAGAGGAGAAACCTACCTTCCAGGGAATCCCCCCATTGTGTGAGAAGCTAGAATAGTGCAGAGAAACTATAACACTACAGTATGAGAGAGAATAAAAGTCTGCAGTTGGAGAGAAAAGAAAACATTCTACCAACACCTACTGGAAAACAAAAGAAAGATCTCTTTTTATCAACCTATTGCAGAACCCACTCCTATAGATGTCTAGGAAGACAAATAATAAATCATTAATTGCCATGAATAACCAAGGCAACAAGACAGCTCAGAAAGAAAATGAAAAGTCTCCAGAAAATGAAGTTAAAGACATGGAAATATGTGAGTTATGACGGAGAATTCAAGATTGTAGTTCTTAAAACTCAACAAGATGCAAAAAAACACAGAGAGGCAGTTTAATGAACTTAGAAACACAATCAAAGAACAAAATTGAACATTTTACCAAAGAGACTGAAATTTTAAAAAAGATCCAAATAGAATTTCTAGAGATTAAGAACTCAGTAAAAGAAATGAAGAATGAAATAGTCAGCTTAGGTAGTAGAGTTGACCAGATAGAGGAAAGAATCAGTGACATCATAGATAGAAATCTGGCAATGACATGGATGGAGGAAGAGAGAGACTTGAGACTTAAAAGAAATGAAAGAACTCTACAAGGACTTTCTGACTCCATCACAAAGAGTAATATAAGAATAATGGGCATACCAGAAGGAAAAGAAAGAGAGAAGAGAACAGAGAGTATATTCAAACAAATAGTTGATGAGAACTTCCCAAACTTGTAGAAAGGACTGGATCCTTGAATCCAAGAAGCAAATAGAACACCTAATTACCTCAACCCCAACAGGCCTTCTCCGAGGCACATTGTATTGAAGTTGTCAAAAATCAATGACAAAGAACGAATCCTCAAGGCATCCAGGGAAAAGAAGACGGTAACCTACAGGGAAAGCCCATTAGATTATCATCAGATTTCTCAGCAGAAACTCAACAAGCCAGGAGGGAGTGGAACCAAATTTTCAAACTATTGAAAGACAGAAATTATGAGCCAAGAATAACATACCCAGCAAAGATATCCTTTAGATATGAAGGAGGAATAAAGACCTTCCCAGACATACAGAAGCTGAGGACATTTTCTAAGATAAGACCTGCACTATAAGAAATACTGAAGGAGGCTCTTTGGCCAGCATAAATAGGGAAAATCTGTGACAACCAAATTATAAAATGGGGGAGAGTAAAGGCCTGAGCCAGAATATGGGAATGGAGAAAGTAAGCATGCTGAAGAAAATGGAATACACTAAATATGAAATTTTCTTTGTCTTGTTCTTTTGTTGCTTTGGTTTATATACCACATATCAGTGAAATCACATGGTTCTCTGCTTTTTCTGTCTGACTTGTTTCGCTCAGCATTACTCTCTCAAGATCCATCCATGTTGTCACAAATGTTCCTATATCATCTTTTCTTACCGCCGAATAGTATTCCATTGTGTATATATACCACAACTTCTTTATCCATTCATCTATCGAAGGACATTTTGGTTGTTTCCATGTCTTGGCCACCGTAAACAAAGCTGCAATGAACATTGGAGCACACGTGTCTTTATCTATAAATGTTTTCAGATTTTTTGGGTAGATACCCAGGAGGGGGATTGCTGGGTCATATGGCAATTCTATTCGTAATTTTTTGAGGAACCTCCACACTGCCTTCCATAATGGCTGCACCAGTCTGCATTCCCACCAACAGTGTATGAGGGTTCCTTTTTCTCCACAGCCTCTCCAACATTTGTTACTATTTGTCTTGTTGATGATCGCCATTCTGACTGGGGTGAGGTGATATCTCATTGTGGTTTTGATTTGCATTTCTCTGATGATTAGTGATGTTGAGCATTTTGTCATATGTCTATTTGCCATTTGTATGTCCTCTTTGGAGAAATGTCTCTTCAAGTCCTCTGCCCATTTTTCAATTGGGTTGTTTGTTTTTTTGTTGTTGAGTTGCATGAGTTCCTTGTATATTCTGGATACTAGCCCCTTATCGGAGGCACTGTTTGCAAAAATCTTCTCCCATTCAGTTGAAATTTTCTTTTACATAAACTTAATGGTCACCATTCAAAAAAAAATCCAGAATTGAAATATATAATGTAATAAAAGAAGAAACAAAGGGAAAAAAATCATAGAATACTACCACACAGAAATAACAGACAACAACAAAAAGGAAAGAAACAATGGAGACACAGTCTTACCAGAAAACCAAAGATAGAATGATAGCAAATCCTCGCATATCAATAATCACCCTAAATGTAAATGGACTTAACTCACCAATATAAAGGCACAGAGTAGCAGATTGGATCAAAAACCTAAACCCAACCATATGCTGCCTCCAAGAGACACATCTTAGCTACAAGGACAAACATAGATTCAAAGTGAAAGCGTGGAAATTGACACTCCAAGTAAATGGTATCCAGAGAAAATCAGGTGTATCCATACTGATATCAGATGAAGCAGACTCTGGGGTAAAAAGGTAACAAGAGACAAAGATGGACATTTCGTAATGATAAAGGGGACTGACTATAAAACAAGAAGACATAACAGTCATCAATATTTATGCCCCCAATCAGGGAGTGCCAAAATATGCCAAGCAACTACTAACAGAATTTTCTAAAGTGAGAAATTGACCAAAACACAATTATAATAGACTTAAATACATCATTGACAGCTATGGATAGATCATCCAAACAGAAAATAAATAAAGAAATAGCAGCCTTAAATGACACATTAGATGAAATGGGCATAACTGACATTTATAAAGCATTTCATCCTAGAACACCAAACTACACATTTTTTTCTAGTGTACATGGACCATTCTCAAGGATAGACAACATATTGTGACATAAACCTAGTCTCAGCAAATTTAAGAAGATTGAAATCATACCAAGCATATTCTCTGATCACAAGGCTTTGAAATAGGATATCAACTGCAAAAAGAAAGCAAGAAAAACCACAAATATGTGGAGATTAAACAACATAGTTTTAAAGAATGACCAGGTCAAAGAAGAAATAAGAGGACAGATCAAAAGATACATAGAAACAAATGAAAATGAAAATACATCCTACCAAAATTTTGGGGATGCAGTGAAAGCAGTTTTAAGAGGGAAATTTATATTATTACAGGACTATCTCAAGAAACAAGAAAAATCCCAGATAAATAACCTCACGTTATACCTTAATGAACTAGAAAAAGAAGAACAAATGAAACCCAAGATCACAGGAGAAAGGAAATAATAAAAATCAGAGCAGAACTAAATAAAATAGAGAACAAAAAGACAACAGAAAAAAAATTAATGTGACAAAGAGCTGGTTGTTTGAAAAGATTAATAAAATTGACAAACCCTTGGCTAGACTCACTAAGATAAAAAGAGAGAAGACACTAATAAACAAAATCAGAAATTAAAGGGGGAAGTTATCACGGACACCACAGAAATACAAAGGATCATCCAAGAATACTATGAAGGACTATATGCCACCAAATTCAACAACCTAGAAAAAATGAACAAGTTCTTAGAAACACATAGCCTTCCTACGCTGAATCACGAAGAATTGGAAAACCTAAATAGACTGATCACAAGTAAGGAAATTGAATCAGTCATTGGAAACCTTTCCAAAAGCAAAAGCCCTTACTAGATGGCTTCACTAGTGAATTCTACCAAACCTTCAAAGAGGATCTAACACCTGTCCTATTCAAATGCTTCCAAAAAATTGACGAAGAGATAATACTCCCTAACTCATTTTATGAGGACAACATTACCCTGATACCAAAACCTGGAAAGGACAACACAAAAAAAGAAAACTACAGACCTGTATCTCTGATGAACACAGGTGCAAAAATCCTAAACAAAATTCTACCAAATTGAATGCAACAATGCATTAAAAAGATTATTCATCATGAAAAACTGGGGTTCATCCCAGGGGCACAAGGATGGTACAACATACACAAATCCATCAATGTGATATATCACGTAAATAAAATACAGGACAATAATTATGATTATATCAATTGATGCAGAAAAAGCATTTGACAAGCTACAACATCCATTTATGATTAAAACACTTAATAAAATAGGTATAGAAGGAAAATACCTTAACATAATAAAGGCCATGTATGACAAACCCTCAGCTAATATCATAATTAATGGTGAAACACTGAAGCCCTTTGCTCTACGTTCAGGAACACGACAGGGCTGTCCCCTATCACCTCTGCTTTTCAACATAGTGTTGGAAGTCTTTGCCAGAGCAATCAGGCAAGAGAAATAAATAAAAGGCACCCAAATTGGGAATGAAGAAGTTAAATTGTCACTCTTTGCAGATGACATGATGCTATATATAGAAAACCCTAAAGACTACACCAAAAAGCTAGTAGAAACAATCAACGAATACAGTAAAGTTGCCGGCTACAAAATCAACGTACAAAAGTCCATTGCATTCCTATATACTAACAATGAAATCTCAGAAAAAGAAATTAAAAAAAAAACCAATTCCTTTTGCAATTGCAACAAAAAGAATAAAATACCTAGGAATAAACTTAACCAAGGTGTGAAAGACCTATATGCTGAAAACTGTAAGACATTTTTAAAAGAAATTGAAGAAGACACAAAGAAATGGAAAGACATTCTGTGCTCATGGATTGGAAGAATCAACATAGTTAAAATGGACATATTACCCAAAGCAATACAGATTTATACAATCCCCATCAAAATCCCAATGGCATTTTTTAAAGAATTAGAACAAAAACATCATCAGGTTTGTATGGAACCACAAAAGACCCTGAATAACCAAAGCAATCCTAAGAAAAAAGAACAATGCTGGAGGTATCATGCTCCCTGACTTCAGCTTGTACTACAGGGCAAAAATAATCAAAACTGCATGTTATTAGCAGAAAAACAGACATACAGATCAATGGAATAGAATTGAGAACCCAGAAATAAAACCACATAAATATGAACAGATAATTTTTGACAAAGAAGCTAAAAACATACAATGGAAGAAAGACAGCGTCTTCAATAAATGGTGCTGGGAGAATTGGAAAGCCACGTGCAAAAGAATGAAACTGGACTGCTATCTGTCACCATGTACCAAAGTTAATTCAAAATGGATCAAAGACTTAAGCATAAGACCTGAAACAATAAACTGTATAGAAGAAAACATAGGTACTAAACTTATGGATCTTGGGTTCAAAGAGCATTTTATGAATTTGACTCCAAAGGCAAGGGAAGTAAAAGCTAAAATAAATGAATGGTACTATATCACACATAAAGCTTCTGCACAGCAAAAGAAACCATCGACAAAATAAAGAGGCATCAGCTGAATGGGAGAAGAGTTTTGCAAACAGCACCTCTGATAAGGGGCTAATATCTAAAATATACAAGGAACTCATACAACTCAACAACAAAAGAACAAACAACCCAATTGAAAAATGGGCAGAGGACCTGAAGAGACATTTCTCCAAAGAGGACATACAAATGGCAATTAGAAATATGAAAAAATGCTCAACATCACTAATCATAAGAGAAATGCAAATAAAAACCACAATGAGATACCAACCCACACCAGTTAGAATGGCTAACATCAACAAGAGAAATAGTAACAAGTGTTGGAGAGGCTGTGGAGAAAAAGGAACCCTCATACTGTTGGTGGGAATGCAGACTGGTGCAGCCGTTATGGAAGGCAGTATGGAGGTTCCTCAAAAAACTACGAATAGAATTGCCATATGACCCAGCAATCCCTCTCCTGGGTGTCTACCTAAAAAATCTGAAAACATTTATCCATGAAGACATTTGTGCTCCAAGGTTCATTGCTGCTTTATTTACAGTGGCCAAGACATGGAAACAAATGTCCTTCGATAGATGAATGGATAAAGAAGATGTGGTATATATACACAATGGAATACTATTCAGCGGTAAGAAAAGATGAAATAGGACCAGTTGTGACAACATGGATGGATCTTGAGATTATTATGCTGAGCGAAGTAAGTCAGACAGAAAAAGTAGAGAACCATATGATTTCACTGATATGTGGTACATAAAACTGAAAACAACAAAAGAACAAGACAAACAAATGAAAGAACAAAAACTCATAGACAATATTTTAGGGGTTATCAGAGGGTAAGAGGGGAGGTGGGCTCTAGAAGAGGGTAAACAAGGTCTAATGTATGGTGATGGAAAAGGACTTGACCCTGGGTGGTGAACACACTATGTGAGATACAGATAATGTATCATAGAATTGGATACCTGAAATCTATGTAACTTTACTAACAATTGCACTCCAACAAACTTTAATTTAAAAAAACAAAAAAACACCCCAAAACACTCACATAGTAACCAAAACTGCACGCGTGCGCATGCACACACACACACACACACACACACACACACACACACACACACACACGGGGTATTAAATGCCATTTATTCCATGTTGCAACCATTCATTCAAAAAACATTTATTGTACACCTACTATGTGCCATAACTGTGGAGGCCAACCTGGAGAATATTAGAAGGATTTATGCTAATCTCTGCATACAATTTTTGCATCCTGGTGCATATCTTTCCTTTTCTGGGAGCCATATTGAAAATATCCCAATAAATGTAGTGAGCTTAATGAAAGCTCAAAACCATGAGGGGTCTACTATTGACAGTTTTCATAGCATGTTACTGATTTTTAAAGAATTCTTCACTAAGGGCATAGACATTGTTTACTGATTTCCTGCCTCAGCCCAGGTTGCTGGGTCCCTCTGGCAACCCCACCCTGAGGCCCACTTTCCTCCAGCTGCTGAGTGCATGTTTTCTTAGTCTGTCCCCACCACATTAGGCCCACATCATGTCCCTGTCATTCTGCCTACACTGTGACTTGTGTTCTTGCATCCCCCACTGCTTCCTCACCCTCTTCCCACGCTGGCTGGTTAGAATCCATGCACGCGGACTTTCCACAGTAGCAGCAGATATTCAACATGATGCCACTGCTGCTGACATTTCATCACTCAGCAGGGTGCACATCTGCACGCAGGGCTATTCTGTGCCCACGTCTGCTCTTCAATGCCTCCTCTAGACGCTCCTGTTAGAGCCAGGATGTCTGTCTGGATCGGGCCTTTAGGCACCTACCACTGTATGTGATTTGATTTCATTTGTCTTGACACTTACGATAGAAGGAGCTTCGAAACTCACAATTCATTGTTTCATAGTTATGGTTAGAAGATCATAGTTTGATTCCTTCCTCTACCACTTGTTACTCAAATAATTCGATTCTAGTGTCTTCCTATAATACTCTATGCTAATAATACTACTAGCTATTATGAGAACTAAACCAACATGGGTAAACATGCCAAGTACAGAATTCCATGGGTGCTAAAACTGTCCTGCATTTGGATATAGTTCCCTAAAGGGACTTTTAGGAATGAGCATTTAAAATGGTACAATCTTATAAAAAATGACATCTGATATATAGTTCAGTCCTGACCTGCTCAGGTACCCAAATCTCCTTAGGCCACCAGGCCACCAGGAAGGACTCTGGGGCCAATACCTCACGTCCTGCTCTGTACCATTCTGTCCTTCCTAATTGTCCGCTTTTTGTTTTGTTTGACGGCAATGGCCGAGGATTCAGGCTGAGCAATCTTCCCTACTTGGAATTTAGAACTCTCTCGACTGATGACATGTGCGCTTTTATGACTTTCTCCTCCACGTGTGCAAAGCAAGGTCAGTGTGAGCACGCGTCCCTGACGACCTGAACCCTTTCCCAGCCAGTGTCAGAGCAGAGCTCATCCATTTACCTGCCGCTGTGACCAGTCTTCCGAGTCTCCTTACAGTATTACCTTCTCAACCACTTCTACAATCTCTGTTTTCAGATGCATAACAATTTCTCCAGCAATCTCAACTACCCCTTATCTAGGCAAAGTAGTTCTTTATCTGGCTCTTTCCATCTACTATAGCTGGTTTGTAAAAATAAACTTTATTCTGTGGAACAGTTTTAGATTTACAAAGAAACTGAACCAAGTACTGAGATGTCTCATAGGCCTCAGAACTTAGTTCCTTTATTATTGAGATTTTGTATTAGTATGATACATCTGTTACTATTAATTAATCAAACTTTATACTGAAGTCCAAATTTTATACAGACTTCCTCCGTTTTTAAAAAACTGTGGTAAATACAGATAATATAAAATTTACCATTTTAACCATTTTTAAGTGTACAGTTTAGTGCACTGAGCGTATTCACATTGCTGTACAACCAACACCGCCATCCATCTCCTCTCCAGAACTCTTTTCATCTTGCAAAACTGAATCTCTGTGCCCATTAAACAATAAATCACCATTCTCCCTTCCCTCCAGCCCCTGGCAAATACCATTCTGCTTGTTGCTTCCAGGACTTTGACTATGCTAGGTATGTCTTGTAAGTGTAATTCTATGATGTTTGTCCTTTTGTGACTGGTTTATTAGCATAATGTCTTCAAGTTTTATTCATGTTGTCCAACTTTTGCCTCTTCACCATCAAAAAGGCATGATCCTGCACATTCTAGATCTTTCTACCATGGCTTCATTCTACTTTCTACGTGATTCTCCACTATGGAGTTGGTCCTATTTGACCCCCAGCTTGCCTCTGTTTCTGGGACCGTGTCCTAAATCCCATTTAGCATCTGGGACACAAGAACCCCACCCAAGATTAACATTTTTAAAGCACCTACTACATGGCAATCTTTATTCTAAGCAATATATACATATAACATGTATGATATTATATACACGTAACATGCATATACAATATGTACAATAATATGACATATATACTATCTTGTTCAATCTTCACAACATCCCCGTGAGGTAGCTACTATTAGTAATCCAATTTTACAGACTGGGAAACTCAAGCTCAGGGAGGCTAAGTAACGGGCCAAAGGAATACAGTTCACAAAAGGCAGTCCCAGAACTAGATAGAACCTAGGCAGTCCCAAATATCCTGTAATGTCTCAGTTCCTGCCAGGCCTGGCTTTCCTTCCATGGGGAAGTGGTTCAGCTCTCTGTACTCCCACTCTGTCCACAAATGGACACATGGTCTTATCAACTATACTGCTGCCGACTCCTCTTAGAACCTTTCTCTGTTGCCCTGCTTGCTACGCTGGGCCTGGTGGTACCAGAGTTTTCCTGAGCCTGGCCTGAGCTTCTGAGCCCCCGTCCCCTGCTCTGTGGGCCCCCTGGACGCTGGAGCCTATGCCTCATGCCTTCCTCTGTGTGATTCTGACCATGGCCCGCCCCTATCTCACTCCCATCAGTGTTGAGTTTCTTCCCAGTTCCAATATAACATTAGCCAGATTGCCTCAGTCAGTAATTTTTCGGTTAAATGTAATTATTTGCCTAACAGGCCAGGTGGCTCTAGTGTCCCATTAACTTTTTACTTTATAATCTAGAAGACTGGCAATTCACACTCATCCAATTCAAAAGCCACAATGGTCCTTTGACCTGGATTACTAGAGGACATTTCATAATTGGGACATGTCAGTGCCTCCTTAGGGGCAGCACAGCTTTCACAGGATCCTCGTTTCATTTCTAAAGTCATCTCTGGTCTCCTTTGGACGTGCGTACTGTATTCCAGGCCCTGGGCGAGTGCCAACGGTACAGGCTGCTGTCATTCAGTAGTGCAGAGAGATTTTAAATGCTGGGCACAAAAGGCATTCTTAGAAAAGGCAGAAAGTCAGAGGCTGCAGCAGGGAGGAGACAGGCACTTACAACAACAACCTGAGTTTAAATGGGAGCAAATCAGAACATGCAGGCCTGTCTAGTTGTATTGCTGAGCTGGGCTTTGTTAGTGTCTAATCTTCCAATCTGTGGCCACAGGGCAAACAGGTGATCAGAGGGTGTGTGTGTGTGTGTGTGTGTGTGTGTGTGTGTGTGTGTGTGTGTGTGTGTGAGAGAGAGAGAGAGAGAGAGAGAGAGAGAGAGAGAGAGAGAGAGAGAGAGAGAGAGAGAGAGATCAGCACTTGTGCAGATTGCAGCTGGCAGGCATGGAAGATAGATATTATGATAAATTCTTTACTGCAAAAGAGGAAGAGTGCACAGAGGTGGTCACGAACCTAGCCACAGAAAAGTGGTTGTGACAAGATTCTGATTTATACTTTAGCACTGCAAGACAGAGTGGGAAAGTGGTGGGGAGGAAACTGCTGGTGTGGGGATTGGTAGCAGACTGTGTGTGTGTGTGTGTGTGTATGTGTGTGCACATACAAGGGAGCTCATACAGGGACAGCCAAATGTTACTTGGGAATGGTGCTTTTAAACACATTTAAATATACTAAAATCATATATAAACCTATTGCTTCTGGACTAGATATTAAATGATAGGAAAACAATATAGTAAATTACGGTTCATGGGAGAATATAATACAGTTATGGAATAGGTAAAGGCTGTTTTTAAATATTCCATCGTTTGTCCTTCTGGGCACACTGTAGATGTACAACCCTGACACTTGGGCCAGTGGAAAGGAGTTGTTGTAATGGGTGTTACTTCCAGGAAGAGTTTTAAGAGCCTGTCTGTAATCTGCTGTTTCTCCTTCCCCGGTCTCAGGGATCATGGAAGTTTGTGTCGAGATGGGATCTAATCCCCAGGTTCTGATCCTGAGTGACTATGATAAGTAGAGCCCTCTGCTGATCTGAGATGGACACGCAGAGTGAGTAAGATGTGAATTTGTGTTGTGTTAAGCCCCCGAGATTTTGGGGTTGTGTTACTGGAGTTACTCTACTGAAGAATATGAGCTGCAAGTACATTATGGAAAACATTAATAGTTTGAGCCTGGACTGGAAGACAACATGCAAAAATGAAAATCATTGTTAATTTTTCTAAAAGGGACCGTTTACTTTTTTATGATTACTTTTTTTTTCACTTATAAAAATGTTTTCAAAAAGATAGAAAGCTCAAGGAATACAAAAGAAAACAATTGGTTGTTTCTAAGATTCTGTTCTTCTACAAATTTGGATTTCTAGCAGAAGGCTTTATAAAAGAAAGCACAGTGAATAAATTCCTGCTATTCTATCACAAGGTGCTATTGTACTTAAATTAACACGCACTAGCAGTTTTAATAAATGAAATTTGTGAGGGAGGCATTTCCCTTGTCTTCCAGAGTCAAATAGAAAATTATTTCCTCCTTCAAACTCATAGGAAATGTTTCCCTACCCCCACCTCCCCACCCCAGCTTTCTCTTTAAGCAGAAGTAGTATCTTGTCCAGATGCAGCTATTTCTCTGCCAGGGCTTCATCTGTTCCCTAAATACTGAAAAGTCTGGTTGTGGGAAAGGGGTGCTTCTAGCACAAACTAGAAATACAAAGCTATGTAGAGAAAGGTGGGCTCAGTGAAATCAGAATGCCAACAGACCCCCGGCACTAAAGGAGCTCACTTTCTTTGGGACCCAAACACCGATGACGTGTGACGATCTGCCACTTTCCTGAGGCATGGAGTTGAACGCCTTGAGCTGACAGTAGCTGTGGGAGTTCCACTCACAGTGGGTGAGCTCAGCCAACCGCCTGACGCCTATAGCTCATCGCAGCTCTACTATTTGCTCATACTGAGAAAGAGATTCCAGAGCTGGGATTCCGACATTCCTCGGGGCAGGCAGCCTCATTCCACCATTTACTAGCTACGTAATCTTGGAAGACAAAATGAGTCGTACATGTGAAGCTCCCATGTAAAGCGTGGAGCCTCACACACAGTGAGCAGTGTCGGTTATTATTATCTTACTGCTGTGATGACTCTTACTGAAGTCACTGTAACTTCCTTGGTTTGGCCACTTGTACCTCTAACAATTGCCCCACAGGAGAGTTAACTCCTTATACTGCCACTGGACATGGAGAGAAGCAGAAGGAATTGTGGATGACTGAAAATCCTTAGAAGAAATCCAGTATTTTTGTCCAACATTTATAGCAGCATTAAGATTCTGAAGGGGCCACCTACCCTCGACTACACTTTATGGGAGAAATTATGTGCTATTATAGCATCATTTATGAACATGAACTTTGGCTAAGGGCTTAGGACTAGTTCCTAAGAATATTAAGGGTCTCGATATTCCACCCTAAGGTAGAGAGGATGGGCAGTCACATCTCTTGCCCTTCACAGGGCTGAGGAGGTGGAAACGCTGTGGGAAGAGTGACAGCACAGTAGTTCCAGAAGATGACGACACCAGCAGGGGATGCCTTTGCATCTACTGAGCTCAAGGGGCCAGACCACAGGCCAGAATGATACAGGCATATGGCAAGGACTGACTGAAAAGGAGGATCATCAGGCTTCCTTCTAGATTATTCTATTCAGTTGAAGACAGACAGGATCTGAGGTAGACACTTTGTTCAGGAATAAAGACTGTATGACTGGTTAGTTTCTCTTGTGTTGTGGCTATTGGGAGGCTGAACGTATACCAAAGAGGAAAACTGATACAGAAGAGTTAATAGACCTACACAGCCTTGCTCATCATTCAGCCTGGTGAGTAAGGGACACTGAGGCCAGGACGATCCCTTCAATGAATTCTGACAGCCTAAGAAAGAGAATAGACTGCCTATGGCAGATGAGAGAAACCTCCTGCAAGGGTTTTTGATGTGTCGTTAGTCAGAAGCCTGGAGTCATGTATGAAACTGAAAGGGGTTTGATTTCAAAGTAAGATCCGAGGTGACTTCTTTACTTGTGCCAATAGAATTAAGCTCCACAGAACAGAGATTGACACAAAATAGCTGGTTTTGTTCACCGCCGTATCTCCGGTCTTTAGAGCATTGCTTGGCACATAGAAAGCGCTGCATAATTACTTGTAGAGGGGGAGCATGAAGGAATGAAAGGGGTATTGTGGAGAGGGCAGCACGTAAAGCAAAGGGTCATCACAACCGAGGAGGAACTGAAGCTGTAGCCTCCAGGCCTCCAGGCCCAACATGGGAGTTCGTTCCAGAAGTTGCAAAAGTCAAGGCTGAGGAAACACAACAAGACACCCCTGGAGCTGAGGAGTATACTTCTGGGCCCAGACAGAACTTCACTGCACGTCTGGTCACTGCTTTCCCTGGTGTTTGTTCCTACTTTCAGACGGCCTATAGGCATTTCTAAAACATTCTAATCAGTGTCTGGGAGTAAAGCTTGAGTTGTGCATACCTGAGCCCAGCCTTCTCGTGTGCAAATAGAAATAATATATCTTTCATGTGGTTGTGAGGATTAACTACAATAATGTATATATTAATAAAATATGTAGCACAGCATTTATATAACATCAGGTCTCAACAAATGGTAATTGTGATAATTATAAAAGTATCAAATTATGCAGAAGTTTTATTTCTTTAAAGTTTATTTTTAGATTTTCCCCCCTAATTGTTGGATGTTTATTATGCTTAGTTGTTTTGACAAAATACAAGGGTATATTTTGCTTTAAAACAAAGAAACAAAACTGGACGGATCAGTGGATAAAAGGTAAAGCAATGGGACATCAGTCTCAGGTAAAATGTGTGTTTTCCAGAGTGGACCCTGGAATATGACAAAGGCACTGACAGCTCTCTGGTCTGGTCCCTTAGGAGTGAAGCCACACTTACAATGTGGCCCGTTTGATAAGCATCACTCTCAGGTAAAGCAGGGACTTTGTCAGCCAAGGTGAGCTATTAAACTAACTCTATTTTTCTTTACGAGTAGTTCACAGTACGGTACAGCACAAAAGACACTTTGGGGCTCAAAAGGAGTTAAGGAAATCACCCTGTGGCCTTCCTGGGGCACACAAACTTCTCCCAAATGATGGGTGAGAATAACAGCGGTTGTACAGGCTTCCGGGTTGAGGCAATGACACAACCCAGGCTCTCTTCTGTTTCATATTTTCAGAATATTCTGAGGTTGTCTTTACAAAAGTACACATGTGTAGATTTTGTTTAAAGTCTGTGTCATTAAATCTTCACACTCACACACCCTGTGATGAGGCATTTTAAACATACATTAACAAAACAAAGATGTTTGCCACACAACGAGGAGACTTCATTTGGATGTACCACCTTTCACTTAAAAGATGCCTTGCGTGATTAAAATCCTTAATTCAGAAATAACACAGTCAGTCTTATCAGACAGGAGGCTACCAAAATAGAAAATCAAAACAGGATTCTGACATTTGTCCGGGCACTGAATCCCACTGGGCTATGTTATTGAGAACATAGTCAACCCCAGTTATTTACACTCATAAGAGAAAAAGACACATTTAATAGAAAAAAAAAACACATGGATAATCTAAAAGCATGCTTATTTTTCCTTTAGAAAGAAGACATATATTCAGAAACATATGAAGGTCTGACAATTAAGTTTGTGAACTCACCCTAGAAAATGAGGTATGAACTCACCATACCTCCTTGCTGAATATCACTATGGTCACCTTAGAAGTACTCCCCTTGGGAAGCTATGCACTGACGCCAGTGCCTACTCCACCCTTCAAAGCAATTTTGGAACTCTTTTTCTCGAATGGCCATCAAAGCTGTCATTGTATTACCCTTGATGTCTTGAATGTCATCAAAAATGTCTTCCTTTCAATATTTCCTTTATCTTCAGGTAAAGAAAGAAGTCATTGGGGGCCAGATCAGGTGAGTAGGGAGGGTGTTCCAATACAGTTATTTGTTTACTGGCTAAACACTCCCTCACAGACAGTGCCGTGTGAGCTGGCGCATTGTTGTGGTGCAAGAGCCATGAATTGTTGGCGAAAAGTTCAGGTCGTCTAACTTTTTCATGCAGCCTTCTCAGCACTTCCAAATAGTAAACCTGGTTAACTGTCTGTCCAGTTGGTACAAATTCATAATGAATAATCCTTCTGATATCAAAAAAAGGTTAGCAACATCATTGCAACAAGTTCGTAAACTTAATTGTCAGACCTCGTACAATAATCCAAGTTGATTGCCTTGCCCCGCGTCTCGCCTCAGCATATCTGCTCAGGCCAACATGGCAGTTCATCAAGCCTGCTCCTATCGTCCTTCCTCACTCAGTCACTAGTTCCTAAACACCTATCCCTGCCCCTTCTTCTCTGCTTCCCCCATTTAGGTTCTCATCATCTCTGGATTACTTCCCCTCTTTTCTCCTCAGAGATGCTGCACAGCACAGGCCCAAGGGGCACATTTATATTGACCACAAAGTGAATGGTGTCCCCTAAAGTTGGCAATATGGCAGCCCTGCCCCCAGCCCTCCTTCCCCTGCCTCTTAGACACCTTTTAAAATGCAAATACGGTTCTGTTATTTCGTATCTTAAACTCTTAAACAACAATGATGGCAATGAAGACGGTAACAGCAGGTACATACCAAGTGCAAGGCACAGAGCTCACGAAACATTTTACGTGTTTTAACACGTAAATAATTGGCTTCTAACAACAACCCAATTATTCTCATTTTATAGATTATTCCCATTTTATAGATAATAAAATGAGGCTCAGAGGTGTTGAGTAACGTGCCCAGGATCACACACACAGTTTTAATGTCTCCTTTTCTCTCGGAGGGAGAATAACATAACGCTCCATAAAAGGGCTGAGGAGATAGTGGACTTGGGCTGGAGTCTCAGCTACGGAGAATTACATGAGTTATTTCATGTAAAGTGGCATATAGTGAAGCCTCAATAAGTTAGCTAACATCGCTGCTATTATTACTATTTCAGGATGTAATTCACAGTTTATGGAGAGCATGTGGGTCATATCAGGCCCTTCACAACATGGTGCCTGCCTCTTTCCAGCTTTATTTCTGGCCACAACCCCTCTTGAATCCCCCTAAGGACACTGCTGATGCACTTCCTGTTTGTCTGCATACTTGACTCCTTTCCTGGAATGCTGTTTTCTTCTTTCACAGGTAGATACTCTTCATCCATCGCACATTGCCTGATCCTCCACGCTGAGACAAGCATTTCTTGTGCCAGAGCCTATCGCACTGCCCTCTATGACGTCACCAGATCGCTGACATGATTTGTTTGCATCTGGCTCTGCCTGCCGGACCGTGGGCCCAGGATCTACTTCCTGTAGCCTGGTACTTGGTAGGTGCCTGGCATTTAGCAGATACTCAAAAAAGTTTGCAGAAGCGGATTGAATTGATGTAGGGTTGGCTCGGTTTACACAGAAACATATTTCAGGAATTCACCTTCATTTTCTGTGGTATACTGGTCTAGGAACATCTTATTATTTATTATCTGCTACAGGCAATGGAAGAAAGGAAGTTTGGCCCAGAATTCTGGTCTGCGTATCTGACAATCTGAAATTGGAAACCTGACAATACTGTTCTGCTGATGAGAACAGTATGAACCTTGAAAATGCACTTTTAATAGAGGATGGTTAGAATGACAGTTTAGATATATTCCCCACATGTAACTGGCACATTCACAGAGAACCTAGTGAGGGAGCAGTAAATTTACTTTCTAAGGATTAAGTCTCCTGCTCTGCTGTAATTTTAGCTTTTAAGGTGTCTCTAATGGTATAAACATCTTTCTATTAATTGAAAACATTGCTGGTTAACATATACATCTCAATTTGATAGCATTTTGTATTCCTATACTATACTTGGAAAATATCTCCCAATGGATATGTAGCTAATATCATATTATTTCAGGATCAGTGCTCGGTAGACGGTTATTAAAAATAAAGAGAACGTCTGTCTTTTCAAAGGAAACAGAAAGGTCACTGCTGGAAAAGAACCGAGCTACCTCTTTTACAGAGGAGAAAACCAAGGCCCAGAAGGTTAAGTTACTTCCCCAAATCACACAGCCTTTGGGCAGAGGAAACCTCATGTGGGAAGGTCCAGAGTCAGAAAGTACATGGAGAGAGTGCAGTGGGAGCGATGGTCAGGGCTTGGGGGGGGCTGCCAGAAGGGCTGGGATTGCCTTTCAAGTTCAATGGGCAGCAGTTGAAGGGTGTCACATAGGGGAACGCTAGGCGCTGATGTTTTCAAATAGAAAGACCACACTGGTGCTGGGAGGAGAAAGGCCAGTTGGAGGCCCTTGCAGTGGTGCAGGTGTGAGATGATGGGGGCCCAGGTGAGGGCGTGACAGTGGAGTTGGAAAGAAGTGGAGTTAGAATTGGAATCCAGAAGACTTGTTGTTGTAGCAAGTAAAGAGAGAGAGAGAGAACAAGGATGACTTAACGTTTCTGGTTTGGGTGGACAGGGGTCCTATTTACGAGATGGGGAGAAATAAGAACAAGGAACCAAATATTCAGTTTTGGACATGTGGTAATGTGAGACGTGAAATGGAAACAGTGCAATAGATGCGAATTTCACGGTGTCTGGCACAGAGTACGTGGTGGTGGTGACGTTGCTTTTCCCCACTGCCATTTTCACTACCACTCCAGTAAGGCCAAGGGGAAATAGATTAGAATTACGATGTAGTTTGTACAAAGGCTAGTTTGACTACATAGTGAGCGACGAACACATTTACTGGTAAATTGATACAAATGTCTAAAATGGTCAGTATAAACTGGCATTCATAGAAATGACATGGATTTTGATGATTCTCCTATGTGACTCATCTGAGGCCTGCTTTGGATTATAGGTATCAATGAGAACGAAGCTTGTATACAATTTGTTACTGAATTTTTCCACTCTTCCAAAGTGAACAGTTTTATAATAAATAAACAGCTTATCAGTATAAATACTTGTATGACCGTTTGATAGCTTGTTGTTTGGATGTTATTTATCCATTCTCTAAAAGCGGATACATTTGCAATATAGTTCAAAAGTGTCTTTCACTGTCAAGAGAAACGGGATGTAGGCTTAGGGAACCGGCCTTGATTTTGTTTTCCAGCATCTGGGTGTTTGGCTTCCTATGTGCTCTGACACTCCTCTACTGCTCTCTACTGTTCAAAATGATTCAAGAGCCAGCAAGTTTGCACGCACAGCGATCCACTGGGAAAGCAGCCGCAACCTTTACTCTCGCCATACTCCATCCCCATTCATTATAAGGAGATTTACATGACAGAAATATTCAAAATAATAATTCATGCAGAGCAACAAATGTTTTTTTAGAAAATCCATTTTCAAGGATTTCCATTGGACACTATGAACATGATTCCTTAATCTCTCTTAGAGACGGTATTTTTATTGAGTTCCAGTGTAAACTACTTGATCCCTGCTTTATTATAAAGGCTTTGACAATGGTATGGTTCAACCTATGCAAGGTATTGTTTCAACGCCTTTAACCTAAGACCTGGATGCTTGCCAGACAAAAGTCTACAAAAGTTCACAAGTAAAGGAACAAAGGACATGATAACTGCCTAGCCACTTAAGGACACCAGAGCCTATAAAACCAAATTCAAATATTAAATAGAACCATTTATGATTTTCAATGCATACAGAATTTGTTTTAAAGGTGGATACAACTAAAACCACAGTACAGTGGAGATTTGCAATAAATAGTATTTATGACTATTCTGCATTATACGTCCTAAAGGGAGAAAAAGCCATATTTTTAAGCAGCCAAAATAATTTTAAAGTCATAGTTGTATGTATGTTTGTGTGTGCATAAATGCTCAAAGGCGATATATTTAGTTTATTGGAGACTTACCTCAAATACCAAGATCTAATTTAAACTGATTAAACAACCTATATTTTCTAGACTATTGCTATTTTTCTTTATCCCTGAATAAAGTGGCTTGTAGAGGGTCTGTTCAGTTCCAGAAACTGAGGACTCAGTTTCCAATGTCCTTGCAATTTGTTGACTCTATTTCACAGAATCTATCCGGATCATGAAAATGGTGACCTCTGCTGGGAAAAATCAATAGGAACTGGAGTCACAAACCCTCTCCTTTTCCCTGGTTTGGTTCCATTGCCGTTGAACATGGAAAAAGAAATATTCATGTTTGCTTCAGGAGGAAACCTGGTATCCTCACCTGCCAGCAAACAGGCACTTATTAAGGCTCATGCTGCATCTGGTCTCATCTGTTCTGGAGAATTTGGGGTGTTTGGCTGGACATCTGCTTCCCTAGGAGAATGCCTCACTCCAAAGATTGACTCCACATAACTTTTTGATTGAGTAAATAGGGTCATCAGTTTACCATGTCTCTGCCAAGCAGCTGGAGTGACGTGCGTGTATGAAGAAGGGTGTCGCAGGCCCACTCATTGTTGCCTCTGCCAGGTTCCCAAACAGGAAGCCAGTGAGATAGTTTGTAAATATGACCCCAGTTGCTGAATTATGTCAAAGGTACTTTGGTAAAACTCGAACTTTGGGAGAAGCAGAGTATATATTGATATACTCATATTGAAACAAAAGGGAGGAACAGGTAAGTTATAAAAATCACCGACACAACAAGTTGAAGAATTTGAGTGTTGGCTTGTCTCTAAGAGCAGCTTTTTGTGCTTCTCTATAAAGCGATGACCTCACACGGTGTCACAAAGCCACCATTGTCAAGGTGGCCCTGCACGCACTCGCATGAGGATCCAATGAGCTTTTAATTCTTTGCCAGGGAAACAAGGAATCCACAAGGTGATTGACGTTGCAATCAAATGTTTTCCAGTGGAACGAGGCTCATAAAAGAGCACAAAGGCTCAAGTTGCTCTGAAACTAGGGGCTTTGGGGGGTGCATAGGACCAAAGAATGACACTAGATGATAAAATGAATGGGAAATCGCTGTAAACTGAATCCTAACCAGGTCTAAGTAGTTCTTGTTGAATCATCAACGATGACCCCTTAGGGCAACAGAGGTCAAACATCCTGCTATCGGAGAAGGGCAGAGCCACGTGCAACGTGCAACCCTCAGGTTCCAAGTACTGAATTATGAGGCCTCTTTTCCTCATGAAGTGACTTGGACTTTCTAAAATCGCTTTAATGAAATGCAGCTGGATTTTGTACCCTTCGCAGTCAGGCAGAAGATGGGAAAAATGATTTTGCTTGCTTGCCTATACCTTTTACAAGCTCAAGTGTGAATGAACTATCAAAACCTTTTGAAACTTAATAAGCTGAATTCTGTCGCCAGTAACACATTTTATAGGTTTCAAAAAAAAGCTATGGGGGAATTTTCAGCAGAATATGAGTATTTAAAAACACATCTCACTCATTTAATTAGGAGCCATACAGCTTAAGTCTCAGATAATTTAAGTTTTAAAATTTCTCTTGGGGTTTTAAGGGTATTGATCACAAAACACTTATTTAATATTGTTCGACGGTGTGACTGCTCCCCAGGATTAAGGGCAATCCTTGCCTTGCTCCTACCCAGCTCTAGAGAGCTGGACATAATATTCAGCATGTGTTTGTGAAGACATATGAACTTATTCAGCATTCTTCAGAGTACAGTTTAAGACCTTTCTACTGCAGCAAAACCATTTTAGTTATTTCCAATAAATATTTATTTCATTTGGCATGGTGCTTAGCTCCGTATTTTATTAATTAGCCTTATGTTTCATCCTACATACTAAAATAGAATTCGTTCAAGTTACCGAGGATCCCAAATGCATCTCTAATGAAATGCTAATATTGTCTTTGTGACTCTGGGGATTTGGTGTTGATAAATTTGAGGGTGTTCTAGAGTGGTGTCTAATGCCTTCTAGCAGTATTTTACAAAACCATGGCAGTTTTATTCAATTAAGAAATGACATCCCGTGGAAAATTTCCTTTAGAAGATTTCAGAATGCCAGATGCAAATATTTTTGCATTAAAAAATAGTTCAGGAACATAGATATCAAATGTTTATGATTTTAGAAGATCCAAATACCTCTCTGGAATTCTGGGTCAGAATGAGTAGGTTAGTGTCAAGTTAGATTTTAAAAAGTTTCTCCAAATCTGTAACAGATGACACTCTGCAATTCCAGCTATGCTCACCCATTCTAGAACAAAGCCCTGAACGCACTCGGGAATTTCCAATCAGATCAGAAAAACACCAGAGAGAGAGAGGGTTGGGGCTGGGATTTTTAAAAAATGCTGAAGAGATCGCCAAGAAATCATTTCTCATTAGACACTGAGTGGGCAGAAGTGGTGTACAATTCCTTTCAATACTCGGCTTTTCTCTTGTCTCTGCCTGACATCAGGAGAGGAGTACAGAGGCAAGCTGTCTTGTTCTAACTGCTGCCCTTGGATTTGGAAGGTGTTTAAGGTTGGAGGCCGAACCCAATCTCTTCCCTCCACACCTGACCCTTTGCATCCTGGAAAAGATACCACCTTTCCATCATCCTCTCCCTTCCCTGGGAAATTTAGAGGGAAGAGATTATAAAGTTTTCTTAAAAGTTGTTTATCACTTGTAAGGTTTTTAAACTACTTGTAGCTTCTACTTTGTGTATTAAGGCAAAGCTCAATGACTAGAGTCGAATTCTGCAACATTTGTGACAAATGATGGTTCAAGTTCAAGCATGATTCTGAGTTTGTATTATGAGGTACTAAGCATTCTCTCAGCAACTATCATGTGCTGGGGTACTGCAGGGAATACAAAGATAAGTAAGTCTCCATTTTTCTCATCTCAAGAAGTTTAGGACCTAGTCATGGGATTATAAAAATGCCTTATTTAATTTATAAAATCTAAACTATAGAGGCAGAATTCAGTATTAGTGATGAAAGATTTTTTTAAAAATGCAAAACTGCCAAAATTTGAACATTTTTTAATCTATAAAAATCAGAATTTCATACGGCTCAGCCTAATACTTTGTGAGAACTTAGAGCTTGATATATAATGTTTTGAAACTTAGCAGCAAACACAATAGTTTGAAAGGAT
Organism: Rhinolophus sinicus; assembly: GCF_057876585.1. Taxonomy (NCBI): domain Eukaryota; kingdom Metazoa; phylum Chordata; class Mammalia; order Chiroptera; family Rhinolophidae; genus Rhinolophus; species Rhinolophus sinicus. The sequence continues at coordinate 143,171,056 of NC_142501.1, forward strand.
TTTAAAAGGAATGATTATCACTCCCTTTCCCCTTTCATTGCATTGATTTGTTTTTCTAAAATACAGACGAGCAAACTCTCATTTTCAAATGACTATCCCTTTCTTCACAAACCTTCCTCTTCAAGACAACACTTTTCTAGATCTTATTCTTCTTTCCTTCCCTCCCTCCCTCCCTCCCTTCCCTCCCTCCCTCCCTCCCTTCCTTCCTTCCTTTTCTTTCCACAGGGGTAATGGAAAGGTAAGTGTTATGCAGGGTGTCATGCAGGGTCTCTGGTCCCGCTCCCCACATAAGAATGCAGGACATGGTGAGGACAAAAAGGAACACCCATGGAGCCATAGAGAGGGGAGTCATACCTCTACAGTCTCGCTGGCGGCTGGGTTGGAGACACAGGAAGCAGGAGTCACACGATCTGCTGTCCACTTCTCTGCAACCCTCAATCCATACTCCCCAATCCTCCATGCTAACTGCAATCCGCGCTTGCTAGCTCAGCCACCATCTTCTTGCTAGCCCCCATTTTCTGCTAGTGTAGCCACAGCAGTTATGTTAGTGGCTAATGGCTCACTGGTTACAGCTGACGGCCAACTAGCCACAGCTGATGGCCATCAAATCACACAGTTGATGGCCATTTACTACCGGAGTGAGCACCTTTCCACGTGAGGCCGAAAGCCTGGAATCTCATTTGAAGAGGGAACCTCCCAAAATCGGGGACGGGCAGTTTGCAATTATCATCAGTCTCTTGTAAATTGGAATAACTGGTAAGTTCTTCACCAAACTAACTCCAAGCAGTAGTATTTCTGTTCAGATTCACTTATCTCTATCTTTTCATTTATTTGATCTCTTCTTCATGCTTTGTACTGTTAACAGAGAACCACCTACCCTCTACAAAAAGAAACAAACAAACAAAACACCACAATGCAATCTCCTTATCAAACTGACCAACTGGAAGAGCTGGAATAGCCTTTCCTCACATGGCAGGGACTGCAGAGGAGAGCTCACCAGAGATGTGGGTGTCTCAGAAGATACCACCAGAGCGCATATAAAAGAAAGAGCCTGGTTAAAACCAGGGTGTGATGCCAGCTCATTACAGTGTCAGGAAGGTAAGAACATTCCTGCCCCTCCCTCCTCTTCCATCTCTGACCTTGAACCTTGTAGGGGTTGGAAACTGCAGTTGATTGGCTATGGGAGAGGGAGCAAAAATCTTACATGAGGGAAGAGAAGCAGCCCGTCACGCCTCCCCCTTTCAACTGCAGAGGGCAAAAGCTGGGAGAGAGAAAACACCTTAACTTTAAATTAAGCTTGAAGTTTCGACTATTACATGGGGTTAGACATACAAATTAGTAAATTGAGACTATTTCCTAAGGGGGAGAAAAAGCATTATGGACTTGCCCAATATTCATCCAGTGGTCGGGGAAGAACTACACCTTATTGAATAACTTAAAGGAACACTGAGAAACAAAGTGAGGCTCCTTTATGATTTGACCTCAGGAGACACACTTGTCCACCATACTAATTCAGAAGGTCTGTATCTCTTGCAGCTCTAGAACGGATTTAAGTCCAGGTGATCAAGCCCAAAAAGAAATGGCTGCTGCTGATTCTCAGGTTTTCCAAAATCAAAACATCAGGCTTCAACCTGTGTTAACATTTGTTTTTATATAGTCATGTGCCACTTAACAACTGGGATATGTTCTGAGAAATGTGTCGTTAGGTGACTTTGTCATGCAAACATCACAGAGTGCACTTACACACACCTAGATGGTGTAGCCCACTACACACCGAGGCTGCATGGTGTACCCTACTGCCTACCAGCTGTACAGCATGTTACTGTACAGAACACAAGATTAAATCAATCACAATAGAAAATGATGCAATCAAGAGACTAGGTAAATATGAGCTGTCTGAGGCTGCTACCAGCATACATAACATAGCATAGTTTTACAGCCATTTAATAAGTAAAAAGAGTATACTCTAAAATTACGATAAATAGTAAATACAAAAACCAGTAACATAGTCGTTGATTATCATTATCAAGTATTATGTACTTGATAATACATAATGTACGTGCTATGCTTTTGTACGACTGGCAGCGCAGTAGGTTTCTTTACACTACACCAGCTTCACCACAAACACATGAGTCATGCGTTGCGCTAAGATGTTAGGATGGCTACACCACCACTAAGTGATAGGAATTTTTCAACTTCATGATAACAGGATCACTGTTGTAGATGTAGTCCATTGTGGACCTAAATGTTATTATGCGCTGCATGAATATAGTTTGGTTTCCACTTATCTCATTACCTTCATCTTAAGGTACAGATAAAGACATCTCCTGTGGGATGCCAAACCTCCATTTTAACAGCATTTCATGAAGTTTGTGGCTGAATTTATTCCATTTCTGTACTTATTTTCATTTAGGTATACTGACCCAGAGGTAATAAAGGAACTGTATAATAAATCAACTCTAGCATGCTTTTTCATGTCATTATTTTCCTTTTCTTCCTTGACTTATCTTGCCACCTGCTTTATTGTTAATGTGTTAATGCAATGATACTTTTTCTTGATTATAAAGACATCTATTACTGTTTTCTGTTGCATGAAAATAATAGCTAAAGTTTATGATCATGTACTTGTTCCAAATGCTTTATGTATTTTATCTCTGATAGTAACAATAATAATGGGGAAAAGGTAGCTGTATCCTCATTTTACAGAAGGAGAAAATAAAACCTCAGAGAGGCTAAGTTAGTTGGTCTGGTTTATAAAGTTAACACATTAGGGAATCTAGATTTTCACATAAGCATCCAATTCCCAGGTCCGTTTGTTTCAAGGATCAACAGTGGGAAATCACTTACAGAATGGAACAGGAAACTTGGATGGGGTTTCTGTTCTGTGAATGATTTATAGATTATTTGGCTAGTCCTCCAATCTCTTTTGGTGAAATAAAAAACATGCTACACCCATCTATTTATCTTAAAGAGATGTTATGAGACAGATACGCTACTACTCATAAAGCACACTTAGAAAAGGTGATGTAAATTGTCTTATTAACAGTATAACTTCAGTTTTGTCTTTATCCACACTATAATTTCTTTTATAGCATTATATTATATCATATTATTTCCATATTTCAAATGCTATAACTTAGGAGTTCAACTTATGACAAAGACAATCTATAAGTTTCCCTGTGTGTCCATTTAAAATATAATGGGGGGAAAAAGGATAAAAATGCCATGGAATGTTTATAGAAGTGACTTCAGAGGAACTCAATAATTTCTATCAGGCAAAACTTTTGCTCCTTTGTTTATATAAAATAGACATAATCTAAATATATGTTTTCCATTTATGCACTGACTTATATTCATCCTAAGTTTCTTTTTCCATTTCTTTTATTCCATTTTCATCCCAATCTGCCTCATGCATTTTGTTTGTTCAAAATTCAGCCTATTCTGTTGGTTGGCTAATGACTTCTCTTTCTCTGTACCTTCCTTGCCCCTCATCCTCTTGATGTCTCCTTCTGCCCTCTCTGTTCATGTTTTCAGTCCAGCTGCTCACTGCTCCTTATGTTTTCCTTCTCTGACTCTCCTCCTATGTCTTCACTGTTAACATTCTGGCAAAATCACCCCCCTTACCTCCCTCCCTCTCATCCTTCATGCTTCCTTCGACTTGTCTTCACTATTGCTGCATTTATAAATAGCCTCTGAATAATCTATCATTTATCCAAATGTTCTCAGATAATCTCTTGACGCATCCCACAGACAGTAGTTAACTTCAGTAGGAAAATTTCACCATGGTCAATTATTATCCTCTTAGAAAGCATGCTGAAGCAGGGGTCAGACCTGAAAGAGACATCTTCCCTTACTCAGAGGCTCCTAAAGAGAACTGGTGATAGTTAATAGGAAAGCTGTCTTCTTATGTCTAAGGATGACGGCAAATATGGTTTTAAAGAGACAAAGCTGCTGCAAAAATATATCAGGCTATGAATGATAGCAATCCCTGTATACCCAATGTATTTCAGTCTTGTTTTACCATTACAGTTAATAACAACTTATTATTGTACATTTACAATACACAGGCCTGTGTTAACCATTTAAAGTGAATTATTGGATTCTAAGATGATGGATTAGGTAAACACTGTGCCTGCTGCCTCCCATGACCACATTAAAATTACAACTAAATTGTAGAACAATCAACCTTGAGAACCATCTGAAGACTGGCTGAACAGAACCCCCATATCTAAGGATATAATGAAGTGGCCACGTGGAGACTGGTAGGAGGGTCAGAGATATGAAAAAGTCTGACCCCATACCCACAGGTAGTGGTTCCACATCAGGAGGGATACCTCAGCAGCAGAAGTTCCCCCTGAGGAGTGAGGGGTCCCAGCCACACACCAGATACCCCAGTCCAAGGGTCCAGTGCTGGGAAGAGGAGTCCCCACAACATCTGGTTATAAAAACCAGAGAGGATTCTGACCATCTGGGTGGGACAGAAGGCATCTGAAAATCCAGACGTCCTCTTAAAGGGCCCACACACTGACTCACCTATCCACAGGCACTCACCCTGGGCCCTGGTGGAGGGGCAGCAACTTGAGAGGTACCAGAGACATACAGGATAAGACTGAGTTGTATGGCTTCAGGCTGAGGGCTAGAGGGACAGAATCCATTATCCCTGTGTGGAGCCCACCTAATGTGTAGACTACAGATGGGTGCTAATGCCATCTTTCCTGTGTTGATATCTTCCCCACAAGGCAAAATCTGAAACTGTAGTGGCCTGGTGAACTCTGCATGCCCCACCCCAGGGACTCCCTGAGACCCCACCCACTCAACTCATACAATATCACTGGAGGCACTCTCAGTGCCTGGGCAACCAGCCCTACTCCACATATTGCAGGAGGCTCTTCCAGCAGCAAACAACCCACAGTGACTTGTGCAGCTGACTGAGACACTTTCAGTGTGGGCAATTAGCCCCAACTTGCACAGCAGCTTTTCTTAGACAACTCTCAGGGATCTGCAGGCCTGAGGCAAGGGGTGGCTGGCCTCGGAGTTCTCTGGGCTTTATGTGGAGTGGCCACAGGCCCAGCACTGGTGCAAGGACAGACTCTACTTTAACCTTGTGAACACCTCCTGCCCCACCCCAGTGATTCCCTGACACCCAACCCTGCCAAACTCATGTACATCCCCAGAGGCACTTTCAGCACAGGGGCAACCAGCCTGGCCCTGCACACTAAGGAGACTCTTTCAGTGGCTGAGCCTTATGGGCAGCTGGAAGGTAACAACAGGCCTAGGGGTGCCATGGGCCTTTTGTAAATCTGCCCCAAGCCTGAAACCGGTGGCAGCTGGCTTTGGTTCTCATCATGCCCCCCCCCCCCCCCGACACACATGCCTCCAGATCCAGGACAGTCAGTGACCAACCACATATAGTTTGAAGCTCCTACCAGGTTGCCCTGGGCCAGTCACAGTCAATGGCTGAACTTGGCCTACATAGGGTTCCTTCCCAAGATGCACCAGAAACTACACATCCAGAGGCTGGCTTCAGAGCACAACAAAGCACCATCCTATTAGCCAAATAAGTGTCAAACCTAATAGGTGGTCTCAACAGGCACAGCAACCTGCTGGGGTAAATCCCCCTCTGAGGGGTCAGTACTCATATAGCAATTCCTATGCTGTGGGTGTGGCCAGGCCTCAGAGCCAGTCACCCTGAGAGTCAATCTCACCCATTGAACTGCCAAAGCAATCAAGGCTTATCTACAACAGAAGGGTACAAACAACCCACACAAGGGATACTCCAGGAGTACACAGCACAGGTGATGAGGGAGACTGTGCCATTGGACCACACAGGGCACATACTACATAAGGCCACCTGATGAAGACTGGCAGACATAGCAGATCTACCTAATACATAGAAACAAACACAGAGAAACAAACAAAATGAGGAGACAAAGAAACATGACCCAAATAAAAGAACAGGAGAAACGTCCAAAAAAAAAAAAAAGAACTAAATGAAATGGAGGCAACCAACCTACCAGAAACAGTTGAAAACAATGGTTATAAGAATGCTTAAGAAACTTAGTAAGAACTTCAACAAAGAGATAGTAAGCATATAGAAAAACACACAAACCATAAAAAGGAACCAGTCAGAAGTAAAGAAAACAATAAGTAAAATAAAGAATACACTATAAAGAATCAAGAGCATATTCAACGAAGCAGAATATCAAATCAGTAATTTGGAAGACAGGGTAGCAGAAAACACCCAATTAGAACAGCAAAAAGAAAAAAAAAAATGAAGATAGTTTAAAAGACTTCTGGGAAAACATCCAGCATAACAACATTTGCATCATAGGAGTGCCAGAAGGAGAAGAGAGGGACCAAGGGATCAATAACTAATTTAAAGAAATAATGACTGAAAATTTCCCTAACCTGGTGACGGAAATAGACATACAAGGCCAGAAAGTGCAGCGAGACACAAACAAGATGAATCCAAAGAGGCCCACACCAAGACACATCATAATTAAAACGCCAAAGGTTAAAGACAAAGAAAGAATTCTAGCAGCACCAAGAGAAAGGCAGTTAGTTACCTACAAGAGAGCTCCCACAAGACTGTCAGCTGATTTCTCAAAAAGAACTTTGTAGGCCAGAAGGGAGTGGCACAAAATATTCCAATTGATGAAAAGCAAGAACCTACAACCAAGACTATTCTACACAGTAAGGCTATCAATTAAAATGGAAGGAGAGATGAAGAGCTTCCCAGACTAAAGGGATTCATTACCATCAAGCCAGTAATACAAGAAATGTTAAAGGGACTTCTTTAAGAAGAAGAAGGGGGAAAACAAAATAAAAAGAACATAAATATGAATAGCAAAACGGCAATAACTATTTACATATCAATAATCACTTTACATTTAAATGGATTAAATGTTCCAATCAAAAGACATAGGACAGCTGAATGGATAAGAAAACAAGATCCATCCATAAGCTGTCTACAAGAGACCCACCTCAGATCAAAAGACAAACATAGACTGAAAGTAAAGGGATGGAAAAAAAAATATTTCATCCAAATGGAAATGAAAAAAAAAGCTAGAGTAGTAATACTTACATCAGACAAAATAGACTTTAAAACAAAGACTATAGTAAGAGACAAGAGGGACATTACATAATGATAAAGGGATCAATCCAAAAAGAGTATATAACCCTAGAAAAACATATATTCATCCAACATAGAGCAATTAAATGTATGAAGCAAATATTGACCAACATAAAAAGAGACTGACAGTAAAGAGAGCTCTACAGTAATAGAGTCACAATAGAGGACTTTAACACCTCATTAACGCCAATGGACAGATCTTCCAGACAGTAAGTCAACAAGGAAAAAACAGACTTAAATGACGCACTAGACCAAATAGATTTAATTGATATTTTTGGAGCATTCCACCCCAAAGTAGCAGACTATACTTTCTTTTCAAGAGCACATGGGACATTTTCCAAGATAGACCATATGTTATGCCAGAAAACAAGTCTCAATAAATTCAAGAAAATTGAAATCATAGTGTCTTCTCTGACTGGTATAAAACTAGAAATCAATTACAAAAACAAAACAAAACAAAAAAAAACAACCCAAACAAATAAGAAAACAAAACAAACCCCTAAAAAATCACATACACACAAGGACGTTAGGTAATATTCTATTAAACAATATATGGGTTAACCATGAGATCAACGAAGCAATCAAAAGATCACTTGAGACAAATGAAAAGGAAACCTCAACAACCCAAATTTATGAGACAAAGCGAAAGCAGTCCTAAGAGGGAAATTCACAGCAATACAGGCCTACATAAAGAAACAAGAAAAATCTTAAATAAACAATCTAACTTCACACTTAAAGGAACTAGAAGAAAAATAGCAAGCAAAGCCTAAAGTGAATAAAGGAAGGAAATAATAAAGACCCAAGTGGAAATAAACAAAATAGTCTAAAAATAAAAAATAAAAAAGATCAATGAAACTAAGAGCTGGTTCTTTGAAAAGAAAAACAAAATTGACAAACCTTTAAACAGACTCATGAAGAAAAAAAGAGAGAGGACCCAAATAAATAAAATCAGAAATGAAAGAGGAGAAGTGACAATGGACACCACAGAAATACAAAATAATTGTAAGAAAATACTATGAGCAATTATATGCCAACAAATTGAACAATAGGGAAGAAAGGAATAAATTCCTAAAGCATATATAATCTTCTAAGTCTGAATCAAGAAGTAACAAGAACTATGAACCAACTGATTACTACTAAGGAAATCAAATCAGTAATCCAAAAACTCCCAACAAACAAAACTGGACAGGATGGCTTCATAGGTAAATTATACCAAACATTCAAAGAAGTATTAACAGCTTTTCTTTTCAAACTATTCCAAAAATTTCAAGAGGAGAGAAGGCTCCCAAGCTCATTCCACAAGGCTACCATTACACTGATTCCAAAACCAGACAGACATAAAAAAAGAGAACTACAGGCCAGTATCCCTGATAAATACAGATGCAAAAATATTCAACAAAATATTAGCAAACCAAATTCAGCAATATAATAAAAAGATCATACACCATGATCAAGTGAGATTTATTCCTGGGATTCAAGGATGGTTCAATATCCACAAATCAATTTACATGATATAAAATGGAAGATAAAAATTATATGATCATATCAATAGATGCAGAAAAAGCATTTGACAAAATCCAGCATCCATTTATGATAAAAATTCTTAGCAAAGTGGAAATAGAGGAACATATCGCAACATAATAAAGTCATATGTGACACACCTACAGCTAACATCATACTCATGGGGTAAAGCTAAACGCATTTTCCTTAAGATCAGGAACAAGACACAGATGTCCACTTTCACCACTTTTATTCAACGTAGTACTGGAAGTCCTTGCCACAACAATCAGAGAAGAAAAAGAAATAAAAGGCATCCAAAGTGGAAAGGAAGAAGCAAAACTATCATTATTTGCTGATGACATGATACTATATATAGAGAACCCCAATGACTCCACAAAAAAACTATTAGAACTAATATATGAATTCAGTAAAGTAGCAAAATACAAAATTAATATTCAGAAATTGGCTGCATTTTTATACATCAACAATGAACTATCAGAAAGAGGAACTAAGAATCCCATTTACAATTGCATTAATAAAAACCAAACCAAACCAAACCAAACAAACAAAAAATGCTAGGAATAAATTTAACCAAGGATGTAAAAGACTTGTACTCGGAAAATTATAATACATTGGAGAAAGAAATTGAAGAAGATACAAACAAATGGAAGCATATATTGTGCTCATGGATAGGAAGAATTAACATAGTTAAAATGTCCACACTGCCCAAAGCAATCTATAGATTCAATGCAATCCCTATCAAAATACCAATGGCATTTTTCAGAACTAGAACAAATAATCCTAAAATTTATATGGAATCATAAAAGACTCCAAATAGCCATGATAATCCTGAGAAAGAAGAACAAAGTTGGCGGTATCATGCTACCTCATATCTAACTACATGAATACTACAAAGCCACAGTAATAAAAAAAGCATGGTATTGGCAGAAAAACAGACATGTAGATCAATGGAACAGAATAGAGAGCCCAGAAAGAGACCCACACCTATAGTGTCATTTAATCTATGACAAAGGAGGCAACAATGTACAATAGAGTAAAGACAATCTAATCAATAAATGGTGCTGGGAAAAATGGACAGATAATAAGCAAAAAAGTGAAACTGGACCACCTTCTTACTCCATATACAAGAATAAACTCAAAATGAATTAAAGATTTAAATGTAAGACTCCAAACCATAAAACTCCTAGAAGAAAATATAGGAAGTGAACTCTTTGACATTGCCTTTAGTAATCTTTTTTCTGATATATCTCCTTGGGCAAAGGAAACAAACAAACAAACAAACAAAATAAACAAATGGTACTACATCAAACTAAGAAGTTTTTACACAGCAAAGGAAACCATCAACAAAACAAAAAAAATATCCTACTAAATGAGAGAAGATATTTGTCAATGATAACATCTGATAAGGGCTAAATATCGAAAATTTATAAAGAACTCATGCAACTCACCACCAAAAAAACAAACAATCCAATTAAAAAATGAGCAGAGAACCTGAATAGACATTTCTCCAAAGAGGACATACAGATGGCAGACAGACATATGAAAAGATGCTCAGTGTCACTAATTATCAGAGAAATGCAAATGGAAACCACAATGAGATATCACCTCACACCTGTCAGAATGGCTATCATCAATAAATCAACAAACAACAAGTGCTGGTGAGGATGTAGAGAAAAGGGAACCCTCGTGCACTGTTGGTGCAGCCACTACAGAAAATAGTTTGGAGATTCTTCAAAAAGTTAAAAATTGAACTACCTTATGACCCAGCAATTCCACTCCTGGATATTCATCCAAAGAAATCCAAAACACTAATTCCAAAAGATATGTGCACCCCTATGTTCACAGAAGCACGATTTACAATAGCCAAGATATGGAAGCAACCAAAATGCCCATCAATAGAAGATTAGATAAAGGAGACATGGTACATGTGTACAATGGGATATTACTCAGCCATATAAAATCTTACCATTTGCGACGACGTGGATGGACTTAAAGTATTATGCTAAGTGAAATATGTCAGACAGAGACCAATACCATATAATCTCAGTTATATGTGGAATCTAAAGAAAACAAACAAACAAACAAAAAATAAAACAGAATCAAACTCATAGATACAGAGAACAAACTGATGGTTACCAGATGGGAGAGGGGTTAAAGGTGAGGAACTAAATATAAATTGGTAGTTACAAAATAGTCACGGCACGTAAAGTACAGCATAGGGAATATAGTCAATAATATGGTAATAGCTATGCATAGTGCCAGGTGGGTATTAGACTAATTGGGGGATCACTTCATCAATTACATCAATGTCTAACACGACACTGTGCACCTGAAACAAATAAAAAAATAATATCAAATGTCAACTATAACTGAAAAAAAAATAAAGTGAATGATCTAACTCAGGGCTCTTTGTACAGTTGTGCACTTTGTACGCTGCATTGTGTGCTGCTGAGAGGGGAGAGCTAAGGCTGCTTGTGAAACCACAGGTAGGGGCTATCATTTTCTAAATTTTTAAGATAAAGAAAATGAGGCACAGATGGGTTAAGTACCAAGTGCAAGAACCACGTAAATTACAAAGTTAAAACAGGGCATTTTATACATTTTCACAAATGTTGTCCTGTATACTGTTCCCTTACTAAACTGCAAGCAAATTGAGGGCAGGCACCTGTCTATTTTGTTCCTCTTTATAGCTGCTATTTTCGGAATGAATGAAAAAATAAAGGGTAAAAGTCATGAAACCGAAAAGGTTGGTTTTCCCAGCAAAAGAGACATACAGTGATCTTGAAGAAAATGCCCACTCTTCTAAATCTTAAGCATTAGTGGCATCTTCCCCTCCATCAGAACAGGGCTGAGGTGGGAGGGGAGAGGGTGGGAGGGCCTGGACACCCCTCCCCCCCACCCCAACTGGAGCAGACTGGGCTTCAGGAGAACGATGCAAGGCCGGCCCCTGGGGTACAGAACCAGGACATCGCGCTGAGCAGTGGTAGAGATGGGCTGCAGGAAGGGAAGTCCAGTAAGGGGGATGGGAGGGCACCATGAGGGGCTGCGCAGGTCTGGTCTGCGGGAAAGGTTGTTTATAGGCAGGACTGGGAGATTCGGGAGACAGACGGTTGGTGTCCAGGGTCCATAGGGAAAGGTAAGTTTAATAACAGTGGCAGCCATACATTACATTCTTATGTGTGTTGTAGGTGTTACCTCATTTCATCCTCACCAAAACCTCTGGGATTGGTACTTTCATTCCTTCCATTTCAAGATAAGGAAGTTAAAGCTAAGGAAGTTGTCAAGGTCTCCAGGAGAGTGAAAGGCAGACTCTGGATTCATTCTCACATCTGCTGATTTCAAAGTTCACATTCTTGCCCCTCTGCCTTAGGAGGAGAGATTGGAGTTCAAGGGGAGCCTCTACTACCAAGAGTTCTAAGAACAGAATGGAAGTTTCCCCAGCCTGCAGGATCAGGAAAATCACACAGGTTCTTGAGGATAAACTCAGCCTTGGGAAGACAATGCTGGCACCCAAAGACGAAACTTGGTTAAGGCTGGGGAGAGGAGTTGATCACTAGACAGAGATTAAGAGCCTGGTTTCTAGTGGCCCCTGTCTGAGCTGCCAGCCTCAGGGCGATATGGCATTGCTCCACCCACATGCCCGGGAGGCAAACACCTTGAATTCACTCTGGTTCTGGAACCTGTGTGGAGCTATAGGTCTGTGCCGGCAGGGAGTCCTTCTGGCATTAAAATGTTGAGTTCAAATTGTTCTATCTGCCAGTATTTGCCCTGAAGCTATCTCAAATCCTTCTGGAAGGTGGAGGGATATAAACAAAAACTATACGTGTCTGTGTAGTGGATACATTTCACCAAGCAGCCTTAAAAAGTGTGTGCATTTTTCTTATGTTTCTTTTCTTTAATTGGATCTTTTATTGATATGCTGCAAATAAATTATCAAAATACTTTCGGTGGCTCACTAGGATGCATGTCTAACAGCACCTCTATGTTTTGGCCTCAAGTGTGTTTATGGGCTCCAAGTAATTTTTTTACATATGGCGTTTCTCTCTTCAAAATGGCATGGCTATTTAAAAAAACCCTGAAGAAACAAAGACAGTGGCAAGGGGCTGGCACACACAGGCTCTTTGGTGACAACAAAATACCATGCTGCACAACCTGGGAAAAGTCAGCAATATTGCTGGATTCCCACCCCAAGTTTCCAAACTGCAATGACAAAAAAATTCACTGAAATAATTTTAACTTTTCCTTTGACGTGGAAATTATTCACAGATTGCTTTGTACTTGACAACAAATACCCTCAGAAGAAGAGCTGGAGACAGAAGGAAGCCTGTGATGTAACTGGTTGTCAAAAGGACGACGGGTGGCCCGAGCTGCGGTCGGCTGGTGGTGCCATGGTAAGGGGACGGGGGACACACATGCGCCCTGCCTGGCCCTCCATCCAGCCTCCCCATCCCGGCCCGATAATAGATGACTGAGTTTGTAGCAAGCGGACTGGAGGCCAGTCCATGTGACAGCGGCACCCTCAGGCTGGTGGCTCCCCTGAATGGTTGCAGGGACAAGAAGATACCCTAAGGGCAGTGGACTGCAGTAGAGTCTGCCTGAGGGAGCCCAGATATTCTGGACACATTTTGAACAGACTCTGACCAAACTTAGAGGATTCCTTTTTTTCCTTCCCTTTGCTTTGTTACTTTACTTTTTTGTAAAGCCCTACCGTTTTACTAACATCTCACACTGCCTCTGACTGCCTTGAAATTATGAGAGGGGAAGTGGAAAGCACAGGGGACTTGGCGTCAAAGATCTGGATTCTACTTCTGGCTCTGCTAGTGCTGACCTTGGGGGAGTTCATTAAACTTTCTGACATCAGTGTCCTTATCTGTCAATGGTAGAGGCTGGACTGTAAGACCCCGCGTTTGGTGAGGAACCTGGAGCTCATCTGGCCCATTGGACACAGGGACCTCTCTTGAGAGCTGAGTAAACAGAAGCATCAGATGGCCACATGCGCCCTGGAACCTCAGCTGGTGGGGCCTGCACTCCAGAGCCCTCCCGCTTCCTCAGCCCCATTAAGCCCCGTCTGCCTGTGAGACTCCATTGTTGACAGGCAGAGGCGCGCATTCATTAACACCAGGAAAGAATGAGAGTGTCTGCGTAATGTCATCGAGCATTTTTATTGTATCATCATCAACATTATAAAAAACTTCAAAAATAACCGACTGTGTTGATGATACTGCCAATGTCTGGTGCTGGAGAGGAAGTTAATTTACCTCTGAATAATATCCATTGTAAGAAAGGAAGCACACATACCACAGAGTAATAACTATTGTGTTTATTTGGTCTCCCCACCTAGATTAAATTTCTTTCTTTCTTTTTTTTTTTTTAATAGAAACGTTAATCCATGCATTTTCTTTATTTTTCAGATTAAGTTTCTTAAGAGCAAGAACTGACTTATTTTGTTTGGGCAGAATTTAGCATCATGCCTGGTTCCAGTAAAACAGGAAGGGAAATAAAGGTTATAGATAACCCAAAAACCTTTGCTCACCTGTCAAAAACCTCTTCCAACAAAACTGCTAAGTACTGCCTGCTTTGAGGAACTAACACCTCTCTTGACTCCATCTCCAAGGAAAGGGCAAAGAGAGAGCCAGAGGGAAAAGGGGGAAGGCGAGGAGTTTGAAAGACTCAGCCTGAAGTAGGGAGGGTGCATATAAGTGGATCACCTTGGTATTTGTTCCCTGTGTAATCCATTGATGCGGTGTGTCCCACATCTGCCATCTGTGGTGCCCCCACGCCCCCTGCACTGGAACACAGTAGGGCAGGAGAGGCGGTAGCTAGCAGGGAGGCCCCGGTGATGGCAGAGAGGAAGACGGGTCCCGCTGATGGCAGGAAAGGGACTGAGCTGGGCTCTCGATACACACCAGCTCTGGGCAGAGTGGCACTCTGGTCCCGTGTCACCACTGCTCTGTGTGTAAACCACATGAAACATGACTGAAGTCTTGGCACTGCCTTTAGAGCCGCTTTCTTCCCCAATTTCTGCTTAAAAGAGAATAAGGCCCAAATCAAAGGTCACTTCCATCCGGATGGCGGAAGTGCTTGTTCACACATTTACAACTCCAAGGCAGACAGGGGCCAGGCTGATTATTTCAATTTTTAAATGCTGAGAGAGATGGAGGGGTCCACAAGGTCCCACTGACATTCTAAGTCGCTCGAGCCATTAGGACCCCCTGTCTCCAGAGCTGGAGCAAAAATATCTTAGGGAGCTGATGCGCAGATGATAACGGCAATGATAAAAAGCCCTCCAGCTGGAGCCGACTGCCCTGAACGGCACTGGAGTCTCCATCCCGTTTCCTGTGCGGCCCACATTGAAAACACATTGGAGTTCTTTTCCCTTTTAAAAACGCTGTTTTATGTTTCAGCTTTCAAGACGCCCCAGTTTCTGCACCACAGCATCTTCACATACCAGCTCAATGTGTTCCCTGTTCCTTTGGAGAGAGCCCTCCTCCCTCCCTTCCCCTTCCAAGGACTAAAAGGGAAGATGCTGGCTTAGGGGATAAGCAGCTACAGTGTGTGTGGGGTTTCAGGTGAGAGGAGGGAGAACAAAATGAAATGGTCACTAATTTGGCCCATCTCATCTCAGAAAACCAGAACCCTATGAATTATTTATGATTCTCCTGACCCCCACAGCAATGCAGAGGGTGGTTCTTGCCAAGAACAAATGAGGCTGTCTGCATCTGTTATTCTTCTCAATCAAGCAAAGCTCCTTGTGCGAGGCAGGGGAAAGGTCAGCGGCCGGGATGAGGGATCAGCCCAGGAGAAGGAGATAAGGCTGCATTCCCGAGCTGAGCTTCTATTGGAAAAGCTACTCGTCGAAAGCACAATCAAATCTCTTCTCAAAACCCAGAACAAGCTCTTGGTTGCCTTTCTACATCTAAAAAAAACTCCGAATAGCAGTATCATTTCAAATGTTTAACTTTCAGCTTGCTTCAGCGGCATGCATGACTTCAGGCCGGCTATGAAGGAGATTTGGCTCAGGGAACCATGGCCTTCTTCCTCCAAACCAAGGACTGCTCCATGGTGCAGAGCTGGCGATATTTAGGGCTGGGTCCCGCTAAGCCCACTCCAGAACTTATCCCTTGGGTCCTGGCCTATGGATAGCAAGTTGTTATTGTTGGCTCCATATGAAGCTTTAGAAGGGAGCCCCAGGCTCCCCTCCTCCCACTCAACCTCCAAAAGAGGGGCCCTCTGGAGTTGGATCAAGAATAAAGGAAAGCTTTGGGAAAACACAGGTGGGCCCTGGTGGTTGGGGCAATTGGAACTTTCTGTGGCAGAAATGAAAGGTGAAAAGCCTTGTGCAGTGTGTTGTCTTGTGCTTTCCAGGAGCAGGGGCGGAGAGACGCGCCCCTTACTTATGTGGGGCCCACTGGGTGTAGAAGCAGGGGAAGGAGTTCCGGAGTAGACAACACAGGCAAGCGCTGCTCCAGCTCCAGAGAGAGGCTCTCTGGGTTGCTTCTGCACCCCCACCCAACCTTGGGAATGGTAAAGCGTCAAAGAGGCCAACCCCAGGGTTTGCGCCTGGGGAAAAGAGGACCGTTCACCTCCCTGGAAAATAGGACCTAAGCAAAAAGAGACCCAGAGGAGTATTACTCGGCCATAAAAAAGAATGAAATCTTACCATTTGTAACAACATGGATGGACCTAGAGGGTATTATGCTAAGTGAATAAGTCAGACCGAGAAAGACAGATACCATATGATCTCACTTATGTGTGGAATGTAATGAACCAAATAAATGAACAAACAAAACAGAAATAGACTCATAGATACAGAGAACACTCTCATGGTTGCTAGATGGGAGGGGGGTTGGGGGGATGGGTGAGAAAGGAGAAGGGATTAAGAAGTACACATTGGAAGCCACAAAATAGTCACAGGGACGTGAAATACAGTATGGAGAATATAGTCAGCAATGTTGTAAAAACTATGTATAGTGTCAGATGAGTACTGGACTTCTTGGGGGATCACTTTATAATTTATATGAATGCCTAATCACTACACTGTACACCTGAAATTAATATAAAATACTATTCAATGTCAACTATAATAAAATATATAATCACAGGACATAAAGCACAGCATAAGGAACATGGTCAATGTTACTGTAATAGCTGTGTACGGTGTCAGATGGGTAGTAGACTTGTTGGGGTTATCACTTTGTGAGGGGTGTAAATGTGTAATCACTATGTTGTTTTGTACACCTGAAACTAGTAAAAAAACAGTAATCATTGAATCGATTTTCAAGGAACTGAATGATTCAAGAACATAAAATGACTCTTCAAAGTTGAGAAGACTGTTCACAAGTACAATTCTTGGGGACCTGCTTTAATGAGCTGATAAGGACTGCATATAATTAGCATCTCAATCCCCTGCACCCTAAAACCTGTTTACACTGTTTCGAATTCCTTATTTCAAATAACAAACGAAAATTCAGTCCATTACGCGTATGAATTACCGCAATTCCAAGATTAATAGAATACAAATTAATTCATTTGTATTCCACTTAATAATTCTCATCAGATTGCAGAATAATTCTATTCTTCCCGCCCAGAGGCAGAACATTAATAAAATGGCTGGGTGGTGGGGAGGTGACACCCATCTGAAGGAATTAAGGGAGATCTATTTATGAGATAGGGTGATTTTTTTTCCTTGCTTTGGGTTCTACCTTGATGAAATATTTGTACAAACAAATAGGACTAAGACTTACATTCTGTATTTATACAGCTGACTTCATATATAGACGTGTGTCTGACAGTCTCAAACGTTTTTCTTCCTGGACCCTGGAAGTGGGGAACATCACGCCGTATTGTGGAAGAGTTTGTTTCCCTGTCACCCCTTACCACGCGCTGTAACACTTATGCCCTGGTCCTATTCAAAGGGCAGGCGGGAAGCCTCAGGGTGAACCCTGGGGGCCTTGTGATCTCCCCGTGCTTACTCACGCAGCTTTACCTCTCACTACTCTCTAACTCGCATTCAACCTGTGGCCAGTTCTGAACTATCTCCCCTCAGGTCTTTGCTTGTGCTCTTCCCACTACCCAGAACATTCTTTTCCCTCCCCTCTTCATCTGGCTAATTCCTACTTAACCATTGAGCTCAGTTTAGCTGTCACTTCTTCCGGGGAGCCTTTTATGGACCCCAAGTCTTATTACATTTTGAACACAGCTGAACCCATTGAAAAGAATGTAAAGTTTGTACCAACCGTTCCCACAATCCACTGTGTTAAATGACTACATTGTTAAGGCCACCCTAGACCTTCAGTCACTGATTTTGTCTCACTCTGGCGACGCTCCAAGATGTGTCAGGGTTGCGTGGAAACCACACACCACTCTTTTCTCTCGAGAGGAGAAACGAATTTTTGCAGTACATGCAAACCAACAGAGAGTGGAAAGGGTTTTAATTTTTAATCTTTGGCATGTTCAGATGTCAGGAAAATAAAAAAGCCTCTTTCTCTCTCTGCAAGGTAAGTCACACTTTGCATAAGGTTCTGGCTGAGAACAGCTGGTTTATACGTTTTCATTTTTTCCCCTCACCCCAGATGTTAGACCAGATTCCCTCATTTACTGTATCTGGCTTTCACCTGTGCAAATCAAAGAGTGCCTATGCCAAAGACTCCAGGAGAAATTTTATGATGAACCTGGCATTTGGATAATAAGGGGGAGAACTGAGGTAATATCGAAGTTTTTGCCTCTAAACCCCTTTACATATACAGCAAAGGAGAAATTTATTTTACCTAAGGCATCAGAAATACAAAGAGAACTTGTTGATTTATTTTATTGCTGCCTGAAATGGGAAGAGTCTCCGTTTCATATTCTCAACCACGGACTTTCCATTTTATACTTCATGTCTGCTTCGACAATGGCATTCTTTGGTTAACCATGACTTTTCTGAAATCAGCTGCTCATCATGATTGGCATGACTCAAGGTCCAGGCAGTCACCATGGAGAGTCTAAAAAGGTGTCAACGACAAAATCCTCACTGTCCTCTCTGACGCCTCTTGGACTGTTCCAGGCAGTGAGAGGGATGGCAGCCTCTGAGCTTCTGGAACACTCTGTATCCTGCTTTTGTCAGCACGTCACAGATGGTCAGTTCACCTATGTATTCCACACAAGCAGGGAGTGCCTCAGGACTGCATTTTTCAAATCTTTGCATTGTCCTTCAGCATCAAGCTCCCAGCCAGCCCAAGGCGTGGGCAAAGCAGAGGCTCCCTCACTACGTGTTGGCAACGTCCAGAGTAGACAAGGCCTGTGAATTAGTGCTTTCAGGGCGTGTTCCCTTTGGCAGCAGTCTGGGAAGGGCACAGGGTGGGAAAGGCCAGCATAGGTCTAGACCTGGAAGATTTACTAGGCAGTGAGGTGATAAATACTTGAATTCTGTTAAAGGTCATGGATTTTGCCTTCAATCCCTAAAAAATCCAAAGATTTCATATACAAATATGAAAAGTTCCATCTTCTCTTGAAAAATTAGATCCTGCACCATTGGGCCCACATTCTAGCTCAGCAACAATAGGCTGGAGCTGAGCAGAAGTTGCTCCCTTTAGGTGGGACGGAGCCCTCTGACTACCCACCTTTCACATTCACACTAACCGTGCGGCTGCTGAGGCCTTTGAGTGCACCCTGTTCTATGGACAACAGGTTCTAAGCCCAGCTGGACTGTGCAGGAGGGACAAGAGGAACCAAAAGCTGGACCCTGAAGTTCCCAGGACTGAGCAGCAAGCATCACAACGCCCAGAATCCTGGCCTAGCTTCCAGACCAGTCTGCTACCCCTGGTTCTGGCCACCTGCATCCTTTGAATGGTCTTGGTAGATTTGTGCCAGCAGAGAGAAGAAAGGGTCCCCTCATAAGACGGACAAATAGTTGTTGCAGGACTGTTATACTAACATAGCAACCACTCCACAAAGGCTTGGTTAATGATATACTTCTCTTCATGCACTAAAATAGACCAAAATATGCCTATTGAATCGCATTGTCATTGTTTCTTTACATTGGAGAGATGCTTCTGTACTGGGACAATATCTCTAAGATTTAATAAAATCACACATAGGGTAAAAGAGAATTCTAGATTCTATACCTGAAGAGATAATATTTCTCCTTGAGTTGCATGGCTGACGGTTCTAAAAATCAGAGTGTATAAATGCTAACAAGAAAAGTTCCACTGTTAACAAGGCCCCCGAGAATCTAATCGGGCCACTCCTCTAGTTCTAAACCCTTAGCAGCTCCACACTGCTTCCAGAATAAAGCCCTTGCTTTGATAATATAAGGCCTTTTGTGACAATCACACCTTCTGTCACATACACACACACACACACACACACACACACACACACACACACTGAGCATACCCTCTACTCAGCAACTTGTAGTGACCTAAATGTGCCATGTCCTCCAAACCTCTGCGCCTGTCCACATGGAAAACTCAGTCATCAACTCCATTCATACAGGTGATTGTCACTGACTTTACAAGTAGAGGAGGTGGCACTGGGCCCCGAGGTCACTTTGTCCTTGAGGACAGGCTGTGCTTTTATCTTCTCAAACTCCCAGGGCTTGGCATCCTGTTTAGCCCATAGCGAGAATTTAATACATATTGATTGTATGAACGAAATTTGCAATGTTTAAGGGTCTAAGAACAATAGAAAAAGGAAACACGAAAATAATTCTGCATCCCTTTTTTCCTATGCCTGTGAACTGACCACAGCTCCTAAACTGTACTTCAATCCCAAGACTAAAGTTGCCTAATAACCTACATTGTATCAGTTAAAAATAATGTAAAAAGGGGTCTTCAGGTGATTTATACTGATTTCCCCACGTATTGAACAAATCTCATAATTGCAAAAGTTCACATATTTAGTAACTATAGTATAGTATCACGGACATATGTAATATGACAGAATATATAGAACAACCACAGTCCCTGACTCCTCAGTTGAGACATGAGGAAACTGAATCCTCAAGAAGTTGATCTAACATTGTCCTAGAATTCTCCTAGCATTGCAGTCTTTAATGAAGAACAACGCATTAAGTATTATAGTAAATACTATGACACTGGTTGCTTTCTTTACAAAATAAATAAGTAAAGAAAGAAAGAAAGAAAGATACTAGCATTTTTTATTTTCCTCAAATATAATCTTGCAATATACCGTGTTTCCCCGAAAATAAGACCTAGCTGGACAATCAGCTCTAATGCGTCTATTGGAGCAAAAATTAATATAAGACCCAGTCTTATTTTACTATAATATAAGACTGGGTCTTATATAATATAATGTAATATAAGACTGGGTCTTATACTAATTTTTGCTCCAAAAGACGCATTAGAGCTGATTGTCTGGCTAGGTCTTATTTTCGGGGAAACACAGTAGTAATCCAAGCTAACTGCAGTTGTGTAGTACAGTGTGTTCTCCCCTTTTTAAAGGACTAAGTTTGCTGAAGGATTGTTTCATGTTCGTGATCTTTTAGGGGGAGGGAGCACATTGGTAGCCATGGAGAACCACAGATGTCCCCTCAAAGAGCTGTTCTACAATGATCAGTTATGTGTATAAATCGTTGCCCTGTCTATCAGCACAGTCAAAGGAGCACACAGAGAAATCGGAAATAACCCTAATTACCCTGACGAGTTTACATTAGGAGCATTCTAATTTCCTGTTTTTGACTGAATTGTTTTTCCATTATTTTATTCCACTTTCCCTGTTTATTTGGCTTAATTAGGTGATGTACTTGACTTGCAATGGAGAAAACAGATGAAAATTCGACTTTCATTTACTTGTAAAAGAGGTTCGCACGATGTTGCACTAAGACCTTGCTTATCTTTATTACAATAATGAAAACAAACTAGTTTCTCAGATGAAGGATAGATTACTATTTCAGTAATTTCATCTTTTAATAGAAAAACAGGTGTGTAGGACAATACACAAATGTAACCTATAATTAAAACTCGAGCGCCCCAAAATTGACTTTAAATTCATATGTACTTATGTGTTTAGGAATAAGGGAGATTCACAGAAGGAAGAGAGATAACGTGCACTGAGCACCAGGCATGGTGCTGGATGCTTTACATATAGTGTCTCAATCTTCTTAGTAAATTTATGAGAAATTCATGATTATGTCACTTTACAGATGAGAAAGCTGAGGTGCTAAGAGTTTTGTAATTGGCCCAAGTTCATGGAAATTGTAAGCTGTAAAGCTAAGATTTGAACCTAAGGAGTGGAACTCTGAAGCCGGTGTTCTTTTTACTATGTACCACTCGGTGGTCTTGCAGTAACGAGGCCGTGGAGGACGCTGACAGCTCAGTCATGGCTGTGCAGGAGGGAAGGGGAAGAAGAGGAAAACCAGAATGGCGTGGTCCAATAAAGGAAGCATCCGAGGCCGTCTGTGAGAAATCCATGGCGAAGAGGAAGATGGGGAGGAACTTGGGGGGCAGTATAACAAAGAATTATTATTCTCCCCTTTCTCTCCATAAAGGGTTGAAATGGTACATAGCGAGATTTCCAAGTCAAGCAGGGAGCCAGAGGTGAGGACTTGTCAGAGAAGTCTGATGTGCCTGCTGGGCTTAGAAGGCCTGGAGGGCATGCGACAAGCCAGCAGCTCCAACACTGCCTGGTGACAGAGCAGCGGGCCGTGGAGCTTCTCCTCCTGCTAACAGCAACCACTGCTACTAGCGCAACTATCACCACCATCGCTAATCTTGTATGTGTTCAGCATATGATTCAATCCAACCTACATTTCTTGAGCAACCTCCGAATGGCCTTGATGTGGCTTTAGATGGTGGGTCTAAGTGCACAGGCAGAGGAAAGATATTCCCTGCCTTCCGGATGTAAAGATCTGGCAACAAATACCTAAGCAATAGGTCCCTACTGTATCACAGGTCTACAAGGACAGGCCTTGCGTCTCTCTTCATCTCTCCCTTCCTTTTTTCCTTCATACCAAGAGCCAGGCATTGTTCTTGGTGCTGGGAGTACAGCAGTGCACAAAAGAGGGCAACGTCTGTCCTTCTAGGCATACGTTCTAGAGCTATGCTGTTCCATACGGTAGTCATGAGCCGAGTATCACTATTTCAATGTAAATGTAAATTAATAAAACTACATATTTAGTTCCCCAGTCACACTAGCCGCATTTCACGTGCTCCATCGCCACACGTGGGCGGTGGCTACCAAAATGGACAGTGCAGACATTGACCATTTCTATCACCACCGAAAGTTCTATGACACAGCACTGTTCTGGACTCTTCGTGGCTAGATCTTTAGAGTCTAGCTGTGTCTGGCACATAGTAGGCACTATTAAATCATCATTAAATGTTGAAGTCGTGTGGTCAGTGTGGCAATAAAGGTATGTCCCAGCACAGAAAAAGCACAGAGGAGGAAATGTTTTACACAATACGATGGGGGTCAAGGACGACCTCCCAGAGGAGAGAGGAATCGGTGATAGGACTTGTAACAGATTAAAAGTTGTGATACACATTTGGTCAACACAGGCAGCTTGCAATGATTCTAAGGGGCGAGTGGAAGAGGGGTCCTTTCAAAGTTAAATTACAACTTGAAAGGCAGCACTGGATCTTCATCCAGCAGCTCCCGGACGAAGCAGGCTGAAATATGGGGGAAGAGGAAAAGGGCACAATAACGGCTTTCAAACTCCTGAGGAGTTGTCATTAGAAGGCAGTAAACAGAAAGCGTGCCCTCCCTATTTCAGCCTGAAATAGTCCTGGTGCTTAAGTATTACTGTGCTCTTCAAAATGAATGCTCTGTCAGGCCTCTTTTTTAATCAGCAAATATGCTAGTCAGAGCCTTCTATAAAAAGAAGCAGTACTTAGGTGTCCATTTCTTAGCCACAAAGGGAAACTGAATAACAACATACACACGACATGTGGTCAGCGATGGAGACCTCTGGGGTCTGATTCAGAATCTCTCCAGTCTGGAGCTGTCTCATCCAGTGGGCATCTGAGCGCCACGAGAAGCAGAAGACTGGAGAGCACGGAGAGGACACACGCTCAAGTGATACGTGGGGGCCAGATTAGGACGGCTCAGTTACTAAGATCTGCTTGCCAGAGAAGCATAAAGGCTACCCTGGTTATATCTGGCATAAAGGTGACCTGGTGGCTGGGCCACACACCCACTGTCATTAGCATCAGAATAAGTCCTAGAGCTAACACTTATATTATCCTCCCTACATGCCAGGCATTGTTTAATTCATTTAATTCCTATAACAGCCCTATAAGGTGGGTACCATTACGATGCTTTTTGACAGACTAAGGAGCTAAGGCACAAGGCGGTTAACTAACTTGTCCAAGGCCACACAACTAACTAGTAAGTGGTAGAGCTGGAATTTGAAAGCATTGATCATACAGCAAGTCCAAAGGGGTAATAAGTGGTAGGAGGGTTCAGTGCTCGCTTATACTGTTGGGGGCATCTTAGAAACTTTCCAGGTGGTCCCGCTGCCTGACACCTGGAGGACTGGTGGTGCACCACCGGAAGCAAGAAGGGTCGAGAATTAGGGAAACTGTTCACCAGTGGAGTGTGTGCATGTGGTATTTTCAGGTCTTAAGTATCCCTTCCCCCGCACCTCCCAAAAGCTCGCTGCTCTTGGAAGAGAAGGGGATTTCTACTCAACTTTGATCATGACTCAACTCCCCAAATCCATGGAGGCCAATGCAGTAGATGTTAAAGATATCTGCAAATTCCGTACTTTTCCATAAAATCCCTAGGGGAGTGAACAAGAGTGACCCCACAGCTGATCTCTGCTGATGGAAAAGTCCCTGGCTTGCCTGCTGGAGGTCAGGCATCTGACCCTACTCAGCAAGCACCAAGAGCCCCAAGTCTCGGCCAACTCTGCACCCCAACCACCTACAGTTCTTACTACTCATAGAGAGGAGTTTGTGAGGTCCCCCTCTCCTTGGACATTCAATTGAAGAGACAGCTGCAAGTACTATATTCCTTTATCGGTAGGTATGCCGATTACACAATTACAAATACACCAGCCCCTGTCTTAGGAAAGATGATTCATTTTCTTAAACTGGCATTTGTTCCTGAAGTCCTTTGACCCATAAAGATGGGTCAGATTAGACAGAATAACAAAACGTGCAAGCAAAGAGAACCAAAGAGCATCATCACATCGAAAAAATGAGACTACGTGCTCTTAACATGACTGAAGCAAGCTTCTTAACTGTGTTGCTGTGTACCGTCCAAATTCTACTGAAAGCTTCCCAAGCTTGTGTGCATTCCCAAGTGTGAAAGGCATCACCCCCCACAGGGGGTCTGCTGCATCTTCCATGACACTGGCCTTTGAGGAAACAGCCCTCTATGGCATGCACGCCACCTCACACTCCAGAAGAAAAGGGGAATGAAGAGGGACCCAGAGCTCTGTGTACTTCTGGGAAAACCTTTCCCTCCCCGCTTCTCTGCCTCTCCTTCACACTCACATCTCACCACACAGTCTACCTTAGAGAAAGCAGGACCGACCTCAACGTGCCCTGTCCGCTTTTTACACGTCAGCCCTCATCACGCCTGCTCCCAACAGGGCTCTGCACCTCCCTCTCTGCCTCCATTGCCCCCACCCAGCGTCCACATCTGTGCCTCCTGGAACTCAGGTCCATCAGCAGCCTGGTCCTCTATATTCTCAGCTTCTTTGACACCTCCCTTCACAGTCCTGTTCCACCCAGAAACAGGCCCTCCTCTCCACCGCTTCCCTCTCCAGCAGTGGTTGTTTTCTCTCCCACGAACTTCACACCACTGGGCGTGGAGGTGATGTAGTGGGTATTCTCCTTTAGGCAGCAGCAGCAGCAAAACGAATATGCACAGACTTGACAGGCAAACTGCCTGAAGGGATTGTAAACTCAACCCAAGGGTAAGGAGGCCTCCCATTCCTTGCTGAGTTACCTAAGTTACCTCACTCAGTAAACTTAGTGAACGTGAACAAGCTGTTTTCTTCAAATCCACAGGGTTTTATCAAGTACAACCGACTGTGCTAGGTGGGGAGAGAAGTTTAAAATAGACTCTACCCTCCTCAGACCTTATCTAGCTGGGGAAACAGGGGTTCATGAGGGAAGTGACTAAGGGCATGTGGGTGGCTTCCAAAAGGCCACACACGAAAATCACTGTCATGCAGGGGTCCCAGACTCAATGCTCCAGAAGCTGGGAGAAAGCCTGAAAGCAGGAACAGGTTGGGCAGAGAACCTCACAAGCTGGAGCAGCCCAGCCTGGACAGGGCCTGTCTGGCCGTGATGGCCTATGGGTCCCAATAGCCAGATAGTCCATTTTTTTGAGACACTGAGAAATGTAGGTTTTAAAGTAAAATCTGAATTTTAAATGCTAAGTGGTAATTCAAACATTTAAAAACACCGTGAGAGGGAGCTCAGTGTAGTGCTACGTGCATTGTTCTAGAGCTTAGACTGCTGGTTCAAATCCTAGCTCCAGCATTTACCACCGGTGTGTTCTGGGACAACCTACTTAACTTCTCCATGTGCCTGCATGTCCGTTTGTAAAATGGAGCTGATACTAGCACTCACCGCCTAACTCTCACCGGCTTAATAGCGCCTGGAAGCACTCTTTAAAAGTTTGATAACTGGCCAACAATAGCCGGTCAGGCTACCACTCGGCAGCGTCTGCTGACCAGCCACCCTCCTGCACACCCGCAGACATCGGCTCCAAGCATGGAGAGCGTCAGCCTCAGTGCAGCAAGTCAGTGTACCAGAGAGCACTTCGGGGTGCTCATTAGTGGGGTATGAGATCTCAAGAAGAGATCCACGGGGAATGGAGAAGCTTCTTGAAAAAAGGGAACCTGAGCTGGGCTCTATGGAACGCGCTATTGGCTAGGCACGAAAAAGACAGGTTACAGAAAGGTGGGTAGATCAGTCAGAGTCTGCAGGAAACATGACACATTAAAACTGGGTAATTTGAGGAGCATTTACTAAAAGGGCTATTTCCCAACATGTGGGCAGGGCTTAAGGAAACTAACAAGGGGAGGTACAGTACTCCTGGGCTAGTTACAACTCAGGCCTGAAGGGGCAAAGGAAGGAAGGAGTGTCCAGAACACAGAAGAGCTCCATGGAGGGGGTGGCCTGACACGAGTGGGGGAATAAATACCCCAGACTGTTCTGAAATCTCCAGCTGGTGCCTCTCCATTAGCAGATGCCAACCAGAAGGTATAGGGCATACAGGCACATCCATACAGGATGAACCCTTCCCTCCCTCTCCGCCTCCCCCCCACCTCTGCATAAGGTTCAGTGGGGAAGAATGGGGAGCGGAGAATGTGCAGCACAATGGGAAAGATGAAGTGAAAGACACAGAGGCTAAGATGTGTCAGAGAGCCAGGAAGCTACTCTAAGCCTGATTTTCAATCTACCATATTCGTTTGCTCTCCCTAAAGTCCAATAAATAACAGGAAAACATTTTACAGTGTTGTGGCCATATACACAAGGTCAGGGAGGTGGGAACATGAGAGAAAGGAGGAACAGTCAGCCAGCAGCTCAGGGCATGGAGAGGTGCTTGTAGAAAACACTTTTCAAGATAGCCAAAAGGCTTCTAGAGAAAACACACACACATAAGTCTACAAAACTGTTGAACTTGAATGCTTAGCCAGGTTTTCAGACACAAGCTATAGAACGCACCTGATACTGTCTTAATGGCCATGAACTCAAACTTTAAATAATGCAGTGCGACTGGCCAAAAAGTTCAAGAGAAGTGTTTTCCCATTGTCTATAATTTCATTATCATGCAGAGAACTATCTGCTTGACTCAGCCAAAACTTAAGTGAGCTGCCTCTCCGCGCTTTCTCTTTTGATGATGGTTCAGTATGTCCTGAAAAAAACAACCAAAGCCCAGATTGGAGGCCTGGGTCTCAAAAGCTGTTCCCGAAAGCGGCTTTCCTGTGCACTGTGAGCCTCCTCTCCTGAGTACCTCTGATAAACTAGCCATCGGCCATGGCCATAGGGGCTCTAAACTCCTCCTCCTTGCGAATTGTGATTTTCTTCCATATCAGCTCCAGAAATAACAAGTTTCACATTGGACAAGGGAGCCCTTCCTTGTTGTGGAGCTAACCCCCTTCCAGGGACCTTAAAGACCTAGGAGGCTAGTCTTCCCCAAAACGTTTTCAAAAGTCCTCATAGGAATGAATGAATAAAGGATTCCATGGTCAAACAAGTTTGGGAAATTGAGATTCCACAAAAGTTAAATCGATTTTCCTTAAGGATGAACTTCTGAGAGCTTTTAATACCAAATGCAAATGGTGAATCTATTGGAGGAAGATATGGTATGCAGAGATTTTCAGATTTACTTGATGAAAGAATACCTTTGTTTTTTTTCCGCGAGCATGTTGCAGGACGGGTGTGCTGACCACACTTTGGAATGTGGGTTGCAAAAGAAGACACGAGGTCCCAAAGAAGGGAAACATCTTGCTCAAGGTTTTCCAGCTGATTATGGCTCTCTCCTCGTCCTGGTAATACTGAGTTTTAGTATTGACCTTGTATGTAACCTTCTTTTACAGACATAACTAATCTCAACCTCCATTTCTACAGACTGAAGATCCTCAGCCATTCTGGTTCTTTGCTAAGATGCCTTGTGTCCTCTGTCACCATCACCCTTGTTCCCTTTTACCTTTAATTGCATTTCTCTGAACCTTGCCCGATTCTAACAATCTTTCTTGAGGAACAAGGTCAGGGACCACATCCACATTCCAGCTAGGGCCACGGGATGGCTCTGTGCAAGTTTTCAGTCGGGTTTCCTGTAATTTCCCCAAGGATCCAGCATTTCGTTGACCCTCTGGCCGACAGGAGCTCAGCGCTCACTGCATTTTCTGAGGCTGCACTGAGAGCTTGGAGCCCATCTTCTAAGTCAAGGGCTAATGTTTCATTTCCTGCCCTAGATTAGGCTAGACCATCCATCCTACCTCATATCTCCCGCAGTGTCCAGTCTCCCACACGATTACCGAGTCCCTAAAAGTCTTGTATTTGCTTTGCTGAGCAGATATCTTCCCTAATTAATATCCTGCTCTTGCCCCAAAGAAAATACATTCGCTACACTTCGATAGCTTTGCAGGCGCTTCCTGCTGTTTATTCCTGACAGTTAACTTTAGAATTCTGCCAAATTTACAGATACTTTCTTTAAATGACTTAAAAATATTTCATAAGGGCCGTGTACTGCTTCTTCTCGATACGACAGAGGTTTATATCCCATTAGAAGATTGCCTTTAAAACGAATGACAGCTTTTATACAATAGCAAAGGTTCTGGCAATGAAAAGAGCAGCCAAACAAATAGGTTTGTGCTTTTCGATTCAGATACACTGAGTCCTGCTGAATGTCAAGGCTGAACGGGAGAATCCAGCTGCTTCTTCCACTACAGCAGTGAGGACAGAACATTCTTGGCAGGAAGCCCTGTCCTTGAAGGCAAGTTGCCTTTAAATGAGACCTCCCAGGACCCGGCATAGTTCTGGGCTCACAGTAGATGCTCAATAAACATTTCTTAAGAGAATAAATGACTGAATAAAGGAATGAACAAGGGAACAAAGAAACATTCTGGAAAAGAAACGTCTTAGGTGTGGGATTGGTTTCATCTCCTGTGTTCCTTTCCTAGGCCTTGGGGTCCAGCCCCCGCAACACATTCTTTGTTCTCTGAGGACATCCCTCAGCTCCCAGCCAGCAGGAGGTAGTCTAGTCAGTCATATCTTTAGATAATAAAACTTTAAAGTTTTCCTGCTTTTTTTTTTTTTTTTTTGTTCTGAGGAGAATTAAGGCCTTAAATATTAATGGCAAACTCTTCAAAGTGCCTTTAGGAAATCAAGGTGATATTTGTTCTACAGAGCACCTTGAAAAAGCATTCTGTTCAAACACTGTTCTAAAGCACTAAATATGTCTAATTTCATATCTTACATTTGGACTCCAGTTTTCCCTCTAAAAAAGCAAAAGATGGCAGAATATTATGTTTGCCAATTCCTGGAACAATTGTTACTATACTGTATCTATTTCTATGAGGATATTGTTATGAGGCTGTGCTCATAAAAAGAAACTTCGCTCTAAATCTCTGTGCACTTTATGAGTTTCACTCCATTTTAGCTTTCCCCCGCAAAGAAGTCACTCAGTTTCCTTTAACAATACCAGTAAATACCAGTAAATAGCTCCAGCCTTCCACAGCTGCAGAGGCTTACGGTCTTGAGAGGTTTTCAACGTTCCTACTCATGCTTCCAATCAAAACAGTGACAGACTTGACGTGATTTACCGAGAAGGACCTGATTAGGCACCAGCACACTACCGAGCAAATATTAAACAACTACAGGGAATTTTTAATATGCAATACTGTCTCATAACAAAAACAAGCCAGAAGTCATTTCCTGTGCTACAGCTAAGTGAAATGGAAGCTTGTTTTTAAGGTTCCTTGTTGTGTGTTGTATACACTTCAGCAAAGCCGCCTTCACCTATGAGAGGCCCTGGCTCCTTAAACAACTCCGTCCTGCTCGTTTCAAATGGAAACCAGCTGTACTACTAAAGCGTAATAAGAACACCTATGCAGGAGGTCAAAACTGGCCTGGAAGACACCTTATTGTGAAATGCGTCAAGCTTCTTATTGGGGTTAAAGTTTGTCTACAGTGAATTGTCAGTGACAACCTGTGGCCCAGAATTCAATTTCTTGGTACTTTCAGACCATTATTATTTCTTCCTCTCTGGGGGTACAAATGAACACATAATACACCATGAATTGCGGGCTGGAGTAGACATTGATTTTGGAAGAGAGAAGAAGATTCTGGAAAGACAGATCTGTGAACTTTCCATTGAGAATAAGTAATTTTGAAAAAACAGTTTTAGATCTTTTCTTTATGGCTTAACTCATTCTCTGGGGTGGTTTGAGAGCGCCTCATGCCTCTACTCTCTGCCCCCCCCCCCCCCCCCCCCAATTTCCAAAAACAACAGCAAAAGAGACCTTGGCAGAAGTCAAGGGGTCAATGGATCCTAAATAGCTTTCAGGCTCAAGTATGCACCATCCACAACGAGAAAAGTCCAGCCGTGTTGTAATGAGTCACCCCTTGACAAGAGCTTCCAAACCATAAATTCGAACCACTGCATGTTTAGCACTATGAACTGCGTGACTTACAAACCTCAGGGGGGTAAGTTGGAAATTGGGAAAGACTGGGATGTCTTATTAGCATAAAAGCTCACACACATACACACATGGCAAAAGCAGGGAGGTGGATGCAACTGTACCATGGACAGGACAGGTATGTCGTCCCCTGTGATGTGCTCCATAATTCCAGAGGAGCCCAGGGTTATCTGTCTGGCCTGGGGGCCACTCTGATCGACTTTTTGATACAGTTCTTAAAACAAGATTCCAAAAAGAATATTCTCTTAATCTTTCTCTCTTTGTTCTTTTGTTCATGAAGGATACACTTTGTACCACTCTCGGCCCCGCTGCATTTTCGCAGATTTTTCGGAAGAGACTAACTAGTGCCTTTTTAAGGAGACTACCTAGGACGGCTCACAAGCAGGTTCCAGCCAGTCGGCAAAAAAAAATCCATCTGCATTTATGGAGTTAATTGACATCGATTAATTTTCCTCAGATTCTCTCTCCTTCCACCTCCCTGTCCCCTGCTTTTCTTTCTTTCTTTCTTTCTTTCTTTCTTTTTTTTTTTTTTAAGAGAGAAAGCTAATGAAAACCATGTTTATGTGCTCAAAGGCACAGAGGAAATTCATTACTCTGAGGAATAGCACACTCCACAAGTGAAATGAAAGTAATCTTATTTATGACAGGAAGGGGCCCTAGCTAGACTGAACTCCACCACACTTAGACTGTTACACAGAAAAGAAGCTGCAGAACTCCTGCACCAATTTCAAATGGCGGCTTCGCTGACAACAAACACATTTGCAGTTCTGTATTTGAAAACTGTTAAAACCCCAGAAAAAACAGCCATCTAACAGAGACAAGGAAAACAACATGTTTAAAATGGACTATTCTTTCTTCACATCTTCCAGTACCTTCCTGAGACTCCTTGTTACTAAATTTCAAAAAGACACTTTATCAAATCATTAGTTCATGACATTTATCAAGTACTGGCCTGTAAATACAGCTCTTAATTCTCTTAATATAGGTTTTTTTTTGTTTGTTTGTTTGTTTTTACCATAGATTCATGAGCCATTTCCCATGTAAATAGATAATGGGACTGTTTAAATAACATGTTTTCACAATAAATGTCCACTTGTGTTGTTGCAGATAATTCTTCCTTTCCTCTTGAAAATCCAATCAACAGTAAGCATATTTCCCATTTAACTATTATTTTGTTCTCAATGACTTATCTAATCAACAAAAATTATTTAGGTTGTGTGCACTAGAGACTATTGGGGAGATAATTTCTTCACTTTTTCTTCTAAACTATTCATAAGTATTCTACAAAACCTTAATAAACATGATGTGGAATGTTGGCAGTACTTAGATGGTTTTAGAGTATTTATGGTGTGGCTTCCTAGAACAACTTTTGCTAGAAGGTCCTGTGAGATCATCAGGCCCACCTCCTTATTTATAGATGAGGAAATGGGCTCTAGGGCAGACCTAGACCATATAGCTTTCTTTTTATTTATAGCAATATTCTTTCCTATACTCCAAGGAACTTCCCATGTCTACCACTGAAGGAAGGCTATTACTTGGGTTCTATGCAGTGAGGAGTTTTCTAGTCCCCTCAGCTATATAAAAATGGCTTGTCTCTTCTTCCAGCATTAAATAAAAAGGGTTGACTAAGAAATATCTGGTCTTCTGAAGTCACATACAGAGACACAATACCAGAGAGAGAGCCACTGGGAATTAACTAATTTAATCAACACATCTTATTTTAAGCCTTGAAGTGTTAAGCAAGTGCTAGACCCTGGAGAAAAAGAGACACACACCCTTTGCCATGTAGCTCAGCTCGCAGTTGTACAGGGGAGACAGGTAGGTAAACAGGAGAACTGTTTGCATCGTGCTGTGGTAGGTGCTCTGACAGGGATGCACAGAGAACTACGGGACACAGGCCGCTCCTTCGGGATGAAGGGAAGGGTAGGACCGAACACAGAAGGACACTGGTTGTTCTAGGCAGAAGGCACAACTTTTATAAAAGTCTGGAGAAGGACGCTTCAGAGTTTTTGGAAAGTCAGTGTAAGTGGTCCACATTGGGGTGAACTAAGAAAGTCAGAATCTCTGATTTTTACTGGCCATACTTAAAATCCAAGCGTTCCTTCCTTGCCTTGCCTAAAGTAAATGTTTTTAAGCGGGGTATATTATATTATTTGCCTGATTATGCTCCCCTGTAATCCAAGACACTGCTCTCAGTTTGGCTTTGCAACACACAAAGGTGTTTCCATCGATAAGGCCTGGACTTTAGTTCATCTGGGATTTATCCAGCACTTCATAAGCGCTACGCTCTCCACTGCGCTCTCTCACCCTCGGTGTGGACAGACCTCGGTGACAGCATACAGCACACTGCGTTAGGGCTCCCCCAGCCTCCCCATAAGGTCCAGGGAGGACTACCTTATCCACTTCTGTAATCCTAGCACAACGTCAAACACATAGTAGGAGGTCAATAAATGTTTCTTGAATGATGCATATGTGTGGTGGAACATAGCTGAAGTCTCACAACATAGTTAAATGCACCTTATAAACAAGTTTTCCTACATAGTATGTTTCTACGCAGATGGTAAGTGGATAATCAAAAAATAGTTAGGGGGGGTCCGTGTTCTCCGAAAACTAGCATAACTCAGTATTCCCTGCTGTGAGGGTACATGGGACTATTTCTGCTCTGAGCTTACAGTATACACTAGAAAATTTTACTGGTGTAGTGCTGGGTGGCAGATGTTTTGAATAAAAAGTAGACATTACTACAAGCTAATGATTTAGCAAAACAAACCAAAAGCCAGCAACGTCAGGAGGGAGAAGAGGAACTATGTCAAAATGTCCAGCTTTATTACAGGGTCTACTATTTGCTACCTCAGTTTCTCATTAAGCAAAGCTCACTATATTTAAGCCAATTTCCAAATAGTAAGTACAGAAAAACACAGTAATAAAGACTAACCATATATTCAGTGGTTAGGATACAGTCCAAGATTATGGATTTTATGCCTCTGATTCACCATAATTAGTCCTTAAACAGCTATCATTCATCCAGCATTTAATGAGGACCTACTATGTGCCAGGCACTGTGCCGTCTATTTTAAATACAGAGGGGAGGAACACACAACTCTGCACTGAAGGAATTTATAACCTAGTACTAAGTGATACAGAAAAGTTAAAAAAACACACGTCACAACTGACCCAACCTTTGGAAGAAGAGGTATGAGAGTCAGGGCAGGCGTCCCAGCAGGAGTGAAATCTCTCAAATGCATGTTGTCACACATCGGACCGTTCAGATAAGACTTTGAAGAGTGATCAGCACATGTCTTCCATCACTTATTAGAAGTATCTCAGGTGGAATGCCCACTAACACTGGCTCACCTCCCAAGACGGTAACACAGCTCTAAGTGCTCTCAGAAGCTCTTACTGATACTGTGCTATCAAACAATACATTTATGAAAATATATTTAGCCTTTAAAAAGTTAATGAGTTTGGGGAGCGGGAAATGGAGAGCAAACTGGTACAGTTTCGATACTTTCATCTTCCTTCTGTAGTAACTTAGTTGGGCCACAAGGAGGCACTCTGGGTTAAAGAATCAGTGGGCTTCTCTTTCCCTCTCCACATTCTTTTCTCTGAGGGGCTTTCAGAGAGCAGAGTGGCTTTATCTAACATCAGGAAGGCCAGCAGCTCTTGTAGGGAGGCAGATGTTTGTCCAGCTCGAAGTACAGATGTTTTTGACTAAAGTTCCAAAATAAATCTTATTTATACAGGAAGAATTAAATGAAGGCGAAGACAGCTTCTTAAGCGAGGGGGCTTCTATTACTAAAAATAACCATTTTTCCACCTAATCACCTCTGGGGGAAGAAGGGGGTAAATAAATAAAACAAACAAAATTAAAACATTAAACAATAACAATAAAAACCTTCACAAAACAAAACAAAGCTCTCAGAATGAGAACATTTTTGAAAGGGACACTCGGCTGGAAGCCGCTCTGATAATATTCCCCTTGGCATTGGTTTTGGATGATCCTGTTCAAATAAGAATCTTCTTAACCTTCATCCTGAACCAGTCAATAATCCAATGTTTGTAACATTACAGTCAGTTGTCATAGAAATAAATCTGATGTTACAAATTTAGCTTTTTGGTTACCATCCTCTACCATAAAGGAGCAGAAACCAAGAAAATCATAACCGTCCTACATTAACATTTTTTTAAAGGGGTCAAACAGATTAAGAAATACTAGACAAACTGTATATTGTTAAAATATGAATGCTTTAAAAGTCTTCAAAATCTTGACGTAGATTTTCAGAACGCCAGTGCTTCAATGTGCAATTCTTTAATCTAGCTAAACTCCTGAGCTCTTTAGGTATGAGTGAGTATTCTAAATCTTCTTTGTACCAGACAAAAATTAATGAATTGTGTTAGAGATGAGTAAGACGTTCTAATTACAAGAGAATTGAAAGGAAATGTAGACGTGTCACTTTTGGGGAAATTTAGTTTTAAATTGGATTTGTATAGATTTTTTTTAAGTCTCTTAGGGAAACTGAAAAATCATGAATCTTTCCTAAAATGGTACTTCAGGACATTAAAAAATGATCAAAATCTCATTCTCCCTCCTGCTTCCATCCCCATTCCCTTCCCGCTAAAAGAGAAAAGAAGCAAATTTCTTTCATAACATTCATGCTTGGGTGGGCGCTGGTAACTAATTATAACACAATAGGTTATTTTCTGCTTCCTAAAAACAAGGAGGGAAATTATACAGGGGTAGGTGTGGTTATGCAATGGTACCACATGGACCACACTTCACCCACTGAAAATAAACATGGAAAACATTTCCATCATATAAAACAAACAAACAAAAAACAAAAACAAACAAGGAGAAGATGAATAAAAACTAGTTAAACAAAAAAACATGCTGTGTGAAATAGTGAAGTACTCACCGAAATTTCTGATGTTTTAGATCTATCTGTTTTATATCTATATGTAACAAAAGATGAAATAGTAGGTACTATATGGGTTTTACAAACTTCAACAAAATTTTTAAAAAGTCTTTGCCTCAACTTTCTTTTATCTTTTAAAATTAAGCCGGTTAGATTCTATCAGAGTAGGGATTTAAACATTCCAACATTTATAAGATTAAATTCCTTTCAAATTAATTTTTGGGAAAAATAAAGAGCAACTTGTTGTCATATAAAGAGTCCTGGGTTTGTAGAGACAGAATTTGAGGTCAGCCCTACAACCCATGAGTTCTATGCCTGGGCAGGTCTCTATCTCACAGGTGGGTTCTCATCTCTTCTCTGTAAAATGAAGTGGTTGGACATAAGATTTCTAAGGCCCTTTCCAGCTCTAGCAGTCCAAGATTTTAGTCCTTATAACCAAAGTCCTAGAGTTGTAATGTGTCAAGATTGGCAAAGAATATCAGCCAAGGGCTACAGGTTGAAGGCTAGAGAGGCAGCTGACTAAAGGAAAATTTGAAAACAATTTCAAAAATAGATTTTATACAACTGGTCCTTCAGTCAAGTCATTGATAATCATGGCCTCATGGCCACATCGATTCTTTCTTCTGCATTTCTCCATGCAGCCACCCACCCTCCCAGCCGTTGCTTCACACCCTCTCCTCTCCTCAACCCTCTGACACCTCCTCTCCCAATCTCACTGCGGCTGGACTCGACTTCACCAGGAAGCGGAAACCATCAGATAAGGCCTTCCACATGTTCCCACCTCCCATCCTCCAAGCTCAGCTCCTGGGCCCATATTGGTGGGTAAACGGATTCTGCCGCCAACAGAAACTGAAGTCCCATCGTGTCACTTCTCTGCTCAAAACCGTCCGTGACCCCTTTCTTACACACAGCCAAAGCTACAGCTTCTACGAAGGCAAACCAGGGCCTATCTGCTCTGAGCTTTGCCACCGCTCCCCCTGCCCTTATCGCTCATTCCACCCTCGTGGTACAGACCAAGGGAGCCACCCCTGCAGGGCCTTTGCACTGGCTGTTCTCTCTACCTGGTACCCCATGCCCCCCAATAACCAAAAGGCTCACTGCCTTGCTCTCTTCAGGTGTGCTGAAACGTCTCTTTTTCAGGGAGGCCTCTCCTGACCATCCCGTATAAAAAGATTGACCCCCATATTCCACTCTGTACCGTCTCCACCCCCTTTACCCGCTCTGTTTTCCCCAAAGCTATGTATGTGCCATACAACATATTTGTTTGCTGTCTTCCCACCAGAATGCCAACTCTGCGATGGCAGAAATTCACTGGACTTGTTCACTGTTCTACCCCAGGGCCTGTGATAGGGCCAGACACTCGTATTTATTGAATGATTTAATTGATTTTTGTGATATTGTCAAGCATTTAGGAAAAAGTTGGTGACATTTTGACATTGTTACAAAACAAACCAAGCATTATAAATGAAAATAAACCATTGTAAATCTATTGTTCATAATTATTCACATGGAAAAGGAAATGAGTAGAACATGTACACGTAGGGAGAGGTAGAACTAAACCTTACAGCATTCCAATATTGCTCCTGAAATAAGGCAAACACGCAACGTTCCTGACAAGCATTGCTCCTGACGGCAATAATCCAATGTTCTCACACTTCAGAGGCCAATTTCCTTCTGGTGATTTCTCCCCAATTCATCCTGAGCGGACAGAATCACTCAAGTCAGAGTGATTTACGTTCAGTCAATCAATTCTCTGTCAGCAGCAAAACTCCACTGGACCCATGATGTGCAGTTTTCACGCTTGGAGTTTCCTTGATGGCAAGACAGACATTTCTGGGGGAGAGACCCAGCATATGAGCTCTGGAGACCGACATGCCTCCCAAAGGATGCTTAGGACAAATAAATATAACCAAACTCATACCAGCCTGACTTTGCTCATTAAGAGCAAATCATGTCATGCATATACTCACGCTGGACACATCTTAGATGGTCTGTGTCCATTCTCATTAGCCGTTAGACTAAAGGCAGCCATGATAAGCTTTGTGGTAATAGCCTCTCACACGGCATGTACTTGAGTAGCCAGTAGTCACACGGAGCAGCCTATACAGCTATAGAAGTGATAGCCCAGTTGAATGTTCCAACTCTCACTAATGAGTAATACTCAATGCTGACATGATTTTAGTCAGATAGGCTCTCTCAGACCTAGATGATAGAAATAAACTGTAGCAAATTTTCTGGGGTCCAATGTGACTCATATTCATCAGGAGCCTTAAAAGGGATTGTAGCCTTTGACCTAGTAATTCCATTTCTATGACTTTATCCTAAGGAAGTAACGGGAAAAAAAGGACAAAGATTTATGCACAAGCATTTTCAAAATCTGGAAAAAACTGAAATGTCCAAAAATAGGAACTGCTTAAATAAATAATAGATCTTAGAATACAATGCAAATATTAAAGGTAAGCTTTTGAAAATAACTTGGGAAGTACTCCTGATATAAATGATACTTTGCATTTAAGTCTTATTTCTATAGGTATGTGCATATTTATATATACACATGCCTATGAATTGAAAGAGACAGTGATTATCTGTAGGTGATGGGATTAGAGTTGATTTAAAATTTTTAGCTTCATGGTTTCCTACCATAAATATTTTACTTAATTTACTTAACTTGGAAAA
Organism: Rhinolophus sinicus; assembly: GCF_057876585.1. Lineage (NCBI taxonomy): Eukaryota > Metazoa > Chordata > Mammalia > Chiroptera > Rhinolophidae > Rhinolophus > Rhinolophus sinicus. Next base: position 143,209,403 of record NC_142501.1, read on the forward strand.
ATACCATTTGCCCTGATTATAAAAAGACATTTATTACTTCATCATCAAAGAAGAAATCAGGAGTAAAAACCCCACTTGGATTTAAAGGGACTGGGGAATCTTGGCACTTGATAAGCATACGATCATATCAAGGGGCTGAACTTCTCTCATTCTATCAGTCATATCACTCTTGTAAAAAAAAAAAAAAAAAAATCACCTCCAAACAGACTTCCAAATAAACAATGTACAAAGTTGTACAGCTGTGCTACTCAGCTGCCCACTCCCATCTTCCCAGCGGGTTTTCTCATGGTCACTCATTGATTTAATTTAGATTAATATGGTAGGTCTTAGGTGGCTACTCTGCTTTGGATCCCAAGCAATGCCAATTATTATCATAAAGGACAAACGACTCAGGAGGTTTAAAGTTCAGGCGCAGAGACTGCCGTCTACATTTCTGCTATTTGGCTCACCAAATTACAAGTGTCTGGTGAGTCAATATGAAAGATTCCAAACACAAAGGTCAACGCTGGGCTACTGACCTTCCTGACCCCACCTAAGAGCCAAGAATTGCAATGCACTTTTTCCTCCCACACCCAAACCATTAGCAACCAACTCAGCTTAGTTGATTCTTTTCTTTTAGAACTATTTTTGAATAAATAATAGTTGTTCCAGTGCCCACACACTAAATTAGCATGTGACGCACGTCATGACTTTTCTTCACTGTAAAGGTCTTCAATGTATTTGTAACTGTACTGTACTTGCTAATGTTAATTCACATTAATTAGATGATATTCTCTTTCTAATCAGACTGTGCCCCTTTAAAAATTCATATGGTCTAGAGTGGATGTGAAAAGCCCCTTTACACACATCTTGTGAGTTAATGGGTCACTGTTTCAGAACAACTTTGCAATACACAAACTATTCAGAGCCTTGTCCCTAGAGAAATATAGAAATAATTTTCAGAGAGCCTGAAAAGGACAGACACTGGGAGAGGCAACTGTCAATACAGTTCTTGTGTCTCTACTTCCCCATCCAGTCACTAAATCCTGTTAATTCCCATCCAAAAAACTCTGGTGTTTGTATCTTCTAGTGTACTCTCACTACTCTATGCCTGGAACTGTTTCCTCAGAGACAAATTCAAATCTCAGAGACTGTTTAGCTGGTCCCAGAGTGCTTTCCTCTTCTGCCTGGGCACATGGCTAGCCTGTGTGTCCAGCCTGCCCTTAGGTAGGAATGTCACGTGACTGACTGTGGGTAGAAGTGACATGTACCGTTGCCACACCTGGCCCATAAAAATCTCCCAAATGTGGTCAAAGTAATCATGAATTGAAGAAGATAGGACCTCGGTGTAGAGGTTCAGATGACAGCCAGTCATGAATACCTGTTTCTGCCCTTTGGTGTGGAGGGTCTTGATGCTAGGGTAGGTGGTTTGGCTTTTGTTTGAGTCAAAATGTTGTCCCATACATTGCTTCTTCCAGAACTGTGCCTATAGCCACCTCATCGTCTCTCTCTAAACTGTCCAAGCCGGCATCAATGTGATACATTAAAAAGTCTTATATTCTTCTAGAAATAATTTCTACCATGACTGACAAATACATCACTTCGATGATGAAATACTAATAATGTGGAATTTTCAATTAAAGCAGAGACGCATTTTAGAACCACAGGCATAACTTATTGGACTCTTTCATCGACAGAGCTGTCAAATATATGAGGTCAATTTTAAATGATATTGAATAGATTCAAGTATCCTGTTAGTTTTCAACAATGAAAAATTTCAGTTGTTTTAAAAAATTGTCTGTAAAAGGATATGCAGAACTCCGACACTGAACTTCCTATTCCTAACTTTTAATACAAAGCAACAGGTTTTAACTAACTCATTTTTTATAATGGCAACTTTCAATATATTTTATTCCTGTAGATTTAGTTTAAAAAAAGATTACTATTTTTTTTTCTAAACTTGCAAATCATTCCGAGTGGAAACATACTATATGGTATAAACTATAAGATGCAGTGCCTGTTCTCCTTTGAAGAGTTTACAGTCTAGTGGGAGAGAGAAATACAAATAAATAATGGCGATACAATGCAGTATGAAATAAATTCTCCAGGGGCACATAGAGGGGTGAGGGTATTGGGAAAACCCCTTAGAGAAGGTGACATTTGAGACCTGTCAGAATTGGAAGATGTGGGGGAGAGGAAAGGAAGAGAGATGGTGGGTAAAAGCATTTCAGGCCTTTTCGACGAGACTTTTGTTTTCCAGTAAAATTCTTTGATATACTTCAGCAAAATCTTGTTTTGTTCACATAAAGTAAACAGTGCTGACAGATGAATAAAGTAGATGTTCTTCTGTAGTCCCTCTAGCCTTGGCCCTAGAGACCGTAAGACAGAACCCAGGTGACAGTCTCTGATGATTGGTGCCAAGCCAGCAGATGGAAAACATTACTGGGCCAGTTTTACTCCAGTGACTGGATGCCAGCATCCCAGTGTGAAAAATGAGGCAGGACCACAGGTCCATGTATCACAGGGCATGATGGTTAATGGCACGGGGGATGCTGTCAAGTGATTTGTGGTGGTGTCAGAAACTCTTCTCTTACTCTAATTTCTTGTTCTAAAGCTTTGAGGGTAGAAAAAGTGTTATCTCTGGTAGGGTGGGACTGCAAGAGGATGTCAAATGCAAGTTAACTATTGAGAAAGGCATATAAAAAGGCACAAACATTAAAAACTGTTATTTCTCTTAGTGGGGGCCTGAATTTTTTAAGTTGATCAAGACAACGAATAAGAAAACAGTATCTTTCTGTTTTTCTAGCCATAAGGTAGCCCTGAATCTATGCCTGAAACACAGCGAGGGCCTCGGAGGTCATTGGAGGCCGACATTAGGCAGCGGGTCTAAAAAAAAACCTGTGTTCTGATTACTCCTCCCTATTTGTTTGATTTTCTGAGAAAGCTGTATGTCTGTATTTACAGTGTCACAATGAGCTGCATATCTTTTTCCATTTACCAAATTGGAGGTCAGAAAATAAAATGAAAATACCTAATTGGAAGAAGGGCATCGTAGGGAAAGGTTAGGCCTTGGAGTTAAGAAACCTGGTTTTGAATCCTAGCTCTGTGTAACCTTGACAAGTTTAAACTTTTTCCTGATCTCTAAAGAGGGGATTAATTCCTGCCAAACTTCCTCACAGGGTAATTTAGAGATCAAGATAGGTATGAGATAATACTTCAGAGAGTGATTGGTCAGCTAGAAAAAACATGCAAGAAGAGTTAAGTTTTTCTTCTTAATGTTAAGTAACAACAGCAAAATAATAATTATAAACTCTTATGTGTAGAGATTTTGACATTTTTATTCACTGCTTTATCCCCTGTGCCTGGCACAAAGTTGGAGTGTGAGAATTATTTATTGTACAGATGAATGAATGGGGCCTGGTAAATCTATAGAGTAAGCAGTGCTTCTACAGGCTTTTGGAAAACTTTCCAGAAGGCTAAAGAAAGACATATTAAACCTCTTTATTACATCACACACAACTGATTTGATTTACGGCATGCATGGGTAGTTGTGTCTTCTTGAGACCTCTTTGCATAGAGAACCCAATAAATATTTAGACTCACGGGTGCATGGGGTCTAAATGTAGATCGAGACTCCAGGGAGGGAAAATCCTTCCCTGTGATACATCTAATTTTGAACGCCCAGTTCACTTCCCCTCATTCCTTCCTTCTGATTTGCATTTGCTCCCCAAAAGGTGAGTATTATTGAGATGAGGACTTGAAATCTGCAGCTGTGACTCCAACTCAATGAATTCTCTAACACTGCACTTGGCAAAATCGAGACAACAGCTTCCCTTTGGGAAAAGGAATCGTGGACTCATGTGAACCTGACCCTGCAAATACTGGTGTGGCTGCAAGAGGTTTCAGGGACCCAGGAAGCTTCGGCCTACAGACAAGGTAAAGTCTGGGTGGGCAGAAGGCTGTACCATCAGTCCCCTCTCCAAAATTCTAACTAATCTTACTTCTTGCTTGTCTTTGGCTGCTAGGAAGCTCTGTTTCAAATCTAGACCGATCTCAACTACAGAGGACCCTATGGCTTTTATTTTATGTTTTAAAATTACATCTGTGATTTTACTTATCTTTAGCTTCATTTTATTTTCTACTCTTATTTTCTTTTACTGTGGTATTATCACTGTTTTAATATTATATTATGTTTCTCTGCAAACAACTTTGGATCTCTTTTGGCATAATCGTAATAAATGCAACTCTAAGTGCCAATCTGGGAGGTTTCCAGAGTGAACACCAAAGAGGAATAAGAGTTAGCCCTGTTGAGGGTGAGCTCTGTCACCCCTGGATTACCATGAGAAGTCAGTCAGTCAAGGGAAAACTTCATCCCCAACATTGAGAACACCTCTCTGTTTGGGTAGGAGATTGGGGGTGTGGGGGGGAAGCCCTGCTGATAACAAGTCAGAGCTCTAGAGACACTGTCATGCAAATAAATCTCAGGCTAGCTTGGAATGTAAACTCCCCAGTTGGCAGCAGCTTTGTTCTTAAGAATCTGAAAACAACCAACCAATGGAAACCTGCTGTTGTTCAAGATGTCTGCTTTTTTAAAAAAATACTCGTGGCTGTGTTTTAAGACCCTAATAGCAAGTCTTAGCCATCACAAGAAAACCTGAAGACTTGAAGATTCATTTATCTCTGCAATATGAAGGATTCTGCGCTAAATTTTGGCCCAGAAAAGTCCTCTAAAGAGGTGATGGCTGGCTCATTTTTTTTCTTGTTGAGCTCAAACAAGCAAACAAACACTGAACACTAAACACTTTTTATCCAGCGTGCTCCAGATAACAGGTTAACGGATAGGATTTAAAGCCCTACTTTAAAAATAGTATGACTGACTTGGAGGAACATAGAAGATGAGGGAGGGGGGAGGCAGGTTGAGGAAAGGTGACATAAAGTACCTACTTAATATGTATTTGATGAACAAATGGTTGAATGAATAAATCGTAGGCTAAGACACTCAGTTCTGTATAAACGTTGGTTTGGCCTCTTTTAGAGATTGGCTATCCAATACCAAATTGGGACCACTACTTTCTGCCAAAATTTGAAAAATAAAAATAAAATAAAAATAACACTTCAATTTCCCCCCAGCAATCACTGATAGTATTTTTATTAAATGGCTATTTTTAACATCCACAGCCATTTCTTTTGCTTTCAGCCACTCCAAGTAGGGTTTTTAGCTGCCCCCTGGAATGACACTACTGCAAACGGGTCCCAGCACTCCATTGCCTCTGTCGGTCCCCACGTCCCTCAGTCATCGCACACTGGCCCAGATCATCCCAGGCTCAAGCCGTTTGAAGAAGCCGGTCCTTGGTCCTCGGTAACCCAGAGGCAGCAGCACAGCTTCTAACCCACCCCCACCCCCTCCCAGAACATCGGCTTGGACTCTGAGTATCTGGTGCATTTGTCTCACTGGTTATAATGCACCTTATCTATTCATGCCCAACCTGTGAGCATCTCCACAATCCTGCTGCGTTGCTCTGCTGAAAGCTTCTTTTATTATAGTTAGGAATAAAAGTAATGGGATGAAAAGGGGGGTGGGGAGGGGGGAAGGTGGCTTAGCCCTTCTGGGTGGCCACTTCTTAAATAGAAATCTATACTTGTCCATAGAAATACCAGACTAAGTTTTTCTAATTCTCAAATCATATTTATGCACTTAAAAATATCTTTATTTCCAAGTTGTCATGGATGAAGCACAGATGGGATATCCATTTTACAACAAAATTAGAAAATCAACACTAAAGCAAACAATTGTTAAATCCACAAAACCATTTTTTACTTTAATTGATGCCAAACAGCACTGATACGTCCAGACCAAGAAATACATCAAAGAAAACTGAATATTCTCTGGGCTGCTAATGGAGAATGCCTCGCAAGTACAATTTAGAGATCACTCTTACAGGAGGAAGACATTTTAGTCAAAGCACAAGTTTTCACTTCTAAACTATTTTTAGCATATTCTATTGTGATATCACATCTCCCACCCACCCCTCCCCAATTAGCCAAGGACATCATATGTCCATTATAAATGCTAAAGACTTGAGTTTTTAAAAAAGAATTTTATATATATATATATATATATATATATATATATATATATATATATATATATATATAGTTCCTCAATTCCTGCAGGACAAACTACCAGACTGTGAGCTCCTGGAAGACAAGGACCATGTCTTATTCACCTCTGATGGCCCATGTGGCCAGCTGCTATGCTCCATAGGAGATATAAAACATGTATGTATTAATTGGTGTCATATTATAGAGTTCATGAATTTAATGTTTAAACAAAAGTTTGTCAAAATCTAATTTTGTTAAATACATTTATAAAACTACTTTGATTTGCACAAGGATAATTTCATATACTAAAAGTTTCAAAAGAATCATTTTATGTAGACTGAATCATTAGGTTGGTGCAAAAGTAATTGTGGTTTAAAAGGTTAAAAAAAGAAAATTGCAAAAACCGCAATTACTTTTGCACCGACCTAATATAAACCTACTTGAATTAACATGGATAGTATAAATGATTAAAGATTTACATTTTCTTCCTTCCCCTTCTCAGGAAAATTCCATAAAATTTTCTGAAAAAGGAAGCTCTCACCACACACACACACAAACCCCTCCCAAATTCTTGGTGTTAAATTATTGTTATATTATGAATTTTTTCCCCATACTGCTTAAGTTGACCCTAAGTTCCCCTCAGAGGTACCAGGAACTTGCTGCTTTTAGGAATAGAATGTTCCAGTTGTAAAGGAACTTTTCCAGAGCATCTAGTCCTGGTCCTTCATTTACAGAAAAGGAAAACTTGCTCAGAGCCCACGGCTAATTGGAGACATAACTGAAGCTCCACAAGGGCAGGAACTAATGTGTTTCCAATATCTAGCACAATGCCTGGTACATAGTAGACATTCAATAGACATTTGTTGGATAAACAGATGACTTAGCAGGAGCTAAAAGCGCCGCCTCTCAGATCCTCGTCCAGTCCTTCTACAGCACATGGCCAAGCCCCAAGAGCAGCATTGCAGTGATGCCCTAAATGGGAAATAAGGATAGCAGGGCCCACGCTTGGAGATAGGCATCTCCAGGGCTCAATTCATCTCCTACCAGTTGTGGATACCAGTATGAAGTTACAGTGAGAACCCTACAAATCGGTACTGGCGTACTATCATATTGTTATTTCCTGCCCTCTAGTGTTTAGGCCATCACTCTAGGAGCCAGATCCTTCTGGATGTCTGAACCACTTCATAATGTACAGGCAACCAGAGTACTAGCAACTGCTTCTTCAAGGTCACTGGAATAGGGTGCAATCCAGGATACTAGAAGAAAGTTAATGAAATTCAAACTTCAAACTTAAACCATTTAAAAAAAAAAAAAAAGGATAAAGCAAGAAATGCAGAATGACAAATTCCGAAGTTGAAAATGGTTACTAAACTCTTCCAGATTTTCCCTACTAGTAAGTGTGACTTTATAGAATTACTTCTCTGACCAAATAAGATGAGCACACTTTACTCTTCTGAAACAGCAATGATTAACTGTCCCCCTAATGACCGGACAGAATTAATATACACCAACATAACAGATCCCTTCAGTTGTTAATTGACTAGACTAGTAGTGAGAAGACGTGTCTCTACTTGAGCCAGCCTCATCCACAACCATGAACTTGTTTGCCTGGAGTGGTCTGAGTTCAACAGCTCTGCAAATGTATGTGTTCAGCCTACCCAGTTTCCCCCGTCCTTCCAGGCTGGGTCTGTCTCCGTCATGGGGCCTGCTCAGTCACTCAGGCCCACACACTTCTCCCCTTGGAGACTATCTGAGGTTCTCTTTAAGCAGCTATTCACAGGAAAGAACTGGTGCAGCGAGGAAGTGTCCTGGGCAGTGACCTTGGTAAAATGGGATAACCTGCCCTGTGATGGTTTCCTGACAAGCTTGGGTAAGGCGGTTAGAAAGGTCTCTCCCAGACCTCAATGTCTACAATTCCATGTACTCTTTCTAGTGGTCACTGTGGCAATTCTTTAAATTCTTCACCTGGAAATTGGGGGTGATTTGTAGAAAAGTATTAACAATTGATATACACATAATTAAGGAAAAATATGTAAAATTTTGTACTAATTCAGATTCTATGCATTTTTCTTTCTAGAATAGACTAGGGACAGCAAGTATGAAAGTTTTAAGAAAAATGTATGAGTGAAAAATGCTGACAATTTTACCCCTTAACTTCTTTTGGGAAGCAATTAAGACAAAAGACTGCCAATATTTTATTTCATTGGTAAGAAAAATATCAGTGCACCTTGGTAAAACTTGGTTTTGTAGGAGAATTCTTTGTGAATTGTACTATAGTATTACTTAAATGTTCTGCAAATATGTGTTCTCTGTCCAACTAAATGATCAGAGAGGGACTATTTCATATTCCTTCATAAAATCGGCTCAATGCTACATATTCGATATTGGTGAAAGAAAAGAAGGGAGGACGGGAGAGAGGAAGAAAAAAGAGTAGTAGAAGGAAGAAAGATCTTCCCCAGGGTTCTAAGTTTTCTGTGGCCTCACATTGTATGGGGTAAGTACAAAGGGAGCATGCCTGCCTGTCTCTGCTCAAGTTTGCTAAAGTAAATTTTTTTCCCCTGAATTCCTCTATCACAGAATTGATTCACTTACTTGATAAAACATCCTCATGGCTTTCATGGTTAGGTAGGCCAATGCATAGTAAGCTAGCAAACGAGATGAGACACAGGTAGGAAGGAGGTTATTTTCTGAACCATTTCATTGATAAATGCATGTTACACATATTTTACATCTTGCTTTGGGATCTTGTGGTTGAAACAGACAAACAAACAAAAGAAGACAATTTCTAACTCTGTTCTATTGTAAGAATAAAGTCAAGCTTTTAGTAATAAAAAATTCTATTATTTTAGGCTTAAACAAATATCAAATGTTTTTGAGCTATAAAATTTTCCTTCTGATGTGTGGTGTGTATGTGTGTGTGTTTGAATGTAGGGAAACTATTCTGCAATTTCACACTTTCCCCATGAGGAAGAATCTGGAAAAGTTTAATACCAATCTTCATCTATGGAAAAATCTTAGCCAAAATATTTAAAGCAAAGGGTACATACTTTGTTTTCTATTAACTTTGTTCTTCCCCCTGCCCAACATTGCCTTAAACAATGCAAGTTTTTATGACCTTAATTGACCTATAAAATGCATTTACTTTGACTTCAATAAGCTATTTTATAAACAACTGATTGTCTAAATGGAATTTGGTAGCTTCATTTCTTGTAATAAATTTAGTCGCAATATGGTAGACCTTTAAAATGCATAATCCTGGAACAGAATAAAGTGTCTAGGAATATATCCACGCACATATGATCCATTTTTATAAATGTGCAAAGGCAGTTCAATGGACAAAGGATAATCTTTTCAATGAATGGTGCTGAAACTATTGGACATTCATAAACAATAAAATGAACCACAACCAATACCTTGCATCTTATAGATCTGAATATAAGAACTAAATCATAGATCTGAATATAAGAACTAAAACTATAAAACTTCTAGAAGAAAACAGGAGAAAATCGTTGCGGTCTTAGGTTAGGCGAAGATTTAGATATGATACCCACATAAATTTGACATCAAAATTTAAAGCTTCTGATGTGTAAGATACAGTCTGAAAAACAAACACAATCTGAGGGAAAGACTTGCAAAACACATGTGATAAAGAACTTGTATCTAGAAAATACAAAGAATTCTCAAAACTCAGTAATAAGAAAACAATCCAATGAAAAAAATGGGAAAAGATTTGAACCCTTTACCTAACAAGATATATAAATAGCAAATAAGCACATCAAAAGATACCCAACATCATTAGTCACTAGGGAAATGCAAATTAAAGCCACACTGAGATACTACTACACATTTATCAAAATGGTTCAAAAAGCAAAAAACCGACAATACCAAGTGCTGGTGAGAATACACAACCCTGGAACCCTCACACATCGCTCGTGGGAATGCAAAATGGTACTGGTGCTTTGGAAACAATCTAGTAGTTTCTTATAAATGTAAACATACACTTATCATGTGACCCAGTAATCTCACTCCTGAGCATTTACTCAAATGAAATTAAAGCTTACATTAACAGAAAAACCTATACATGAATATTTATAGTGGTTTTATTCATAATTTCAAAGACTGGAAACAACCTAAATGTCCTTCAACTGGCAAATGGACAAATAAATTGGTACCTCCACACAACAGAAGACCACTCAACAATAAATATAAATGAACTACTGATACACACAATGACATTGATGCAATTCAGACACATTATGCTGAGTGAAAGAAATCATATTCAAAAGGCTACATCCTCCATGATTCCATTTTTATGATATTCTGGAAATGGCATTACTACAGGAACAAAAAATAGATCAGTGATTGCCAAGGTGGGGGAAGAGGTTGACTACAAAGGGACACTGTGGGGAAACTTTTAGGGTGATGAAACAGTTCTGAGTCTTAATTGTGGTAGTGGTTACATGACTGCGTTCATCAAAATTCATAGAAATTTAAATCAAAATTAGTGAATTTTTCTGTGTGTAAATTAAAAAATGAATAAACAATATATTATATTAATGTCCATAAAAGATGCCTGTCCAAATAAATTATGGGCCACTTCACAAAGGAATAAAATATTCCTGTCAAAAAAGAATAAGGTAGGTTTGTACATAATAACAGCAAGAAAAGATGTCTAAGAGAGAAAAGCAAGTTGTAGAAGTGTAGGTGTATGGTGATTCCATTTTAATTAATATATGCATGTGTATATTAGTAACTACACAGGAAAAAAAACCAAAAAAAAACTATGGACAAATATTCCCCAAAATAGTAAGAGAGAGATTTTCTGAGAAATTGGATAGTAAAGGACTTCCATTTTCTATGATGCACATATTATAATATTATATGGAGTTTTAAACTAATTGTTTTTTTCATAATACAAAATTATAATGATATAGCATCTTATGTCTTGAACTGCAGATATGCAAGTTTTTCCCCATAAAAGCACAGCATTTAAGTGATTTCCTTCCAGGCACTTATAAAGAGGTTCTTAGCAATAATTTGACATGGAAGCTTGATTCTGAGTTTAGAGCCAGATTTGAAGATAAGATTGGCAGTTTCTCCTTGAGCCAGCATTTGTGCTGCCAATCACAAATGGCTGCCAGGTTTAAAAGAACATTTTATGTAATCAATGAAAAAGGCAAACCAGTTCCGGAAAAATGGCGGCGTGAGGTGAGCCTCTGTAAAGCTCCCCCGGAATTTACAAAAAATCGAACAACAAAAACTCCACAAAGGACTCCCTGCAGAGCAGACAGGCAACATGAAGAGGCCCACTACCGACTGAAATCACCTACAGGTGGGAGATTCGCGCGAGTGGAGGGAGGAGGAGGAAAGGGAGAAGCGCGCGGAGACGGAGCCGCGCGGGCGCAGGACGCAGACCTAGCTCAGTGCGCCGAGCTCGCTGCTTCCCGGAGCTACCGCAGCTGCGGGAGAGGGAAGAACTCGGACTGCTAGGGCTCCGCCAGGGCTCCACAGGGCTGAGGGGACAGCATATAACACGGCTGAACCCAACGCTCACGGCAGAGACCTCGGAGAAAAGACTGAGGGAAAAAGGCTGAAAACGGTGGTTTAAGCCTGCACTGCCGAGCAGAGAACGGAGCCTTAGGCACTGAGACTAGCCGCCCCCTCCCTCCCCTCCCAGAGCTCGCCCCGCCCCCACCTGCCCGGTGCTAGAAGCGGAACAGTAGCAGTGTCAGATCAAAACAACAGAAAATTTGCTGTTTTGAGATCTGTGGACCGCAAACACAAATTCACAGCCCAACTAGTTCCAGCAAAGGGGAGAGACCTGTGGAAGCATGACCGGCTGTGGTGGTGGTCGCCGCCATTGCTCTGGGCCACCTCTCACACTCACCCCGCCCCTGACCCCACCTATCTGGGCGGATCCCTGCAGGAGTAAACAGAACTGCTGAAATATACGGGCTCTGAATCAGCAGCTGGAAGAGCTTTCGAACATCAAAAGCTCTCCGCATACCCACCGGGACACTGCGCCCTGTGACCTAGACGAACTATTAACAGAGGAGAAGCCCGTCTCCCAGGGAATCCCCCCTTTGCATGAGAAGTTGGAATAGTGCAGAGAAAACATAGCATTACTGTGTGGGAGAAGAAAAATAAGTTGCAGTTGGAGAAATAATAAAACATTCTACCAACAAGTACTGGCAAACAAAAGAAAGACCGCTTTCTATCAACCTGTTGCAGAAGTCACTCCTGTAGATGTCTAGGAAGAGAAATAGTAAACCAGTAATCACCATGAATAACCAAGGCAACAAGATAGCTCAGAAAGAAAGTGAAAAATCTCCAGAGAAGGCACTTAAAGATACAGAAATATGTGACTTAAATGACAGAGAATTCAAGATTGCAGTTCTGAAAAAACTCAACGAGATACAAGAAAACACAAATAGGCAGTTAAAGGAACTCAGAAACTCAATCAAAGAACAGCATGAGCATTTTACGAAAGAGATTGAAATCTTAAAAAAGAACCAAGTAGAATTTCTGGAGATTAAGAACTCAATAGAAGAAATTAAGAATGAAATAACCAGCTTAGGTAGTAGAGTTGACCAGATGGAGCAAAGAATCAGTGACATTGAAGATAGAAACCTGGAAATGACACAAATTGAAGAAGAAAGAGACTTGAGACTTAAAAGAAATGAAAGAACTCTACAAGAACTTTCTGACTCCATCAGAAAGAGCAATATAAGAATAATGGGCATACCAGAAGGAGAAGAAAGAGAGAAGGGAACAGAGAATATATTCAAACAAATTGTCGATGAGAACTTCCCAAATTTGTGGACAGAACTGGACCCTCGAATCCAAGAAGCAAACAGAACACCTAGTTACCTCAATCCCAACAGACCTTCTCCAAGGCACATTGTATTGAAGCTGTCTAAAATCAACGACAAAGAAAGAATCCTCAAGGCAGCCAGGGAAAAGAAGACGGTAACTTACAAAGGAAAGCCCATTAGATTATCATCAGATTTTTCAGCAGAAACTCTACAAGCCAGGAGGGAGTGGAACCAAATATTCAAACTATTGAAAGAGAGAAACCATGAGCCAAGAATAATATATCCAGCAAAGATATCCTTTAGATATGAAGGAGGAATAAAGACCTTTCCAGACATACAGAAGCTGAGGGAATTTTCTAATACACGACCTGCACTACAAGAAATACTAAAGGAGGCTATTCGACCACCATCAACAGGGACAATTTGTGGCAACCACAACTCAAAAAGGGGGAGAGTAAAGGCCTGAACCGGAATATGGGAATGGAGAAAGTAAGCGTGCTGAAGAAAATGGAATACTCTAAATATCAAACTTTCTTTTACAGAAACTTAAGGGTAACCACTCAAAATAAATCCAGAATTGAAATATATACTGAAATAAAAGAAGAAACAGAGGGAAACATCATAGAATACCACCACACAGAAATAATAGACAACAACAAAAAGGCAAAGAAACAATGGAGACACAACCTTACCAGAAAACTAAGGATAGAATGACAGGAAATCCTCACATATCAATAATCACCCTAAATGTAAATGGACTGAACTCACCAATAAAAAGGCACAGAGTAGCAGATTGGATCAAAAAACTAAACCCAACCATATGCTGTCTCCAAGAGACACATCTCAGCTACAAGGACAAGCATAGACTCAAAGTGAAAGGGTGGAAATTGACGCTCCAAGCAAATGGTACCCAGAGAAAATCAGGTGTAGCCATAATGATATCAGATGAAACAGACTTCAAGGTGAAAAAGATAGCAAGAGACAAAGATGGACATTTCATAATGGTGAAGGGGACTGTACAACAAGAAGACATAACAGTCATCAATATTTATGCCCCCAATCAGGGAGCACCGAAATACACCAAGCAACTACTAACAGAACTAAAGGGAGAAATTGACCAAAACACAATTATACTAGGGGACTTAAATACATCATTGACAGCTATGGATAGATCATCCAAACAGAAAATAAATAACGAAATAGTAGCCCTAAATGACACATTAGATGAAATGGACATAATTGACATTTATAGAGCACTTCATCCTAAAACATCAGACTATACATTCTTTTCTAGTGTACATGGAACATTCTCAAGGATAGACCATATATTGGGACATAAAATCAGTCTCAACAAATTTAAGAAGATTGAAATCATACCATGCATATTCTCTGATCACAAGGCTTTGAAATTGGATATCAACTATAAAAAGAAAGCGGGAAAAAACACAAATACATGGAGACTAAACAACATACTTTTAAAGAAGGACTGGGTCAAAGAAGAAATTAGAGGAGAGATCAAAAGATACATAGAAACAAATGATAATGAAAATACATCCTACCAAAATTTTTGGGATGCAGCGAAAGCAGTTTTAAGAGGGAAATTTATCTCATTACAGGCCTATCTCAAGAAACAAGAAAACTCCCAAATAAATAACCTCATGTTACACCTTAAAGAACTAGAAAAAGAAGAACAAGTAAAACCCAAGGTCAGCAGAAGAAAGGAAATAACAAAAATTAGAGCAGAACTAAATGAAATAGAGAACAAAAAGACAATAGAAAAAATTAATATGACAAAGAGCTGGTTCTTTGAAAAGATTAACAAAATTGACAAACCCTTGGCTAGACTTACTAAGATAAAAAGAGAGAAGACACTGATTAACAAAATCAGAAACGTAAAAGGGGAAGTTATCACGGACACCACAGAAATACAAAGGATCATCCAAGAATACTATGAAGGACTATATGCCACCAAATTCAACAACCTAGAAGAAATGGACAAGTTCTTAGAAACATATAGCCTTCCAAGGCTGAACCATGAAGAACTGGAAAATCTAAACAGACCGATCACCAGTAACGAAATTGAATCAGTCATCCAAAACCTTCCCAAAAGCAAAAGTCCGGGACCAGATGGCTTCACTAGTGAATTCTACCAAACCTTCAAAGAGGATCTAATACCAATTCTGCACAAACTCTTCCAAAAAATTGAAGAAGAGACAGTACTCCCTAACTCATTCTATGAGGCCAACATTACCCTGATACCAAAACCTGGTAAGGACAGCACAAAAAAAGAAAACTACAGACCAATATCTCTAATGAATACCGATGCAAAAATCCTAAATAAAATTCTAGCAAATCGAATACAACAATGCATTAAAAAGATTATTCATCACGACCAAGTGGGGTTCATCCCCGGGGCACAAGGATGGTTCAACATACGCAAATCCATCAATGTGATACATCACATAAACAAAATAAAGGACAAAAATCATATGATTATATCAATTGATGCAGAAAAAGCATTTGACAAGATACAACATCCATTTATGATTAAAGCACTTAATAAAATGGGTATAGAAGGAAAATACCTTAACATAATAAAGGCCATATATGACAAACCCTCTGCTAATCTCATAATTAATGGAGAAAAACTGAAGCCCTTTGCTCTACGTTCAGGAACACGACAGGGATGTCCCCTATCACCTCTGCTTTTCAACATAGTGTTGGAAGTCCTTGCCAGAGCAATCAGGCAAGAGAAAGAAATAAAAGGCATCCAAATTGGGAATGAAGAAGTTAAATTATCACTCTTTGCAGATGACATGATGCTATATATAGAAAACCCTAAAGACTCCACCAAAAAGCTATTAGAAACAATCAACGAATACAGTAAAGTTGCCGGCTACAAAATCAACGCACAAAAGTCCATTGCCTTCCTATATACTAACAATGAAATCTCAGAAAAAGAAATACAAAAAACAATTCCTTTTGCAATTGCAGCAAAAAGAATAAAATACCTAGGAATAAACTTAACCAAGGATGTGAAAGACCTATATGCTGAAAACTATAAGACATTTTTGAAAGAAATTGAAGAAGACACAAAGAAATGGAAAGACATTCCGTGCTCATGGATTGGAAGAATCAACATAGTTAAAATGGCCATATTACCCAAAGCAATATACAGATTCAATGCAATCCCCATCAAAATCCCAATGGCATATTTTAAAGAAATAGAACAAAAAATCATCAGATTTGTTTGGAACCACAAAAGACCCCGAATAGCCAAAGCAATCTTAAGGAAAAAGAACAATAATGGAGGTATCACACTTCCTGACTTTGGCTTGTACTACAGGGCTACAATAATGAAAACAGCATGGTATTGGCAGAAAAACAGACACATAGACCAATGGAATAGAATTGAGAACCCAGAAATAAAACCACATAAATATGGACAGATAATTTTTGACAAAGAAGCTAAAAACATACAATGGAGCAAAGACAGCCTCTTCAATAAATGGTGCTGGGAGAATTGGATAGCCACGTGCAAAAGAATGAAACTGGACTGCTATTTGTCACCATGTACCAAAGTTAATTCAAAATGGATCAAAGACTTAAGCATAAGACCTGACACAATAAACTGCATAGAAGAAAACATAGGTACTAAACTTATGGACCTTGGGTTCAAAGAGCATTTTATGAACTTGACTCCAAAGGCAATGGAAGTAAAAGCTAAAATAAACGAATGGGACTATATGAAACTTAAAAGCTTCTGCACAGCAAAAGAAACCATTGACAAAATAAAGAGGCCACCAACTGAATGGGAGAAGATTTTTGCAAACAGTGCCTCCGATAAGGGGCTAGTATCCAGAATATACAAGGAACTCATGCAACTCAACAACAAAAAAACAAACAACCCAATTGAAAAATGGGCAGAGGACTTGAAGAGACATTTCTCCAAAGAGGACATACAAATGGCAAATAGACACATGAAAAAATGCTCAACATCACTAATCATCAGAGAAATGCAAATCAAAACCACAATGAGATATCACCTCACCCCAGTCAGAATGGCTATCATCAACAAGACAAATAATAACAAATGTTGGAGAGGCTGTGGAGAAAAAGGAACCCTCATACACTGTTGGTGGGAATGCAGACTGGTACAGCCGTTATGGAAGGCAGTGTGGAGGTTTCTCAAAGAATTACGAATAGAATTGCCATATGACCCAGCAATCCCTCTTCTGGGTATCTACCCAAAAAATCTGAAAACATTTAGAGATAAAGACACGTGTGCTCCAATGTTCATTGCAGCTTTGTTTACGGTGGCCAAGACATGGAAACAACCAAAATGTCCTTCGATAGATGAATGGATAAAGAAGTTGTGGTATATATACACAATGGAATACTATTCGGCGGTAAGAAAAGATGATATAGGAACATTTGTGACAACATGGATGGATCTTGAGAGAGTAATGCTGAGCGAAACAAGTCAGACAGAAAAAGCAGAGAACCATGTGATTTCACTGATATGTGGTATATAAACCAAAAACAACAAAAGAACAAGACAAACAAATGAGAAACAGAAACTCATAGACACAGACAATGGTTTAGTGGTTGCCAGAGGGTAGCGGGGGTGGGGGGTGGGGGGGTGGGAGATGAGGGTAAGGGGGATCGAATATATGGTGATGGAAGGAGAACTGACTCTGGGTGATGAACACACAATGGGATTTATAGACCATGTAATACAGAATTGTACACCTGAAATCTATGTAATTTTACTAACAATTGTCACCCCAATAAATTTAATTAAAAAAGAAAAAAAAAAAAGAAAAAGGCAAACCAATATGAGATACATCCTATAAGCACAGGCACATGTAAAAGCAAAGCTTTTTACAGCTTCCAAATCGTGAGTCTTTTTAAACACTATGTTCTCTCAGATCTGAAGTTGTCTTTTCACAGAAAAATGTCTAATTGCTTTAAGACCACGTATATCTGTTATAGGCCAGAGAACTTATCCAGGCCAAACAAGGCGAAAAAAAAAATCTATGATAAACATGGGAACAATCCAACAATGAACATAATGTCACCAGTTCAACCTCATTCTGGGAAATATAGATCTTGGGTATCTTCTTGGAACATTCCACTTTCATATAAGCCAGAACATGAAAATTTTTAGGAAGATTGCATCCAGTGCAAATAAAATGGCGGTGCGGTTCATTTTTTAAAGTGTAGGCCAGTATTAGGCTTTAAGTGTAACATTTTTGAAAATTAATTGGAAACACAAATTGATTCTTCAAGAGTCACATGGTTCCCAGAAATTTTCCCTAATCAGAACAGCATGTTAAAGAGATACTTCTGAAAAGAAAAATGAATACAAGTCTAGAAGAATTCCTGTTTTCTGATTTACAGAGCTATTTATTGGCATTCACTGGAATCCAATAATAGAATTTTGTCGATGTAGTTGTGGTTGTTACACCCCCAGCCCCTGGGGTTGGCAAATCTTTTCATGAGTCTGAAGAGGGTTCCATAGACCAGGGAGTCTGCCAAAATGAAGTCACCTTCCCTTGGCCTATCCTCAACTGTAAAGGAAACTGGATATTTTTGGATACAACTTTTCAAATTGATAATTGGGCTCCTGTATATTTCCTTACAGATGTTCCCATGTTCACAGATGAGCAACTTTCATTTTAAAACAGTTCTGGTTTTAATGAAAATGGGTTTGAATGGAGAGTTTTATGCAGCAATCATGCCTTATGTCTGAAGTCTCTGAATTACGAGTTTTACTCTAAGTACAAAAAGATGGCAGAAAGAACATGGAAAACACCAGGTTATTAACAGAAAAGGTTACCGTATTTTAATACTGACAAAAATATTCCTTCAAATAGAATTTGCATTCTAAGGTTTCCTTCTACCAGCATCATAGATTCTCTCTCACCCTACCATAGATGGCATTTTGATTTCTCTAGTCCAGTCCCTTCAGAATTCTGAAAAGCTCATTTTGCTTTCACTTTCCATTTCATTAAAAAGGAAGCAAGGTGGATTGTTCCTTAGTGGGAAGCCCATTTGGAATCAGAGATTGCCTTTCAGGCCATGGTCTAAAACATATACCATACGCATCAATAAATGTTCATTCTTTCTCATTCTTTTCTCTTGATTTTCTCATTTCCCATCTAGGTTGCATGCATATCCAATTATCATATCTATCAAAAAAGAGCCTTAAAACACCAATTTCATCAGGTAACTTCCTTGCTGAAAAGTTTCCAATGGTTGCCAACTGCCCCTAGAATGTAGTCTGAACTTCTCTTCCTGGCATTCAAGGTCCTCTGGAATCTGACTCCAATATACTTTAAAACTCTCTAGCACATTTTTAAGACAAGTTTTTAGTGGGCCAGTCTTCTGTGTTTAAATGGCAGGCCCTAAGCAAATCCTTCATTGTCCTCAAGTTCAAGCATATCGTTTACATGATGACTGGCTGCCCCACTCCTGCCTCTGTTGCTCGGAATAGTAATAGTAATAGCTGCCGTGTAACTGGTGGCTCCTACACATCTGCACTTCTCATACGTCATCATTTCATCTTCAAAACAACTTGGAAAGAGGGTGTTTTGATCCCACTTTACAGGTAGGGAAATTGGAGCTCAGCGACATTGTGACTTAAAACCATGTTGCTGTTACAGAATGGCAAAAACAAGGTTCTCTCCTATGCCTACCTGTCCCTAGAGCCACTGCTCTTTCCCTGTCTCTCTGAAGCTTTCCTCTATCTCTTCTGCTCTGAACCTTGTCCAGATTTATCTTTGGCATCACTTATTTGACAATCTCATCCTGTCTTGAACAGCTAATTATATGGTTCCCTTGTGCTTATCTTCCCAAAGTGGCTATTAGAGGGCAGTGACTTGATACTACTATCACACTAACTCCATCAGCAGCTGGCACAGTGATTGGGCCACAGCAAGGATACAGTGTGTGTGTGTGTGTGTGTGTGTGTGTGTGGAGTGTGGCCTGAAATCCTACATATATATTCCTTTTTGAACTGGATTCTCCCACTGATTTCTATTTCTCTTAATAGCACCATTACTCTTTGCTGAGTTAATGTTACCAGATCAAGTAATACATCTTTATGTATTTATCCGATGCAACAACCAGCCTCATAAAGGATTTGAAAAGGGAGGTAAGCTTGTCTCTAATATTAATTTTCCAGAATTAATGAAATATTGAATGACTGAATAGAACTAACTATCCGAAGAAGGGTCTTTCTTTATAAACAATACACATTGGATTTTGATGTTACCGCACCTTAATTTCAGAAGATGGGGTTCATTCAAATCAAAACTTAATTTCTTACAATGAAATCAAATTGAAATAATTTTGAGATTCTATAATGTTTCATTATGGAAACTTGCTAGTGTGAAAAGTGGAAAGCATATAGCTGTGTTTAACATAGATACTTTGTTCTGACTTCTTTGGCTGAAAATGCTTTCTTCAAAATGCTCTAAACAGTACAATGATAAATATCTCTATTCTTTGGGTTTCCCATCTTTTATGCAAACCACAGCCGCATTAAATTCTTGCAATGTACACTTCTTACTCATTCCCTCTTAGTAGCAGGCTCATTATAAAACTTCCAGCATTGCCAATAAGCATTGTGCTTTTTTAATGTCTCATATTTTACTGCTGAATTTTGTAAAGGATCTTTATCAAGAGTGAAAACGATAACTAAGTTTGAAACAGAGGTTAAAAGATTTTAAACTTGTTGATATGAAGTCTTTTGTGAATGAGATAAAACCCTTGCTGAACAATTGCTCAGGTTTTTGGCTGTTTATTCATTTCTTTTATTTGGTGGTGGGGGGGGAGGGAAGAAAACGACAGGGACTCTTCACTCTATAAATCTTCTACGAGACATGTGCTGTGTGCATTTTCATAAAGACTTTTATTATGTGCTCCTTAAGCAGCATAGCCATGCCAGCTGGGTGGACTGGAATATAAAACACATCTCTCAGAAGAAGCTATTATTGGCTCAATAATATGCTAATTAAAAGGACTTGTGCAGCCATCTGTGGGATCTTCATTGGCAGAGGCTTATTTCTAGAACCCTCAGTGAGCTACATCTTATGTTGTCTCTAATAGTTTTATTGATGCCTGAGACATTCTCACTGATTATGATGGGAACGAAGGTGTTGGTGAACATGGTGGGTTCACAAAGTATGTTTTACACTTAACAGGGATTTATCGTCATTGCATATAACTTGGTAGATTTAAGGAGTTTCTATGAAGTCAAGTTGATATAATGACAATTCTATGTAGAGTACATCACCATCACATTACACTTGCTTATTTACAACACATGTGCACAGTAAAACAGCATTTAAATCAGGAGATGCGATATCTAGCACTTCGGGAAATGTAAGAATTCTGTTTTGCAAAACTAAGTATTGGGTGAAAATGAAAAGGAAAAAGAGAATGAGCCACATTGTCTCTGGCTTTGAAAATGGAAGAGGTCACTTTGTACATGTGGTTTAGGGTTGGTTTGATGTAGCTCTTAAGAAATGCACAAATTTTTGCTTCAAAAACTGTGCTTCACTATTCCAATGGTAATAAATTTATTCAAGTATTGGTGGTGCCAAAATAGTTGAGTTTTATTCTTGTCAAGTATTCTGTAGAACAGTTTGACTTCCCAGACCTTACCCAGCTCTTTATTTCTATCATCTGCTGCCCTCAGGACTTTCCTTATTTCTGCATTTGTCCTCTTTTCAGCATAATAGCATGGAACATTAAACACCCCACTTTGTTAAGCTGAAGGACAAATAGGCTATGTCAAAAAGATAAAACATGTCTCAAATATACTTAGAGACAAGACTTGGTATCATGGGTCAAATGAAGGCAGAGCTGGATAGTGCTTCCCGTGACTTCTGGGCCTGGTGGTAATTGATAACCCTGACGTGGTTCACAAAGCTGGTCCAGGTGGGGACTGGAACGTCATTTTCCATCATTCTCCATGGCAGTGGTATTGCGAGATCCCCCAACCCAAATGTGGAAGTATATAAAAATCACTACTTTGGTCTCAACAACCTGATATTATAGACATTTATTTCCATGGAAGTAGTTTAAAGCTTCTCAGAAAAACAATGACAATGACGACGACAGCCCAGATCTGAGGTTACTGGGCCCTCATTCCCACATGGCTACAGTCAGCTGGAGAAGAGCCAGTGTACCCAGTCCCTGCGGTATGACTCAGGTCCCCTTATCACATTTCCATCACCTGCAAGCATCCGAGTGTGCAGTCTCTGTAGAATGTAGAGTAACATACACTGCACAGAACCTTTAATACTCTTATGCTTCCATATTTGGAAAATCAAACCAACCTGACTTTTACCAAGATATATGACTAATTTTAGGATGCCACTGAATGCATGACTGCGTTTGGGAGTTGGCGGGGATAGAGCAGAATAAAAAGCACTAAGATTGGTAGAAGAACCAAGTTCTTGTCTTAGTTCCTTTATTCTCATTTCTAGGCCTCAGTTTTCAGGAAGTCCACACGTGTCTGATTTATGCCATTAAAAATATAATAATGAAATCCAGAAAAACCAAAATGTATACTTATATGTGTTACATATCAATTGTGTTCATCGAAGCACCAATATATGCCATATAGATATTAGAGTTAGTCCTAATGTTTAGTTGAAGAGTATTCTGATACTCAAAAAGAGCCATTTAAAAAAATAATAATAACCACCTGCTCACCTATGTGTATCAGTATTTTGGCAATATTTTGCAATTTTAGCAGAAATTGATGCTACTCAACAATATGGACATGGTCCTTTATATTTCCCAGCATCCCTTGAGTTGGGTTGACACCTGACTAATTCTGACCAATATGAGTGAATGTTATTTGTGTCACTTCCATGCCAGTATGGTTAAATGTAGGCCTTCCTTCTTTGCTCCTTTTCTCCCTCTCTATTCTATCTCATTTGCTCGCTTCAAGTGTAAGTCACAGGGCCTCAAGAAGGAAGCGCTTAGGTCCCTAAGTCAGTAATAAGAGGGGAGTTGCCTGGCCCATGTCAGAGTTTGATGTGAACAAGAAATAAACCTCTGTTATATTAAGCCACTGCAATTTCAGAATTTATTTGTTATCACAGTGTAACTGAGCTTGTAATATAACAACCAAGACTGCAAATAAATTGGATACCAAAGGTGATATAAAATTGCAACTGTCGTCTAGAATCCCTACTTTCAAATTTTTGTATTTATCAAAATGCCTTAATTCATTATAAGTATCACATTAAACTTATACTAAATTTATGAATTTTTAAAGGTCTCTGTGCTGTAATTGATTATTTTTATAATACATTTATGTTTTAACTTATAAAATATATTTATACTAAGAAAACACTAATATATTCTGTTTCAGATATTAGAGCTCCATGCAACATTCATGTGGAATAAAAAGGATTCCAATTCTAAAAGTGTTGGCAAAATCACAAGTTCTATGAAATAATAAGATTCAATAACAATAAGTTCAGTACTTCCTGCTACATAACAAAAGCAAAACCACTGCCTTGAAGCAACAAAGAAGTAGAGACCACATGTATAAAATTCATGCTATTTCAAATTCTGTTAGGTGTAACAGATAGGAAGAATTACCAGGAGCTGTAGGAAATCCTAAAAGAATGGATGAATACTGTTTTATTTTTTAAATTCAGTTTTTAGATAAGGAATATGAAGCTATTAATAATGGAACTTATAATAATGTCTGGGGCTAAAACACCTGGCCACATTTCCATATCTCAACTCCACATGTCAGGATTGCGCTACTGTCTGTATTAATTATCTATTTCTGAGTAATAAACTACGTCAAAACTTTATTATTGTTTAGAGGCTTAAACAATAATAAATATTTATTACCTTACAGTTTCTGTGGGTCAGGAACTCAAGGGTGGCTTAGCTTGGGGAGTTGAGGCTATGCCAGCTCTTCCAACACAGCACGTGCACATTGCTGGCAGGTTGGTGCTGAGCGTGGCAGGAGGCCTCAGTTGCTCACAACATGGATCTTCCCACGTGACCCCTCTCATGAGACTTAGTTCTCATGATGTGATGGTTGGCTTCCTCAAGAAGGAGCAATTCAAGGGAGAGCAAAGTGGAAGCCTCAGTATCTTTTAAGACCTAGCCTCAGAAGTCACACCTCGTCATTTCTGCAATATCCTGTTACACAGGCCCAGTCTTTTCAATGTGGGAGGGGACATACAAGGATGTGAACACCAGGAAATGAGAATCAGCGAGCGCCATATTGAAGGCTGGTTACCGCATGGTTCTCTTGAGAGGAAAGTTTCACCCATAATTAAATATGTAAAGCAGACACTTATTCAAACTGTTTGTTGTCAGTTGGGAGTGAAATGACTCCCAAATATGTTCACCTTAATCATGCTCTCCAAAAAAATGTCATATTTTGAGAAAAACAATGGAGAATTTTCATGAAAACATACATATTCACAAAGGGACAGGTTGGCCTCCACTTAACTGCACCGGATAATGTGCAATTAAAAGGAACCAAAAACATCTTGTTGACATAGTAATTCTGTTATTAATCTTCTTATGCACTGATATCAAATTAAAACAAAGAAACTTTTCAGTTTGGTTTAAACTATCATGTACTTTGCCTGTCTCAATCCAATAAGAAAAAAAAGGAAATATGTACTGGACTTCCTAGAAATTGTAACTTTAAGGCAGGATCTAAATATCACAATAAATAAAATAATGTGTGTAAGGAAACATATATGCAAAAGGTCTAGTATAAGACAAAACCTTTTTCTGGGGAAAAAAAAACACTTTAAAACTAATTTCCTCTATATTTATTCCTAACCAATTTTTTTCACCTGAATATTACCATTTTATCCCAATTTCCTCCATTTATGCAAATATTAGATATCCAAATGCGACAACCTCATGGAGCTGCAGAGACACTCTGAGCTGACTGCCTTTCTTGGAGCAGTGTCTTGCAGTCTCTTCTGCGGACTATGTGATTGCCATCCAAATACTATTTCTGCTTTGTTTTGGAGCCAAGTTGAGTTAAATCTTTACAAATAGAGATATTAAGACTTATTCTGTCTTGTGAGACAGAGAAATCAGAAAGCACCCGGACTTTATAAACAGGAACAATAATGGGGCTGCTGGCACTATTTCTAAAAATAAATACAACCTCACCATTCCTGCCCTTGGCAATGGGTGCAGCTATCAACAAAAAAACCAATTTTATTAGAAATTAACTGACTTCCTTGTAAAGAAATCAGGGGTGATAGGGAAGGAGACTGGGAAAACATCTCTGTAAAGTTCTGCTTCAAAATGCTAAAGGCAACAGCAGGTCAGATGGAAGCAGGATAGGCACGGGGGTCATCAAACGAAGACCACATCAGTGAAGAGTGACGTAAAAGTGATGGCTTCAAGCCAAAGAGAGGCCTGGAAACGGATGGCAGCAAAATTAAAGCATCTGATTAGGCTGGAGATCTTAGGTGGCTGTCAACTAACAAATATAAATGAATTAGGGAGACTTGACATATAAGAAACCGTGCTGAGAAAAGAAACCAGTTGTGCTTAACGCTAAATAAATGTTGACCATGTTGCAGTGGAATTTCATGCATTTGTTAATAAATATTAATTAAATTGAAGAAATATAAAGTGAAAAAATAATAATTATATTGGAAAGAAAATTTCTAGATAATTATAACACAACATGGTGTTTAGTGTGGGGGAAAGATGTTAAAGGTATTATCTTGTGGAATAAAACGCAATTTTCAAAATAGTATTACTTTTAATGCAGAATTACTTTTAATACTGCTCCATTTTTGTATATACAAAATATATAAATACATATATATGTGGCATGGAAAGAGCTTTGTTAGGACACACACCAGATTGTTGAAGTGGTAACTGTGTGCATCTCTGTATTATTTAAATGTTTAAAATATAAACTCCTTTTAAAAATATCCTTTTTCAATAAAAACTTTTAAAAAACAGAGGGGTGGTAGGTGGGGGTGGGGGGTTGTCACTGTGTGAGGGATATAAATGATAAATGTCTAACTATTACGTTGTTTTGTGCACCTGAAACTAATAAAATTAAATTAAATTAAAAAATGATATTTTGATGATGTACAACTGAGTAATAAGATAAAAACTTGTAACTCAAAATATACATAATTCTGTGTGTTAGTTTTCTTATTTTCCTTTCTACATACAAATAATTATGCTGTTATAATGAAAAAAACAAGTGAATTTCCAAAATATGTTTTCAAAAGATGGAAGCTCCTATTTTTTGACACTGATAGGCTCATTACATGCTCCCTGCATTTTGTAAGTATTAATAAAACATTCACAGTTAATGTTAGACATTGTGGCAGCCCTGGAGTTCACTGTGATCTCCCTTCGAGAAAGAACTTGCCTTTGAGCTGCAAGGACTACACTACAGTTAGTGGACGGCCTTCAGCTGTTGTCCCAGTGGCCGCCCCCTCAGTTTCTGAACCAAGGCCACGGTCACACTCAGCCAGGGAAGTACCAGACAATGACTGAGGGTGGTGAGGGCACAATTAGCTAGGGCCTGGCCATCTCTTCCTAGGACTCTCCTCTGACAGATAATCTAGGCTCCCAAATTCCCCGGTGGGTTGGTGACGCCTTTGTCAGACCTGCATCCTGCTCTGAGATTCTCCCTCCCTAGTCCTGCTTCCCCTCCTCTCCTTTCACTGTTGTCAGATCTACATATCAGCCAAGGGCTTTCCCTACTCAGTCCTGCTCTCACCCCCTTTAATCTTTCAAAGTCATGGCACCCTACCCCATAAAAGCTCTTGCCCTTCTAACTCTGTCAGCACCTGCTTCTTGGAGGATCCAACCAACACAGGCACCTTTGGGGTTTCATACACTTTATAAGGATTCTTCTTGTTTCTGAGAACTCCTCTCTCCATCCCACCCTGTAATTACTTGCCATGCCTGTTTTTTTTTTTTTTTTTTTATCAGGACTTTGCCCTGATATTATTGACTGTGTAGGGAGCAGACCAAGCTATATCAACCACTGTTGTAACCAATAACAAATTCTTCCCAGTTTCCCTTTTACGTAGTGATGCTAACTCAAGTAGATTTCTATGACTTGTAACCATAATTCTTAACTAACGTATTCCATGATTGTGTCTCTCACTTCTAGTGTCCTCATGCCGGCTCTATTTTATGGAGGTTCCTGAAAAGCAAGCTGAAAAGAAAGTATTTATAAAGGAAACAGCATTTTTCCCAGTGCTTTCCATCATAAAATGACAAGTTTATACCTTTAAAAGGTTTGATTTCAAGAAATGAGGACAGTATGACATTGGGGATTGAGCACTGATTTTGAGTCTGGGGACCCAGTTACAAATTCCAGCTTTGCCACTAACGGGTTATGTGTCACTGGGCAAGCCACTTCACTTTTCTGGGCTTGGTTTTGTGATTTGTAAACTGCAGGGAGTTTAGACTGTCCCTTCCAACCCTTTGACTCAATAATGTGCCTAGCGCAGTTTCTCCAGAGACTATAACAGTGTCTGGTACATAATATGTGCTCAATAAATATTTTCTGAATTGAATAAATTAATAATTATGAACTTTAATGATATTTTTGAGACTTTAGAAATAAGTAGATGAAAATGTTTAATCTTGTGAGCAAAAGGAATATGAATTCTTTTTCTCTCTTCTTTAAACTTTTCTGTAATTTCTAGAATTTTGCTTTCTTTCCTCTCCAGCCTTATCATCCAATATTTTATCTCTTCTTGCAAGTACCCTCACCTCTGTCACTACTTTCTTCTGCTAAACTTGAACTCGAGTTAAATCCCTTCTCCTACCACCTGTCCTACATCAAGTTTGCTGAGCAAGGGACATATGTGTAAGTACCATGCAATAACCACATGTATGTACTTATTTGTATATTGTCTCCCCAGCTAGCACGTGTCTTCACAAGGGCATGAATGTATTGCTGTATCTCCAGTGCTTAGGACAGTGCCCTGCACTTAGTTTGAAAGGAATTAGAAAGTTCTGGTCTTAATGATATCTGACACTCTCACTTTAATAACACTATGTGATTATTTCCCCAACTTTGTATTTCTTTTCATTTTTCATATTCAACATATACTTATTGAATGCCTAACTATATTTCAAGAAATTTTTTACAACTTGTGGAGAGTGAATGAAAAAAAAAAATTTCTTCTTCCCATGGAGCTTACCATCTAGTGCTTTTTGCAAAGTAAGATCCACCCAATATAAATGTATCTTTACGCCTCTCCTCTGCCATCCCCCAAGAGTAAAAACACAATTCTCTTCCAAGCATTTTCTTTATAGGTTTTGTTTCCTTTTGATCCCTTAACTGTCAGCTCCCCACTATATCCCCTCACCTATACACATTCTCTCTCTCTCTCTCACACACAGACACATACACACACACACACACACACACACACGCACGCACACACGCACGCGCATACACACATATACACACCAGGAAACTGACATGTTACACCTTATCACAATTTTTAAATTCAAATGATTAAAACTTTCTCCAGTGTTTAGGCTTTTGGTTCTACTTTAGGTTGTTTATATCCAAAGGAAACCATAAAAGACATACGTATTTATTTCTTCCCAAGAGCTCCATGAAATTTGCTATTTGTTTCTTTAGAGAAATGAAGTTGAAACCGTCTCTAAAATGGGCATCTCAAGATGGGTAAGCCCCTGGATTTAAGTAGGTAATATTTTGCAAAGGTGTCTAATTCCTCTAAAAATGTGATAGCTCCCAGCCCGGGCAAGCTTTCTACTCTGACCGACCCCATTCAAGGAAGTGTGTGTGCTGGCTGGTGACTGTTGAATGTGGCCTCAGCATTCAGCCATGCGCAAGACCTAATGGCTTCTGGGGCAAGACGGCTTGAACTTACTCTAATTAAATGCTCTTATTAAAACTTAGTGGCTCACTTTAACTTTTGTGGTATTGTTGTGACCTGAAAAAAATTAAAAAGGAACCATCATAACATTAATCTTGGGGACCACTTTTAGCGGGCAGAGTGAACTAGATGAGCAGTTGAGTTAAAATTAGAAAACACGTTCCCCCAAATGAGCCCAAGAGAGTTCCTGCTTTTAGCCCATTTCAGTTTATTTAGCCCAATAGCCTTCACATGCTTAGTTCCATGTGACTAAGGGACTTTATTGCTAGAAACAAATTTCAACACGTGTGAGTTTGGGAATTCACCGGTGAGGGCAAAAGCGCATTTATGAGGTCTGGAACCTGTGCCCAGCACTGCCATTAGAGGTCCTGTGCATGGCACTCTGTCTGGCACACTCATACCCTAAAGGTACGGGGATGATGGTGCGGAACGCACGGCGCCCGGGATGTAGATGGTTGGCAGTCACAGTAACAACAGCAACAGAACACTTGCATAGGGCACATCATGTGGCACACACGTGCCACGCACTTTTCATACCCCGTATTAACTCATTTAATCCTCACCACAGCTCCAAGTGGCCGATTTACAGAGGTTAAGTGACTCGTGCAAGTTTACACAGAGGGGGCGGGATTCAAATCCAGGCAGTCTGGTTTCCTGGTACTCTGGCCATGTGCCCCCTCCCCGCTCCCTCTGTTTCCAAATGACAGGATGACACGCAAGCGTAAGCAAAGAGGCAGCAGGCATGGTGAGTGGAAGGTATGTGTCAGCTGGAATTGTGGGATCTTTCCTGGCTCTGCTCTTATACCCAGACATCTAATCGGAGTCTCATAAAATTTCTGATAACGGTATCTGCTCTGACTACCTCAGGTCAGAAAATTATATAAAACATTTTATGGAAAAGGCCATAAAAATATTTCTTTAGGAAAGTAGGATCCAGAATGGTCTATGAAAACGATGTAAAAATAGAGAGACAAATTTTCTTTTTTTTTTCAGTGGAGGGACCATGGGTCCTTTTTTTGGTTGTTAAGTTTACTTTAGGTCATTTTCATATCTGTCTTTTGGCTTTTCAGCACTTAACAATTTCTTCGATTAACATGTCTTCATCCATATGTTAATTGACTCAGCCAACAAATATTTATTTATTCCTGCTATAGACGAGACACTATATCAAGCTTAAAAAGGAAACAAGAAAATAGAAAAAAACAACAGAAGGTATTTTGATATATGTATGCAAGTCCACAAACACTCTAATTGCTAGGCAAAAGTAAAAATCATTGTTTATGTTTAATGGAGATAAGGAATTTTTTTCCTTTAAAGCTCTGTCTTTAATATTGTGTATGTGTCCACTTTTGAAATCAGAAAATAAAAAAGTCTTAAAAACACCTCTGAGTACTTAAGAGAAACAAGATCTTCTGGGGGATAGCTTATCCTCCAATAATGCTGGACAAACGAGGTGTTGATTAGACATTTTCAAAATGGCAGAAGGGGCAGTCATGGACACTGCTCTCTACCAGCTCCAGATTACGTGGCGGCAAACCTTGCCAGCAACAGTCTGGCTAAATAGCTAACGTGATTAACGGAATCAAGACAGACAGTCTAGGCCATGAGGAATATTTCAAGATGACAACGAGCTCAGAACTGGATTAGATTATTGTAGTTCAATAATACAGATAACATCTCAATGTCTGGAACTGAAAATTACAGCCCTTCCATTGGAGCCTCATCGTTTCACATCCAGTGGTGGGAAGCTATGAAGGCAGAACAGGAACCAGGAACAAGCCACATACCATAGATAACCTGATTGCCGACACCATTTGTAGCCTCTCTCCAATCCACTCTCCACACTGAGGCCGGTGTTTTATAAAACAGATATGCTCACATTATTCCTCGGCTGAAAACCCTTCAATGACGTCCCATTGCGATTTCCCCAAATGTTTTCATTTCACGACCTACCAAGCCTTGGATCATCTACCTCGTATCTCCTCATTCTCTTCGGGTTTCAGCCATGCTTCCTCCCGATCCTTCAACTCCCAGGGCATCTTCTTGCTCCCTCCAAAGCAGCCCGCTTCTGTCTCTCTACTTTCTGTCATCTGCCAGGTGACAGCCTAGAGAGGCCCTTCCTAACACTTGGACTAAGTCAGGTCTCTCGATATGTGCTCTCTCACAGCATCGTGCCTTTTTCCTTCATAGCCCTATTGAAATGTTATAATTAAACACCCATTTGTGTGATTGTTTTATTTCTGTCCAACTCCTGACCAAACTGCAAGCTCCACGAGGCAGAAACCACATCTATCTTGCTCCCTACTGTATTTCTAGTGACTGGCACAGTGCAAACACTTATGACACTTAGTGGCTAAAAGGATGAATAAATGTAATTTAAAAAAAAACAACAACAAAATTTTAGCACATTTTATATCATTGTGGCAGATTGGCTACTATGTTTCCCCGAAAATAAGACCTAGTCAGACCATCAGCTCTAATGCGTCTTTTGGAGCAAAACTTAATATAAGACCTGGTCTTATTTTACTGTAAGACTGGGTCTATAATATAATATAATATAATATAATATAATATAATATAATATAATATAATATAATATAATAAATATAATAAATATAATATAATATAATATAATATAATATAATATAATATAATATAATATAATATAATATAATACCGGGTCTTACATTAAGTTTTGCTCCAAAAGACGCATTAGAGCTGATGGTCCGGCTAGGTCTTATTTTCGGGGAAACAGGGTAGATGCTGACTCCTTAAATCTTTTCTTCCTGGCACGCAGGAAGACATTATCAGCCTTCCTTCCTTCCTGTTGTGTTCTGGGTACACGTGACTGTGCTCTAGCCAACAGAATGTGCTCAGAAGAGACGTTCGCCTCTTCCAGGACTAGCAACAGAATGTTGTGCACAGTTTTCTGGACCACTCTGTTCACAGCAGTGAGCTTGGAAGCTAAAGGCTCTGAGATGGTAGAAATACCTGGGGGAAGAGGCCAGGTCCCTGAATTCCCCCTTGGAGGAGGGCTATCTCAACCATACCGGCCTTGGCTTGAGTAAGAAAATAAAACTTTAGTAAGCTAACCTGCTTTGATTTTTTTTTTTTTTAATGATTACAGCGGCTAGGGTTAATTACTCTGATGAATACAATTGCTTATGTCACTAAATTATTTCTCAGTCTGGACATAGAGTAAAGATAATGACACAAGTAGCCTAGTGATGTATCAAAGTGGTAGCCCCACTGAAGACAAAATCCTCAGGTTTACCACCATTAGAAGGAGATTGCAGTTACAGAAGAAAGGAAGGATTTTACAATTAGTTCGGCTGTGTGCTTCCCCTCATATCCCAAAGGGAAGGAAGTTCTGAAGTCTAGGATGCCAGGAAGAGAAATCATACAGAAAAGACCTTAACATGTTAAAAATGAGATGAGGCCATCAAAAAATAATGACTGGTTGTCAATTAGAGCTAATTTTCCTATAGGGCCCAAGCTTATATGTCAGTTAGTTAGCAGTGGGCCCTCTTTCTTTTAGTAAAAGCGCTGTAGGAAATGAAATTATTTAAAACATGCAAAAGAGATCACATCACTCCCCTTCTTGAAAACTTTCAAAGCCTTTACAGGCCCTTTATAATAAAATTCAAGATCCTTAAGGGGCCACAAGCTCTCACGTGATTGGGTCACAGCCTGTATCTCCAGCTCCAACTCTGCTACTCTCCCTGCTTTCCTTTTTCATTCCAGATACACTTTTAGCTTCTGGAACTTTGAGGATTTCCTCCTACCTCAGGGCCTTTGCATATACTGTCCCCCCTCATTTCTCCTACTTGACTCCTGCTCATCCTTGAGTTCTCAGATCAATGGACACTTCTTTAAGAAAACCTTCTCCATCCAACCTTCTGGATTAGGGCAGAATCTTGATTACAAACTCATTACAAACTTCCTGTCACACATCCCAAAGGCTGACATTCACTAAGTTCTCAATAATCATTTATTAATTGATGAGATACAAAGGTCATGGAAGGCAATAAAGAATAACAAGAACATAAAGACCTTACCTCATGAAATAGAAAAGCCTTGAGCCAATCTTCACTTGAGATGTTCAGGATCTTAAATGTTTCAGCTACTGACAAATCTCTGGTCCTTCAGGTGGGACAGTCCCCAATTTCAAAGCCCAAATGGTAACTGAGACTTATACAATGAACATTTTGTGAAGAGGGCAAAAATGAAAGTGGAGGAATCCATTTTTGGTCCACTTACAGGAAATTTGATGTCAACAATTGAAAAAAAAGAACAGTAGTCACAAGTGACCACAGAGGCATTTCCACAAAAGTGCAACACGACACAGCATTCAAAAAGAAACAGGCTACCAGTTTGTGAAACAACTTAGATGGATCTCACAGACAAAATGCTGACTGAAAGAAGCCAGACACAAAAGAGCATTTACTGTATGAATCCAGTTATATAAAGCTCAAAACTCACAAAACTAATGTGATAGAGGTCAGGATGGTGATTACCTCTTGAGGGACCAGGGGGAAGTTGTACAAGGGAGCTGCTGGAAATATTGCATTTTCACATAGGGGCATACATATGAAAAATTCATTAGGCCGCAGGCTTATCATTTGTGTACTTTACAATACGTATGTGGTACTTTAATGAAAAAGAAAACAGGGACTCTACTGGTGAAAACCCTGCAATGGCTCCATCACAGTGTACAGAATTAAGTCGAATTGCTCAGGAAGACCTTCAAAGCTCTTTGTAATCTAGCCCCTCCAGAAGCCCTCGTGTCAACTTCCAGCGCTCCATACTTGCACAATAGGCTCCAGGCTCATGGGTCTTCCTGACATTCTCCGGATGTGCCATTCTGCTGCTCAGTCCATGCTGTTCCCTCTGCTGCTTCCCTGGGGCTGAGTGAGGTGTATCATCTTGATCTCCCTGTGTATTTTTCACCCCTTCTATAAGTTATGACAATTATCACTCTGTATTTTAGTTGATTTTTTTTTATATGTCTGTTTCCCCCACTAAATTTAAAGCTCTGCAAGGGCAAGAATCATGTATTAATTAGCTCTGTAGCCTTAGCTCCTGGCATGGTGCCTACCACACAAAAGATGCCTGATAAGTATTTGTTGAGTTGAATTGAAAAATACACAGTAGGACACATGACAGGTAGCAAAGAACAAAGGATAGTTTAAAGAAACTATAACCTTTTAAAGTATAAGTAGCCAGAGATGGGTGAAGTAAATGAATAGCCTAGTCATAAAAATAAAGTGTTTTTCTTTTTAAGTCTAAACTTTAAAAAGTTAAACTTGACAGATTAGGGGGAGAGAAGTGGCAATGACGATAATTTAGGGTTTGTGTTTGTGGGTGTAGGGCATGAGTTAGGTCAGGATATTCAGAGTAATAGCAGTAATAGCAGCTAATTGCAGCATATAATGTTTATTGAATACTTACTATCTACTGGACAATTTGCATTCATTATCTGATTTAATCTTCAAAGAAGTCCCTTAAAGATCTGCTATTAATCTCCATTTCACTTATTAGGGAACTGACGCTCTATCTGGTAGCTTGCTGGAGGTCAGTCGGACAGGATGCGGCAGAGAGTTCAGATTCTAACCCAGGCCTGGGTAGGCTTCAGAGCCTGAGGCTTAGAAGCCCACATCATGGTGGGTGATAGGCAGAAAAGTGACACGGACTCTCTCCCCTGTGCCCACTGGTAGCATTTTAAACGTCCGCAGCTGGAGACCTACCCTTGGGAACGAATGCCTGGGAGTCCCAGAGGTATGGAAAGTAGCCTAAAAATAGGCCATTACAAAACCACATATGAAGCTGTGGCGATTTCCTATAAGGTATTCATCTCAGTACCTACTAGGATAAAACAGAACCACCCTAGAGGAACCCTCAAGAAAACAGACCTGAAGAAACGGCCACCAATGGCCACATGCCAAAAAGGAAAAGAGAAAAAGGAGAAAGAGAAAACACCAGGACTTCCCAGAATCTTAGGATGGACACATGCGTCCCACAACAAACATCATACTAAACGCCCCGGCAAGCTGAATGCCATCGGGTTTATTTTGGGAAAATCTTGGACACCATATATTTAGTGTGGCTTCCTAGGGTTCTGGGTATTGGAGTATGTGCACATTTGCTTGGCCTCTCTTCCAACTGGCTGCAGTGAAAATGCCCTGTCTGGCCACAGCAGACCACCATCAGAAGAACCAGCAGCCTCTTAGAGGCTCTTACTGTGGTTCACGCCCAGTCCCGGTCCTTAGCTGAGAAGGAAGGGCAATGAAGTGTCCCTGGGTGAACGTGTGTATCACTGGCACCTTTACCAAATTATGTTGCTAAATGTTTTATATGTTGTTCCTCCAGGTACCTTCCAAAACCAACATTTCCAGGGTGTCCTGCTACTCTATAACATAGCTTAAAACAATTTTTTTTCAGGTCATCAGGGGAGGCAAACAGACACATTTTTTACACTGACAGGCCTAGAAAAATAACAATGAACTGCCTGTATTACACAATAGGGCCTTGTATTTTTACAGCTAAGCTACATTAAAATGCAGCCAGAGGACCTAGAGAAAATCCATGTAATGACCTCAGGTGAGGACCCAGGGGATGTCGGTTCTTATAGCAAATCCCGACCATCCAGTCTCAGCTACATGAGTTTCGCCCATGAATTGTTGGCGAAAAGTTTAGCACTGGGCCCTATCAACGTCTCTGAAATGTTAATGTGAAATGTATGTTTTGGCCCTCATAGAAATGACAGCTTCTGGACTTAAGGAAAAACAGTAGATTTGATAGGCAAGCACTGATTCTGTTTTATCCACAACAAAGAGACTAGTAGCTAATATTTTCCCTAAATATTAAATTAAATTGCGGACTCATAAATGAAATACAATTTGAAAAATAAGTAGGGTGAACTTTCATGACTCCCTCCCAGAGACAGGATTTTCCGTAATATATATTATGTGTTTCTTTCTATTTTTTCAGCTTCTCTAGTAAAGAACCACTTTTAGCCACTAATAATTTGTTTTTATATTTTCCTCCATTTCCTTCAGCTTTAGATTCATTCATATTTTGGACACACAGTGATGACAAGGGAGGAAGAATAGGGGTCCTGAGTGAGACAACTAAAGGATGGAGAAGGAAGAGAAATAAGAGGACATGGAAGGAGCTACTGGGAAAAGGAAGAAACTCAAGTACAGCTGATAAAGACACAAGTATCAGGGACTGGGCGCTTGCTCATTAAAGTGGAGAGAAGGCATGTGCCATTCAGGGCTGGGAAGGAGGGTAACAAGAGGCCTCTTATTAGTTTTCCAATGTGATTGAGCATAAAAACAAAGTCATGTATATGAGGTTAGACAATTAAGTTCGTGAACTCATTCTAGAAAAAGTGTTACAGACCTCATTGCTGAATATCACTATGGTCACCTTCAAAGAACTCCCCTTGGGAAGCTATGCACCAATGCCAATGCCTAGCCCACCCTTCAAAGCAATTCTGGAACTGTTTTTTCTGGAATGGCCATCAGAGCTGTCGTCGTATTACCCTTGATGTCCTGAGTGTCATCCAAATGTCTTCCTTTCAATATGTCCTTTATCTTTGGGTAAAGAAAGAAGTCATTGGGGCCAGATCAGGTAAGTAGGGAGGGTGTTCCAATACAGTTATTTGTTTACTGGCTAAAAACTCTATCACAGACAGTGCCGTGTGAGCTGGTGCATTGTCGTGATGCAAGAGCCATGAATTGTTGGCGAAAAGTTCAGGTCATCTGACTTTTTCACACAGCCTTTTCAGCACTTCCAAATAGTAAACTGGTTATAACTATTTGTCAAGTTGGTACAAATTCATAATGAATAATCCTTCTGATATCAAAAAAGGTTAGCAACATTGGTGCAACAAGTTCGTGAACTTAATTGTCAGATGGTGTACCTTGTGCTGTGTTAGCAGCCCAAAAGTGAAGTTATCAGCACTAACATTCAGCAGCTAACAGAAACTTGACCGCAACTTACAGAGTAAAGACAGCTTAGAGGGTGGAAAAGTACTCAGCTGTTTTAGCACAAGCCATCTCTGGAATTCAAGAAAGGGGATCTTCCCGTCATCCTCAGCACCCAATTTCCCAGAGTACCTAATGTTATCAGATAAAATCTGACCATTTAAGAGGCAGTTGAATTTATTAGTAACTCAGTTAATTACAAATATGATCACTTTTAACACACTACTTTAAATAACAATGCTAAGACAGAGATGGTAATTTTACTATTCCATGCTATTAGATTACGTAAATAATAAGAGTCGTATTTCATTTATACGTACTATTTTACTAGTATATTTCCACATAATTGTGGGGGGCAGAGCCGGAGATTCATTTATTTTAAGATCTGCATTAATGTTATATTTAACAAAACAAAAATAATACATGTTTTTAATATGTAAGTCAGTCAGACAACCACACAGATAGTTAACTGTGTCTTCAGTTCAAATATACAAAATGTCCCAGGGAAATTGGCTGTTTTAAATATACGCAGAATTTCGGGATAAAGTCCACATAGCAGTGGACTGGCTGAACAATGGAGTCACCAGAAAAGCTTTAAAAATTACTTCCAGGCCACACCCCCAGCCATTGACATCAGAATCTCTGGAGGTGGGATGAGGCACCAATAGTTGTAAAACTCCTCAGGTGATTGCAACTTTCAGTCAAAGTTCAAAATTATTGTCGAAAAAGAAAGCAACATGCTGCTCTTAACTGAGTCTTTTGGCTTGGATCTTTGAGTTTGCATTCTCTGTCTATTGCTTAAGAAACAATGTTTGATAATTTTCCGTTGAATGTGGAAGATTGAATACACAGGTTTATATTTGCTTGTCTACCAAGCCTCCCAAACTGAAAGTAAAGCAGTAAACAAAGTACAAACCCACAAAGACAGGAAAATAGGACAGGAGATGAAATTGATGCAAAATGTAAAGAAACTCTTGGAAGGTAGAAAGGATATGATGAGAAAACCATGGAGTAACATGCCATTCAGCCATAGTACCTCAGAAACACTCAAGAATTAGGGTACCAGAAACCACTGTGGGCCAGGTGTAGAGGGAGGTAAGTGGTACAAGTTTTGGAAAGTTTGGCAGTTTAAAACGTCAGATTTCTTCTCCAACTCAACCCCAACTAGATGACTGATCTGTCTCCCTCACCTCCAAGGAAATAGGTTAGTCATGGATAAAATGAAATAGAGAGGCCCCAAAAGAGACAACAGAAACAGCAAAGGATGAGGCTTAGACAAGGAAAATCGGAAGATTCAGTTAAACACTGAAAGGTGATACTTATCTCACCCATCTTTCCTTCAGCAGTTCCATGAATGCTGGCAATGAGGCTTAAACCTTCAGGAAGCAACTGAAGGGGAGTTTTTGAGGCAGGCGCATGCCCCACAGACGTGTCTGGAAGTCTGGTGAAGCCTACAGAACCATTATCAGAATGGTGTTTTTGAATGTATAAAATAAACGACGTAAGATTGCTAAGAAAACTAATTATATTGAAAATATAATTCCCAAATAGAAGAAAATTGTGATAGCAATATATGCGTTTCTTTATTGCCATCCACAACAATAAGTTCTACTGTTAGGTGTGAAACTAGGTAATGAGCATAGTAATCCCTCACAACATCTGCAACAACAATAATGTGGTAAGAAAATATCTTGATTGCTATTGGTAAAAAAGTTATAAATACTGGTACTACTGTGATTTGTTGACTATATTCAAATTGAAACAAATGCTAATTTTAGTTAGAGGTTAGTGAAAAAAATAAGATCTAATTTTTTATTTTTTTCTCCATCCAAGGTTAGGAGAGACTACAGACTGAAGTGTTTAGACTATAGACCTTAGATTGAAGACCTGAAAAACCTTGGGTTGGAAGATTCCTCTCTGGAGAAATGAACTGATATGAGACAAAAGGCCCACAGATACTGCTATTTACGTGCAGGGCCCACATGCTGGCCCACCAGGTAGTGAGGCCCACCAAGATCCATCCTATCCGGTGGTCCCGTTAGAGCTTCACTCATAAATATGAATCAAGTTATCAGACATCTAAGGCAAGCCTCCAACATGAAGACAGAAATCAAAATGAACAGAATAGAGAAATTCAAAGGATATACAAATAATGCAGGGGATTACCAAAATGATAAGAAATGTCTACAGAGAGAAGAGATTGCATCAATGAAACAAGAATAGGATGCCTTAAAAGGAAACATTCAGAGAATAAGAAAGCTCTCATACATTCAAAATGATAGCAGAAATAATTGGGAAACTCCAACAGAAGGGTTGAAAGATAAAGTTGAAGAAATATTACACCTGGAAGAAAAGGAAAATGAGGTGGAAAATAGGAGAGAAAGAAAAATAAAACCTTAGAGAAATCATTCTAGGAAGTCCAATATGTGAACAGTGAGTAGGAGGAACAAAAACACGAGAAAAGTATCAAAGAAATAATTTAAGAACATTTTCCAGAATGAAGGACACGAGTTTCCAGATTGTTACCACGGAAATACATAGCTTATTATATAAAAACAGAATTCTCTAAGAAATCCTAAGAAAGATTTTTTTTTCCACTCAATTGAATTGACTGGTCTTTTCTGTTCATTTGTTTTAATATCTTCAGAATAAAGTGACAGGATATTTTGCTTTGGCGAAATGTCTAAAGACAAAATGTCTCTAGATGTCATTCACCCACTATTGAATAAATTATTCAAACAGCAACAACTGCAAAATATTTGCAACTATTAAAGAATTCCTAGGTTATCTTGACTAGCATTCACTTGCTTAACAGATGGACGAAAATGAAAACTTGAGGTCCTTCTGGAGGTGGGTGAGAGACGAATGGAGAAGTTTGGCGCAGAAAGTGTTTAGTAGATAGTAGCAGGCAGAAAAGCAAGGGCACAAAGAAAACTAAAAATGTCCTTTCACTCAAGGAAACTAAACAATATATGACCAGTATCATCTCATTGCAGGGAAATGCAGCTGAACACTGATAGATAAATGGAGGAGACTGTCCAGCTTTGAGAGTTTTGGGAATTGCCTCCCAAAATGAACAATCAAACAAAATCAAAAAGAGCTGTGAATAAAATATCTTTTGTATGGTACACAATAATATAATACAATAGATGTTTCAGAATACTTATGTAATATGAATAATAATAATAGTAATTATTATTATTATTATTATTGTTATTATTGATTAAACTCTTAACTATATGCTAGGTCTTGTGCTGGTTAAATCCTTCCACAGCTGTGAAAGGGAGGGATCATTAGCCCCGTTTTACAGATGAAGAAACCTAGTCAAGGACGGAGCCACCATTTGGAACTACCATGGGTTTGGCATGACAACATCTTGTCTCATTCAGTCTTCAAAGCAGCCATATGAAGTAGACACTTTATAGATGCGGAAACTGAAGGTCAGAGATATGAACTCTCCAAGGCCCTGTAAGCGCACCCAGTGGCAGAACTGGGATATAAATCCTGGTTGTGTGACTTCAGAGCCTACCTGTTCACTTAAACAGCAGCTTAAGAACCAAGCAGAACCCAGTTTACTAGTCTCCATTTTGCAAATGTCTTTTGGTAAAATCTCCTGCGCTTTCTCCTGACTGCGCCTGGGAAGGGGTAATGCAGGCCCCTTCTTCCACATAGCCAAGGTTCGAAAACTAATTCAGTGCAATATAACTCAATTTTAGACTGCGTGATTCGGCCAGAGGTTGACAGACGACTTCAGTAATTGTCAAAACAAACTTAATGCTTCTTGCAATTTTGCAATAACAAATTTTATGTTGTAACAAATCCCTCGAACTACAGTAATAGATACATAAAACAAATTCTTCCTTCTTCTTTTGTAATGATAACCTTTCCAATTTAAGTGAGAAGAATAGAATCTCACACCGAAAGCGTTCTTATGCATGTTTGGTACAATTTTCTCATGTGCTTACAAACGCGGACACTGAAGACCAGAAAACTTATTCCTTCAAATGAGCCAAAAATTTTATTCTGTATTACTTAGACCACGACAATATGCCCTGTTCATTGGACGTGGAATTAATGAAGAACAGACAGGAGTTAAAAAAAATGTTAACCTTGTAGAATTAGGTCAGAGTGCCGAGGAATTGGGGGCCCGGTTAATTCCTCTTCCTCTGTGAAAATGATATTGTGCTCTGTATTATTTCAAAGTTATCACAGGGCTACTGGGGAGGGCCATTTGCCTTACCCTCTGATCCATGAAGGGCCTCAAAATGTGGATAGGTGGCATGACATGTTATTTGTCTTTTTCATTCTCCTTCTTTCATGAGTACACAGTGGCTAACATACGATGCAAAAGGAGATGAGAGAATCCACCTGTCTTCTACTGAGTGAGAAATTTGCAAAAATGTAAAACAATGCCACTTACTATACTTGTACATACCGGGGGTCCCCAAAATGTATATACATTTTAAGAGATGTTATCTTAAAATGTGTATACATTTTTTTTGGCACCCTCTGTATTTTCTTTTGTTGAAAATATAGTTATTTTTTATAAAGATTTGTTAACATGTTAACGCATAATGGGCTTCTTATTATCAGGTTTAATGTCTAATAGATAAACAGTAATAGATGAAACATATGAACAAAAGCTCTGGGATTTCACAATTATTTATAAGAGTGTGAATGAGGTCTTAAGACCGTTAAGTTCAAAAACTCCTGCTTTACTGGGTCATAACATCTATGATTTCAGAATTTATCCTGTAATTATTTTGTGAGTAGCAAAAATACATTGCATTATATTTTTGGTTCAAAGCATTAGCCAAATACCTCTACATAAATAGCATATAATAAAAATATCATTTAGAGAAATATAAATATTTAAAATATGCCATAATTTTTATAAGCCTATTTTGATATTTCTCAATTATAAATGTGCTAGGAGCTTGGAAAAACATTAGGCCTTTCTTGAGTTCTGAACATCTTTTAGTAAAGAAAACGTGAAATTGAACTCTTACATTTTGGAATCGCCAGTAGTAATGGCTAATATTTATTGAGCTCTTACTCTGTGCTGGGCCCATTTCTAAGTGTTTCCCACTTATTTTAATCTCATTGAGTCCTCACAACGATACTAGAGGATGACTTGTCTAAGGTCAGACTTCTGGTAAGTGGGAGAGCCGGG
This sequence comes from Rhinolophus sinicus, assembly GCF_057876585.1. Classification (NCBI taxonomy): domain Eukaryota; kingdom Metazoa; phylum Chordata; class Mammalia; order Chiroptera; family Rhinolophidae; genus Rhinolophus; species Rhinolophus sinicus. The sequence continues at coordinate 143,251,383 of NC_142501.1, forward strand.
ATTGGGACCCTGGTAGTCTATCTCCAGAGCCCCTGCTCTAAACCACTGAGTAGACCACTATGACATATCCAGTCCACTCCTGTCATAGGAACCTTCCTCTCCTACCTGCCAGAGTAGAAGGCTTTCTGAGTACAAATAAAGACCTGGGAACTATACATCAGAAAGGCATTTAAGAGTATGACAGGATGTGGCTGATAGTCCGCCTTCTGTAGCCTTCACATTATAGATTCCTTTAGGGCAGCGTTCTGCTTGCTGCAGTTGTGTTATTTACTCATCTGGAAAATAACACCCTACGTGCGAAGTGCTTCAGGGCTGGGAGATCAGATAGTATTTTAAAGGACTTTTTCCTTGGGGAGGTGTGCCACAAGAAATTCTCATAAAGGCAATACGACCCCCTACTTCCATTATGCAAATCTGATTGCCTTACCTACTCCTTCTTCAGTACTTTAAAATAAAATGTGATAGCAAGTAGACAAGTTGATACAAGAGAAATAGTTAGTCACTTCTCCAAACCCACAGCTGGACAGAGGGGTGAGAGAGCCAGTTGGCCAGATCTTATTACATCCAGATGTGGCAAAAGCCTTTCATCCAAGGAGGCAGCAAGATGCTAGTAGGTGATTTAAAAATGTATATTATTACTATTATAATTATAAAATAAAATTTGTGATATATTAATAATAGTTATTAATAACTACTAGTAGTGGTGGTACTCATCGCCTCTCATGAAAGAATTATCTTGGCTTCCATCAGGACGCTTATTTCCGCACAGACAATGGCTGATTTGGAAATTTTCCTCTGCATTTCTGCACAAACTCAAATCCTAGTTATGAGAGAACCAAACAAAGAACTATAGGTATTTTTCCTTCAGTATCATAACATACATACCTAGAAGCAGACATATTATTTCTAGTCAGTTGGAGAACTCAGGCATAGAGAGAATAATAATCAGGAGCTCTTACTACCTATGTTTTTAAAAACTGACTCAAATATTGCAAATTGTATTCTACCATGATATAAGTGTAATAATACCAGGATAAAATTATGACTCAACGGTGACACACAGAAAAAGAAAGTATTTTCAGTTCAAGTAAGAGGACATGCAGTGTCACATGTGTGATTAGACAGGAGAAAATTTGTTTCTGAGCACCGTCCAGTGATTTAGTCTCTTCACAACTGGTGTCATTACACGGAACCCATATAATTTAATAGGTGTACAGTGATATGAAAACTCTATGACAAACATGACATTACCTTGGCTTACCAAAAAAACAATCATTCATCGAGTAATTTCCTGAGTTCTTGTCACACTGAGATGACACAATGGAAGTTAAATTTATAAAAATACAGGTTCATACTTAAAATATGTAAAACAAAGTGCTGTGGAGGAGCTAACATCTGCTTATTAATAACATGGTGAGGATTAACTTAACAATTTCATCTTCCCAATTGGAAATAGTATTTGGAATAGTGTTTTTGCTAGACTTTACCCATAATTTAAAAATACTGAATTTATGACTTTCAAGTTTAAACGTATAAAACCGTATAATTAATCTTTATATTAGAAGTTCTAATTAAAAAAAACAAACAACCCAGAGCAATTATTCTGTATGTAATTTATCTCCCAATATAAAAATTCTCCAAAGCTAATAAGAGAGGCATAGTTCCTTATAGAAAAGGTACTATACAATACATTGAAAATAATAATTCCCATTTTAGAAAGAGATAAAAAGGAAAGGAAGGAGAGGGATCTGGTTTTACTTTTACAAATTAAATTAGTGATACTAAGGAGCAAATACTATTATCCCCTTTAACAGATAAGGACAGTGAAGCTCAGATTAGTGACGTTACTTGCCTCAAGTCTCCAACCTGATAAACAGGGAAGTTAGGATTCAAACTCAAGTCTGTTTGACTCTTGGACAACACTGCTTATCTCATTAAATGAGAAAAGTGTAAGACCGCTGCATAACTTGAATAAGATTCAATGTTGATTAAGGTGCCCAGAATTTATTCAAGGTCTCTTGACCGCAAATGACTTCCTTAATCACTAAAATTAGATTTACTTGATTCAATTAACCCTCTAGGACCACCCCAGTGAACTTAACCAGCTCTCCCGAAAGGGCTTCTGTGGCAAATTCTCTGCTTATCAGACTTGTATTCTAGCTAAGCTCAAGGCATCAGCCGTCTCTCCTGGATTTTCTGTGATTTTTGGCTGACTTTGAGGCAAATTGCAGTCTCATACTCCCGTTTCCTTCCTTTCTTAAGAAGTTTGTTCTTTATATAAAACATTAGCTTTATAAAATACCTCAAGTTTACCTTCATTCTTTGGGGAACAGCTCCCCACACATCCATTTTTTTTTAAATCAAACACTTGAACTCAACGGCAAAGCTGCTATTAAAGAAACTTCTAACAATATCTTAGTAATGCAAATGAACTTGTGGAAACTGTAAACAGAGGGAGGGATTTATGACTTGCCCAGGTGTCCTGAAGACATAACAGAGCACACTGTATGCCTCCTTTTCAAAACTACAAGCAACATTATTTACTTTCTGTACCGATGTCAGGAAACTGTGAGGACAATTCAGGAGCAAGTCCTAGATCACTGAAGGACTTTGAAAGCAGACATGCGACATAAGGTGTAACAACAGTGGAGGGTGAATAAGCTCACTTTCAGAAGATACTCTAACACAATGAAGTGTGACATTATTTATGTAGAAAAAGAAACAACCAGAGTTTTAAAATACGCCCTTATGAAGTTTGAATTTCAGCCTCACATCTAACTTTTTATGAGACCTTGGACAAGTTTCTTACCTCACTTGAGCTTCAATTTCCTCATTTGAAAAATAGGCATGAGAAAGGCATTGAGTTTATAGGGTTCAATGAAATAATCCATGTAAAGTAATTACCTCAGTATCTGGCACACAAAAAGTGCTCAATTATGATTTATAATTAAAAATATTATTAATATTTTGGGGGGCCATCCATAATTTTATACTAGGATAAATGATCCTAGAAGCTCACTTATGTGAACATGATTCTTTTTAGAAAATAGTCAATTAGTTTTTCTAATAGTTATAGAAGGCAAAAAAAGGGGGAAAAAGCAATTAGAAAAATATAGAGAAAGGGAGGGGAGAAAATTCTAGTCATGGCAGCAGATACCTTGAGAATGACGGACACCTACAACGGAAGACCATCTTAGTAGATTAATTATTATACAAATGACAGGCATGTAACTAGCAGTAGCCTTGTTTATATAACTGGTATAACTGGTTACTTATACCAGTTAACACAATAAATTCAATATGGCTCTTTTGAATTAAGAATATTTATACTCTACATAAATTAATTCACAGATATAGACCAAGGAAGTAACCTGGGAAAAAGGATAACAGTAACAAATTTTGGTCTAAATATGAAAGGGAAATATGGAAAGAAAATGAATAGTTCAACTGTAAGAACACTTACAATACAAATAGTAAGTCAGATGTCAGAGTAGGAGAAAGTATGGAAAATCTCTGCAATCCTGCTGAGAAACTATCCTAGCAAACCATCAATAATACTCTGGTTTATCTAATAAATTTTATTTTTTCCTCAACAATACATAGTCATAAAAGCATTATTGTTATTCTGCTTTTATATTAATAATTTTACACTTCAATATATGTCCTAGTGTCTTTTAGGTCAACATTATTCAAAAACATTATAATTCTATTCCAAAATTATTTGTCTGAAAAATTTTTATAACAATTTTCTCTCTTTCCATTTAATTAACTTCTCAAAATAGAGTTTGGTTTCATTCTAACTTAAACAAATATTTAGGGGCTGGCCCGGTGGCTCAGGTGGTTAGAGCTCCATGCTCCTATCTCCGAAGGCTGCTGGTTCGATTCCCACATGGGCCAGCGGGCTCTCAACCACAAGGTTGCCAGTTTGATTCCTCGAGTCCCACAAGGGATGGTGGGCAGTGCCCCCTGCAACTAAGATTGAACACGGCACCTTGAGCTGAGCTGCCACTGAGCTCCCAGATGGCTCAGTTGGTTGGAGTGCATCCTCTCAACCACAAGATTACTGGTTCGACCCCCACAAGGGATGGTGGGCTGCGCCCCCTGCAACTAGAAAATGGCAACTGGACCTGGAGCTGAGCTGCGCCCTCCACAACTAAGACTGAAAGGACAAGTTGACTTGGAAAAAAGGCCTGGAAGCACTCATTGTTTCCCAGTAAAGGCCCGTTCCCCTTCCCCAATAAAATCTTTAAAAAAAAAAAAAATTAAATTAAATACAAATAACACTTCCTGTTACCATCCCACTACCATACTGTATGTTTCACCATTTTTCAACAGTTTTAACACATGCACAGTACAATTCTATACATTAGAGAAATGCATAAGGTTGCTGACTGAAGGTTTGAAAAAGAAAATGATCAACTGAGCCCTTGCACAAGAACACCATATGTTTTTCATCCATGTTCTTGCTACTGTATTCATTGAACAGCTCTCACAAGAATAAAACCTTAAGGAGCATGAACTTGTGACAAGACCAGACAGAATATTCTGGAACTGTGCTTTGAAGTAAAATTATTCCCTTAACATCAGGAGATTTAATACTACCATTTCACCATGAAAATAATCACAGATGAATGTTCTGACCAGGACTAATTATCTTTGATGTTCTCTAAATTCAAGCATTAAAAAAAGTGTTTGACAAAGCTCTTTACCTCATCAAAAAATTACAAAGAAAACAACTTGTGGGCAAAGCTCAATCTAATTTGGTTTGTACCTAAAATCAAAGATGTAATGTTAGGCGAAATTAAAAAGTGTATGAGAAATTATTAAGACAACTTCAATTTGAGAGCCTGACCTTTGGTACTTATTTTACAGTTGTCAAGGTGAAGAAACAACTGCTGGGCGACAGTGGCCATTTAGCAATCAAAATCAGCACAATCAATATGTGTACTCTCCTTGTGATTGTTTTACGATAGATGTTCAAATTCTGTACTTCAAGGTGCAGTTGTGAAAACAAATTCTATAGCTGAAGTAAAACGCACAAAAATAAACATCATAGGCTCAGAAGAACACTCACTTTCACCTGGACGAGTCCTGTGGGATATTCGGGAATCAGAACATTAAAAATTGAAGGCTTTTCTCAGTGCTCCTGTAGCCCCTTTCCAAACAACAATATTAGACAGAGGATACGCTGTTCCCCATCTGGAAAACCCTCTACTCTTCCTGCCTAGTCCACTCAACTCATACTTCAAATCTCAGCTTAAGTGTTACTTCTTTGCAGATGTTTTGCCTACCTTCCCAGATTCAATCATGCTATAATAATATAATATGAGAAATAATATAACATATATGTATGATATAATAATATATAATAAAAATACAATGTGTACCTCTCCTCCCTAGCAATTGTAACAACTGCAAATTTACCTTTTCATGTGTTGTTATTTGATCAGTTCTCTCCCATTAGACTACAAGCCTCATGAGGGAAAGGAGTCATGGATGCTTGTTCTCACCATTCTAGCTCCAGAACCTAGCACAGGACTGGGTACAGAGTAGATATCTAATGCATGTTTATGGAATGATGAAAGGGAAGGGAAGAAGTAACTAGTTAGGTGGTAAGGTAGTTACTACTGGTTGGTTCAAGAAAAATGATTAGAATTCTACCCCAAGCCAAGCCCAGGATAGTGGTGTCTTCTTCACCAGTCTTACTTGGTTCCCTTCTACTTTCTTCTCTCTTCCTTCTTCTCCCGGTAGCCTCATGCTGTGGGGAACATGGGGCAAGACATACAGGATGGGAATGGAGGTCTCCATCCTGTCTGTCTTGGCCATCTAGCTCCTGTAGTCAGCTCAAACATGCCTTACTCATCCTGGACCTTACACCTCGCTTTTGGTCAATATGGTCAGTATTTATACTTATATTTTAATAAGGGCTTTCTGGAAGCAGGATCTTAACCAAAGAGTGGCTGCAATGGCACTGTGGCAATCTGTTAGAACCAGTGTGTGCGCTGAACTGATTTTACAGCAAAGCCACTGATGATGGGGCTCTGAGGACAGGAGTCGTCCCCGACTCAGATGGGAATCCAAGGGTTAAACAGTCTGCTTCAGTCTCTGACTAGGAGGGGGAGATGCTGACACAGTGTGAGGTTCAAAGGGCAGGAGGAGTCAGAGGGAGAAATGCACAATATCAGGTCCTAACAGCCTTCAGAGTACTCAAGGAGCCTTATTGCTTTCCAGACTAAGTCAGAAGTATCTCGCTCATAACACATTGCCCTGTGGCTTCTTAAAACTCAAGTATTAATGTAACACGTGCTTACCGACAAAACCTGTGATGGCGAGAAAGTTAAAGATGGCCAAATAACACAAGTGCTTAAAGAGGCTTTCACGGTTTTAATTAATAATTTTATTTTTTAGAGAAGTTTTAGGTTTAGATGAAAAACAAATGGAAAGCACAGAGAGTTCCTGTATTATCCCTTGTTCTGCCCCCACAGTTTCTAAAGTTTTAAAACATAAATTTAACTGCCAGAAATAAAATGCTCTAAAATCTGTCCCTTTTGTTTCACGTTTATTAGAAAATGTTCTATTTTAGATAAGCATCAACACTAATTAACTAACTTTAAGTGACTTCATTTTTAGCTTTTTTCAGATGTAGAAAAGTTAATAAATACTAATAGAGAGAGAGAGAAAACATGAAAAGAAAGGGGGGGGAGAGAGAGAGAGAGAGAGAGAGAGAGAGAGAGAGAGAGAGAGAGAGAGAGAGAGAGAGAGAGAAAAGAAAGAAAGAAAGAAAGAAAAGAAAAGAAAAAAGAAAAAGGCAGGGAAGGAGGGAAGGAGAGAGGGAAAGAGAAGAGAAGAGGAAAATTCAAACATAATCCTTTCACCTAAAGGTAACTACAAAAGGTATATTGGTGTACATCTTCCTGTGCTTTTTCCTGTGTATATATTTTGAATTTTTAAAAACAAAACTGGGATAATATTCTACATACTATTTGGTTAACCACCATCTTTTTAATCAATACCTCCTAGCTTTGGACATGCAATATTTATTTGTGAAACTGCAAGCATCTATTTCCCAAATTCACCCTTCTATACATCTTTAAGTAACGGCATTTTGTAGGGTGGGAAAACCATGGCTGTGAAACACTAGACAATTTATTTCAATCTTTATACAAGATACTAGTGTTGGCAAGGCGGGAAAGAAGAAAAGCTCTCCCTGTGACCCCCGTTTAACTTTAGATGGATGTGCACCGTTCAAGCCCAACAAAATGATAAATAGGTTTTGGCAGCTCATTCTCCCTACCTTGAGTAGTGTTACAGTGTGTCATTGGAGTGGCTCATTTAGGACAGGAAGCCAAGGACACTGTGTGGTGTTCTCCCAGGGTAAGTTCACAGATACCTCATAGAAGGCTTTGGCAAGATTCGCAGTGAGCACAGAGAAGCACAGAAAGTGGCTTTATTTTTAAGGCTCAGATTCAGCTGAAGGATCCGCTAGGGAATCAAAGAAGGGAAAGCCTGGGCTTGGGTTAAAATAGTTGACTTATTCTTGCTTTCACAGTGCACAAAAGCTCTACTATTTCCCCAGCAAGTCACCTGCTAATCTCACACCTTGAGATAAGTAATATACACACAACCTCATTAACATTAAGTCAGCAACTCTAAAGGGAAGGATATCCAGGAGACTGAATTTCTAACTCACATTGAGTTACTGTATTTTCACATTTCATTGCAATTCAGTGTAGCTATCGGCCTAACACAGGCAAGGTGAAAAGCTTCTTCAACAAAAGCAGCAATATATCAAATTTCCTATGAAATTTCCCAAATGCTATGCTTCAAAACCATGGTAGTCAGTCATGAGTATATAATTTTACCTTCTAAGTGACATTTTTATTTTTAAAGATGGCGCTTTGTGGTGAAAAAAAAAAATGCTACCTTGGTTTATCCATTTTATTATAAGTAACTTTTCTCCCAAATAGAAAAATCTTGCTAATTATTTTTTTCCTGGTAATAAAAGTAATGTAACATGATACTATAAAAATCCATACTATATAGAAAAAAAATACTCCAGAAAGTAAAAATAACCTTTAATCCCATCATTCAAAGATACGTGCTATGAAATGGTTGGATAGCTGGTGTATATTGTTAGAGATTATTTTCTCCCTGACACTTAAACAGTTTCAATAACATATCAGGCATACTTGCTTTGCAATACTCCTTTCCACTTAAACAATATACATCTTGCTGTGTCAATCAGGATTGAGTTTTTTATAGCTGTATAATTAACTATATTTAATACTTAAAAAATCCTGACATATTTTTTACTTTGACAATTAAATTGGTAAGACTGTTTTTTGGGTCATGTGGTGGATGTTGACATCTGACTTGTTTCTAAAGAGAGAAACTTAGTAGACACTAATTAAAATAAATAACCCAACCATTTATAGCTACAAATTTCTGTGTAAGCAAAGACTATGCACAATAAAAACAAAATAAAACCATTAAAATGTCTAAAAACTGTTTACTTTCTTAGACTTGGGTTTATCAGTTGTTTACATTTGAAATGAATTAAATTAGAATTCATTTTTGACATTTTATGTGTTGCTCAACATGTGTTACTTAAAATAAGAGTAAAAACAAAAAGATCAGATGATTTGTACAAAGCAAAAGAATTAAAAGCAAAAATTCAATTAAACTAAGAAAGATATTTACTAGGCTTTATTAATTTGAAATTAAATTATGAAAAGCAAAAGTCAATTAATTCTCAAAAAGATCTTGATTAGTATCCAAAATGATGAAAGAAAAAAACAGTATAGATAAAATTTTAAATTGCTTAAGAATCTTTTAAGTAGTACATCATAAGCAGAGGGCATGAGAACGAAGCCACTGATTTATGGTATGTAAAGTGATTGATTTAAGAGGGTAAATTAAAATAATGAACCATCATTATCAAATGGTATCTATGCTGTGTATTCAACGGCACCAAATCTATGCTTATTGAGTGACTGATTATTTCTTACTCTTCTGCTCACAGCACAGATATAAGATGATCTAGAATGATAACCTTACTCTATAGGTTCACATAATGAAATTGCTGATTTCACTTTGGAACAGCGTTCTTTTTTAATGTTTATAAATTATAATAAATCTCTTTACAATTTTGATGAAACCTATAGACTCTCTCCCTGTATGAAATATATATCCAAATTATTGCAGACATAAAATTCTCCCATTAGGCACTCTCCGTTCTTGCTTAGTAATGGAACCCCCCAGATAAAAACTACATTTCTTAGTTGCACTTTTAGCCAGTTGTGGCTTTGTGACTAAGTTCTGGCCAATGAGATATAAGAGTAAGTATCATGTTCAACTTCCAGGAAGTGTTCTTAAAGGTAGGGATCATGGTCTTCTCCCACTCCTTCTCCCCTTTCATCTTTATTGCTGGCTTGAATACTTAAGCTGTCATTTGGACTAGGAGGAGAAAACCGGAAGCATAGTAAAGGATAAACAAGAGGGAAAAAGCGTGGGCCGCTGACGATTATGGAACTGCCATACTTATCTAGGATGGCTTATCTCGAATTTGTAATAGTTTTAGAGGGAAATGAACTTATATTTTGTTAAGCCACCATTTCTCAGTGTTCTGTCACTCACAGCTGAATGTACTATTAACTGATACAGGTATAAACATACAAGTTTGTATAGAATTCGGGGTGGGGAAGTCGATGGATCCTAAATTAAGACTATCACTTTAGAAATATATACACATGGTCCCCAACTTACCATGGTTAAGCTTACAGTTTTTCAACTTTACAATGGTGCCAAAGCTATACATATTCAGTAGAAATCATATTCAAATTTTGAATTTTGATCTTTTTCCAGGCTAGCAATATACAGCACAATACTCTCACGATGCTGAACAGGTGCAGCCAGCAACAGCTCCCACTCAGCCAGGAGATCACGAGGATAAAGAACCAATCCTCTACAATGTAGTGTTAAATGTATTTTCACCTTATGAGGTTTTAATTCAGGATGGGTTTACCCAGACGTAACCCCACTGTAAGTTGAGGAGCATCTGTATAAGATACGATGATAACCACTTAATGCCTGTATTCTGTAATTAAGAATTTTTTTCACATCCATTATCTTTCTTGATCTTCACAATCAGCTTGTAAAGTAAATATTGTTTTAATCCTATCAGTTTATAGATTAAAAAAACAAACAAAACCCCACGAAATTGATTTAAAAGCAAAAATGAACAAGAAACAAGAGGCTCAGGGTCTATCTCTTGCTCAAAGTTAATAACAGAGTGAAAACTATAACCAAGGGGAATGATTCCAAACTCCAAACCCTTTCCACTGTTCCAATAACTATAGTACATGTATTTTTCTAAGAAAATTACCCTTAAAAACATATAAAGAAGTTAAATATATATAATTTGAGAGTAAGAGCTATGTTCTAAAGGAGGATTCTATTCCCATACAACTGAAAAAATTTTTAGACATTACAAAGTTCTTAACTACATTAAAATCATTTCAACTTTTTAAAGCACTACATAGTAATACAATTTGCATATGATTATTTAAACTGTACAAAGCAAAAAAAATCTTTGTTTAAGGTGCAATGCTTCACTAAAACCACTGATCCCCTTTCTTCTGGTGACAAATCTTTTCGTCAACGGCGTATATCCCAAGGCAGGCCAATCCATATGCTACCATAACAACTTTATAAATGGAGCTGGTGGGACAAAATTTCTCTGGTGGGCGAATTGTTAAGATATGACTCTAGGAACTCTGATTTTTTTTTTTTAATTGGGGAATATTGGGGCACAGTGTGTTTCTCCAGGGTCCATCATCTCCAGGTCAAGTAATTGTCCTTCAATCTAGTTGTGGAGGGTGCAGCTCAGCTCCAAGTCCAGTCATCGTTTTCAATCTTAGTTGCAGGGGGCACAGCCCACCATCCCATGCGGGAATTAAACCGGCAACCTTGTTGTTAAGAGCTCACACTCTAACCAACTGAGTCATCCGGCCGCCCGGGAGTCTGATTCTTAAAGAAAACCTCATGTGCAAAATGATCATCATCTACACATAAGAAAAAGCCAAGAAAAGAGACAGAGATGGAGAAAGCTCTGCCAGCAATCAAGACCCTGTTTTTAGTTCTTAAGATGTCCAAGCTGCCCAGGCTTCAATAGCCTTTGATTAGAATGAGTCTAATAAAACCATCTTCTTTGTGAAGTTGGTATGAGTTGCGTTTCTGTTACTTGCCACCTAACTGATAGCTTTGCTGGGAAGAGTAATCTTGGAGGTCCTTGCTTTTCATCACATTGACAATTTTGTGCCAATCCCTTCTGGCCTGCAAAGTTAATGTTCAGAAATCAGCTGATAGTTTTATGGAAGCTCCCTTGTAGGTAACTAACTGCTTTTCTCTTGCTGCTTTTAAGATAAATTTTTTTTGTTTTTAAAGTTTGGCATTTTAATTATGACGTGTCTTGGTGTGAGTCTCTTTGAGTTCATCTTGTTTGTGACTCTGTTCTTCCTGGGCTTGTATGTCTATTTCATTTGCCAGGTTAGGGAAGTTTCCCGTCACTATTTCTTCAAAAAGGTTTTCAATTTCCTGCTTTCTCTCTTCTCTGTCTGGTACCCCATATGATGTGAATGTTATAAAGCTTGATATTGTCCCAGAGGTCCTTTAAACTGTCCTCATTTTTTTGGATCATTTTCTCTTTTTGCTGTTCTGATTAGGTGTTTTCTACTACCTTGTTCTCCAAATTGCAGATTCCACCTTCTGCTTCATCCAATCTACCACTGATTCTCTCTAATGTATACTTTATTTCAGTTATTGTACTCTTCATCTCTTACTGGTTCTGTTTAATGTTTTCTATCTCCATTTTTGTTTTCTATCTCTTTGATAAAGTTCTCATTGAGTTAACATATTCTTCCCCTAAGTTCATTGAGCATCCTTATAACCAGTGTTTTGAACTCTGTGGCTGGTAGATTATTTGTCTCTGTTTTGTTTAGCTCTTTTTCTGGAGCTTTGTTCCGTTCTTTCATCTAGGACATGTTTCTTTGTCTCCTCCCCATTTGGGCTGCCTTCCTGTGTTTGTTTCTATGTGTTAGGTAGGGCTGCTATGTCTCCCAGTTTTGGTAGAGTGGCCTTATGCAGTAGATGTCCTGTGGGGCCCAGTAGCATGGTCTCCCTGATCACCTAAACCAGTTGCTGCAGATGTGTCCCTTGGGTGGGTTGTGAGGCCCCACAGGACATCTACTGCATAAGGTCACACTACCAAAACTGGGACACATAGAGAAACCACTCAATATACAGTGATTTTTTTTTTTTTTCATATGAGGTGGACACAAGGCCAACTAATAGATACGCTGAGCTCAGTTAATAAAATTCTCTTTTTTGAGAATTTCAAATTGGGATGCAAAGATTAAATTGCTTAGCTGTGGGGAAGTGAAGAGTAAGTGTAGAAGAGAGCTCTACATGGCACATAAGCTTATTGACTAAGCTTATGGAGAAGCAGAAAACAGGGGAGGAGAAGACGCTGGTCTGCTAGGAAGAAGAGGGGCAGATACACACACAGAAGCAAGATGAAATTGAGAGCAAGAACGAGAATGGATAGTTGAAGATGTATTATCTTCTCTTAAGCTTGGCTGTACTTCTGCAACTGGATTCCATAACATTTCCCATTTTTCCTTATAATCATTCCACTTTTCACTTGGTCTATTTTGGATGGGTTTATGCTGCGTGCTACCAACTCTTCCCTCTCTTATTAGTAATCCTACTGCAACTGCTCTCTATCACTGTTTTGTATCCTAGTACATCAACCACAATATTTGAAACATGGGACGTGCTCAATGAATGCATAGTCACGACTTAGGCTTCTCAGCCTTTCTGCTAAATATTTAGACACAAAACCAACCAAAATTCACCTCTGAGGTGACACCCTACTTAATGGCTTCATGGTCAAATCTGTACCATGAGGTCCCTTTCAGGTCAATCAGTCAGGCATAGATGATCAGGGTAGATTTCCTGGTGGTCATCAGAGTACCACTGCAGAAAGGAAAACTTCTTTGCTTCAAAACCTACATGTGAATCATATTTAATTAATGGAGTTACATTTTCCCTCATATATATTTGGTCTTAAAAATCTCAGAAAGACTTTTGCTGGCAAAAACCACAATAACACCAGACATTTCTTTCTGATTGTTATGCATTCTTTCTGTATTGCAGTCATTTCTTACACATTTGTAAATGAAATTATCTGTATTGACTCTTTAACTGTTCGCCACTTATTCTCATTGTCAAGTAATAATAATCTGAATGTAAATGTATAAAGCATACTTTATATGCTCTTAATGTTTCTATTTTTATATGTTAGAGTTCCTTAAAGTAGTATACACTTGTGTTTCCACTACAGAGACATGACAGAAATATGTGAGTTATTTTTCCTTCTGGAAATGTACAGAGCTTTGAAATTTATTCACTTTCGATTGCTTGGATAGCGCTAATTTTATGGGTCCAATAAGGTTGATTGGGTCCCTATAATTTACCTGAGTAATGGTTAGCCCCCAGCAGTAAATACCATTTGAATGAGGCTAGCATACCAAGCATTCCAAACCCTTCTCACCCTGTGAACACTGAATTTGGATTGTCCTTCTGAAAATGAGATCAAGATGCTAAAAAGAAAAGGTAGGAGGCATTATTTTTCCTGTCAAAAGATTTGCAGACATGAATGTGCAAAATGACATGTGTGCAGGGATTGTTTACAAAAAAAATAAGGGAAAGCAGTTTTATAGCAGGAGGTATAATTTCTTAATGGCATTTAATGAAATCCGAGCCTACAAAGGATTGTTCTCCTCAGTCTTAATTTTCATGTATTACAAGAAAAACCTCCTATCACAGTTACAACTTTTAACTTGCACATCTGGGCTGGTTACTCCACCCCCTTTTAATCTTTTCCAAAGAAACCTTTTATATACAAAAACATTCAGTTATTTTCTTTTGGCTAAAAAAAAAAAATCTAATCTTATAAAGTAGGTATTCTTTATAGCATCGAGGTTGATGAAAACCATACCCTTGAACAGGAAGTTCAAAAGACAGAATGACAGCAAGAGCTGACCCATTTGCTATGGAAACTTGTTACCATCTTTCGAGGGCCACAACCACTGACAAGAACATACCATTATTTATGAAGAGCCTCTGCTCCCAGGCTCTGGTCAGACTCGTTCCTAAGCCACTGCTGGGCTGAGCGAGCCTTCTGATATCTGGCTGGTGTTGAGTCCTCATAACTGTCAGGAGAAGAGGTGCTAGTGAAATATTAAGAGGAAAATGAGGTGGATGGACCAATCAGTGGCAAAAGGAGCAATTTAAAAAGCTGTGAGGAAAAAAGGACCTGCCAACTCTAAGCATTTAAATATAATTCTCCATCAAATTTGATGAACCTTTAAATGGTGACAAGCAAGGGCTCCTCAGCAGCATTTCTGAGTTGAGCCTGAGCAGGCTGCCAGCACACTTGGCTTTTTCTTTTCCCTATTTGCTGGTGTTTTTTTTTGGGTTTTTTTTTTAAGAAAAAAATCATTTCTTCACTCAGCAGCGGAGTAGAACCTGGAAACAACAGGCTTGCTACTCACCCTAATTTAAATGCACTAGAAGACATTTTTATATTTCTCAAACTTTGCCATGCAAAACATTAAGAATACAATTCAGCTATAAGATAGATATCGTTCTAGCATCCGATGGCATCATCATGGAGTTTACCCTGTATTTTCTTCCTATAAGGAAAAATTTTCCTTTGTTTGTCTGAGGAAATCTAGCATTGAGAGGTATATACTATGTAGGTAATCGTCCTCAGTGTGATCACATTTAATTTTAAGATCTCACAGTATGACAATAAAAGTAACAACATAAAAATAGAAATTTTCCACATGCAGTTATTTCAATGTTAGAGCAGTGCTTTCAAAACTTCATTAATATGATTTCTTTAAGTGCTTAATTGTGTTTAACAGGTCATATTTTAGTTTTAAGATCTAAGTTTCACTCAGGTCTTTATGTTTCCCCAGCTCACATGCTTTCTACTCTACTAAGTTGCCTTTAGTCTCAATCTACCGTTTTTTGGTAGTAAACAATTCAAATTACTAAAGTATTAATAGGTCAAAAGTCTATTTTAGTTCTAGAGATGAAAAGAGAACAGCTATAATCAATTAACTGATTTATGGCAAAGCCCAATTTTAAAGGTTTCACTTTGACAGAGATAATCGATAACTTAAAAAGTTGTTTAAATTTTTTTTTTATTTGGGTGAGAAAATACTTCCAAGATTTCAATTTTTATTTTCTGCATTATGTGCTTCTCCAAACAATAGGGTGTAAATTAGAAGTCCTACTTTCCAAATCAAATCAAGAAGCATTCCTTGGGCACTTACTCTATGTGATGGTAATTTTCTAAGTGGTTCACATATATAGTTTCACTTAATTATGATGATATTGCTTTATGGCAGGTGATATTGCTGGCCCCACATTACAAATAAGAATCCCAAGGTGCAGAGAGATTAAATAACTTGCCCAAAGTCACACAGCTAGTGAACAGTGGAATCAGAATATGAATCCATGTGATCTGATTCCAGAATCCATGAGCTTATCCACAAGGCTGTATTGCCTAATATAATAAAACAATCAATCCATCAAGGGACTGCAATCCGGTCTTTTATGTGCACTTATGAGTTAAAATGGAAAACAGAATGAGGTGTAAATAAAGCAAGAACACGGCATTAAGCTTTTCGGGGGATATCCTGCAATTAGGCCTGTGTTCAATCACCAGCTATGATGTCTGCGCACAGGTAGCTACTCCCCTTTCACCCATTTCACCAGGTGGGGTCTGCAAGTGCTGGAAAGAAAGTGGGAGAGAAGAGACTGTCTAGTGCACATGCTCATCCAAGCACCCAAATGACTTTTTAACAATAAGAATCCAATCTGAAAAGACTGCAAATGACTCAATAATTACTATTGATAGTCATAAATATACATTTTGGTATATACATGAAAAAATTCCTTTTTTCACTCTGGGAATAGTTAGGTATTCCTGTTGTATAACACATATAGACAGATGGCTAGGATTAATATATTTGTTTAAAGGTAATACCAGCAAAGCTTTGCCTTTGTAAAAGGACACCATCGCACACAACCAAGTGTTCTAATAACAAAAACACCCCTTTCCGCTCTACTCCCCTTGACAACTACTTCTTAGCCTAAGTATGCTCTGAGTTTTCATCTCGTGTTTATATTTTTAAGAAGTATAACCATTTGTAATTACCAGGTTCACTCTGTGTTTAGGGGTAAAACAAACATTTTGTAAACTGTGGATTAACAATATCCTCTGAATCTCCACTCAGGAATCCAAGACCTCTGGTTCCAAATGATTTACAGAAGATACTTGGGTAAAACTTTTACTCTGTTGTATAGCAGGATTTTATGGTAGAGTTAGAATATGTTATAGCAATTTTTAAATTATTATTATTAGTTTCAGGTATACAAAACAATGTAATAGTTAGACATTTATACCCGTCACAAAGTGATAAACCCCCCGCCCCAATCTACTACCCCTCTGACTTCATATATAGCTGTTACAGTTCCACTGACTCTATTCCTTTTGCTGTACTCCACATCCTGTGACTATATATGTATACATACACACACACACATATATATACATATATATATTTATAGTTGACATTCGTTATTATTCAGTATAGCAATTTTTGAAAAACTATTAAATTGTGGTCCATAATCGAAACATTGAAAACTTTATACCTAAAGTTTCAAATCAAAACATCATAGGTAGAAACAGGAATTTTTAAATGCCTGATTATTTCAAGTTTCCATCTACTCTTTCAAATGGTTCAATGTGATAGAAGGAAACAAGAAGGCAGGACAACTGGAGAGGCCTTTTTCCCTTTAGTCCATAAAGAAATGAAGGAGGGAAATCATTCTAAGTACTCATAATACAAGACAGGGGTTGGGGGAATGGGGTGTGGGAAGCCTTCATTTAACCTCTGAGAACTATTTTTTTATGCAATTAGGAGATACGTCAACAACTGGGTTTCAAAGCCTCAAAATAAACCTAGCGCTGGGGGTGCTCTGGCAATGATATTTGAATATAAATAGCCCTTTAGGGAATAACAACGTTAATCTTGTATGGCCAACCACTCTAGAAAGGCACTGAAAGCGAGCACACACAATACAAAACTCTCATATTTCATCAAATCCAAGACACCATCAATTGTAAGATACATCCGAAAGATATTAAAATTTGTAAAGAAAAAAACAAAACACGGGCATCTTAAGAGTCGCTGAAATAGAATAAAAGTATGTGATAGTTCCAGCTTCAGGGGTTCTCCATTACATTATTTCAATTAGTTAGAGCAAACTACAATCTACCTCCTAATCCCTGTAAATGCAACACATGGTTAAATCTACACTTCACCACATTTGAAGCAGAATTTCAGGCAATTATTTTAGTGTGTGTTATCGAAGTCTAGGTGATTTCTGTATAATCTATCCTTTCCATCCTGGGAAGGATATTTGTTGCCATAAACAACTTTGTAATAAGACTTGAAGGAGACCATCACAAATCTGGATGATTATTATATTTTCATGTCAAGATTATTCTTAATTTGTAAATTGATTTTCTGTAGGTTTTCTGTGCTGATTTTTAAAAGTTGAGACAGTTCACACACTAAAGCATACGATTCAGTGCATTTTAGTATAGTCACAAGGTTCTACCACCATGACCACTGTCTCATTCTAGAACATTTCCATCACCCCATAAAGAAACCCAAACCCATTAGCAGTCATCCTCTGTCTTCTCTCTTTCCCACACGGGTGTCCAAACTGCGGCCCACGGGCCAACTGCGGCCCGCAATCCATTTTTTATTGGCCTGCAGCAAATTCCAAAAATATATTTAGTTTACTTAAATAAACCAGGCGAGGCAATAGGTATTTCACCTCAAGTGAGTGGCCCGGCTGTTTATGTATTTACCGCATATGGCCCTTGGTGAAAAACGTTGAATAAAGTTTGGACACCCCTGCTCTAGGTGCTTAGCCACTGGCAACCAGTAATCTACTTTTTGCCTCTATAGATTTGCCTATTCTGGATATTTCATGATTATACAATATGTGGCTTTTTGTGTCTGCCTTATTTCATCTAGCATAATGTTTACAAGGTTTATTCCAGGTTCTGGCATGTGTCAGTACTTCATCCATTTTTATCACTGATAATATTCCATTATATGGCTATACCATATTTTGTAAAACCATTCATCAGCTGATGAACATTTGGGTGGTTTCTACTTTGGGCTATTCTGCATAATATTACTATAAACGTTCACATATAAGTCTTTGTGTGAACATATATCCTTCATCTCTTGGATATAGGAGTGGAATTGCTGGTTCATATGGTAACTTCAGGTTTAACTTTCTGAGGAACTTCTAAGCATTTTCCAAAGCAGCTGCACCATTTTACAATCCCACCAGCAGTGTATGAAGGTTCCAGTTTCTCCATATCCTCACCAACATTTGTTATTGTACTTTTAAAAAATATATAGTCATCCTTGTGGGTGTGAAGTGGTATCTCGTGATTTTGATTTGCATTTTCCGAATGGCTAATGAAGCTGAGCATATTTTCATGTTTACTCATCATTTTCTTTACAGAAATGTCTATTAAAATCCTTTGCCCATTTTTTCAATTGGGTTATTTGTCTTTTTATTGATGATTTGTAAGAGTTCTTATATATTTTTTTGAATACTAGACTATTACCAAATATATGATTTAGAAATATTTTCTCCAATTCTGTGGATTGTCTTTTTACTTTCTTGATAGTAAAACAGTTTTTACTTTGAAGCAAAAAGTTTTTAAATTTTAATGAAGTTCCGACTGTGCTGATATATGCAATTAGGAGATATGTCAACAACCAGATTTTTGGTTTAATTTATTGCTGTTTAATTCTATAGTTACAAAAGAGACAATATCTATGAAGTGGGCACATTAAAAATTACATAGTCAGAAGACACCAAATTCATTTTGTCATGAGACATTTATAATAAAAGAATTATTTTTCTGTACAAGTCAGGGCAAAATTATTTGACGTCAAAATGAACCTGAGCAATTTTATTTTTTGACAATGGATAAAAATGAGGCCCATCGCTAGATGGCCTAACTGCTTGTAGAATTTCCATATTTTTAAATATTTTGGAATCTATATCTGGACTAAATACTAATATTATTAATTCACAGAACATCTTTGCTTCCCAGCGTTTCTAAAGATGTGGCATTACACAAACATATTTCCCCTGTGACACTTCAAAACAAGCTCAACCATTAAAAGAAAATTAATTTTAAAGACATCTGTGCCACTATGGATGATGATATATTTGCTTCTTCTACAGAGAGCTACGATAGCTAGAACTTTGCTTTGGTAATAATAAAAAATGCTGTGGTGACTTCCAAGCACTGTCTAGTTTTGCAATGGAAAACAAGCTGGAAAAGCTTTGAAGGTCTGTCATAAACTGCAATGTCTGGGTGGCAAGTGGGATTTCACTAGGCCCAAGGGACATTGTGAAACCTTCTTTCCAGCCATCTGTTGCTTTGTATCTGCAATTCTATTGGAAGCCAGTCAAAAAGAGGATAACAAGTGAAAACTATTTTGGCAACAAAATAAAAAATAAGAAACCCAAAACAAACATTTCCCCACAAACAGTTAGATTTTCTGTTGGATTCAAATCATACATGGCAACAATTTTATAAAATACACATGCTAAACTCAATGAAAATGCAGAAAGAGATAGAATGAACAATGAAAGGAAACCAGAAGGGGTTTCCTTTCAGAAACCAACGTGTCTGTTTAGTTGGGTTTCCTCATAAGACAGAAAGCTCCTTGAGGGCAGAGACCAAATTTTCTTCACTCTGCATTCCTAGAATCTCGGTGTTGGCTAAGTAAACATGATAAGAGAGGATACAGGAAAGAATTATAAGATCTAGATAAGAAAGAAGTGAGCTTGAATGAAAATACCTACAGTGTGTAATTTGGGATGAGAAAAGAACACTGACCAAGGAAGTGGTATTCTCGAGTGAGGTCTTTAATAACCATCCATTCATTTATTCAGCAAATATTTGTAGAGAACCTACCATGAGTACTCTCTTAGGAGCTGGGGATACAGCTATAAACAAAATGAGCCAAATCTCTGCCCTCATGGAGCTTACAATTAAAAGCTAACATTTATGGAGCACTGAATTGTGCCAACCACTGTGTTCAGAGCTTTATATATACCAGGGGTGCCAAAAAAAAAGGTATACACATTTTAAGAGATGTTATCTATGTATTACTTTTTGAAGTTGAATTGAATTACGGTAGCAATGTGTATGGCATTCGCTCAAAAGATGGCGTTAATCAAATTAATGCTGGTGTCACCATGCGACAGGCAGGATAGTCAAAGAAAATGGCGGAAGCATGGTTGTCGTTTGAGGAACACAGACCATTTTGAAGTAGTATTTGAAATTCAGGAACTTTGTGGAAGTACAACAATGGAGGCGTGAGTATGCAACAGAACCTCCAACACGCCTAACAATTGCACGCATTCGTGTGAGTTTGAGACGCATGGTGCTGTGTGATGTGTACAAGGGAAGAGCCTTGCACAGCAACAAGTCAAGGTAGTTCACTGTAATCAGAAGTGTCTGGATGCTGATGGGAACCACTTTGAGCACCTCCTGCAATTGCAGGAGTCAAACGTGACTTGTATTCATCTTTTGTTATCGGTATATATTGAGTATTACAATTTTAATACAGGTTTTTCCTTTCTTAAAATGTGTATACATTTTTTTGGCACCCTCTGTATATTGTCTACTTTGATCTTCACACCAACCCTATGGGATAAGCAGCTATTATTATTTTTATTTTACAGATAAGACAATTGAGGTTTAGGTTAAAAGACATGCCTAGGTCCAGGAATCAGGCTTAAACACAGGTCTGCCTAACCACTGAACTTCTAATATTCGTGCCTGCACACTCCATCATAGATCCATCATGTGAGTCTAAGATCACAATCGTATGGCTGCTATGTCGAACTGTTTAATGTTGGATGGCAATTGTACAAATGAATGAGAGAGAAAGCCTCAAGATTTATGAAGTTTAGATTCATGGGCTCCAAAAAGGAAACTGTGTCTCATGATTATTGAGAGAAGAGAGGAAAAAGTTAGGAGATACAAAATTAAAAGGTGTTCATATGGGAGGGAATAATGCTATGAGTTTTTCTAAAATAGACGAGTGCTATCTCCCATTAGAGATGAAGAGTTGACTCTTAGCAACTGGGGAAAAGAGGAAAATAGGTAAAAAAAGAAATCTGGCAAACTGCACTACAGAATTGTGTACGTCCTGAAGTAACTGAGAATATGAAAAAAAGAAAAAAAGCAAAGAAAGGCACTCGGGTTCATATTATCTCTGATGGTCTTTTAGTAATTCAGACTCTGGAAAATACCTGACATTAACATAATACTATAGGGATATCTACATAAATCTGATTGCTAAATAAAAGTTAATCATGACTGATTGTTCCATAAAATGTCAGTGTAGTTCAAAATTCAACAGTTCAAATTTAGCAAACTTAAAGTCCCTCCTGCGTTCTGTGGCTACAACTTTCATAAAAACTGCTTAGGTGACCTGTGATATAACGCAGCAGACTTGAGGATTTCTGGGAGAAAAGATCAACCCTGATGTACACGGCTATGGAGTCTGGTCCTTTTCAATCCATCTTAGCAATATCATATCTTCACCATTAAGACACAGCAGGTCATGCTCTTTTTTTCAAATTATAAAAACTTACAGCTTTCTCTTAAAAGTAAAAAAGTAATTATTTCAGTTTATATTCTGCTGGGCTATCAAAACTCACAAAAGATGCAATGATTCAATAATTAAAGAAATAAGAATCTTCCACAGTGAAAATCAGTATCACGGCTAGTTCTTAGGAGGTACGGCAAAAAGGAGACATCAAAATTACAACATAATGTTACACATGCAAAGTAATCCCAGTGAATCAAAGTTCAATCAGAAATTGTCACAGGATGTAGTGTATATTGCAGCCCATATCTGTGCTTCATTTCACTCAACAAATATTTACGAAGTACAATATGCCAGGCTTTGTGCTACAAGCATATATAGAGAGAGACAGAATGGCACAGTCCCAGCCTTTGATGAATTTACATTATAATTTTTTTCTGATAAAACACGTAATAATACAATTCATAATAACAAGCCCCATGTTTTTTCAACATCTTAAAAAGGAAAGGATCTTATAGTGCTAGTGGAAATGTAAAATGGTACAGCCACTCTGGAAAACAGTTGGGCAATTTCTTTAAAATCTAAACATATACTTACTATACAAACTAGCAATTGTACTCTCAGGCATTTATTCTAGAGAAATGAAAATTTACACCTACACAAAAACCTGTACATGAATGTTCATAGCAGCTTTATTTATAATAGTCAAAAATTGAAAACAACTCACATGTCTACCAACAGGTGAATGTGTAAACAAACTGTGAAACGTATAAGCGACGGAATACTACTCAGCAATAAAAAGGAATGAACTATTGATACATTCAACAACTTAGATAGATCTCAAAGCCATTTGAGTGAAAAAAGCCAACTTCAAAAGGTCACTTACTGTATGATTCCAATTGTATGACATTCTTGAAATGACAAAATTATACAAGTGGAAAACAGATTAATGGTTGACATGAGGTAAGGATGATAAAAGTAAAAATACAGTGTGTCAGATGATCAGTGTTATAGAAAAAAAAATACAGTACACCAAACAAATAAAGCAGAAGGCCCATTTTAGAAGGTGGGTTTATTCTATATAGTTTGGTCAGAAAGGCTGTTTTGAAGGTAGTCAGAGTGAGCCGAGTGGGTATCTGAGGAAGAGAGGTTAGAGGATCAAGGCCCCGGGCAGGAGCATGCTCAGGGTATCTGAATAACATCAAGGGGGTCCATGTAGCTGAATAAGGGAGAAAGTGGTAATAGCAGCACTCTCTTATCTGTCACACCAGTAACCAGAACTCCTAGACTTCACTTCTGCTGAGTGGTGACTTCTGCAGTGGTTACGAGCCCAGGAATTAAATTACCAATACTTACGACCTGGGTGAGCTTGGGCAAGTTATTTAACTTGCCTCAGTTTCCTTATTTGTTCAATGTAGGCTAATAATAGCAAACCCTTAATAAAGCTCCTATGAAGAATAAACACATTTTTTGAATAGAGCCTGGCATAGAAGTATATAAAAATATTATCTATTATTATTATTTATTACATTCTAAAAATATTAGCATTCCTGGTTATGGCCCTGAGGTTGTTAAGAATCAGAAATAATATCACAGTTGTAAAAGACTATACAAATTACACAAATAAACAAACAAATGTGTGCACATGTATGCACATTTATGTGAAAAGAGAGAGAAATGGTGTCTTACGCTGATTATTTAGTCATAAGAACCTTTTTCTATCCATGCTGGACAGGAAAATTTAACTGTTTTCATTAAATCAGGTTTTGAAAGGTCATTAGGACTACATTACAAATTCCTATTATTAAAAGGATCCTTTAATAGGTATTCTGACAAAGTATCCTGTGAGAATAAGATTTGGATGAGGGATGAACAGACAGGGATGAATGAACAAACACACAAGGTTTCCTATGGAATTAGATATGACCTCAGCCCAAAGCCAGCAAGTATCAAGAGATTACAGAAATTGAACTTCTGGTTTTATTTCAGTATTATCCTAGGTACTGAAAATTTGCTTTCTTTTTCAGTGTTTTCTAGTATCTATTTTTTCTAGTGAGTGTAAAGTATACCGATGTTGAAAGTAATTTGTAAAAATTTGTAAGTTTCCATTAAAATCTCATGACTATGCAAATGTTCAGAACTTTAGCATAAATAATCACTATTGCCCCAAACTGTACTGCAGAATGAGTCACGCAAACCCACAGCTGTGAGATTAAGTATAAGAAAAGACAGATCTCCACTTCTGGCACAACTTCAAATGCCTCAGTGGAGAGAAAAATGTGAAACACAAAGTTTACATCGAAGCACTGTAGCTCCCATGGACAGGGACGAACTACCATTGTGTTCTGTATGGTAAAATACTTAAAACACATCACCTCTCATGCATTAGAAAAAGGATTAGCTTGCAGAAACTCAGGATGAGTAACTTTATGGAGTTGCTCTAGTAACTCCTATACTGTACAGGAACTGAGTGATGAGCTGTACTTTCAAATGCTGATGTTCCCACAAGACTTGGTGCTGATCTCTGGTCCTGTTCCTTTCTTGGACTGTGCTTACATCATTCCTGTTGCACGAATCCAAAGAGCAACTCCAAGAGCTCCAGGATGATAGTCTCCTTCTGATAATATTCTGGATGGTGAAGGTTTCAGTGGATTCTAGTCTACAGTACATGTGCAAAATTTTAAACTGATCTGTTGACATAGAGGAAGTTACTCATGTAAAAATTATCTTTGATGCATAACACACGATTGGCTGTGCTGAGAGAGTTGTTTGAAATGAAAAAAATGTGTTAAACAGTGCTTTTAAACAGAAAGACTAGTTGAAGTTAAAAGACTGGTTTTAAAAAAGACTAGTTGAAGTTAAAAGACATAATGGTAGAGAAAACCCTGTATACAATAACAATGAAAAAGATAAAATACTTAGAAATAAACTTAAAAAGAAAAGTTTAAAACTTATATGAAAAGCATTGTTCTAAAACACTTCTGTAAAACACAACTGTAGACTTGAGCAAATGGAAAGACATCTCAGCTTCCTGAACATCATCAAAAGATGCGTATGCTAAGTCACTTTATAAATTTTGTAAAATCCCAATAAAAATAGCAATAATCCTTTTTTCCCCCTGGAAATAAATAAAGTGTCCTTACTAAACACTTAAGTTCAAATGAAAAAAAAACAACCACCACAAATGATTATCTAAGGAAAACAATGTAAAACCTATGAGGAAGCAATAGCCAAATGAAATATTAAAACTTACTACAAAAAAAACCAAAACAACAAAAAACTTACTATAAAGTCTCTATTACTCAAATGGTGTGGTCTTAGAGCATGAATAGACAGAGCAATGAAACAGAACAGCACGTACAGAAAGAGACCTGACCCCAGGTAGAAATTTGTGTATGATACAGAGGCATCTCAAAATGCGGGGAAAAAGACGGACTTTTTAATATGTGGTGTTGGGAAAACTGGATAGTCATTTTAAAATGATGAATTTTGCTCTATTCTTCATGCTATCCATACTAATCAGAAAATAAAATAAAATTAAACATTTAATTTTTAAATTAGGTGGAATTCTGGGGAGAGATCCAAGATGGTGGAGTAGATAAACACTGTGCCTGCATGCTTCTATGAACACATCAAAATTACAACTAAATTATAGAACAGTCAACC
Organism: Rhinolophus sinicus; assembly: GCF_057876585.1. Classification (NCBI taxonomy): domain Eukaryota; kingdom Metazoa; phylum Chordata; class Mammalia; order Chiroptera; family Rhinolophidae; genus Rhinolophus; species Rhinolophus sinicus. The sequence continues at coordinate 143,276,855 of NC_142501.1, forward strand.
TGGATAAACATCTGAAGTCTGGCTGAACAGAAGTTTTATTAGTAAGGATATAAAGAATAAGCCACATCGAGAATGGTAGGAGGGGTGAAGATGTGAAAGGGGCTGGCCCCAAACCTCCGTGTGGTGGCTGAGAATCAGGAGGGATATCTGGGCAGTGGAGGTCCCCCCATATCCCAGAGGAGTGAGGGACCCCAGCCCCACACCAGGCTCCCAGCCTGGAGTACTGGTGCCAGGAAGAGGAGCCCCCACAACAGCTGGCTGTGAAAAACAGTGGGGATTCTGACCATCCAGGTGGGATAGAAGGCTATAGGAAACCAAGACATACTCATAAAGGGCCCACATACAGAATTAACTCACTCGCAGGCACTTAACCTGGGCTCCAAGTGAAAGACGGTGACTCTGAGGGCGTTGGAGGCATACAGGGGGCTGGTTGAAGTGTGTGGCTGCAGGAAGAGGGTTGGAGGACCCCACATTTGCCATTTTCCCTCTGTGGGGTCCTTCTCCTGTGTAACCAGCAGGCAGCAGCCATCTTTCCGGTATTGAGACCTCCCCCAGAGGCCAAATCTGAATCTGAATTGGTCTGGTGAGCTCTGCTGGGACTCCACTCCATCCAACTACAGGAAGTTCTTTCTTGGCAAACATCCAGCACTGCCTGCATTGCACTCTTTCTTGGAGACCATAGGGGTCCGCAGATGTGCTCTAAGATTTTTGATGAATTGCTCCACGCTCAGCACTGGTACCAAACCAGAGTTTACTTAACCTGGTGACTACAACTCTTCCCACTCTATTGACTCCCTGAGACCCTGCCTCACCCAACTTGGGGCTTTACCAGTGGCTGAACCTTAAGGGAGCTGGCAGGTGGCAGCAGGCCTTGGGGTGTCCTGGCTTTTTGTGGAGCTACCCCAGTCCTGGTACTGAGGGCAGATGTCCTCGGTTTGTAGCATGGCCTCTCCCATGCGCCTCCAGGATTAGCACAGGCAGCAAATAACTGCAGACTGCTTTGTAGCTCCTACCAGGTAGTCGCTGGCCCGTCACAGGCAGTGGGTGACCTGGGCTTGCACCAGAGCCCTGCCCGAGAGGCCCCACAACCAACATACTTGAAGGTTGGCTTCAGACCTCAGCAGACAACCACCCAATTAGCCCCACAAGTGGCAAATACAAAGGGTTGTCTCAACAGGCAACAGAGCGCACTGGGGTGAATCTGACTCAGTAGGGTAAGACCCCCCTCCCCCTCCATACGGCAGACTGTAAGCTTACAGAGTACATATTTAATCTAATCTGCCTAGCATTCATCCTCTTGTTTTCTATCTCTTTCACCCTATTCATGAGAATTGGATAGGCTGATCTCCCCTCTGTCTCAAGGGTAAAGATGTGATCTTGGCCTGGCCAATCAGAGGCCACAGTATTGGCTCAGATATTAGGACTCTTATTTGAGAAACCAGTATAGAAATTCCTTTTGATTTTCCCTTGCATATAAATGTGAAAGATGTATATTAGTCAGGATAGGCTAGATTATGTCCTAGCAAAATGCCAAAACTATGGTGACTTAATACAACAAAAGTTCTCCCTCACACTACATTTCCATCATAGATCAGCAGGGGAGCTCTGCTCACTGACGTTGCTCAGGGACCTAAACTGGTGGAGGCCCCATCTTGTCACAATCTTCACCAATCAACATGGTAAGGAGAAGGGGACACAGTGAATAATGTACTGGCTCATAAAACTTCTTTCCAGATGTGACACATGCCTGTTATGTTCACGTTAGTGGTCGAAGCAAATCACATTGCCACACCTAAATTCAGGGGACAGAAGAGCACAAACAACAGGAGGAGGAAAGCTGGAAATATTTGGTGAACAACTAAGTTATGCAGGATACAAGCCTGGAATTGTCAAGCTTATGGAGAAAAACACTGGCAGCAGTGGAAGGAGATGGAGTCCGGATAACATTATTTGAGCTTCTGGAGTGCCTGAAGCTGGGTTGCTGTGGGCTATTAGTTTATGTGAAACAATAAACTCTCTTTTTTTCTTAATTCAGTTGCACTTTCTTTCATACTTGACAACTGAAAGAATCCTGAGCCGCATACTTCTCAACAAACAACAGACCCAGACAGTATTTTTGGGTTTTGAGGGAGATAGGTGGCAGAAGTATGGTAATATATCCTTGAGGCACCAACAGTTTTTCAAGCAACCACAGGGCCTCTAGATGTCACCACCTTGTCACAGATATCTTGGCTTCTATGTGGGATAAAAGTTGAAGATGCTATTGGAAAGAGAAAACCAAAGGCGCATTAATTCTAACTGCAGCTAGACAAAATTTCTGCATCTTATTTTGACAGACTCTGAAAAATAGACCAAGAAGAGGAAGGATTTTTATTTTTCTACTGGAGAGTCACACTCTGAAAAACTCAAAACCTGCCCTAGAACTGAAACCATGAGAGGGAACCTTGCGAGGACCCCAGGCCATGCTGGCTCCTCTTGATCCCATACATCCCAGCCTGAGAGAGCTGAACACAAGAGCGCACTGCAGCCTAGCACTTCCTGGGATCTGCCTCGTCTGCCCCGGAGCAGCTTTGAGGAAGGCGGGCAAGACTCTCCTGCAAGACTTACCCAAGAATATCAATCAGGCAGAGGAGGGGCACGGCCTTGCCCCATAGACAGAGCCTTTGCGTAGGCGAGCCTGGGCCCAAATCCTGCCTCCGCTACCTCGGAGCTGCGTGTCCTTGGGAGTTCCTTAACCTTGGCGCCTCGGCTTCCTCAGCTGCATTAGGGAGGTGGAGGGGAATAGCGCGCATCTCAGAGGCAAGAGGCGATTTTTTAAAAAGGTAAAGCATCCCATATAAGGCCAAGCACCTAATAGGCCTTCTCCTGCTACCGCCTTCCCCCCCCCCCCCCCCCCCCACGTGCCGTCTTTCTTCTTTATTTGCAGGTGTAGAGGGGAGGCTGCTGCGCAGGCGGACTAGGAGTTTTGTGTACTTTAGACAAAGAGCTCTTGTCAAGCTTTGCAAAGTCTGGTAACGCTCCAGAGCAAGTCCGCCAACGTTGGCTTGTATTTCTGTTAACCTCCTTTTATACATTTCTTCACACATACAAACACCACAGGTAATTTTATATAAATGGGATCACAGCGAAGGGCTTCTTCAAAGAGCAAGAAGACAGTAATCAACTGCATCTATTTTTCCATCCAACCGGATGGACAGACATAGTTAATAAGTAAAGCATAAAGACGACGTGGCTCTTTCATGGAAAAATCTTATATAATTTTTTTTTTTCTTTAAAGAAAAATTTCCAGAAAGGGCACCTTGGACCTCCGTTTCAGTAAGTTGCATTCAACTCACTAAACAACCCCACACTTATTGAGTACTTACTGTATGCCGGGTACTATGCAGCGCGAGTGGGCCGTAAATATGAGTAGGAAGTAATGTTGCCACTGAAACATAAGCTCTTTCAGGGTAGGAGCTTTCTCGTTTGCCGATGTATCCCCAGAACCCACGCCTGCCTGGCACATACTAGGCGCTCAATAAACAAGTGCTGCCTAATTAAATGAAGCTCACAGTATACCCGGAGGGAAAAGAAAATAACATTAGCCATGATGATGACTGCATTTCTCCATCTATGAGAAGTTACTGATTAGATCAAGAGGTTTGGTGAGTAATAAAATTTGAAATGAGATTTGATCACAAAGAGAGCTAATTCCAGTATTTCTATCAGAAAAAAAGTGCTTTGACAGCATGAGATCTCATAATTTGTATAAGTACAATTTTCTTCCAGATTCAGTTAGAGGAATGCACAATACTAGTTAGGAACAGCAATAATGGTAACATGCTATGTGCTGAGTGCTCTCTATGGGCAGGCCAAGCATTCGTCATCCTGGTACCATGTGAGGGTGGGACTGGTGAGTCCTCTTCACAGAGGAAGACACTGACAGATACGAATGAGCCAAGGTCACAGGCCTAATTTGCAGGGATACATTCAATTCTGTCTCTCAAAGACTTCCTTCCACACCAACCTCCATTCTCTTTTAATCACCACATTACATTTATTTCTTCTTATGACCTGCAAGGCATTTACTATTTTCTTTTTTCCCCTCATAGAAGGCTTCTGTTTCAATTGTATCCATATCACATGGGATTCAAAAGCCACTTTGGGAACCAACTATAATTGATAGAATTCATGTACTCGTGGTGTAGACCTGAAAGGAATCTAAGTAACTAGAAAGAAAAGGTCCAACATAATCATTTACTTTATGTTGCCCTCTGAAATTGAGTTTCTGTCCAAAGTAAGGGGGTGGACTGGAGGGAGTGATAATAATAAAAGCAGTTTAAAAACCCTGTGGTTTGATGGCTAATGAAAAACATCGTTCCTTCAGGTTAACATACCCTGTTAACCTTGTGAGGACGGCTGGTGTTTGGGATAGGCATGTCTTACTGCTGAAGTATGCTTTCATTTCAGAATGTTCCAACCCCCTGAAGAGTGCTGTAATCCCCTGTGGAAAACAGATAAATTGAGGTATTCCAACAACACAGATGAAACCCAGACACTCAGGGCCAATCAGCAGTGACATCACACCACATTCCAAAGCTGGCCTTCTATAGGGAGCTCTTGCAGAAACCAGACTTGTTTTCCTTCAGTCATCAGGGGTGAGAGAATGTTGGGTCCTAGAGAACAGTAATTACTATGGGGAGACAATTCTCTTCCCTCACACAGGCCTCATCTGCCTTTCATAACCAGGAAAGCAATGGGCCCCTTGTATGTGTAACTGAAAGGTGCTTGTTTTAGCAAATCAAACTTGATCATACATTAAGGAGGAAAAAGGAGCCAATATTTTTAAAGTCCGGTGACAAAATGACTTTGTAATTCTCAAAGTGCTAAATACATGTAAGACAAAACTAGATCACAAAAAAGTTCTTAGTGGCTACATTCCTATAATTTAAGACAGATACTACTGCTGCTGTCACTACCACCACCAACATAGCAGCTGTCATTTACTGAGTACTCGCAACGTGCCAGTCACTGTTCTAACAATGCTATGTTATAAGTGCTGCTAGGATACCCATTTTGCAGATGAGAAAATTAAGGTACAGAAATGATACATAACTTGCAGGGCCATACCATGAAAAAGTAGTAGAACTGGGATTGCAACCCAGACAATCTATGGAACCCTAGTCCCAAACCACTGTGATAGGACTTGGATTTGGCCTGGTGGGACGGAACCCAGGTGTTATTAACAAAACAAGGGCTCATAGTCAACACCAAGGGTCTCTGGCACAGAGAGTCAGAGGTGACAGAGACATGGAATATAGCCCTTGTTTCAAAACCCACACTGGGAGAAACAGACAGTGTCAGGTTAGAGAGATTGTCAGACCCAACTGAACCCAAGAGGAGTTTCTGCTTGAATGAGGACAAAAAAAATTTATTGAAATTTTATAAGGTCACTAAAGTTTAATGTCCCCCAAAGGGCTTCGGTATAAAGTGGCCAAGGCATCGCATCACAAAATAAAAATAAAGTCCTGTATTTTATGGAAACTGAAAAATTTCTAGCTGTCATCCGAGCTCTGCATGATTTAAAGACTGCCATTAATATTCCCAAATTGCCCTATGATGCCTCTTCTTCCAGCCAAACAAATAACGCTGAGTTCCCAAGCACCCAGGACTTCCAGTCAGAGATTCAGTCATTTAGCAGATGTTTGCCAAGTGGCTACTACATGCCACAGCCTGTGCTTGATACATTTCTGGGCCTCCGAGGACACTCATAAATGTGTGGATCTCGAGTTCCTATTTACAAAGAAGTGACACAATGATAAGTGAACCATTTCCAAAGTGATCCGAACTGCTGCTTGTTCGATCTTTCATTCCACTAACAGGGTGATAGAGGGAGACTACGGCAGTGATGGGAAAGCAGAGGTCATAGCTGCCCTGCATCTGGGGGCCCCAGGTAATAGAAGAAAATGAAGAAATATATAGATGTGGGGCTCACTGCAGAGCCTGGGCTCCTTCTAAGGGGCAGCATGACTCAGTTCCAATCAATTCTTCACATTTTTCAAAGAGAAACAAACAAACAAAATCCAGCTATTTATGTGCAGTCTCTCTATTGTTCTGATTTGCCTTTCAGTTGGAAGTTTTCAGAAACACTGAGTAGGCTTGCTGGTTATGAGTCTGCAATCCAATTTGCTTCTGAGGTGTCGTAGGAAAAGGGCAGCCTGACTTGGGAGAATGCTGTCATGGGCAGTTCCCTTGGGTCCCTTCCAAGTCCACAAAAGAACTGACTCTGTGAATTACTGGCAGAGCTGACTGAGTGCTGTGCTGTGACCTGGTCACAATCAGAAGGGTGTCCTGCAAAGACAAGGTATGGAGACAAGCAGCAAGGCCTGTAATCTCAACTCCCTTCAGGGAAGAAAAGTGACATTCCAGCCAGCCCTGCCTGAATATTATTTCATATTATATAAACACAACTAATTGGTTATGACTGGTGCAGTGATTAGAGATGCATTAGCAATTTAATTTTGTTAAAGGAGACATTAATCAAGAACACTAATATAAGCAGCTACCAAGATTGCTCTCATTTTTCTTGTCTTCTTTTCCAAAATGCATTATGGCTTTTAATATTTCAGCTGCCATCATCACATTATATTATCCGTTTGAACCAGGTCCTGACCTAATGGGATCACCTAAGGAATAACTTCCCAAGACTCACTTACTTTGGTGCCAAATATTAAAAAAAAAAAATCTAGAGGGAAAAAAATCCTGGACTCTGACTTCTGAAGCGTGACATGCTGACAGGCCCCAGCTCACTCACTGTGAAAGGAAAGAAAGAGTCTCAGCACAAACCCTGGCCTGGCAGGCATTGCGGCCACTAAATGGAACAGCTGTGTCACAATAAACAATGAGCAATAAACAGAATGCGTAGGTGGGTAGGAGTGGCTGTAGCAGCCCAGTCTGAAATTAGCATGCGACATGGCGCAGAGATGAAGAACTCCGGCATTGGCCCCAGATGGGCCTAGGTTTGAATTCTAGCTCCTTCACTTAACAGCTGCGTGAAGGGCACTGACAGACACGGCCAGCAAGTCGCCAGGTGAATGCCTGCAAGAAGTGATGCTCGTTGAGACCCAAGACTCCGCCAACTGACCCAGTCCAAGTGGACAACTCCCATCCTATCCGATGACCCGGGACCTCAGTTAGATGCTCTAGAAGAGAGGATGAGGTCCTAGATACCTCAAGTGGAATGCTATCTTGAGGGAAAGCCCCTTCCTATGCTTGATCAAGGGGGCTCCAGATAGAACACGCTGCTCCAGTTCCATACAGAACCCCGGAAATGACCCCTCAACTTTTTCATTCAGTAGGTCTGGACAGAACCTGCAAATGTGCATGGTGAACAGCTCTTTCACATGATGCTGATACAGCTGATTTGCAGACTAGTGCTTGGAAACCTCTCTAGAAAAGAATTCAAATGATCTTTACAGACACTTCTGTGGTAACAACAGTCTAAGAATTCCCATCCTGGAGAGCAGGAGACCAAAGGCTCTGTGTGCCCTAGTGGTGAGTCTACTGGAATAAAATATTGCCAAGTAGGGCTTTGTCCTAGTAGAGGGTCCAGAATCTTACCGTATAGTTTACACTACAAACTCTGTGAACTAAATCACCTCACAAGATGGTTTGGGTGCTATGTCTAGATATTTTTGGTGTGCAATTAATATTAATTCCTATTAATGCTGGTTCATGTATTAGGAACACAGGACCAAGTATTTGAGAAAGAGAGAGACCAGCTCTACCTGTGCTCTTCTTCTCATATCGTCAAATGCACACATGTCTGATACCCCAGCATCACATAGCAGGACCAATGAAAGCCAAGGGTCAGGTGATTCTAGCCCAACCTACTAATAGGAGATTTCTTCAGAAAAAAGAAATATAGGTAAGTTCATCTCAACTATGCACAGCTTAAATGTCCTTTTCTTATTAAGTTAAGAAAATATTTCAGTTCCAAATATGTATGTGTGAAAGAAAAATGAGAGTCAATTCCTAGATTTATTTATTAAGTGGTTTTGGGGAGGTACATCTAGATTTAATGCCAAGAAGATGATATATTTCATAGTATTTGGCTTACCGCGACTAGAAAAAGTTTTCTGCAGTTCAGCAAACAGAGTTTTATAAAGCAAGATTTTATAGAAAATAGTAATCATTATCAGATACTTCTCTCACCACCCAAACATCTCAGAACTAGTTCTGGACCCCAAAGGGTGAGCTGTCAGTCTAACCTCCATTTAATTTGAACCAAGTCTAGGAATAGAGGAAAGTGAAGAGCATTATGAAAATAGCACAGCCTAATATTTATCCCTTCTTCTTTCAGCACCACAATTTTAAAATGGGAGCTAGGAATGCAAAGGTGAATACTATCTGGTCGCTGGCCTCAAGGAGCTTACCGTAATAGGAGAGGTAACAACAGTAGCAGCTATATCATCTAAGTGCTACGTCCGGAAATCCTATGAGATAGGTACCACTGCATCCCCATTTTATAAATGAAGTAGTGGAGGTAGAAAGAGATTAAGTACTTACCCAGGGTCGCCAGATAAGAAGAACACACATGTGCAAATATGAAGCATTTGAGGCAACACAAATGCTATATAGGTGCCCTAGGATTGTCACAAGTCAGTACTGAAGCACAGGGGCCACTTTGGGCTAAGATGATTAGAGACGGAATAAGAAAGGCAGGGACATTTGAGTTGCGTCTTAATGAATAGGTGGGAGTTTTACAGGTAAGAATAGTGGGGGGACAAGGGATGTGTGTTTAGGCATTGGAAATGGTAATAAAATATAGTGCAGTTGGAAAATACTTTACTATAGAGATGCAAATACAATTATTTAAACCCTGAGGAGAGAAACAGAACGGTTCTTAAACATAGGATCGACCTAGATTGAAAGCCTTTCTCATTCTCACTCTCTTTCACTAGCATTTTCCAATTTTCCCATTCATCTTAGGCAACAAAAAGTTCCTCTGGTAAAGCTGCACCACATTTGCCATGTTTCTGAGTGTCAGATAAGACACTGGAGCTGAGCCAGAGCTTCTTTCTAATTCCTTCACTCCTTCAATAAACACTTACCAAGAGCCTCCCATGTGCTCCCAAGCATAATCAGTGCTTCAGATACGAAAGTGAACAAAAGGGATGGAGTTTACGGTCTGGGAGGGAAGGCAGACACCAATCATATGACCACACGAATACATAGTAAACTGTTCACTTTAGACACATGATTGGGGAGAGGGGCGTTGAGCTGGTACGGAGAATCAGAGGAGGCTGACCTCAGGACGTGTGGTCTGAACTGAGCTGCGAAAGGCTTTCTAGTCTGTGGTGGGGAGTTAGTTGGAGAGAACTGCTTGAGCAACGACCTCAAGTCTAGTGGAATATAAGGAACTGAAAAGCCTGTGGCTGGAACAAAAGTTATAAAAGAATGAAAAGGCCTCCAGAGCGAGAAGGTGACCATAGGAAAATGACATTCTACTTCTCTGTAAAGTCCAGTGCAGAGGGTGTGTGCTTTGTCCAGACACAGAGGACAGTGTGGGTGTAGCACACTCATTGGCACCCGTGTCTGGCCTCTCCCTACCCTGGAGAGCACTGACCCAGATTTTTTTCAGCTTGATCGTGTCCAGTTTTGCTATTCTATTATTTTAAGCAAAACACTGATATTTTTTTTCAATGCCAAATTGAAAAACAAGTGCCATGTCCTTGAAAAAAGCCAATCAAAAAGCCAATACATGTATGTTCCCAGACTTTTTTCCCCTGATTTTTCACATACTGAATCTGAATTTAAAATAAATGCAGGCATAAATTGGCTCAAGAGAGAGCAGTAGAGATAACAACAATAAAAAAGTAATTGGGGATTTTATATTTTGATTTTGATTTGCATATACCCGACCAAAATGTTCCAACAAATGTACCTTTGGTGGTTTTGTTCTATTCTAAACTCTGTGTATAGCTGCCCTGCTATGTAACAGCTTGAACACATCCATGCTAATATCTGGAAGGGCTGCTGCTCTGAAATGCTATAATCACTGTAAAGTCAAAAGCCATTAAATATCCATGTCTAAAAAAAAAGGCTGAACTCAGCTCAGATGATGTCATTTTGTCTGGGCTTCTGTGTTCTCAAAGAGAACAACTTGACATAACCAAGGATACGGTGTGCAAACTCCCAACGTGACCAGTTTTCACAGAGAAGTGTGAGATTAGGAGGCAGAAAGGGGGAAGGGATAGGATGCAAGAAAACACAGTTTAAAAATAATAATAAAGATACAATTACAGAATAAATTGGTGCCTTGCAATCTGTCTCTGGGAACAAAATTTAAAGCATTCTAAGTGTTTTTAATAGATGAAAACATGTGCTTCACTTCTTACATCAAAGAGATGATCACAATACTGTGAATTATATATTAACTAATGTTATTGTTTACTTTGTGCATCGGTCCTATGTTTTGACAGAAAGGGTGTACGTTCCCAGCGAGGAAGTATCCAATCACATTTTAACTAGGAAGAAACCTTTCTTGCCCAAAGATTGAATTCTTTGCAGGGTGGTGATTTGTATAGAAGAAAAAAACCAAAACAAAACTCAAATCCTAGGTCACTATATGAAAAGCACAGATCAGATTTAATTGTTTTTCTTAACCACTACAATACAAGCAAGAAAATAAAGAGTCCAATTATTTTAGAGTATAGTTTGGAGAAAACCACAGCTCCAGAAATTAAAACCCTAACCATTTTGCCTGTTGGCAAACGTAAATTGTTAATGAACAGTGCACCATATCAGTTTCCTGTTCCAGATGGTTCTCTGTCAGGTTGGCAACAACTCAAGAGCCTGACGAAGAGGTGCAGGCATATGACTTGTGTTTAAAATGAAAGACAAAAAAAAGAAGAAGAAGGGGGCTTCATTTTATAAACACTTCAGTGAAAATTCCAATTCCGTTTGGGACCAATTCAGTCCAGGTGCTAAGGACAGAATAAACAGGCAACACATGAAGGCAGCAAAACTCTGGCTTCTACAGGAATTACATTCTTGCTTACATTTAAAACTAAATTTTAAAATGCACACCAATATCACTGTGGTTGTACACATATGTTCTCCTTCTGGCTTTTTAAATGTTAATCTTCCATTCTCACATAATAAAATAAGTCAAAGCCTAGAGACCGTTGTGTCTCTTTTTAATTTTCTTCTGCTGCAATTTTGGGTTGAACTACAGCAGAATAAAATTGAACTGTGTTTCTTCCTACTCAAGGTCCTACTCAATGATCCTCCTTTTAGGCTTAGAGGATGCTCCTTTATATCTGATTAAAGATACTTTTACATTTGAGGGATAATATCTCCCAGAACTTGGGACACAGATTTAGCTCTAGCCTTCTCAACAACTTCCTTTCCAAGGTTAGTTTTAAAAACTTGTTGACAATATACTCATGCCTTCTTTATTCTAGGTACTATGAATTTAATAAACTGCAAAACACATTTAAAACAAAATCCTACCTGAAATCTTCACTTAGGAAACACATATGGGATCTGAATTTCTACTTACCAATACATCATCAAATACACATCAAAATACTGACAGTGGTTTTTCTCTGGGTAGTGGGTTTGTAGGTAATGCTTTATTGTATTCTGTGTTTGTTAAAGAGCATAAGGTCTTTCAAGTATTTTGCAATGAACACGTATGATTTCAATTATCAAGGGGAAAATCCAATTAGAAATATTTTAAGGAACATATAAACATGAATGGAGCTTTAAAACTCATCCAAATTACAATCGCTTCCCTTCTAAAGCTTATATTCAAGAATTATATATAATTACACAGCTCTGCATGACAGGCACAATTGCTGCTACTCGAATGTGGAGAGGCTGCTTTTCACATGGTGAAAGCAGCTTTAGTTCTAAGAATTACTTCAGTCGACAGTTGCTCTAATGCCGTTTTTTTTAAGACACTAGAGAAAATTCCAGACAATTATTTTTCAGGCGTATAAATACCTACTCTTGAAACAATTATTCAGGTGTCAATGACATCTACATTTAGTTACAGGTAAAATACTAAACACAAGAGAGGGAAGATAAGATGTATTTTTTTAAACATAAAGATATAAAACGGGTTGATGTGAGTGACTGTTCTCGTGCTGGGCATATCTCGCTTTTTGTATGTCTGTATCCCTTCCTTTGTAGAATGACTCCAACCCCTATTCCAGTGATGGACAGTTAAGCACAGCCCACTGCCTGTTGCTCCAAATCCCTGCCTGCTGCCCTCCCACGCAGTTAGGGGTGCATGGCTCATCTTGGTCAAAGGGAACCCCATTCCCCTGGCAACAGTGACTGAAAATCAGTCAGCTTCCTTTACTAAGATTGATCTACAACCACTAGGGAAAAAAAGTTTTTTTTCCAAGGTTGCTATTCTGAAACGACATGAGCCAGGAAAGGCTAGGAGAGATGAGAGGTCACAGCAAGGCAGTTGTGATAGGAAGAAAATGAGGCAATACTTAGAAGGGAGAAAAGCTGAGAAGATGCAGAGTCCTGAGGACGCTGTTGGAGCCTCTGCCCCCACTCTCCTAAATACAGCTCTGTCTCTGGACTTCCCATAGGAGCAAATATGAAAGGCAAATACAACTGGGAAAACATATCAGGAAAATTTATGACTAAGTATTAATAACCTTAATAATCCAAGTGTACAGATTTTAAATTATTAAGAGTAAAATGAATAATTCAGTAGAAAAAAAACCATGAGCTGGCAATTCACAAAAGAGGAAATACAAATGGCAAATACTTATTTTTCATAGGTACTCAATAAAATGAAATTTATATGTGGCCTCTGCATTGTTCTTTACATTTCCAAATTTTCTACGGTGAGAAGGTAGAACAGTAATAGTGGAGGAAAAACCTTAAAGTAAAGGTATTAAAATATAAAATTAACTTTAAGAATGTCAGGCTGGCATCAGTAGGCAGGATGAATAGGTGGGTAGGTGTGGAGTCAGGGATGCTAGAGAGAAGTACATGGGCCAGTGTGTGACTGAGGATAAGGAAGCATCTTTGGAGAAATGTTAACAGCAACTCCAAGGACACAGAGATGGCCTCCAGGGAGTGGCCGGCTGCTAGAGGGGGTGAAGTGAAGTCAGTGACTCCATTACTTTCCTCCTGAGATGATAGTGGTATCCTGAAAACGACAGAATAGTACTGAGGAGGAGCTGATTTAGAAGTACAGAAGGGAATCTACTGATTCAGAAAAAAATAAAAGGCATATGAAACTAGAGCCACAGAATGAGAGAGAAAGAAGAGACTTTAGATTGGCCCAGTAAGACTCTCATTTTATATGAGGATCCTGAGTCAGAAGCAAGCTAAGTAACTCACTTGCAGATTACACACCTACAGACATATGTACAAGTAAATATTAGGCCCCCTCCCCACTGTGCTTTTTTCAATCATACCATCCCATCTCTCCTATTTGATCCATAGCTATGTGTTCAAGAAAACTATCCTTGTATTCCATGCATTCCATTTTTTCTCATTCATGATTGAGCAATTTATATCATGCCTAATGTACAGTTAATAAGATGTATAGTTAATAAGAATCAGCAATAATTAATCTCTCTCTGTCACATACATGATTATAACTATTGGCATCATGTGCAGACACAAAAAACAGTATGTCTCATGCATGTGTGCACATATAAATATCAACGCAAGATCTGTTCCAGTGTCTTAGTTAAGAATGATCATTCAGGCCGGCCCGGTGGCTCAGGTGGTTGGAGCACCATGCTCCTAACGTGGAGGTTGCCGGGTCGATTCCCACATAGGCCAGTGAGCTGTGCCCTCCACAGCTAAGATTGTGAACAACAGCTCTCCCTGGAGCTGGGCTGCTGTGAGCAGCCAGAAATGGGCTGCCGTGAGCAGGCCGGGTGAGCGGCCTGGGCTGTTGTGTGCTACCGTGTGCTGCCGTGAGTGGTCGGCAGCTGGTGAGAGCTGCTGTGAGTGGCTATTAACTGGCGACCTACTGTGGCAACCGATTGCTTCAGCTGGGGAGGGGAGCGCAAGGCTCATAATACCAGCATGGGCCAGCATGGAGCTGTGTCCTACACAACTAGACTGAGATACAATGGCTTGAACCGGAGTGTGTGTGGAAGGGGAGGAGGCAGAAAAAGGGGAAGGGGAAATAAAAGAATGATCATTCTTATGATGTGGCATGGAAAAATAAAGTACTTGAGACAGTTATTTGTAGTGATCCCTTAATGTATGAGCAAAATTACTTAACTAGTTAGCTACCGTAACAGGCAGCTCTAAGTATCTTTGTCCACAGCTTGTGATATATTTTAAATATGAACTAAATATTTGAAACTTCACTTGATATAGCTGTTTTGTAATATGTGCTGTGGTTAACTATTTTAATCTGTTGGACAGTAAAACGAAATGTAACAGTTCCAACATTTCTCAGGGGAGTGATTTAGGGCAGACATATGTTCTTCATCAGAATTTCCAGCAGAAATCTTAGAAATCTAGAGGAAAAATAGACCCTATTATACCAAACAGTATTGCAAACCATCATGGAAAAGTACAGTCTTTAAAGCTGTTATTTGTTTTGTCTTATTTGGTTTGTTTTGTTTTGGGTTCTGGCAGCCCTGAAACAAGAAATCTGAAATGCGAAATGAAGGTGTATTCCTTAATGAAAAGCCTACTACTGGAATGCCACAACAACTGAGAATCCATAAATTCGTACCAAGAGATGAGGCAGAATCCTTTATGAAATGAAGTTCCCCCTACATCGTGAAGTCCTCCTTCGGCCGAGTGGGCGGGTTTTGTACACCGTCACTTACCACAATGAGCTAAATTTTTCATTCAAGTGTGGGTAACATGAAGACTGCTGATGAACTTTTAGGCTCACTCTTCCAGTTACCACACCAACATCCTAGTCATGGCTAAGCCAATAGGAATGCTCAAGGTCTAAAGAACAACTTCTCAAGGGAAAGATTTCTGAAATCTTGAAAACTGTTTTTCAATCAGAATAGTGCCCTTAGGAGCAAAAATCTGCAAAGATGCATATTCTGAATTTGATGAATTATTGAGGGAAAACTGTGAGATGAGGAAAGAAAGCAGAGGTGAAGGAGTAAAGGAAGCATACAGGGAGAAATTCGTATTAGCTCCTCATCTGTTACAGTTCTCTGTTTGGAACTACTTCATATTTTACTAAGAAGACAATCTTTCTACAAGGCTAGGGAAAGTACTTGGCCAACTATGAAAAATGCTTTGTTTGAAAGACCCACCTCTACTAACATAATAAACAAAATGTCTATGCCTGTGCTAATGGAGATGAAAGTTTTTATAAATAAAGTGGCAGCCATGAATAGCAATAATAATTTTATATGGTCTATGTTTACCTGAACTTTTGAAAAGAGGAAAGCTGTCATAAACAAATCATTTCAATCAATTTTCACTCTTAGTTGTAGAATGTGGCTTTGTTTTACTATGCATAAGGGTATATTTGCTTTCCATTGTAAAGCAGACCGTAAAGTACCATGAGCTTCCTTCCACAACCTATTAAAAAACAAATTCTCAGCTCCTTCCTCATTTGAAGTTGATGAAGAGACTTTCCTCTGTTAGATTTCCATTAGAGAATGCAAGTAAACCCCAGCTGAAAGCTCACCAGACTATGCTTATCTTCCCAAAGTCCATAAGAAAAGACCTTTCCAAACTGGACCTGCCTTTCCTCCCTTGTTAACCATGGTTGATTTTACATAGGGCAATGGACAAGTGAGGAAGAATAGAGAAGGGAAAACTTAGGGAACAAAATCCCTTAAAATAAAAACTTTTGAAAAACTGAATATGATTAAAAATAGCACGGTCTATCATGAAGATAATTTATACATTTTATCCAAATCAGTGTGAAGTTAGAGTAACAGGAATCCTGCCATTATTTTAAGCCCAAGTTTTGGGACTAGTAAAGGAAGCACCGCTACAGATCTAGCTGAAAAAAATACCATCCACATATTCTGAGGAGAATTTATGCGTCATCCCTTCCCCAAAACTTCCTCTTCACATTCCAATATTATAAAGTCCTAAAATGCTTTAGAACTCAGTTGGTACCATTCTTACTGATACCTCAGTGCCAGTGTCTGTTCCCTGTGCTGGAAAGCTCTTTTCATGGGGGGAGTCAGACTTTTGGGCTGGCTTTATTTTCCTGAGATGGCTTCCTTTTATTAAAGTCAAACTGCCTTCTTTAATTTTCTGTCCAATAGATAGAGTTCTGTGAGAAAGTTACTTTCACTTAGATGGTATCTTTACAGAATCTATTTGGAAAGGAAACCTATGCTACCTCACTAGTCAACTTACGCCAGATTAAAATTTAAACAAATGTGATTTCTTTTTTCTTTTAGTTAAAAAGTGAAAAAGGAGGTCACTAGGTCCCTTCCTTTGCTTTCTGAGGAAGCTGTAGTGTATCTTTTCATCCATGTGAAGCTCTTTCAGATATCTAGTAAGTCCTAAAGTTAGATCGGAATGCTTTCCTCTGTAATCTATACCTGAGGCGGTATCTAGTACAAAGACTGTAATCTGGAAACCCACAGGCTGAATTCTGCTCTTCAGTAACATCTCTGACTCATACAGTGTTTTAGAAAATGAGCCAATTTCTTAAACTTGGTTAATTTTGAATTTAAAAATTTAAAAATTCAGATTCCTAATTTCTGGAGAGACTGGCAATATCAGAGTCATACTCTCCTGGCAAAAATTAGAGGATCCCCAGTTTGACACATTCCCCACCCTCCCTATTACCTGCTTCATTAGGACTGAATATCCTTTGCTAAATATCATTGTATTTTCACTGCTGTTTTTCTAAAATTTAACCTACTTTAATTATTTGTATTACTTGCTAGTCCCTGTAAGCATTTGAGTTTGAGACTCCTATGGTAATACATGGTTTCAAACGTTTTTAAAGTATGAGGATAGCATATAATTATAATTTTGGTATCTGTCAATTGAAAGATAAAAAGGAAATACATCATATAACTTCAGCAATATCTTTAAATGAATTTACATATCATAAATCATAAGTGTAATACTTAGTTTATAGATGATGAATAGAGAACACATGGAACAGTAAACCTTTTTGCTCTAAGTCCTATATTTTCCCAGGAATCTGGAGCCAAAGGATGAGAATCACTATTTAAGTACAAAGAATTCTGAATTAGGAACCAGGAGACACAGTCTCTAGTCTAGTCCTTGCACTGAACAGTTTATTGGTAGGTGATCTGAGGCAAGTAATTTGAGGAAGGGGATTTGGAGCCTTGATTTTCTCATGTGCAAAGTGATAGACTAGATAATTGTTGAGGATCTGTCCATCTAGAAAACGTAATAATATATGGTTATGAGTCCTGACACCTATCATACAAACCAAGGCAACTGCGGGACCTCCGAAGAGTGTACCTGGATTGTACCTAAAGACAAAACACTTCTTATGGAGGGAACTGCTATGGAGAAAATAAATGGAAAGACAGTGAAACCTGCAACTGTACTATTTCCAAATTTCGATACAATTTTAATTTTCTGTCCCAAATCACATTTGAAAACCTAGCAGTATATTTGTGAACTCAGCATTATGAATATCTCTCTTTTTCTTAAGATTTTTATTAAAATACAGCTAACATACAATATCAGTTTTAGGTATATACCATAGTGATTGAACATTTATATGCCTAAAGGAGTGATCACCATGATAAGTCCAGCAACCATCGGACGCCGTACAACGCTATCTCAGTATTACTGACTATACTCCCCACACTGAACATCACACCCCCATGACTTATTTATTTTATGCCTGGAAACTTGAACCTCTTATTCCCCTTCACTTTTTTTCCCTTAAATTTTTTTTCAATTACAGCTGACTCTCAATATTATTTTATATTAATTTCAGGTATACAGCATAATGGTTAGACATTTACATAATTTAAGAAGTGATCCCTGACTAGTCTAGTACCCACCTGGCACTGTACATAGTTGTTACCATGTTACTGACTATATTCCTTATGCTATACCTTAACTCTCCAGGACTACTGTGTAAAAACCCATTTGTACTTCTTAATCCCTTCCCATTTTTTATCCATCTCAAACTCTCCTCCCATCTGGCAACCATCAAAACGTTTCTGTATCTATGAATTTGTTTCTGTTTTGTTTGTTTGTTCATTTGGTTCTTTAGATTCCACATATAAGCAAAATCACATTGCATCTCTGTCTCTGTCTGACATACTCCACTCAGCAAAATACCCTCAAGGTCTATCCATAGCAAGAACCCATTCCCTTCCGTGGCCAAACAATATTCCACTATATATATGTACCACCTTCTCTTTATCCATTCTTCCATCAACAGAAACCCAGCTGCCTCCACATCTTAGTCATTGAAACAATGCTTCAACGAACATACGGATACACATGCCCCCTTGAAATAGCGTTTTGAGTTTCTTCAGATAAATACCCAGAAGTGGGATTACTGGGTCCTTCTTGGTCTTTTTTACAGCCTTTGTTTTAAACTCTATTTTGTTTGGTATAAGTATTGCTACCCTAGCTTTTTGTTTTGTTGTTTCCATTTTCGTGAAATATCTTTTTCCATCCCTTTACTTTCAGTCTATGTGTGACTTTCGATCTGAAGTGAGTCTCTTGTAGGCAGCATATGTAAGATCTTGTCTTCATATCCATTCAACCACCCTATCTTTTGACTGGAGCATTTAATCCATTTATATTTAAAGTAATTGTGGATAGATGTGTAGTTATTGCCATTTTATTATTCATATTTTGGATCTTTTTTTATTTTATTTTTTCGTCTTAAAGAAGTCCCTCCAACATTGCTTATAATACTGGTTTGGTGGTGATGAGCTTCTTTAGCTTTTTCTTGTCTGGCAAGCTCTTTATCTGTCCTTTGATTTTAAAAGATAGTTTTGCTGAGTAGCGTAATCTTGGTTGTGGGTCCTAACTTTTCATCACTTTGAATATTTCCAGCTAATTCCTTCCAGCCTGCAAAGTTTTTGTTGAGAAACCAGCTGACAGTCTTATGGGAACTCTCTTACAGGTAACTAACTCCTTTTCTCAAGCTGCTTGTAAGATTCTTTGTCTTTAAACTTTGGCATTTTAATTATGAGGTGTCTTGGTGTGGGCCTGTTTGGATTTATCTTGTTTGAGACTCTCTTCAATTCCTAGGCTGGTATGTTTATTTCCTTTACCAAGTTAGGAAAGTTCTCTGTCATTATTTCTTCAAAACACTTTTCAATTCCTTGCTCTCTCTCTTCTTCTGGTACCCCATGATGTGACTGTTGGTACACTTGATGTAGTCCCAGAGACTCCTTGATATCCTCATTTTTTTTGGATTCTTTTTTCCTTTTGCTGTTCTGATTGATGTTTTCTGCTACCTTATCTTCTACATCACTGATTGATCCTCTGCTTCATGCAATCTACTGTTGAGTCCCTTTAATATATTCTTTATTTCAGTTATTGTATTCTTTATTTCTGACTGGCTTTTTTTTTTTTTATGTTTTCTATTTCCATTTTTATGTTTCCTGTCTCTTTGTGGAAGTTCTCCCTGAGGTCACTGAGCATCCTTATAACCAGTGTTTTGAACTCTGCATCTGATAGATTGCTTATCTGCATTTTGCTTTCTTTTCTGAACCTTTGTTCTGTTCTTTCGTTTGGGACATGTTTCCTTGTCTCCCCATTTTGAATACCTCTTTGTGTTTGTTTCTATGTATTAGGTAGAACTGCTATGTCTCCCAGTCTTAGTAGAGTGGCCTTATGTAATAGGTGCCCTGTGAGGCCCAGTGGCACAGTCTCCTGGTCACCTGAGTTGGTTGCTCCAGTTGTCTCCCTTGTGTGGATTGTGTGTGCCCTCCTGTTGTAGCTAAGCCTTGGTTACTGTTTGTACATCAATGGAGAGACTGACCCTCAGGCTGACTGGTTATGAGGACTGGCCTTGACTACAGTGGAGGAGCTGTTGTACAGGTGCTGATGCTACAGAGCAGGATTCACTTTTTCAGGGCTCTGTTGCCTGCCCAGTCTGCTCTTTTGGTGTGTCATCCTTGGAGGCAATCCAGTGATGCTCTGTCTTGGTCTAAAGCTGGCCACTGGGCATGCTGGCCCCAGGGCCTCCTGGGAGAGGCCCCACCACAGGCCAAGTCAGCTGTAGCCTGTACCCTGCCCAAGGCCAGCTAGCATGAGCCACAAAGCAATCTTCAGATAGCCACCACTTATGCTGGGTTTGGAGGTGTCTCGAGAGGCCATGCTGCTTCTGCTGGTGCTGGGCTTGGGGCTGCTCAGCAGGAGGTACAGGACACACCAAAGCCAGATGCTGCTGTTTGGGTTTTGTGAACCTTTGAGAGATTTTAGGAAAGTCTGCAGCATGAGCCAAGACAGTTCATTTGTATGGAAAAGCCACTTGAAGCAGCTTGGGTAGGCATGAAAGTTGGGTGTGGCAGGGTCTCAGGGAATCATCAGGGCTGGGATAGCCGTTTTAGCCAGGTAGATGAAGACTTAGATATGGTGGCTGCCTGCATCAGCACACCAGGACATGGGAGGTCTCAACAAAGAAACAATGGCTTCTGCCAGCACTTCTGTCTAGGAGAAAACTGCCCCTCCAGCCCTCACTCTGAAGCCAGACAACTCAGTTCCTTCCCATTTGTCCCCGGTGTCTTTTGAACTTCTGTCCCAGTGCTGAAGCTCAGAGCAAGTGAGTCCATTACCAAGCAAGTCTGTGCCTGGTCCTTTTAACAAGAGCGCCTGGGACTACAGCTGACCTCATCTCACTCAGCTACAATCTCCACTGGTTTTCACAGCCAGAAGCTATGGTGACTTCTGTCCCTGGCACTGGAACCCTAGGCTGGGGAGACTGGTGTGAGGCTGGAGCCCCTGGCTTCTCTGGGGAGGACCTCTGCAGCCAAGATCCCTCCTGATTTTTAATGGTCACACGTGGGTATGGGAACAGTCCGTTCTGCATCTCTGATCGTTCTATCCATTTCGACATGGCTTCTTCTGTATGTCCTTAGTTGTAGGACTTTGGCTCAGCTAGACTTCAGGCAATTCTCAGTGATAGTTGTTCTGCAGTTTAGTTGTAATTTTGATATGGTCATTGAAGAAGGCAAGCACAGCATTTACATACTCTGTCATTTTGACCAGAAATCTGAATATAGCTCTGCGGAGCTCAGATTTGGGATATATTTTTTAGATATGTAAGTTTATAGGCTCAAACTTCTGTATTTTTTTCAGATCAAAAGAGATATTGTGTATGAAAGCACTTTAAACACTATAGTACTATCTAGAATTATCAGATATTATAATGCTGTTATTACCTGGTATTTCCCCAGTCCTTGTTTATATAGGATCCTATTTGGTCAGATCTAATTCATTAACTTGAAATTCTTTTTTCATAGATGTTATGTAATACCAAGTCATCATAGCATTCAAATTCACACATTTTGGATGTTTAATTATATTTGGTAAAACATTATGGGTTTTTTTTTTTTTTTTTTTTTTTTTAGTGTTTTCTGTGTTTGTCTTGTCTCTAAAATTACTGCAAGCTCTTTGAGGAGAGGCATTTCTGATGATAATAATGATGACAATAACAACATAACAATAATGATATAAATAATGGTGATGACATAGATAACATATGCTGATAAAACATTATGTACCAAGATCTGTACCAAGCACTACCACTATTTTATCTCATGAATTTGTTAATATTACCATCTCCTTTTTATTTATGAGGAAAATGAGAATCAGTAAAGTGAAATAACTTACTCAAGATCACACAACTACTGAGAGGTCCACCTAACTCCAAATCCTGTGCTCAGAGCATATACACTCTACTGCCACTGCCCCCATGGGTTCTATGCTTAGAATAATGCTAGATACACAGACATGTTAAATAAATATTGATAAGTTGAAACTATTCCTGATATAAGTCCAGTGATATTAGCACAAAATAGTGCATCATTTCAGTATATATTGTAAAAGAAATTTCAATATTATAACTGTAAAATTAAAGAACCCTAGGCATCAGTCCACTTCACAGTGTATTATCTTTGCCTTAGAATTTCCTCTGTAGGGGAAGCCTATAATGATAATTGCAGCAAATACAAGGTTGTTACCTAATGTCCATTCTCACCTTCTTTCTTCTAACAGAACCCTGCCTTTGTTCATGACAAATATATGTCCACTTAAAAATACCCATCAGATTCTCCTGTAGCCAGAAATGGTCATGAAACCCAGTTAGTCAATGATACACGTCTTTAGGGTAGGACTTACAGAAAGGCTATTGTTTTCCTTATAAAAAAGAACAGACTCTGCTACTATATGACTTTATTTTATCCTTCCTCACTTTTTGACTGAAGCATGGACATAATGTCAAGAAGGAGTGCCCACCTTAAGGCCATGATAACAAAACCACACCTTCAGGAAAAAAGGAAGAAAGGGAGGGGGGGAGGGCGGGGTGGGCAGAAAGAGCGAGAGTTCTGCTGCCTGTCTGTAAACTTCCTGAATGAGAAAAATAAATCCCTATTTGTTAAGCTAAGCCAGTAAATTTTCCATTACATATATCCAGGTGCAATCCTAAAGCAATGATACAGTTACTGATAATCCCAAATTATCAAGAGGAAGTAAAATAAAAATCTAACAAATGTAAATTATAGTTTCTATGGTATTTTCATGCCTCTATCTTGAACCTCAGAATTTTTAGATACTTTGACTCATTCATTCCCTAGCTTTACACTAAGCCTATTGACTAGATCTAGCCCCTATTGACCTTTACTTTAAAGATACTATAAAAATTCAGGGCAATAAATCAATGAGTATACAAAAATTTTTTACCAAAAAAATTTTTTCCAAAATAGTTTTGGGAGTCAAAACCATATGCAAGTTTTGCTTTTCTTTTGTTTACTGATTCCAGAGCCTTCTGACCAAGAAACCTTAGCACACGGATTTGCCCCTAATAGGTTCCAGGTGTATCAGACTGCTGCTTCACTTCAGTTCACAGGTCACCTGGGTGAGGCCTTAGAGTGACGGGAGCCCCGGAGGCTGGTTGACTCTGAACACAACAGTCCTGTCCACTTACCTCAGTATATTATGCAAACATTCTCATTGTCTATGTGCCTCACAGTGTGGAAAAGGTTGGGAAGCACTACCCTATATGACAGCTAGATGCTCTCAAAATAATAACAGCAATGGGAAAAAAATGACCTATTTACAATACTGTATAGACCCAAAATTAGCTCCTACACATAACATCATTTTATTCTCGGCAAAATCATGAGTGGTCAATACAGCACTTACGTGTATTATCAAGGTTCAAAGATGCATGACGTGCCCACGTGCATACTACTAGGAAATGGCAGAGCCAGGACTTTCGCATCAAGGATTTCCGCATCTGAGCCCTGTGCTTTTTCTGATACAGCTCCCTGTATGATGACATTCCAAGTCGGCACAGATCTTTAAAATTAGGGTTTTGATTTCATTCTCTGAAAAAAGTTCAAATGGTTTTCCTTTGTTTTGTCTTGTGACTGCCATGCAAATACTAACGCATATGGAAACTGATACTCTCTTTGAACTTAGCAAGACTGAGAAAGGACAACATTAAATGACATATTTAGGCCATACCAATTTTCTTTTTACAGCTCCCATCATTGACACCCAGAGACCCAACCTTTGTTATTTTATGTGAGTAGAAAAGAGAGTTTTTGCCTACCACTCTCCCCACAACTATCTATTAAAAAGAAAATAGTATGCTGCCATTGACCACGCTGAAGTTTTGTTTTGTCTTGCCAATTACAATTTCTCATCGTCCTTTCCATAAAAGGGAAAAATAGGGGAAAATGAAAGAAATTGCCAAAAGTAAATTACATATTTAACATGTAAAGGGAAATATAAATGCTAAACATTGGGCAATTATTGTCAAAAGATATTATTGAAATAAAAAGAATTTAAATTTGCTACTCCTGTTTTAGAAAAGCTAGACAACTAATAGATTTCAATGACTAAAAATGATATTTAATTCCTTTATAGCAATGCAGAAACAAAGAGGATACATGCACAAAAATAAGAAGGTATGAGGAAACATCTACAAGTAGCTATTATAGACATATTAAAAAGCACAGGCAGTATCTAAAATATCAACCAAATATAAATTTACTGTTCAGAAAATAAGAACATGATGAAATGATAGAGCATGTATGGCATGAAACAATAAGTATAACCAAGCATAAGTTGGCGAATATAACAAATACAGTGGTTATGGAAGTGAGCTCATAGCAGGTTTAGAATCTTGTGTTTAAAGACATGGCTCTGGATCCGGAAACCAGGGTTCAAGTTCTGGTTCTATCACTTAGAAGTTGGGCAATGATAACATGCTTAAGTTTTTAGTACAGAAAAAGTGTTGCTTTCCTGATCCCACTGACAGTTAAGATGTATAAAATTACAGCATTATATAAAAAGTAGAATTCTTATATTGATTGCTTCTTTTCAACAATACTTGTTAACCACAAAATGTGCACAAGGCATAAAATAAAGTCTGCCACCCAGTAACAAGGAAGCCAAGACTGTAAACTGGAATAACATAAGCATAACACTGTGGGCAAGTTCATGGCAAAAAGCCAGACTAACCTAGGTCAACGATAGGCTAAGTGCATTTGAAGGCAATTCGATTCTTCTGGTCCATAGTGGCGTACCCCATCCTATTCTATAAGATTCAGTGACCACAGCCCCAACACTACCTTATTACTTTTTATCCTGGGATGTAGATTAAATATTCTCTTCAGCAGCTAACTGTAAATATAAGCCCTACTTCTCAGGACTTTACAACATACTTAATAAAGGGTCTGTCTACACCAGCCAAGTAAAAGTCTGTCTTCAGAAATGAAGTCCTTTTGGTGTGCACAGCGGTTGATCAATGCATGTGTGTTTCAATGGTAAATTCACTTAAGTCAAATTTAAGTAGCACATCTTATCCATCCTGTTTAAACTGTGCGTGCAAAGTTATTCTAAGTAGGAATGCATACTCAGCATTACAAAATAAGATCTCTCCAAACTTTTAAAATATGTTAAAATTTCCACAAATTCTTATTTTTTAACCTTCAACTGCTAAACTTACAAATTTTCCTAATATAAACATGAATGTACAGCAGTGTTTTAAAATGTGAAATCAGAGTTAAAAACAAGAAAATGCAATATCCTGAGCAATCATAAATAGAGAAACTAATAAAGAATGAAATGCTGGGTCAATAAACACCTTGAGCAAACAGCAAATGAATTCTCTTACAGCGTGACTTCAATTCCCAAAATAATAGAGTAACATACCAATGTTACAGAAAAGCTATCCAAATAACTTTAGCTAAAACACACAATCTTTGTTGTCTATTTCTGAAATTATGCATTTTAAGAATAATTTCCAATTAAACTCTCCTAAGCATTCAATTTTACTTTGAATCAAATCACTGTTCTAAGTACTGTGTGAACCATATTAAAACTTTCAAAGTCAATATTCATTTATAGCCAAACACATGTAATCACATATATAGTACTATACCTAAGTGAAATGGGAACAAATTCCACAAGTTTCCCTTAAGATTTTAAGTTGGCAAACAGGGGCCGGCCCAGTGGCTCAGGTGGTTGGAGCACCGTGCTCCTAATGTCGAGGTCGCCGGGGGAGCACAAGGCTCATAATACCAGCGTGGGGCAGGGAGCAGTGTCCTACACAACTAGACGGAGAAACAACTGCTTGAACCGCAGTTGGGTGGGGGGGACAGAAGAAGGGGGGAAAAAAAGTTGGCAACCAGGTTCTATACTAAGCAAGAAAATGTCTCATTTCTGTGGAAACTTCATTCAGTTTCCATCTCATCAGGGTTTCATTTTCCATAACAAACATAGGAAAGGTCAGCAGTGGGCACAAAGGAAAACACACATGCATGGGACGCTCAGGTTGACAGCTACACAGCCTGCTTCTGAGCAATCTGGATAGTTCCCTCAGGGAGGCACAACAGGGGACAGGAGGAAAAGTGGGAAGATATACGATCTGCCTCAATTGAGCCTTCCTGAATGGAAAAGTCTACACACACCTACATACACACAGTCATTAATGAATGGAAATCTGGTATGTTTTTAAGTTGTTTAAGTTTTATGTGTAAATTTTAATAACGCCTCAGTCTCAAAACAGACCCAGGCTTAATCCATACTAATGGCAATCAGCTTTACACAAAATATAAATAAAAATATTAAATTTGATGCAGAATAACACAAATGAATGTCTCTATGACAGTTCTTACTAGAGGCGAAATAGAGTTTATAATATTTAATTATTTAGTTCCCCCAAATTAACATAGCCTACTTTACGGGGATGTTCGGGTATTATTTTAGATACTACCAAATAATTCAGATTCAAAATGAAATATGAGGAATCAAAATAAGAAACTATTCTAGAAAATGGAAACTTTTAATCCTATAACATTATGTAATACATTAGAGAACTTTTCTTTAAAGTTTGAAATGACAATCTCAAAGAGAATATGTCAACACAAACCCTTTGAATAGAATGCAATACATTTTATTTTTCCTTCAATACATTATGCCCTATGAGTATTTTGCTATTTTAACAAGGCTTTGGCTCCAAGGAACATAAATTCTGACAAGCAAGTAGAAGGCCATTTCACTCCCACGACTGGAAAAAAAATACTGCAATGAAAACCTCTGATCTTAAAGACTAGCTAGCATTCAGCAGGCCTCATGAAATTCCAAACAGTTTCAGCGAAGATGGTTATATCCTCTTCCTGCAATAGCCTTTATTTTTAAACTTATTTTCTGTATCAATGATTTTTATGACCTACTCGTATATCTTTGTTAAACACTCACCTGTGACTTTTTGCAGCAAAGGTGACAACTCAGATTCCTCACAAAAGACCTTGGCCAATGCTTTCTTCACTTTTTCTTCAGCTTCAGCCAGGTCTTTGTCCTCTGTGAACTCTCCAGTGACAGAATAAATATATATTAGGAGGATCAACAGTTCTTCGGGGCTGTAGTCATCATTGGTCCTCTGATTCAAAGGCTTGATCATGGGAAGCAGCTGATTTAACACAACAGACATGGTCGACTCCCCAATGCTCTGAAATAAAAGGTGGTAATGTGAAAATATGTCAATCTCACACAAAGACATAATTCACGTACTACATCAGTCCAAAGACAGCTTGCAAACAAGTCCGTGATGCTCACTGGCTAGATTGCTTCTTATTTGTTTGTTTCTCATCCTGGAGAGAATACTGCAAGGAATTTGGCATTAGAGTTGTTGTTTTGAAAGATCTAGTGCATAAAACGGCTAATCAAGTTGTAAGACCCTCTTATATTATCTTATATATTGCTTAAACAAACAAAAGTCCACTAGTTTTAAATATAAAAATACAAGTACTTCAGACACTAGAAATTTAAAATAAAAATATTCGTAAAGTAATATGATTAAAAATAAAAACATGCCAGCATCTATATATCCAAATGAATGCTGACACTCCTTCAGAGGAATTACCTCACATTTTGCAACAGTCTTCTCAATATTCTCTACACTGGCAAATATTGGTCAGAACAGATTTTTTTATAACACTGAGAAGTCACTCTCTACTAAATCTGGTGATAGAATAAGAAGTCACACCGAGTAATGTCACTAAGGGTTCAAGATATCTTAGGGTTAGTCTGAAGGTCATTCACCTTAAAACTAAAAAGTTTTTGCTTTTAGCTCTTCCACCAATTTCCTGAGTGTTATTTAGGAGAGGATTTCAAAATTCCATGCATGTGATAATAGCATTACATTACTGGAATAAGTGCAGAACTTCCAAAGCACTATGCACATGTCTAGTACAAATTCCGAGAATTTTGGTGGACAGATAAATCTCCATTTTAAATACTGTGATTTAATTTCACCTGTAATATAAAATAACCTTATAAAATAAAACTCAACTATTGGTATTTATACTAAAATCAGGGGCCAAATGATCACAACTTGCAGCTTTCACATTACTCATTCAGAAGTAATCATTGAGTATCTACTATGTTCCCGATACTATTCTAGGTCTGGGGACACAGCAGTAAAAAAATAAAAATCCCCTTCTCTTAAGTGCTTACATTTTATAATGGTTGGGGAAACAGACAATTAAAAGCTAAAGAAGTAAAATATATAATATATTACACGTTGGTAGGTGCTATAGAGAAAAATAAAGCAGGAAAGGAAGATTGGATTTTAGGGTAGGTGTGTGTGTGTGTGTGTGTGTGTGTGTGTAGGTGAACATGCACTATTTTAAAGATGAAATCCGTGGCAAGGGAGTATTGGAATAAAGTTAAAAAAAAAAAAACTATAGAAACTCATTTCTGAATAAAGTTGACAGCAAGCAGCTGAATGCAATTCTTTATTGGGACGACTACCCCAAATAACTGGTTCGTCGAGTTATTTCCACACCTAGAAAAATTTGGATATATCTTCTCAAGGTTAAGGTTCACAATTATATTATTTGCTACACGAAAAATAACTGTTACCATGTATTTCCACCAAACAACTTGGAAGTCCACAATGTACCACACAAAATAAAGTGGTAAGTCTTTGGAAAGAATAAGGTAAAAAATGGAAAAACAGAACACAGATTTGACTGTTACATGGTGGCCAAACATGATTTACCAAGTATAAATATACCCACTGCTCAAAGGAAAGGGCTGAAAAGTTTCAAGTCTTCCTAACACTGTGCTATCGTGTCTCTTGAGAGGAACCTTCAAGTGTTCATTTTTCGCTTTACAAGCTGCCTAAGTAATTTAAAAGAAAGGAGCCGTGTGGTTGGTCTGTTAAAAGAGGGGCCGTGGGGGGGGGGGGGGCGTTTTGTGGTATGTTTTTTTTTAAACTTTTTACCCTATTGCTAACTCCTTGGATGGCATTAAGCAGAGTCCTTCATTGTTTTAGATCTCATTTCTAAAAAGCAGGTGTACACATCAAGTATCTATCCCACAGAAGCCCTATAACTCTCACCCTAGAGCAAAAGGATTTTTTTAAAGATAGTTGTAAAAAGTAAATCATGGTAGGATAATCATCGTAATCATTTGAGAAGATTCACTTACTAACATCTAGCCATTAGAGCATCACTGTTAAGTTGTTGATCTAAGATACGTCCAAACTCCCTTATTAGTAACACTAAAGCAGGTTTCTGGTGGCTAGGTAACACCTGTGCACACTGGTTTCTAAAATTACATTCTCACCTGCTTAACGCATCTCAAGTAGTTAATTACTGAGTTGAATACAAAGCCAAGAATACTGTCTTAGGCATGAGATACAGCGGAAATAAAGAGGCTCCATTTCCAAACGCCAGATTCCAATCGTGACTGTTCCACTGCCTAGCTCCTTAACCTCTTCCAGTCTCGGTCAGCCTCTTAGAATCTCCTTATCTCACACTGACATGACATAACTAGAGGATGGCTGAGCTCTGAAATCATATTTATGTCAAGGTCTCCATTTTCACTTTCTTCCCACCTCCGTGCTTTCTAAAAATATTACCATTGGTGATAGAAGCCAGCGAATCATATTCTCACTGTTGGCTACACAGCAAAATATAAATGCTTAAAAACAAAAAGCTTTACTACGGAAACAAATGTAAATACAGAATTACTGTAGACTGTGCAACATAGGCTGACCCCCCCCCCCCCCCGCATTTCCTAATTCTGTCCACTAAGAGGATTTAGCAGTAGTGACAGCCCAGTAGCATGAGCTCACCCAGTGGGCAGATCTTAGTTTCTAATATCATTCTCAAATGAAAGGAACCAGGAACCTTGGAGAAATGGCTGATTCTGGGGATGGGGCAGGGACTTACAAGAGGAACCTGTAAGATCGTGTAGTGTCAGAAAGTAAGGAAGTCCTCAAGAAAACAAAAGAATGAGGGTATGTCAAAAGGGCACAAGACCAACCGGAAGACTTCTCAGTGGCCAAAGCTGGGACAATTTAAGCAACAAAAGAAATAAAATTTTAATGGGTTATAACCGACAGTGCAAAACACATGTGCATCACTCTACTGATGTAAATGGTTGCATTGGTAAATAAATGTAGGAGAAGAGACAGATCTTCCTCACAGAAAATTCCACATAACTTAGGTAGATAACCTTCCACCCCCCCCCCCCACTTGGACATATTGCTTAATACCCCTGCCTCTTGAGTATGGGCACATGGTGACTTGCTTCTGAAAAACCATGTGTGGAAAGGGGAGGGAGGAGTAACTTTACCTTAGCCCGAAGCTCAAGATTAACACTACGAGACAAGTCGTATTGATAGCATGTGTCCCTAATACGATGTGAAGAGAATGGTACTTAATTTTTGTGGTATTCTTCTCCCAAACATATAACCCTGATGAAAACATCAGATAAATCCTATTTGAGGGACATTCTACAGAATGCCTGGCCAATACTCCTCTAATCTGTCAAGGCCATGAAAAACAAAGGGAAAAACAAAAAAACTATCATACACCAGATGAGACTAAGGACACATAATGACAAAAAGTAACATGCGATCCTGGAACACAGAAAGGATATCAGGGGAAAGCTAGTGAAATCAGCATAAAGTCTAGAGTTTGTACTTAATAGTAACGTAATGCACCAATGCTGGTTTCTTAGTTTTGCCAAATGTACCACAGTAAGATTTTAACAATAAGCTGAGGGGTATACAGAAACTCTCTGTACTATCTTGGTAACTTTTCTATGTATCAAAAACTATTCTAAAATAAAATATTTATTGGAAAGAGAAGAAAGCAAGTTGGAGGGGGGGAGGGGAAGGAGGAAAGAGGATAAGACAAATCCAGGTATGTTTTGATCTCTTTTCTGTTAGACTGAAAATTCCAGGAAAGACAATTTCAATTCAGTATGAGGAAGAACTCCTATGCCCAGAGCCAAGTAAGGTACTGACTCAGGAAGCAAAAAACTTCCCACCAAAGGCAAAGGGAGGCAGGGTGATCACCCGGCAAGGAAGAAGCAGAGGGAATCCCATGCCACGTTGGTTTAGAAGGTGAACTCGTGCTTTCCTGCGCTATCCATAAAAGCATGGCTCCAGACTGGATGAATATCCATTTCGTAATCTATGCTCTTAGAATGAACCACAACAAGAAGAAAGGAAAACATCAATGACTCCCTAAATTGAAACCATTTTAAAGGTGAAAGAAAGAATCTGAGGATATGGAAGTAAGATTATATAACTGGGTTTGAGTCATGGCTGCACCACTTACTAGCTGTGTGACCTTGTGCAAGTTATTTAATTTCTCCAAGTCTCAGTTTCCTCATCTGTAAAATGGAAATAATACCACAAATACTCGAGTATTAAGCAATCACAAACCACGGCACCCATTTTCATAATATTGGGACAATTGCTTAAATACTTCGTGGTTTAAAATAGAGTTATCCGCACCATGGAATGTTCTTTGTAAGGACTCAAACAGAAGGGGGCGCCCTGTTTTTTGAGGGCTGATTTTGAGGAAAGCACTTTCTCTCGTACATCTAAGGATATACAATAATAGTGTTTGCTTCATAAGGTTTTTCTAAAAATTTAATAATAGAAGTAAATCACATAGCACTGTGCCTGGCATATAGCCTCAGAAAAATATTAATTATTACTCCAACCAATATTGCCTACCACCCCATGGACTCCTTTGTCCCCGAGCAAGAGCGATTGAGATGATTGGTAAGGGAATGAAATGCCTTCTAGGAATAGGAAGTTAGTCTCAAGGAGGGAGAAGCAGCCTACAAACACTAGATGTGAAACCACATCTTGAAACTTAACTGCGAAGTTAGTCAAAGGTTAAAGGCAATATAAACATCATTAAACACAGCCATTAAAAAAGCACACACAGAGCAAACCACAGCCAAAGCAAAAAAAAAAAAAAAAAAAAAAAAAGTGACTTCTTTATAAAATACCAGGGATTAAATTTCTCATTCATTTTGATATAAATAGGCCTACTGGTAGGAGGTGGACGATTGGAGTTGTGTCTAGAGTGACAAAACTATTCTGCAGACTCAGACTCCTGTTATTTTTGAATGAGGCCCCAGTAACTCCATACAAAAGGCCCTCTGTAAATGCATGTTGTCTTTAGAAAAGCCAACTTTTGGGTGGAATTAAAACACCTCTCCGAAGTCAGAGTCAGTCTCTGGGCCGGCTGCCTCTACAGAAATGAGGAGCAAACAGGCCACATTCCGTGTGGCTGCAGAGCAGGCCAGGCTGGCTCCACACCTGCTCCTGCCTGGTGCAGAGTCTGCAGACGTTCAGCGAAACTCTAGGCCACCCTAAGGTTCTGCAGAGAACCCATCTCTGTAATTCCTCCGAGCTTCAGCTCAGTCCTGGGCACGCTACCAGTGGGGGCCTGAGGGAGTACCTCAGACCCTTCTGCCTGAAAACATCACTTGCTGTCCTTGCATTAGGACTTGCCACTAGGCCTTAAAGCCATTCTGCTTCTTTGTGGGAATGAACTTCTTTTTATGCTGCAGGCAACATGCAACAACATAACTTGGTATGTAAAGATAATTCATTGATGTACTCATGCATTCTTTATTGTGTACATACTATGTACCAGGTACTGTGCTATATTCTGGGCAAAGAACAAAGCAAGTCACAAGATTCAAGGAGCTTACAGGTGAGGGAGGGTAGGAGTGAACAGTTGTGATGATGTAGTAATAGTACTTTAGTAGAGGTATTTATTCACTTTAGGAACACAGCAAAGGAACACCTAAATCCTGGAAGAGGTGGTGCCTCAACTGAGTCTTGAACAATCAACATCTAGAAATCAGGGAGAAGCAAAGTTCTGAGAAATGAGTGATGGTGTAGGATCCTTCCTTCATTCCTTCAGCAAATATTTAATACATACTTACCAAGAGTGTGTGCTAGGCAGAATAATGGGGCCCCAAAGAGGCCCAACCTCTAATCCCCAGAACCACAAATGTTACCTTATATGGCAATTGGGACTTCACAGCTGTGATTCAGGTAACAGATCTTGAGATGGGGAGACTATCCTGCATTACTGGGTGGCCCATCCTAACCACATGAGTCCTTCAAGTAGAGGAGAGAAGGGTCAGTAAAGTAGAAGGGTCAGAAAGAAGCCACGTTGCTGGCTTTGAAGATGGAGAAAGCAGGCCACAAGCCAAGAAATGCAGGGAGCCTCTAGAAGCTGGAAAAGGCCAGGAAACAGATGGTCCCCGAAGCCCTCCAGAAAGAAATGCAGTGCTGCCAAACCTAGATTTTAGCCCAGTGAGGCCGGCTCCATAAGTACTTGCCAAATGACTAAACGAACCAGCAAGAGCAAGCACGAATAGGTGCCTGGGTGGTACCTGTCCCATCTGTACCACTAGGGATGCAGTGAGTGCTGTCAGGGATGTCACAGAGAGGGAAGGCATAGAGACGCACCACATTTAACGTTTTCTACTTGCCAGTTTGCCTAGAACTAGTCAGTCCAAAACCAGGCAACGTCCTAAGTCAATATTCATGAAGCCCAGAAGCATCACATAGGGCAGTGGTTTTTAAAGTGTGGTCCATAGACCTGAGATCCCAGAGACCTTTTATAATAATACTAAGACATTCTTTCCCTAGTCACTGTGTTGACATTTGCACTAATAGTTCAAAAGTAATGGCGGGCAAAATTGCTGGCACCTTAGCACAGATCAAGGAGAGTGGTTCCAAACTGTACCGATAATCATTGTAGTCTTTACCGCTATGCTATGTACTCACAGTTGAAAATATTTTAAAAGCCAGTTTCACTTAACAATGCTCTTGACTGAGCAGTAAAAATTAATCTTACAAAATCTCAACCCTTAAAACGAGGTCTCTTTAATAGTCTGTGTAACAAAATAGGAACTATGAATAAAGCACTTCTGCTATTACTAACGTACAATGGTTATCTTGAGGAAAAGCACTGTGCAATTATGGAAGTTGTGAACTGAATTAATGGTTTCTCTCGTGCAACACCAATGCTAACTGAAAGAATTTCAGATAGAGAAATCATGATTATTAAGACTTGGGTATTTGCCCAACATTTTCTTGAAAATGAACAAAGTGAGCCTGTTCCTTCAAGAAAAACAACTGATATATTTATTGATAAAATTCTGCCTTTTAAGCAAAAATTCAAATTTTGGAAAACTTGTATCTGCCACTGCCAGATACTCTACACTTAAAGACTTTCTGATGAGATTAATAGTGACATTAAAAATGTGCTTTTTTTGAATTGCATAATGAAATGTATCAACATTTGGAAGATCTGCTTAACTCAGTCAATATTTTCCCAATGACCAATGTATGATGTAAGACTATCAGGCATAGGCAAAAGAGCCATCCAAAATACAAAATAGATAAGTGAATTTCAATACAAAAGAGTACAAAAATCTCATTGATATGGTTTCCAATTCCACATTACAACCTACTTTTAAGAAATTCCTACTTTTAGAGTCTACTTTTAAGTATGCTATCAAAAAAGAATATCCACAAACATCTAAAAAAGCTATCAAAATATTCCTCCCTTTTCCAACTATATATCTGCATAAGGCTGGATTTCATTCATATACTTCAACCAAAACAACATATGGCAGCATATTAAATAAGGAGGCAAATAGGAAAATCCAGCTTTTCTACTCAGTGAGACAGTAAAGAGATTCGCAAAACTATAAACCAATGCCAGCCTTCTTTTGTTTTGGAAATATAGTTATTTTTCATAAAATCGTAGCTATATTAGTTTGTAATAAGTTTGTTATTATTTTAAAGGAATTGCAAAATATTTTAAACGTCTCAGTTTTAATTTCTAATGCAGTAAATACCAATATTTACCAATTTAAGGAAATCACATCCTAAAAAGAAAGCTCATTATTTCCTACTCTCTTTTTCCCCTTCTCATGGCTAAAATGCTGACAAAGTTGTGGTAAAATAGCTTCAACTATCTTCTTTGAGAGAAAGGCAAAGCAGCATGGGTTCCTTAAATCACAGCATTTCAAAAGTTAACATGCATGTGGATGGCCGGGGGCTCCTGTTAAAGGTCCATGCTGCTTCCGTCGGTCTGGGCAGGGCCTGGAGACC
Source organism: Rhinolophus sinicus (assembly GCF_057876585.1). Classification (NCBI taxonomy): domain Eukaryota; kingdom Metazoa; phylum Chordata; class Mammalia; order Chiroptera; family Rhinolophidae; genus Rhinolophus; species Rhinolophus sinicus. Next base: position 143,311,923 of record NC_142501.1, read on the forward strand.
CTGTACTTCTAACACGTTCTCAGGGGACCCCAGTGCCGCAGATCTGTGAGCTGCATTTCCGTGGCATCCGGGCTGGACCATCCCACAACGTCTAGGCTGTAATGTGTACGGGAAATAAACCATCCTGTCTGAACCATTGTATCTGTGGGTTCCTTTGGTATCTCCCCTTACTCTGAGTACTAACTAATGTAATTCACACTAAACCTGTACCTCTAGCCAAATTTCTCTCCTTGCTCCCTATTCATGCAGCCAGCTGCCTACTGATTTCTCCACTTATACATCTCATCTGCATCTTTAACTCAACATGTCTAAAAGTGAACTCAAAAATTTTTTATCCCCAAATCTACTTTTCAGTCTGCATACCCTGCATGTACTGCTGTGTGGTACCGTCATTCTTCCCGTTGACCAAGACAGAAACTTGGAATCCACTGCAACTTCCCCCGGTCCTGGCTACATCAAATAATCCACCAGGTCCTCACCGTTTTATAGACCCATCTCCTCTCCTCTCTGTTCCTTCCTCTACCACCTAAGATGCAATTACCATTATCTCTAACCATGATTTACCTCATTCTAAACCAAATATTTGTTCTCCTTAAAATGATTTCATGGTTTCCACTGCCTTCAAGATAAAGCCTTTATATGACATATCTATGTCTTTTGTCTTCATGGTCATAACTAACTGTTCAGACTTATCCATCATGAATCTTTTCCTTACAGGCTACATTTCAGCTTTGTGGAATGACTACATGTGCCTCTGGGCTTTTATACATGCTTATCTCCCTGCCTAGAATGTTTTTTCCTCTCTTTTCCACCTGGTTTCACAATTCAATCCAAGCAGTATTTCTTCTCACTTTCCCTACGTGTGTTGATGTGCCTACTTTGTGATCCCTGAGAAGTCTCTATTTCCCTCTACAGTGGCTCTTATCACCCTAAATTTAATTATTTATTCACATCTATCTCCCTTCTAAGATTGAAAAATCCTTGATGGCAAGAACTACATCTTATTCCTAACGGTATCTCTAACACCTAGCTCAGTCTTTTGAACACAGTATCAACAACATATTCACCTTTGTAATGAAATAGCTGACATGGGAAAAAAAAGAAATGAACATTTACAAAGATATAATTATAGATGATCTCATTTAATCCTCCAGATTACCCTATAACATAGGTGTTATTATTTTAGAGGAAGAAATAGAGGTTGAGAAAGGTTACCTGAGATCAAACTCAAAACTGTCTTTCTCCAATAACCTACACCTGGTCTTCTACACACTTCCTCGCCATTGCTTCCCAATCAGAGGGAAACCAGAGTTTGTGAGGAAAATGAATCCAGATCCTTGAGACAGGGTATGACGCCAAGATTCTAACCAGGACAGACCATACAGGGAACCCAGCAAATGAGATAACTCAGATCAGAGCAGGAGCAGCAAGAGGCCAATCTAACACATCAGAGGTGACCCACTGAGTCCCCTGGTAAGAGACAACTGGTCCCAGAACCTCATTCAAGGTTAAGAAATCTCTGGTAGAGGGATATGTAGTTCCAGTCACAAATTTTAAGGCGATTTCCCATCCAGGTGTCACCACGGTTATCCCCCAAGCCCAAGTGACAGCTGTCTGGGGCCTGGGGCAGCCAGTTCCACTGGGCCAGTAGCCTCCAGTTATGTATAACTGTCAACACAGTATGTCCTGTAGAAATAGCATAGTATTCTATGTTTATGTAACACTATGTGGAAAAAGGATGGGAACGCTTAAGAGATAGACACCAAAAGGAAGCAGGTCCTGAAGGCATCAAAGAGGGTAGAAACGGTCTCCAGGAGCAGCTGGTATAGAGGGCAGATTGGAACTATAGCGTGGGCTTTAGATGAGAAGAAGCAGGAAGAAGGTGGTAGGTCAATGGTGTGGGAGTTATACGGACAGACTCAGTTCCCTTAGCAAGAGAAGTGGGACGGTGGTACGATACAATGCAGAAAACAAGCCAGATCATTCAGGGCCATTGTGAGAACTTCTGCTTCTTTTCCTCCTGAGATGAATGGGGTTTTAAGCAGAGAAATAGTATGATCTGATTTATGATTGAAAAGGCTAGCCCTCAGGCTGTGGTGAAGAGAACAAGCTACAGAAGGGCAAAAGCAGAAGCAAGGAGACGACTAGGAAGTAATTTCAATAACCCCAGTGAGAAATGATGGAGTTTGGATCAAGGTAGATGCATTGTGAATTGGTTGAATCTGGAAATATTCTGAAGCTAAAGCCAGCACCGTGTGCTGATGGATTGGATATAGAGTGTGAGAGAAAGAGAAGAGTCTAAAATTACTTCAAGATTTATGAATGGAGGTTGAGAACAGGAGGAGCGGGTTCAAAGGAGAAAACACAGAGGGTAGAATTGGAGTGAAATGTAAGAATAGGATGGGCAAAAATATTTCAGGAACAGGAATGTTTGAGGAATGGGGCGGAGAGAAAGGGGCCAGAATAAATGAAAGAATTCTGAAGTGAGTAAAATAATGGCATAGATGGGAAAGTTGGAATAATGTATTAAGAAGACTTAATAGAATATGAAGATATAAAGTAACACAGAGAGGCTACTCTCAAAGTATGAACATGTTTCCCAAAATGTATCCCTGCAAGGGGCACTTGGAGCTAGCTGGCATTCTGTGTCTGTGGCGCAAATGACGCCCTGGCACCAAGAAATGGTGACATTCTCAGTGGCAGTGAAAAGATTCGATGGACTTTTTCTCCCACTAAAAATTCCATTAGAGAAAAACTGTGGTATAGTCACACAATGGAATACTAGACAGCAATGAGAATGTTCTATAATTTTATAAGACAACAATATGGATGAATCTCACAAATATAACGTTGAATGAAAGCATCCATAAAACAGAACATATTGCATGATTCCATGTATTTAAAACACAAAACCCAGGGAAAATGAATCTATGTTTTTAGAAATCCCTACCCCTTGGAAGGAAGGAGTATCTGGGAGGCCGCAAAAGGGAGACTCCCAGGGTTGCCGGGAATATTCTGTTTCTTGATCTGGGTGCTGATTACACAGATGTCTTCAGTTACAGAAATTCATGGAGCTGTATTTTTCTGTTATATTTTACTTCAATAAAAACTTTTTAAAATATCATTATACCAGGCCACGTTTCCTGTGTCCTGGGAAGAACAGAGATATCTACTTAGAGTTCTTATTACAGATTAGCATTTATCTAAAGCAAGAGCAGGAAAAGAGAAGATTATAGGAGTTATCGAACAATCTAAATTGGCTACACTTACCTTCAGCTATGGGTAAAGGTTAGGGCCTTGATTTCAGAGAAAGATGGAAAGAACAACTTTCAATGGATGTTCAGTTTAAAACACACATATGTTTTAGGGGGATAGAAACTTTTTTTGTAATGTTTTTTCCCCAGTCTCTTGGGAAATGATGTTACGCTGTGCTTCAAACAGAACTGCCAAGTTTAGGAGGCTGTTTTCTGTAAACAGGCCAGCTGGGCCATAAGTTGCATGAAATAAGGGACAAGCTACGTCTTCAGAGAGCAAAACAGAACACCACAGGGAGTTGGGGAGTGTGCATCTGACAAAATCTCCAGCCATTTGTCTTTATCTGGCCACCTTGAATGATTTAAGAGCTCTCTGCTATGTTATCATCAATCAATTACCATGATTGAGCAGCAGCTAAAAACTGGAGTATTTAAAAATGCAACTACCCATGACCTAAATTTCCTGCTCATTCTGTTGGCCCCAGGTTAGGCCAGTTTGTCAAGGGAGCCAATAAAAATCATAAAAACAGGTCAACACTAGGCTTTCTGAAGCCTGTATAAAAATATTCACACTCCACCAATCAGTGTCAAGTCAGTGTGTGCACTCTTTGCTTGAGCTCTCAGAAAACACTGCCTCCAATAACAAAATATTCCATAAAATACATTATCTAAAAATCCACCTTCTCCCTCCCCCCTTCCTTCCTTGCTTTCGTTTGAATCTGGCTAAGCAACAGTTTCACAACTCTCAGCAGGCAACTGAAATGGTGTCATTTTGCTGACTCCTGCAAAGGAGTCATATTTTGACCAGTTAGAGAATACAGGAGATGACAATACAAATTTTAGCTATCTTAATTGAGAATGTGATGCTGCACTCCCAAGCCTGTGGTAGAATTCGAATTCCAAGATTCACACAGCAAAGCAAAAACTACTGAATAGGGAGGAGGAAGAAAAAGAAGGTGGAGTCACCGGATAGGAGGCGGGTGGTTGTCTGTGAAAACCAGAACAGTTATCTTAAGCACCATTTCAACACCTTTCATACCACTTGAAGGGACCTGAGAAGGGCGCTGCACTGAGCAAAGGCCCTGAGCGCCCTCTGAGAGTGACCAGCAGCATAGAAATTCTATTCAGTAACAAAGCACCATTCCTCACGCCTGTGACCTACCCACAGAAATCTGTGAGCTCAGTGGAGCAGGGACAGGCCCAGAGCACTCCCTCCTAGGAGCATCCCAGCCAGATTCTCAGCAGGCTGGGCCATAGTATTCAGAAGAAATTCGGGAACACACTTGGTGCCAGAGGGAGCATTTGGACAAAATCCAGAAAAGGCCTAAGTGCCAAATGGGGACCAAAAGGCACAGACTTGAATGTAGCAAACGACTTTGGTGGCCTCCATCTGCCTTTCCCTGACTCTGTCCCCCTTGTCCCGTCAAGTACTCAGAACTCAATGCCTTCTTCCTCATTCTTTCTTAAAGAAATGAGTGATGGATGGCTGAACTCTTCAAAGAGAATTCTGCATTTTAAAGGTGGACAAGAGTGACAGAACCTAAGGTGAAAATAGATGACTCTTCAGTGGTTAAATTTCTGGTTCAGTGGTATTTGAGTGGTAATTTATCGTAGAAAGCCATTCTGGAGCTCCTCAAGTCACCTTTTATAGAATTAACCGAAAGACATTATTTCCTTTTTTTTCCAAATGCACTAGTACACATTCAGAAGGTAAACATCTCATTTCTTGAAAGGGATGGTATGAAAGGGGGTACTTTAAGTCCCACTCTGCCACTGAACTGTACCTAGCAAGGCATTTACCATCTCTGGGCCTCAAGTTCTCAGTAGAAAGAAGGATAATACCACACACCTCACCTCAGACTTTCAGCTCATACCTCAGACTTTCATGGAATACAAATGAGATGAGCACTTTATAAACTAGAAAACAGTCTCCACTAGCTTTACTACTATACATGTTACTATTTCATTACCTTCCTCTCCAAAACCATGTTTTATTTAGGAAGAGGCCTGGTGTACCAGATATACTTATGTGCCTCAAAGATTCAGCTGCCCGTTGCCCTGCATCCCCTGAGACTTGGCCACTTGTTCAGTTAAGTGCCTGGGCCACGGCTGCTTGCCTCATCCCCACACTGTCAACTCTCTCAGGCTCCCTTATTGAGGCTTTGATGTGGCTCCATCATCCCCACCACAGTGGAATCCACACCAGCAACATGCTTAGGTCCAACCCAACCGGTCCTGTGGAGCTCTGGCTTCCCTCGCGGCCACCCAGAGGACCCAGAAATAAGGGCAGTTAACACTCCTTTTAATAAAGTCTAAGACCAATGAAAGGCAGGGAGACTGGGAAGAAGTGACAGATAAATTTTTCACCTAGCTTCTCCCCTATGAAACCTGTTATTATTACTCTGAATCAGGCTCAGAGCCTTTATCCTACATGTTTCCTCTGCCTAGGACACTTTCCCCCCAGATATCCATGGGGAGGACACACACCGACTTCCAGTCTTTCCTTAGATGCACTTCTTAGTGAGGACTAACCTGACAAATTGCAACCGTTCTCCCCTAATCCCATTCCCCTTCTCTGCTTTCAATTCTCCACAGAACTTTTCACCGTCTACTTTCAACATGTTTTACTTATTTACTTTGTTCATTGTCTGTCGCACCTCACTAAATGCTAAGTGAGTCTAGAAACGTCTGTTTTGTTCACTGCTGGATGCCTAGTGTCTAAAATGTCTGATACATAACAGAAACTCATTACATTTGTTGAATGACTGGATGACTGGATAAATGAAGTGTCTGAAATAATAGTCCCTGACACAAATGATTTTCTCCAAGTCATCTTTTCTCAGCTGCACTTTTTTTTATTGTGGTAAAATATGCATAACATAATTTACCATCTTACCCATTTTTAAGTGTGCAGTTCTGTGGCATTAAGTACCTTCATATTGTGGTGCAACCAGCACTACCATCCATCTCTGGACCTTTTTTATCTTCCCAAACTGAAACAATTAAATAATATCTATTAAACAATAACTCCCCATCCCCCCTCCCTCAGGCCTGACAACCACCATTCTACTTTCTATCTCTATGAATCTGACTATTTTATGTACCTCACATAAGTTTGGAATCATGCAATATTTATTTTACTTAGCATAATATCCTCAAGGTAAATCCACGCTGTGGCATGTTAGAATTTCCTTCCCTTATTACCCTGAGTAGTATTCCATTGTCGCTATACACCATGTTTGAAAAATCTAGTCATCTATGTATGAACATTGGGTTGTTTCCAACTTTTGGCTATTGTGAATAATGCTGCTATAAATATGGGTGTATCAGATGCACTTCTCATAGGAAGTGAAAAAGCATGAGGCCTTAGAGGTCATGACGTCCAATCTTTGCCAATATACCAATCTCCTTTCTTTGCCTTAGTGACAAAAAGAAAAAAAAAAAATCTGTGAAACAAACTAGCTGCTTGCAGAATAGAAATAATTAATTCTGTATTGGTAATGCCTAATATATTTTCGTTCATGCTTGTGAAATAGGCTTCTTTTATGGGAAGGTACAGATACAGATATGAAGGCTGGAGGATATAATAGAGAGAAATTTTGAAGTTAGAAAAAAAATGGTCAGAGACAAAGTAATTCTCTAGCTTGAAAACACAAAGTTTCTGAAAACGTGGAGAAAGGATTATGGCAACCTGAGGTAAAACAAAGTATTTTCCTCACTCCTGTTGCAAATAGTGATACACGGATACAGGAAACAAGGGGGGAGCCCATTCACAACAAAGGTAACCAGCAATCAAGATTTGGCTTGAAGATGCTAGAAGGACCAGAGATCATATTCTGAGTATCAGAGGATGCTATAGTATCAAAGAGGCCCACAAAGAAGGAATCGCCACATACTGGATTCTTTGCAATCTAGGTCCACATAACAAGATGCAGCTTTTAGTGGCATTTGGGAAAGTGGGGAGGATGGGGGGAGGTATAGGAGGAACAGAAGAGCTGTGATTTCATTAAACACTAAGTCAATGGCTTTCACCCCCATAAAAAGATGAGTGGGTTATACTATTAATCATCTCGTCCTCTGGAAAACCTTACTAACCTGCTCCCTCTTCTCTACCTGGTAATTATTACTTATTCTTTAATACCCAATTTATAACATATGTCCCCTCTTCTGTGAAGTCTTCCCAGATCTTCAGCATCACAGGCACAGATGCTCCCTCCTATGCATCCCCACAATTCTTGCATCCTCTTCCAGTCTAGAACTCAGCCACTGCACTATCATTATTTGTGTACATGATTTCCCCACTTGGCTTCTGTGTTCAAGGCACAGGTTTCATCTATTTGTAGGTCACCATCTCATGGTAACTGATCCAGCAGAACATGAAGATTGATGGGGAACACTAAATATTGAACAGGAACACTGATATAACCAAAGTATAAATAATAGGTCAAAAAATTTCTAAAATACAGTCACATTTCAAGACAGCCAGCTGGTCAGTCGCTCTTCGGCATTTCCAGACGCTACTTAGTGAGCTAGTCCATATCTGTAGTCTGGTAAGTGAACCACGACACTTGCTTTGGGTTTTAATTTTGTTTAAAAACTATGTAAAATAGCTGGTAACCTAGGATAAAGACAGTGCCAAACGCTAGGATTTTACACTGGTTATACTGTTCACCAAAACCAAGGGAGAGAGGATCAGTTCTCTCCTCATACACAACAAATCTCTGGAACTTGCAATGTTTCCCCCATAAAAGCCTGTTATTATTCAAAATTCTCAATATTAATTAGGCTATATGTTTTCTTAACAACACAGATTATTGGGGGCCATAATTAAATAAGAACTACAGTGTCCTGGAGTAATACTAGACTAGATACTATGATGAGCCCTCTTGCTACAATAATGCACACACACAATATATACACTTTTTAATTCATTGCCAGCTTGTAAGAAAGTAAGGAAAATCTGTACAGGCAAAAAAACCAGGTACTGGAAAACAAGCCAACAGAAAGCTGGTGTTGCTCAGGGGACACTACTGGCTTCTGCATAGGAATCCAGAAATTTGGCCTTGGGCGCCTTTCAAGGTGGAAGAGTTGAACCTGCAATTCTTATTTTAATTCAGGACACTGGAGTGGGCTAAAGCAGTTGCAGATTGGCAGTCTCTCCAGCGACCCCTGGCTCTAAGGAAGCAGCCTAGCCACATCATCCCTGAAGGAATGCACCCCTCATTTAGGCCTACAGAATTACAAAAGATTATTCTACCAGATATGAGTTCACAACCAAAAACTACAAAACACATGAGAAAGCAAACCAGGGATGATTCAGTAGACACATCACACAGCAGATCCAGATCCCAGGGACTTCACGGGTGAAATTATCAGTTGAAGAATATAAACTGATTATATATGAAATGTTCAAAAAAATCAAAGATAATAATGAAAATGAAAAAAAATTAAGGTGGGAATAATATACTATCAAAAATAACCCAAAGCTTTTTTTAAATTAAAGAAAGTTTTTAAATGTGAGAAACATAATATTTGAAATTAAAAACTCAAATACTGACTTCAAATACTGAAGAGAAAAACAGGGAAATAAGAGATAAACCTGAAGATGTTACCAAAACTATAACAAAGAAAGAAAAGACAAACAATATGAAAAGAATACCAAATGAGAAGGTATAAAACATACTTAAATGGAGTCTCAGCATGGAAAAAAAGGAAAGAGACACAATACTAGAAAAGATAATATATGAGAATTTTCCAGAACTGAAGAAAAACATAAATACAAAGACACAGGAAATACAATGTATATCAAACAGGGCAAGTGTGAAGAAATCCAGAATGACAAATTTTAACATTATAATTAAATTGTAAAATACACACACGCACACACACACACACACACACACACACACACATCTGAAAAGCAGCCAAATGGATCACATTCAAAGGAATTGACATTATAGTGACTGCAGATGTCTCAAAAGCAAAAATAGAAGCTGGATCTAGCAGAATGAATAACACTGGTGGAGTTCTGAGTACCAGTTATCTTTGTACATCTAGCTCCTGTTACAGTCCAAGCACATCCTACCGTGTTCAGAAAATGCTGGGTGAATGAATCAACTCTATTCCCCATCTCCACTTCAGTTAAATGATTAAATTAGTCATTAGGAAGAATAAAATGAGACTCCCAGTAATGAAATCAGAAATGGGCTTATTTCCTCATTTTCTTAAGAGTCTTGGGATAGAGAAATGCAACAATAAATTCTCCACAAAGTGAAAAGCATTTGCTAATATGAAACAGTGAGCCCTACCCCCCAACCCCATCTCACCCTTGTTCTCAGTCGAGAGAAATGCCTTTTATTCGGTACAGTTGGCATGGACTGTTTTTGTTTATAATAAAGATTCCTATCATCCATGCAAATGTGCAGCATAGATGACTGTTTTGCACGTTTGTGACAGACCATTGTACCATGTTGTCTAGAGAGAGTCTTACTCAGCTCCAATTTCAGTTTACTTCAGGGTTTCATATTCTGCTGACTGCATTAAAACTTTCTTCCCCAACAATGGCTGCGTATATTTAGCCATCCTCATAGAATTCCACATGCATTTGAATTGAAATTCAGGAACTCATAAGACACCTAACAAATAGCAAAAACTTCAAATCATTTTTAGAGTTAATAACTTTTCCACTTAAGTAAAATAAAAACAGTATTAGAACAGAAATAATTTTTATTTTTTAAAACAAAGCCATGTAATGTGATATATTTAGTTTGGTTTGCATTTTTGAATTTCCTGTTTTTCGAAACTAGAATATTGGATGTGCAAATTCACTTGAGACAATATTGCAATATTTTCCAAATTATTCAAATATAAACAAAAAATCCTACTAAATTTAAATTTTCAATTGCATGTGGAGTGAGACTAAACTGTTTTAATCTGCATGCAATTCAATGAGTTTATATGATAACTATGTTCTGAAATCTTTCATTTTTTTTAGCATTCATCATAGACTGAAATTAACTCTTAAATTAATAAACATAACCAAAAATCAGATTTTATTTTCTATTATTTTGTGTTTTTCTTATGCCTTGTCTCTTTTTTTTCCAAAAATGATAAAGTGAAAAAAGAGCAGTTACTAATTTAGAACACTTGGTGTCTTTAAATTTGCCTCCATGAAATATTTTATCAGACTATGGGCATGACAGTTTTAGAAACCAAAAAGCACTTAACTAACAAGTAACAGAACTGCCACTTTCAGCAACTTTGAATATGTCACTCACAGTTTATCCTCATCTATAAAATGGGAGCACTGCACAAGAGGATCTCATGGGTTTCTGGTGTTAGATTTACAATCCCATAATGCATATGGAATGTTTATATCTTCCAAGCCCCTGGCTTACTTAACTATTCATTAAGAATTTATCACCAACGCTGTGAATTTATAACCACAGTGATGGTTGCCCATCCAGTTCTTCATATCTCTCTACCCTCCACATAATAGCTTACTTTCAATTATTTTTATCTATTCAATAATAGAAATATTTTTTCACGTTATTTTACAGAGCAGGCACATTAAATTGGGAGAGAGCTCTCAGTGCTGAAGGTAATAATGGAATGTATCATAATAAAAATGTATCATTGACTACTGAGATTCAAATTAAATAACATAGTCAAACTAAAAACATATCTACCTACCTGTAAAAAAATTTCTTTAAAAAGTCTGCAACTTAAAGTATACTTTGTCAAGTCTAAAAATACTTGTAGATTTTTAAATTAGCAATGCTTGAAAATACAAATAACATTCCAAGGAAATTTATTTTTGTGAACTGGTATTGTATAATACATAGTTGAAATACATTGCTCAAAGACTCCTTAAGCTTTCTGGAGCTGACAGTGAACTGATGAGATACTTTGGGGAGAAAATGGGACTGTTACTTCGTCCAGAAGACTACTGAGCCAACACAGAAATGCTCGCATTCCCACCACACCCTATTTCGCCCGTGTTCCCTATCGTAACCTCAGGGGAGGAACCTGAATAGGAGGAAAGGAACAACTCTCATGCTAAGCAAGTGGGCATCTGAGGGATAAAGCCTTCTAGACTGCTGTCCTGGCTGCTCCATGATGACGCTGCCAGCTGGGTGGGTCAGATAAAAACCATTTTCAAACATGTGGACAAAAACGAAATCAAATAAAACGTACTTTCTCCTCTTCTGTGTCTTCTTCCCCGCCCCCGTTTTAAAAATTTTTTTATTGGGGAATATTGGGGAACAGTGTGTTTCTCCAGGGCCCATCAGCTCCAAGTCGTTGTCCTTCAATCTAGTTGTGGAGGGCGCAGCTCAGCTCCAAGTCCAGTCACTGTTTTCAATCTTAGTTGCAGGGGGCACAGCCCACCATCCCATGTGGGAATTGAACTAGCAACCCTGTTGTTAAGAACTCGTGCTCTAACCAACTGAGCCATTCAGCCGCCCCTCTGGAAGCTCAGTGGCAGCTCGCTATCTTCAATCTAGTTGTGGAGGACGCAGCTCACTGGCCTATGTGGAAATCGAACAAGCAACCCTGTTGTTCAGAGTTTGTGCTCTAACAAACAGCCATCCGGCTGCCCTGTTTCTTCTTCCCTTTTAATTAACTTTCCCTCCCTCTTCTTTCTGCTCTTCATCCATTCATTTTTACATTTATTTAACAAATGTGTGTCTAGGCACTGTGTGTTAGATAGAAGGGATATATTGGTAAATAAATAACAAGATGCACGCCTTATATAGCTCAGTTTAGTGAGGGATGGTAACATATGAACAGATAATTACAATACAGAGGTTGGTCTGAAGACAGTAATTAGCATTCCTGGTGTTACAGTAGAATACATTTGAGGCCCCAATCCAGAATTGAGAGATCAGGTAAAGTTTCCTAGAGGAAAGATCACACAAAATCTGGAGGAAAGAGTCACAGAATTGGCTAAGTAAGGAGAAAGGGGATTAAGAATTTCTTTTCTGGAAATCAAAATAAATTGAGGGGAAAAAAAAACTTAAGAAATAAAAAGTTATACATTAATATTCACAGCAATATTATTCATAATAACAAAAATTAAAAACCACTCAAATGTCCAATGAATGGATAAAAATGTGATATATTCATACAATGCAATAATATCCAGGCATAAAAAGAAATGAAGTTCTGATACATATTACATGTATCAGATGGACCTTGAAAACATACTAAGTGGAAGAAACTAGTCATAAAAGACCATATAATGTATCTTTCCATTTATATGAAATGTCCAGAATGGGCAAATCCATAGAGACAGACAATAGATTAGTAATTGCCTACGGCTACAGGTGAGGGTGTGATAGGAGGGGGCATGTTAGGGTGAAACAGGGAGTACTTCTAATGGGGCCAAGGTTTCTCGTTGGGGTGATGAAAATATTCTAAAATAGATTGTGGTGACGCTCACATAACTCTGAATATACTAAAAACCACTGAAGTGTACACTTTAAATAGGTGAATTTTATGGTATGTGAATTATATCTCAATAAAGCTGTTATTTAAAAAAAAAAAAAAGAAAGAAAATTGACATTTAACAGGATTATAATTAGAACACACCCAAACTTTGGGACTTTTATGAAATCTTCTATCTTCTTTACATTTTGGTTATTAGGATGACGGAGACTACATAGTAGGTATAAAATGACACCTTTAAGAACAAAGTTGTTCCATTTCTACATCCATTTCTACATCCACAGATGGCTTGAGAGTACATCAGGCTGCCTGATCTTGGTTTTGACATTGACACACAGAACAATTAATCTGACCAAGCAAAACAGTTAATCTAAGCAAGGACAACGACATAGCCAATTCCATCAGCATTACCTGATATAACAAATGCCTTTCAAAGATTATTAAATGAAATAGGAAAAGTAATTTACTCCAAAGAAATATCCCATCAAAATATACAATTGATTTCACTGCCTTTCAGTGCTGTAACTAATAGTAACAGCCATGTTAGTAGAGCTTGTGTCTTATGCCTCAGTATTCAACTTCCTTACTTCATTTACTAATATGACCACCCCTTTAGCTTGGCACACGACCACCCAGAAAATAAGACTACATTTTCTAGCCTCCCTTGCAACTAGGTATGGCCATGTAACTAAGGTCTGACCAATGGGATGGCACACTGTGGTGACAGGCGCAACTTCTGAGTCATGACTTTAAAGGGAACATGTTGCACCCACCACTTCCTCTCTGTCCCTATTTTTTAATCTGTAGAATCAGGAAATGCTTGCAAGAGTTAGAGCGGCTATTTGGGACAACAAAATGGAAGTGTATACAGCAAAACAACCAGATTGAGGGTGCCCAGACCCCAAGCATCAAGAAACTGCCTTATTAGCCTAGACCACTGACAGATATCTTTACATGAGAGTGAATGAAATTAATATCTTGTTTGTGTTTACTGTATTTTAGGGTCTATTTATTATAGCAGCTGAGACGTAGCCAAAGTAACTGAACCAGTATCTGCTCTGTGTGTCCGAAGGCCTTTCCAGATGGCTGGTGCACTACCCCTAAGCAAATACTTGGCAACACGGAACTCACTCATCAACTTTGTATTCATATTTGCTTCATGTCAAATGGCAATAGTGCTAAGCAGAAAGAACAATCTTTTTTGTTGTTATCATGAGTCCTTGCAGAAGCTTGGAAACTTTTTACTTGCTCTAATACATTCTGGCCTCCCATGAAACAATCCTTCTAGGAGCTACAAGAGATTAACTTTCCTGATGAGCAAGCACTCTCTTTGTAAGTGGATTTACTGTGGTACTTTTGACTCACTTTTTGCTAGGAAAAAAAAAAGCTTTTAAAACAAATCAAATGAAATATAAAAATGCCCTCCCTAAAACAAGCCAGTGAACATTACCGATAGTTAATTGACTCTCACACACAATAGAGTGATAAGAAAATAAAATATTTTTCACTTATTTCAGGCCACAGAGGGCTGACTCAGTGAAACACACAATACAAAGGGAAGTACAGATAATAATAAAATTCTTCAGAAACTATAGAAATAGTTGCAATATTAAGTTGAAGACAAGAATCTACATAGGAACCAAACCACAGAACATCTCACCTTACTCCCTTAAATAGTTGTGAACCATGCAATTTTGGCATAGAATAATATCTTGCACTAGCAAACCAACAGCCTGGCATCCTGTAAAATGCTGGTCTGAATAGTAAACCAACATTTTAGCTGTGTTACAAAAGCAATTCCCAACTACTTGGAATGCTAATACACTATATCTTCATTTGTTTGATTTCAAGTGGCCCTCATTATGTAAAATGCTTTCACAAATTAAAATGCGTTTTTGAGATTTTAAAATTTTAGTTGACTTGGTAGGGAAGAAAGAGAAAAACTTCGCAGGAAGATGCAAGGGCTGTGCTAGACTCTAGATATTAGGAAGACAACATTATCCCTAACCTTGAATAGTTCTAAGTCTAATGGGGAACAGACAGACAGGCCCTCCAGCCCAACCACAGTGCTGTGTGGTATGCGACCTGACAGGTGTCATGTATAAGGTGCTACACGGGAGCACAGAGGAGGGATCGATTCTTTCTAGAGAGAATGGAAATATTCACAGAGCAGGTGACATGAGGGATGAGCCTTTATGCGTGGCATCTTCGAGAATGAGGATTAGTACCGTGAGGCCAGGGTAGAGGTTGTCAACCTGAATGAACTGTCGCTCTAAGAGGCATCTGAAAAGGGAAGTGGGGTGTTTTGGGTTGATTCAATAACCGGGGAGCACTCTGGGCTCCCCTATAGTGTGGGAGGTGGTAAGGGGAACCAAGGGCGCTAAATATCCTTCAGTGCCCAAGGCAGTCCCGGCAACAAAGAACTGTGCAGTCCGAGGGCCAGCTGCATCTCTCCTGAAGGACAGGGTAGGTAAAGCCACGGGATGGATGAAAAGACTGCAAGGGTGAAAGTGTCTGCCAAACGGCCTGTGTAAGTTTTCCTCCCTTATCTCCCAACACGTAGCCTTTGCTTCCAGCGCAGTACCACATGGTATACTGTACATCTAAGGGGACAGAATTAAAATCACAGACATTACGGGTTTGTGTATTGATTATGACAATTTTCTGGCAGAAGCGGTGGAGTGTCTTGAAGGAGGAGAGCCTTTTCTTACTCCTATAAAGGCACCATATGGGCTAGTGGTAGATTTGTGCTTTTCTCTAAAACAGTTGGTCCTGGTGGGGAAGGAAGTGATAGTTCAGATGAGTATGGACAGAAAGAAGAGAAGAATAGAGAGATGGTCTGGTTTCTCCTCATGTCGCACTCAAGTGCTCCATGAATGTTAAAGATCATGAAGAGCTGCGCCCAGCCTTTGGTCCACCTATGTTACCTTCTGTCCGTAGCCGGCGGTCCAGGCTTGGGGACTGGCTTCTGCTCTCAAGACAAGATATAGAAGGGTTTAGCAGTCATTTAGCACCTATTTGACCTAGTCCTGGTCCCAGGTTTCAGGCATTGCTGATCCCAGGATTCCATGCTGGGTTTCAAGCTTCCTAATCTCTGCTATTGTTGCTGATGACGCCATTGCTCACGGGCATTATACTTCCGGTCAAGAGAGTCCTCCAAGCACCCAAGTCACCCAAAAGCAAAAGCACCAAACATAGTTTTTGAAAACTCAATTCGTTGTCTAAGTTAAACTTGAATTGTTCCCATACATTATTTTAAGCTACTGTTTTAGTTGGTAAGAGTAAGATAAAGTGTGCGTGCGCATACACAGGCACATAACTGAAGATACTGAAATTTAGCTGTGATTACAATCTGTGAGGGAGACCATCAGACTCTCCTAATTAAACAGAAGTCTAAGGTTAATTTGTAACAAATGAACAGTTTTCAAAACAAAAGCATTATATATAAAAGTTAATAAAACTGGCTCCAAGTTAATTAAATTTATTTTTCTTCAGAAGTATCCTGCCCTCTAACTGCAACGCGAATAGCTTTGTGAAATCATAAAACATCCAGCAACTACAAAAAAGTCGAGAGGGATACTTTACCATAGAAATAAAAATCTACGAGGTAGGATTTACTCCACAATCAACACTTTTCAAGGTTTTGCTCAAGTTGTGATCACGAAGACAATGCCTAACACTGACCAGGTCTCAGCATCGTGCAGGCACAGTTCCACGCACTTTGCAGTATTCATTCCTTTGATCTCTACAACAGCGCTTTGAGATGGTTCTAGTATCATCCTCACTTTATAGTCTGAGTCTCATAGCATTTAAGGTCTGATTTAAATTTCACTTCCTCACAATTCCTTTCTTAGTTACGCCTACCTCCCTCACCAATTCAAATTATTTTCTTAATGCAGAATTGTACACCTGAAATCTAGGTAACTTTACTAACAATTGTCACCCCAATAAACTTTAATTAAAAAAAAGTTATTTTCTACCTCCCCCTTTCCCACCATTTTATGTATCTCTCTTTTATAGAACTTATGTACGTTTCCCTTTCTTGCCATTACACCACAAGTTTCTGGAGAGGTAGACTCTGTCTTATTCATTTCTGTATGCCCACAGTGACTAACAGATGCACAAAGTACATGCCCAGCAAAAACTAACATTAGCATTAATAGGGGAGGAAAGAAGAAAGGAATTTAGCAGCTGCTTTAAAAACAAAGAGTCGTGAATAAAAAGCAACATGGAATTATTCTCTGTATCTGCAGAAGAGAGAAAAAAAGAGATCCAGAGATTATGGGATAAAACATTTAATTAATAATAGGTAAACATTAAACCATAATTATACTCAAAGAAAACACAGGTCAATGTTTACATTATTTTGAGAGCTGGAAGGCATTTCTAAACATGACACGGAAAACAAAATCAACCAGGAGAAGAAGTAAATAAATGGTTAAGAGAGCCAATGAGTCAGGCTGCATGGATTCAGTTCCCAAGTTGGCATTTGTGGAGTCAATTTCTTCACTGTAAAATGGGGCGATAATAATAATCCTTGTCTGATACAGTTGATAGGGTGGAATGCATCAGATAATGAGTGTAAAATTCTGACCACAATGTCTGACACAATGTCTTCCAATATGTTTAAAAACAAACCAACAAAGGAAAAGATAGATTTGACTATATAAAAATAGTAGCCTTTGTATTCTAAAACAAAACAAAACAAAACAAACCCATAAATAAATAAATAAATATTAAATAACAAACAGCAGGGAAAAAATGGATATTCTAAATACATGAAGATCTTTCACAAATTAACAAGATGAAAACCCCAACAGAAAAAAAAAAGGAAAGCAGAATTGGTCATTCCACAAAAGATGAACATATACAATGAAATGACCAAACCTGAAAAAACATCCACCTCAATTAATTAGAAGGTGTTAGTTAAAATAAGATATAAAGTTTGCTTATTAAACCAGCAATATTGGTGATGGTATGAAGCAATGGTTATGCTTATAAGCGTTTGTGGAGAGTGTAAATTAGCACACTTCCAGATGCCATTTTGCCAATAAGGATCCAAAGCCTTAAATTGTACATGCCTTTGACCTAAGACATGTAGGTATTTATACCAAGGAAATAATTGTTGATATGCACAAATACCTAAACTGCAGCCTTGTTGATAAGGGTGAAAAACTGAGCATAACACAGTGATCCAAACAACCAGAATGGTTAGTAAGTTAGAATGCCTTCACCACACTGTGAATACTGTGATCTCGTGGAAGATATTTAATGCCATGAATGAAACAAACAAATGTTAGAACAGTATTATTACATGATTCCATTTTCATTCAAAAACAACAACAGAATGTGTGTGTGTGTATGTGTGTGCACATACACATAAAAAAGATCTGAAAGGAAACATACCAAATGCTAACATTATCTGTAGATAACGACATTATAGGTGTCTTTGGAAAGCTGTACCATATTCTAAACTTTTTATGATAAATGTTTTTGTAATTAAGAAAATAATAAAACATATCTTTTCCCAAAAAACAAAGAAACAAAAACAAACCATTAGGAGCCAGTCCTGCCCCATCATTCAGATACCCCTGTATCAGAAGGTATCTTCAATGATGGCTGCACTGTACTCCTCACAAGAGGCACACAATACTGACCAGCAGCCCACAGGTTCTATGGGGATATAAGCAGTTCAAGTAGTTTAATGGAAAAGTTCAATTAAATACCAAAACAAGTCAAGGGAACATCACATGCTTAATGGTTAAATGGTATGAGGGGAAAAAACAAAAACTAAGCAGTACTAGATAAAGCTAAATAAAACTTTAATATCATGCTGACTCGGCAGCAAAAAGAAAAGAAAAACAAAAACAAACATTAATTATGAAAGATTTAGTAGTGATCTGTATGGTTACAGTTCTAGAAACACTTCCAGCGTGTGTTTATCTATGCCATAACTCATTGCTTTCTGCAAATTTAAAGGGACTTTTTGGCTGACAGTTCAAATGTTTGGTCACAGCTAAGGGGAAAAAAATCAGTTCAACCATTTTGGAAATATGCAAAAGGAGACAAAGTTTTCGTGCTTCAAAAATGCATGTGTGTGTGCACATGTGCATGTGTGCGCACGTGTGTGTGTGTGTGTGTGTGTGTTTGTGTTTGGGGGTTTTCCAACTTCGTAATAAATCTAAGAAAGGCCCAACTTCAGAATGAAGCCAGTCTAAGTACACATACATTTAGCCCCATCTCACCCACCTGGCACAGAGGGAACAGGCCCAACACTGTGTCACTAGACTGTACACTGATTCATTATTGTGACTATTACTGAACAGAAGTCCCAAGAGTTAGGAGTGGACCTACGGTATTATAGAGAGCAGCCTATTAAGTTAAGCCTTTTTAAAACTAATGAGAGTATAGATCTAATGGAATATTCTTCATTTCATCTATTAAAATAAACCAAATAACTGCTGACATTGCTATCCATTGTCTTTCCCATTGTCTTCCGCCTCGTCTACATTACCTGCCTGGCCCCCATGAGTCTGAAAGCGCTGCAACATAGTTCAGCACACTTCCTTATATTGCTTTTAAGCATGAACCCTAATTTAAATCCTGTTGCACAGGAACATGAACTCAAGGTGAGAGCACTGAATTGTTGCCCTTTACAACTAACGGTGAGAATGCCTGCAAGCCACTCTCCCGTCTTCTCCTGTCTATGAAATGGGGTGATAATGGGATGATAATTCCTCCCCTGTCTTCCTCACAGAGTTGCTGTGATGAGTAAATGAGATAAAGGATGTCAAACTGCTCTACAGAGAAGAGGTGTCACCATATAGCAAATCTTAATCATTGACAGGCTAGCACATTTGTAAAATATCATAAAACAGTCGCATCTTACATGAATTTTCAAGGATAGTAAGTACACTGAGAAAGTTTGATTTTCTATTCATGGTTAATGGTACAAAAACAATTATTAAGCCTAATACTACACACTCAGGGAATGCAAAATACACACATAATGAAAACTATCTCCTTATTTTAAAAACTGCTAAGCATAAATAACATCTAACTTGTCAGATTGCTACACTTGGAAACGACTAAATTTCCTGAGAACTAAAGCATAAGGCCAAATAAGTTCAGTCAAATAAGAGTTTTAGGAACGATACATATAACCAAAAATGTCTAATGATGATGTGAAAAATGAGCACAAATACTTGTAGCCTGCAAAGGAAACTAAGACAAAAGCTGATATTAACAAGTATGTAATGAGCTGGGATTACCTACCACCTCCAAAGAGAACATAAGAGGATTTCATAAGCGGTTAACCAGCTTTAAGATTCCAGACAGTCAAGGTTGCTGTAATTACCTGTTACAGAGAAACAGACCGACAGAGCACAAGTAGATTCCGGCAATAGTATCAAAAAGGCAAAGGTAATCTAAGAAGTCCTTGAGGCATCATGCCCCTACATCCATCACTTAAATCTATGGACCTCAGTAATTTTGGATTGAAAATTAATCAAAATGGTCCACGGGTCATTGGTCAGGTTTATTTAGTCATCAAAAAAGCTGGCCTAATTAACCAAACAGATTATGAAAAATGTCTTCTCTGGAAACCTTCACCTTACCAACAAAGGGAACTTTTGAGACTAAACAAAACCAAGAGCAGTTACTTATAGGCTGCATTCTGCTTAATTTTTCAGATCCTGCTTAAGGAAGAAAAAGGAAATACAATGGAGTACATGAAAAGATATATTGTCTCTCTTTTTTTAAAAAAAGTAGAAACTTGGGTGTTCTTTTGTTTCTGTCACTGTTTTTTCTTTTTAAAAAAACAGCTTTATTCTTATCAAAGTAAAACATGAACATGGTTCATAAGATTTAATTCAAATGGTACAAAAAAGTCTGGAATGGAAAGCAACAGCCAACCTCCTGCCTTGACCCTTCCCCAGCCCGCTTCTCTTTCTCAGAAGAAATCACTTGTGTTTGATTTTTGGGTTTGGTTTCTCTGGGGATCACCATCAAGCCTTTAAATAATGTGCTATAATTACACCACTTCTTTTATAAATCACTTTTTTTTCTACATTATGTATTGACTTCCTGCTACTATAGTCAAGAATTTCGCTCACTTGCGTCCCTGTCTCACACTCCCGCACGTACACCTGCACACAGATAGACATCAACTATTTATATCACCACGTTGGTTCCTCTATTGATTACCTTCATTTTAAATGCTACAAATACAATAGTTACACCTTTGTTTCTTCTTCCATCAACTGTAGGCCATACTTTTTATCTCACTAGTAAATATACTAACAAGAATAGGATTTTCTCATTTTCTCCTCTTCCTCCTCTCACTACTACCACTAGGTTAGCTTATACCTTCAGAATTTTCTCTCTTTTGGTCAACATTTACTCCAATTATGTAAGAAGAAATTCACTATAATCTATCACAACCTCATTAGAGCCTATAATTATATGTTATTGCTGGTGATGTATTTGTGCCTTACTTTTGAAGACTGACTGCTATTCATTATGAAAAATCCATTTTAATAACATATACATTCTGTTCTTCATATTATAGATGAACATAAGTTAAATTTCTCAAAGAAAAAAATTTCACTCAACCAAGGAAGTAGTTGTAAGTAATTAAGAATTCTGCTGTGGGCCGGCCCGGTGGCTCAGTTGGTTAGAGCGCGCTCTTAACAAGGCTGCCGGTTCGAGTTCCACATGGACCAGTGAGAAGCAACGGTTTGCGCTTGCAGCTGAGCCACCAGTGGGCGACCAGTTAGGTCAGTGGTTAGAGCGAGGTGCTCATAACACCAAGGTCGCCAGTTCAATTCCCACATGGCCCAGTGAGCTGCGTCCTTCACAACTAGACTGAAAACAACACCTTGACCTGGAACTGAGCTGCGCCCCCCACAACTAGATTGAAAAACGACTTGACATCCTGGAAAAACACACTGTTCCCTAATATTCCCCAAATTAAAAAAAGAAAATTAGGTCAACTTATCTTTGAAACAAGACCTCCCACAGTAGAATTCTATCATTAGAAAATATTACAGACTTAGGATAACTAATTTTTTAGAAGGACATATCACAGACTAGCTGCAGATTAACCAGAATCATCTTTTATATTAATCCTTCTGTACAGAGTACCAGGCTCCCTTAACCAAAGAGTTCTTTTCATCACCACCTGACCACAAGTCACCCTGTATCCCTTCTGCTTCCATCCCAGTTCACAACACAAAACAATGAATTATCATGCTCAGGGCCACTCATCTCAGCATCGTGGCTGTAGGTACAGATACAAATGCTGATAAAAGACCATGGATCTAAACTGGACAGGATTTGGCATTAATACGATTATAAGTTAGAGATGTGATATGGAAACCCCAAGAGTCTTCAGGAACAGGAAAAATCCATGTGTATTGTGTAGTAGTTAAGCAAGTTAAGAGCCTGGCTCTAGAGTCAGAATGCCTGGTTTGAATGACCACCTCTGCCAGGAACAGAGATGTGACCTGAGCATGTGACCAAGACTCTATACTCTTGGTGCTTTATTTAAGAAAGCCACACACAGCTTGTGGAAATGGAAATTGGTGCAGCTGCTATGAACAACAGTATGGAGCTTCCTCAAAACATTAAGAATAGAACTACCTTATGACCCAGCAATCCCTCTTCTGGGTATCTACCCCCCAAAAATCTGAAAACATTAACCTGTAAAGATATATGTACTCCGATGTCCATTGCTGCATTATACATGGTGGCCAAGACATGGAAACAACCGAAGAGTCCTTTGATAGATGACTGGATAAAGAAGATGTGATATATATACATAATGTAATATTACTCTACCATAAGAAAAGATAAAATAGAGCCATTTGCGACAACGTGGATGGATCTTGAGATTATCATGCTAAGCAAAATACGTCAGACAGAAAAAGTCGAGAACCATATTTCACTCATGTGGTATATAAAACTGAAAGCAACAAACAAGACAAACAAACAGAAATTCATAGACACAGACAGCACTTTAGTGGTTACCGAAGGGTAAAGAGAAGGGAGGGTGGCAGAAGAGGGTAAAGGGGGTCAAATATATGGTAACAGAGGGAGAACTGACTTTGGGTGGTGAACACACAATGCAATATAAGATGATGTATTATAGATGTATTATAGAATTGTACATTTGAAACCTATATAATTTTACTAACCAATGTAACCCCAATAAATTTAATTTAGAAAATTGAGTTGCTGTGAAGAGGAAAACTAATGATATATGTAGGCATTTAGCATGCGGCATGAATGTATAACAAGAGCTTAACAAATGAGACTCACTAAAATTATTATTATCACTTTTATGATGTTATTGACCAGAGAGCTTTGACTGTACTATTTTTTTACATTGGACCTAATTA
This sequence comes from Rhinolophus sinicus, assembly GCF_057876585.1. Classification (NCBI taxonomy): domain Eukaryota; kingdom Metazoa; phylum Chordata; class Mammalia; order Chiroptera; family Rhinolophidae; genus Rhinolophus; species Rhinolophus sinicus. Next base: position 143,335,024 of record NC_142501.1, read on the forward strand.
CATCTTCCACTTCTGCACACCTGGAGGTCAAATGAATGTCCTTTCTTTTCAGAAATTTGCCTTTAACTCTAATTGCAGTCACTACTAATAGACCTGGTGAACAAATAGCTCCAGCTGGCCCTCCTGGGCAGAGCTCCCCGAGATATCTACCCCGGCACTCACACAAGGACCTGGTTTCATGTTATGTCCTTCAAATGCTTTCACCATGTCACTTCTTACAGTCAGCCAGGATTTTTAAAGGTGTATTTGAATAACCTCATATTTGGAACCAACTAAGAATGCTAAAAACAGATGTGCTATCTTCTAGATAGACTGAAGAAATCCTAAGAAAGACTGATACAGTACTACCTGAATTGCGATGAAAGTTTAAATAGTAGCTACTGTTAACAAGTCCAAAGGAGAAAGATAATTTGGTCTTAGTGCCGTTATATATATTTGGGACAAAAAAAGAAAAGTACATTTCTATGGCAATTTTCAAGATATTAAAAATGAGATAAAACAAATGAGATGGAAAAAGAAATTTAACTCATGGACCTAAAATCACCATATGTGAAATATCAAATAAATAGCTATTCTAATCTCAAATGGTAATCTTCCCTTGCAGCCCTTCTCGTTTTATTGAACCAAATAGTTCAAGCCTCATCTGTGTTCGATTATAATTCTAAAGACAACATGATATCTAGGATAGTGTTTATATATAAAAATCATTTTAAATCAGGAGGTGATATAAACTGACATCCTAATTACCCTTACCCCAAGATTTTATAGAATCAAATTGTCTTTTTTTTTAAATCCTGAAATGATAATTTCTCCCTTGCACAGAGTCTTTTCGCCCCACTTTTGATACCAACATAGTCTCATCATGAAAATAAATTAAAAGTAGGTGGTCTGGTTAGTCTTCACAATGCTACATTTTAATCAAGCGAAGCAGTGAAAAACATGATTGTTGAATTGCTGGCGTATCTTCAAACAACAGTGCAAGCTGTCCATTTTACTCACAATGAAAAAGCTCTTCAAGAGATTTTGATAAAGGTTTCCCTCCTACTTGCAGTCCACATTTGTAATGTTTATATAAGTGGGGGATATAAATCTTTCTCCAATGAAACCCATGGTTTTTAAAGCAGACTTCTTGTTATAAACTGCCTGTTTCCGTTTTGCCTGCCTAAGCAAGCCAGGCAAAACCCATTCGCGAGAGACTGGAACTAATTTAATGTGCTCCAGGTTTAAGCCCCCAGCCTCTGCGCCTTTACAGGAAGATTTTACACAGTGGATTACTGCGGACGTTAACAATGATTCATACGATAAGTGGCTTTTGATTTGTTTTCTAATGTCAGAAAATATGCATGGGCAAAAGAAATGTCATCAAAATCATTTTGTTAAAGTAATACCCATAAAAACAGAAAAAAAAAAGTTCAATTAAGAAAAAACAAGGCAGTCTAAATCCTATTCATGCCAAAGGAACAGTCACGTGAATTTGTAGTTTTACTCAGTGCAAAAAAACCCAAAGTTGTTTACAGACAGATTTAAGACTGGATGAACTCCAAGATATGATTGGTTGAACTGATATACTTTGCCACAAGACTTGTTCCTGTTATTAAAAATACCAAAGCCACACTGAAGATAGACAAAAGTATCATTCTTTACCCAGCTTCAAAGATACTCTGTGCACTTTTTTCAAAGATGCAAAGTTCCTTGAAACCAACACTAATTAAAACAAAAACACATTCACAAAGCTCGGAGTAAGATCCATCTTCTCAAAGTATGTCAGGGGAGGAAAGTTTCCTCTGTTTAACTCAAAGGAACAGAACAGCTGAGACATTAATTCAAAAGAAAACAAACTGAGAAACAAAAGTATATATTGTACTATTTTTCTAGATTTCTGCATTTCAGGGGCCTGAACCATCCATCAGACTATGCTTTTAAAATGCCAAATGTAATAAGATATACTTGTCCCAGTCATCTGTTTAGTTTTCCCTGTTTTTTTCTTGATGTTCCTTTGAAAGAGCCAAGCAAAGTCTTACAGTAGGGGGCAGTATTGTAACATCATGTTCACACTTGAAACACTCAAGGCCTGACCAAAGGAGGGAAAAGGACCATTATTCTTCATTAAGATTAAACCAGGTTGGCATAATTATCCTAATTTATTACAAAATTTTAGATTTTCCCCCCTGATATCCAACTTGCTTTTTCACTACCTACCTACACTATTAAGATGTCTTAAATGATACAAAAAGCAAATGCTTTTTTATTTAAAAACCTAGCCAAATATTGGAGACATGCTGATTGCTACCTAGCTGTAGAAGGAGAAGTATTTATTTAATGTCATATTTCAAAAGCACGAACACTTCTCCAATTGCAAATATCCAGATGTTCTGTACTGTAAATAAAATATCACATTGGGAGATGGTAAAAACAAGGGATGAATAGTTCACCTTGGTCTAAAATGAAATGCAGAGCTGGTTTATATACACAAGTCAAGGTGACCCATGCTAATTGATGTTAACTTAAAAAAAAAAGAAAATATGAGGTAAGAAAATATTTACAAGTACAAGAATGTATTCGTATTTTCCAGAAATAAACTTTTTCTTCCCATTTGCCTAGGATGGCTCTTGGCTGGCCTGCTAGGAAATATGGAAACTGAAACTGTTTGTACTAAATGCTTGGCTTCCAATGACTTACAATGCTTTGGGAGTTTGCAGAGGAAAAAAGCCAGTTCTTTGCCAGGTTCCAAGAATAAAACCTATAGATACATAATGGAAATCCATATGGCAGTCTCTAAATTGTGTAATTTTCAGTGAAACTTTTATTTAATACTCAGAAGCCTTAACGTCACTAAATAAAATAATAACTGATTACCTGACTTTAAAAGAATCAAGCCTCATAAACTCTTAACAAGTGTTTATGCTTATCTTTGACTTTTCATTTCAACTCAAAGCTTTGCTTGCTTGTTTTAAGAGAGCGGGGTGTAATAGATTCAAACAAGAAAATTTTTTCCAATCTAATAATTCTACTGAAAAGTTCAGTGTTAAAACTATTCCTTTATAGACTTGTGAGCTAATATTTTTAAATGTATAAAAAGAGATGCTAAAAAAGCCAAACATTGAGAAATCATAAGAAGCCAACAAGAATTCATTCAATCATGTTTAAATGCTATAAATTTTAAATTTCATTACTTCAAGTTATGTTACAGTTTATTCCTTACTTTTTCTCTGCGTGTTCATTTCTATTTAAGTTGTTTTAAAGTTAGAGATATTTTGGTTTTATGTTGTGTGAATGAGTGTGTGTGCGTGTGTGTGTGTGTGTGTGTGTGTGTGTGATCCTAGAAGACTCTACCATGTATCCATCTCGGAGAATGTGGTCTGCCCCCAATGCCTTTTCATCAAGGTCTTCTCAATGTTGTGCTAGTTTCCTTTTTCGAGACTTAACAGAAAAACTAGACCTATAATTACCACCAAATTTCCCTCAAATTGAGCTAAACAATGTACATTTGAGTGGACAGTTGGGACATAATTCTTCATAATTATTGTACAAAAGAGCCCCAGACAGTTGCAACAAAGTAATTGGCTAATGGAAGAGCACCAGGTACACATTTCCTTGAAACATCTGTTTGAAACTCTGGGTCATTTGAAGAGTACGTAAAATGGTCCGATCTTCTAATTAGTTTCTCACCAGCCAAAATAGCATTGCCAAAGTTGTTTTAAGTAGTATGCAGGGTTCTTCGAGAACAAAGCTGATGTAACCATTCAGTTCTTCCAAAGGCAAGCGTTATTTCATCTCTAAATGCTGGCATTTGTGACAGAGAAGGGGGCAGCATATTTTCTTTTAATAGCATATATTCATTATTATTTTAAGACATTTCTCTGTCACCTATAGTCAAAAAGAGTCCCGACAAACCTTATTAATTTTTTTTTTCCACTTTCTTGTCTCCCTTCCTTCTTTACATACCTGATGACTGAGTGAAGAGCTGACCCAGAAATAACCAGGTATGACCTTTGGATTGTGTGGTATAACAAGAAATATATTTGGTCTTTGTCTCAGGTTGCTGGCACAGAGGTCCTAAATCGCTCGGAATTTCCTGAGTAAGGAGAGTGTCGTTTATTATTCATAACAAGCCTCTTTGATGATCACACCTGAGTTTAGGCTACAGAGGTGACTTAGGGTGAGATCCCTAGGTAGCCTCAGAATGGGAATTATCATCCAAAGACCAAATGATTCAAGGGTTGTAACTTTCTGCCCCACCCAAGGTCCTATAGGGAGGGGTGGCGGCTGGAGATTGAGCTCTATAAAAACTCTTGAACAAAGAGATTTGCTGGGCTTCCAGATTGGTGAACACATGAACTTTCCGGGAGGGTGGTGCACCAGAGAGGGCATGGAAGCTCCATGTCCCACCAACCCCCATACTTTGCCCTATTCATCTCTTCCACTTGGCTGTTCTTGAGTTGTATCATTTATAATAAACTGGTAAATGCAAATAAAGTGTTTTCCTGAGTTCCATAAGCCATTCTAACAAATTATTGAACCTGCAAAGGGGGCCATGGAAACCTCTGACTATAGTTACTCAGTCAGAAATACTGGTGGCCTGGAACTTGCAACTGGCATCTGAGTGGGGGCGTCTTGTGGAACTGAACCCTTTTAACTTGGGGGATGTGATGCTAACTGCAGGTAGATAGTGTCAGAATTGAATTATTGGACACACAGCTGATGTGTAAACAATTGGCGAACTGATTTGTGTGAGAAATCATCCTCAGCTGTATTTCCAGATGGGTTGAAATACAGACGGGTTGAATCTGGGCTGTCTCTCATATGACCAAAGACAGGATTTCCAACTGTATTATCAGCTGGGGCTGCCATAACAAAATACCATAGACTGGCCTGCTTAAACAACAGAAGTGTGTGTTCTCACAGTTCTGAAGGTTGGAAGTCCAAGATCAGAGTGCCAGCATCGCTGGACTTTGGTGTGGGCTCCCCTTCTGGCTTGCAGATGGCCACCTTCTCACTGTATCCTCACACAGCAGAGAGAAAGAGAGCGAGGTCTCTGGTGTCTATTCTTTTTTTTTTTTTTTTCAGTTTCAGGTACACAAGACATGGTGTCTATTCTTATAAGTGCACCAATGCCATCCTGAGGGCCCCACCCTCACGACCTCATCTAAATCTAATTATCTCCCAACGGCCTCATCTCCAAATACCATCACACTGAAGGTTAGAGGGCTTCAACATATGATTTTTTTTTTGGGGGGGAGGGAGGGTAAGGGACAGACACAATTCAGTCCATAGCCCTGAGATTGTTGCCCAAAATCAGAAATACAGCTCGTATTCATATAATAATATTTCTTTCTATGGCGACTATTCTGCATCTGAACCCTTCAAACTAGGATATAAGAAACCGAGTCAACCTTAGAGTCATTGTAATAGAGGTTCATTTTAATTCCTACCTGGCAACTTCTGCTGCTCTTCCCACCCTGCCACCTCCAAATTCACCCTCAACAAAAAACTCATTATGAATGCGAATCTCTGAAAATGTTGAACTGTTAAAGTGAATTACAAATGAAAAAAATTACTACAGCATCCTGATATAATCAGATTTGAAAGCAAAATGTAAGCACGATCTTGGTGACTAATAACAGAGTCTTTTCCCTACTTAAGGTGAAACCAATAATCAGTTTCTGGTAAAAAGATTGTGGGTTCCTACTTGGAAAATCAGGAGACAGGACAAGCACTCTGCTAATAACTGAAAGAAGTTTACCTCCACGAAGTAGAAAGTCTCTGGTTTTAATAAACTGTGTTCAGATCAAGTCCTGACTATATATTTACTGTTGAAGGATAAATGTAGATAAAAGTATATTTTGTTAAGGGCATAAATTTAATCTACATGACGACCTGTGTAACTTCTAATAGACTCAATTTCATAACACATATGTGCGCCTGCATGTGCACGCACACACACACACACACACACTCACTTAATGAATTTACTTTAGTCATTCATTTCTATGCATCAGAAACATATAAATCCATTCTCAAAGTCAAAAGTTACAAGTTTTAATAAAGTTTGAGTATTTGCTAGAAAATATAGTTGATATCATCATTTATACTAGGAACACAGATCTTAACAAGAGACAGTATAGCCAAATATTCCCTTTAGTTTGTATTTGACTCTATTGAGACCAGGGAGGTGTAATAGAATATTTGAAAGTAGGATTTTCAATTTTAGAAAGATCAAATGAATTCAGAGTTAAAATGGAAGATTATACATATACATCTCAATATGCTATCTCCCAAAACTCCAGTAAAATTCCAGAAAGAAAAAAAAACAAAAACAGAAAAGAAAGGTTTTTGTTTTTTAACAAATAAACCCATAGGTACAACGAAAACTGGGGAGGAAATAACAGCAACAAAATTTTGGAAGCTTGAAAGTCAATGCATAGCTGTTAAAGGACTTAGGAGACTAAGAAAGCCAAATCCTAACTGGTGGGAGGGCTGAGACAGAAATGTATTCACACCACAGAGTTCACAAAAGGCTCAGAAAATGGTAGCAAGGGGTTCCTCAGAAGCTGAGAGGGAACTGGGGTACAATAATAATAAGTGGGATGAAATTGTCTGAGAAGCAGTTGGACCCCTTCCAACATTTCACATCACTTGGCAATTACCTTTCTCTTACCTTGGGAGCAGACAGGTTTATTCTCTGGAGAGAGTAAAACAAAGGGTTTTGGTCTAGGGGTAACTGGCAAAGATGTGGAAACTAAATGAACACACACCCAAAGCTGGATGCTAACATTACCCACCTGCTATGGTCTGAACGTTTGTGTCTTCCCAAAATTCATATGTTGACATCCTAACCTCCAAAGATGATAATATAAGGACGTGGGACCTTTGGGAGGTGCTTACGTCATGAGGGTGCAGCCCTCATGAACAGGATTAGTGCCCCAGAGAGACCCCTAGCCCCTTTCACCAGGTGAGGACACAACGAGAAGGTGCTGGCTATGAACCAGGAAGAGGGCCTTCACCAGGATGTAACCATGCTGGGTCTCTGATCTTGAACTTCCCAGCCTAAATAAATTTCTGTTTATAAGTTACCCAGTGTGTAGCATTTTGTTATAGCGGCCTGAATAGACCTAGACACTACCCGTTCTTCACATGGCTCTCAGAAGATACTCCACACCTTTTCAATTCCAGACAGAAAATTGGAAGGGCACTCTTTGGGAGAATACTTCTAGCTCAAGAGAAGAGACCTAATACTGATTATTATGGTTCACCAGCAAACAGCTCACCTGATCCCTATAGTAAAGCTCAAATCCATAAGCCTACCATAGTTGGAGCATATCCAATGAGTTTTTTAGACATCTACTCTTAATTCTTACAAGCAGGAATTATCCAACATCTGAAGACGGAGAAGAAAACAACTTAAAAAAATTTTAAAAGGCACTGTGGAAAAACCATGCAGAGGGAAGATATTGTATCCATAAAACAAGAGCAAAGTGCTATTTAAATAATAATAATTATTATAATTATAAACAGAGTGCACACATGCACATATATAAACACAAAGAGCTTCTGAAATTAAAAATATGATAATAAACATGAAATGCTCAATAAAAAGCTTGGAAGATAAAGTTGAGAATATTTGCCAGAAGAACAACAACAAAGGAAACCAACAAAAGAAATAGAAAATGGAAAAAAAAGATTCAAAATTAGAAGAGTAATTAATGGTCAATTCCTCTCTGAATATAAGACTGTCCGCTTAACAGTTCTCCCCTCTATTGCTAATAGTGGGGTCAGAAATAATTTATAATGAACATAATTTCACCATATAATCTCTGCTTCATTCATTCTTGGATACATGTCTTCACTGTGTACTCAGCTAATAAGCTGTCAGGGAATAGCTACTACTGTCAGACACTGTGGTAAGACCAGGAAAAAGATGACGAGACACGGTCTGTCCGTGAGAAACTGTCCTACAGAGAAATGACAGACAGTGATCAGAGCCCTTAGACTGTTTTGCAAGTGACTTTAATGTCTTACTCCATTTTTAAAAAATATAAAGTTAGAAATAGTAGGTGATGCATTTTGTGTGTCATTTATGCAAAAAGTAGGATGGAGAATTCCAATCAGCAAACTCTGGAACTACAGTACAAATTTGGTGAGCGAGTGGCTATACTTTACGTAAGTTAAAAAATGTTGATGTGTGTGTGCATGCATCTTTTTACAATTCTCTGTTTTAAATTGCTTTTTAAAAATTAACCTATCAGCTTCTGGCCCCGATCACTGTGGGTAAGACTCCAACTATCGTTTTAATTTCAGAAACTGGGTTCACTCATGCTCGATGAACTCTTTTGTTATTTTCATAATATTGAGTTGAACCCTTTCCTGATGGCACTGGGAGGACTCTATTTGACTCTAATGCTTGAGATTCTAGTCTCTAAACTGTAGGCAGCTAGGACAATGGGGGGTGGGGGTGGGGAGAAGTGACGGTGGGGAGAAGGCTACATGAGGGGTTGACACAAGAGAGACTGGAAAGATTTGTTTAGGCCAACAGTTCTCAAACTGTGGTCAGGGACCCTGGGGAACCTTTTCAGGGGGTCCACAAGGTCAAAATTATTTTCATAATAATACTAAGACTTTTTTCACTCTCATTCTCTGAGGAGCATACAGTGAAGTTTTCCAGAAGCTATGAAACATATGATATGACAACAGATTGAACGCAGAAGCAGATAGGAGAATCCAGCTGTCTTCTATTAAGCTAGACATTTTAAAGAGATTTGTGAAATGTAAAACAATGCCACTCTTCTCACTAAATGTTTCTGTTTTAAAAAATATAGTTATTTTTCATGAAAAATGTGTTATTTATATTAACATGCAATGATTTATTATTGTTATTTTTAATTAACTAATAAGTTTTTTCATTTCTCAGTTTTATTTTCTAAGGTGGTTCACGTGGATATCCCTCATAAACAAAAGCTCTCTAAGGCCCATAATAACATTCAAGAATGTAAAGAACTCCTATGACCAGAAAGTTTGAGCTTCACTGGTTGAACTATGTACTGAAAGGGCAAAACTGCCAGCTAAGGAGTTTGAATTTTAGCTTCATGAGGCCATTTTCTACTTTCTAGTTTACTACTTCGTCTTCACTTTTCCTTCCCTTCTTTGGTTGCCTTATAATATTAGATGGGAGGTATCCTCGCAAGCTAAGTTTCTTCCTGTTGAATTTTAAATTACTTGGGAATGGTACCTCTGTTCCTTCTTCTGGGAAAAAAAAAAAAAAATTCCAGAACTTAACAGAATTCACTGTTGGGAAAACATTCTCCTCCTCTCAAAACCAAATGCTCCTTTTCTTCACCAAAGTTGGTAAAGTGAACCACATATTATAGCTTAAAAGGGACCAGGACTTGCAAGAGTCAAAACAATACAAAATGTGGGAATCATGTTTACGTCGGTGTATTCAGTGCACTCAAGTTGATACAACCATGATGAAACCCTATCAGCAAGTATTTGCCCATCTCACTTCCCAAACGAACAACAAAGTTCAGATCAGGCTGGAGAGAGTATCAAAATCAAAAGACAGCAAAAAGTTATTTGCACATGAACAGAGGACACTACAATCAAGTATTAAGGAGACTGGGAATGAGTGGGTGTGTGAATGTGTGTTGGGGTGAAGGAGAGAGGAGATAAGAAATTATGGACAAATGACTAATATTCATTAAGGTACAAGGAGAAATGTTCCTATTAGACATGGAGGTTTGGAGTAGTTATTTTTTTCTTAATAATTTTTTATTTTTCAATTATAGTTGACATACAATATTATATTAGCTTCAGGTGTATAGCATAGTAATTAGACATTTATATAACTTACGAAGTCATCGCCACAATAAGTCTAGTACCCACTTGACACCATACATAGCTATTACAATATTATTGGTTATATTCTCTATGCTATAATGTATATCCTCATGACTATTTTATAATTATCAATTTGTACTTCTTAATTTCTTCCCACCCTTTACCTATCCTCCCAATACCCCTCCCATCTGGCAACCATCAAAATGTTCTCCAAATCTATGAGTTTGTTTCTATTTTGTTTGTTTGTTTGTTTGTTTCTTTCTTTCTTTCTTTCTTTCTTTCTTTTCTTTCTTTCTTTCTTCCTTCTAAGATTTCACATATAAGTGAAATCATATGGTATTTGTCATTCTCTGTCTAATTTGTTTCACTTAGCATAATACCCTTAGGTCCATCCATGTTGTTGCAGATGGCAAGATTTCATTCTTTTGTATAACTGAATAAGGTTCCATTGTATATATGCACTGCTTCTTCATCCATTCATCCATTGATGGACACTTAGGTTGCTTCTATATCTTGGCTATTGTAAATAATGCTGCAATAAGCATATGGATGCATATGTCTTTTTGAATTAGTATTTTGGGTTTCTTCAGATAAATACCCAGAAGTGGAAATTATGGGTCCTTCTTTGTCTCTTGTTGTAGCCTTTGTTTTAAAGTGTATTTTGTCTGGTATAAGTATTATTGCCCCAGCTTTTTGTTTTGCTTTGTTTCCATTTTCATTGTATATCTTTTAACCACGCCTCTACTTTCAGTTTCTGTGTGTCTTTCAATCTGAAGTGAGTCTCTTGTAGGTAGCATATGTAAGGGCCTTGTTTTCTTATCCATTCAGCCACCCTATGTCTTTTGATTGGAGCATAGAATCCATTTGCATTTAGAGTAATTGTTGATAGATAGGTAAAATGTCCATACTCCCCAAAGCAATCTACAGATTCACGACAATCCCTATCAAAATACCAACGACATTTTTCACAGAACTAGAACAAATAATCCTAAAATTTATATGGAACCATACAAGATCCTGAATAGTCATGGCAATCTTGAAAAAGAACAAACTTGGAGGTATCACGCTACCTGATATCAAGTGATACTACAAGGCCATAGTAATCAACATAGTATGGCGTTGGCATAAAAACAGACACATAGATCAAAGGAACAGAATAGAGAGCACAAAAATAAACTGACACCTATACAGTCATTTCATCTATGACAAAGGAGGCAAGAATATACAATGGGGTAAAGACAATCTACTCAATAAATGGTGTTGAGAAAATTGGACAGATAGATGCAAAAAACGAAAGTGGACCACCTTCTTACTCCATATACGAGAATAAAGTCAAGATAGATTAAAGACTTAAATCTAAAACTAAAACCATCAAACTTCGAGAAGAAAACAAAGGCAATAAACTCTCTAACATTGCTCTTAGTAATTTTTTCTAATATATCATCTCAGGCAAAAGAAAAAATAAACAAATGGGACTACATCAAATTAAAAAGTTTTTGCACAGCAAAGGAAACCATCAACAAAATTAAAAAACACCCTACGGAATGGGAGAAGATATTTGCCTGTGATACATCTGCTAAGGAGTTAATATCCAAAATTTATAAAGATATCATATAACTCAACACTAAGAAAACAAACAATCCAATTAAAAAATGGGCAGAGGACCCAAATAGACATTGCTCCAAAGAGGACATACAGATGGCCAATAGACATATGGAAAGATGCGCAACAACACTAATTATCAGAGGAATACAAATTAAAAACACAATGAGGTATCACCTCACACCTGTCAGAATGGCTATCATCAATAAAGCAAAAAACAAGTGTTGGCGAGGATGTGGAGAAAAGGGAACCCACAGGTACTACTGATGGGATTGCAAATTCATGCAGCTACTATGGAAAACAATATGGAGGTTTCTCAAAAAATTAAAAATAGAACTACCTTATGACAGAGCAATTCCACTTTTGAATATTTATTTGAAGAAATCAAAAACAATAACTTGAAAAGATACATGTACCCCTATGATCACTGTAGCACTATTTACAATAGCTAAAATATGGAATCAACCTAAGTGCCAATCAATAGACAATTGGATAAAGAACATATGGTACATATGTACAACAGAATATTACTCAGCCAGAAAAACATAAAATCTTACTATCTGCGAGAACATGGATGGAACATAGAGGTTATTATGCTCAGTGAAATAAGTCATACAGAAAAAGGTAAATAACATATGATCTCACTTATATGTGGACTCTAATAAACCAAATAAATGAACAAACAAAAGAGAAACAGACTTATAGATAAGACAACAAACTGATGGTTACCACATGGAAGTGGGGTTGGGGGGCTGGGTGAAAAAGGTGATGGAATTAAGAAGCACAAATTGGTAGTTACAAAATAATCACAGAAATGTAAAGTACATCATAGGGAATATAGTCAATGATATTGTAATAACTATGTATAGTGCCAGGTGAGTATTAGACTATTGGGGGATCACTTTGTAAATTATATAAATGTCTAACAACTACATAGTACATTTGAAATATTAAAAATAATATGAATGTCAACTGTAATTAAAAAATTAAAAATTTTTCAAATATAATAATTGTTGATAAACATGTAGATATTGCTGTTTTATTATCCACATTTTTTATCTTTTTTGTCTTCTTCTTCTTAAAGAAGTCCCTTTAACATTTCTTGTAATACTGGTTTGGTGGTGACGAGTTCCTTTAGCTTTTTCTTGTCTGAGAAGCTCTTTATCTGTCCTTCGATTCTAAATGATAGCTTCGCCAGGCAGAGTTGTCTTGGTTCTAGGTCCTTGCTTTTCATCACTTTGAATATTTTGTGCCAATCCCTTCTGACTTGCAAAGTTTCTGTTGAGAAATCAGCTGACAGTCTTATGGGCGCTTTCTGGTGCCTGTCCAGTCTGCCCTTAGGGTGTGCCTTTTGTGGAGGGGCTTGGGTGGTGCTCTGGTATGGTCTGAAGCTGGCCACCAGGTGAGTTAGTTCTGGGGCCTCTTTGGAGAGGCTCTGTTGCAGGCCAAGGTCAGCCATTGTCTGTGCCCTGCCCAGGCCACTTGTTATGAGCTACAAAGTAATCTGCAGATGGCTGCTACTTGTGCGGGGCTTGGAGTCACCTGGGAGAAGCTGAGCTGCAAACTCGGGCTTGCTGCCACCAGTGCCAGTCTTGGGGCTGCTTAGCAAGAGGTATGGGGCATGCCAAGGCCAGATGCTGCTTGTTTGGGGTTTGTGAATCTTTGAGAGATTTTAGGAAAGTCTGTAGCATGAGCCAAGATAGGTCATTTGTATGGAAAAGCCTCTGGAAGCAGCTTGTGTTGGCCCATAAGTTGGGTGGGACAGGGTCTCAGGGAATCACCAAAGCGGGGTGAGTGTTGTTAGCCAGATTGCTGGAGACTCTGATATGGCACCTGCCTGCAAGTGCAGGCTGGATCGGGGGAGGGCTCAACAAAGGAACAATGGCTTCTGCCAGCCCTTCTTTCTGGGAGAAAGCTTCTCCTCCAGTCCTCATCCTGAAACTAGACAACTCAGTTCCTCCCCATATCTCCCTGGTGCCTTTTGAGGTGCTACCCAATCCCTGAGCTCAGAACCACTGAGCCCGTCAGTGAGTAAGTTCATCCTTGAGCCTTTTAAGAGGAACACCTGGGACTCCAAACACTCTCGTCTGACTTAGCAACAATTTCCACTGGTTTTCATAGCCAGAAGTTATGGGGACTCTTTTTTTTTGGCACCGGAAACCCAGGCTGGGGAGCCTGGTGTGGGGCTGGGACCACTTGCTCTTCAGGGAAGACCTCCACAGCTGAGATATCCTATTCTGTGGCTCCACTCCTCCTTCCAGACTTGATGTGTCTTCTTTTGTATATCCTTAGTTACAGGACTTATTTTCAACTAGACTTCAGGTGATTGATTCTCAGTGATGATTGTTTTGCAGTTTAGTTGTAATTTGAGGTGGTCATGGGAGGAGGCAAGCAGAGCATTTAACCACTCTGCCATCTTGGCCGGAGGCCTCTAGAGTAGTTATTTTTATAAAATTGCTACATAGGATCATTTGTTATCTTGAAATGATGGAAGTTTTTAAAAGGAAACCAATTGAATCACTTAAATTATGCTTCACAAGTGAACCTTAACTCATTTGCAATGATTACATCAATAATTTTTTAAACGAACACATTCTACTTTTTTCTATCTTGTTTACAAATATAGTTGATGTTTATAAAAATCCTATTCAAAACTAGGTACAGGTAGAAAGTGGGGCAAGGAAAATATTCCGCTGTATGTATCAGTAGGGCTGTTCCAATTACTAAAATATTGAAAAACTTCTGTAACAATGATCAATGAAGGGTATGTAAACACATATGGTACCCATACTTTCTAGCAATGATGATTATGCTAGAATTATTTCATAGGCTTAGTGTAAAAAGCATTACCTTTTTACAAAGTTTAAGACAAACCCAACTGTCTAAAGACAACCCGATTGTATATAAGATTTCAGACATAAGTGTAAAGACAGAACTCAAGATCACTATCTTTTTAATGTTTTATTGCTGCAGGTGTAGAGGAAAAAAAATTCCTTTTGTAGCTGTAGAGTGCCAAAACAAGAACTCCAAAACCTTCTTTGGAACAGAGTAAGAAAAAAGCACCTCAGACTTCATTTATTTCTCTTCAGGGACCTGACTTTTGATACAAAGAGGGGGCCAAAATTAAAACCAGAATGAGTAAGCTCTCCAAAATCTACGTGCTTTCAGTCAGGCCCTGTGAAAAACCTCTCATCACAACTCTTAAGTATTCATACACAAAAACGTCATGCCAGTTTACACTAAAAGAAAATTCAAGAATTAGATGTACAGCAAATAATGCAGCATGTTAGAGTACCCAGTGCAATTCTGTTTCAAAGAGCTCTTAAAATCTTTACATGTATCTAAATAATGCCATATTTTTTCTCAATGCTTAACATAATTTTAAGACTTACTAAGATCAAAATACCAAATAATAATGGTGTCTATCACTACCACTACTGCCAGAGCCTATAAGACCTCAAAATCTGTCCCCCACCCTCCTTACCACACCTCTCTGTGCTCATCCCCCCACTACCTACCTACACTAACACCCCAACAGTGGCCTCCCACCTGCCTCAGGGTATTTGAACTTCCTGCTGCCCCTGCCTAGAACACTCTCTCCCCAGATGGCCCCGAGATGGCTCACGGCTCACTCCCTCTCTTCATTTACATCTCTACTCAAATGTCACTTCTTCTGAAATGTCCAACCCTAACCACATGGTATATGATATCACCCCCAATCCCCATGGCATATTATCCTCATGACCCAGATCTATTTTTATCATAGCACTTATCACCAATAGTGACACTCAAATTATCTTTTCCCCTTACTACGCCCCGCCCCCCAGGCAGTGGGTTGGCCACATACAGCAGCAGCTCTCACAAACCTCCGGCTGCTCACAGCAGCCCAGCTCCAGGGAGAGCTGTTGTTCACAGTCTTAGCTGTAGAGGGTGCAGCTCACTGGCCCTTGTGGGAATTGAACCAGCGACGACGGCGTTAGGAACACGGTGCTCCAACCACCTGAGCCATGGGGCCGGCCCCATACTCAAATTATTTAAGAGCAAGTATGGCAAGGCTATCAATCAATAGAACAGATGCTATAGACAACAGTACATAAGTTTACATATAACTTACACACTGTTCAGTTTATAAGCTCATTATCATACATGCATATTTGTTTGTTTAAATAATTATTTGTTTGTTTGCTGTTTCCTTAACTAGAATGTAAGTTCTATCAGGGAAGGCACTTTGTAATATTCACTGCTCTGGTCCTAAGACATAGACTATGACTAGTAGTCACAAAGTAGGCACTCAATAATTCTTTGTTGAAATAAGTAATTGAGTACTTCCTGTGTGTCTATGTGCTAATATATTCTAAAAAATTATCAAAACTATAAAGAATATTCTTACATGAAATGTAGTCAGGTATTGAGTTATTTGAAGACCATATAAATGTAACCCCTGCACAATTTTACAGCATTAGATACAACAAAACAGTTAATAATAACACCTTACTAACCATAACTCAATATCATTGATGACTTAGAGGTCAATTGCAAAGCTTCACATACATAACAAGAGTCCCAAAGACTCTGTCCAGCTCTGACTGATTCTAGTATTGAGGGTCGAGGGGAGGGCGAATCTCCCTAAGAAAAATAAATGTCTTAGTGAAATAAAACATTTGAAACCCTGATTTAAATTACATGTAGGGGTATTTGAAATGCTATCTTTGCTTTCAAAAAAGCAAAACAAATTTCCCATGCAGGAAGTGGTAGAAATGAATCTCAGCTGTATCGTGGTGTTTATTTTGATCATAGACAAGAACTAGTATTGATTAAATACTGGCAAATAAGGAGGTAATGATAGTAACAGCAGCAGAGTAATAGCAGGAGTAACATAGTAACTGCAATGGTCAAATCTATCTTTCGAGTACCCATGAGTTAGCAGGCACTGTGCCTAATGCAGGGTATATACATTCTTTCTAACGCCAAGAACCACCCAAAAGCCACCCCAATTACACAAATGAGGAAAAAAAGGGCTTAGAAACATCAAGCAACTCTCCTTGGAGACTTGAGAGTAAGGTAATATTGACCATTACAGAACCTCCTTAAGGAAAGAGAAGAAAATAATAGCCCCATTTGATTGATGAAGAAACTAACAAGCAAAGGATTTAGAGACTGAAAATCAGGTCTGACTTCCATTCACAAGAGTCTTTGTCTACTGACACTAAATTACCTCGTACATTCTTAATTTCGCTAAGTTCTTGCCTCATAACAAAAATTGTAAAATTAAATTAAAACCCCATTGAATCCAAATCTAAATTAAAAAGACCTTGCTAGTAAGTATCGATTCTTTTTTTTTTTGAAAAGGTAGATTTTCCCCCCCGATTTTTCATCTTTATTGCTTACTGTACCAATAACGTAGGAGTATATTGTAAAATATTAAAACACTATAGAAGAATAGAATTAAAACGTCATTGTCCTCCCTTACCCGTCACAATCCCATCCTTCTCCCCACACTCACTCAAGAGTTAACAGCTATTACAGTGTTGTCGCTAGAAAAGGTAGACTTTTAATAACTGCCTTTATCACCAGGTTAAGTCTAAGTTGCAAAGTAGTTAGACATTTCTGAAAGGTTATTATTGTTAAAAAACAACAACAATGAGAAAATCTCATTTGTACATAAATAATATCTAGCACTTCATTGGGACACTACTATTCAAAAGGCCCTGGCAAAATAACTCCCAAACACACGAACCCTAAGTTGTTTTCAGGCCGCTGTGAATGAACTTGTGTGTAGAATGTGAGCCTCTGAAGAAGACAGAAAGTCAGGGTGAGTCGGGCTATTGGCAAAGCTCCGAGTCACCAAGTCAGACTCCAAAGAGGGAGCCCATGTGTTTTTTTCTGGGACACTCTATTTGAATTATCGTTCAATCAGTCACCACAATAGATTTTCAAAAGAGAAGACCAATTAATTAACATGATAAGGAGGTCATGGCATTCCTAGGACTGTATGTCATAACTGTGGTTAGTAAATTTTGATGATCTTAAAAATAGCCTCAATCATTTGCTGTTGAATGATATGCATGAAGATAATTTAACTCTCTATTGGACTTTTTGTTTTGTGGGACAATAGTATGCTATTGATAAGCCATAAATGATACTGTTTATGTTACAAAAAATACTAGCTTTTCTCATTCACTATGTTTATACGCATTCATTGCTTGAGTCAAGATTAGGCTTGTTAAGTGATTAAAGGCAATTTTATTACAGTAGCATGTACTTATTTTATTCTAAAAGAATAAAATGCATAAAGAGAAACAGCTTTTATTTCTGTTTACAATCTGTAAAATTGAGCTCTTTTGCTGATATAAAATACCAAGAACTCACTCGAGGACCATGCCAACCTTCTGCAAGTGCCACACACCTGCTTTTTAAGCGTGTCAGAGTTACAGCACATGTCAGACTTCTCCAGAGCTGAAGCAACAAGTAACTGACTGCTCCTGGAAAAGAGGTAGTTTCCTTGGCTGCAGCTCCGACTGCGGGGAAGCAGCCACGGAACAAGGCAGCACAGCCAGATAGAAGAGACTTTTTCTTCTATCTGTAAAGGGAAACCACCCAAATGACTCTGTGACATAATTTCTACCTTCACACTCATCAGTGTTGTACATGAACCCCTAACCTTAATTTCTTTTTTCTTAAGGGGCTGGTTTGGATTGACTTGTTGAGAATGGTGTCCATTATTTGTCTTATTAATATAAGACTGGGTCTTATATTAATTTTTGTTCCAAAAGATGCATTAGAGCTTATTTTTGGGGAAACATGGTAAGTCATGAGAGAAAAAGATTTCTATGATTACATGTAAACTTGTGATAGGTCTACAGATAAAGCGGTGAAGAGGGGAGTGACGAGGTCAGCTACAGTCCATCTATGTGCCGGTCACACTGGCTTCATTGTACACCTTGAAGACTTTCTCAATGGCATTGATACGGGCAGCTGTTCTCAGGTCCAATCCCAGGTTATACTTCCTGGCCGTGTACTCCACGGTGTAAGCTAAGACAAAGCACGACGTCCTTCTCGGATGCCCCCAATATCCTGTCTTGGAACTCTTCTGTGGGTACAACTGGAATAGTTGCACCGTGCTTTCCAAATTTTCTTTCCAAATTCTCTTGAACAGACATGAGCAAGTGGTAGTTAGAATCTTTCATATTTTAAGATCAAATGGTCCTAGCTGACAGGATTTAGGTTCTTCAGCCGCTCAAAGTAAGATACTGTCCTCTTCCAGCATTCAAGTATAGATGTGGAATAACCATAATGTTCCTCCCCAGCAAAATCTTATCAGTTTCTGGAGTAGTCTGTCCATTGGCACCTTCAGCAATGAACTTTGTCAACTGCTTCTCGCTGGCAGCAGGGATCAGTATGTCAGTCGGCCTCCGAGGTGCTCCCTTCATAACGCTTTGCCTTGGGGAAGCCCAGGATTGATCCGTGTTGCAATTTTAAGTCTTCCAGTTCTTTTGGGTCAATACGATATGGATATGCTCCCACCAGATTTACCAACACCAACACATTTAGCACCAAAGTGATGCAAATATCCCATAGAGTGCAGACTCACATTACCAAATCCCTGAACAACAAATGTTCTATCTCCAAACCCTGTTGTCCTTCCTTAAATAGTCATGGAAGAAGCTTCACTGATGAAGTTTTCAGTGACATGGACAGTTCTCTGGTGGGTTGCAGAGATCCATCCATGGACGCCACCCTGCCTGGCGGGTGTACCAATGACAAGGCATGGGCATTAATGTCATAGTGCTTGACGGTGACAGCACAGGTGTCAGCAACCCAGGACGTCACCGGCTCATCCGTGCTCATGTCTGGGGCAGCACATCCACTCCAGGACGAATAAAGCCCTTCTTTGCCAGCTCCGCAGTGAACCTCCTTGCGAGCATTTCCAAGTCAGTATCCGTATAGTTCTTGGGACTGATCTTAACACCAGCTTGGCAACCCCTCATGGCACAGCAACCACTGCACACTTCTGTGACATCACAGAAGCCAAAGCTTTTCTACGCTCACATCAGTACTGTAAGAGAGACCTCCCTTGCGGGTGTATGGTGCTGGCTGTGCGGGCCACGCAGCCCTTGATGACCTCCCAGGAGCCGACGATCAGACGGATGGGGAAGGACAGGCTCTGCACGCGGTTGCAGGGCTCGGTGGTCCACGGGGTGCCGCGCACCCAGTTCTGCTCCTGCTCCTTTTGCTCCCGCTCTGCAGCGTCTCGAGGTCCTCCAGCAGCCTGTCCTCCACGACGCCGGCGCCACGGTGGAAGAAGCCCTCCACAAGCTTGAACAAGTCAGTGCCGTCCTCGTGGTCGGCAGCTATAGTGTCGCCAGGAGGGCGGCGCGAGCCTCAGCAGCCGGGCGGTGGCGGGCTGCCTGTGCCCCGGCTGCAGCAGCTCCGTGGAACCGGCCTCCGAGACCAGGGCTGCGGGCCAGGCGCCGGGCGGCAGCAGCGCTTTGTCCAGGCAGCGGGTCGAGGCCTCGGAGGGCATCTCGGTCTAGGACGTGTGGGGAGACTCGGAGGGAATAGTCACTCTGTTCTTGACAATACTACCACAGTTTGGAACGCTTATGCCTCCCGTCTCTGATTCCTTCTCCAATGGTGATTTATGATACGAATTCCCATCGAATGGCTATTGTCCAGATTTTGGATACAATTTTAAGAATATGATTCCATTGTTTGCTTACTTTTTTGCTTGTTACGCATATGAACTTCAAGTCTAGACTATTGTACTAGAAAAGAAAAATTAAGTTAAGATTAAAATGGCACTGCCAGGAGACAAATTAGGGGAAGGTAGAACAAGATTAATATTGATGGAAGGAGGGGATTACAACCTAAGGAGCAGGGAAAACCCCGCAGCTCTGCAAGAAGAGGCAGCAGAGGAACAAAACCAAAACCTCTGTTTAGCAACACATGGGACTGATTCTGTTCATTTTGTCCCTTTGCTCCTGGTACCTGACATTACTTTGAAAGAGTCAAATTTCGGTATCACTGAGTTTCCTTACCACATTGTTTTCCCATTAGGCTTATTACTAAAACAGCTTTTCACAACATCAGTTAACACTTTGGAAATCTGTTCCTATATAACCATGTTATCTGGATTATGTCTTTCCCTTTGGCCCCTGCTTTGTTTCTTTAACACAAGAAAAATGGCACAAATCTTAATCATATTCTAAAACAGTGAGAGAAGCAACAATGAGTCAGGGAGTTAAGAAAATAAAACCTTGGTGTTGAAACACAGAATCTTGATTGTGTCACCAATACAATATTGCACATGTATGTGCTCTAACATTCTCCTCAAGGCTTTGATGGAAGAAATCATTTTTAAATGACTGTTAAACATATCAATATGAGTAGTTGCCAAACAGTTTAATTGTTATTTTTATCCATGGGACGGTGGATATTGGCTAGGCTAAATGTTAAAATTATTAATGATAAACATTTGCTAATGATATCTTGAATTTACATTTCTATTTGAAGTTTTTATTACACTTAATAACTTATTGCGATAACTACTTTAATGACAGTTCTGGAGGAAAAAAAAGACTTGGAAGTTCAACACAAATTAAATTCATTAAAATTAGGAGAGCTTTTCCAAATAGCATTTTTTTCCCCTCTAATATTGATTCCAAATGACTTGCCCAGTACAATAAGTCAGTGCGAGTTCTGGTTACCATATTTAATCATGATTTCAGAGATATGTCAAAACATCAAAGGGATATCATCGCAAGTACAGTAATATGCTGGAAGAAAAGAACTGGTTCCAAAAAGCTTAAAGCCGTAATTTGTATTGTGTCTTATTTAATTATTGTTATCTTTGAAAAGTAATATAATTTCAGCTTTATGCATTTAATTTTGGACCCAGATATTTGTAGACATGGGCAGTAGCAGATTCTACAGAAATGTATTTGTAGTACCTCAAAGGAAACTTTGTTTTTTTCCCCCAAAAGAGCATGGACTGGTCACCAGATGTGGAGGCCATATGGCACATGAACAGGAGAGCCCCGGGACAATAAGAATGAAGCTAATAAGCCCAACAGGCAGGAACAACCACTCTGAGATGACGGACAAATGTTTGGTTCTGTTGACTTTCATATATATATATATATATATATATATATATATATATATATATATATGCATTTTTACGCCTAGAAATACAGCTTGGCCAGTCATTTTCTCCAACTCTTTATTGTTTGGGCTTAAAAGGAAATTTATCCATGTGTAGTTTATTACTTGGTCTGAATTCTGTCCTTTTCACATACAATTCATGTTGAAGTTAAAAGAAAGAAAACTGAATCAGGAACAGATAGTGAGATTGCTTTAGCTAGCGAACAGATCCATTTTTTGCTATAACTCCCAAGGAATTATCCCAGCTAATCAGTCACAAAGACCTGTATGTTCTGTTTTCTGCACTGTCTCTTGAATGTAATCCTTCCCTCCCCAATCCTCAGCCCTCTCTCCACAAATGTGCATCTTACACTTGAACCCTGCCACGTTAAAAGATCCTGAACTCTGTGTCTCTGAATATACGCTCCCATGACTTTGAGTGCCTTTTCCACCCTTCCCTAACTGGTAAATTCCCCTTCATCCTTTAAAATACAGCTTACGTATCAACTGTTCATGAAACCTTGTTTGGCTTGCCCAGAGAAAATTGTCCTTTTTAATGCTTTTTTTAACGAGCCACTATAAATAAGCCCTCCACTACATTTCTGTTCTAATGAGAAAGGAACAAAGATAATGCTGATGGCAGCTGACACTTAGAGAGGCCTCTATTTATGCCAGACACAATGTTAAGTACTTTATGCAAATGATCTCATTCAAGGTTATGAACTTCATATATAAAGAGCTCTTACAAATGTACAAAAGATAATACAATTGCATTATAGACTTTGCAGAAACAAGAAAATAGAAATCACTCAATCCAGCTGGGGTAGATAAAAGATGGTCACAAATTCTTTGGTTCTCCTCTCCATGGGGAATGGAGTCTAACGTTTTCCCCTTGATTTTGGACTGGTCAATAGAAGTGATATTCTGGGACTTCGGAGCCTAAGTTATAAGAATAAGAAGTCTTGCAGCTTCCACCACCAGTTCCCCTGGAACACTTTCCCTGGGAGAGCTGAGGCTCCATGCACGAAGTGTGACTCCCCAGAGACTGCCACGCTGAAGAGGCCATGTGCAGGTGGGGCAGCTGAGCCCATCCTTTCAGCTGTCCCCACAAAGTCCAGACGTGTGCCTGAGGCCCCTGCACCCTCTGAATCAGCCTGTCTACCAGCTGAATATGACCAAGTCACTCATTAGCTACCACGTGGAGCTGAAGAATTGCCCAGCTGAGTTCTGCTTGAATTCCTGCCACACAAAATTGTAAGCTATAATAAAATGCTTGTTGTAGGCCAATAAACTTTAGGGTAATTTGCTATGCAGCAATAAATATTGGAAAATCTACTACTCACTGAAAACTATGATAACCATTTTCATGTATTTTTTCATTATTTTTTCTAATTTTGTCTACGTACCTAACCTCCTTCTACTTGTTTTCATTGTTTTTATTTGACAGAGGTGAGTTCATACTATATGTACAGTTTTGTTTTTCACATCCATATAAACAAACTTTTTCCATTGACGTTATATTATTGATATTTCCTCACCTCGTTAAAACTATTCTTTAATAACTTGCTTTTAATGACTACATTCTGCATTCCATTATTCTCCTATGGTGGAACATTTACGATGTTCCTAATTTTGTGTTATTATAAATAAAATTGTGCTGAATATTTTTCAAAGTAAATCAGACCAGTACATCTGATGGTATCCTTAAGATTAATCACTAGAAGTGAAATTACCAGGAAAGATGTTAATTTTTTAAAGGGTCTCATCATATATTGCCAAAGTGCTTTGACAAAATTACTCTCCCAATAGTAATAGTAATAGACCATGCCATTGAGCTCTACCCAATACTGAATTATTATTTGTTAATCTTTGCTTATTTGAAGTGGTAAATTGCTTCTCAGTGTAGTCTAACTTTACATTTTTTATTACTAGGAAAAGTGAACTTTTTTTTCATATGCTTATTGGCCGCTGTTATTTCTTCATCGGTAAAATGGCTGACCACATTTTTCTTTTACTTTTTTTTCTGTTGAACGATTATGTTTTTCTTAGCCATATAAACGGATTCTTTACATGTCATGCATATTAATCTTTGTCTTTATGGCAATACTTTTTCTATTTTGTTCGCCTTTTACAGAGGTTTTGATTCTTTAATATCATATATAAAAACTTTAAAGGTAGTAATAATGGCTAAAATTTATTGTGTTTTCTATGTGATTGGCAAAGGGCAGGTACTTTACATAATTATTATATTCTAAAGACTTAATTAATTTGCTTTTATTTATTGTTAAGCCTTTCAATTTACAGATGAGAAAACTGAGGCTTAATGAGAGAAATAATTTCCCACAAGATCACTCAGTAAGGTTGGGGACAAAATTCAGATCCAGGATCATCTGATTTTAAAGTCCTTTCTCTTTACCACTAAGCCATAGTTTCCATATTTGGCAATTTCCCCCTTTGTGATTAATTCCATGGCTTTTAGGTTTAGAATGTTCTTCCCTATTCTATGATAAACTATATGCTTACCAACATTTTATAAAAGCTTTCTTTTGGTTTTTGGTTTTAAATTTACCCTTTTAGTACAGCAATAACTCCCCACGCACCAATTATTCTTGTCCATTTATTAGTCTTCCTTTTCTCACTGCTTTATGGTACTGCCTTTATTAAATTCATTAAATCACTAAAATACTCCTGCATCTGTTTCTGAACTATTTTGTAACAGTATTACATTATTAGTAATTATTGTTTATGAGAAGAGTGGTGGTTATTATTGAATTAAAAGGGTAAACATAAAAACCAAAACTAAAAATATACTAAAAATATTGATAAACATTATTAATATATAATTGGTATTATATATTGATAAGTATGATAATAATGTGGGCTAATTGTACAAGTCTTTCACTCAACATTCTTGTTTTTCAGGTTTTAATGGCTATTTTTTAGAATAACATAGATTCTTTCTTTTTTAAGGCGGGCGCAGCTCACAGTGGCCCATGTGGGGATCCAACCGGCAACCCTGGTGTTATTAGCACCACACTCTAACCAACTGAGCTAACCGGCCACCCCCAGTAACATAAATTCTTAAAAAAATCATTCACTGAAATTCTGACATTACATTAAATTCGTAAGTACAGAGGAATTTTTTATTGAACACCTATTATGTACCAGGTGGAAAAACAGCAGTAAACAAAACATATATGATCCCTACCTTTGGAGGGCTGAGGAAATATGAATAAATTAGACCACAAAAATGATCAGTGCAAAATGATGGGAAGCACCCACGAAAGGCAGCTAATTTGGACTTGAAGGATGAGGAAAGGCACTCTGGATAGGCAGAGAAAGTGATCCAGTGAAAGAAAAGAGCACTTGCAAAGACACAGAAGACAATGGAATACTCAGGTTTGCACACTGAGGTCACTGTAGCTAATATCTCATTGAAACAGTCCCTTCTACCACCAGAAACCAAGCAATCTACAAAAACCTTTCTATCACTAACAAAATTATTTTTCACACTCCTTGCACAGTTGTCAGCTGATTACATTTTTTTCTATGGGTTATTTTCCCCAAATTGAAAGAAGAAAGTCCCAGTGGAGATACATTTGAGAAATCTCCCGGCTGTTAAGGATGTCCTGAATCTTCTTACTCCTTTTTACCATTTTGAATTCCTGAGGAAGAAGATGGAGCATGTGGTTTCCAGAATGGAAGATGGCTGGTACGGGTGAGCGCCTATTCTGGCTTCTTTATTGAGATCCCCTGTTCTTCAATAATAAAATCCTTCCTATCACCACTCAATAATTTTGTACAAAAATGCACCAGTTGTAATTTCAGCCATGTAAAGATGACAAAATTAGGTACACTTTGAGAAAAGAGCATTGTATATGAGAGATACCAATATGAATTTTTAAATTAAGAGGTTAAAAAAAAGCAAATAGTTCATTCACTTGATTATGCTTTTCCTCAAAGCTAACAGTAAAATTTGTCTGTGTGTACAATGTTTAGAAAAAAAAATTTAGGTCTTAAATCCAGAAATACAATCTATAGACACAAGTTGTCTATAGAGAGGATTTGAGATAGAAGGGATTCTTACAAAGATCACTGCTAATATAATTCCCAACAATGAGAACCTACAGTTGGTACTTACAAACAGGGCTGAGATTTCTGAAGTGACTGCAAACAATAATATAAAGTCTTTGCAAGAACTCAAAAACTGTGTTTGTTGTTTGGATAAAACCTCATAGCACTAGAACATCCAGCCTTTAGAGATCACACTAGAGGGGAGCCTAAACCCTCAATTCCTATATGCATTACTCATCATTCATAATATGTGACTGAAGAGTGGTAAATAAAATGAATTTGACATACTGGAGGGGCTTTCTCCTTGAGAAAATTCCAAAGTGTGTTATTTATTCATCAAGCAAAAACAAAGAATCACTTCTGCAAAAAATAAAAACTCATGAGCCTGAATTTATATTTCCTGGTAAATTGATGTACAGCAGATTTTCTTATAAATAGGCAGAGCTGCACTTTCCATCCTATTAATAGATATGTAGCTTGACAATGACATTTACTTCTATTTTCAAATAAGCTTTCCAAGTCAGTGTAGTGTAAATGTTGAGAGCACAGATTTTGTGGTCAGGCAGAGCCAGGATATAATCCACTTCATAACTTATATGTAACCTTAGGCAAACACTTAACTTCTCTAAGCTTCTGTTTCCTCATCTGTACAATAGTCCCTGGAATTGTAAGGTTTGAATAATATAATGCATGTGAAAGCACTTCAGCCTGGTTCCCAGCACTTAGCAAAAGCTCAGTGGTGGTAGATGAGGTGGTAGTGAGAATCAATTATCTTACAAGTTCAGTATAAACATCTTGCAAAAACTTCAGAAAGATATCTCAAAGTGAAAGGTGAAACTGGGAGTGGTTTGGCAAAAGAAAGTTTTGGACAAGATTTGACCAAGTTATGGAAACAATCTGCTGCACCTTCCTCCTCTATGACCTTTCACCACAAAAAATGAAAATTTTAGGTCAAATTAAGAGTTCTGAAAGAAAGTTTGGCTATGACCCATGATTCTCTCACCAGCACATAAAAACACATATTCTGTTGGACCATAAGTTGTCACTTAAACTTCTTCATTTTATGTTGCTTCAATCATGAAATCACCTCTCTTTCTGTACACCAAGGATCATACACCAGAAGGTCAATTTGAGATAGTATCACATGAAAGTGTCTCACTAACTGTAAAAAACACACACATTCATTTCACCAATATGTACTGTATGTCTCTTACATGCCAGGCATATTCCAAGGGAAGGGAGGCATGGATAAGTAAGTTATAAGATGCCGGTCTGTCAGTATCGACATAGTTGTGGCAAAAGAAGATGGACACAAATAACTGAGTCATGTACAACTGACACGCATGTATTATGGATGCATGTATAAGGTGCTATGGCATAGTAAAAAAGAAACCATTAGTGTTAAGATATACATCCTTTATCAATTGAAAATTAGTTTTTAAAAAACTCTTATTAACATCTAATAGGGAACTGATGGTGTCATAAAAATGGCGGCATGAGGTGAGCTTCTTGAAATCTCCCCTGTAATTTACAACAAATTGAACAATTATAATTCCACAAAGGACTCCCTGCACAGCAGACAGGCAAGACTAAGAGGTGCACTACTGAAATTATCTAAAGGTGGGCAAATTTGGTGAGTGGGAGAGGAGGGAAGGGAGTACTGCAGAGACACGGACCCCGTGGGAGCAGGAGCAGACTGGAGCTCAGAGCTCCACAGTCATGGGTGAGGGAAGAATTCAGACTATCCGTGCTCGGCTTATGGCCCACAGTCCTGCCTCAGGGATCAGCATATAATGGGGCTGAACCCAACGCTCATGGCAGAGACCTCAGAGCAAAGACTGAGGGAAGAAGGGTGAAAATGGTGGTTTAAGCCCTCACTGACGAGCAGAGAATGGAAGCCTTCAGACAAGCCTAGCCACCCTCTCCCCACCCTCCCAGAGCTCGCCCTGCCCGCACCTGCCCAGTGATAGAAGCTGAACAATAGCAGTGTCAGATCAAAAGAACAGAATATTAGCAGTTCTGAGAACTGCGGCCTGCAGCCATGGACTCACAGCCCAACTAGTTCCGGCAAAGGGGAGGGAGCTGTGGAAGCAGGACTGCCTATGGTGGTGGTCGCTGCCATTGCTCTGGGCCACCTCTCACAACCCACCCCACCCCTGCCCCCATCTATCTGGGTGGATCCCTGCAGAAGTAAACAGAGCCACTGAAACACACAGGCTCTGAAACTGGAGCAGGAAGAGCTTTGGAACTTCAGAAGCTCTCCACAGGCCCCCACAGAGGTGGTGCCCTATGACCCAGGTGAACTGTTCACAGAGGAGAAGCCCACCTTCCAGGGAATCCCCCCACTGTGTGAGAAGCCGGAACAGTGCAGAGAAAATATAACACTACAGCATGAGAGGGAATAAAAGGCTGTAATCAGAGAGAAAATAAAACATTCTACCAACACCTACTGGAAAGCAAAAGAAAGACCTCTTCCTATCAACCTGTTGCAGAACCCACTCCTGCAGATGCCTAGGAAGAGAACCAGTAATTCATTAATTACCATGAATAACCAAAGTAACAAGACAGCTCAGAAAGGAAATGAAAAGTCTCCAGAAAATGAACTTAAAGACATGGAAATATATGACTTAAATGACAGAGAATTCAAGATTGTAGTTCTGAAAAAACTCAACAAGATGCAAGAAAACACAGATAGGCACTTTAATGAACGCAGAAACACAATAAAAAAACAAAATGAAAATTTTACCAAAGAGATTGAAATTTTTAAAAAGAACCAAATGGAATTTCTGCAGATTAAGAACTCAATAAAAGAAATGAAGAATGAAATGGCCAGCTTAAGTAGTAGAGTTGACCAGATAGTGGAAAGAATCAGTCTTCTGTCTTCTGACATGGAAGACAGAAATCTGGAAATGACAAATATAAAAAAAGAGAGAGACTTGATACTTAAAAGAAATGAAAGAACTCTACAAGAACTTTCTGACTACATCAGGAACTATTATTATTTAAAGTATTATATTATTCAAATATAAGAATAATGGGCATACTAGAAGGAGAAGAAAGGGAGAAGGGAACAGAGAATATATTCAAATAAATAGTAGACGAGAACTCCCCAAATTTGTAGAAACAACTGGATCCTCAAATCCAAGAAGCAAATAGAACACCTAATTACCTCAATCCCAACAGGACTTCTCCAAGGCACATTGTATTGAAGCTGTCAAAAATTAACAACAAAGAAAGAATCCTCAAGGCAGCCAGGGAAAAGACGACAGTAACCTACATAGGAAAGCCCATTAAATTATCATCAGATGTTTCAGCAGAAACTCTACAAGCCAGGAGGGAGTAGACACATATACAAACTATTGAAAGAGAGAAATTATGAGCCAAGAATAATATATCCAGCAAAGATATCCTTTAGATATGAAGGAGGATAAAGACTTTCCAGACATACAGAAGCTGAGGAAATTTTGTAACACACGACCTGCACTACAAGAAATACTGAAGGAGGCTATTTGACTTGAAACAAAAAAGCAAAAGAATACAAAACCATGAGTAGTATTACAAACAGACAGAAGGAGGAAATAGCAGCCTCCATACCAAATAGGACACTATATACTTAAACATAACACACAGGGTAATGAAGAGAAAAAAACACTTAAAAAAAGAGAGGAAAAAGACAACTTGCTAGTGCAGTGCAGAAATCAACTCACAGCATAAACAGGGATAATTTGTGACACCAAAAACATAAAAGGGGTGAGAGTAAAGGTCTGAACTGGCACAAGGGAATGGAGAAAGTAAGTGTGCTGAAGAAAATAGAATACTCTCAATATGACACTTTCTTTTACATAAACTTAATGGTAAGCACTCAAAAATAATCCAGAACTGAAATATATAACATAAAAAAAGAAGAAATAGAGGGAAAAATCACAGAATTCCACCACAGTGAAATAACAGACAGCAACAAAAAGGCAAAGAAACAATGGAGATACAGCCTTACCAGAAAACTAAAGATAGAATGACAGGAAATCCTCACATATCAATAATCACCCTAAATGTAAATGGACTGAACTCACCAATAAAAAGGCACAGAGTAGCAGATTGGATCAAAAAACTAAACCCAACCATATGTTGCTCCAAGAGACACATCTCAGCTACAAGGACAAATATAGATTCAAAGTGAAGGGTGGAAACTGACATTCCAAGCAAATGGTATTCAGAGAAAAGCAGGTGTAGTCGTACTGACATTAGATGAACCAGACTTCAGGATAAAAAAGGTTAACAAGAGACAAAGATGGACATTTCATAATGGTCCTGTACAACAAGAAGACATAACAGTCATCAATATTTATGGCCCCAATCAGGGAGCACCGAAATATACCAAGCAACTACTAACAGAACTAAAGGGAGAAATTGACCAAAACACAATTATACTAGGGGACCTAAATACATCATTGACAGCTATGGAAAGATCATCCAAACAGAAAATAAATAGCGAAATAGCAGCCCTAAATGACACAATAGATGAAATGGACATAATTGACATATATAGAGCACTTCATCCTAAAACATCAGACTATACATTCTTTTCTAGTGTACATGGAACATTCTCAAGGATAGACCATATATTGGGACATAAAACTAGTCTCAGCAAATATAAGAAGATTGAAATCATCCCAAGAATATTCTCTGATCACAAGGCTTTGAAATTGGATATCAACTACAAAAGGAAAGCAAGAAAAACCATAAATGTGTGGAGCTTAAACAACATACTTTTAAAGAACGACTGGGTCAAAGAATAAATAAGAGGAGCGATCAAAACATACATGGAAACAAATGAGAATGAAAATACATCCTACCAAAATATTTGGGATGCAGCGAAAGCAGTTTTAAAAGGGAAATTTATGTCATTACAGGCCTATCTCAAGAAAGAAGAAAAATCCCAGATAAATAACCTTACGTTATACCTTAAAGAACTAGAAAAAGAAGAAAAAATGAAACCCCAAGTCAGCAGAAGGAAGGAAATAATAAAAATCAGAGCAGAACTAAATGAAATAGAGAACAAAAAGACAATAGGAAAAATTAATGCAACAAAGAGCTGGTTCTTTGAAAAGATTAACAAAATTGACAAACCCTTGGCTAGATTCACTAAGATAAAAAGAGAAAAGACACAAATAAAATCAGAAATGAAAGAGGGGAAATTACCACAGATGCCGCAGAAATACAAAGGGTCATCCAAGAATACTATGAAGGACTATATGCCACCAAATTCAATAACCTAGAAGGAATGGACATGTTCTTGGAAACATATAGTCTTCCTAGGCTGAATCACTAAGAATTGGAAAATCTAAATAGACCGATCACCAGTAAGGAAATTGAATCAGTCATTGGAAACCTTCCCAAAAGCAAAAGTCCGGGACCAGATGGCTTCACTAGTGAATTCTACCAAACCTTCAAAGAGGATCTAATACCTGTCCTACTCAAACACTTTCAAAAAATTGAAGAAGAGACAATACTCCCTAACTCATTTTATGAGGCCAACATTACCCTGATACCAAAACCTGGTAAGGATAACACAAAAAAGAAAATTACAGACCAATGTCTCTGATGAATACAGATGAAAAAATCCTTAAAGCAAATTGAATGCAACAATACATTAAAAAAGATTATTCATCACGATCAAGTGGGGTTCATCCCTGGGCACAAGGATGGTTCAACATACGCAAATCCATCAATGTGATATATCACATAAACAAAATAAAGCACAAAAGTCATATGATTATATCAATAGATGCAGAAAAAGTGTTTGACAAGATACAATATCCATTTATGACTAAAACACTTAATAAAGTGGGTATAGAAGGAAAATACCTTGGCATAATAAAGGCCATATATGACAAACCCTCAGCTACTATCATAATTAACGGTGAAAAACTGAAGCACTTTGCTCTATGTTCAGGAACATGACAGGGCTGTCCCCTATCACCTCTGCTTTTCAACATAGTGTTGGAGGTCCTTGCCAAAGCAATCAGGCAAGATAAAGAAATAAATCGCATCCAAATTGGGAATAAAGAAGTTAAATTGTCAATCTTTGCAGATGACATGATACTATATATAGAAAACCCTAAAGACTCCACCAAAAAGCTATTAGAAACAATAAATGAATACAGTAAAGTTGCCGGCTACAAAACCAATGTACAAAAATCCATTGCATTCCTACATATTAACAGTGATATCTCAGAAAAAGAAATTAAAAAGAACAATTCCTCTTGCAATTGCAACAAAAAGAATAAAATACCTAGGAATAAACTCAACCAAGAATTTGAAAGACTTATATACTGAAAACTATAAGACATTTTTAAAAGAAATTGAAGAAGACACAAAGAAATGGAAAGACATTCTGTGCTCATAGACTGGAAGAATCAACATAGTTAAAATGGCCATGTTACCCAAAGCAATATATAGACTTAATTCAATCCCCATCAAAAATCCCGATGGCATTTTTTTTAAAGAAATATAATAAAAAATCGTCAGATTTGTATGGAACCACAAAAGACCCCGAATAGCCAAAGCAATCCTATTGTAAGAAAAATAACAATGCTGGAGGTATCATACTCCCTGACTTCAGCTTGTACTACAGGGCTACAATAATCAAAACAGTATGGTATTGGCAGAAAAACAGACAAACAGACCAATGGAATAGAATTGAGAACCTAGAAATAAACCCACATATATACGTACAGATAATTTTCAACAAAGAAACCAAAACCATGCAATGGAGAAAAGACAGCCTCTTCAATAAATGGTGCTGGGAGAACTGGAAAGTCACATGCAAAAGAATGAAACTAGACTGCTATCTGTCACCATGTACCAAAATTAACAAAAAATAGATCAAAGACCTAAACATAAGACTTGAAACAATAAATTGCATAGAAGAAAACCTAGGTACTAAACTTACGGACCTTGGGTTCAAAGAGCATTTTATGAATTTGACTCCAAAGGCAAGGGGAGTAAAAGCTAAAATAAATCAATGGGATTATATCAAACTAAAAAGCTTCTGCACAGCAAAAGAAACCATTGACAAAATAAAAGGGCAACCAACCGAATAGAAGAATTTGCAAACAATGCCTCCGATAAGGGGCTAATATCTGAAATATATAAGGAACTCATACAACTCAACAACAAAAACAATCAAATTAAAAATGGGCAGAGGACCTGAATAGACATTTCTCCAAAGAAGACATACAAATGGCCAATAGACATATGAAAAGATGTTCAACATCACTAATCATCAGAGAAATGGAAATAAAAACCACAATGAGATATCACCTCACCCCAGTCAGAATGGCCATCATCAACAAGACAAATAGGAACAAATGTTGGAGAGGCTGTGGAGAAAAAGGAACCCTCATACACTGTTGGTGGGAATGCAGACTGGTGCAGCCACTGTGGAAGGCAGTGTGGAGGTTCCTCAAAAAATTAAGAATAGAATTACCATATGACCCAGCAATCCCTCTCCTGGGTATCTATCCAAAAAATTTGAAAACATTTATCTATAAAGACACGTGTGCTCCAATGTTCATTGCAGCTTTGTTTACGGTGGCCAAGACATGGAAACAACCAAAATGTCCTTCAATAGATGAATGGATGAAGAAGTTGTGGTACATATACACAATGGAATACTATTCAATGGTAAGAAAAGATGAAATAGGACCATTTGTGACAACATGGATGGATCTTGAGATTATGCTGAGCGAAATAAGTCAGACAAAAGAAATCAAGAACCATATGATTTCACTGATACGTGGTATATAAAACTGAAAACAACAAAAGAACGAGACAAACAAATGAAACAAAAATTCATAGACAGACAATAGTTTAGTGGTTACAGACAATTAGTTTAGTTTAGTATAAGGGGACGGGGGTGGTGGTAGATGAGGGTAAAGGGGATCAAATATATGGTGATGGAAGGAGAACTGACTCTGGGTGGTGAACACACAATGTGATACATAGGTGATGTATTACAGAATTGTACACCTGAAATCTATGTAACTGTACTAACAATTATTACCCCAATAAATTTTAATTAAAAAAAACAAACATGTAATAGAATGCTTCACACCCAACAGATGCTCAAAATTTGTGCTGACTGCAGTCCTTATTATTAACTGTTTATTGCTTGTCTCTACTTAGTATATGATTTGATGTAAGCTCCACAGTAGCAGAGACGTTGTTCTCCTTGTTTACTAATGCAGCGTCAGTGACAAAGAATGGTGTCTGGTACAAAGAATGGTGTCTGGTATCTAGTAGGTGCTCACTAAACATTTGTTGGTTGGATGGATGGATTTTACATTCTGGCTACCTAAGAAATCATCTCCATGTGGAGGTCATTTCATTAACATGCCTACAAAAGTGAAATGTCTTTGCTTCCAAACTTTGGTCTATATTTTTCCTTTTTTTTTTTTTTACTCTATTCTTTTGTTACGCTTAGCAGAAACAAACTGAATTAGTCCTTTTTCCAATCAGCATATGAATTATTCATAAGGAGAAGTTAAATCAAGTGGGTGCTTTAGGAACTATCTGGTCAGTAGAGAAGAGTGCTGATGACATATGCCTTGGTTAGTATATTTATCACATTTAAATAGGCAGTTTGTCTTTAAAGAGTTATGTTTAGGGATTACTGCTAATATGCTTTTTATTATTTTTTCTCATTTAGACTATGATCTTTAAAAAAAATCTCTACAAAAAAAAGAAAACATCCATCAAATGAAAGTTACCCCAAAAAATAAACTAAAATGCTACATATATATTAAAGTTTCAAGTAATTACCTCCCTTCTCCTCCCAAAATGCCTTGATGTATGCTACTGTATACATTTTACAATGTTTTTATATTTTATAATGGTTTTCTCCCAATATTAAAGAATATAAAGTAAAAAAGTATGGGTATTATGTATTCAACAAGATAGGATAAGAAAAATTCTACATTTTTCAGTGAGAATTAGTAATCAGAAATTCCAAACCCCAAAATTTCCAATTTCATTTCCTCATTTTTTTTCTATTTAAAAATTATAAATCCAAAATGTTGCAAGGGAAACAAACTTCAAACAGTTACTAGTATATCAAACAAAACAGCAACACTAAATAAAACCAAACTCACCAAAAGAGATTATATCAACTCTACATGGACTAAGAAAAAGAGGAATCTTTTGTACTCTCGTCAAACCACAATAAAGATTTTTTTTTAATCGCATAAGTGGATAATAATAGAAAAAGCTCCATGTGGCAGATGGTAATCAATTTTTAACACATATTTTCCACTGGAATAGGCTTTTTGGCAATTCCATTTTGCTCATTTGCTACTTTTTTTTAAAGAACTCATAATGAGGAGATTAAAAAATTAAGATGTGTTCCTGCATAGTGTGCTAGTGAAGATTCCTATTAAAAACATTTGGTACAACAATATGTAATTGCTCAGCTGTGGATTTTTTTTTCTGCACAGATATGACATGACAAATTACTCTAGAAGAAGTATTTCCATAATCTCTCTAAAATGACCCGACATTTCTCTGCAAGTTATAAGCTAGTCCTGCCCCTACCGGGAAACACTGTGTAGAGAGAGGAAAAAGGAATGCCACATATCACTTCTGCTAAAGAATGTCTGTCTTTATGAAACTTGGATCATTCAACATTCATCACTTCCAGGATCAACACAGTCTGGAGAAAAAGAGACAGACAGACTGATCGGCTTCCATTCAGCACTATTTCACTGCTGCTTTGGGGCCCTGACTCAGAAGTGAAGATGGGAGTAACAGAGGGAGACACTGAGGCACAGACAGTCAGACAAGGTGCTCGGGTAGCCAGGCTTGGCCAGGTGCTCAGTGTCCATCAACAGAAATAAACCTGAGATCCTGAACAAAGATTTCTTCTACTTTTGAGGATTAGCAGCCTCCGGTAAGGGGAAAAAAAGGAAAAAACCTCAATAAATAGTTTATCCTATGCAGGCCTTTGAGAGTGGTCAAAAACAGAAAATGGAGGAGGATTCCACCCCCAGGCTTAAGCCTACTGTCTAGTGTCAGGTACCCACTAATGTCAAGCTAACCTCTACGACCCTCAGGATCCTTCAGTCTGAAGAGAAGTGCTCAGGTCCTTTAGCTAATCAGCCCGCGGAGGCCTACACTTCCCTCAGAGAGACCTGCCACTAATGACACAACCTAAGACATCCTGTGAATGAATGGGCATAAGCAAGACTTGGTTTCTCCAAGGCTAACACTAAAAAAACAAACAAAAACACATCAGCTAGACAGTGTTATTTCCTTTCAGTCTTAGGAACCCAAATGTTTAAAACAGAAAATATGAATCCCAGCAACGGTTGGGGTGGCCAGCATAGGACAAACAATTAGAGGGAGTGGCCCAGGACAGAAGATTCAGTCAGTGCAGGGAAGAACAAACCAGTATTATATCCCTTTTGGTCAAGCAAACCAGAATGGTCATACCCTTCTTGTTTTTCACAACATGAAGACCCACCCAGATATACCTTCGGCCACTGGCATAAAGTCTGCATTTGAAACTTTTTTGGTAGACTCACAAAACTTGAAGAACCAAAATTGTTAGCCTTGAACTTAACTTTGCCTGATTACTGACTCTGGCTTCCAGCTGGAATAACATATGATATCATTGCTTCTAAGGCAAGCCCAGTTTAAAAGCAATCGTCTACTTAGCCTATATATTCGACTCTCACTTTCTAATCAGATGCTTGGCACAAATTCACCTAACTCTAAAACCCTGGCAATGTGCCCTCCCTGGGCAAAGCAACAAGAAGTTCATGGTTGTTTTTTTTCTATTTTCCATTTGTAGCTCTCTTTTATTATTCAAAAATACAATACTGTGATAGGGGAGAAAATCAACATTAAAATAAAATCTTCTGCAGGAGAAAAGTGAAATTGAGATGATGTATTCTCATGGAGAAATATGTCTCATCAGGTTTCAATAAAAGGCTTGCAGAGGAGTAAAACTCACAACAAAAAACTAACATGGATACCAAATTTACAGGTCTAGCAAGAAAAAAAAAATGAGTGGGAAAAGCATTTTAATGAATACAGTACTCATAAAGAAAGCTATTGGCTTAAATGCACATAAATTGAAATTTGCATTAATGGGTTATGCAGACTCTATTGT
The DNA here is from genome assembly GCF_057876585.1 of Rhinolophus sinicus. Lineage (NCBI taxonomy): Eukaryota > Metazoa > Chordata > Mammalia > Chiroptera > Rhinolophidae > Rhinolophus > Rhinolophus sinicus. The sequence continues at coordinate 143,371,847 of NC_142501.1, forward strand.
GTTTTGCAAACATTTTTACCTTAATGCCTGAGAACAAGTATGAGTGGAGTATGAGAAGAAAGTGGTCAACAGTCATTTTGATGCTTTGCCTCAGTACAAATATTTCAGCAATACATAGCAGTGAAGGGTATGGCTTCAGGATAAGACAGATCTGAGTTTTAACCTGGCTCTGACACTTACTAGAAGTAGGACCATGGTCATGTTCATAACTTGTCCAACCTCTGCTACACAGTCCTCAAGTCTGAATCAGCAATTCAAGAAATTTATTTGTAAATTGGTTGATGAGAATCTAGGACTTATTTTTCTCACAGAGCAATACTATAACTACAGTACTTAGGTTCTCAGACCACCCTAGAAAATCCTACTTGATTGTGTATCCCTGGAAAGTGGCACAAATGGTACTAATGTACTGATATATAATCCATATTACAAAATAAACTGTATGTACATCCAAAAAACCATGTATGTTTTGGTCTTATAATTTCACTTTCCAGCAGGTAGCATGTGCTCAATAGATTGTTATTACATGGAAAGGAAAACATTTTCTTTTGAAAAAAGTTTTTTCCTCCACCATTTGGAAGTGACGCCTCTCTTGGCAAAGAACTAGAGGGCAGAGGCTGTCCTGAAGCAAGACACTAAAGAGATAACTTATATTTCTGAGAATTAGTAAAGTTTATTCTATTTATAGGCGAGACAGTGTCACCCCGGGTATTCTGAATTGTGAGGGAAAAAGGGGGTTGAGGTCTTTTGAATTAATAAGAGTTTAATTGCATGAGCCCCTGGTGGACCACTATGTTAGGCTGCTCACATCTTTTTAACTCCAAACATCCTTCATCTGGGACTTTTCCCCATAAATTTCTTGGAAAAATTAAAAACTCTAATAATTTAGTGTTGCATTAAAACAAATTAAGTCTCATACACTATTTCCAAATATCCCAGAATCTAGTGATGTTTAAGAGCACATACATCAAGACAACTCATTATTTGATCGCTTCCCCAGGAAATTATAAAATGATCAAAATTACAAGGCTCACAGCACAAACTTCTGTGATGAAAACTGCGGTAAAAGATGACCATGGTAATTAGAATGCTTGGTTGCTATCACAAAGATTCAAAATTACAGAGGGTTAAACAAGATAAGAATATATTTCTCACTCACATAACGACCAGGTAGGTGGTCCAGGGCTGGTGTGATGTTTACACCATTTTCAGTGAACCAACTATGGTTCTTCCATTTTTTTGTTGAAACGTCTTCAATGCATACCTCCCTCTCATAATTCAAATTGGCCACTCCTGCTCTTGCCATCCTGGCTGCATTTCAGTCCACAGAAAGGGAAAAAGGAAAGGCATGTACCTATCCTTTTAGCGCATAGCCTGAAAGTGGCTCATGTCACTTCTACTCGTGTCTCATTCACCAGAACCTGGTCACAACTAGCTGCAAGGGCAACTGGAAAGCATAGTCATTACTGTGGGCGGCCATGCGCTATGTAAAAAGGTGAGAAGAGGTGGTGAGAACGTTAAGAAGCCTCTGCCCTAAAGGCCATAACGAGAACCTCCTTTCGATTGGTAAACCACTCACATGGATCAATGGATAGATTGCAGGTACCAATCTGTGGCAAGTAAACTCCATGTTGATAACAAATTTCTTAAATTCCCCTGGGCAGGCAGTTCAGCCTACTACTTACTACAAATGTGAAAATGAAGATTCTACGTTCTGGGACGTACTTGTGAATTAGGTCAACAAAGTCCCTAGTCTCACTTATTTGGTAATCTAGCAGAGGGAGACAATGCATATGTAACATGAGAAGCAAATATAAAACAAGTAATGCAGAGGCTACTCAGGGAAGACTTCCATGAGGAGATGGTATGTAAGTTTTGATCTGGACCAGCCATGAAAGAGTTGGGAAGACAACATTCTAATAAGAGGCACTAGCTATTGTTAAAGAAAGGAGGACAAACAAAGCAAGTGGCTAGAAAAGTTGACAGACAGTATTGCCTTTATATACAGAAGTTATTTTTCTTCACTTGTTCTAAATAATGCCTCTTGGTGTACAAATTTCTTCAAGTTAACTAATTTCAGGTATACTGTTATAACTAAAGTTTAGTTTAAAATGAGTTATCAGCAGTTGGGAATAAAACGTCTTACATGTTTTTAATCAAAATGAGTTATATACAAAACAGGTTAAAAATAAGCACATGCAACAATGAAATATACATTTGTATGGCTTCAAGACACTAATTATGGGTTTATTTTAATTCAGATAATCAGTCACAATTTTTAAGAATTTAAATGCACTATTTTTATATTTAAAATATTACACAACTTATATTTCACTATAGGGACCCAAGCTAAGTCAACATATTCTTGCGCTATCAGGAATCCACTCATAGAGCCAGCGACGAGCATTCCCCTACAGAATCTACTCCTTGGCCCTAGAGAAGATTAGGGGAAAGTTCGGTCTCACTTAAGTAATCATGACGCATTCACAGCATATTCCACTAGTCACAAACTTGCCTCAAAAAAAGATCCCCTCCTTAACTTACGAAAGGCGCTACAGTGAGATGAATACCCCAAGTGGCAAACCTTTTGTCAAACTCATGGCCAGTGAAGGCAAGCTGTCACTTAAATGCCACTATTTTAACCCAATATCTTTGCCAACACAGCAGTCAGGAAGACACCTAGTCAGACCCACGGTCAGGGGAAATTTTCATCCACTTAACTTCAAAACCCCATTTCACTGACTCTAAGACATCATTGATTATAACACATGGCATTTTTTAATGTATTCTCAGCAAGAAATACATATATACTGCAGTTAAACTAGGAAATGCCATTGATTTCAGGATGCATCCCAATTTCAGATATGTGAAAAAAATGGACATCTTAGAATCAATGAGAAGTGGTAGTATTCTCCTAGCCAAAAGTGCTCCTTCTGTTTTCAGAATAGAAAATGACCTTCACTATTTTCAGCTCATTTTCAAAAACGAAAGTTTTCTTCTGTACTATGTTACTTTCTCCCTGATTCCTACCTCTCCTTGTATAACTGCTTAATACAAAGGTCCAAAGAGGTAACTGCTAAATCCCCATTTAACCCTTCTCCAAAAATATTTAAGACAGTTCATTCAAAGCAACTGCTGAATACTGTAGGGCTCTCCAAGGGGGCTACCAAAAAATAGCGCCCCTCTTCTCAATCATGGTTCTGAACAGGTTAAGAAAGAAAGCAGAGCTTATTAAAGGCCTGAGTGTAAATATCGCTTTAATTATTGATAAAGGCCAGACTGGGTGGTCGAATATTCGGTCTGTTACCCAAGTTGGCTGGCTGCTATGGAGCTCCAGAATCAGGCCCTGATCAGGGCAGCCCTCCCAGGAAGAAGCAGGGCAAAGCATCTGCCCCCTGCTGCCAGCTTGCTCTAAAAATTCAGTAGAGTGGAGAAAGAAGTCACTGCCACCCCATACAGGCAGATTCCGATCCTGAAAGAGCTGAGTACCCACTGTGCTCTCCACCGCAGGGCCCCTCCCAAGGGGAGAAGGCACAGTTGAGCCTATTTGATTATCCTAAATTGGCCACCAGATAAAACAGCCCTCTCCCTAAGAGAAGGAGGAGTGAGGGAAGGGTAAGAGAGAGGCCAAAGCATGACTAGAAAACCCCTCCCCATGGAAATCAGGAGTGGCGGAAAGGTGTCCCTCTATAAAACTTGCCTTTGTAGTTATTTTGGTGAAATACTGCGAAAAACACTGTGACATAATAAGAAATATATGTGCAGTCTCTGCGCGTTCCCCCTCAGTTTCTGACACACAGCTCCTAAAACCCTTGTAATTTCCTGAGCAATAGGAGTGCTAGTGTTCTAGTGTTCTAATATTTGGTCTTTGACCTGGTTTCCTGGCACACAGAACTCCTAAATCCCTTGGAATTTCTTGGGTGATGGGAACGTCTTTTGTTCTAATGAGGTGACGCTTGGTGGCTTCCTGGATAGCCTGTGGATGAGAGCTGGTCACCAGACAGACCAAGTCATGAGTAGAATCTTGGAACTTACAGCCTTACCCCTTATCCTCCAGGGAGGGGAGAAGGGCTAGACACTGAGTTAACAATCAAGCATACCTACGTGATGAAGCCTCCACAAAATCCCTAAAGCATAGGGTCCAGGGAGCTTTCATGTTGGTAAACACATCCACATGCTGGGAGGGTGGCACGTCCCAATTCCAGGAAAACAGAAGTTCTGCACTTGGAACTCTTTTAGACCTCACTCTACATACCTCTTCACCTGACTGTTCCTCTGTATCCTTTGTAATATCCTTTATAAGCTGGTAAGCTTCAATAAATGCTACCCAGAGTTTTGTGAGCCACTACAGCAAACTATCAAGCCTGAGGAAGAGGCCGTGGGAACCCCAATTTATAGCCGGTTTGTCAGAAGTATGAGAGGCACAGGCTTGCAATTGGTGTGTGGGGAAGGGGGGGAGGGAAATCTCGTGAGACTGAGTCCACAACCTGTGGAGTCCATGCTGATTCAGTGCAGTTAGTGTCATAATTGAATTGTCGAGTCACCCAGTGGGTGTTTAAAGAGCTGGGGAATTGGTTGTTATGGGAAAAACCCCTGCACATTTGGTGTCATAAATGTTGAGAGTAGAATATAAAAGAAACAAGAAGTTTTCTTTTAAACATGCTATTCAATTTTCCTTCTCAGGAAAAATCCCATGGGAAATTTCCCTCATCTATAAACAACTCTCAGGTCTGATTTTGGGGATCATCTTTTTCTGCCTCCTCCCTCGATCTTGATTCAGGCAATATCACCAGCACTTTTGCAAATGACACATCATTACAAAACAGACCCTCCCAGGGTGCTGGTGAAATCAGGAACAGAGCTAAAATGAGCCAATATACTCCCAAGCCCCGTGATATGGCGTGGGATCTAATAGAAGTTCTACAGGGCTGAGAAGGTAAAAGCCACCAGTTTGTTACAGGACAAGCAAACATAATATTATTTAGTTTAGGCAAACTTAATTTGTTAGAGAAGTGATATTCTGAAATTTAGTATAGCATTAAAAAAACAGATTCTACCTACTAAAAAGTACTTTGATGACTAATAAAATGGTTTGCCTACTTTTCATTGCAAAGACGCATAGAATGTAAAACTAAAGCAACATTTACCTGGGTTATCTTGAATGGTTTTATAACTCATTTTTATATTTTATATTTATAACTCATTTTATATTTTATTCAAAAAATCACTTTGCATGTTGGATATTTTAATTTAGAAATGTAAATTCTGCATAAAGAAATAATGAGGTAGATAATACATACATATTTATAAATTGTACTTTTTAGGAACTATAAATACAGCTGCTTCTACTACATAGTTTGTTAACAGTTTATAACCACGATATATTATGGTCAATTAAAGTTTTCCTTTGTGACAATTAGCATAAAAACATCAGCTGTACATTGTAGAAACAATAGGATTTAAATCTAGATTTAAAGAAAAATACCATTAAACATGATCAAACAGTAAATAGGAAAAAAGTAAGATTTTTCTAAGTAACAGTCTCATTTTCCCTAAAAATTTTAATTAAAAAAAATTTAGGTGAGAATATATTACAGGCATTACATAAAATACATTGACATTTGTAATACCTCTGGCTCAGCTAAAAGAAGAAATAATTATTATTTATTGAGCACTTACTATACATAAAGCACTGTACTTAGTGATGTACATATCTAATTTCATTCAATCCTGACCATAACTCTATGAGGTAGGCACTTTATTCCTATTTAGATGAGGAAACTAAATCAAACTTTCTTGTTACATTATAAAAATAAGTCTTCATAGAATGCGACCAAATTAAGTAAATCCATACTTTGATTTAAAAAAATGCAAAGATACTTTTAAAAGTGAATAGATTTATTAATAAGGTAATAATTATCCATACGAAGGTTAGATGTATTTTTTTCTACATTTTAAACTAGAAACAGAAATAAAATTATTTGTTAATTAGCACACATGTATTGAATGCCAAAAACACAGATTGCGACATTGGACCTTGGAGATAAAGGAGAGAAAAAGGCACTAAGAAGATGTTTCATCTCCTTTCGTTTTTAAAAACCTATTCACTGACAATAAATGTTAGATTTTTCCCAATAATACTCAAAAAAGTTTCTCTTTTATGCATATAACATTATCTTTTTGTCATTTTTAGGACAACATTATCTTTTTGTCATTTTTAGGAGCCTCAGTCAAACATAAGTCTTATGACTGGTACACAGATCTGTAGCTGACTAGTCATTAAATCGCAGAAACCACGGAACCAAGAGTTGGCAGTAAGTACGTAGAAGAAATGCAGTGACTTATGTTTAATTACAGATTTCCAAAACAAATTTCTTTTTCTTAACCAAAGTTGTCTATAACATTACTTAGGGCATAAAGTCAACACTGAGTTTCTAACGATGGGGGCCTGATAGAGTGATGGAAATGAGGCTCCAAAAAAATAAACTCTCAATGCTGGCGGAGATTTGCGTCTGAGTGGCTTTCAAGCCCTTTAGAAAAAGCTAGACGTTGCCCTCATGCTCAAAATAAACTCAAATGTTCTACCTTCAAACAATAGTCTGTAAAAGGGACAGCTCACCTTATATTATGACTTAATACACTAATAGTGGAAATATTTAAATATTTAAAATAAGCATTTTGCCCATAAACAAAGAGTAATTATGATGGCTAGTTTATAAGTTCATCTATGCTAAAACACTAACTTGTGAGGAACAAAACAGCACTGAAAACACAGTGCTAGCCAGCGTAATGAGCAATCATGATAAAAGTAAGGTTTTAGTATTTTAAATGCTCACTTCTTTCCCCAGTCTTTCTATTCCTTTTCAGTTGCGGAAAGAACCACACCAAGTGCTATGGTCACATCTGAGACAGTCTAATATGGAACAGGATTCCAAAAATTAATTATAAATATAAGATGGCTTGGTCTTTCTGGTGACCAGCCCCCATCTATGGCTTCACGCATGCATACGTGTGTGTGTGTGTGTGTGTGTGTGTGTGTGTGTGTGTGTAGGACCAAGTTTAACCAGATTAAGGGAGAAAAACTATATAGTTATTTAAAAAATTCAGAATTTGCATCAAATGAAATTCAACATCCATGCATGATTAAGAACAACTACTCAGCAAATTAGGATTAGGAAGGAACTTCCCTCGCCTGATTCAAAACAAAACAAAACCTCAGCAACATAATATTTAATGGTAAAATTTTAGAACATTTTGTTAAAGTCAGGAATAAGGTGAAGATGCCTATTCTGAACAGTGTCCTAATATGCCTAGTACTCAGTGCACTAAAAAAGAAAATGGTATTAAGTGGGGAAAGGAAGAAACAAAATTGCCATTATTCATAGATGATATTGCCCACACTGGAAATCCAGGAGAACTAATGAATCACAGCAAGATAAAAGAAAATAAATATAAATATCAAATGCCAGGTTGCAGTCAAAAGTCAAGAGTATTACTATATGCTAGCAGTAAATAATTAGAAAAATGTAAAAACTCAATTCACAATGGCACTGAAATCTTTTAAATATCCACAAGTAAATCTAGTAAGTCCCTTTTATAGAGAAAGCATAAAACTAGGCATATTGATTTAAAAATGCTGTGGTATTAATTCTGTGATGGATAAACTGAACACTGGAAAAGACTACAAACTGGAAATACACCCAGCTTTATATGAGATCTCAGTATATTATATATCAATGGGAAAAGGATGAATATCTTTTGGCTCCAGATAACAGAAAACCAATTGTTAAAATGGCTTGAACAATGAGAAGAATTATCTCACAAAACCAGATATCTTGAGGTAAGGCTCAAAGTCACCATTAAGGATTTAGGTTCTGTTCTGTCTTCCTGAGGATATCAGCGAGCTGCCCTCATTACCACAATATGTTCAACGTGTCACAAACATACATCCAGAGGCAGAAAAGAAGTTTGTTTCTTTATTATGTATCTTTCTAGAAGAGCAAAAGAAAATCTTTCCTAGAAACACCATCAGCAAACTTCCCTTTGCCTCTCTTTGGCTAGAACTGCTAAACCAATCATTAGGTGGGGAAATGAGAATACCAACCTAGTCTGAGACCAACTAGGATTTGCTTGAATCATGTGGGGAAAGACTAGACGCTGGAACAAAATTGGTGTTCTGCCAACAAGAGAAAGAGAAAAATAACTGTTGGATAAGTATTTTATAGTACAACAGGATATTTCATAAATGTAACAGTTTTTGCTGTTACCCAATAGACCAACAATGTGCAAAGTATAAGAATGAGCATCTGACAGAAGGGCAAAATTGAATAGCCAATAATTAAGTGCCATAAAAAACGCTCAGCTTCATAGTAGTCAGAGAATTGCAAATTTATACATCCAGATAGCATTAACCCACTAAACAAAATGTTTAAGTTTGACAATAGTGAGTGCTGGGAAACAAACTGTCATCCATTCTTGGCAGAAGGGTCAACTAGTGGAATTTCTTTGGTGATCTATTGGATGATATTTAGAAAACTCAACAATATGCATAGTCAACAATCTAATAATCCTCTCCAAAGTATATATCCTAGAGAAACTCTTTCACAGGTGTACCAGAAGACATGTTCTAGGATATTCATCACATTCTTTCTAAACACACACACACACGGAACAGCCTAAATACACATCAATATGGACTGGATAAACAAATTGTACAGTCATACTATCAAATACTATGGTAGAGTTTAAATAAATGAACTAGATCTATACACATCAACTTGGATGTGTATGGTTTATATAAGTGACTACATAAAAAGCAAAGCTCATAATATTCTGTATTATTTATGGGAAAATAAATATTAATTAATATTTATTTAATAAAAATATAGAAAGGAATCGAGCTTGTGATTACTTCTGAGAAATGAAAAAGGAAAATCAGAGCAGGAAACAGTATAGTACGAGGGATGTTTAAACTTTATCTCTATATTTATTTCTCTAATTTAGAAAAGTATAAAATAAATATGAAAGACTAATAAGTTATATTGAGTCTTTCAAAAGCTCTCCGCATACCCACTGGGACACTGCACACTGTGACCTAGACGAACTATTAACAGAGGAGAAGCCCGTCTCCCAGGGAATCCCCCCAGTGTGTGAGAAGCAGGAATAGTGCAGAGAAAACATAGCACTACCATGTGGGAGAAGAAAAATAAGCTGCAGTCGGAGAAAAAATAAAACATTCTACTAACAAGTACTGGAAAACAAAAGAAAGACCGCTTCCTATCAACCTGTTGCAGAAGCCACTCCTGTAGATGTCTAGGAAGAGAAATAGTAAACCGGTAATTGCCATGAATAACCAAGGCAACAAGATAGCTCAGAAAGAAAGTGAAAAATCTCCAGAAAAGGCAGTTAAAGATACAGAAATATGTGACTTAAATGACAGAGAATTCAAGATTGCAGTTCTGAAAAAACTCAACGAGATGCAAGAAAACACAGATAGGCAGTTAAATGAACTCAGAAACACAATCAAAGAACAGCATGAGCATTTTACGAAAGAGATTGAAATTTTAAAAAAGAACCAAATAGAATTTCTGGAGATTAAGAACTCAATAGAAGAAATTAAGAATGAAATAACCAGCTTAGGTAGTAGAGTTGACCAGATGGAGGAAAGAATCAGTGACATCGAAGATAGAAACCTGGAAATTATACAGGTGGAAGAAGAAAGAGACTTGAGACTTAAAAGAAATGAAAGAACTCTACAAGAACTTTCTGCCTCCATCAGAAAGAGCAATATAAGAATAATGGGCATACCAGAAGGAGAAGAAAGAGAGAAGGGAACAGAGAATATATTCAAACAAATCGTCGATGAGAACTTCCCAAACTTGTGGACAGAACTGGACCCTCGAATCCAAGAAGCAAATAGAACACCTAATTACCTCAATCCCAACAGGACTTCTCCAAGGCACATTGTATTGAAGCTGTCTAAAATCAACGACAAAGAAAGAATCCTCAAGGCAGCCAGGGAAAAGAAGACGGTAACTTACAAAGGAAAGCCCATTAGATTATCATCAGATTTTTCAGCAGAAACTCTACAAGCCAGGAGGGAGTGGAACCAAATATTCAAACTATTGAAAGAGCGAAATCATGAGCCAAGAATAATATACCCAGCAAAGATATCCTTTAGATATGAAGGAGGAATAAAGACCTTTCCAGACATACAGAAGCTGAGGGAATTTTCTAATACACGACTTGCACTACAAGAAATACTATAGGAGGCTATTTGACCACCATCAACAGGGACAATTTGTGGCAACCAAAACTCAAAAAGTGGGAGAGTTAAGGCCTGAACCGGAATACGGGAATGGAGAAAGTAAGTGTGCTGAAGAAAATGGAATACTCTAAATATCAAACTTTCTTTTATATAAACTTAAGGGTAACCACTCAAAAAAAATCCAGAACTGAAATATATACTGTAATAAAAGAAGAAACAGAGGGAAACATCATAGAATACCACCACACAGAAATAATAGACAACAACAAAAAGGCAAAGAAACAATGGAGACACAGCCTTACCAGAAAACTAAAGAGAGATGACAGGAAATCCTCACATATCAATAATCACCCTAAATGTAAATGGACTGAACTCACCAATAAAAAGGCACAGAGTAGCAGATTGGATCAAAAAATTAAACCCAACCATATGCTGTCTCCAAGAGACACATCTCAGCTACAAGGACAAGTATAGACTCAAAGTGAAAGGGTGGAAATTGACACTCCAAGCAAATGGTACCCAGAGAAAATCAGGTGTAGCCATAATGATATCAGATGAAACAGACTTCAAGGTGAAAAAGATAACAAGAGACAAAGATGGACATTTCATAATGGTGAAGGGGACTGTACAACAAGAAGACATAACAGTCATCAGTATTTATGCCCCCAATCAGGGAGCACCGAAATATACCAAGCAACTACTAACAGAACTAAAGGGAGAAATTGACCAAGACACAATTATACTAGGGGACTTAAATACATCATTGACAGCTATGGATAGATCATCCAAACAGAAAGTAAATAACAAAATAGCAGCCCTAAATGACACATTAGATGAAATGGACATAACTGACATGTATAGAGCACTTCATCCTAAAACATCAGACTATACATTCTTTTCTAGTGTACACGGAACATTCTCAAGGATAGACCATATATTGGGACATAAAATCAGTCTCAGCAAATTTAAGAAGATTGAAATCATACCAAGCATATTCTCTGATCACAAGGCTTTGAAATTGGATATCAACTGCAAAAAGAAAGTGGGAAAAAACACAAATACATGGAGATTAAACAACATACTTTTAAAGAACGACTGGGTCAAAGAAGAAGTTAGAGGACAGATCAAAAGATACATAGAAACAAATAAGAATGAAAATACATCCTACCAAAATATTTGGGATGCAGCGAAAGCAGTTTTAAGAGGGAAATTTATCTCATTACAGGCCTATCTCAAGAAACAAGAAAACTCCCAAATAAATAACCTCATGTTACACCTTAAAGAACTAGAAAAAGAAGAACAAGTAAAACCCAAGGTCAGCAGAAGAAAGGAAATAACAAAAATTAGAGCAGAACTCAATGAGATAGAGAACAAAAAGGCAATAGAAAAAATTAATGTGACAAAGAGCTGGTTCTTTGAAAAGATTAACAAAATTGACAAACCCTTGGCTAGACTCACTAAGATAAAAAGAGAGAAGACACTAATTAACAAAATCAGAAATGAAAAAGGGGAAGTTATCACGGATGCCACAGAAATACAAAGGATCATCCAAGAATACTATGAAGGACTATATGCCACCAAATTCAATAACCTAGAAGAAATGAACAAGTTCTTGGAAACATATAGCCTTCCTAGGCTGAATCACTAAGAATTGGAAAATCTAAATAGACCGATCAACAGTAAGGAAATTGAATCAGTCATTGGAAACCTTCCCAAAAGCAGAAGTCCGGGACCAGATGGCTTCACTAGTGAATTCTACCAAACCTTCAAAGAGGATCTAATACGAATCCTGCTCAAACTCTTCCAAAAAATTGAAGAAGAGGCAGTGCTCTCTAACTCATTTTATGAGGCCAACATTACCCTGATACCAAAACCTGGTAAGGACAACACAAAAAAAGAAAACTACAGACCAATATCTCTGATGAATACCGATGCAAAAATCCTAAATAAAATTCTAGCAAATCGAATACAACAATGCATTAAAAAGATTATTCATCACGACCAAGTGGGGTTCATCCCCGGGGCACAAGGATGGTTCAACATCCACAAATCCATCAATGTGATACGTCACATAAACAAAATAAAGGACAAAAATCATATGATTATATCAATTGATGCAGAAAAAGCATTTGACAAGATACAACATCCATTTATGATTAAAACACTTAATAAAATGGGTATAGAAGGAAAATACCTTGACATAATAAAGGCCATATATGACAAGCCCTCTGCTAATCTCATAATTAATGGTGAAAAACTGAAGCCCTTTGCTCTGCGTTCAGGAACACGACAGGGCTGTCCCCTATCACCTCTGCTTTTCAACATAGTGTTGGAAGTCCTTGCCAGAGCAATCAGGCAAGAGAAAGAAATAAAAGGCATCCAAATTGGGAATGAAGAAGTTAAATTATCACTCTTTGCAGATGACATGATGCTATATATATAAAACCCTAAAGACTCCACCAAAAAGCTATTAGAAACAATCAATGAATACAGTAAAGTTACTGGCTACAAAATCAACGTACAAAAGTCCATTGCTTTCCTATATACTAACAATGAAATCTCAGAAAAAGAAATACAAAAAACAATTCCTTTTGCAATTGCAGCAAAAAGAATAAAATACCTAGGAATAAACTTAACCAAGGATGTGAAAGACCTATATGCTGACAACTATAAGACATTTTTGAAAGAAATTGAAGAAGACATAAAGAAATGGAAAGACATTCCGTGCTCTTGGATTGGAAGAATCAACATAGTTAAAATGGCCATATTACCCAAAGCAATATACAGATTCAATGCAATCCCCATCAAAATCCCAATGGCATATTTTAAAGAAATAGAACAAAAAATCATCAGATTTGTTTGGAACCACAAAAGACCCCGAATAGCCATAGCAATCCTAAGAAAAAAGAACAATAATGGAGGTATCACACTTCCTGACTTTGGCTTGTACTACAGGGCTACAATAATCAAAACAGCATGGTATTGGCAGAAAAACAGACACATAGACCAATGGAATAAAATTGAGAACCCAGAAATAAAACCACATAAATATGGACAGACAATTTTTGACAAAGAAGCTAAAAACATACAATGGAGCAAAGACAGCCTCTTCAATAAATGGTGCTGGGAGAACTGGATAACCACATGCAAAAGAATGAAACTGGACTGCTATTTGTCACCATGTGCCAAAGTTAATTCAAAATGGATCAAAGACTTAAGCATAAGACCTGACACAATAAACTGCATAGAAGAAAACATAGGTACTAAACTTATGGATCTTGGGTTCAAAGAGCATTTTATGAATTTGACTCCAAAGGCAATGGAAGTAAAAGCTGAAATAAACGAATGGGACTATATGAAACTTAAAAGCTTCTGCACAGCAAAAGAAACTATCGACAAAATAAAGAGGCCACCAACTGAATGGAAGAAGATTTTTGCAAATAGTGCCTCCAATAAGGGGCTAATATCCAGAATATACAAGGAACTCATGAAACTCAACAACAAAAAAACAAGCAACCCAATTGAAAAATGGGCAGAGGACTTGAAGAGACATTTCTCCAAAGAGGACATACAAATGGCAAATACACACATGAAAAAATGCTCAACATCACTAATCATCAGAGAAATGCAAATCAAAACCACAATGAAATATCACCTCACCCCAGTCAGAATGGCTATCATCAACAAGACAAATAGTAACAAGTGTTGGAGAGGCTGTGGAGAAAAAGGAACCCTCATACACTGTTGGTGGGAATGCAGACTGGTGCAGCCGCTATGGAAGGCAGTGTGGAGGTTCCTCAAAAAATTACGAATAGAATTGCCATATGACCTAGCAATCCCTCTCCTGGGTATCTACCCAAAAAATCTGAAAACATTTATAGATAAAGATACGTGTGCTCCAATGTTCATTGCAGCTTTGTTTACGGTGGCCAAGACATGGAAACAACCAAAACGTCTTTCGATAGATGAATGGATAAAGAAGTTGTGGTATATATACACAATGGAATACTATTCGGCGGTAAGAAAAGATGATATAGGAACATTTGTGACAACATGGATGGATCTTGAGAGTGTAATGCTGAGTGAAATAAGTCAGACAGAAAAAGCAGAGAACCATGTGATTTCACTGATATGTGGTATATAAACCAAAACAACAAAAGAACAAGACAAACAAATGAGAAACAGAAACTCATAGACACAGACAATAGTTTAGTGGTTGCCAGAGGGTAAGGGGGTTGGGGGGTGGGAGATGAGGGTAAGGGGGATCAAATATATGGTGATGGAAGGAGAACTGACTCTGGGTGGTGAACACACAATGGGATTTATAGATGATGTAATACAGAACTGTACACCTGAAATCTATGTAATTTTACTAACAATTGTCACCCCAATAAATTTAAAAAATAAATTAAAAAAAAAAGTTATATTGAGTCTATATGGAAAGTCCATAGATATTTGTTATTTAATGTAATTTTGAAATACTTTACAATTTTTAAAAAATATAGCTTTATAAAAAAGTTTCCCATGAAAATAGTTCAATCATGAAAAGGTCCTACCCCTCATACAAATTTCTTCATAAAACTACAACTAGAGTTTGCCTCTTTTCATCTTTTACTAAGGCACATGCCATATATGTTGTTTAAGGATTAGAAACTAGTTAGTGTCAGAAGAAATGTAATTAGCAATAATATTCTACAGTAGGAGCAGGGACTGAATAAAGACGCCGTGAAGATCAAGAAAGGTCCAAATGGCATAAAATTGACCAGAGGTTTTCAAAGGTTAGTCAAATGCTCAAACCACATTCTTAGTATCGAGTGAGATGCCAAAGATGTCACTGTCAAAAAAAAAAAAGAAAGTACGGAGAAAGCTTCTATTTTAATTCAGGGGCACAGGAGAATATGGTAATATGGTATAGGGCATATGTCAACAATATGACTTATTACTAAGACTACAATAAATAGCAAAGTTTTTCCCTGGAAACAAAAATTTTAATTATTAATATACCAAGATGCTCCCACAGCCAACATACCTGGAGAAGGAGCCTTTCAAAAGCCAGGAAGTTGTCCCACTTGGCAGTCTGTGGGTGTTTCAGAGTTTGAACAGTGGCCAGCCCAAGCTGCAAGAGTCCACAGTGATTCATTAGAGCTTTGAGATTGTTCTTGAAGAGGTGAATATAGGACGTCAGCTGCCCCGGAGTAACTCTCCCTGGAGAAACATAATAATTTATCAGTGAACCCTCTTCTGGGAGTGGTAAAAATAATGAGAAGAATGCCATTAATAATACTAACTGCCTTATATTGGGGCCGAATTTCAGAGTTGACTGCAAGCTTTGCTAAGCTATTGTGATTTTTACAACATGGTGACAACAGTGAAGCTGAAAGCATCACCTGCATTTTGAAAGTAAGGAAACAGATGTTAAGTGATCTGGCCAAGGTCATATTGCTAGTAGAATTCATTTTCTAATTCTGCAGTACCCTGGAAATAAGTTCTCAAATAAACTCACACAAATAAATATTTGTTGAGCTCAAACATGGAGTACCTCATCAAGACATATGATTTAGCAATCTAAGAAGCAAGATCCTAATTTTGTGTATATGTATATAAAGAGGAGAAATGTTATGACTGTAGCTAAAACTTTATCACTGATATCAGTGGGTTCATGACAATACAAGATAAAAGCTGGCTGTTACATGAAACGTAAATGTATAGAACACCAGGGTGGCAAAAACACTGGAAGATGACATATCAGAAGGAAGGGTTTGGTATGGGTGATGTAACACATTTGGTACAATGATCACCTAGATTTAGAACAAAAGAACCCACATCGTAAAAAACTAAAGATTGTGCAAAAACAAAAACAAAAGAAGAACTTGCTGAAGATTCACTCCTTCGGGGCTTCTAAGTACAACTTTTGCCTATACCAGTCCTTGGATTGAGTCACTTCTCACTCTCCAATCTGTCTAATTTAATTCTTGCCACTTACCACTGCTATGCACAAAACTCCTGAACGCCACAAATTCTCTCTATTGGGCAAGAAGGCACTGGGGCCAAACATAGATGCAAGTCAAGTTCATCTTTCCTACACATCACACCCACGCTGTGTTTGTAGGTTGCTCACCGGTGTCTGAAACTAAGTCTGTTATATTCAGGTTTGTTAATAATACTTGGCAATGAAATCACCTGTCTTTATTGAGCACTTTACAGTTTACACAATGCAGCCATGCCCTCTTCTGATTCTCACTGCAACGCTTCGAGGTAGCAAACAAGGCATGTGCTGCCTCCTTAGCCCCAACTGGGGCACTGAGAATTTAGTGTCTTACTCTGTGCTAAATGGCTGATATCACTTAATAAATGGCTTCTGCTATAGAACATAATACACAAAAAATAAAGACCTAGACAGAAAAAACTTACAAGCCTGAGAAATATTCTTTTCATTACATTTTTTTGAGGATATTAAGAATTTTGAAGCTCCTTCTTACCAGTTTGTCAGGGTGAGCATCTAAAGAATAAGAATAGCAGGAATGATAAGTAGCAAGGTGAACCTCACTAGTTTCTTTGTTCCCTTGATACAGCATGAGTTCATTCGTGATTCTCCAAGCAGCAAGCTAAGGATTAGCTTGCTTAAAGGGCTACTAGAGAAAAGCCTCATGAACTCTGTTTGGTTTTGAGTCAGGCTTATTAAGGTATCATTTACATACAGTAAAATTTGCCCTTTCCTGGTGTACAATCTTACGAATTTTGACAGATTATGGTAAGCACTGTCATAATCAAGATATAGAACATTTCCAGCATTCCAGAAGTGCCCCCCCCCCTTCGTAGTCAATTCTCTTTTTCCACCCCCTAGCCCTTGGTGAACACTTATCTGTATTTATCTGATTTCTGTCCCATACTTTTGCCTTTCTGGAAGGTTATGTAACTGGAATCGTACAGTACATAGCCTTTTGAGTTTGGCTTCTTCCACTTTAGCATGATGTCTTTGTTATTGACCTATGTCACTGCTTATATTCGTAGATTGCTCCCTTTGGGGGCTAATATTCCATTGTATGCATGTGCCACAATTTATCTATATATTCACCAGTTAATGATGATCTGGGTTGTTTCCAATTTTTAGAAATTGTGAATAAAGCCTTCACAAACATCCATCTGCAGGTTTTTATATGTGTATGTGTGTGGACATATGGTTTTATTTTTCTTGAGTAAATTTCTAGGACTGGTGTTGCTGGGTCATATGCTAAGCATACATTTAACTTTATAAGAAACTGACAAACTGATTTTCAAATATGCTGCCCCACCAGCAACATATGAGAGTTATAGTTGCCTCACATCCTCACCAGCACTTGATATTTATTGCCAGTTATTTGGAATTTAGTCATTCTAACAGGTGTGTAGCAATATCTCATTGTGGTTTTAATTTATATTTTTCTAATGACTAACAATGTCGACCATCTTTTCCTGCATTTACTTGCCACCTAATATCTTTTTTAGTGACATACCTGTTCAAACCTTTCTCCCATTTTTTATCAGATTGTTTATTATTATTGAGTTGTGTCATTAACTTTTATTAATTCATTGTTTCAACATATATTTCTGTGCCAGGCACTGTTCTTGCTGTTAAAAATAAATCCATGGACAAATCAGACAAAAATCTCTGACCTCAGGGCCAAAAAATAAAGAAGACAAATTACTCCTTGATGCTCTCCTAATTAAATCAGCCTCCTACATGTCATTCTCTCTTAGTGGATGGGGACCTTTTGTGCCGATAATTAACATGTTTACACAATGACATCTTCACATGTTAAATATTAACAGTAAATATAGGAAAACAAATTTTTACACAAAATGGGTTCAAGTCTAAAATCACCATGAGCCCCATTTATTTGTTTATACCCTGGAGTGCAGGGGATGACAGCGTGGTTCCTGGACACATAGAGTTTTGTCTATCAAGAGAGATATTCATAAAACAATTACACAAATAATCACTTAGTCAGTATTGTGATAAGTACTGCTAAGGAAAAATACAAGAGGTCTTAAAAGTATGAAAGGCTCTACCTGATAAGAACTGCCTCCTCTCCAACCCTACCTCCACAACTGAAGGAGGAGGAATTAAACAGGCTCAAATTACATGCAATCTATTCATAATACGACTGTATTTTACAGAGTCCATAGAAATGGAAATCATCAGAGAAAGTCATCAGAGGGTCTGTTTAGATTTCTATTGTAATAATGATATGCTCCATTTAAAGATAAGAGTGTCTTTGATTCAAACACATAGTTGAAATTTTTATCCAGGTAGCATTTCCTAGCTCAGACGCGGACTCAGTAGCCATATTTACATAATGTCACCTTCCCACACAAGGAAAGTAATCCAAAGGAATAAATAGGCATATTTCACAACAGGGAATGCCAACAGAACATTGTGAATTTAGCAATTATTCACCCTTGCTGCTCTACTCTATTCCTCTCTGTATATCTTTTTCTTACACACACAAGCCACTAACACTTCATAATATATGTCATGAAAACAGATTTTGGGGGGTAAAAATCCATAACATGCTAATCTGAATTTAGTAAAAGAGTACTTCACACAGATGCTTTAAAATATAGGCTAGTGACACTTTCACAATCTTAAACTTAATCACAGCCTTATATAAAATAAGTCAAAATCAACTAATTGACTACCAAAAATACTATAGTGAGACTAACGACTTGAGAAAGCTTTTCAGTTCATATAAACTAAAACAGCAAGCAACTAGAACCAGGTGTTGAAAAAGTCATAGACAGAACATTATTCATAGCTCACATTACAAAAACAAAAACAAAAACAAAACCTTGTCAGGCAGATTTACACGGTGATTTTAAAATGTCAACACATTTTTTAAAGCCATAAAAACAAGGGTCATTTTATACCAAGACTGCATAACATATAGCAACTTTTTTTTCTTTTTTTAAAATTAGTTTCAGGTGCACAAAACTATGTAATAGTTAGACGTTTATCATTTATATCCCTCACATAGTGACACCCCCTCCCCCTTCCACAACCCCTCTGACATCGCACACAGCCATTACATTTCCACTGTCTCTATTCCTAATGCTGTACTCCGCTTCTTGTAAATATATATACTAAAATTGTAGTTGACATTCATTATTGTTCAGCTTCAGCTTTAGGTGTACAGTGCAGTGATCAGGCATCTATATCATCCCTGAGGTGGTCTCCCTAATGAGACAAGTGTCCATCGTATACCCTACAAAATCTTTACAACATTATTGATTACATTCCCCAACTTGACTTTCGTATCCCTGTAGCAATCTTGTGGTTACCGATTGTGCTTTCTAATCCCTTCACCTTCCCCCTTATTCCCACCCCCCCATCTCGCAACCCTCAGTTTTTCCTCTATGTAACATATAGCAACTTTTTGAAAAGTGGCAATTTGAAATAAAAGAACGGTTTTCAAGTAAGAAAACTATTAGGCTTTCTTTTTCTTTTTTTATAGTTTTTAAGAAACAGAAACAGGCTTCTGGATTCAATTCAAGAGAAAAACACAAAATTTATCAACCATCAATTCTCTATATATTTTAAAACTCATGAAAATATAATTACCTCTTGGGAAAGGAGACAGATTTGGAAAACAAAAGGATTTAATATCTTACTATTGTCTGCAATACTTACAATATTGAAATCAAAAGCACTATGGAGCCTATTTTTCTACTTACTATATACACTTAATAAATTATAACTTTCTCAACTTGTTTCATGGCTTGTTAAAACATATTTAAAATATCTACACATATATGAGTTTTTGTTGATATTCTTAAAGAGTATTCTGTCAGTGCCAGGCTTGATTTAACCACAAAATTGTCTTAATGGTACGAAGCAACCACCCACAGAAATTTGTCTAAAATAACATATTTGCTATTAAGTGGTTTTAAAAAAAACTCTTGATATAAGAAACAGTAATACTGTCATTTCATGTTTTTTATTCATTTTCCTAAAAACAATAATGAAAATCCAGTGTGTGCAATTTGAATAAACAAAGTATGCGCTGTAAGACTTGAATGACCAGAAATCAGCATCTCATTTATCGCCTTTTCAATCACTTTTCTAATATAATAAAGGCAAAGTACATTAAAATATTTAAATAGAATATGTTCTGCTAAAACTCTGCTTTATTAGCTCACACACAAACAGTAATCATTTCAATATTACACAAAAGTCACATCTGTTCAGGTGCTCTTCTTTCTCATTATTTTAACATTTTGTGCCACCAAACATGGCAGCTGAATCCAAAATAGACGAATACAGCTGAACACGGGAAGCCACAAGAGGAACGGAGCACTGCACGCAGCTCCGAGGCATGCCTCGCTCTTCCGCTTGCTCTGCCTGGCCGTGTTTCTGCCTCAGGAGGGCTTCCTGTGTACTTCTACCTGATTTTCAGTGCCCTCGTCTCCATACCTAAACTGAGCTCCAAACCTGTTTCTACCTTCTTCCAGTGAGCAACCTTCAACTCTTTTGTTCACAGAAAGTCCTGTATATGCTGTAACACATCTTTACTTCAGGAATTTAGCATATATTTTTAACTGTGTTAGTATTTTTATCAAGATTCTTACTGTTTTTATTAGTGCTGTGATTATAAATTTACATAGATTTTTAAAAATTAAATTTATTGGGGTGACGATGGTTAGTAAAATTACATAGGTTTCAGGTGTACAATTCTGTAACACATCATCTATATATCACATTGTGTGTTTACCACCCAGAGTCAGTTCTCCTTCCATCACCATATATTTGACCCCATTTACCTTCATCTAATATCTCCCTCCCCCCTTTCCCTCTGGTAACCACTAAACTATTATCTGTGTCTATGAGTTTTTGTTTCTTTGTTTGTCTTGTTCCTTTGTTGCTTTCAGTTTTACATCCCACATATCAGTGAAATCCTATGGTTCTCGGCTTTTTCTGACTTATTTTGCTTAGCATAATAATCTCAAGATCCATCCATGTTGTCACAAATGGCAGTATTTCATCTTTTCTTATGGCAGAATAGTATTCCATTGTGTATATATACCACATCTTCTTTATCCATTCATCTATCGAAGGACATTTTGGTTGTTTCCATGTCTTGACCACCATAAATAAAGCTGCAATGAACATTGGAGCACGTGTGTCTTTATGGATAAATGTTTTCAAATTTTTTGGATAGATACCCAGGAGAGGGATTGCTGGGTCATATGGTAATTCTATTCGTAATTTTTTGAGGAACCTCCACACTGCCTTCCATAGCGGCTGCACCAGTCTGCATTCCCACCAACAGTGTATGAGGGTTCCTTTTTCTCCACAGCTTCACTAACACTTATTATTTGTCTTGTTGATGATAGCCATTCTGACTGGGGTGAGGTGATATCTCATTGTGGTTTTGATTTGCATTTCTCTGATGATTAGTGATGTTGAGCATCTTTTCATATGTCTATTGTCCATCTGTATGCCCTCTTTAGATTTTTGAATGGGTTTCTGCTAACAATATTTTTTTTATCACCCTTCAACACCTAGTACGTGACTTTGCAAAACAAGTTTTCTGGGAATACAAACGCAGAGGGTGTCAAAAAATTTATACACATTTTAAGAAAGGAAAAAAACTGTATTAATTGTAATACTCAATATATACCAATAACAAATGATGAATTATAAGCCACGTTTGACTTCTGCAATTACAACAGGTGCTGAAAGTGGTTACCATCAGCATCCAGACACTTCTGATTATGGTGAACTACTGCTTGAGCACAGATAACATCTCTTAAATATGTATACATTTTTTTTGGCACCCCCAGTATATGACAGCAAAGACACCCATAAGGACACATAGACAAAGGCAACTCTATTGCCACTAAACTATTGGTTGGTAGGCAGTACCATCAGAAAAAATTCCAAATGTTCACTCAACAGTTAACATAAGAGAACCAGAATCTTGTGTATGAAAGATGGTTTAGGAGTTTGTAAATACTGTACAAACGGCTCATAGTGTAGACTGAGCACATAGGTTTGTATTCTCTCCTCATTGCATCAGAATGACAGAAAAGAGTAACAAAGGATAGGAGCACACAACAACAAAGAGTGGTGAGATAGTCCATAAGCAGACAAAGATTTCGAACACTTTTTGCCCCCATCTATTGGTTATCTTGGTAACTTACATTATATAAACTTTTTTTGTTCTGTCAACTACAAATGGCATCCTACACCTTTTCATGTTCTAAGAAGAGGATATTAGCCACCCTCACCCTTCCCTTTACTTTTTATTTCCCCTTTCATCTTTCAAATCATCTTTACTTTTTCTTCATAGGGAAAAACTTTTATATTTAGAATTAACCAGCTGGATTCAATTTAGATGATCCCATTTTGTTCGGAATATCCAAAGCATCCTAGTCAGGAGCCAATCGAGCATATGCCTTCTTCTCTCCATCAGGCCTGATCAGGGGGCTGACCTTGGCCATGTCAATGTCACACAGCTTCTGCACAGCCTGTTTGATCTGGTGCTTGTTGGCCTTGACATCCATCCACAATGAACACAAGTGTATTGTCTTCTCTCTTCTTCATGGCTGACTCGGTAGTTAGGGGGATTTGATGATGGCAGAATGGTCAAGTTTTCTTCTCCTGGGGGGTGTTCGTCTAAAGAGCTGCAGTGTCTTGGGCAGTCGGAAGGTGGGTGACGTGCAGATCTTCATTTTTTGTGGCTGTGGACGCCTTTCAGCTCCGCTTCTTTGCATTTGAAGCCTTTGCTTTGGCTTTGGGAGCAGAGGGTGTTCCTTTTTCGCTTTCAGCGCCATCTTCGTGAAAAAGCAAATCGTCTTTACTTTTATTTTTATCTGGCCAAAATTGATAGCATTTATATTTTGTTCTGTAACTATAATTTAGTTTTATGTGCTTATTCTATAGTTTGATTCAAAAAGTTCACAATCAATAGTGTTTGCATCATTATGAACTATATAACTATTAATGACAGAGTCAAATTAAAATTCTGTGCTATGATTACATTTCCTATGCATATTATACGCTTTGCACCTAGAATGCTCGGTGGCCTTCAGGGCAGGGGGTGCAGTGTATCATCTGCCTTAATCAAAGCTTCCAAGTATTCTGATCTTAAATATACTGCCTTATCTCTAGACTCGGTGTGTCTTGTGGGTTTTTTTCTTCCCTCCCTGAATACTTTACTACCAAACACCTTCATTCTTCAGGTCCATTTGGGTGGATGGTTCTTCAGGTCTTTGTACACAGCCAGCAACCTGGAACTCCCTTTATTGCTCTCTTCTGTGGGCACACTGTTTACATCCCAGACTTTTCTTTCTTGGTGTACTCCTTCTTTTGCTGGATATCCTCAACTAACTTCCTCAGAAATATATGCAGAAACAAAGTTCTTTTATGTCTGAAAAGGCTTTTTATTGCCCTCAAAGTTTAATAATAGTTTATCTGGGTCTAGAATTCTTGGTTAAAATAATACTTTGCTTCTCTATCTTCTGGTTTTCAGGTTGCTGACAAGGAATGTGCGCTACTCTACTGTTCCTTTGCAGGTGAGCTTCTTTTTTCCTTCTTAGAGCTCTTAGATCTTCTCATTCTCTTGTGCTCTGAGGACTCACAGTAATTATGTCTAATTTAGAGGATTTTTATTCTTTCTACTTGCTTCGCAGAAGTCAAGTTGATTTCTTCACATCTGGGAAAGTCTCACGTTCTTTCTTTGCTAATTTCCTATTCTCTACTTTCTCTCTCTTTATGAAACTTCTAATAATTCTTGGACTTCCTGGATGGCTTCATTTTAGGAGCTTTTCTTGATTTACCCTCGTATCTTTAAACTTTGGCTGAATTTCATTTTCACAATAATATCCTTATGCCCAAGAGCTCTTTTTAAAGTAACAGCTTCATTAAAATATAACTCGAAAACCATAAATTTCACCCCCAAAGTGTACATACAATTCATTGCTTTTTCCTATATTCACAGAGCTGTGCAATCATCACCGCTACATAATTTGAGAACATTTTCATCACCCCAAGAGCAAGCCCATACCCAAGTCAGTTATGAAAAATATATACAGCTATAAAGCCATACATAGTAGAATATAACCTGAATATAATTTTCAGTTGGGAGACATAACTGTAGTTACCTATACCAGAAAACTGAGAAACAACAGAAATGAGAACATTCAAGTAATTATAGCTACAACTGAATTCTGATTTTAACATAATATCATCATTTTTATCATATTAAAAATATTTTTAATTGAAGTATAAGTTCCTAGAAGGTAAAAGAGGAATGGAAGAGTACTAACTGATGGAGCAAAACAAACAATACAAATAAACATCCTACTCTCAGCCACCCAAAAAGGCTTTGCCTAGAATAAGTGAAAAGCCACTGCAGCAACGAGGGAGCCACCTGCCTGGAAGGTACAAGCAACTCCATACAGAAGCCTCAGGTATAACAGAGGTGGAGAGTGATGAGTATAACATAAAGCACACAAACCTTAAGTGTACAGTTCAGTTAATGTTTATATATATATATATATATATACCTATCCATGAAACCACCACCCAGATCAAATTATAGAATATGTCAAACACTCTAGAAGAGTCTCCCGTATACTTACCCAGTCAATAATCCCATAAGGTACAGCATTACTTTTATCTCTATCACCACAGATCATTTTTGTCTGCTTGACAAAAATAGAATTATACTCGTACATATCTACTCTTTTGTGTCTAGCTTCTTTTGGTAACAGTACCCAAAATCTCAATCCTTTTTTTACGGTGTTTTATTGCTCTATATGACTATACCAGCTTCTTTATCCATTCTGCTTTGAAGGACACTTCGGTTCTCCAGTTTGGGGCCATTATAAATAATGATGCCATGAAAATTCTAATAGATGCCTTTTGGTACACATAAGCACTCATTTCTTTTGAATATATGCCCAGGTGTGAAACTGCTGGGTGGGTGTACACTTGGCTTTAGTTGATACTGTCAGTTTTCCATGGAGTGTCAATATCTTCACACATTTTAAACATGATTAAATTGAACAATTTAACATAATTTTTAGAGTATACATGTAACGTTTAAAATGAGGTACAACTGTATGATTATTATTTTTTCATGGTATTTTATGCTGCATAGCCAAAACTTAAATAAGAGTGAGAGAAAAAAAGCACGATGGAAACCACATTGACATACTACAGTATTGGCATGCATCTTTATTTTTCTCGTTAGTTGTTTACATGTTTATTCACCTAATTACAGTGAAAAAGGCCTGGAAGGCAAGATACTAATGTAGGAACAAAGGTTACACTGAAGAGCAAGATAGTGGGGACAGGAGAAGGTACTTTCACTTTCTGTTTTACATATATTATGATTGGAATTTTCTAGAAACGTGCTAATATTACCTTTCAAGTAGTCTCTTGATTCTAAAATAAAATCATGTCTGTCTCATGTAGAATGAACAAATGTATATTTTTCACTGGAAAATTTGATTTTATTGCTATCACTGATTTGTACAGTGGATGAAACATTGCCTTTCAACAGATAAAGAAACAGAAGAGTAATAATAACTGCCTGCTTCCCACTTCTGTTGAGGTCAAAGGGCAAAGAAATATGGTTAACTTGCAGGTGGAAAGATTTAAGTCAGACATGAGAAAAAAATGTCACGATCGGGATGACTATTAGACATTGAAACAGTTATTAAGGAGGGAAGAGGAAAGACATTACAAATCTTCTCCCATAGGGATTTGAAGGGCAGTATATGCAGCCATCTGTATAGTGAAACTTGGATAAAGCCCAGCTGGGAATTTATGTCCACTTTTATAACACCATAAATACTAAAGGAGGTTTTCTGGGATATCCTTTAAACACAAATTTTGAGCTCTACAGCATTACCAAGAGAGACTAAGAAACTAATGCAAAAAGAGCATTTTCATTATATGAATTAATTCAATCAAAGGGGTCCAAAATTCAGAAATCTAGCAAGACATGTTTTCAGGATAGTATGGAATAAAGTATAACTGTTGCGAGACCAAAGGGTCACAAACAGAAAATAAACAACTCTCCCTGAAAGTTATACAAAACAGTGAAATATAAAACCATCAGAAACATTTATGGTTTGGCTTTCTTTGGAAAAGGAGCTTTCCTGAGGCTAACTTAAACACTACATCGACATTTATAAACTCAGCAGAGAGCATGGAAAGGACCAGATAGATTACCCCTGTTATCAAGGGGGCAGGCAGGCTACCAGGTTGCCAGGCAAGGGGCATTTCCTTGCTGGGTCCACTATGACTTGGAAAGAAATTTCTGTTCTCAGGGGAAGCCTCTAAGTAAAGAAGCCTCCACCTTGCAGCCATGAGCCTCCTAAGCATATCATTCTCTGGGGGTTTTTAAACTCCTAGTCCATATTCTCATGTTGAGGGTCCCTAGTGCTGAGAAAACATAAAAATTAGCAAGAGGAAGAGGAGGAGAAAGATGACGAGGGAAAAAGGACAAAAAGAATATTCACCAATGTAAGTTAAAAATATAAAGCCACAGTTTCAAGAGACATAAGAAATTCAGATTCCCATTTTGCAGATGAGAAAATAGAGAAACAGAGGTAACTCAAGCTCTGTTTTAGGTGATAAAGTGTAAGAGAGAAGCATTTGTTTAGTAACCTCAATACTTCCAGGCATTATTAATTCAATGAGAACTCTTTCCGTCTCTCTAGATTCTCCTCTTCTTCCTACCCCTAAATGGATAGGGCTCTGCCTTCAACCCTTTTCTCACTCATTCTGCCTTCTCTCTGTGGATGATTACCCTTGTACTATCATTCCTTTCGAAATACTATTATATTTCCTTTAGAAATATAATATACAGCTTCAACATAATCACTAGGTAACTAAATCCCAAATCTCTCCTTTCACTTCTGGAAACCATTACTCTAGTCACACATTAGGATTTGTTCCCTGAGATGATCAGGGAACAAATCCTACAGAGAGAATAATTTCACTCCTAGATCTGGTAGAGTACTCTTCATATATAGTTGCAGGACCACTGATCATTATTTTTATAACGTGTTTTATCCACCCAGAAAACAATAACGCTATACATTCCTTTCACAGAACACCTAAATTTCAAAACCACTATGTTTCACATATGTAATCATCTCATCTAATTAACAAATTTCCAGGTATTAGAATTCACATTTTGCAGACAGAGAAACAGATTCAGCAAAGTTAAGTTATTTGCTCATTTGAAAACAAGTATTTTATGTTTCCTCTCCCCTACAAGGATCTAATACGTAGTATAGACACATAATAAATCTTTTCTAAATGAATAAAAACAATTGTCTACTACCTCTAGATCTGGATAAAAATTCCAGTGAGCCTTCTCCACTTCCATTTTGACATCTAACTATGATTCCAATGAGCTCTAGGAAATTATGCCTATCTTGTACCCCAGAAAATATGGCACTCTCTTAAATAATGGTTCTCAAAGATGTTCCACGGACCAGGGACCCTGAGACACTTTCATGTAGTCAGAAAAGTAAAAACGATTTTCATAATAATACGAAGATGTACTTGATTTTGTTACTAAGCTGTATTTGCAGTAATGGTACAAAAACAACGGCAGATAAAAGTGCTGGCACCTCAGCACCAATCAAAGCAGAGGCACCAAATTATACACATCATCACTTTCCCTTCCGAATGGCCATTATGAAACTGTAAATGTTATTAATTTTATCAAATCTCAACCCTCAACAAAATGTCAATAGCCTGTGGAAAGAAATGAGATTTATACAAAAAGCATTTCTGGTGCATACTGAAGTACAATGATTGTCTTAAGAAAAAGCACTGGTGTGGTTATTTGAGTTGTGAACTTTCCACACTGTTTTAATGGCATACAATTTTTACTGGAAGAGACAATTGAAAAACTATGGTTCTTCACACATTTTTTCCAAAAACTGCATGAAATGAGCCTGTCACTTCAAGGAAAACAATTGACAGTTTGTATTGTAAATGACAAAAGTCACGTTTTCATGAAGTGAAAATTATAATTTTGGGAAATTCATATCTGCCCCTATATTTTCACATTCCCAGTACTTACAGATTTTTTAATGATATCAGTGGGGATATCAACCAATGTGGTTTTGTTATATTGTATAATAGGGGTCAACATTTGGAAGCGCTGCACAATTTAGAGAACCAATACTTTCCAAGTGCCTAATGCACAATGGTATAAAATAACGTATGTATAAAAGATCCATTCAAAGTGCAAAAGAAACCAATGAGTTTTAATGTAACAGAAAATTCAATGATATGGTTACATATTCTACATTGCAATTAACCTATAAGAAATTACCTCTTGTAAAGTTGGTATTGTATCAAAGAAGAGTATCTGAAACTTTCGCAAAATTTATTAAAATATTCCTTCCTTTTCAAACTGCATATCTTTGTAAGGTCAGATTTTCTTTATATACTTTATTCAAAATAATAATCACTATATTCTGAATGAAGCAGATATGAGAATATAGCTGTCTTCTATTAAACCAAACTTTAGAAATGTGCGAAAATGTAAAACAGTGCCACTGTTCTCACTACTTTATTTTATTTTAGAAAGTAAGTTTTTTTACAAAAATATGTTATTCATGTTAACATGCAGTAAGTTTCTTATAATATTTTTATATTACTTAATGAATACTTTAAAATTTGTCCCTGCTTGAATTTCTAATGTGATATTTTCTTTCAATCTACCTACCTAATCTATCTATCTATCTCACAGATATCAATAGATACAATCTACATAAATAAAAGTTCTTTGGATTGTTTTAGCAATTAAACTTTTTCCTTTAACAGAATGCTGTTTATTTCTCCAGGTGCTCATAATGTTTTAATATTGCCTTCTACTGAGAAACTTTATATTTAAGATCTGAGGTTTCAATCATGAGATCCCTCTCAGTGAATTTAAACACACGAGGATCATCAATCTAGAATTAAAATCTCTGTTGAATGTCACAAAAATATTAGAAGCCTCTATCACAGTCAGAAAAATGTACACTTCAGTAGAATTTACAGCAGGGGTTGGGAAAACAGTGCATAGCTCAAAACACATTTCATAATTTTAAATGCTGCTAGAAAAAAGTATTCCAGGCATGTACTATAACAGAGCATAACTTCTTTTTTATGATGAGCTATATGATAAGCACTTTTCAAATACCAATGTTTTATTATGTTTGAATTCCAGCTCTTTTCCTTACTGCTAATGGTTATATATCTGTTGGTATATGGAAATGAGACACACCAGAAATTCTGACTAGTATTCTGACTAGTGATATGAAACAGAAATGGGTAGCTAGCCACACTGTGTTATTTTTTACTAAATTATAGTTGGTACATGAATAGATTGTGATTTGGGCCAATCTTTTTGGCCCTTTTACAACAAAAATTTGCTAACAATTGTCTGTTTCTTTTCTTCTTCTTTTTCCCCACCTTCTCCACGCCCTCTCCCATACCATGTATGGAGTTTGGGGATAAAGCAAACCATTTTACCTAAACTATTTTTGGTCAACAGAAAACTCAAACATTTAAATTTAAATCCTTATGGGGTTACCCATCATTTTTGTTTTTCCTGGCTCTGATTATTTTTAAAAGATGCAGCCCTTTAGAAAAGTGTGTTGATCTTTCAAGAGTCCTGCAATGAGCAACAAAAACTGATTTATGCCCTGTGATAGCGTCATAAGGTTATATCGCTGAAGCACAATATAAATTAACCTTATCACGAAGACCCTTTGTTCATTCCTACTTTTCTTTTCTTTCTTTCTTTCTTTCTTTCTTTCTTTCTTTCTTTCTTTCTTTCTTTCTTTCTTTCTTTCTTTCTTTCTTTCTTTCTTTCTTTCTTTTTTATGGGTAGGAACATTCCTACTTTTCTTAAATGATGAAATGAACTACTATTATTTCAACATACTCATGGATAAGGAACTCTACAAGGTAAACACGCTTGTTCTTAATGTGCACCTAGAACTATGGAAATTAAAAAAAAAAGGAAGGAAGGAAGGAAGGAAGGAAGGAAGGAAGGAAGGAAGGAAGGAAGGAAGGAAGGAACGAACTAGAATTAATAGTCAAATGCCGGGGGGGGGGGGGGTCTCAAAGTAGCAGCTTTATTTCTACCCTGAAACAATAGTAGGACTTCTGGTATTGGTTGTACAAAATGAGGATGATTTTACAAATAAAGAACATATTCTCTCACAGCAGAATGCATGGGTTTGAATTTCAGTCCTATGCGTTATCAGATGTATGGCCTTGCGCAATTTAATTTTTCTTGATTCCAGTTTTCTTTATCTGAAAAATGGGCTAGTAATTGTACCTATCTTATCAGAATTACTGTCAGAATTAAATAACACGTGTAAAGAGTTAGAAGAAGACCTGGCACATTATAAGTACTCAAGAAGTGGTATTTTCACTTTTATCATCATTTTGTTCCTTAGAGCCCTCATATATAGTCACCTAACACACTAAGATTTATGATTTTTATTTCATATTGACCCTGTTAACATTTTTCCTTCTAGGTTCATCTACATTCGCTTACTTACCAAATTTTGATCTTCTATTCCAACTTGATATTTTGATTTGGGGGCTAGAAATCTCAGCAAAGAAAAATTTTCCCATCCAGTAAAATGTACTAATACTGGGGGTGCCAAAAAAATGTATACACATTTTAAGAGATGTTATGTACGCATAAGCAGTAGTTTGCCGTAATCAGAAGTGTCTGGACGCTGACGGTAATCACTTTGAGCACCTCTTGTAATTGCAGAAGTCAAATGTGGCTTGTATTCATCTTTTGTTATTGGTATATATTGAATATTAAAATTTTAATACAGCTTTCCTTTCTTAAAATGTGTATACATTTTTTTGGCACCCTCTGCATTTATTGGATATCTAAGAGCAGATTATAAGAGAGAAACATTTTTAAAATAAAGAAATAAACTTTTGCAAGTTTAAATTCTACCTAATAACCATATTCAAAAATAAATTCTACCTAACAACCAAATTCAATATCTATATTTAAGTATTTCCATATTAACAAAATTATTTAATTTAAAAAAGTAAAACATCAAATTCCTTTTCCAAAATCAAAATGTTAGTTCTCTGACTTTTTAATCAAAAGAAAAAAAGGTATTTAAAACTTAAATTCCATTGCAGCCAGATTCTTCTAATACTGAAGATAAAGCTGAATGTGGAAAACAAAAATGAGAAATGAGAAAAATGAGATACGTAATAAATACCCTGGTGAAAAAGGGATAACATTTATGTGACTGGACAGTTAGACCACTCTAAAGGTGAGGAGCCAGGCCAAAGCACATCCAATTGCTCAATTGTTTTGTCAGCACCGGAGTTCATTCATTAATTCAAAACCACTAAAAGAGTTTTCATCCACATTAAGAAGGGAGGGAGGATTTTTAAAAAGGAGAGAGGGGAGTAGGGATGGAAAAGAATGAAGGGAAGGTGGTCCAGACCAATTTCAATACTTCTAGATCAACGAAAGAAACTACAAGAATTATTCTTTGTAAACAAGGACCCTCCTAGATTCCCAAAATTGAGTCTAAGGGGTCATTGAGCCCCATGGGCAGCATGTACGTACGTCGTTTTCCCTACTCTTCCCTACTCACCCTTTGAACAGTTTACAAATACTTCAGTACTCTGACCTAGATGCCGTACTGGCTGGGTTAGCTCACCACTTAGAGCAGGCTGAGATGAACTCCCCTCAGAACTCCTGCAGATGCTGTCTACCCTGGGTGAAGTGCATACACTTACCCATACTCATCTTGATTGGCAGGTTTTCTCTGCTTGCTGCTTCCACTAGATGTCTCCGGACTTCCATCACTGCCTCTTTGTGCTTGCTGTTCAATAAGGCTTCCCACAGGGCTTTGGCTGCGGTGTCACTGCAATAAAATCATACAGAGCGTTAGAATACATTTCTACTGGATAATGGAAAGGGTTGAAAGCAAAATCATTTCTTAAATATCTTTTTTGAGCACTAATGTAGTCTTTCCTACTGATAGACTCTAAGCGTTAGGATTCGATAAAGACTATCTAATCCATTTTAATCAGCACAAAATATTGAGAAATTAAGGAGACAATAAAATCAAGCGAAAACACACACACAGAAAAGGAATAAAAGCTATATTGTGCTTTGAGAAGTGTGGGAAAAGCATATAGATACTTTTTTCAGATTTTGCATTTAAAAGTATTTTAGAGTATAGTTCAACATTTCTTCAGTAACACATAAATGTTACGTAAGTCAAAATTAAATACATGTCTAAAATGATTTATTAGTGATTATAAGCATATCAATTTGAGATAATACACTTGTCTGGGAAACACAAAACAATTAGCAATAAGAAATACTGTTCAAATAATCACTCAACAGAATTCCTAATGAGTAGATTTTTCTATTGAAGGAAAATCAAGAATTAGGCTAAGTAACCAGGGTCTTAAGTATCCCACTTTGGGCCTTAGGTTGGAAGGATGGCACTTACTGAAGCATTCACAATTAACTGTTGATGACAGCATGAAATACTGTATTATGCAGTCTCATCTGGGCTCACTTCTCCAACAGCCCTCTGTCTCACCCAACGTGTCGTGTCCGAACTATCAATGAGTACAGTGTTCTTTCCGGAAGACCTCTACATGTAGCCAAATACACACATTTGTAGTAACGTTTTAAAAACTGAATATAAAGAAACAAAGTTGACTTTTGTCCTCTTTCCAGGACTTTTTCCTCCACTTAAAGCTCCACTAACATCTCTTAGTATCCAGTTAGCAATACTTTGAAAATGCAGGCATTTTTAAAGTTCAGTTTTAAAAGATATATCTAATAAGATACTAATTTAGCTTGAAAGTTATATCCAATAAGGTATATCTTTCAAGTTTGAATTTGATTTGGAATAAGGGAATGATGTATTTCAGCACTGAGTTTAATGTCTGGCACATACTAATCTTTCATTAAACAGTAGTTGTTTTTATTATCATCTATTATACTTTTGTCTGAGTGCCTAACATCACTGCTCAACATATTCCACTTGTTCTGATCTGATCAAAATTGTCATCATAACGCTACATCTGATGTTCTGAGTTTAATTTAAATAAGCAGGTAAACTGCATGTCAAGCCCTATTCTCAGTGGTTGGGATACAGACAAAAAACAAGGCATTCGTTTCCAATGACTTAGAGTCTGGAAGAAGAGGCAGATTTATAAGGAAAGAAATGATCAAAAAGAAGTGTGATAAGAGGCATGCTCACACATGTTTCTGCGGCAGCACAGAGGAGGGGCCCTAATCCTGGCTGGGGGGACAAGGTCTCAGAGAACGATTTCTACTGGAAATAGGAGCAAGTACACAGACACAAAAACTCCAAAAGCAGC
Organism: Rhinolophus sinicus; assembly: GCF_057876585.1. Lineage (NCBI taxonomy): Eukaryota > Metazoa > Chordata > Mammalia > Chiroptera > Rhinolophidae > Rhinolophus > Rhinolophus sinicus. The sequence continues at coordinate 143,405,518 of NC_142501.1, forward strand.
CAAGGAAAGAAGTTATAACCCGAGTGAAGGAGAATGGCAAAGAAAGTCTTCAAAGAAGACGGAAAACCTTCTTCACAAACCAAGAGGAAGAAGGACGTTTCAGAATTTGCAAAATCCTAGGTCTGTGACCCTAAGCAGTACTGCTCTGCTCCATGTTAAGCTGCCAGGGGACGGCCAGGAGAATTGAGGGCAAAAGAGAAGGTGGGAGCTACCCTCCGAGGGTCCTGCATTCTTTGTCAAGGCTTCTTGGCTTCAGTCTGTAGGTGACAGGCTGCCAAGGAACGTATGACTGATGCCACATTCTGAGAAGAGTCACATAGCTTAGCAGCTCATCTGCGAAGGAGATGAACAGTCTTTTTCCTCATTCAAAACTAGGTCTATTTCCTGTGGGGTTTTGGGAAAGTTACTTAATTTCTCCAAAGCTCTGAAGGCAGTGGAGAACCATTAAACATTTTTGAGCAGGGGAGTTATATTCCCAGTTTCTCAAATTTATAGTCCCCAATTGTTCCCTAGTTTTTATTTTCCAAAGCACCTCACCCCAAACCATAGGGATTTCTCACATACTCTCAACTCTGTATGCAGAACTTCTAGAATAGAACTGTACTGCCCTCCTCTTTTCCATGAAAATAATAGTGTCTCCAAGATCCCAGGAGCTTAGGTAATGCTGTGGTTGCCCCATCAGATTAGTGTGGTGATAAAAATGTGGGCTCTGGAGTCAGATAAATCTAAGTTCAAACTTGGATCCTTCACTCCTCACCCCCAATAGGCCCGTGGCCTCTTTGGTCTTCCTCAGGCCCTCCAAGCACAGCGGCGTCTTCTCGTCCTTTGCCAGTAAACGCTCTTCCTACAAATCCCCCTCTCTCTCTCCAGGCGTCTACTGAAACATCACCTTGTCACAGAGCAACTCCTTCCTAGCCTGTATTTAAAGAGAGAGGACAGCCCATTCCAGCACCATAACTTAGCACCCCATTACTGGGCTTTACTGTTCTAATAATCCTTGTTACCATCTGACTTATGTGTTTCCATGTGGATACGTGTGTTGTCTGTGGCCCTCATAGACACTAAGGGCCTTCTACGAAAACAGGACTTTGTTTTACTCATTGGTAATTTCCTACTACCTAGAATAGTGCCAGGCCTATGGGAGGTACACTCAGTGAAGACTGAATGAATGAATGATGCTTGCTAGTTATGTAACCTTGTGCACATACATCACTAAGGCTTTCTTTTCCCGTTTTCTCATCTGTGAGATGGAGGTAATAATAGCGACCACCTCACAGGGGGTTGTAAGGGTTAAATAACATAATGCTCATAAAGTACTCCCTGATTCACAGTAAATGTGAGTGGTCGTCTGGTTGTTATTACCACGACTATTGCTATGAATGATACTGTCATGTAATTCATGATGTTCAAGGGTTTGTAATACATTAGATGAATTCACTTAACTATATTGAGTATTTTTTTTTCATGTAACACTGATTTGTTCACACATACTTAAGTCACTTGGGGCTTGTCCTCTCTGGCTCTTTCCTCGTAAAACATTTTAGAAGAAATACATGGTCTCTAACACTGATGCCAAGTTAGGCCATGTTTCCTCGAAATTTGTTTTGATATAAACAATTCTGATTGTCTAGGGATGTGTGACAGTTTCTAATACCTACTTCCTGTCCACAACAGTTTCCTAAACACACTCTACTGACCCCCACGTCACACATAGTCATTTTAAATTACCAAGTTAATGTGCATGAATGAACTCTGCTTCTCTGAAGAACCAGCACTGACGAAGTCACAGTCACGCTCGCCAGCAGCTCTGCCGTGTCTTGCTCCCACGCCTTCCCCCAGTCGCTCTGTACTGTTGTGTGGTGGTTTACGCGCATACTCCTATGTTGGCATCTGAGTTGAGTGAGGGAATTGATCCTTGCCTTTCTCTAATATGCTCAGAAAAGTTGATCCAATTCATATTTCACACTATTGAAGTTTCACAATTCCTGATGTTGCATTTTACACATCAAGAAAAGTTCACTGAAATCCACACTACAATCATGATAGAGTATTTTATGTTATTCTTTATCCTGGCCAACTGTACAAACTTTCTATTTCCCTGACGAGGGAGCAAGCACACAGAGGCCAGTGTAGGAGACTACTGGTAGGCAGTATTGTAGTCTAACAGAACCAAACAACACGGGGGTCTGGTTCTGCCACTTCCCAGCCCTCTGTCCCTAGGAGAGTTACTGAATCTTTCTGCACATGCTTCTTCCTCTGTGAATTGGGGATGGTCATAGTACATATTCAGTGGGTTGATATGAGAACCGAAAGTGCTAATATATCTAAAGCACCTAGAACAATGCCTGATACGTATTAAATGCCCAATAAACATAGCAGTATCAGCAGCAGCAGGAGCAGTAATACTACACACACACACACACACACACACACACACACACACAAATCAAAGGTCAGCATTTTTTCATAAGATATAGGAGGAAGCCTATTTGAGAAGTACATTAGTCTTTTTCACCTACTTGCATGCATGTATGGATAACCATTGCCAGTAGCTTCAATTTCTAATATGAAAAGGTCAACAACACATAATGCAGAATTCATGATACTACTGAAACACTGAAAACTCTAACTCAAGCAATGCCCTTACATATGACATGCTGATGTAAAGAATTTTGATTTTTAGGAATAAAATAAGGAACTTTACTATAGATTACTTAGAGACTTACAGCTATAGTCATTTTTTTTAATGTAGACTTTTAAGCCATGACTTCTATGCCAGCTTCCTGTCATTAATTTAATTACACGGAAATTCTGTAGACTGAAACTAGCAGGACATTTTTAAAAAGGATTTGTTAAACTCATTGATACAGAGAACAAACTGATGGTTGCCAGATGGGAGGGGAATTGGGGGGCTGGGTGGAAAAGGTAAAGGGATTAAGAAGTACAAACTGGCAGTTATAATAGTCACGGGGATGTAAAGTACAGTATAGGGAATATAGTCAATAATATTGTAATAACTATGTGTGGTGCCAGGTGGATACTAGACATATCGGGGGATCACCTCATAAGTTATATAAATGTCTAACCTCTATGCTGTAGACCTGGAATTAATATCATATTGAATGTCAACTGTAATTGAAAAATTAAAAAAAATTTTTAAATAAAGTACAACTAGATTTGTTACTTTTAAGAGGAGTTAAATTCTATAAATACTTTCAGACTGGTTTATAAAGTGGATTACAACTTTTGCGGTAGAAGTGAACATGAAAGGTTTAATATTAATCACCTTTACATCTTCAGCAGGATGCTAACCTAACCCAACACCGATTAAAATCTATTTTTAATTTTTGAAGGCACTAACAAGAAAATTTAAATCTATGCCTGAGAAAAACACTACAGTTTCAAGCAAATCTAAGTGCTAGTAGATCCTATTTACGTGTAATCTAAGCCCTTTGAGCTCTACTGTAAACCTATTTCATCTCGCTTAGTCTTTTCCTTTAAGTTTAAGAATAGCTAGATAACATCTTTTTAATAATCAGGACCACCCAAAAACAGGTTATTTCTTTGTTTCATGAGGAACGTTTGTGAAAGGTAAATAAAATATAACACTAAAAAATACTTTTAAATACCACCCCTAAATTCTATTTTAGAAGTATTTCAGGATTTACAAAACAACTTCTTATATCTCATATGATTCTCATAAGCTAAGCCATTATCACTGCCCCACTTTAAAAATCCTCAGGGAAAGGTCTTTAAATGGCGAAACCAGGGCTCATACCCAAGTGACTGGTTTCTAAGCCCAGTGACCTTTGTACCACACCACGCCACGCTTGCACCATGCAACTCATCACAGAGCATCAATTACGTAGAAGGTCAATTATTTTCAAATTTGCATGTTGATTTTCTTTTCAAATCTTTAATATAGCCTCTATTTTCTGATTAAGTTTACATGTGGGCCCCATGTAAGACAGAATGTAATAGAGTGAAGAGTGAAACAAATTCACATTAACTCATGAAATAGATAAAACTTGCTCTCAGCATACTGGTTTAAACAAGATCATACTGTGTCCCTTGTACGTCACTATTAGCCATTGACAGCCACTTTGCTATACAGTGCCACTTTTATTCAACTCTCTTCTTTAAATATTTGTCTCCAAGAAGACATTGCTGGATTTTAAATCATTCTACATATATATCATTTATATAACTGAAAAGGCAAAAAACTAGTTTAAATTGCCCTGAGGTATTATTGCCAATCTAGATCTTATTTGATGTTCATTATATCCTTGGGAAAGAAAAAAGCAGAAATAGGCTCTAGCTATTTTACCAATGATAAAACTGAGACAAAACAAAACATTCTACTTTTATATTGTATATTTCAAGGAATCAATTGAAACAAATAATAGAGTAGAATATTTGTCCTATGAAGAGATCCATTTTGTTACTATGAAATGTAATGTTTCAATATTGTCAGTAACTACATGTCAAACACATACTAAATGTATCTCCTTTTTTGATAAATTATCTCATATCCTTAGAAATTAAACTGTTATGACAAATTGTCCTGTTTGAAGAAGACTAGAGGCCAAGAATATACACACAACAATAACCTGCTAGAATTAACTTTTTTCAAGTCTCAAGAGGCTTCTATACATAAAGATATGGTCCTTTCAGTTAACTCCTGGCTCTTTAGTCACCAGAACTACTCATTATGAATGAAATCTTAGAAATTCCTTGGTTTGGCATGCATGAAATGTCAAGTGCAGTCTACTAGAAACTAACAGGAAATATTCACCACCAAATAAAATATAAAGAAAACAGCATTAATTTTTAAAAGATGGCTGCATGTTGAATAATGGTGCTATTTCAATCAAGTGGAAGGCATGCAATTAAGAGACTAAGGGTGAAATGTGAATGCACACCATTATCTTGTGACTAAACTCAGAGAAATGGTTTCTTCAAGGCACGCACGGGAAGTTAAGCTTACTCACAGGGTTTGCAATAACAGTCACAGTATTCTAACAGAAACACAATGATAAAAAAAACGGGCAAACATTTTCAATTAATTTTAAACAGAGAGCAATCTGAGTCATAGTTTTTCACATCAGGGAATAATGGCTTCCATCAGTGGTGAGTTTAATGAGCTCTGAAGGCAGGTTGGTTAATTGAATTATTCACAGAGGTTTCAATAGTCATCTTCCCTCTTGACTACTTTTTTAAACAATTACCTCATCTTTAATAAAATTACCCGTTAACCTTCATCTCAATAGAAGAAAAAGCAGCTAAACACAGAAGGATATTAAAATAGACCCTTGACACTGGAAATCAGTTTTTCATTAAAATATAGTTAATATACAATGTTAGATTAGTTTCAGGTGTACAACATAGTTATCCAACATTAATATACCTAATGAAGTGATCACCATGGTAAGTCTAGTAACCACCTGTCACTGTACAAAGTTATTACGATATTATTGACTATATTCCCTGTGCTGTACATTACATCCCTGTGACCTATTAATTTTATAACTGGAAATTTGTACCTCTTATTTCCCTTCACTTTTTTGTCCCCATCCCCAACCCTCTTCCCTCTTGTAACCATCAGTTTGTTCTCTATATCTAAGAGTCTGTTTCTGTTTTGTATTGTTTGTTTGGTTTTTAGATTTCACATACAAGTGAAATCATATGGTATTTGTCCTCTGTCTGACTTATTTCACTTAGCATAATAGCCTCTAGGTTTGTTCATTCTTTCAGAATATGAGCACTTCCTGTGGGCTGGGCACTCCATGAGGTGCTGCAACCACTGCTGTGAGCAACCGCCAGTGCCTTGCTCTCATGGAGCGAGTAATCTAGCAGGGAAGCTAGAACTGAGCATGCTCCTGCAGAGGTGACGAAAGCAGAGAATGGTGGGAGAGCATAACACCTAACCTGGTCAGGGTGTGCGGGTGGAGGTCAGAGGGTAGCTGAGGATGTGACAGTGAGCCCTGGAAAACAAGTAGGAATTAGCCAGTTGAAGAATGGAGTAAGAGTTGCATCATGGTTAGGGGTCCTGAGAAGAGAACTCGAGACCTTTGCAAGGAAATGAAAACAAGCATAAATGGAATGTAAAGATCTACTTTGACACTGCCCTCAGCTCATTTCAAATCATCCAAGGCCTGGTCTAGTAATCCCCACATTAGGGGTTGTAGACTTTTTTCCCAGGGCAACTAAAGGGTGTTCAGCAACAGACAGAGCTGATCAGGTTTGCATTATTAAAAGATCGCTCTGGTCTCATTGTAGAGAATGGATCTGAGGACTGGGGGAGAGGCTACTGCATAGCACAAGCAAGAACCAACGATAGGATTAGGTAGCTTTAATTCTAAAGCTACCAGATTATATTATTCCTCTGCTCAAAACCCTTCTGTGCTTTTTACCATTTTAGATTTTACCATTACAGTAAAATCTAACTTTTTAATTTTGGCCAACAGGCAAAAATACTTTGGTGCATTCCTGTATCTACAACTGCATCTCTCATCTTCTCAGTTTCATATATCAGACCTCAATCATGATGGCCTGATTACAGCCCCCGAGATGGGTTCAGGTGTGTTTCCAACTCAGGGCCTTCATATTTGCTACTCGCTTTGCTAGCATCCTCTTCCTCCAGATGTTCACTGATTAGATCTCGTTCATTCAACAAATATTTATTGAGCACCTACCAAATGCCATTTCTGTTCTGGTACAGCTCAAGGCTTCCCTCCTTGACCACTTGAGCTAAAGTGGTACGCCCTCCTATTCCAAATCCTACTTGCCCTATTTTATCTTACCTTATCTTATTTATAACATTTGTCACTCACTCAAATTATGTATCATTAACTAGAGTTTATTTTCATAAATTGGGAGTGGAACTGGTCACAGAGCACAAAAGACAGAAGCATCGTGGCTTCCCCGGAATGTCAGCATCCTGGGCCTGAGGGTGACAGTGCACCACAGTCCATGGGCCATGGCCTGCGCCAGGCAATGTAGGTGCAACAGTGTGTAAGGGTGAACAAGTCAGAGACAGACTCTCTCGGCAAGCTTCCTAAGTCTGATTGGAGAGAACAGACACTGAACTAGTAATGATAAGATAATGCACGATGAGCTGATATAGGAAATAAAGGATGCTATCTTTGGAAGCAAAGATAAAGGTGGAGGTGGTGAGAAGGAAAGAGCAAAAGGTGGGAGAGCAGGGCATCGAGGACCTGAAAGAAGTTTAATGTAGCTACAACCAAAAGTGTGAGCATGAGAAGGAGGGAGCAGGAAGAAAGGAGGGAAAAGAGGGAGTGGATGAAGGCCGAAAAAATAAGCAGGGAGCAGATCCAGGAAGGCTTTCTAAAACAAGTTAGAAGTTTCAGTCTTTACCCAAAGGGCAAAGGAGAGCCACTAAGGGATTTTTACCAGGGGAGGGTTAGAATCAGACTTACTGTTACTGCACAGCTGAATAAATATATGTATAAACAGCCAGTCTTTAAATGCACTTGAAAACTATAATCCTTTCAAAATGTGCAGATAAACTTTAACTTTTAAATATTACCAAATTATGTGAATATAATCCATCCATTTCTTCTTATTGAAGGTTCTTATGTTGTGTTTTTGTTCATTTATTCAACAAATCTGAGTGTCTACAACGCACCAGGCCCTGTTCTTAGCGTTGGGGATACAGCAGTGAACAAAACGGACATAAAACCACTGCCCTATGTAGTCATGTTCTAGAGTTTATTTTCAGAACACAACACAGAGAAATCATAGAGTAAGATAATTAGAATCAAAGTTTCCTTTGAAATCATCTAGTGTACTTCTCTTTTACAAAGAAGAAACCTGTGACTATGGGAAATTAAATACCTTGTTCAAAGTCATGAAGTTTTGGTGGAAAAGCCACTATACTACAGTAAGACTAGAAAACAAAGCAGCACAGAAGCTGCTCAAGCACCCTAAAAAAACCCCACATCAACAGAAACAGCCTCTCTTGGTTCAACAACTGAAAGGAGGAGATTGTTTCTGTATCTACTATCACATGAGTTTTTGTATCTACTGTCACATTTGTTGAAGAATGTTCCTGTAACTATCAAATACATTGTAAAAAAGGATAAAGTCACTTCAAAAATGTTAAACTGAAACATCACATTGGAGTTCATTTCAAGGAGGAGGCAGGGTAGAAGGAAAAAGACATGAACCCTAATGCAGCCTGTACCCTGAGCAAGTCACTGGTGTCGACCCCTCAAGTCTCATCAGTACTATTTTATACCATAGAAAAGTGATTTTCATTAATTTGCTCAACAACAATAAAGCAACATATCAATTTAATTTGTATGGTTCTGCTGGGGGAAAAGCTGACATTTTAAAAGCATGAACAAATGTATTGTCTGTTATAGACTTTTAATTAGCATAATAATCTTGTTGTAAATTATATAGTTTTGGTTTGGTATTCAAAGACAAAAAAATATCTTGAAAAATGTATGATCTGCTGCTATGGAAGGCAGTGTGGAGGGTCCTCAAAAAATTAAGAATAGAATTACCATATGACCCAGCAATTCCTCTCCTGGGCATCTAACCAAAAAATCTGAAAACATTTAACCGTAAAGATGTATTACTCCAATGTTCACTGCAGCTTTACTTACGGTGGCCAAGACATGGAAACAACCAAGATGTCCTTCGATAGATGATTGGATAAAGATGTGGAATATATACACAATGGAATTTACTCTGCCATAAGATGAAATGGTGCCATTTGCGACAACATAGATCTTGAGATTATTATGCTGAGCAAAATAAATCAGACAGAAAAGTTGGAAACCATATGACTTCACTAATATGTGGGATATAAAACTGACAGCAACAAAGGAATAAGACAAACAAATAAACAAAGAAACTCATAGACACAGACAACAGTTTAGAGGTTACCAGCGGGTAAGGGGGGTGGGGGATGGTAGATGGGATAAAGGGGGTCAAATATATGGTGATGGAAAGAGAACTGACTCTGGGTGGTGAGCACACAATTGACATATAGATTATGTATTATAGAATTGTACACTTGAAACCTATGCGATTTTACTAATGATTGTCACCCCAATAAAATTAATGTTTTTAAAAATGCACGATCCTTCTGTATCAATCTATACCTAGTAGAAAATCTGTGTGATTCGTTCCAGATCATAAATGTACTAGAATGTCTTTAACAATGCAGAAATCGTAACCATGTTTTAAGAAAACTAAATAAAAATCCGGGATAAAACACTGTTTAATACCAGCATAAATAATTGCACGCAAGCTTTATAATGTTCATAGTAAATGAATAATCTCCAACTGATATATAATCAAAGTTTCATCTCTTTCCAAGGAATTCTCTAGTTCATCATTTCTTCTTTCAATATACCTTCATTCAGCACTGCAATTGGCCCATGAAACCTCTTTAAAAATGGATCAGAACATAACATATAAACTGTTTAAACAGTATATAAAATAATCAGGGGTAATTGAACTTCATCTCAGAACAGATAAGCATTTTTTATTCCTACTTTCTACTAGCTCATTAATGATAATACCATAATCAACACAAACTTATTCATAATTTTCGCCTAGCAAACAATAATGCACACGGGTAAGAGAGACTTTTTCATATGAATTCCTAATGCATAAAACAGATTAACTCGATATGAGGATTTTTAATCACTAACAATTAGATTACTTAAGAACTAAACTTACATCCCCTCTATACATATTTTTCTGACTCCGAAGGATATACTTTGAATTCCTGTAGGTGACTTCCATGACCCATTCCAAAGGCCAGCAGTTGTTCAACCGGGAAACTCTATTCTAGGCTGGATTACATCTGTGTGTTTTGCCTTGAATTCAAGACTTGGAAAGTTAAGGATTAGTTCTGTGTCAAGAAATTCTAAGATATTGACTGTTTTATAAAGACTCTTAGAAGCAAACTCATCTGTTTGCTTTACTCCTCTCATTCCACTCCATGAAGAAAGGTCATTTCAAAATCAGCATAACCTATTATTGTATTGTGATTCTAGATTCTATTCACCATGGGTGACACCATTGTATCTATACACACATATGTGTGAAGTTTCAAAGACAGAAATTGAGAAAACTTGATTTGTTAAAATGATTACAGTCTTGTTTTAGTCTTCACTAGTTTTTGGTTGGATTTTGGTGCAGGTGGAATATGAATTTATTATTTACCATCCTAACTCTTATATATTTTGTTAAGGTATTTTGGACCATCTCCCTTGGCACCTTAGAAATATAAAACAGTGTGACGTGTTAATGGGGATACCACTCCAAGGAGAGAAGAATGTACAATATTTATCTAAGGGTTTATAGGGTCATTATCTGTTTACAGGGTAGGGAGAGAACTTATTCTGAAGTTGCATTTGCATAACAACGACACTACTTTTACTTATAATGGGGAAGAGGTAGTTTCTCATGAAGCTAAATTAATTGATTTGAAGTATGTCCAATGTTATAAGACAAAGAAGCTTCTGTGAGTATGCTGTGTGACAAAACTAGAGGACCTCACTTGACTAATAAAAATCAGGGAGAACTTTATGTTGTTGTTTAATTTCTCTGTCTATAAAAATCCAAAAATCTTGGAACCATTTTTCAGGTCTCAGAGTAAAAAAAAAAAAAGCATCTTCAGATTTCCTTCTAAATGTTTGCAGTCAAAATTACCCTGTTAGTAAAGGAGACAGGAATTCAGAATAAAAACCCAAAATGAAGGGATAACAAGTACATGTGTGGAATGCCATCCATCATACGGAACAGCATAGTAAGGAAGGCCCCAAACAGCCAGCACTCACTTACATTCAGCCTTCTGGACTGGAAGCACACAAGCCTTGACAAATGTCATCAATATGGTTTTGAAACATACCCAGGATCTGTTTTACTCAGGTATGGTAAGACATGGCACACATGGAAATGACTGTATCAAAGGAAGAAGATTTTATACTCACAGATCACTAGAAACAGGAGGCATGGCAGGTGAACACACAGGGCCACATGGGGAAGCACCAGGGCTGGTCAGGAGGCAGAAGAAGCAAGGGAAAAACATAGGCGAGTCTTCATTGTGGTTTTCAGGAGAAGGAATGGGTGAGGCAGGGTAAGCAGGCGATGCAGGCTTAGGATTGGCTAGTTCAAATAATTTTAGTGTTCTGAAGGCACTATGTTAGGCAATTGACTTATTTTTATCTCATTGATTTACCACCATACGTGGCAGGCATTATTGTAACCCAATTTTCACATAAGGAGACCAAGGTTCAGAGAGCATAAGCAACACTAACACTGCAGTTTCAAAACTACTTGCCAAGAGTATTGCTTTTTACGTCAGTTCAGTTCCTTTCAAATTACTGAAGGTGTATGACTGCTAATTCTCCCCAAAATCAATCCTGAAGAAAGAAAACAGCAAGATATGAAAAAGCCTAGGAGAAAATAGCAAACCATGACAAAGCTGAGCTTATACCAAGTATGCTAGAATGATTCAATATTTGAGTATCTATCATTGCAATTTGTCAAATTAACAGATGAAAAAAGAACAACCATATGATCTTCTTAACAGTTTTGGGAAAGACATTTCACAGATTTCAACACCCGTTCATGATTTAAAAACAAAACAAAACAAAACAATTCTTAGTAAATTGGGAAAAGAAGAGAAACCTCCTTAACCTGACAAATATATCTACCAAAAGCCTACAGTAAATATCATTGTAAATGAGGAAACATTAGAAATAGTCCCTTTAAAATCATAAATAAGACAAGGACACCATCACCATTCCTATTCAACAAGTCACGCAACAAGACAAGAAAGAGAAAGTATCCTCTCATTTCTAGAAGATATGTAGTCTTGCTATCAGTTTTGTCAAGTACAAGAAAACAAAACAGAAACAGACCCATAGGTATAGAGAACAAACTGATGGTTGTCAAAGGGTAGGGTTTAGGAGGACGAGAATAATAAAAAAAAAAATTCTAATTCACCCAGAATCACCATACTTGTCATTTAGTTTGCTTATCCACACCCAAGGGCTATGAGATGCTCAACAGTGTTCATGGTACTAGTACCAAATACCAGAGCTGAAACATATGAGAAGTAAAACTTGATAGAACTGACAAGAAAAAGTAGACAACTTCACAATTTTAATTAGAGGGTTCATCACCCTTCTCCCAACATTTGACAGAAATACTAGACCAAATCAACAAGAATACATAAGAACTCAACAATACCATCAACCAACAAGATATAATCAACACTTATAGAACACTCCACCCAACAATAGCATTATACACATTCTTTTCAAGTACCTGTGGAACATATATCAAGATAGACCATATCCTAGGCCATAAAAAAATAAATTTAAAATAACTGAAATCATATGGAGTGTATTTTACAACCACACTGGAAACAAACTCAAAAATCAATTAAAAATGTAACATGAAAAATCTTCAAACACTTGAAGATTAAACAACACATTTCTAAATAATACACCAGTCAAAGGGTCAAGAGAGATCATAAAATAGATTGAAAATAATCAAAATGAATATACAACCTATAAAACCTATGGGATATAGCTAAAACAGTGCCAGAGAAAATTTTGTAGCACTAAATGCATACATTTAGTATTTAGGAAAAAAAGGAAAAATTTCACACCAATAATCTGAGCTCTCATCTCAATAACCTAGAAAAAGATGAGCAAAATAAACTCAAAACAAGCAGAATGAAGAAAATAACAAAGAGCAGAAATCAATTAAATTGTAAATAAAAAACAATACAGAAAATTATTGAAATAAATTGTTTCTTTGAAAAAATCAATAAATTGACAAACCTCTAGCAATACTGAAAAAAAAAGAGAACAGAAAAAAGACCAATATCAGGAATGAAACAGAAGAAATCAATACAGAACATAAATATATAAAAAGAATAATAAGGGAATACTAGAACAACTCTACATATATAAATTTGAACAACTTAGATGAAATAGACTATTTCATCAAAAAACACTACACAATTCATCCAATATGAAATAGTCTTATATTTCATATTTGAATAGTCTTATAACTATTGAGAAAGTTAAATTTGTAATTTTAAACCCCTAAAATAGAAATCTCCAGTCCCAGATGGTTTCACTAGAAAATTCTACCAAAGATTTAAGAAGAATTAATACCATTTGTACACATTCTCTTCCAGAAAATAAAAGAGGAAAGAACACTTCTCAATTAATTTTATGAGGCTAGTATTACCCTGATATAAAACCAGACAAAGACAGCACTTAAAAAGAAAACTACAAACCAATATCCCACATGAATGTGGATGTAAAAGTCTTTAACAGAATACTAGCAAATAGAACACAACAATACATTAAAATATTAGCAATACATAAAATATTAGCAAATAGAACTCAACAATACTAATTATACACCATGACCAAGTGGAGTTTATTCAGGAATATAGGGCTGGTTAAATATTTAAAAACCCATCAATGTAATCCACTATATTAAGTTAAAGAAAAAAAATCACATAATCATATCAAATTGATGAAGGAAAAGCTCTGACAAAATTCAACCCATTCATGGTAAAAAAAAAAAGAACAAAAAACAAACAAACAAAAAACTCCCAGAGAAATAGAACTGGAGGGATACCTCCTTGATGAATAAAGAGAGATAAAGAAGTTGTAATATATATACACAATGGAATATTATTCTGCCATAAGAGATGAAATAGTGCCATTTGTGACAACATGGATGGATCTTGAGGTTATAATACTATGCAAAATAAGTCAGACAGAAAAAGTCGAGAACCATATGATTTCTAATTATAAAACTGAAAACAGCAAAGGAACAAGACAAACAAATGAAGAAACAAAAACTCATAGACACAGACAATAGTTTAGTGGTTACCAGAGGGTCGGGGAGAGGGGGGTGGTAGAAAACGGTAAAAGGGATCAAATATATGGTGATGAGAGGAGAACTCACTCTGGGTGGTGAACACACAATGTGATATATAGATGATGTAATACAGAATTGTACACCTGAAACCTATTTAACTTTACTAACAATTGTCACCCCAATAACTTTAATTAAAAACAAAACAAAACAAAAAACCCTACAGTTAGCATTATAGATTGGGAACAAGGCTAGGGTGTCTATCCTCACCATTTCTATTCAACGTAATGCTGGAAGTTCTAGCCAGGGCAATAAAAGGAAATAAAAGATAAACAGCTCATAAAAAAATAAATAAAACTGACCCTATTTGCAGATAATATAATTATCTTCATCAAGGAATCTAACAAACTCCTAAAATAAGTAAATTCATCAAGGTTGCAGGAAACAAGATAAACATATGAAAATCAGTTGTGTTTCTATATGCTATCAATGAACATGTGAACACAGGTAATTAAATTACATTACCATTTACTATCATTCAAAAAACTGAAATATTTAATGTATAAATCTAATAAAACACATATAGGACCTGTATGCTGAAAAATACAAAACATTGATTTAAAAAAAAAAAGCTATTCTAAATAAATAGACTTAATGAGTTCATGGGTATAAGACTCAACATAGTAAAGATGGCAGTTCTCCCCAAAATTGATATATAAGTTTAATGAAATTTCTACCAAAATCCCAGTAATATTTGTTGTAGATTTAGAGAAGATTACTCTACATTTTATATAGAAAGGCAAAAGACTATATAAAATAATTTCGAAAAAGAAGTTAAAATGGAGACTACCTGTCTACCTGACTTTGAGATTTACCCCATACCTACCTATGGTATTGGTAGAGTGATAGACATACAGATCAGTGTAACAGAATAAAGAACCCAGAAATAGGTCCAAGCAAATATGTTCAACTGATTTTTGTCAAAGGTGCCAAAGTAATTCAATGGAGGGAAAATAAATGGTACTGGGCCATTTGGATATGCATAAGCCAAGAAAAAGAACCTCGTTCTGTCTTATACCTTCTAAGAAAATTGACTCAAAATAAATCACAGACCTAAATGTAAAACATAAAACTTTTTTAGAAAAAAATCATAGGCAATCTTTAGAATCTAGGGATAGGCAGAGCTTTTAAATAATCTTAATGTATAACAGGAAACATTGAGAAATTGAACATCAAAGTTAAATTTTTGCTTTGTGAAAAGACCCTGTTGAGAAGATGAAAAGACAAACTCCAGATTAGAAGAAAATATTTGCAAATCACTTATCTGACAAAAATTATATACACTCTACAATAAAAATAAAAAATAAAAACAGTTAGAAAATGGGCAAAAGATGTGAAAAGACATTTTATCTAAGAGGATATACAGATGGAAAATAAGTATAGGAAACGATGTTCAACATCATTAGCCACTGGGGAAATGCTAATTACAAGTTATCTTTGAACAACTAGTCCTTTCCCTAGGCTGGAATGTTCTAGCCCCAAATCCACAAGGCTAAGAATTCACTTCCAGGAGGTCTCTGTTTGAAAGACATCTTCTCACAAAGGCCTTTTCCATCTCCTCTATACACCTCCCACACCACCTCAAATCCATAGTCACCCATAGATTTCTTACCTCTTAATTTGCTTCATAGCACTTATCTCAAGCTGACATAAAACAAATAAAATAAAGCAAAACCTTTTCCTTTGGCAACCTCTAAGCCACATTACGCCCTCTTCTGCAAGAGAAAGATTTCTTTCTTCTCCCTCTCGTGGCTTTTTTTTCTTCTCCACCAGAAACCACTTTTTCTTATATTCACTGTTTATCTGTTTGTTGTCTGTCTCCCTCATTAGAATAAGTTACATGAGGACGAAGACCTTGTCTCCATCAAGTGCCTTTCAC
The DNA here is from genome assembly GCF_057876585.1 of Rhinolophus sinicus. NCBI lineage: Eukaryota > Metazoa > Chordata > Mammalia > Chiroptera > Rhinolophidae > Rhinolophus > Rhinolophus sinicus. Next base: position 143,421,353 of record NC_142501.1, read on the forward strand.
ACAGTAGTCAATTAATAAATAGCTTGAATAAATAAATTAAAACACACATTTACGTGCTTAGAAGAATTACTTCCATATTTCCAGCCATGACATTTTAACCAACTAGACTTTCGGGATTTCAGACCCCGTCTGCTTTGGATCCCCAAAATGCCTCTTTCAATGGTAAAACCATCAGCCTCTTCTTATTTTATCCTCATTCTAGCTTTGCTAGGACACTTACCACCACCCTGTTCAGCCCAGCCACCACCCCCACCAGTCAATATCCCACCAAGACACTAATTAGAAGGCAGAGTGAAAGAAAAGGGCCCTCAGGCAAGAATACCAGCAGGTGTCAGAGGAGAGACGCTGTAGCCAGAGCTGTGTGACAATCCTTGCATGGTGTTCAATACACTCTAGTCTATATAACCTAAGATTAAAAGCACCCCAATAAAGGCTGTGGTTGGTTAGCTCACCAGGGGTTAGATTGTTGGACTTGACTTTTGCTTGGCAATGAACAGCAACCTAATTAGGAACCTGTCATTCAAATGTAATGAGTCTTTCCGTTTCTTCTTTTCCATTTCAGCTAACTTCAGAGGATTCTTGGCTTTGTTTAAAGGAACCATACTTTCCATTCAAAGTATGGATCCCAAAGCCACAATGACCCAGAGTTCAGTTTTCTCACAACACAGACCACAAACCGTTTAAAATTTTTCAATGTGAAAAAGATTGTGGGGGTTCCCTGCACATTTCCCTAACAAAGGCCATGACGGAGTTGCAACATGTGAGCAATTATAGAGCAAAATTTTCAACCTTCAAACCTTCTTAACATGAATTGAAACTTTTTTTTTGAAAAATGTAACTATTAAACGTAATTCATTATTAAGAAATCTAACTTAAGTGTCTCTGGCATACTATTAAATTATTGAACTATTTCTCCGTGAACACTTTATTCCTTCATTTTCATAAAAGAACCCTACTTGATTTCTCCCCACAAATTACTCATTAATTCTGTTTTCTAAACCTGTAACTGAGACCAGATGATCTTTAGAATTTCTCAGAAAAATTAAATGCAGCAAGCTGTATGCTGAGAAGAGGTAGCCCTCTCTCCTACTCAATTTGCAATGTTTACTTGAAAAGAAGGAAAACAATGTCATTTTTTGCAGGGAGGTCCAAGTGGGGAAGAGGAGATGCCCACAGCCTGTCCTGTCCAACAGCAAGGTCATTCATAAGGGTGTGATGTTATGAGGGTGTGATGACATGCCCTCTCATGCATTGGCTTTCCACCTCAAGGTCAACACTAAATATACAGCTACTTAATGTTTCCATCCTAGTTCAGTAATTCTATCTGTAGGTCCATTTAAAATCAAAGTAGTACCTTAGATTCTGCTCTAAGAAAAATGATCTTTCTCCCTCTGAAAATGTTGTCTCTCTAATAGTAATATTTAGTCAGTGCTTAGAAACCAAGGAAAGAGAAAAATGTCTTATTATTTAGAAATCATGTAACAATTTTTGACTTTGAGGGGCCAGTTAATGACTTAATATACACATTATCAGGTTACTTAACAGTGGAAAAGTTAACAAAAAAATTAGTGTTCATGAGTGGTTAGGTTGAAACCACTGCTGTATTTGTCTCTTATCTATAAGATCTACTCTATTTATTCCATTGCTCTATACTCTAGGAAAAAAATATTCCCATCTTTAACAGAAAAATGAATAAGAAAACTGGACTTAAAATATTGCTTTTTATAAATCAGAATACTCACAATTTCTGAATTCATTGGTTTATTTATACATTCATTCAACTAAGTATCTGATAGAGCGTTGGTATGGTAAAGCAGAGAAGAAACGTGCCTTAGAATTGAAAAATTATTTTTTCAAACAATGGATATTGAGAACGAATTGGTGATTGCTATAGGTAGGTGTGGGAGAAATGTTTGAAGGGGGTTAAAAGGTAAAAACTTCATTATAAAATAAGTAAGTCACAGGGATGTAATGTACAACATGACAACTATAGTTAATAATACTGTATTTCATATTTGAAAGTTGCTAAGAGAGTAAACATTAAAAGATCTTATAAGAAAAAAATGTATAACTATGTATGGTGACAGATGTTAACTAGACTTACTGTGATCATTTTGCAATATACTATGCAAATATCAAATCATTATGTTGTACACCTGAAACTAATATAATGTTTTATATCAATTATATCTCAATTAAAACTGGCAAAAAAGACCAAAAAAATGATTTAAAAAAAATAACCTAATTCAATCATTAAGGAAAGTATGGCTTAGGGCAGGTTATATAAGTCTCTCTCCACTTCTTTGAAAACAAATAAAAATTAATATCCACTTTGTAGAGTTGCTTTTAGAATTAAGTGAAATAATGCATTTTAAAACACCTAGCACAATGCCTGACAAAATTCAGGTACTCAATGTTACCTTCCTCCCTTCTCACTGACCTACAAATTGAGGTACATTTGGGGAAGAATCCATAGGACATTCCTATTCTGCGGGAATTTAGTGGAAAAAATAAGATATATATATATTATATATATACATATGTATATGCTACATATATATAAGATATATATATTATATATACATATGTATATACTACATATATATAATATATATTTATATATATTTATATCATATAAATATATATATAAATATATAATATATATATTAAAACCAACAGTGCTAGACAGTGACTTAAGTGCTAAAATGAAGTACATAAGGCTTTTCATCAATTTATAACATTTTTATACTTGGCCTTAAATCTAATAAAACTTATTCAATCATTTATTCATTCTTTCATTCAATTTACTAGCACTTTTTAAGAATGCCGGACACAGTTATTACCTCCAAGGAATTTACTGTAGGGGAGACAGACATGTAACAAATAATAACAGTGTAATGTTTTGGCATTTTGATAGAAGTTTTAAAGGAAAGAAGGGTTCATTGAGGAAGGACGACAATGTAGTGGGGAAAAGCCTGTACAGGTTCCAAAGTAAGAGATAGCAACTTTCCTTCCTAGGCCCACAGAATCCTACCTTAAGCCAGCTTAAGAAGGAAGCAGCGTTTTTATTTAAGTCTAATTTCTATCTCATTTTAATAGGAGATACATTCACATGATTGAAAATCCAACACAAACAAACTGATATATGTAGTAAGACATCGCCCACATTCCTCCATCTTTATTCATTTTACTAACTTCTCAGTGTGCCCCTAGCTACCCAGCGCCCCTCTTCAGAGGCTGCCAATGTCATCAGTTCCTGATATATTTTCCTGACTTATTTAGTGCAAATGTGAATATCTATCTCTCCTTTTTACAAACAGGCATGCTACACCTTGCTTTTTTCACTGGTCATCGAGTGACAAGTGAAGTATGTCATCGAGCTCACAGCTTATCTGTATACAAACAACTTTGTTCTTCATTCTATTTTTCTGAGTATTACTCCATCACATGAATGTACCACAGTGTACTGAACCGATAGACATTGAAGTTATTTGCAGTCTTGCCACTACAAATATTGTAGTGCTGAATGAAGGTAATATGTCATTCTACATGTAGGCAAAACACATCATGAAATAAAATCCTGAAGTAGAATTGCTGGGTCAATTTTGCTGTATTTTGCTAAACCAATGAGGAAGTTTGAAACATTCGAAATTAGAGTCTATACACCCCCAAACTAACCTCTCCCTTGCTCTGGTTTGGCTTCACCCTCTCTGTCTTAGTCCAGCCTCACTCCACTCACGGATCCTTAGGGGCAGCAGCCATCCTCATGCATTCCTTCAACAAGTATCTCCTGAGTGCCAGGTACTGTCTAGGCCTTGGGGGCAGAGCAGTAAATTAAACAGACAAATATGCTTCCTCTCACAGAATTCTCTAGTGGGGAATTTTCTGAATTGCTTTCTTGGAGAGGGAGACACAAATATACAACATAAGTAGGTATATTGGAAAATAGTAAAAGCTAAGGAGAAAAACAATAAAATAGGGAAGGGGAATATGAAGTGCAAAGATGGACAGGAAAGGCCTAAGAAGAAAGGGAATGGGGGCCAAGTGTATATCTGAGGGAGAATGACCTAGGCAGAAGGAGCATCAAGAGCAAAAGCCCTGCAGCAGGATAGCAAGTACCCTATAGGAGGACTAGAAAGAAGGCTAGTGTGGTTGGAACGGAGCGAGTAAAGACGAGAGACCGAGAGATCCATCAGGTCACAGAGGAACCAGGAAGCCAGGGGTACACGACCTTGTGGGACTCTGTAAGGTCTTTGGCTTTCACTGTGAGGCGTTTGGGGAGTTCTGGGAGGGGAAGTGGGCCCTGGACAGAGCAGCACCACGGGTGCCAGGTGAGGCCAGGGGCACCAAGCACAGACGGAGTAAGTGCAGGTAGGACATCAGGATGAGGGTGCTTAAGGAACCGAAAGAGTCACAGGTTAGGGAGAGTGGAGATGGGGCAGAGAATAGAAACGAGCTTCATAAGGAAAGCATAAGAACAAAGTGATGCTGCCTTCTTCTTGAACAAAATATTCACATAATCCTGGGACCAATGGACAGGGACTGGGAAGCCATATGATAATACATTTAAGTTACCAACTTCTCATTCCATTCGCAGTAATTTCAATGGCTTTAATTACAAACAGCCTTTTATAAAATTACATTAGTAATAATTTTTTTCAATTTCCAGTATCATTTATTATTCCTGAATCTGAATACAATTAACTACAGCAGGACAGAGCTCACTACTTTAATATTTAAGTCTCATTTTAGGTTCTTTAAACTATCTCAGTATTTGTAAATATGAGAATTCATAGCCAACAACTGAAAAACTAAAATTTGACATGCCAACAAATGTACTCAATATTGACATAATTACACAAAATTTTATACGCAACATGTGGACTTTAACATTACAGAATTTGGCCTTTGTAAACTAGCTTACACATTAAGTTACTTTGCTTAGCTGTCCTAACCTATGAAGTGATGCACAGACCCCTCCCACAGCTTTTTACTATGTGAAGAGATGATTCCTCCCCTTAAGGCAAAGTGGAAAAAAAACCACGTTCCCATCCAGAAAAAAAATTCACCCCAAATCATGAAATACTAAAGTTTCAGCAGATGTAACACCAGAAATAGGTTATGGACAACTCTTTTTTGTCTTTTACGTAAGTAGTACTCTAGGAAGTTTTAATAGATCTCAAAATATGACAACAGATTCTTTTGGTCAAGTTGTTTCCATTAAAACGTACTGATTTTAAAAACTAATAACTTAAAAACTGCCACACGAATATAAAAATCCAAATGGTTCACAAAACATTCTCCGTTCCTTCTGGAGGTTTTATGAGGCATTGCAATCATTAATCAGTCTTTTACTATTAAACATAAATGGCCAATTGAGACAAACAATTCTGAGACTGTTCTTCCACCGCTGATTAAGACTGGGGTGGCAGCTATTGGAGATAACATTCCTTTAGCCTTCTGAGCTTTCTGGGCAGGCTTGGTGACCTTGCCAGCTCCTTATTTCTTGTCCATTGCTCTGATGACACCCACAGTAACTGTCTCATGTCACGAACAGCAAAACAACCCAGAGGCGGATAGTCAGAGAAGCTCTCTACATGGGCTTATCAACGATGGCAGCAGCACCAGATTTCAAAAACTTTGGGCCATCTTCGAGCTTTTTCCCAAAACAACAATCAATCTCCTTCAGTACAGCAAATTTGCAAGCAATGTGAGCTGTGTGACAATCCAGCACAGGTGTATATCCAGCACTGCTTTGGTCTGGATGGTTCAAAATAAGCACCTGAGCCATGAAGCCAGCTGCTTCTATTGGTGGGTCATTTTTGCTGTCACCATTTTTGCATGGCCACATTGCCATAACGAACATCTTTGACAGACACATACTTGACATTGAAGCCCATGTTGTCCCCAGGAAGAGCTTCACTCAAAGCTTCATGGTGCATTTCAACAGACTTTACTTCAGTTGTAACACTGACGGGAGCAAAGGTGACCACCATGCTGGGTCTGAGAACACGAGTCTCCTCTCGGCCCACAGGGCCAGTACTGACACCACTGATTGTGTAGACATCAAGGCTCGTCAGTTGGACGAGTTGGTGGCAGGAAGCAATGCAGAGTTTCAAACAGCGTGGTTCTACGGGCATTGCCATCTTTATGGGTGACTTTGCATTCCATGAACCAAAAGCATGTTAGCACTTGGCTCCAGCATGTTGTCACCATTCCAACCAGAAATTGGCACAAATGCGACTGTGTCAGGTTTGTAGCCAATTGTTTTAATGTAGGTGCTGACTTCCTTAATGATTTCCTCGTGTCTCTTCTGGCTGTAAGGCGGCTCAGTGGAATCCATTTCGTTAACATCCACAATTAGTTGTTTCGCACCCAGTGTGGAAGCCACACGGGCATGCTCACGGGTCTGCCCGTTCCTGGAGACACCTGCTTCGCACTCACCAACACCAGCAGCAACAATCAGGACAGCAAGTCAGCCTGAGGTACCTGGAATTGTGTTTTTGATAAAGTCTCTGTGCTCTGGGGCATCAATGATGGTCACATAATACTTGCTGGCTTCAAATTTCCACGGGGAGCTATCAGTGGTGAGCCCACGCTCATGTACAGCTTCCAGTTTATCCAAGACCCAGGAATACTTGAAGGAGCCTTTTCCCATCTCAGCAGCCTCCTTCTCAAATTTTTCAATGGTTCTTTTGTTGATCTCACCACATTTGTAGATCAGATGACCAGTAGTGGTAGACTTGCTGGGATCTCTGTGTCCAGTGACAACAATGTTGATTTGAGTCTTTTCCCCTTTTGGCTTAGATTTAGCAGTGGTTTTCACGACACCTGTGTTCTGGCAGCAAACCCGTTGCGAAAAGCTATTGGCAATAAATTTTGATTATCAAGGCTTGTATCATAGTTGGAGACTTGCTTTTTAAAGATTATTCCATTGCAGGCACATTATTTATTGCCAAGCACCATCTGTTTTGCATTTTAGTACTAACATTTTTATCCTCACACTCATTTCACTGAGAAGTTTCTGGGGGTGGTGTTAGAGGTAGTAGTAGTGGTTGTTATTTTGATAGAAGTGCATTATATGCTAGGAAAGCTGAATTTATTTCAATTCCTCTTTTGCAGGGAAATTAATCAGTGCAATTCCTTCAGTCTTCCAAGCAATTGTAAAAAAAATTAAAAAAGAAAGAAAGAAAAACTATTTTTCTCCCAATTATTGTTTTTTCTTTAAAAAATTTTTTTTCAATTATAGCTGACATAGTAGTTTTAGGTGTACAACATAGTGATTTATATACCTTACGATGTGATCACCACACTAAATCTAGCAACAATGGGGAATCTTTCACCCATTCCCCCAGACCCCCTTCCCTCTGGCAACCATGTTTGGTCTTTTAGACCTTTATTTGCTTATAATTTTTTCATCACTTATCTTTTTATCCTCTGCAACCTGACTTCTGGTCTCACTATTTCACCAAACCAGCTCTCATTATAGTTTTCTTCTTTATTCTGATTGTTCTAGAACCCTTTCACATTTATGGCCACACTCTCACACCTGGGTGGCACTCAAAGCTCATATTCCACAACAACACTCATAGCCTAAGAGGAAAAGGCACGCCCTGAAAACAAAGACCAGGAGGGGGAAATATATAGGAATGAACTTAGCTGAAGTGCTCAGAGGCAGAGCGAGTCACAGAGGTGTAGTCAGGAAGAATTTTTATTTTAAATCCAGGAGCCTTAGAAGTCATCTAGGCCAATATCCTCATTTTACAGATGAAATAATGAGGTACAGAAAAATGTGTCAGTTGGGATGTCTTTGGTTACAAGTAATAGAAAACAGCAACTCAATTTGGCTTGAACTATGCTCTCCTACATGATATGAGGTCCAGATATAGTGTCCCATTGCTGCTCTTCTCTGTGGCTTCCTTGGCCACTCCACCTTCCAGACGTGAGCAAGATGGCTGCAACAGTTTCAGGACTTATAGCAGAGTCCTGGGAGTTGAGGGAGGAGAATAAGGGGAAGGGGAAAGTATGTCTCTCCCTTCAGTGTCTTTTCAGAAGCAAAGACACCTGACCAAGAAGCCCTAAGAAGACTCTCTGGTCACCTCCCCATTTCTAACGCAATCACTGGCAAGGGAAAAGGGATTCCATGGCTGGTTTGGTTTAAGCCTAGGACTAAGCTTGGGGTAGAATGAGGGATGAGGCATTAAGGTTAAATAAATTGGCCACAATCAAATGTGACTTGTAGATCTAAGAGAGATCTTGATTCTTACATTGGTCCTACTACACTTCTGAGAATTCACTTGCTTTTCCACCACTTTAACAATGGATTCAACTCTTCTCTCTTTTGACAAACTTCTCCAGGAGATGACTTACTCTTTTTGTAATTATCTGAGCATTCTGTGCAGGTAGCAAGGAGTAGGGACGCACTGAGTTTAGAGCCAGACTGCCTGGGTTCAAATATAGGCCCTCACCACTTCTAACTGTGAGTCACCTTAGGCATGTTATTTAATCTCTTTCCTCACCTAAAAAAATAGGATGATAATAGAACCCACCTCATAGAGAATTAAATAAATTACTATATATAAAGTGATCAGAACAATGCCTATTACACTGTAAGTCCTCTATAAGTGGGTGCTATAATTATTAAGGGGCATCTACTGGTTTTGCCTGTCCAGCAGCCCTTTCCCCTTCTTTTGACAAAGGTTTTCCTTTGAAGAACTACCCCTCCCCCATGCCACAATCTTGGCACAATTCTTAGTATAAACTGCAGCCAACCCTCACGGGACAAAGGGTGGGCACAGGCCCAAGTTAGACCAAACTTACCACTTTCCCTGGAATATGAATCGTAAACAGAATGACTCAAGACAGAAAACTTAAAATTCTGTCTCATTGGTGTCAAGACCTTGAACAGGCTTTTCCTGAGTTCTTGCCCCCCTAAACTCCTGTAATTGTGTTGCTCTTTCCAAAATCTGATTAACGGTTCTTCCTTTGATTCTGTGAGCTATCCAGTGCCCTTTAATAAATTCCATTTTTGCTGAAATTAGCCAAAATGTATTTCTGTTGTTTGTGTAACCATTATGTTAAACAAATAGGCCTCCCCTAACGAAATCATGAAGTAACTCTACTTTTGTCTCTCATTGTCTCCTTAATCTATTCATGAGCCTGGCTCTTCTCTGATCCTTGCATAGAAGCTAAGACAGTGGCTCTGAAGTCAAACACTGTAGGCACAAAACCTATCTCCACTGCCTGCTAGCGATGCTACTTACTGTCTGTTTGCCTCAGTTTCCTTACCTGTAAAATGGGGGAATAACATCTACCTCATTGGGTTACTGTAAAACTTAAATGACTTCCCAAACGTAAAATACCTGGAAGTGTGCTTGGTACACAGTAAGTCCTGAAAATTGTTACTATTGCTGATGGCAGTGGTGGTCCAGTGAGGCTTGTCTTTCTTTCTCACAACCCATCCCCTCAGGCCCTGAGCATTCTTATTTCCATACTTATGCTCCTGCTAGCCCTCTCTCCTTTTCTAAATCCTTCAAGACATCATTATTCAAGCACCACCTCTTCCACAAGGCCCAGACTGATCTACAAAAACCCCATTAACCTGATACTTTGCTTGTGGGAACTACATAATAGTAGCAGTCTTGAGTTCATATAATTTCCCTTGTTTTTTAATTGTATGTGAGTCTTGAGTTCATATAATTTCCCTTGTTTTTTAATTGTACCTGCGTGTAAATCATGACTACTCCAACAAGAAAGAGTTCCTTAAAGCCAGGAATGATATTTTATATTCTTTTACGTCCTTCATATTACTTAGTTGAGAGTAGGGGTCATAGTAAGTCCTTAATAATAAGTCCTTGAATGGCTCTCCGAACAGCTAAAAGTATTTCCAATCACAATTACTCTGGGTTGGTAGAGCTGCAAGCCCTTAGGCCGATGTTTCAGCATATGTGCTGCTGAAGTGTGCACGTGGCCCAGGTTTTCACTATGGATAAGTTTACAAAACAGACGGGCTACATAACTTTCTGTCTTCTTCCCATACTGGCCCATACACACCAGGCATCCAGTAAATGTTACTAATTATCTACAAAAAAGTTAAAAACTTCAGGAGCTAAAAATTAATTCCAAATACGACAGGAAACTCTAAATGTATCTGCTACCGTTAAGATTTGAAACTAGAACGCCGAAAGGTCCTATTTTATTTAAAAATTAAAAACATAAAGATAAGGGAATCAGATACTCAGACACTTTCCCCCCTTTTAACACATTTTTTTCTCATAAGAATTGTTGATGAAGGACAAAGTAGAGAAGGTAACTATTGTACCTTTTTATTGTCATGTTTCTGGAGAAACACTCTACATAACATAAAGCACGCCATCTTTCTCTGATTTACCTAAGCATGTGAAAAAATATACATAGAAATAAAAACTTTTCCCAGTGATGCCCAAGAGCATATCATTTATACACAAAAAGATGGCACTGTTTCATAGCTATGTGGGCAGTTTTTCAGTCATGTGGAAAAGTCAACTGGGAAAGAGAAACTGAGAAAGCTTAAACTCAATTCCATGTGAAGTTGTATGTGAAATGGGGATGCATAAATTGACTCACTTACCTGATCCTGAGAACAAGCTTGTATTGCATTTAAATGATATCTCTATAACATTCCCTACTTGTTGGCTTATTGTTGTTTAATGGATATGGTTATTTCAAAGTTAAGAAAAAATGCTTTTTTCCAAATGCTATCTACTATGACTTTCTCAACCAGACCAACTCTTCCTTGTTTTCCTTTCTACAGAACACTCTAGGAGAGAAAGAAAAGGGAAGAGGGAGAAGGATAGGAGAAAAAAAAGAATCTACATATCCTACTTGGATTGTGCGAGACAGCCTGGTGCAACCATGTTCTGATTCTCCTCCTCATTCTGCAGAGCCGTGAGCTCAACCATGTTAACCATCACGTCATTGGTGTGACCAGGAAGCGGGGGGAGCACCGAAATGATCTTCTCTACTAAGTTGTCGCCATGATGTCCAACCGTTCCTGTTTAAGCAGACAGAAAATATGAATGCACAAAATGGGAGGAAAAAGAAGCTAGAGGAATGTTTCCTAGTGGCCCTTCTCTCAAGAATAACATACATTTTTATTTTCTGTTACCAAATCAATAACACAAGCCTAGCATTTTGCCCTCTGTAACACTAATCAAGCTCACAGTTACCTAGTCAATGTGCACTCTGTGTGTTGGACGTAATGCTCCACGAGGGCAGATATTGTGTCTGCTCTGGTTACTACTGCATTCCCAGTACCTAGCACCGTACCTATTGACATGAAAGGTATGAATAAATATTGAATGAATAAATAATTTATTGAATGAATATATAAATAAATTATTAGCATATAGTCATCCAGGTAAATAGTGTCATTGGATAATACTATCCTGAGATTTTAGAGTCAGACTTTATTTTATTGATGAAGACCGTAAGACCTAGAGGACTAAACCTGACAAAGAAGAGCAGATCTCTCCTGAGCTCGACCCTTATCTTCAGAATGGCAACTGTTCAGCTAGTTAATCCTAGCAGGCAATCCATGTCTAGCAGGCAACCTGGCACCCAGTAGACTCTCACTAAATATTTGCTAGATGAAAGAAAGAACAAATGAATGAACGGTAACAGTTTGCAATGATAGAGGCATTTATGGAGTGCTTTCTGTGTACCAGGGACTTTTCTAGGTGTTTTACATGTATTAACTCTTTTAATAGCAAATGAATTAATGAACTCAAATTGAAATGCAAGACCAACGACCGTTTAATACTTTCCCAATAAAACCAACTTATCTTTCCAAAAGTCATCATTGCTGAGAAGACCTCATACCAACAATGGGTGGGACTTGGCCCATTTTCTTGTTTTGATTCCACCCACTTCAAATTAATTAACATTTTGTTTCCTATTGTCTATCTCTATCTCTCTTTTTTGTTTTTGCTATGTTATATTAATTGGAAAAAAGAACTAGGTAGAAAAGACCAAACCAGGATTCAAGCAACTAACATCATCGTCTTCATCACAATAGCTACCATGTTTCCCCCAAAATAAGACCCAGTCTTATATTAATTTTTACTCCAAAAGACGTATTAGGGCTTATGTTCAGGGGATGTCATCCTGAAAAATCCTGCTAGGGCTTATTTTCCAGTTAGGTTTAATTTTCCGGTAAACATGGTAGTATTTATTGAGACTTTATGATGTACCCGATATTAAGCTCCATACTGTATATTTATTGTTGACTTAATTCTTACAACTCTAAAAGATATTATTAAGCTCATTTACAGAGTAGAAGATTCAGTGTAAGTAACTTGCTCAAGATTACACAACTTATAAATTACCAACCAAAAATTCAAACTCAGGAGGCAAATAATTCCAAACCTACACTTTTTTTTAAAAAATCAATCTCATAAAAGTGACTTAAGACAGAGCCAGCATGAGTGCTTCTAAGGTGATGTCTGATGTTAAAGAGTTCTTGTATCACCAGTAGAACATTCATTGATTAGACCTGGTGGGAACCACATCTTATTTATGTTGTGTATAATTTATGATTGTCTCCCCAGCACTCACCCTACAAGTTCCTCATTAAATACTTGCTGAATGAACGTCTAGTGACTATAAGTGGTCCTGAGATACAGGGGAGGGGGGGCTCAAAAATCTCTGAGTGAATTATATCTTTAAGCCTAGAATGGACATAGATTTTTTTTAATACTCATTTAAAGAAACTGTCATGCAGGGACTCTGGTCCCGCTCCCCGCACCAGAACATAGGACATGGTGAGGCCAAAAAGGAGCAACAGAGCCATAGACAGGGGAGTCATACCCCTATATTCTCCATGGTGGCTGGTCGAGGCACAAAAGCAAACATCCGCCAGTACCCCAACAAGGGGTCTTCCTGCATCCTAGTCTTGCTGGAGGCTGGGCGAGACACAGGAAGTAGGATCCACACGATCCGCAATCCGCCATCCACGCTTGCTAACCCCACTTGCTAGCAGCAATCTGCCATCCGCTTCTCCGCCAACAAACCAACCCCTTGCTAACTACAATCTGCCGTTGCTAGCTCAGCCACGGCAGTTATATCAGTGGCCAATGGCTAACGGGTTACAGCTGATGGCCACCTAGTCACAGCTGATGATCATCTACTACCCGAGGCAGCAGCTTTCCACATGAGGCTGAGAGCCTGGAAACTGTTCTCTGGGACTCTGTCCCCACAAAACCTAAAACTCAACTAACTCTCTATGATAATTTCCTGTTTTGTTGAACAGTTTCCTTCCACTAAGTTATCTGTTAACACCGCTCCAACAAATTAGAGCCCTTCTATGAAGGATTGTTGGGAATACTTGCATCTACACATTCCTAAGAGGTTCCCAGGTAGATGTTTCTCCTCGGTGTCATAATTATATTTTTCCAATCTCTTGGGCTAGATGCAGTTGTTGTTTAACAAGGCAGTGCACACTGAAGATGTATTTATTCATTACAGCATTTAACACACTGACTGTAACGCTAATTTGTTTGTCTGTATCTCCCTCTAGATTGTAAACTCTGTGAGATCAGGCACTGTGCCCACCTAGTTCATCTTTGTATCCTCAACCTGACATATAGTAAGAGGTCAATAAAATATACTCTGAATCAAAGAAAGTATCAGAACCTTGGAGAGTGGTTATGAAGACCTCCACAGCAATCCCACTTACCAGTGAGATCCAGAGTTCTGTCCACAAAGACCACTGACGCCCTGCCTGCAGAAGTCCTCCTCCTGTTCTTGGCAGGGGCATAATTGGCCAGATCTGCAGCGATGACCCTACTGAGGGAACCTACAGCAAAACACTCCTCTCGGACCCCTAGGTGCTCACACAGAGAACTGAGGCCTGACACCAGGCACCTGATCTGCAGTAGCAGCTCAGGGGTCAGGGCAGTGGCATCCACCTCACCCAGGCTTCCCAGCCTCCTCTTGTCCGGTCGGGCACTGTTAAGGAGATGCACATCCTGGGGTAGCAGTGGAAACAGGGAAGCAAAGGCTGGAGTCAAGGCAAGGTAGGGGGCGGCAGGGGCGAGCAACAGTGGGACGTGAAGCACCTCGGCGGTGTAGTTCATGTTGCCCATCCACTCACACAGCTTCTCTTCTAGTTGCTCGAACACCGGCTGCTGCCCCTCCAGCTCCGCCGCTGCCGCGGCTGGCACGTGATTAGCCGTGAGGTGGACAGCGTGGTTCACAGTCGTGACCACCACACAATACTGGAAGTGACTGCGGCAGACGATGTTCCGTAGAGTCTCCACGGTTCGGCCTTTCAGTAGGCAGCTCAGCACAAACACCGCCTTGGGCTGCTTAGCTCCGCCACCGACTGCTGCGGGCTCGAACTCCCGCAAGTAACACGCAGGTCCCCCCACCGCCTCCAGGAGCCGGGTGGAGCCGCAGCCCCAGTGCAGGCTTTCGGCACAGGCGGCGTCCAGGTAGACCACAGCCCGTTTCACTTTGGCCAGCACCTGCTCCCAGCCCTGCTGGGTAAACGACTGCACGCCCGGGGCGCTCATAGTTGGGAATTCGCAGACTCGGGCACTCAAGTACAGAAACTTTCTCAGAACTCACAACTTCCGGGAATTGGGCTCCTTGACACTTTGACAATCAACACAATTTACGCGGTGCCGCCTCTTACTTGTCCAGTGGCTGCGCACGGTGATGACGTCAGCGGAGCGTGATTGGCTGGCGGGGAGACAGCGCCAGGAAGCACGCTGAGGAAAGTGGGCGCGGCTCCGCGGCTCTCGGGGTCCTGGGAAGCTCAGGGAGGCGAGAAGGAGCTGCCCAGGAAATAGTTGAACTGTTCTTTTCCTCTCCCTGTCTGTTCAGGTTACCTTTTCCTGCCCCTGAGAATCCAAACTTTGATATCTTCCCTGGATATGAACACATCTCCTTAAAAGTACAACGACTTTCCCCATTTAAACTCTGAGCGGCCAAAGAAAAACCTGTGATGTTTCGTAGTTTACAGATTGTTGTCACGTATGTACCTTGTTAACAGCACACAGGCCTCATAACCAACCTACTAGTCTTCATTTTCACTTTCTCCATCTTCTCTCCCTAATCTCATTGTCAGTAAATCTTGGTCTGCTTCAAAAATCTTGGAATCGAGCCCCTTCTCCCCACCCTACTGTGACTGCCTTAATCCACCATCTTCACAAACCTCAACAATTGCAGTTATCCTCCATTATTTTCCAGCTTTCCATTTCTTCTCCGTCCAATTCAGTTTAAACTAATCTGGTCCTATCATTTTCCTGCTTAAAAGCCTCACCTGGCCCAATTACCTGCAGGATACAGCCAGACTTTTTTAAATGGCACCAAAGTCCTTCATGATTTTCTGAGTTTCTCTCCAGCAACTCCCAGCCTGGAGCATTATATACCTGCACAATGCAGTCAACCGATTGAGCCCAGACTGTTCCATGGGTTCAATTCATTGAACTAGTATTTATTAAGCACTTACTAAGTATAATCACTGTGCTAGTCTCTAAAGATACATGGTTAATAAAATATATTCGCTGATCCACAAAGAATTTACACATGGAAAACTAACAAAAATAATCATTCCAATGATACTTTCCATGTGAGAATTTTCCTGTCGCCATCACTACCATCACCCTGTCCTCCCTTCAGCCCTCCAACACACAACACAACACTCAGTGGATACCTCTGGTAAGTACTTGCCATATTGTGGGTTAAGTTTAAACATATCTGTTTTCCTTAACATATCCGTTCTGCTAGATCATGTGCTAGAGGCCTGGTATCCCCAACACCAGAACATAACAGGTGCTCAATAAATGTTTGTTGAATAGATGTTCAATTCATATCCATATAATAAATATTATAATCAATCAACTTTTAATGAACTTGTACAATATGTGTTGGGCATTGAGGACATAAAGTGAAGTAAGCCACAGTCTTGCCTTCAAAAGAATCTGAATTAAAATGACCCACACAGGCAAAGCAAGCAAGTGCAATAAAATGTTACAGAAGCGAGGACCTTTTTAATGTATAAGAATTACAAATGAGAGAAAATAAATTCTGACTGGGTGAAGTAAAAAGGGGAAGTAGTCAGAAGTTTCATATAGGACATAAGTTTTGAGTTGCCTTCAAAGAAAGCCAGGTGTTCACCAGGTGGACAGAATGGGGAGGGGCATTCCTGGCAGCCCAGGCAGAAAGTGCAGCATGAACAAAGCCATAGCATGATGAAACCAGACAACGTGTGTTTTGGAACTAAAAACGGTATAGTATAGCTAGAATGTATTGTATGAAGAGACCCAAGAAGAAATAGGAGCTAAAACTAGAAAAGAAGGGACTAGATCAGGGTTAGTCTTATTTCTTATTCTACGTAGTAGCAGCCAAGGGGGAACTATTATTTTTAGGAGTGAAAATAATTCGTCCATATCTAGAGTTTAGAAAAAAAAAATTCTATTAAGGACACAGACAATAATCTGAACACAGTAAGATTTTGAGCAGGGAGAACAGTTAGGAAATAGTAGCAGCAAACACTCGGGCCAGAGTACATAAGCATACCAGTAAAGGGGATAGAGACTGAGGGGTGTCTAAATAAATGTTAAGGAGATAGAGCCAAAAAGCCTGGTTACTGGATTGACAGAGAGACAGTGAGGGAAAATTTCTGATTGATGCCCACTTTTCTGCCTAAATGACTAGTAAATGATAGTCACTGAGAGTTAGAAAATCAAAAGAGAAACAGACTGGGGAACAAATGTGCAGAGTTCAGTTGGGCCATGTTTTTGTTTATTTGTCTGTTTGTTTTTTTAATTGTGACAAAATACACATAACATAAAATTCCATTTTAACCATTTTTTAAGGGTACAATTCAGCAGTGTTAATTATTTTCACATTGTTGTGCAACCAATCTCCCGAATTTTTTCATCTTGTGAAACTGAAACTCTACAGTATATACATTAAACAACTCCCCATTTCTCCCTCCCTCTACCCCTGGCAACCATCATTCTACTGTTTTTATGAATTGACTACTCTAGATATCTCGTGTATGTGGAATCACACAATATTTGTCCTTCTGTGACTGGCTTATTTCACTTAGCGTAATATCCTCAAGGTTCATCCATGTTATAATATGTGTCAGAATTTCCTTCCTTCCACTTCTTGCTCTCAGATGTTATGGCAGAGTCAAATTAAGTCCTGCTAAAATTACATGCTTAAGACAATCCAGATTTACTTCATTTAAATGTGATTTGTACGTCTGTGCTCAAAATAGCCAACAATTATTTCCCATTCCTCATAAAACCAAACATATCTCTCTGCACCTCATTTCTAAGTCCTCCACATGCATGATCAACATAAGGATTTACTAAGCACTTTCTATGTGCTTGACATTGTAAGACAGGATCTGGTAACCACAGAAAAAAAATGTTTTCATCATTAAGGAGTGTGCAGTTTACATAACAGTGTAGCTATAAGAGGAGATGATACAATTTTCCATAAACAACAAGCAATATAAAATTTAGTGTTAAAATATGTCAAAATGTATAGGAAGATGGATAATTGAGGCTTAATTCCTTATGGAAGTATCTAGAGAAGAAGGAAACCTCTACACGTGTTCGGTTATTCAGGTTGTTGAAAGGACAAAAGGCCTACACCATAACCCACTACCTGCTTGCCTCTAACTGGTCTGATACTTTGACATTTGAAACCTAATTTTAGCTTTGTTATCTTCCCAAGAAGTAGGTATAAAATGTCATTTTAATATATCAATTTACTGATGAGGAAACTGAATAATATTGAGATTTAAGCAACATATTTAAATTTTGCAGCAAATAGCATAGTTGGGCCTAAATGACATATTCATTCAAAACACATTTATGAGTACTTACTATCTGCTAGATACTGAACAAAGCACTGTTATTTGAGTTTTAACTCTCGTCATCATTTCAATCATCTGCTAAGCATTCCCTTTCAGTATTTCTTAGAGATATATTAAAACTGTTGCTTTGTTGTTATTGTTGTTTTGCCAAGAACCAACAGATCACAGAAAAATAAAATAAAATGGGAAACAAATATAATCAGAATGTATGGAGCATTGTAGTTGGATAAGGTCATAATTTTATACAATATCATCAAGCTACCTGTCTTTGAAGTCTCCCCTGGTGAGTAGGGAGATAAAGATACCTTTAACTAAGGAAGTTTATCCAGGCAAGGAATTCAATTTGGAAGCAAGAAAGGAGGAGGCCTTTTAAGACTGGTTATTAATGATTTATGGGCTTCTCTGCTTGTGGAAATCCTCCTGTTCAAAGCTTAATTCAAATACTACCTCCACCATGAAGGCAATTCTGATGCATCAATTATTATTCAGTAATTCTTCAGTTTTGTTTAAGTAATCCCTTGAAATACGAGCTCATTTCAGGCAGCTGAAAGGAGAAAGAGGCTTCTCAGCCAATGGCGATTGGTTCTCCCATGAAACCACCAAAGTTCATTATATGCTCATGGAATGGTAAATAGAAAGATAAACAGACAAGACTATAAGTGATTGTCTTATGATACTCACAAAGAGAATGTAAAACCTTCACTCCATTATTGTAAGTAAAGGCCAAGAAGATCTACTAAGTACTAGGCACCATACTAGGAATGAGAGTGACATTAAAAAAATGCTCCATTTGAGGGAGGATTTGGTCTAATGAACAGTCTTAGGAATACAGATATGTAGTCAAATAATTATTATATGTTGTGATAGACACATTCCATAGAAGCAGCACAAGGTCTACAAGGGAGTGATCAGCTCTGCCCTACCCACTCCCCAATAACTCTGACCTCATCTACATCCTCCTCCTCCTTCACTCCTCTTCAGCTACATTTGGGGTTTCTTGAACACACTAAGTATGTTTTTGTCCCAGAACCTTTGCGCTTCCATACTCCCTCTGTCTGATAGGACTTCATCCAGCAATCTACCCAGCTTACTTTTTCTTTCCATTCATGCCTCTGCTCTTCTATCACCTTATCAGAGTGGCTTTTTCCTGACATGATATAAAATTGCACCCTATCTCTCTTCATTACCCCACTCTGGGTCTTCCTATTCTGCTTACCTTTCTTTATAATCCTTATCACCACTTGACATATGTTTAGTGGCTGTCTCCTCAGAATGAAAGCTTCATGAGAGGAGGACTTTGTTTTACTCACTGTTGAATCTATTAATATGTAGCCTAGAAGAGTTCCTGACACTTGTAGACCCTCCATAAATATTTATTGAATGATTTAAAAAATGGGAGGAGATAAAGTGGAATTCAGAAAAGAATTCATGAAGTTGATTATGTTGCAACAGAGTACAGAAGGATGCAAGGGATTATCCTAAACAGATAAGGGAGACTGGGAATAGCAGGTAGAAGAGTGTTTAAAGGTAAGAGGGATTGGAGCAGCCAGATGGCTCAGTTGGTTAGAGCATGAGCTCTCAACAACAAGGTTTCTGGTTCAATTCTCACATGGGATGGTGGGCTGCACCCCTTGCAACTAAAGATTGAAAACAGCAACTGGACTTGGAGCTGAGCTGCGCCCTCCACAACTAGATTGAAGGACAACGACTTGGAGCTGATGGGCCCTAGAGAAACACACTGTTCCCCAATATTCCCCAATAAAATTTTAAAAAATTATAGAAACCAAAACAAAACAAAAGGTAAAGGGGATTAAAACCATATGATTTGTTTAAATAATACAAAATGGTACCATATTGGTGGAATGTAAATACTTTGTATATGCTTCTATTGTATCATATTCTCCTTTTCCCCTTGTAGGAGAGTTAATTGTTTATCACCTTTCTCTATAGAGCTCTTTGAGGGTAGGGGCTATTTTTCACTCATGTCTTTATTTTCCAAGTTCTTAAACAGCAGATATCAGTTATTGCCAAATAAATGAAAAAACAATATTTCTTGATTAGAGAGTGTGTAAACATATTGATTGATTTTTGTAATTAAAATAGATTTCTTTCCGTTCAAAAGTGAGTGTCCTATTTGAAAACATCATAACTAAACGGGACTTTAGAGATCATCTCATTCAACTTTCTCATTTTATAGATGAGAAAACTGAAGCATAGAAAGGTCGATTACCTGAGGTCATGCAACTATATGTTATACTTGAGAACGAGAATGCCAGTTTTGACCCATCATGTGTCATCTTCTTGAAGGATGTGTTCTCAAAAGTGGCCTGAAAATTTGGCATTATCTATTGACATAAAACCTGCACATACTTTATGATCTATACACTTGTATTATACAAATCTGCAAGAAGTCATGGACATAGGTCTTCATTGTAGGGTTGTGTGTTAAAGTGAAAAGTTGAAAGCAATCTAAGTGTACATCATTTTATGAGAGCTATGCTATGGAATATTATGAAGCACTTAAAAATGGACATAGTTTGATACATATGGACTAACACACAAGGATCTTTAAGACACTGTTGAGTTAAAAAAAAGCAATCTGCAGAATAATACATACAGTATTGTATCCTTTAAGACTAGTTAACCTCAGTTTCATGAAGTAAATGTATAAAAAGTTTCAGAATGATTCACACACAAAAAATAACAAGGGCTGCCTCTAGAAAGCAACGTAGTAGATGAGGGGGTCTTTGACCTTAATTATAATGCTTTATTTTAACAAGGAGAATGCATTACGTATATATTAAAATTAATTTTTTTTTGCTGTTAAAATTAATTTTTCAAGAAAGTGGCCATGAATTATGATTTCTTCTCTATTTAGTGAGAAACAAGGGACTGAAGTTAGCGATTCTATATTAAGGGTGTTACAACACATAGAGAATAAAATAAGGCCTTTCAGAAGATTAAAACACAGCAAAAATGGTTGAGAAAATAAAGCATCAAGGGCAGAAGGGAACAATGGAGTACTCGCAGGCAAAGGCAATATGGATTATTAGAAGACGGCTGGGGGAGGGGAACCCTAGTTTATCAGGGAGAAATCAACGCTAAAAAGGCTACGCGGGATTCCATAGGGGCGGGGCCAACTGCGGTGCGCACGCGCAAAGAGGCCCAGCTGGCCGCCTCTGCGGAAGCGAATTCACCTAGAGACCTCGCGCCGCTCGACTGCTGCTGCGCTTGCGCAGGCGGGTCAGTGTCGGAGACTTCTTTGCCGCCTCCGGCGTTGTGGCCGCCTCCAGTGGATTTGAGTTTTAGCCTTTCTTCGGTCGCTGGCGGGTTCGTGCCCCTCTCGCACCGTCGGGCAGCGAGGCTGGGGCAGGGGTGGAGGGGTCTGTTGACCGCCGCCTTTAAGTTGTGCTCGGGGCGGCCATGTCGGCCGGCGAGGTCGAGCGCCTAGTGTCGGAGCTGAGCGGCGGGACCGGAGGGGATGAGGAGGAAGAGTGGCTCTATGGCGGTACGGAACTTCCTGTCCTTTCTCTCTCTCCTGGGTTCTCTCAGGCCTCTCCTCCTGGCCCACAAACGGTCGGCGTCCCGGGCCCTCTCACGCTGCCGTCTGGGGCCTCTCGTCCGGCCTAAGTCAGGCGGAGCGCGGTGTGCGCGTCTCCCCGCCCCCTCGGCCTCCTCTCGCCCTGCGAACGGCTCCCAACACTCACCTTAGCCGCGGCGGCGGGGATCCGACCGGGGTCGCGGGGCCAGGCCTCCAGGCTCGCCCGCCTCCCCGCCGGGGCTTCTCGGCCGCCTCGCCTTCGCGCTTTTTACTCTTGTTTTTTATATCTATTGAGTGGTGTCGGTGTGTCTCTTCTTACCCCTTGGCTGTAGGATGCCCTTCCTGTCGCTTTTTTCAGAAACAATCATTCTGTAATAATAGCTAAATAAAGTCGATGGCGTAAAACTAATGTCTTGTTTCTTGATGGTCAGTTTGTATGGAATGCACCTGCAAGGGTACCTCCTTGTCTGAAAGTCGTGCTTTAAAAATAATTAATTAAAAGAGAGAGAAAGAGATGGAATACATTATGGCCTATAAAGAGAACCCCGAATGTCTCCTGTATTAAGGTGAAGTTTTTCTTATTTAAGAGACTGCTCTTTAAACCACACTATAGAAGTACCATGTGTCCCTTAGGCTTAGAGTTTTCACTGTCATCTCGTGTTTCTTTTCTCGAAATAAATTTAGTGCATCTTGTACTTTTTGAAAGGGACTTTTTTAGACATCTGTTTAATTTTTATTAAGTCATAGTCCCTTCTTGCCTGTTAATGGATAATACATTTGAAAGTTAATATTTGTTCCTCGTCTAAAATGTATATGCTTGATTGTCTTTAGAATAGTGTAGTAAAAGTACACGTTTGGCCACCATGCCGCTCCTTGATGATGTGATTGACAAACTTGGATTTTCATCAACCTGTAAAATAAATTAAGTCTCTTTAGTGGAAAGATTTATCATTAGTAATCCGCTTTAGAATGTGAATGTGTAGGGTTTCTTTTACCAAGATCTAGAAGTCTTGAATACCTGTTAAGTTTATTTTTATAGAAGTCAAGTCTGATTTTATTTTGATTTTTCGTAAAAGACATATCTTGTTAAGTCATTATAAGGTGATCTAACTTTGGATGTGCTTATAGGCCCATGGGACGTGCATGTGCACAGTGATTTGGCAAAGGACCTAGGTTAGTGCTTGTGATGATCACTTCAGATTTTCATAATACTGGTTTCTTTAAGAGTAGTTTGTTTGTTAATTGTATTTATTTATTTGTGTATTCTTTTTGGTAGATGAAAATGAAGTTGAAAGGCCAGAAGAAGAAAATGCCAGGTTAGTGAAATTTCTTGTTGATACTTAACACAGGTTGTGTGAAACAGTGATTCTAGCAACACATTATCATAATTATTTCATTACAATCATTGGTTTGGTTTGATTACAGCATTTTGAATAAAGGTTGAATGACAATGAATCCTTTGGAGTTTATTCCTATTTCAGGACCTAGTCTTAAACCAGTCTGTTTATTTGCTAGTAGCTTAGGGGACGAAGTTTTTGAAGTATGGGTTTAAATACTTTTCACTATTAAGTAAGTTTTTACCCTTAAGTGAGCTCAACAGTGGAGTATGCAGTATAACCATTAGGATACCCCCAAAAATTTTTAACTTAAAATTTAAAAAAAAATCTCTTACTGCTTTCACAATTTATTAATATTTGTGATGGTTTAATGCACTTTGGTTGTAATTTCAATGTTTTGTATTTAAATTCAAACTGGAATTAATGATTCCCTTCATTAGATTACTAGAAAGGTATGAATATTGTTTACAAAACATGTACAGGGAACCAGAAACTTATCCTAAATTTCAAAACAAGTCACACATACAAGTCCATGGATATGTAACATTACTCTGACCAGATTCTTTAGTGTTGTATAATGGGGAAGAGGTGGTTAAAAAAACAGCTTTTAAAGAATATTTGGGTTTAAAATATTTGGCTGTAATAAAAAAGACAGTAAAAGGTGTTGGTGATGATATGGAGAAATTGGAACCCTCATACACTGATGGTGGGATTGTAAAATGGTGCAGCTGTTTTGGAAAAAATCTGGCAGTTTCTTAAAATATTAAACATAGAGTTACCATATGATCTAGGAATTCCACTCCTAGATAAATACCTTAAGAGAAATGAAAACAGACCCACACAGAAACTTGTCCAGTCCTCACTTCATTGTTAGGTTCTGCGATTTTAAGTGAAACTACCTAAAAGGAGACCAATTTTACCACTGATGTAAACAAGTTATGTTCCTACAGCATCTCATCAACATACCAAAACTATGTTGAACGAAAGGATGTTATTTGAGCACCTGCTGTACATGAATGCTCATAGCAGCATTATTCATAATAGCCAAAAAGTGGAGATAACCCGTGTCTATCAAATAATGAAGGGACAGGTAAAATGTGGTATGTTTATACAGTGGAATACTGTTTGCCAGTAAAAAGGAATGAAGTACTCGTGTATTACAGCATGGGTGAACCTTGAAAACATGCCAAGTGGAAGAAGCCATTTACAAAGGACTGCATATTACATGATTCTGTATTAAATGGACAGTATAGGTAAATCCATGAGAGAAGATAGTCGTTGCCAGGACTGGGTACAAGGCAAAATGGGGAGTGACTATTAATACATATAAAGAAATGCTACTAAATAATTGTTAGTTGCTTTGTAGTTGTGTTTCCTTATCTATAAAATGAGACTAATGGTTAATTCCTATTATGGAAATTATAATTATTAAAAATATAAGAAATCAATTACACTGTAGTACTAGAAGTTTTATTTGATGGTTAATCGCCATATACTTGAATATAACATGAGGGTAAGTGTTATACATTTTGTTATAATTTTATAATGGCAAATTCAGGTATTAACTGGCATTAAAAGTAATTGAGTTTTTAATGCATCAAAATTAGGTCTGGAGATGCCATTAGTATCAAATTGGAAGTTAGTCTTAAATGAAGATAAACTTTTTTTATCTTAAATTTTATTTTTTATGCAACAAAAAACATACATCCAATGAGATTGATGAAACAGAAAGCCAGGAAGAAGCATGTATGTTAACTAAATACTAAAAGAATTAACATGATTATACCACAAATCTGAAAAGAGGAAACTATTGCATAGTCCTTGGCAATTACAGTAGTACCTGGCATATGATGAATGTTTAATAAAGATTTAGGAACAAGACAAACAAATGAAGAAACAAAAACTCATAGACACAGACGATAGTTTAATGGTTACCAGAGGGTAGGGTGGGAGTGGGGTGGTCGATGAGGGTGAAAGGGATCAAATATATGGTGATGGAAGGAGAACTGACTCTGGGTTGTGAACACACAATGTGATACATGGATGGTGTATTACAGAATTGTACACCTGAAATCTATGTAACTTTACTAACAATTGGCACCCAATAAACTTAAAAAAAAAAAAGGATTTAGGATAAGTAAAATTATGTGTGATATATATTTTAAAATGTAAAGCAACTCAAAGCATACCTTACCATCAAATTGCAAATTTGACATCATTAACAAATTTTGAGGCAGTTCCATTCTGCTTCTAATGTTGAATACATCTATGCAAGGTATTGGGAATAGTGGAATTTAACAGGTAGTTTTCACTATTCATTGCTTTACCATCTAGTGGAGACAGTCATTTTAGGAAACTATCAGGCATAGCTTAAAAATACCAGTATACCCTATCTGTACTTCTGAAAAGTAATACTGGGCATATGTACTTATTTTTGTTGTTTTTAGTGCTAATCCTCCATCTGGAATTGAAGAAGAAACTGCTGAAAATGGCGTACCTAAACCGGTAACATAAGGCTTTGAAATCTAGTTACTTGTTTGAAATTTTTATCAAGTTTTGCGTTCACTTAGGAAGAAAGCCAAACTTTAGTATGATTTTGAATATCCTGCCGGATTAGACCCCCTCTTATATATTTTACCTCAATCTGGTGCCATCAAAAGTATAACAATGAGAAGTAGTGGGAAGAGATTTAAATAGGATATGTGCAAAGGCTTGATGTTTCTTTCAAGGAACTTAATGGTGGTAGATCACCTAAATAGATCATAGTGAGCCTGATCTTAAAAGCAAATATCTGAGTACTGAAACCCAATTTTATTGTCATAGTTTTTAAACAAAATATATAAGTAACAGTAACAGACCTTAACAGACCTGTTAAAAGTAATGCTTTTGGGTGGGGGTTTAAAAGTATCATTAGTTCTATGACTATTTTAACATTCTAATCCTGTTAAAAAAAAAAAAAAGGAAAAAGAAATTGGTATTCTGCGAGTTTGAGTTTGTATTTAAAAAATATTTTGCCTAGGTGGTTGACTTGTTATTTACTATTACTGGTACGTGACTAAGTACAAGATAGCCTTTTATAGCCAGAACAAAACCTTTGTAAATAGCCCTACTTTTTACTCCTAGACCCAAAGTATTCCCTCAACCATTTGCATGCAGGGCCTCTTGTAGGTCTTAATGAATTCCAGGAATGCTCCTTTAACTATTTGGTGCTTTTTAACGATGACACTGACTCTTTAAAATTAATTGTTTTTCTCTTAACTGCATATTCTTTTTACCAAGAATTTCTCAATTATTTTTTACAATGTTATCTTCTGGATATCTTACTAAATTGGCTTAGATCCTTTTGCCAAGAGGAACAGTTAGAAAAAAACACAAGGTGTTATTTACAAAAGATGATGGTAAAAAAGGTTTTATTTCACATTCTTATCCCTTTTTATCATGTAAAACATCAAAGTTATAAATGAGTTTAAATAAGTGCTATGAGCTCGGAACTTTTCTGTAAAACTGTAGTTAAACGCAAAATGGTTACTTCTTCAATTATTCATATTAGATGTTGCAATAGATTATTACTGAATATATCTTGTCATTGTTTATGTTGGTATAGAAAGTGACCGAGACTGAAGACGATAGTGACAGTGACAGTGATGATGATGAGGATGATGTTCATGTCACTATAGGAGACATTAAAACAGGAGCACCACAGTATGGGTAAGTTATTTCTAAGTAACAATTGTGTGACTAAATGAAAAGTAGTGTGCCTGTACCAAATAATGGTTGATTCCATTATTTAAAAATTTTTCCATTTTACCATGATATGAAAGACCTCTTTAAAATTTCACCATTAGTTGGTAAAAGATAGATCATAAAAGTTCTCATTCACGAGAAAAACAAATATTTGTAATTAGATGTGGCAATCTGTTAACTTATTGTAATGACTTTGCAATTAAACATATCAAATCATTATGTTACATTCCTAGAAGTATTACAATGTTACATGTCAGTTACATCTCATGATAACAAGGGAGTTCACCATTTGTTTCCTAAAGATAATCAGGTGAAATTACATGGAAGCAGTAGTTTTTTGATTCCTAAAATTAGTCTTTATAAATGAATTAAATACAACAAATTCTTTAGTTAAAATTAGAAAACCTTAAATTGCTGTTTGCATCTGTATTTTTATTCGATTTTATTATCAAAACCTGAGTTTAGGTTTTTTAATTTTTTGTCCAATAAAAACAATGTCAAAAGTATTTCTTTTTACTCTTCATAGTGTCTTTTTCAAGTTGTTAATTATCCTGAAGTCTTTTTAGGCCAATATGTTATCTCATGTTTTATAGTGGGTAAAACTGAAACAAGTGAATGGACTGTCATTGACTCACTGAGCATGTCAAGAATCTTGCAGAAATATTGGAAGGGAATGTATTAAAGATGGTGATTTTGTTACAGTGTTAGAATAAGAGTATTTTGTTCTGTGTTTTTCAAATTGGATATATAATGTATTTGTGCATTGGGAACATAAATAAGCTTTTTATTTATTAGTTGTATAATACTATATAGTTCATTAAGCAGCCTTATCTGGAATCAACTAATATAGACATAAGTACTTTTGAACGTTTTATTTCTTCAGTAGAGCCATTTTTTCAAAAGTTGTTTATTTCAGAAAGCTTAAAGGTAATTTAGTTAATTGTCGTAGTCAGTTTTGCAGTCGTAATAATGACTGCCTGTGTGATTTTAAAACCCTAGCAACTTTTTAGGGAGCAGAGTTGAGGAGAGACTAAATTAATCATGTTAGGGGTAGATAACTCTTGATGTTCTCATCCCACTTAAAGTAAGTAAATAGTGTTGGGATTATAATATAATGCTAGTAGGCCTTTATGCTAATAGGTGGTAATAGGCTTTTACCATCTGCCTTATGCGAAAGGAACACTTTAATATAACACTATAACAGTCATTGCATATTTAGTAAATACTAGTATAAAATTATTTGTATTTGCAAATATAGACAATTAAAACAAATGATTTATTTTCTTAATACGACCATTTTTTTGGTAGGAATTGCATGCAACTATTATATGCACATAGACTCCCATAGTAGTTTATCTGAACTTTATTTCTTATAGCAATTTCTAGTTTCATAAATCTACCCCGTTTCCCTGAAAATAAGACCTAGCCGGACAATCAACTCTAATGCGTCTAATGGAGCAAAAATTAGTATAAGACCAGGTCTTATAGTAAAATATTATAGTAAAATAAGACCGGGTCTTATATTAATTTTTGCTCCAAAAGACTCATTAGAGCTGATTGTTCGTCTAGGTCTTATTTTGGGGGAAACATGGTAGTTATGTTTGTACATGTTTATCACATTTAGACTCTAAATTTCTTAAGAGTAGAAACCATGGTTTATGAATTTTCCTATTCCTTATATTGCCCTACATATAGTAATTATTCAGTAAATGTTTATTGACTAAATAGACTGCATGTTCAAAACAATTGTGTTTGTGTTTTCCTAAATACTCGATTATGAACATTTTCAAATACTCAAAAAAGTTGAAGGAATTGATGTGTGAACACCCAGTTACCTATTACCTAGGTTATACAATTTACATTCTTCTATGTTTGCTTTATCCATTCATACACATTTGCTCATTCATCAATCCATCTTTTTAAAATGTATTTTTAATGCATTTCAAAGTAAGTTAGAGGTCTTTCTGAATCTTATTTGACCTTGATATCTCAGGATACAGTCCTTAAAAACTGAAAGAAAGCCAGTGAGAAAATAAAGTTTGGTGAATATTTACTTTGTGCACAAGCACATTTAAAGAACAAATTGTGTTCAATAAACAATACTAACTTGGTTTATTGTCAGCTGTTAGAAAGTACACAAACAGTATTTTTTAGGTAATAACTTCTGTTATTCATTTTGTGGACAGAAGTACTCCATGGGTATTTGAAAGAGGATTGATTTATCAACCATATCAAATGCAAGAAGGATTAAAAGGGGGTCACTAGATTTGAAGCAAGGTGAAGAAATTTCATTTCTTGCAAGATTGCTATATATGTTGAATAACTAGGAGGCAAGGAAATGAAGACAGCATATAACTCTTCTTCCCTTCCAAGCCAAATTTTCTGTGAAGTATGTTACAGTGGGATATTAAGTTAGTGGCAGGTAGGTTTTTGAGATGGAAAACAAATCAGAGTTTATAGAATACTTGTTTTTAACTTTTATTGAGTAAGTGACAGACTTAAAATTAGTTTACAATATTTTCTAAAATGTGTGAGCCAGTGTCAGTCTATCCAATTACTATGTGGGTGTATAATTTATTTGTACACACTGAATATATTGCTGGTTTTATTTATTTTAAGTTCCTCAGAATAATTTCTATTTTTTTTTTTTTTAGGAGTTACGGTACAGCCCCTGTAAATCTTAACATTAAGACAGGAGGAAGAGTTTATGGAACTACAGGTAAAATTTTTATTTGCTGCTGCATCAATAGGAAAAAATAAGGCATACATCTGAATAGGTCATAAATTGATTGTAATAACTATTACAGCTCAATTAAAAATACCAGTTTTGACCGTATTATCATTGAGATGGCCCAACTTTTTTCTGTAAGGGCTAGATGATAAATATTTTAGGCTGGGTTGGCCACATAAGGTTCCTGTCATGGCTTGGTTTTTTTCTTTACTTTGTTTTACAACCCATTAAAATGGTAAAAACCTTTCTTAGCTCACAGACTGTACAAAAATAGTGATTTGAAACATGAAGTTTTGCAACTTCTATTAAGGAATTCTTTATTATAAATAATAAGTTCCTACTTTCTATCCATTTTATCTTATAGCTACACCATGACGTTTGACCTCACCGTTTATTTATAGTAAACATTACTCTATTGCTTTGTTTGGAACTTTTGCCATATTTAGTGCTAGCAACAGTATAAAGGTGTCGGTGTGCTCTGTTTATCTGTGGTATCTCTTAGCTTCTTGCTAACAGCTCCTTCACTATTTTGTAATTTTATAAAATAGGAACCAAAGTCAAAGGGGTAGACCTTGATGCACCTGGAAGCATTAATGGAGTTCCACTCTTGGAGGTAGATTTGGATTCTTTTGAAGATAAACCATGGCGTAAACCTGGTAAGATTATTGTGGATTATATCAGTTTCAAAAGATTTTTAGTATAAAGCAGTCATTAGAAAAGTGTTTTTGGTATCAATTTAGAATATTATTTTTGTGTCATTTTTGTAGTCTTAAACATATGAGAGTAATAATGACCTGTTCTCTTAAATCTTGCTGGTGGCCTAGCACTATATAAAAGTAGGCCTGCATATTGTTTTTATTATGATGCATTTCTAAAGGAAATAATTTTGATGAAAAATTTTTATACTTCTGTTGTTTTATGGTGGTAATTGGGAGAACTGGTAAAATTAGAAGGGGTGATAAGACCAATAGAACTCTATATTTTATAGTTTATATACTGCATAAAAATAGAATTGAAATATTTGTACACTAAAAATGTGTTTTATCTTTAGGTGCTGATCTTTCTGATTATTTTAATTATGGGTTTAATGAAGATACCTGGAAAGCTTACTGTGAAAAACAAAAGAGGATACGAATGGGACTTGAAGTTATACCAGTTACCTCTACTACAAATAAAATTACGGTAATTAGTAAATGTTCCAAAATAACCCAGCGTTTTCTACTGTCCCAATTTTACTTCCCAAATAAATCACTTTTTCCCTATAAAGGAGATTAAACGCTATATGATAGTTTAAATATTCCTTTTTTTTTTTACCATGTTTGTTTTTTTTCCCTTCCCTTTCAGAGTTTCATATTAATGATTTTCTGATGTTCTTAGTTTCAAGTCACAGACTAGCCACAGCTAGTTTGTCTTTATATGGCCTATCAATTAAAAATTATGTGGTATCTTAATGGGGAATATGTTATTTAACTTAGGCCGAAGACTGTACTATGGAAGTTACACCAGGTGCAGAGATCCAAGATGGCAGATTCAATCTTTTTAAGGTGAATTTTAGTAACTTATCCTTGGTTGCTCTCATTTTTTGTTCTTGAGTCTGCTCCCATACCACTACTCAAGGAATGAGATTAAAGTGGAAATAGCTACCTTTTTTTCCAAACCTTCAGCTTCCTGGTGACTTACAAATTTGCTGATTATTGTTTTATCTCCACTTTTGCGAGCATGTGAATTTATAGCCTATTATACTAACAAATGCCAAGTAAAACTATTCTTGCTATATGTTGTGATTTTATTTTTGAGTCAGAGTATATGTTTGTTTGTAGGATATAAAAGTTGATGCCAACAGGCTAAGCTCTCACTGTACGTCATGCTATAATCTGTCAGAATTGGAGACTTATTTTTCCTAATTGTCTTTTTAAAGATAGTAAGGAAGATGGCTTATTACCATATTTCCCCGAAAATAAGACCTAGCTGGACCATCAGCTCTAATGCGTCTTTTGGAGCAAAAATTAATATACGACCCAGTATTATATTATTATATTATAAAGACCTGGTCTTATATTACATTGTATTTTGTACGACCTGGTCTTATATTAAAATAAGACCTGGTCTTACATTAATTTTTTCTCCAAAAGACGCATTGGAGCTGATGGTCCGGCTAGGTCTTATTTTCGGGGAAACACGGTATCTATATGACACTTGCATTATTGATGTAGTTTAAGACATCTCAAGAACCTTACGCATTCTTTGAGTCCCTGAGAAAAACTCAACAAAATAGGGTAAAGCCATTGATTTTTTTAAAATTAATATTGAAAAGGAGTAGGTTTAATGAAGGACTTGCAGGTTGATACTACCACTTGGGTATCATGTCTGACCTCGGGCTTCTCCATTCCCTGTGATCAGAGATCCAGTCCAAAGAATAATGTTATGTTTTTGTACTTCTGCAATACACAGCAACCTACAAACTCTTCTCGCAACCTGATTGTGTATTCTTCTTTCTTTACCTTAATTCTTGATTCTTGTATTGAATAACATGGGGTGAAAACTGGGAGTGCCTTTTAGATCTGTTTGTATGTTCAAGGAACTTTCGTGGTCAGGAACTTTTCTGTGCCCCCTTTGGGTTTGCAGCCCTGTCCACCAAAATACTGCCTTATGCGATGCATGTGCTATATCCTCAGATGTGGCCGCTCTGCTGGACACAGTTCTGTGTAGAGAATTTAATTTTAATTTACATCCTACTTTAGGTGAGTATTTGGTTCTTGTTCTGCTGTAACTATTTTGAAAGTGTGTGATGATGTCTATCCTATTTTAAATGGTTACCAGGTTCTTTTTGGTGGTATCGACTTATTTAGGCATTGAGTATATTGTTATACATGATTATAATGAAGAGATTAAAAAGTTGTCTTGATGATGAAATAGTTCATTTGCAGTGGTGCTTTGTATTTTTGTCTAAGGAGAATTTCCTTTGTAAACTTCCAGCTTCTGTATACTTTGTTTTTTTGCAGTAGGCTTCTAAAACTAAAAAATACAAGGAAACTCCTAGGGGCTGGTTGGTTGTTGAAGGTAGCCATTGTGAATGAGTTTTGTTTTTGTTTTTCCGTTTTTTTAAATATACATACTATCTATTGAAAAATTATTTTTGAAGTTTCTTTTGATTGTATAGGAGAAGGTCATTGTTCCATTCTGATTTATTTGACTCTGAATGAAAAAAGACTTGAATTTGATGGGTGAAGTCTAGTGGTTTTTCTTGCCTTGATAATGTGGTTAAATGTTACTCATCTGTTAGAAGTAAATAGGGTGTATATTTTAATGTGTGTGGCGCACATTTTTTCTTTACATATATATAGTGGTCTGTAGGTATATTTAATTGATAATGCTCAAAATCTGCAGATAATGATGTGTGGGAACACTTGGTATTTTTAGGCTGCAATTTGATTTACATTGAATTTCAGAAAAGTTTCTGTCACCTTAAATTTAAGAAATACCCTTGTTCAGATTTCTGTGGTGTTTAGAAGTGTTAGTTGTATTTTATTACCTATTCTGCAACTCTTAGTACAAAAAAATTATAAAGATGTAATTGGTACCCCAAATATGCAGAGGTAAATTTCTTAGGTATGAAGTGCCAAAATGAATGTTTTAAGACAAAATGCTGTCGAAGTTGGAGAAATGACAGTTAATTAGAAATTACTTTGGGATTATAAATTACATTGGGCGATATATATAGGTTCTTTCTATTTCTGTGTTGCTTTTTAAAGTCTAAAGTAGGCTGTAATAGTGAAGAAGCATATACATTTTAATCAGTCTTGAGAGTGTGGAGAAGAGAAGAAAAATTATTGTACATTGAGGAAATAGCTTAGGCAAAGAAACAATGTTTTAATTGAGTGAAATTAATGAGAGGATTATTGAAGAAATTATCCTTATTGGATCAGAGTTCTTCTTGGAAAAGAGTAGAGAGTAATGGCTCTGTAGGGTGTGGTTCAATTCTAGAAAGCCTAGAAACCGGGAGTATGAGTTGGAGCAGTTAACTGCCTATATCTGAGCAGGAGAATGACTTATAAGTTAACACTGTTCTGGCCACAGCATGTGGTATGGTTGGATACAAAGTCCAAGCCGTTACCCACTTATCCACCATTTGAACTAGAGTTTTTAGGATTGGTGAGAAAGATCTGAGCACCTCCAGTGTGCTCAGCACTGTGTTAGGTGCTGTAGTAAGACGGAGTTCATGATCTGAGGGACGTACTTAAGAACTAACCACAATATGTTGTGACAGGTTATGTTGGTGGTATTGACAAAATGCACTACAGAGTTTGAAGAGAGAGTGGCTTATCCTGTATTGTAGAGTCTAGAAGGATTCAAATGGGAGGTAATAATTGAAAGATGAGTTTTTATTAGTAGGAGAGAGGTATAGAACATTGTTGTCAGAGAGCAATATGAGCGAAACCAGCCAGCATGAAAAGAGAGTGAGGTGGATGAGAGAAACGACTGGGGAGAAGCCTGAAATGATAGAAATGGGCCATAATGATAAAGACCTTAAACTAGCCTGCAGACATTTGTGTAGGCAATAGGAAGCCATTTGAAAGTTTTTGAGTAGGAGAATAGCATCAGCAAATCCTGGTTTTTAGAGAAAGAACTGGCACCAGGGTATGCTAATGTAAGGGGGAGAAAAGGGAGACAGAGATGGGTAAGGCACAGTAGTAGTGCTGTGGGAATGAAATGAACAGGCATGGGAACTTACGCTGCTGAATGGTCAGAGGAACAGACTTAATCGTAATTTACGTACTTTTCATATCTACTGCAAAGATACTTGTTTCATCCTTAGTCAGGTGAGAGATAAGCAACGCATCAGCCTCTTTAAAATAACTTTTTTTACTTTTCATTAAGTAAATTTTCAAATATACTAACAAGCAGGTAGACTAGTACAAGTGAACCTCCATGTATTTATTGTAGTGCCTCAATGATTACCAGCATTTTAACATTCTTTAAGTCTTGTATATACTTCAATATAAATAGGATTTTGGTGTGTTTTTGTTTTGTTTTGTGTTTTTTTTTTTAGTGAAATGAAAGGAGATGAAGCTTAATAGGCATAAAAATAAAGTCACTCATATGGGTCCAAAAATAATTGTGTATTTACATAATTTGGTGTGAGGGGCAAAAGAGGAGTGATTAGTGGAAATGGGTAACATGTATGTGTAAGAAAAAATTGACCACAACCTTCTCTAAATGTTTTTTATGTCTTTATATGCACACACGTGCACATATGCATAGATAATTTTTTCCCTTCCGTGGAAGTTTGTTGTTTTTGTCTTCTGACTTTTTCTCAAATGTTGATCCTTGCCATTCATTCCTCGGAGAGTGGGCCACCCCACCGAAAAGGTGATTGGAAATTCTATGCATAAGAATAGAACTTGCTGACTATAGGCTTTGCTGTAGGGCTAAGCTTTTTTACAGTCCCTGATATCAGTATCTTTAGGTTTTTGTGGTAACCTGATTTTTCAGAGAAGACATTTCAGTGTCCTACCCAGAGGATTTATACTTGGCTGATTAAAATGTTGTCAATTCTTGAACCTTTTGGGATCCTGCCATGAAAATCAATTGTCTTTGCTTTCTCACTGCTGATTTAGGATTCAGATTTCTTTGGTCTGCCCTGTCGGTTACTATTTTTTCATGTTTAAATTTTGTTGCTTCCCCAATTTTTTTGTTCTTGTGGGTTGAAACAAAATTGTTATAATTTATGTGGTTTTCTACTTTTACTTTTTTCACCTTAACATGTAATAAATGTTGGGTTGGAGAAGAAAAAATGGAAAAGCTAAAAAAGAAAGAAAGAGGGATGGGATAATAGATGAAAGAAAAGTGAGACAAGGTATTAGGAAGACAACATACATTTTAAAACATGTAAAATTTGCTTGTGTTTCCTAAAAGTTTCCTTTTCGCCTTAATTTCTTCATAATATGTTTATTATATTAAACAATTCTGAAAAGCCTCACCATTTTAGCATCCCTCCTAATTAACTTGCATTATCGTCATCTACTTGTATTCAGATGTTGTACTCAGGATTACACTCAAAATTTATTTAATTAGAACACGGACTGTTTTTTTCACATGAGCTAACATTTTAAGAAATGACTGTAAAACACCATGACTAATTTTCCAAAAACAAATTCATGTTAGATCTTACATATCCAAACAAAAGTTGAATGAAGTCTGTAACCTGAGACACTAAATATTTACCCAAATTCTGCTACCACTGTACCAAAACTTAAATTATTTTGTGAAATTTCCTTCAGCTGCCCTTCATAGCATTATTTATAACAATTTAACATTATAAACAAAACTATCTAAAAAGAAATTTGATGAGTAAATTGTTTTCAAAGATTCTGTTACGGTGGCAGCAAACAGACAATAAACATACAGCAATAAATAACTTTAGATAATGATACTGAGAAATACAAAATGATAATTTGATAGAGATTGGAAATGATCAGAGAAAGCCATTCCAAGGAGACATTTAAACAACACTTGAATGATTAGAAAGAGGTAGCCGTGAGACGCTCTGGAGAGAATATTCTGAGCAGGAGGAACATCTAATGCAAAAGCCCTCATAAAAGAGGAACTTATGTGTTAAAAAGAACAAGAATAAAGGCCATTGTGACTGGGCATAGTAAAGATAAGTTGGGGAGGAGTAGAGGAAAACAAGATTGGAGAGGTATGCAGTGCCCATACCATGTAAATCCTTGTAGGCCATTATAAGAAGTTTAGTTTTTATTCTGTGTGCATTGGGAATCTTTAGAGAATTTTGAGCAGGGAAGAGACATGAGTTGATGTACACTTTCATAAGATTGCTTTGGCTTGTGTACAAAGGAAGGATTTTAGGAAGGTGAGATCAAAGCAGAAAGACAATTTAGTAGAATAGTTGAGATGTGGAGTGGATTTGTCCTGGGTCTGAGGAGTGGACATGATGATAAGCGGTTGAGTTGGGTATATACTGCAAAGGTGAAGTTGACATTGGATGTTCATATGTATTGGATAATTGCTAGAATTTTTTTTCTTGAGCAACTTTGTAAATGATAGTACCATTTACTTGTGTGAGAAAGACTTAGGATCAGATTGGGGGATAGTGGGAAATCAGTAGATTTGTTTTGGCCATGGTAAGTTTGAGATGCTGGTTACACATGTAAGAAGTTGGATATATATTACTGGGAACTAGGGGAACAGTTGAGACCATAGTGTCAACTCTGAGTATTCCTGACATCCCCAGGAAGGGTAACGCATTTCTTTTTCTGTGTTCTCATATCATCTTTTATCCCATAGATAATTTTTTCATAGCATTCATTGTGTTGCTCTGGTTGGTTGTGTGTCTTCCTTTATCTTTTCCCATGGTTTGGGATTTTTTGTATTTCTCTGTGTAGTCTCAGCTTCTGGTACATAATTGATATTTAGTAAATGTCTGATGAGTGAATCATGTTTTATTTTCCCACATTCTGTCAATTTTACCTGTCAAGTGTATCAGATTCCTTTCTTTCTATCCTCATTGTCTTAATACTGATCCTCATCACTCCTCAGTAGGATCAGTGCCTTTTAAACGGATTTCTTTTTATTTAATCAGTGGCGCCCTTTTTAAAAAAAGATGTCAATGTTAAACCTTAATTATATGGAGGCACCAATTGGGAATTGAGTTTGGCAGTATTAATAAAAGAGTTCTGACTATACTGGCTCAAATATATAAATAAGGGTTTGTTTTTCTCATATAATGATTATTTGAGAGGTAGGTGGCTTCTGGAGTTGAATCAGTTTGAGTATTTCAGAGTGAAGGTATCTGAGATTCTCTTGGCCATTGCCTCATGGGGAAGGAGATTGATGCTAAATTTAGTTTGAACAGTAGAATTTAAATACAGCATAAAATATGGTGTCATGTTATTCAAGTGTAGGGCAACTTGAACTTTGTTTAAATTTAATAAATCATTGTCAGTTTTAAGATAGGAAGGTGAGTATAAAAGCAAAAGCACATAAGATATTTTGCCAGTCTAAAGGAGTATAACTGGATCATACTCAAATGATCTGATAGGAGCAGAAAGGATGGACAAACCTGGGAGAAATTATGGAATAAGTAGATAACTAGTTTGAAAGTGAATATAAAGAGGAAGAAGAGGTATTAAGGAGACAGATGACTGACTTCTAGCTTGCTGGTTCACAGAACTGGCAGAATGGTGGTACTCTTGATGGTGGGAAAACGGGAGAAATAGTATGGAAGTGCAAGAGTTGATTATTACTTGTGTTATAGCAAATCACAGTCTGAATAGAAATGGTCAGAATGGCTGAAATGGTCACTGGTGGTTTTCTTAGATAAGGGTATTGAGTGTAGAAGGCGATTCTTCAAGGCCTTTCTTGAACTCTGAAACATGGAGTCATAACCAGGTATTTTGGACTTATCTGCGGTGATCTGAGGAAAAAGTCCTAAAGAGTTAGACTTTATTGGACTTTCAAGTGACATTAATAGGAACTTTTAATAATTGGGAACACTTTCACTTTGATCCTATAATCCATCTTTGGTGTTGTTCACCTAATGCTCTTCTAAAATAGGTTAATTTTATTAAATATTCAGCAATGAAACATTCTTCCTGTTTAATTTCATGTCAAATGTTACAAATTTTAACATCTTCAGTGTATTATGTTTGTGTGTTCTGTAAATTAAACGAGCTAATAACCCTTTTTTTTAAGGTACAGCAGGGAAGAACTGGAAATTCGGAGAAGGAAACAGCGCTTCCATCTACAAAAGCTGAGTTTACTTCTCCTCCTTCTTTGTTCAAGACTGGACTCCCACCAAGCAGGTTAGTTAGACAGTTGTAACTCAATTTATTGAAGGCATTGGTATTTTTGCCTTGTATTAGTGCTATATGAAGTATAAAATATAAAAGCTCTGAATGAGCTACCAAAAAACTGGAACATTCTGCTTTGTTTCAGTACAAAATGAATTATTTGTGGAAAAACTTGTCTAGGTGCTGTTCCATCTAAAAATATCTAGGTAAGCATGTTACATGATTACATGTGTGTATAGAGACAACAATTCTACGTTCAGGAGAAGTGGTGACAACGTGGTCTTGCTGTTTTCTGTGCTTATTATTCTCATACATGTAGAACTATTGGCTTAAATGTGTTTTATTAATCTTAGTAAAAGAGATTCTAGAAATTTCAGCCTGGAAAATCTTTCATATTCCAACCATTTTCTTTGTTTTGTTGTGTTAATACCTAATGTTGAGTTCCACCAGGTAGCAGTTGTAAGAGGCAAATCTGCTGGCAAATGGCCTTTTAACTTAAACATGACAAATGGCTAACCTGTTAGCAGGAAAATAGTAAAGGATAAGATGAGACTAGGGAAGTTTGATGTCAGCAGTTTAATCCTGGGTTAGATAGAGTTGTCTTAAATCAGTTATTTCTCTGAGCCTGAAATAAGTCAGTAACCCAACTATTATTAGTTCTTAGCCAGATCATTTACCTTTTGTGGTACTTATATTTATTTTATACAGTTCCTGATTTTATTATTCTGCAATTTTGAATTGCTATTAGAGATTATATTTCATAATATTTGAATACAGGAAGAGACCTTATAGGATCATGTAGTTTAGCCCTAAAATAGAGATTCTTGAAATATTCAGTCAAAATTAAATGTTACAGAGCCACTGGATTTTTGACTATCTCTTCTCAACAATTACTAATCATGGACATTTCCAAATATCATTATTTAAACTAAATGCAGTTTCATAAAATGTTTGGCTAAGAAGTTATGATAGCTGAGGAATATTGATCCTTTTAATATGTACTGTTCTTTTTATTTGTTTTCATATTTTAAGAGAAGTCAGCTTTCATTCATTGAGTTTACAGAGTAAATTGGTGTTCTGCAGTGTAGAGTGGTGTTAAGAGCTTGGACTCTAGAACCAGACTTCAAATTCTGGCTGTTACTTACTGGCTGTGTGTCCTTGGGCAAATCCCCTAACGTTGTTCTTTCATTTCCTGATCCATAAAACATAGTAATTATATTTTCCTCACAGGATAGTCATGTATATTAAATGGATTAATTTATGTAAAGTGTTTAGAACATTGGTACATACATACCGTGTTTCCCCGAAAATAAGACCTAAATGGACAATCAGCTCTAACGTGTCTTTTGTAGCAAAAATTAATAAGACCGGATCTTATAATATAGTAAAATAAGACTGGGTTTTACATTAATTTTTGCTCCAAAAGATGCATGAGAGCTGATTGTCCGGCTGGGTCTTATTTTTGGGGAAACGTAGTAAATAAATACTCTGTGGATGTTTGCTATTGTCATAATTAAACTATTTAAAAATTTTTATGTACTTCGCATACATTCCCCCCCCCCCTTTTTTTATTTTTATCTTGGGCCAGATTATATAGAGCGTTGTGCCAATATATAAGGGCTTTGGTGAAGTCCTATAGGTGAAGTCATTGGGGAGTTGCCATCAAATTTTGAGCACAGGAATGAAATAATCCGCTTTGGGTTTTTAAAGTCTCAATTTAACAACTTTATTAAGATCAGACTACAGAGGTATTAAGGGCAGAAACTGGGAGGCCAGTTGCGTAGGAGGTTGTAACAGTTATCTAGACAGGAGATAATGGTAACTTGGACCAAGGTGGTAATGGTGCATATGGTGACAAGTAGTCAGATAATGGATACATTTCAAACGATGTAAACGATCTTGTGCATCTCTTATTATATATGAGATGTAAAAGACTATAAGAGGAGTGATTTTTGCAGGGAGAAAACCAATAATTCAGTTTAGGACATAATAAAATTGAGATGCCTATTAGACATGCACATTGAAAATTTCCGTAGGAAGTGGATATGTATGGATCTGGAGTAGAGCTGAACAGTATGGGCTGGAGATATAAATTTGGGCGTGATCAGTGTTTCAATAGTGTGAAATGAAACTGAATTAGATTGTGAAAGAGGTGAGTATTGATAGAGAAGTGGTAAGAATACAGAGCCTCGGGGCACTCCTTGCAGGTCAGAAAAATAAGGATGAGCCAGTTGAGAGGAGACCAGTAGAGAAGAATGACTAGTGAAGTTAGAGGAAAACCCAATGTGTATCTTGAAAAGGATGCATTTCGAAGTGGAAGGAGTGATTAACCATCAAATACTGCTGATCAAGAAGAATAATATTGAGAATGACTTTTGGATTTTAAAATCCGAAATGCACTGGTGCTCCTGACCAGGACCATATTGAGGGGTATACAGTGAACATTAAAAAAAAGACTTTCTGGATTCATTAGCAAATGGGACGAGAGGAATTAAAATGACAAAATATGGACAATTTTTTGAGGATTTTTTTTCCTTCTCTTTGGTGGGGGGCAGAGAAATGGTACAGTATTTGGAGGAAGAAGTGGGGTCAGAAGAATGCTTTTTTTCAAAATGAAAGAAATTGCAGCGTGTTTGTATACTTAGAAAAATGAGTTATTAGCGGGGAAATTGATGATGGAAGAAGTGAGAAAGACAGAGCAGTGTCCATAAGAAGGTCAGAAGGCATGGGATACAATGTGCAAGTGGAGGGGGTTTATCCTTAAGAAGACAAAGTGTAGACAATTCACTCATAGTAACAGGAGGGAAAGCAGAATGTGGTGAAGGTGGGTGGGTAGACAATGGTGATGGGAACAACTACAAATTCTTTTCTTACTGCTTCACTTTTTCCCAGCAGCATAGGATGCAGGCTTACTAGTGAGAGTAAGGATAGTGGGAATGGGGTATTGAATGAGAAGAGAAGAGAAGGTCTGAAAATAGTCATTTGGAGGTGAATAGCCTAGTGGAAAATTGTTAGGCAGTACCTGAAGGGAAATGGGGAGTTAAGAGTGCTTTTTTTCAAAGATGGGAGAAATTATAACATTTTGTATGCTGATGGAAATGACTTAGTAAAGTGAAAAATTGATGACACAGGGAGAGACTGAATACATTTCCAGCTGTTTTTGAGGTTAATGGCCGTCGGTTTAGGATAAATCACCTTGCTTGGGTGTGTTTCTCTTGCCCTTATCAGTATTCATGTGTTCATGAAGAGTAACTGGAGTTGGATTTAACGGGGGCTGAGCTTGGCAAATATGACAGAGGGATAGAGGGGCAAGGAAAGTGAGTGATTATAATGATGGAGCATGGATCTAAGGAGAGATGGGAGGACAGTGGTGGGTAAGGAACAGTAAAAAGGAAGAAGTGATAGAAAATTAGCAGTTCCATCACTACTACTAAAAAAAGTGGGTAATTACCACTACAACCTATACCCAGCGTGTTAATACTGTCACTTCTGGAGATAAAGAACAGTTCTCATTTTTCATTAGGAAAGTTTGTTTTCTGGATTTAGCTTCACTTGATCAAAAGAATACTTTTCGGTGATTGTGAAATATTTCCCTAAATAAATATTTGTGATTTTTATTTTTATGGAGATTAGAGAGACGTCTTAAAAAGTAAAATTTTATTGACTTTAGGGAAAGGACAGGAGACAGGGATTATTTAAGACATAATAGAGGCTGCACAGCAGATACTTAGCAGTAATGCTGACCTAAGCACTGTATTGCCATTGTTTAAAATCTTAGATTGCCTTATTAATGTTGTTGGTTCTTGGTATGTTTGCAGAGAACTTTCTTTGTCCTTTATCAGCAGAAATGTTGGGTTTCTAATTTTTTATACTGCCCGGCAAATCAGCAAAAGTAAAATGTTGATATTTAATATATCAGAATGTTTTGCTTAATTTTTAAAAGTTTTCATATCATGTCATGAATGTACAACTTGATAAATTTTCAAACTGAACACACCCATGTAATTAGCACATAACTCAATACACAAAATATTACCATTACTCCCAGAAGCCCCTGTTGCGTCCCCTTCAATGGTATTTTTCACTTTTTAATTTTTTATTTTGATGAAAATTCAGAATTTTTCATAAAAACTAAAGAATTTCAAGAAAAGTGTGATGTAAAAGAACATCTATATACTGTTCACCCACATTCACCAGTTACTACCATTTTGCCATGTTTGCTTTATAATTTCTCAGAAAAATATTTTACTTTCTGAAACATTTGAATTGTAGACATCAGGCCCCTTTACCCCTAAATGCTTCAGCATGTATTTCCTAAGAACAAGGACATTCTGTTACATAATAATAGGATATAATTATCAAACTCAGAAAATCTAATAATTAGTATTTTAATATAAAAGCCATACATTTTGCCAGTTATTTCAATAATGTCGTTTATGGAAGTTCTTCCCTCCTTGATTTAGGATGCAGTCCAGGATCATTCATTACAATTAACTTTCTTATCTCTTTATTCTTTAATCTGGGACCGCTTCTCAGACGTTCTTTGTATTTGTTGACCTTGAATTTTGAAGAGTACAATCCAGTCATTTAGTTGATGTTTCCTTGTTACTAGTTTCAGATTTTGCTTTTAGGGCAGGAATACTATGCAAGTGATGTGTCCTCAGTGCATCAGCCTGGGGGTACATGAGGTCACTTTGTCCCACTAGGAACGATAACTTTAATCACTTATTTGTGGTGGTGTCCTTTGGATTTCTGCACTGCAAAGTTACTATTTTTCCCATTTGTGTTTAATAAGTAATCTGTGAGGAGACCACATAAATATCCTGTTTCTCTAGGAACTTTCCAAGAATTTTAGTATCCATTGATGATTTTTGCTTTAATCAATAACTACTGTAATGGCTGCCAAATAGTGATTATCTCTGTTATTTGTCTTACATTTATTAGTTGGTCTTCTACTTTAAAAATGAGCTTTTCCATCTCCCCCACTTATTTTATCAGCTAGACTCATTAATTTTTAGTGTGTGTGTGAATTACAAGTATGGCTTATTTGTATGTGTGTTATATAAACTATATATATATATATATATATATATATATATAATTTATATACACTGTAATTCATATTCATGCTCAAATTGTTCCAGATTTGGTCCATGGAAACTTCTTCAAACTGGCTTCTGGGACCTTTTGACGTGTCCCCATAATTTTTTTTGAGGATTTCTTTACTTTCTAGCATGACCAGACGTTCCAGGTTGATCTTGTACTCTCCTGGAAGCAGCCGTTTCTTGAAGCACCTTAATGCTTTTTAGTGGGAAATGGTAATTAGAAACCAAGATCTTGGCACTAGTTTTGCTAGTTGGGATGTCACTATTTCTAGGTCTTTTCAACACCCAGAGCTAGGAAAGAACAAGCAATTTCAATAGGAAATTGCCATATGTATATTCTGTTTATAAAATGTTAATCATGCAGTCATCATGTTTCTTTTACTTCCAATTTGACACCAGAGGGTTCTCCTTCTCTTTCCCTATTCCATATTGCATCTCCCTTTTTCCACAGTGAAAACCTAGGTCCCAACAACTTCAATATACATACCCATTTGCTTCATCTTAAAATACACACAAAATAGATAATAACTTCTATACCTACCATTACCAAAAAACCCATTAGAGTTTAAGATATCTTTGCAACTTTTCTTTTTGTTAGACTGAAGGTATATAGTCAAAATATTGTGTTTGAAAGTTTCCTTCAGAGTGGTTGTATTAATCATTTAAAATACAATTTGATCCATTCGTCTGTTTGTATTTAATATTAGCATTTCTTTTTCTCCAT
This sequence comes from Rhinolophus sinicus, assembly GCF_057876585.1. Classification (NCBI taxonomy): domain Eukaryota; kingdom Metazoa; phylum Chordata; class Mammalia; order Chiroptera; family Rhinolophidae; genus Rhinolophus; species Rhinolophus sinicus. The sequence goes on from NC_142501.1 coordinate 143,465,223, forward strand.
TCGTATTGACTTAATTATTTTTTGCATATATAAAACATTTTAACATAGTCCCAAAGGCAAGGCTATCAGAAAGTATACTCAGATTTGTCAGTGTTTCCTATTTCCTTCACTCCTGTCAGTAACCAGTTTCTTTTCATCTAGTTTCTGGTTTATTCTTCCTGTGTTTCTTTTTACCTAAATAAGCAGATACATAAATATAGTACATATATTTTTCCTATTGCTTTGAAAGAGTGTCTTATTAGTCCTTTAAAAGATTGGCAAGAGTGTAAATAGCTGAACTTTTTATGGAATATATCACTAGGGATAACATTAATTTTCTTCAGAATTTCACTTTGAAAGAGTTAAATTATTTTGAAAAGGAATTTTTATGAAATACGTATGTAGTGTAGGTTTTTATGAAACTCATGAGAGTGTTACTGCTAACTAGTTACCCTAACAATACTTATACCTATTATTGAAGATTACAGGGAAAGAAATACCAATTTCAAATAAGATTTTGTGAAACTGCAGAAATTAATGTTATTAATTCATGAAAGCATAGGAATTTATTTCTTGATAATGTAAGCTGAAGTAAGCACTTGGTTCTTTTTTCAGTTCTGCATTGTGACATCATACCATCTATGTTGAAAAATATTTCTAAAATTTAGAGTTAATAAAATGTTGATAACACATCTATATTTAAATATCCTAGCAGACTTAGTACCACAGCAAGTATTTTATGTGACTTGAAGGGAATTATACTATAGGAACATGCTAAAGGATTTTAGAAAAAGCATGTCAAGGAAAAAAAAAAAATAGAACAAGGGGGGTCAGAGGCAACATTATATAAGAAAAAACATAGAAAATTTATCTCACCAGAAACAGCACCTCTTCTCAGTCTCAGACAAGTACTGCCTCCAGAAAAGCCAATTCAAGCGTTGGGAAGTGGCAGGATCGATATGGGAGGGCCGAATCACCTGATCTAAGGTAAGGCTATTTTTAAACATTGAATACTCCCTGATGTTTAGATCATCAGTGTTGTTCTGTCTTATTAGTAAGATAATAAATTTTCATTAGACTGTGCAATATTTTTACATCCCCTAAATTATGATTTTTCAGTATAGAATTGAGGGTTTTTTTAAGTTACTTTATACATCAGCCTTTATCAACTTAATGTGCCTTTCATCTCTCCAGCCTTTTATAATATAAATTGCATGGAACGATGCTACTGGGTGCTCAATAAATGTTTTTTCTGCCCCTTGTTATAGGTTTAATTCTTCTTTCATAACAATACTATTCAAAAATCCCTGGATGCTTTTTACTATTTGTTGAAGAAAATTTACCTTCTAAGTCAGTATTTAGGACCCATAAAATTGGACTCCACTGAATCTTTCCAATCTTTATATTCCAACTACAGTGCATAAACCCACCATTCCATTACGTGGTTCTACCAGCTATCCTAGGAAGTACTCTTTTTCTTATTGTTGCTAGGCTTTTACTTTTGATCCACTCTTCATAGAATTTAGTTGTGTGTTTTAAATCTTAGATTTACAAAGCATACAATCTTGGATATTGTAAACTCTCTGAGCCTTTAAAATGGGAATAATAATTTCTGCTGTAAGGAATATGTTAGGTTATGAAAGTGCATTGCCAGCAGTAACCAGTCTGAGCAGTTATGCTTTGCCTAACTTAGAAATGTAGACTAAGATACCTTCCTAATTTACCCTTTGAAGTCTTAAACGATGGTATATTTTTGGAGGGTGCTTTGTTTTTGTTGTAGAATTTTAAACTTTGTTCCTGGGCAGCTTGATGTTGTATGCTTATTTTCATTTACAAACTTTAAAATATGTAAATTAGGATCAGATATCTTTGATCATAACACCTAAAAGAAAAGCAGAGAGAAGAAACATCAAAATCTTTTTTAGATTTTCTTTGAGGTCTTTATTATATATGCCTCATGAGTAGTGCGACTTTCTAGTCAACATGCTGTGATAGTATTTCTTGTTAGAGAATAAGCTTAGTCATTCTCAAAAGTGGATATTCGTCTCAAAGTCAAGAGTATTTTCACTTTTTAAAGTATCCAAACTATAAGTATAGTAATCGATGAAGACAGAAATATGTTTTCTATATTCTTAGAATAGTGTGAGTTGCATGTGTTGCTTTAACAGGTTATAGAATGAAAATTTGCATATCTTACTATTATAAAAGTACTCATTGACATTTTTTCATATGTATTACACAATATTGATCTTAGTTTTTAAAACTGAAATTCTCCTTGAAGAACCAATAGAGATTTCAAGAGATATATTTCAAAGAAAATTTAATTCCATATTTCTCTGGAACCGAAAGTTTAATAGCAGTCCTAATAATAAAATTTCTATATGATAATTAACTTGGTTACTATAGCGCATAGTGCAGAAACACTTGGATTTACATTTAATCTGTCCAGCCATGTGGACAGCCTATTTAGTGATCTCAAAAGGGCCAGATAATTAAGAGCTTTCATTTTCATCATGCTTCTCTTGGTAATGAATCAGTATCTGTCTTTGTGTATAAAGAATAACTACTTTCTTTTTTCTTTTTCCTTTTTTTTTTAAGGAAAGGCCCTTCTCTGTCCTCGTAGTTTCTTGTTCTTTTTTTTTTAATGTTTTTATTGGGGAATATCGGGGAACAGTGTGTTTTTCCCGGGCCCATCAGCTCCAAGTCATTGTTCTTCAATCTAGTTGTGGAGGGTGCAGCTCACTGGCCCATGTGGGAATTGAACCAGCAAGCCTGTTGTTAAGAGCTTGCGCTCTGACCAGTAGAGCCATCCAGCCATCCCAATAACTACTTTCTTAAACCCATAGCTGTTTCATGGCATAAATACTGGATTTGGATATTAGGTTTAGTTTTAGGATAGTGCCCTAAAATCTCTGAGCCTCTTGTTTCCACATTTGTGAAAATGATAGGGCTAGACTGTTTTATCTAAGGGTCCTTTTAATCCTGAAATTCTTTATTTTCTGGTTAGTCCCTGGTTTACATAGAAAATATAATATGAGATATTGGGGAATTTGCCCAAATTCATGGTTAATTAAGGTAAAGCAGGGCTAGAATCGCACGTTTTCTGCCTTTAATTCCTGCAGTTCAGGCACGTTGACTTTCAAAAGCAAAGGTATAGGAAATACTTAGAAATCAGTTATTTTTAAAGTTATTTTAAACTTTATATTTGTTTTTTGCTAATATTTTAATATCTGAAATTCCTTTTATATCAATCATTTGACTTAGAGTGTTTGCCTTAAAATAGTTGCTTTTGACACAATAGTTTGTTTCTTCAAATAAAATGGCTAGTTTATGGAGAAAATATCAGTTCTCATCTGAAAGTGATATATTTCAGTGCTTACATTATATAATCCTTGTGCCGCCCCGCCCCTCCTACCTCCCCACCCCTAAAAAGGTGCTTTGGAAACATAGAAAACTTACTCTGATTTTTATGATTAGCCTCAGGGAATGTAAGTAGCAGAAAATTTGACACTATTTTCAGTATGTATTTTATGCTTTTGAAAATTAAAAAAGAGAAACCTTTGGATAAAAGATACTTTTCTCTTTTGAAGTGGTACCTGTGTGAGCCCTCGCGCGAGGACATACAATTTTCTTATAGTGTAAGATAGAAAATGAGATTCCAGCTCTTACATAATTAATGTAACTGAGAAATGTGGAGGGTTTTCTCTCTCTCTCTCTCTCTCTCTCTCTCTCTCTCTCTCTCTCTCTCTCTCTCTCTCTCTCTTTCTTTCTTGGGGAACAGTGTGTTTTTCCCAGGCCCATCAGCTCCAAGTTGTTGTCCTTCAATGTAGTTGTGGAGGGCGCAGCTCAGTGGCCCATGTGGGAATCAAACCGGCAACCTTGTTTTTAAGTGCTCGCGCTCTAACCAACTGAGCCATCTGGCTGCCCTTTTTTGTTTTTGTTTTTTGAAGCCTTTCTTAAGTCTCTATGTGAAGAGCAATTAAACAATGGTTGCAATCCTTTTCTTAAATTACTATATTCAGAGACTCAGACTTCTTATCTCATACTTGTTCCTTTTAACTTATATAATACAGTGTTTTTCTATTTGTTTCTGTTTTCTATTTGTTTAATAGTACTCTTTGAGCTAACTGTACAGTTACCTTTCATTGGTGCAAGTTTGTCTTTTAAATTGAGATTTGTAACTCTTGTAAAGCCAATTAGTAAGAAGAATGAAGCAGTTTTAATGAACACAGAAAATTGAAATTGGCAATATGGATGATCCTCTGATCTTACACTAATGTCTAGTTTATTTCTGTGTTTTGTTTCCAATAATATCAAATTCTGCTTTACTTAGATAATTAGTTGCAGATTCTAGGTTGTTTTGTTAAGCTTGTTTTTCAGTATCAGAATGCTTTTTAACCAATTCAGACTCTTGAAAGAGGAATAGTAAAAATTGTTTTTCAGTGTAGAACCGCTAAAATATTTAAACCTGCTTGCATTTCTTACAACAGACAAACAGAAAGTTAATAAAACCAGATGTTAAGTGAACATTAAATCTAAGACCTTCTCATTTATTCCTGCACTACTTATTATTATATCTTGATGAAATAATGTACTGAAAAGATGCACTTGTACTCTACCTTCATGGCATTTGATTGAGCACTTTGTGTTGCTGTATTGTGTAGCTTGTAAGATTTTGTGATGTAGACATATGGAGATCTTTATTTTTTTTTAAAAAATCCTATAGAATGATATATTTTCCTATCAGTGGTACAATTGCAAAATTAAGCATAAATATGGCAGGTAAAGCTTAATTATGCACAAAACTGAGTACACGTGACTGCCCCAATGAACACATTTCTGTCTTCCAATGAGGAGAATTTTAGCACATTTCACCTTTAGGCACTTAAGTTTTTTTGTTTGTTTTTATATAGCTTAAAAAGTAACCATTTTTGAAACTCAGGCCCCAGAAAATTATGGAAAGTACTTCTTGTTGAAGAAGGGGAGGGTTTTGGAGTTGGTCTTACCCCAGCCTGAAGCCTTGCTGGCACTTGACTACACAAAAGAGCCTCTTTCCACATGTGTGAGAATGAAGCTAATTGTGCTTATATCTTACTTGCAATGTACTTGTGGATTAAATAATTTCTAAGCTTCTGAACGCACTTTTTGCAGGGCACCCAGTTAAGTGTTAGGTCCCTTTGGATCTCTGCTCCCATCATAGCATTTGTTAGTCTTTTAAAATGTAATACCGATAGAAACCAAATTATGTGTTCTGAAGACAATTTTAAATTCTGTGATTCTTATTTTGGACATATATTACTTGTGATTTTTATTTTGGACATATATTACTTTTCTAGACAGGTTTTTTGATTAATAACTTTTCACCTGAAAAATAGAATACATTAAGTTTTCTTTATAAACTATGTATATACTATAGAGAAAATGATTCTTGTGCTTTTGAAAGTAAAATAAAAGGTATAGAAGCAGTACTGTGTCAATTCCAAAAACTCAAAAGATCAATATAAAAATATCTATGTAATGGATGACATCTTTACCTTAATTATCAGCCCTTCATAGGTATGACTTTATATTGAATAGTAAGGAGTTAAATGTTAATTTTTATCAACTACTTTAAATTCTTTCTAGAGGAGAACAAAATGTAAATTTCTTCCTTGGGCATATAGTCCTCAATTTTGGCTATGTATTGGAATTACCTGGGGAATTTAAAAAAATTTCAGTAGTCTGGTGTGCACTCTGGGCATTGGGATTCTTAAAAGCTCCCCAGATGATTCTGATGTGCAAGCAGAATTGAGAACCACTGATTTAGAGACTGGATTCTGTCTTAGCATAAAGATTAAAATCAAATGTTAACTGAGCATCTTGGATTTTGAAGTAAAATGGTAGATTTAGCTGTAATGAGAACTGACATTTTATAGTATTTTAGAGCCTCACAGAGCCCTTTCCTATAGGTGATTCTCATTTAATTTATGTTCTTTGTCTCTTAGAAAGACTTTTTGTTGATAACCAGTATCAAAGGTGGACCATGTTAACTCTGTTGCAAGGAGATTGGTAGATAGTATATTTGCCAAATTGGAATCCTGCATATATTCTCTCTTCATTCTTTCTCTGCTCATGTTCTTCCCTCTATCTAAAATGTCTTCTCACACTGTGTGACTAAATCTATGTCTTTCGAGGCTCATCTCTTTATTAAGTAGCTTTAAAAAATGGTATACCAAGTTTTCATGCAGAATTGTTAACAGCCATCTGTTTAGATGTATGACTTGAGTTAGAGTAAGTGCATCTGTCTTTAACTTGGGAATATGAAATTGCCACATCTGACTTTTTTTTTTCCCGGAGAATATACTCTTGAACTATCTGCTGCCCAGTTCTTATTAGAAGCTCTGCTGTGAGAAAACAACATTAATAGATTTCTTCAAGGATATGTGCTTCATTCATTCATTTAGAATTGTGGTTCTGAACTTTGTTTGAAGCAGTAACGCTTTTGAAAATTGCTGCAAACTGGACTCTTGCCTGAAAAATACATGCATGCACATGCTTTTATATATATATATATATATATATATATATATATATACACACACACACACACACACACACATATATATTATATGTAACATATATATATAGTATACGTATATGTATGTATGTGTGTATATATATATATATATATATATATATATATATATATATGTTCAGAGACCTGATCTCTCTGTATCCCAGGTATTCCAGTTAAGGACTCTTGCTCTAATGTACAGTTAAATCCTTAGATCGAGCCTGATGATTAAGAGGGCTGTATACTTAGACCACATTTTTTTGCTTCCCTGATTAAATTACTTTTATTGAATTGTGCATTATTGTTACGCTTCACCCAGTATTGAACATTTTGAGAAATAGCTCTGTGGAATTCACTTCTGTTTTCGTTATAGTAATATTGGAAACTGTCCTTATTTCAGTGTTTTTTCAAAGCATGAGATTGCAGTCCATTAGTGGGGTGTGAAATTAATTTGGTGGTCTCAACCACCAAATATTTCTTGGTTTTGTATTTTTTTTTCTGTTATATTTAAATATTAATAAAATCACGTTTCATTTTAATGTTATTTTTCCTTTATAAGTACTGTTTCATCAAACTTTTGGTTTTTTATGTAATATGTGTGTACTGGATTGCTGTGCAAACTATTTCTTAAAAGACTGTTTTGTGGTCTTAAAAAGTTTTAAAGACTACTGTACTGTATCATACTTAAGATGGACTCAAAGAAGTTTTCTTGTCTTATTTCTCATCTGTAAAATGGGAATAATAATAGTTGCTACCTCATAGGGTTATTATAAGGAGTAAATACAGACAGTCCCCGCCTTACCGTAGTTTGACTTAACAAGTTTTTTACTTTATGGTGGCACAAAAGTGATATGCGGTCTGTAGAAACTGTGCTTTGAATTTTGATGTTTGCTCTTTTCCTGGGCTAGTGGTACGTGGCACGATGCTCTGTGGATGCTTGGCAGTGGCAGCTAGATGATTTTGCCCAGCTCTAGGCTAATGTAAGTTTTCTGAGCACTAGGCTAGGGCGGCAAAGTTATGATGTTCCGTAGTGGAGGGGTGTTAAATGCATTTCAGCTTAACAATATTTAACAGTATTAATAGTATTACCAGAAAAAGCAGTCTTCAGAGATAATGCTTTGTTTTTATCTTACGCTCATTAAAAATTTTTGTTATTAGTGGTGTCCTTTATTTTGGCTATTAAAAAATAAGCTCAGAGATAAATTTGTGGCAAAAGATTAATAACTAACCTTTTGTCTGTCTTCCCTTGGCTTTGATTTTGTCATTTTAAAAATTTCTGTTGTATCTGTAAGCAGCCCTCGTACCCTTCTTTAATATCAGAATCATCAAAATACGACATTTTAATTTTAATACTAATTCTATTATATCAGAGATGTTTTCATACTCATCTGTGCCAGGAGGAAAGGTAGAGGCTCTTGTGAACGTTCACAACCTGTATTAAACTGTAGATTAATGAAACTGTATATCACTGTGGTTAGTTTCTCTTTTAGCTTTTTTACTGTATGACTGAGTCCAACAGAGAAGAGAATCTTGATGGCTGCATTCATTGTCTGCCTAATTGAACAAATTTGAAAGCCCAGTTAAACCTGTGCTACGTGGAAATCCAAGTTACAGAAAACCTTTAGTAGAGCAAAGCTCTACTAAGCCTTTTTATGTATTGAAATAAAAAGTACTACATCAAAAACTTGGAATAATACGGTTCTTCAATATTGTTTGCCATAAAGTTAGCATCAGAATAACATTGGATTGTTTATTTATCTGTTAAATATTATGTGCTTTTTGTTACTTCGGTACATACTTATGTATGTGTCATAAAATATTTCTAAACAAGATGGTAACCTTCACATTTCTGACTAAGATAAATTAATGTATATGGTAAAAATGCCATATTTTATGGAGGTGTCATTTTTATGGAAATGTAAGGAATTAAAAATTTCTGGGCTCCCTATAGAGATACATATTTTTTAAGGCTGATTTCTCTTTTCTGTGTATTTGGAAGCATAGTACTTGCTATTTTGAATCTTTAGTGATTAAATAATCCATTTAAAACTGAAAGAGTAATTGGACTCCTCTGGCAGTATTTAAGATAAACTTTATGAAATAAGTACTCCCATTTGCCCCAAAATGTTTAATAGCAGATGTCCTTAGAAGTCCATGGTGAAAGGTAATAGAAATCTTTGCCCTGGCACAAAAATTGGAGTATTATATCTAGATTTAATGTTTGCTACTTTTAACAGTTTAGAGATTTGTAATCCAAATTGCAAATCCAAACAGATTTGTGAGAATTTGTTCTGAATGGGAATAAATTTTAAAAGGTGGTAAGGGGAGACTCCAACAAATGGGAATAGAAAAGAATGAAAAAGGAAATAATAGAGTAGAAATGAAGATTTTTTACAATGAAGTCTGTGTAGCAATAAATGGTGAAGGAAAGAAATCCTGGCCTCAGAATGCACACCTTCATCTGTTAGGATGTTGAAATCTGAGATGTGTACATATATCAGAGAGCTGACGTATGTGCTTTGACATGAAATTTATAGTGGTCATAGCTTTGTAATTTAAGATTTAGGGGAAAAATAGGAGCAATATTTGTTTTATATGAGAGGTATTTTGATTTTTTTAGTGTATGAATATTAGTATAGCTTCCCAACTATATTGAAGGGTACAAGTTAAGTAAAATCACTCTTGATCTTTGAGATCACGAGGGAACTGAGGAAGTCAATGACCCAGGCATAAAATCAGAAAGACTTGAACATTTTTTGTTGTTGTTGTATTAAAATTATAGAGAACAGAAGTCTTCAGCAGGCAAGATGGTAAGTGGGACTTGACTATGTAAAGACGTTTGAAATACCATTGTGTACTTTTTATAGGGCTGTCTTTGTTTTTGTGAGCATAAATTTATGGGACTTTTCCAAGCTCCACTTGAGACAAACTTTCACTAATTCTTATTTTTCCAGAAGTCTTAAATTTCTCAAAGGCCAATTATTTTGCTGGAAGGCATGCATGATGTTTCAAGGGGAGGGTTCTGGAAGCTTTGGAGTCATACTCAGATTCGAAACTTAGTCTTGTCATTTATTACTGAGGTCAGTGACATAACTCTAGGCCCTAGCTTTATCATTTCTCACAAGTATACAGTAATTTTTTAAGTTAAGGGTTATCATGAGGTTTAGGTTTACTACGTAAGCATTCAACAAATGGTAGCTGCTGTTTTTAGTTATTTAAGGAACCTAACTGGTGACTGGAAGGATCTGTGGTACCCTGATTGTTTTACTTTTATAAACGTTTAAAGGTAGAATTGTTCAGAACTGAAATACAGATGAAGAGAAATTAATCTGATTCGTATCTGTTTTTCATTGCCTGTTGATTCCTATAGGTGACTTTTATATCTTGTTAAGCATACATACTTTTATAAAGTCCTTATCTACACTAAATGGCTTTCAACATTTTATTTTTTTTACTTTAACGTATTAGATTTTCTATTAAATTTAAGCATTATTTTGTGGTAGACTGTTTTCCATCTACTCACCTACTTTCACGGATTGTAAATACAATTGGAGGTGGGGCAGGCATTACTTTTTTGAAGTTTTCTATCTAAAGGCAAGTTATCAGAAATGGAAAACTGGTTCCCTTTCTATGCTTTCTAAAGCTTGGAATAAATCACTAAGGAAATTGTCCTGTGTGTACTAAAATGAGTATTACTTCTTCTCAAGCCTTGTTGGGGAGTTTCTAAAATTTTCTCTAATAGAACTGTGGTGTGTGTTATAATTATAGTGGCCCAAAATTTTTATTCCCATTTGTTTAGCATTTGCTACCTGATTCAATTCCTCAAAGATAAATTCAGTTGGATTCTATTAAAAATAGTAAATTTAGAAGAAAACGTATAAAAATACTTAAAATTTAACATGATCATTGTTGGGTGTGTTGCTTTGAGCTTATTATAATAAAACAGTTTTTATGACAATGCAAAGCAGCGAGATCTAATTCAGTGAAGGTTTTTCACTGTGTATTGTAATCTGATTTTATTTTAAAGTACATTACAGAGGGTTTTAGATTTTATTTCTTACCTAATATTTTTATTCTTTTTCAAACATCTAGTTAGGTGAAACTGAATTGATTCAATTTTTATGTTACAGGAGATTACCTGGGGCAATTGATGTTATTGGTCAGACTATAACCATCAGTCGAGTAGAAGGAAGGCGACGGGCAAATGAAAACAGCAACATACAGGTTTAGTATTTTAAAATATACTTTTTAACTGAAAAATTATATGTATGTTCTAATTTATTCTATATGTATTCATAGTGCTATGTAACGGGGTAGGTGCTGCAAAGAGATATAAAATCTGGAATCAGTCACCTTTTTATTACAAAAGCTATTCCATTTAGAATTTATAACCTTTGGGTCTTTCATAGTAAGATTTCTTTTTCCTTGTTATAAACATAATAAATAGCCTCATTGGACAAAAAGAGGAAAATATGAGAAAACTTCAAAGAAAAAAATAAAACCACCCATAATTCTACCATCTAAAGTTAACCACTTTTAACATTCTGGTATATCTCTTCCTTGTCAACTTAGCAAGATTGGGATACTATTATATTTTTGTGTATCTTTTTTTTTTTTTCCATTTGAAATTATCACTTACATTTTCCCATATTAAAAATATGATTTAAAATCTCTTCATGATAGCTTTATTGTATGGGTGTAGCATAATTTAATGTGTCATTTTGGGGGAAGTAGATTGCCTTTGTTTTCAAGTGAAAGAATGAAGGAAGATGAGTTATTTAGTAACTTGGCTAATTCAAGTTAGAGCTTTAGCAACTGAGTTTCAGCTTTTAGCTTGGCCACACTTTATTACTTATTTCCTTTTTCTTAGTCTTTTCCAAAGTCTTTTGATTTTTATTACCTTTAATAAATTAGTCATGTAAAATGTTCTTTTTAGCATCTTTAAAGGTAAATCATTTCCAAAATGAAGATAGTCCTCTTTTGCCCTACCATTGAAATGCTATGATTTCTTAAAATCTGTTCCCTACTTTAAAAAATAGCTGATCAGCATATGCCTTACAGAAATTACTGTACTTAAATGTAGGAAATGTTAACAAAAGGAAGGATTATATGTTTAAATGATACGTGTTAGCCTATCAAGGATTTGAGTATAAGTTAGATATACAGTATTATGTTGCCTGTTTTTGCTGTTTCCCAAATGTTGTTTGCACATTAAGATCCATTAGGGAGCTTGTCAAAAATCCAAATTTCTAGGTGCCACTCTCCTGTAAATTTGATGCCTGTCCCTTACCTGTTCACACAGATCAGTATTTTGTGTACTTTTACTTTTCAAGTATAAACCCTTGTTCTTAAAGGTACAAGGGTCACATGGAAAAGTTGTTTATATATCTGGCTGCCTGTTACTTGCACCCTGTTGATGCATGCTTTACCTTCTCTTCCTTTGCGACCTGGTAGTGACAGGCCCTTGTACAGTAAATGTCTGGTTCTGTTGCCATGTTAATTTCTTAATGCTGGTATCTGTGATTGATCATTGCCTTAATTTGAACAGTTAAACTTTGCTTGGGTGACAAAAATAATACATGTTACATTATATTTATAAAGTACTTGTCTCTTGTTTAAAATATTTTTATCACGTAATTATTTCTTATTAACCATTTTTTATAATGATTCAGTTTTTCCTACGCTTTGAATATGTGTGATTATATACTCACATCTGTGTATATACACACATAGCACACACAGAGAAAAATTAGTCGCACCTCCCCAAAATACGTGTATGTGAATAAAACTTTATTTTGTTTCTCAGATTAATTGTAATTAATTTACTGAGTTTAATTCAGATAAGAACATTTATTCATCTTTTCAATAAATTATGCTGTAATTTTAGGTCCTTTCTGAAAGATCTGCTACTGAAGTAGACAACAATTTTAGCAAACCACCTCCTTTCTTCCCCCCGGGAGCTCCTCCCACCCATCTGCCGCCGCCTCCATTTCTTCCGCCGCCTCCCACTGTCAGTACCGCTCCACCTCTGATTCCACCACCAGGTAGGTTTGGAGGAAACAACCTGTGAGTGTTTCTTTTATTTTGAATTTAACAATTAAAATATGTGTTTGAAAGTATCTTCATTGATTGCATTGCATTGAAAGTAATAGATATGAAATTGATTATGTTAGATCTTCAGTAGATTCACACTGAAACAGATACATACATGTCTTGCTGTTTCAGCAAAGAACAGAGACAGTGCTAACATAGAGAAGAATGTACAGGACACTAAAACCATGTTCCAAAAGTATGATGGTGATCCCCAAACTAAAGTTGCTAATTGTATATTTATAAATCCATATTGAATTGTAAACTACATTAACTTGTTTTGAAGAAAAAAAATCAAAGATACTTTTATCATTGGAGTAGGTTAAAAAAAAAATTACATCCTATGAAGAGATTAGAATGAAAATCTCAGTCTGGTCATTTTTATATACTGGTTTCCTTGTAAGACACTGCTTCTGGGTGCCAAGTACCTGGTATTTAACTTCTTTTAAATGAGACAGAAAATTAATGTAAGTTTTAATCAGATTTTTAGCCACTTTTGATTATTTATTAAAAACTAGATTAGTGGCAATAGAGAAAATATACAGCTAATCCCTAAATTTTATACTTTTTTCTTTTTATCCAGTGGCCTTGGTTTTTTATTCCCAATAAACTTTCAATATTTATCCCCCTTAACCAGTTTTTAATGAAACTAACAAGATCAATTGAGATAATTATAATTACTTTTTTCTAGGAAGAATGCCGATAGTAAATAATAAAAATTAGCTGTTGGTCCTAATTAGAATTACATGTGTAATATATGTTAAGATTTGCTTTAGTATAAAATTAGTTTATACTAAAGAGCCATGTCATGTCCACTCACTCACTTTGCATTTACAAGAGAGCTGTCTTTGTTTTAAGATGCCACTTACGGTCAGAGTACTGAGGCAAATAAAGTATCTGACTAGTACTTCCCTTAGTCATCTTCGGCCCTACAATCACACCTTTAATTCCCTTCTGTTGTCACCTCTGCCTTCAAAAGGTATAAGAAAATTATTGTGAAAAGTGACTCTGGCTTTAGAGAATCTGTTGTGTCAAAAATAGAGGAAGGAAAGACCTAATAGATTAGAGGGGCTTACTCTAGACAACTTCTAAAGTTCAATGAATTTCTTGTTCTAGTAATTTTTGTTCTGAAACCATTCAGAAGTTGTGATTGGACCCACGATTCTTAGGTGTTTAATATGGTGAGAATTAACTAAATAAAAAGGGAAGGTAATGAGGATTAGTGTTTGGTAAATGAGTTCTTTGTCCTCTGTAAACAATAAAATGTAGAAATAGTTAATTTTGAACATATTTGATTTAATGAGACCAAAAGTTGATCAATATATGTGATAATAGTCCTTATGCTAGATTGCTTCTGTAATCTTTTATTTAAACTTTACTAGGTACTAAAAGTGATTTAAAAAAATTTTCTTACTAGCTTATACAGTATATAGCAGATGGCTAACATAATTCAACAGTAGCTGTTTATTAAAGTGAGAGAGAGATGATGATACGAATTAATGATGAAAAAATACCTCACTGGTATAAGAATATTTAATAGCTCCAGAAGATACTGCTGCTAGGCAATGGTGTTATCTGGTAGTAGGCTTTTTTTCAAAATGATAGAATTACTCCCATTTCTTTGCCATGTAACCTCTGTTTATAAAGATAACAAATCTTTTAATAACGTTTAGATTATCTGTGGTATTATACTATTAACAGATTATTTTTCTGTTGCATAAGCTATTCATTTCATATTTAGTTTTCAACTAAATATGCTCTACATATTTTAAATACCTATCCAGATTTCCTTGATACTTACTTCAATTATGTTTCCATGTTGTGTCAGCATTTAAGGAATACAAATTCCGATAAATTCTAATGCTGGTTTAAGCAATTCCTAACTGGTTTATTTGCCGGAGTGAGGTGAGGGAAGATATTTATTAATTTATATTAAAACCAAATATTTGTAAGTTGAGGCTAACTGAATTACTCATCTTTACTAGATTGTGAGTTGTTGAAGAGAGCGTAGGACTGTATTTTCATCTGTGTTTCCCCACCGTGCTAATCGCAGACATCTTAAGTATACTTGACATTCCCTAAATATGTTAGCTAATTGAATTAAAAGCATATTTATGTATCTGTAACACGGGGTTTTTCAGGTTGACGGTTGGTACGGTCAAACAGGCACTTACCACTCAGAATGGGCACTGGCTTTAAACAACACTATGGCTGCATAGACACATGCAAGCTGAATGTAGGCCTTGATTAAAGCCACATTTTCAGTTGCCATTTACCACAGAACCACATGATTACAGTATGTTCTATTGAGTTTGCCGTAATTTAGATCACCTTATGAATCATAAGCAGCTAATGAAAGAAAGCTGTGGCTCAGGAGTCTTTTTGTAAGTATTGCCTTAATAAGTAAACTCCTTTTTTCTTAGAGAAACCTTGGGTTTTCTTTTTGCTTTGTTGAGAAATACTAAAAGGAAAAAAAATAATTTGAGAATTTAAACATATTTAATGTTGCCTTTGTTAACATTAGCTTTAAATGCTAAGTTTTTAAAACTATCGTCCTGTGTATGGTTAGACAAAGAAGTCATGATATATTATGCCCATATTTTGGGATGCTACCAGTTTTTTCAAAAATAGGGTTACCATGTGTCCAGATTTGCCTAGAAAGTCCTACGTTACACCTTTTATCCCAGCATAATTATTATTCCTTCAGAAATGCTCTGTTTTGGAGGATAAAATTTATAGTCAGCTCTATATTTGGCTAATTGTGTAAATTGATAGTTACCCCTTAGCAATGATGAGATAATAGAGACAATGCTTATTCAAGAGACTGTAACATAGTTAACAGAATAGGAGAGGTATATTGATTCCTCTCCCCCTCAAACACATTCTACAAACATACACAAAACCTTGTTAATAACAGAAAACAAAGGATTTCTGGTCACAATAGATTTGTATGAAAAGTTAGAGGAGTAGTTTCTATTAATTTTTTTCCCCAGAAATATATTAAGTGTGGTTTCATGCTTTCACTGAGTAATAATAGAAATAATAGCTAATATTTATTGAATGCTTACTATTGAAGGCACTGGCACTTCTTATATTGTCTCAATTTTAATGTTGACATCTGAAGTAGATATTACTCTACTTTTACAGATGAGAAAACGGGGGCTTAAGAAATTTAGATAATAGCTAGAAAAGTAGCAGAACCAGAATTCTGTTGCAGTCAGTTTTGCTCGAAAGCCGTTTTCATTAACTATGTTGAACTGAATCATTACCTGTGTCAAGAAAGCTATATTGTTGGATTATGTGTATTCATCCCAAAAATGTGTTTTAAAAGCTTTTTTTTCCTTTTTAAAGTATTTCCTTGATGTTGAAATACATGCATATATATTTGTGGGTAGGGAAGTTCAGGAGATTGTAAAGAGGAGGAATCAGATTTTGTTTTTGAAAATCCAGCTAACTGAAGTTTTGCTATTTGCCTGATTTGTTTTAAGTCTATGTTTACTGAATAAACTAGTTTAATTTACTAGAAGAAAAAATGTAAAATTGGAAGGATTGATTTATAGAGTAGTTGATTTTGTGGGTTTTTTTTATTGTGGTAAAATATACGTAACAAAGTATTTATCATTTTAACCATTTGTAAATGTACAATTCAGTGGCAATAAATACATTCAGAATGTTATGCAACCATCGCTACAATCTGTACTAAAACTTTTTCATCATCTATAACAAAAACTATGTGCTCATTAAACTATAACCCATTGCCACTTACGCCAGTCCTGTGTAGCCTCTCTTCTTTCTTTCTCTATGAATTTGTCTATTCTAGGTACCTCATATAAATGGAATCATTCCATTTATCCTTCTGTGTCTGACTTACTTGTTTTTAAATAAAATAATTAATGATTGTAAATTTTTAAACTGTCAACCTATATTACATTTTATGGTAGAATTTTAATTTAGGCTTTTAAATGTTAATTTACTTTAGTGTCATCATATTTTGTCTTCTTTTTTTAATGATGGAGTTTATTAACACAGACAAGGCATACTCTGTTTAACTCATTTCTTGTTACATTAATCTGTGTTAAGGCTCATGTGACTGGTTCTGTATGTCTTGGGAAAAATTGAAATCTAGTTCAGGAGTAGAATTCTACTTTGAAGAAAGCCCTTTCTTTGCTTTATGGTGATGTAACTGAACTAGTCTGGATCACAGACAAGCCATCCTTTTTTTAAAGGTTGGATATAGGGTTTAGCTGTTTATCTAGATTTCAAAATGAGTAAGATTCAGCATTTTAGAAGGAATTAGATTCCTTCCCAAAAGACTGTCAGGTACATCGCTGTCTTATTAGTCACATAATACTACACATTATATGAACTTAAAAATCTTGTTTATTTCTTAAATATCTTGATTTTGGGTTAGCGATGATACATGGGGTTAGGGAGAAAAGCAGCTCATGTCTGGAGTCTTTCTGCAGTTCTTGCAAGGCCTGCCACGTCTTTAGATTATTTTTCTGTTAGGAATCTGGTTCCAACACACTGGCTCTTAAAATTTTTTTGGTCACAGACTCCTTTACACTCTTAAAAAAGCAGACCCCAGCAAGCTTTTATTTGTGTTACGTCTATTTTTTTGTATTAGATATTAAAACAAAATATTATATTTAAAATACTTATTTTAAAAATACTCATAGTAATAAATCCATTATATATTAGCAGTAAGACATTTCTTAAAAAATTGGTTTTCCAGAACATCAAAAAAACATTTAGTGCAAAGAGTGCCATTGTTTTACACTGTTGCAAATCTTTTTACTTGTGTGGCTTAATAGAAAAAAGCTGGATTCTCCTTCTTGTTTCCTTGTTAAATCTTGTAATTTCACATGTCATGTAGCCGCTGGAAAACTTCTTCTACATTTGTAAGATAATGAGGGTGAAAATGGCAAATTACATAGTATTTTTATGAAAGTAGTTTTGACCTTGTGGATTCCTAGAATGGTCATAGGGACCCCCAGGAATCTCCAGGTAACACTTTGAGAACTGTTCCTTTGGCAGAAGTTTGGCTTATATTAGATGAATATTATTAGCACCCTTGAGGAAGTACAATTTTGACCCTTTAACTGAGAAGCTATTCCATGAATATAACATTTATTAAGCTTATTTTATAGTTCCATGAAGATTTTTTTGTTTTCACACAGCAAATCTGCTTATTAACTGATGCTGTTTGCGAAAAATGTAAGCATTTCAAAAATGTATTACATGGAAGTACCTCTGCAAAAGAATTCCTTGAAGTTTTTGAGAACTGTACTCATTTTCTCTTGTTTTGTTTTTCTATATTTAGAAAACTTAACAGTCTGAGTATTTTTAATAAACTGAAAATAGAGAATAATGCTAATTATCCGTAATAAGTAGTATATTCTGGTACAATAAAAATTAATTTAAATGTAACTTTAATAGAAATTGAAAGCTTCTTTAGGATGTTGAATTTTAGTGTCTTTTTTTCCCCATGGATGCCCCCTTTATAATAGTTATATTTTTAATATACCATAGATGCTGCTTTTATAGAATTTAATTAAAATTTAATACTTTCCTTTTGTTTGTGTGACTCTTCCAACCATTTTGTGATTATATATGAGCTTATAAAGCTCAATTCTTTTATAAGTTCTTTGCAAAAATACTGACTTTTCTATACGAGATGTTATTTGTCTAATAGAATTTTTATTTTCTGTAGCCTGTAGATTATTTTATAAACTAGAGGATTAAGGGATCCTAATAAGGATGAAATAGTTTATTACATTTATGGTTAGCAAAAAATCATCTTTTTTACCTGTTAGGTATAGACTTTACTATGCTGGTAACATTTTGTTGCTTTAAGTTTTGCGACCATAGTGCCTTTGGACATTTTTTTTCCTTTTAAAATTACCTCCATTCTTTTTTGTACTTTATAATTAATTTTTACTTTAATTATTAAAAAAGTTTTATATTATTACATACTCTATTTCTTTTTTTTTAAAGAGTAGATGGTAGGTGATATATGTGTGTGTATAGTATATAATTTTAAGAATACTCATACATTGAAAAGCATGTGGATGAAGGTGATATTTAATGATTTTATAAATCTTGACTTTTTGTATTGTACTCAATTTTTTTGTGCAAAACTTACATATGAGCTTAATGACTTTGAAGCAGAAATCATTAGAGACTTAAGAAAAGTGATTGAGTTTATTTATTTATAACATAATAATGCTGTTGAAATTTGGAACTTACCAGTGAGAAATAGGAAGGAAGCATAGTTCACATAATTCTGCCATGCTTTTTTTTTTTTTCACATTTGAATAGAGAAATGATAGGGAGTTACTATATGTAATGATTAGTTATTGCTTCATAACAAATTGCTCCAGAATGTAGTGGCTTAAAACAATATGTTTATTATTGAACAGTTTTTGTGTGTTAGGAATATGGGACATTTAGCTGGGTCCTCTGCTTCAAGGTCTGTTACAAAATTTGAGATGGTCATCTCACAGACTTGACAGAAAGGATTCATCTACAAGTTCATTCACCTCTTTGTTGAATCTTTTCAACATGGCAGCTTGCTTCATCAAAGCCTGAGTGCTGAGAAGATAATAGAAGATACCAGCAATGTTGAACTCACTGTCTCTTGAAACCTAGTCGTGGAAGTGACATCCCATCATTTTTGCTGTATTTTGTTTGTTAGAAAAAAGTCATTATATCCAGCCTGCACTCAAGGGAAGGATATAAATACACCTATAAAAAGGCATAAATACCCAGAGGCAAGGATCATTGGAAGCCATGTCAGAGGCGGCCTATTACATAGCTCTTTTTCGCCTTAGTCATACAAAATAATGATGGGATACATTGAGAATGAGGTCATAGATAATTTTTATTCAGTTTTTATTTGTTGTTGTCAAGTGCAGAGCTTTTTAATTTTGTGAGAATTAAAAAATACAAAAAACATTTAAATTCCTTTTAATATGTTTTGCAGGACTGCTGCCTTTCTGTTTCTTTGCTTCAATTCCTTCAGTCCCCCAAATAGGATTTCAGGTCCCCTACCCTCATGCTTTACAATTAAGTACTCTTAATTGTTGTATACTGGAAAAATTAAATTCTTTTCTTTTTCTTTTGAGGATGCCAGATAGTATAGGCTGTCATGCCAGCTGTATGACTTTATTTCAAAGTGTCACATGCTTTGTTTGTTTCATAAAAATTTGGAATGGAGTTTATTTGACTTATATTGACCATTGAGGTACTCAGCAGTGCAAAAGAGAAGTTTAGAGTCTAATCCAGTGATTCTCTATGCATAGTCTCTGCTCAACAATGTCATCATCTCCTTGTTAGGAATGCAGATTCTCTGGCTGCACTCCAGACCTACTGAGACAGAAATTCTAGGGGAAAGACCCAGCAATCTGTGTTTTAACAAACTCTCCAAGTGATTCTGATGATCACTAAAGTTTCAAAATCACTAATCTGTTCAATCCTGTTAGAACTTGAATATTACTTTTCCAAAAGCTTTTGGCCAGTACTAGAAATCTGACTTTTACCACGGTTAAAATAAGGCTTTCCAGGAAAATAAACATTTTTTTCCTACTTATTTTACAGATAGAGGATGCAGAAAAGAAACACAATACTTGTCTTGTGTATTTCAAGTCTGTTGGCTAGGCGGCACATGTGTTAGCCAGGAAGGTGAGAGTGTTGAGGGAGAGGACAGGGATTTTTGAGACAAGTTTTTTTCTTTCCTTACACTATTTCTCTTTGTTAACAAAAGTCAAATACTAAATAATGATTTTTAGATAAGAATTATGTTGGCCTACCATTATATGTTAAACTGTCTTAGTTGGATTTTAAATATACATTTGATAATTGTCTGAGAATTGATTGTATCGTGTTTGATCAACTTTATAGTTAAGTTTCAGTGAACATTTACTAATAAAGATTTACATTGAAATATCTTAGGTGAAGTAGAGGTCTCACAAGAAGGGCCTTTTCTAGTTCTGGCGTTAGATACTGATTGGAAAGGCATCTATATACATAGTATGATTTTTCTTTGTGTCCTTAATTCCTTCCAGTTGATATTTTTAAAAATCTACCCGATGATATTATTGTAGTAAAATTCAAATTAAAAGCAGGCTATAATTTTAACCACCTTTATAGCATAATTAACAATTTAGTTCTGTCTTTTATCATTGATGTTTTGTGACATTTTGACAACTTAAATGTTTTGAGGAATAAATTTTGAAAGGGCTGACTAGTAATTTCTTAGTTATTTTGCATGAATTCACATTGTAGTAAGCTGTAGTGAGCATTAGCCAAAATGGTAAAGTTATTAGGATTACAGAGTGGGTTGCTGAATTTGATAGTCTTTACCTTACACACCTAGAAAATTATCACGTGTTTAAATGTGAAAACTAGGGTTTAAATGTAGTCACATAGTGAAATTCAGTAGTGCTCTAAAAAAAAAATCTATTTTAAAGAAAATCAGGTCATAGTAAATATTAAGAAAGTTTAGTACGCTCTGCCTTTCTTACTTTTCCAGTTTAGTTTGGTGTCTGGGATTTTGCTGGCTTGTAGTGTTTGCTGGATTATTTTAGCTTAGTAATTTAGGAAGCAGCAATGTAACCTCAGGATGGATGAGAATTGCCATTAAGTGTAGATCAGTTTAGTAAATTTATGGAGGCCTAATGATTTTTGAAACATCATGGCTGCCTTACATATCTTTTTCAATCTTGTTGGTTTTGTAAATTTAGCATATCCTTTTATTCCATGGGTGGTTAAATCAGGTGCTTCATTCTCCATTTTAAGGCTACTCCCTGCCTTAAAATCTTTTTATATAAACCTCTTATTCTGGTAAAACATAAGAAATAATTTTTGAATAAATTATTAGCAGATGTTTCCATTGACAAGAATACATTTGAAAGCAATTCTGTTTTCATTTTCCCCCCATATATTTACTGAATGAATTAGAATATTTTTCCTCTTTTGGACTAATTTTGATACAGTTTTTAAGATAGGATTTAGTAAACCATTTTGGCTGTGTTGAAGTTATTTATGGTATAAAATGTCCATGAAAAAGTTTTTAATTTTTTCTATTTTCCTACTCATGTCATTTTTCTTCAAACAAAAAGTTGTTACAGTTTGCATGCCACATAAGTTTTACATTAGGATTTAAGGGCACATTTGACCAATATAAGTTTAGAATGTTTCTTCATACACAGTTTATTTCTTAGTTTATGTGTGCAAATTAGTGAGAGTCACTCAAATTAGTGTTTTGTGACACCCATAGAAGTAAATCCTCCACACCTTAATGTGCCCTGGGGGTGTATATATATGAATTGGCCGTGCCCCTTGCTCTGCTTCCACAAATCAAGGGAAGTAAACTTTCCCCACTCCTGTCAACAACAAACAGTCCAAATCAACACTTGAATGTCCCACAAAAGTTTACTAAATGAGTATCCCTCATCCTCAGAGTTACCTTGTACTACCTACAGTATTAAAGAGCCTATTGATCAATTTCCCTATTAAAATAACAAAATCAGATGTTGATTATCAAACTTAGTGTTAATTTCATGGAGTTTGATATTTGTGTATGCACAAGTGTGCTTTTTAAGTTGATGTCTAAGTTTGTTTGTGATTACAACTTGTGGGGGAAACCTGTTACCAAGTTGTTAGACTTGGTTTTCATCAGGAAGTCAGATGTTATACTTAAATTGTTGGTCCTCGGCAAGAAAACAGAATGCTTCTCTTGAGTGAGGAAAATGAGACGAGGGGTTTTATTTCAAAGAGTTTTTTTTTTTTTTTTTTTTTTTTTGGTGATGGCATAAATACATAACAGGTTATAAAATCCAGTTACTATATTAAATTTCATCACTTGTTTTTTAGGTATTCCAATAACTGTACCACCTCCAGGTAAAACTTTTTCCATGTTTTCTCCATCATTGTTAATAAACATGAAATTTCAAGCCTATAGTTACAGGAGGGACAGTGTTGATATGGTTAGAATATGGAATAGGCTATTGGGATTTCAAGGTCCTATTTTCAGCTCTGCCTTTGCTTCATTCCAGTTTTGATTAAGATATTTAGTTTTCTTATATCTGTCTTACCCATTTCTGTAGAAATAGAGATTTTGCAAAAATTCTCACCATATCAATTGGTTGAAGAAAACAATATAGGATATAAAATAACATTTTTATTAAAATTTTTTCAGACCAGGGATTTTTTTTTATATGATAAAGTGGATGCAACAGAAAAGAAAGAGTATTTATTTTGACTTTATCATGGTTTCTGATTTTTATACCCTGCTGGCATAACTCAGTATCGTGAGAAAAATATGTTCTGAACCACACAGTTTAGGTAGATTGACAATTGGTCAGATGGTTGTCTAAGAGTGGTGATTAAATTGTTCATTGTTGTAATGGTATGATCAATAGTTTATACATGGTCCAGTGATTTTTACATTTTTTTCAGTTTTGTTTTTTATTTTTGGTAGTGTGATGCAAATGTTATAGCAAGTGTGTTTACTGAGGTCAGCATTAAAAGCCAAATAGAAACAGAATGAGAAGTGACAGTGCTTGGAAGGGTGGGTCTAAATTCAAAATGACCTTCATAAACAAAAATAGTGGTTTAGGTAGCACAGGCGAGTATACAAATTTAGATATGGAATAGTCACTGATTGTGTATGAATGTGGCTAAAGAAGACTCACCAGGAAAAGTCATAAAGGAATCATTGCTGTGTCTTTTTAGTTTAAAGAGAAATGTGATTGTATGACTGTATAAAATAGGATTGTGGATTCTAGGACTGATGTGGTAATTGCTAAACTGTATACTAAGAGTTTTAATGGAGGACGTATAGATCCTAAAACTGGATACAGTGAAGATGAGCATGGTGAATTTGAAACAACTGGAAGCAAGGCCAGTTGGAAGCAACTGGACTTTTGAGAAAGGTTAAGAGACTGGGATTCATTTTAACATAGAATATTAAAAAGGAGGCCTAAGTGGAAGTGTTTTCAAATATGTAGAGGGTGATAGAAAATATGACAATAGATTGTTTTTTGTCCTTATTCAGGACAGCATATGAATTGTAGTCTGAGAAATTTGATTTATATAATTTAATGCATTTCCTAATAGTAAGAGTTGTTAACATTTGGAAGGGATTGGTATTTTAAGGAATTAGTATCTTAAGTTGTGGAATCTTAAAGTCTTTTGTTGGGATGTTTTATTGCCTATCTGAATTTGAAAGTGTAGAGTAGATTAATTGTTAAAGTCCCTTTTAGCCATATTCTGTGGTATTTCATTTAGGTATTGTGAATTATTGTGAGAATGCAGACCTCATGATATAAAAGGTGCAAAATATTTTCGTTCCAAAGTAATGCAAAACTACATTATGTGCCTTTCTTTGTAAAATAGTTTTTTAGGGTTGTGCTATTTAAAACATACTTTATGATGGATGTTCTCAGCCTTAAGCATTTATTACATCTGGTAAAATTTTATTTATAAATTATACATTTTAAGGAACTTTCTATATAGCTAAAACTCAAAACATTTTTTGAAAGAGGTAAATGTATTTGCTTTTCTTCTAAAATATATCAAGTATAACATATCTGGTGGCAACACTACTACTGTTTTATATATGAAAAGGTAAGGCATTGAGATTAACTTTCTCATACTCACAAAATGGGCTGTGTGTGGTGCTGAAAATAAGACCGGGTGTCCTGACTCCCAGTTTGTGCTCTGTGTATTAGACCAGACTGTTCATTTAAAGTTTTATTACTCTAAAATCTGTTTATAAGTTTAAGCTCCATTTTTTTCTGTCCATTATAACATAGAGAAGCATGTTATGTCCCCAGAGAAATTTAGTGATATACAACTTTGTTTCACTCTTGACATTAAATGTACATTCTCTTAACTTTTTTTATCTTATGATTGAATGTTTCAGGTTTTCCTCCTCCACCAGGCGCTCCACCTCCGTCTCTTATACCAACAATAGAAAGGTAAATCATTGTGGCTACTGTAAATTTTTTTATCATTGATAGGCTTTTGACAGAAGAATCATATACGTATCTTGGTAATATTTTCAAAGATGTAATTTTATAAACAGTAATACATGTCTTTTAATTTGTTTAAGTCTAGATCTATGATAGTTATTTTATAATAAGATGTTGGACCTACAGACCAATAACAAAACAGGAGGAAAAAAACATAAATGATAGTATTTTGAAATGTCATCTTTTGATTTATGACACACTGATTAGAAACTTCTAATGGTAAAAACTTGGCATAGTCAGTTTTGTGGGAAATACAGGTAATCATGAATAATGCATGTCTTTTAGGATTAAGTAAGGACAGCTATTATCAGGGACCATAGTAAAGGAAAGCTACCTTATTCCTTGATACCTTGCTGTAACTCAGCTTCTACAAAGGAGGATTGGATCTGTTCTGCATGGCAGTAGCCTTATTTTTATACCCTGCACTTATGGGTTATGTTAGAATGCTGTTTTCTCACATAAACAGCATATTACTATTTTTATGAAAATAGATGACTCATTTCAAGATAGAAATAAAAATGTCTCTAAAGGGGGACCAAAATTATTAAAACATGTTTTACATTAAATAAAAGAATATCTCAGGGATGGCAATATGGTGTTTAACAACATAGGCTTTGGCATCACACAGGCTTGATTCAAATTTACCTTCCTAATTTCTCAGATTTGTGTTGCTAGGCAAGGCTCATTACTAGTCTTTGAGATTCAGTTTTTCACCAAATAGGGTTGATAGAATTGTGAAGGTTAAAACAGCTAGTGAATATAAAGCATCAGCATAATTCTCGGGAGATAGAAATTACTGATAAATGTTGGCTATTATTATTTCCTCTCAAATAGCAAATAAATTCAATAAAAATAGTATATTTCTGAAAAAGTGATTCAAATTATACAAAAAGACAGGAAAATTGTGAGAGCATTACATTAATAGCATCAAACTATGCATATGATTTTCAAAAAATATGATTAAAATTGTAAGAACATAAGCATTTAATTTGATTAAATCCTTGTTAAATATATATTTGTTTTCTCAGTCAAAATGTTAAAAAGTATTATTTGTTGATCCTGTCAGTGGGGCTGAATTTCTGACTTATAACCATTAAAACTAGTTTGTTTTAAGACTAAATTTTAACTAAGTCTCAAATTTTCTAGAGCCTCATAGTTTCTGTTATCTTGTGAGTTGTGCTGAATTGATTGGATTATTCACGTTAAATAGTATTAGCAAACTATATTTTTATTTACAAATGGGTGTTAGGTTTAGTATTTTGGAAGGTTAAAAAGCCTGTGTCTTTAGAATTAAATAAAATTACGTAATTAAAGCTTATCAGTATATTATGGATAAATAAAAGTCATAATTCTCCCTTTATGTTTTGCATTTGCACCGAAGTATTAAAATTCAGCACATAAAAATACATTTTTCTTCAACAGTGGACATTCTTCTGGTTATGATAGTCGTTCTGCACGTGCTTTTCCATATGGCAATGGTGAGTTTTAATTTTAATTACCAGATTAAATTTGAATCAATAAAGTACTTAAATATTTCCATAGCAATAAAAACTTACTTCCATGGTTTAAAATACTATCCTACAGAGCAATTAAAAAGTATTAACTGAAGGAATAACTAGGTCTTACATATATTACAGGTTACTTAACAGAATGATTTTTATTTCCTTATCAATTGTACTTTTAAAAGTTAACGGATGGTAATACAACATGGATATTTATACCATGTCTTTTTCTAAAAGGATTTAGGATTTGTCACCAAATTGCCTCAGTCTGCATTGTCCGTAATCTCTGTTTCTTGCCTCAGAGCATCCAGCTAGCCTTGTTCTCATCGTTCCCCCTCACTGATTTATCTTTTCTTGCAGATCGTTTGGCTAGGTCCTCTTTCATGTTCATTCCTGACTACCCATTCTAAGGCCTTCTCATACCACTTTCTGCTTAGATCTCTTGATCATTTATTCATTTATTTTAAAAGTGCTGTGCATTGTACTACGTTTTAGTGATACAGTAAACTAGACATAGGCATAGGCTTGCCCTTATCAAATTTATAGGTTAGTGAGTAAACCGCCAGGTGATAGAAGAGGGTATCATGGGAGCATAGTGCAGGAGTCTGCCACTTTAGAGGGATAGAACCATAGATGATGTGATTTGGAGTTCAAATTATGTTCAAAGACATGGAGGTGAGAGAGAGAGAGCATGGTAGGCGTGTACAGGATGCCATGAGGAATACCTAGCAATGAGAGGAGATCATGCAGGGCCTTACAACCATGCTATAGAAGAGTTCCCACCTTATTCAGAGGGCGTCAGGAGCAGTTTAGTTTTATGCCAAGTTGTGAAATTGCTAGATTTACATTGAAGAAAGGTCCATTCTGGATGCCTACTGTGAGGAAATTGTGGATTTGTAGAGTGAGCAGAAAGGTGAGAACAAGAAGCTGTCGGAGTCCAGTCGTGTGCTGCATAACGACGTGTCAGGGACGGACTGCATATATGACTGTGGTCCCATAAGACTTTAATGGAGCTGAAAAATTCCTGTTGTCTGGTCACATTACAGCCATCGTAATGCATGACTCACGTGTTTGTGGTGATGCTGGTGTAAATACACCTGCTGTGCTGCCAGTCGTATAAGTATAGCACGTACAGTTATGTACAGTACATGATGCTCGATAATAAAGACTATGTTACTGGTTTGTATTTACTATGCTTTTTGTGATTATTTTAGAGTATACTCTTTCTACTTAAAAAACAAAAAGTTTGCTGTAAAACAGTATGTCGGGTTACACCAGCAACGGCTTCATACATCTTGTGCTTACTTCAGCTCTTGATTGCATCATTTTCTCTAGTGCTTGATTCAATCTTGTGTTGTTTTATTCAGTAACATGCTGTAATGGCTTGTAGCCTAGGAGCAATAGGCTATACCAGATAGCTTAGGTGTGTAGTGGGCTGTATCATCCAGGTTTGTGTCAGTACTCTGATGTTTGCACAGAGGAAATTGCCTAATGACGTATTTCTCAGAATGTATCTCCATTGGTAAGTGGCACATGACTGTAATCCAGAGGAAGAAATTATGGTGTCCTGTATTTAGGTAGTACCATCGGGGATGGAGAAAACTAAATGGTTCCAAAGGCTTACACAGTGGAATTTATAATAATTGTAAGTCTTGGTGATAGTTCAGCGATAAGTACCAGTCATAAACTTCCAGTTGCCTTCTAGGTATCTGTATCAGAGGATTGTACTGTCCTTCAGACCCACTTTATTTAAAACCACATATGCCATTCATTCACCTCAAAAGATAGTCTTTCTGTTGACTTACTTGTTTCATTGATCATATTACCTTTTCCTTTTTATATTGGCCTCCTAAGAAATCATACTCCTTAAGTTGGAATCTTGCCTTGCCCTCTCGTTACTTATGTGACTTTTATAGATCTTCAACCATTAATGGAGAGCATAATTCTTCTTCATAAAGTGAAGTTTAATGAGAGTACATTGAAGCACCTTAGTCCTGCCATGTAATAAATACCCAAATATTAGCTGTTAATTTTATGATTATCGCCACCATCTCCAACGAGTTCCCAGTTCCCTCCCTTTTCTACACCGTGAGGCAGTGTAGCATAATTGTTAAAGCATAGACTCTGCAGTTGCCTAGGTTTGGGTCCTGGGTACAACTTACCTTACTAACTTTGAATAAGTTAAATAACCTAAATTGTTTTCTTCATCTGTAAAATAAAGTTTGAATATAAAGTGCTCGGCACAGTGCCTGTAATATGTAAGTACTTGTTCATAAGCATCACTTGTTAAAGTAATTAAAATTTTATTTTTACTTCTTTTATGGCACTTGTCATTTTCTGCTTTGTGATTAAATTCCTTATGTATTTGTTTCAATACAGATGAACGTGAGGAATAACCCATATCAGAAAGAATAAGACTGTATTCTTGAGATTACATACACAGTGGAAGATTTCATTTTTTAAATATACTTTTAAACACTTAACTTTTTCTCAAAATAATATATGCAAAATTTTAATCTCAAAAATAAGAGTTTTCTGCTCACTGCTTACCACCCTGACTCTTCGAGACCTTTTGTTTTTTTAAGTTAAGCACTTTTAAAGTAGTAACAATTATAAAGCGTATTGTAAGAATTAAACAGGAAAGTTAGGTGTTTTCTTCATCATAGTCAAACAAAGCTTTGAAATGAAATGGTAAATACAGCTTCCTCTTTGTTGGTAATTCTGTTACCTTTGTTTATTTTATTTATTTTACAATTTTGTGATTTATCCTCAAGTACTAATTATACATGGAAATACTAATTTTTGGTGATGTGCATATTAATACTAAGATTGTGCTTATAAAATAAGACCTAGTTAAAAAATAATCTTGTGCAGGAATATGGAAGAACTGTAAGCATTTTTAATGGTTTTCATTTCTGATGATCTGCGTGGCATTTCTACATAGGCTTATCAACCTATTTCTTGATTTATATAACTAGATACCATGTGTTCCTACTGTGATAGATGTGTATTTTGCTCAGTTACCATCTCTATCCCTCTCCTTTCAGCCACTGGTGAAATGCTATCATTTTTGTTCCTCTTTTTATTTATATACCTGCCTTCTTTTTCATGTATAATCAATCACTACTACTGTGCATCTTTTTAAGCCTTCACCTATTCCTCCCCTTCTGCTTCCCAGCTTTGGTCAACTTTACTCTTACATATAACATATTTGTCCTATAACCAAAATTATTTGTGCCCCAATACATTTTTTATTCTACAAGCTAGATAATAAACCATATTTGCTTATTATGACTATGTAAATATTATATATTGTAGAGATTATTATAATACTCAGGCCACTTAAAGGAGAAGGTTCTTATAGTAAATATATTAAAATTAGCATCATACACTTTATCAACTGTGTAAAATCGTACCACATTTTAATTGGGTTCATATTTGAACCATGACTTTCTCAACCTTGAGAATATAAAAAATATTCTCCAATACATACTTTCTCCAAAAAGTTTTCAAATTTTGTTTTTCCACATGTATGTCCTTAAGCCATCTGAAAAATTAAATTTTGCCTGTTATAAAGGTATAATTGTCCCAGTGTCATTTGTTGAATAGTCTTTCCTTACTTGAGGGATCTACAATGTCATTTCCATTCTTGTATCAATTTCCATGTATGCACAAATCTGTTTCTCTGTTACCTAGACTATTCATTTTGTTAATTAAACTATCCTTGTGCTAATAATGCCACACTATCTTAATTATGAGTTTCATAGTAAATCTGATACCTAGTTCAGCAAAATCTCCTTTACTCTGCTTCAGAAAAATTGGGCCATTGCTCTTACTATATGTGCATTTTAGAACCAACTTTACAAGTTCTGAAAAACTGTTGAGATTTTGATTAATAACTAACATTTATGTTATGCTTACTATATGACAGACACTTAAACTCATGTAATTCTGACAGCCTTATAACGTAGGCATACTGTTATTATCCCCATTCTGTGGATGAGGAAATTGAAGAACATCCAGATTAAGGAATTTGCCCAATATCATACGCTAAGTGGCAGTCAGTATTTGAAACCCTGCAGCCTGGTTCCAGAGTCCGTGCTGTTACACCATAATATTGGAATTCAGTTGATGTTCTGTATCAGTTTGTATGAAATTTATACCTTACAACATGAGTTCATCTGTGAACTAGGACTCTATCCATTTAGGGAGTTGGTTTTTAATGTGTTTCAATTAAGTGCTAGTACCTCCACACACTTCTTGCAAATCTTCTGTTAGATTTAGCTATAGGTACCTAATATTTTTGTTGTTGTTGTAAATGGTATATTCATTAGAACACCATGTTCTGTTTGTATTTGCTTGTATTTAGAAATAGAATTTGGTATTTATTATATAAATAGATAGATACATGTATTGAGATATATATATGTATTTATATATATATGTATTGAGATACATGTATACAGATACATGCATTGAAATATATAGATATATATGTATTGAGATATATATGTATTGAGATATGTATATATAATATATATAATATATAATATAATATATATCTAACATGTATCCAGTTTCCTGTTCAACTTTCACTATAATTTGTAACATCTTTTCAGATCGTGATTGATTATGTTTTAAAAAATAGTGATTTATCTAGGTTTTTAACATCTAAGTTAATATGTAAGATTGACCTATGATTTTCCTATATTTTGCACTGTTCTTAACTGGTTTTGGTATTAAGGTTATACAACCTACATGGGGTAAGTTACGGGGTGATCTTTTTTTCTATTTTCTGGAAGTTTGTGTGAATGGTCTATACCTTACAAGTTAGTAAGATTCACCTATAAAAGCCAGCTGGTCTTGTGGAAAGGGTTTATATTACTGATATTAATGTTTTAATAGTCATGGGACTATTTAAGATTTCTTTTTATTTTTGAGTCTCTTTTGTTTGGTAAGTTGTGTATTCATTCAGTTATTTTTAGGAATTAGTCTATTTCAGCTAAGTTTTTAAATGTGTTGGTATAAAGTGTATAATATTTGCATTATTTAATCTCTGCGACATCTGTAGTTGTGGTCCCTTTTTGGTATTAGTTATGTGGTTCTGGTATTGTTTATGTTGTCTCTTTTTTGTAATCTTGTCAGAGATTATCATGTTTTATTTATCTAGTCTTCAAAAACCAAGTACCATAACTTTTGTTTTTAATTATTTATATGTATATATCTATCTATATATTTTATTTATTTATTTTTTTTGTTCTTTAGTTGCCTTTCCCCACCTTCCTGGTTCTGCTCCTGCGTGGCCTAGTCTTGTGGACACCAGCAAGCAATGGGACTATTATGCAAGAAGAGAGAAAGACCGAGATAGAGATAGAGACAGAGACCGAGAGCGAGATCGTGATCGGGACAGAGAAAGAGAGCGCACCAGAGAGAGAGAGAGGGAGCGTGATCACAGTCCTACACCAAGTGTTTTCAACAGGTTTGTTGAATATGCAGGAGTTTGTACACATGTGCATTATATAATTTATATTTGGTAATAGGATGGAAAATCTAATTCAGTTGGGAAAGGATTGCTTGAAAAGTAGTTATGATAGCCGTTTTAAAAGCATCAAGGCTATTCATGGGGGTTCCCACTGTCTAAAGCAACAGTCTTTAAATCTTTTTACTTTTCCCTTAAAGCATGTCTGTCTTAGTAAGCCTCTTTAAGAGCATTGACCACCACCATTTTTCATTTCTGTATCGTCAGCACTTTGTACAGTAATGCCTAGCACGTAATGGTATCAGTGAATAAAATGACTTACATATTTCAGAGGAAGAAGGCGAATACAATAGAGAAAAAACAATTTTGAAAAGTGTTGGTGCAACTGTTAGCCAGAAAGTATTTGAAATGAACAAAAATCAACCTTTATTACAACCAAAACATTCATTTGGGCATCTTTCATGTTAACATATCAGTCTAAGTACCATCACAGTGTAGAATGAAATAAGTTAAATGTAACTTTTTGCATGCCAACTGTTTTTATGGATGAGATAAATAAACATAAGATACATAAACAGTTTTCTGATTTTGCTAGATGAGGTGAAGCAGTACATCAATTCAGGATGTGAGCATATGCTTGATTCAGGTAGCATTTATATTGTTAGATGTGGTCATCTAGTCATAGACTTGCTAATCTAAAAGGTCCTTAGGGATCTAGTCTAAATTTTTACTTACCAGATGAGGAAATGGAAGCATAAAGAAATTAAGGCAATGGTAGAGCCCTGCTATCTACTGGAAATGTAGTTGAGATATTACTTAAAATGCTTTCTAATCTTGAAATTAGGCAGTTTAAACATTTTTTCATTTTCCTTATTACTCTCTATGCACTTGACTTCTTTTTCCTTTTTTTTTTGAGGGGGTGGGGGAGGGGGACCCAATAAATTCTTATATTCATGTAACGGACATTTTCTGAGTCTGTTATGTACCAGGCACAGAGTTGTGTGCTGAGGATACAGAATTATTCATACATTACCCTTTCAGATTTAACCATATAATACTGTCAAGGTGAGTAGGACTGGTTAGTACTTTAAAACTTTATCTAAAAAAAGTGTGCAATAAGAAACTGAATAAGATTCATTAATTTTTTTTCCTTCTTGTAGCTCCTAATAAAAAGACTTATACATTGTAGGCACCTGATAACATTTTATTAACTAAATAAGTAAAGTTATGATACATATATGTTTGTGTGTATGTGTAAATATGTATGTTTTGTGTTTATGTGGTGGGACATGTGTTATTAACTTTAGCCACATAAGTTAGTATGACTGTTTGGTTCAAGAGCATTACTTTCTAGATAGTTGAATTGTTTCTAATGTAGATAAAATGAATTTATTTGAGACAGCACTGCCATCTCTAGAATGTTCATATTCACAAGTTAAGGAGCTTAATGCAAAACTTGATAGGAAAGAAGACAAAGAAAGGGCTTTGCTAGAGCTCATAAATTTGCTTTGCATAAGTATAAATAGTACATGGTTTATAGAACATTTGAGGCTAAATTCTCTGATTCTTCTGTTTCAAACACACGCATAAATGCTACTTAATTTTTATTGAAACTAAAAGCGTTAATGGTTAAACCACATTTAATTTTCAGGTTGCTAAGCTGTAGAGCATCAGAAATCATGTTTACCTAAATCTGACTAAAAGTTCAAGGCCACAGAGACAAAAGGTGGAGGAATTTTGTGTTGTTCTGAATTATCCCAGGAATGAAGTTTTCTCTGGAAAATCCAAATGAAGTATAAGGCCATTTTTTTCCCTGAAGACTGACATTTTAGCAATATGGCATGTAGTATGCGCTGTGTTATAAATTATGGGGTCATTGTTTTGAAAATTACAGAGCATTTTCAACATCTGGTCTTTAGGCCACTTAATTGTGGGCCAGAAAGAAGTCTGTTCATTCTAGGGTGTTTGAAATGAACTCTAATGATTTCCAGACCTAGAGAAACCTTTGTGCTGCAGCTGCTTATCAGAGAAGGGGGTGGGAGGAAAGGGGTCTTTATATTTTGTGTGTGAGGCCAAGTCTTCCACCATCTGTAGTAAGGTTCCTATTATATGGCTGCCTTCAGAATCTTAAAAGTCCTCAAAGCTATCAAGAGTTGATGTTACAGTAAAGTTACAAATGACAAATTATGAAATAATTGACCTTACTTATTTTTATGTAAATCCAGTTGGAATCATTACAAAGAGAGCCTCATTTTTTAAGAGGATAATATTCATTTGTCCTGATGGGTGTGAATTTATTCTGCTTCAGAAACATTAATTATTGCAGGGTTAGTCATCTTCACTAAAAGTGTTCTGCTACTAAAATATTTAGCATTACTGTATTTTGCTGTGTATAAGGCGTTCCCATGTATAATGCACACCCACATTTTTGGCCCAAACTTCCAGGGGAAAAAAAAAAATTTCATTTTAATTCAAATTTTTATTTCTTTACATTTAGGTACTTTTTTTGTATTATAAAGGAATTTTAGCATTTATTTTTTTCAACATATTATTGTACAAGAAATTTTATAATATGTAACAAATAATTACAAAACAACAAATACAGGGTACAAGAAATTTTATGTACCAGTAACAAATTTACGATATTTACACATCATAGAAGGCCAAGAACGCTTCGTCATTGCAAGTTCATGTCGTAAGTTCAGCAAAACCGATTATCATTTTCCAGGGTATTATTTTGCACACTGGTATCGTTATTGATTTCTAGAGTTACACTTTTAACTCATAAGCATAATTAAAGGAATTAAAAACATATACATACAAATTAGTACTACCCATATATAATGCATATCCTTGTTTTTCCCTCACAAAGTTGTGCAAGAGTGCATTATACACAGCAAAATACGATAAATTTACTGAAGATGGTTAGCATACATGTCACCTGCCATTTATTGAGGGCCTTCTCTTATACTAAGCACTTTAAATATTATTGTCAATTCTACAGCTACCCTGAAAAAGATTGTTGTCAATTTTACAGATGAGAAAACTGATGTTTAGAGAGGTTAAGTAACTTCCCCTGGAGCACACATTTAGTAAGTAGCAGAATCAGGATATGCGCCTGGGCCTTCTCTGCCTAGACCCTTCCCACCACTCTACATGGCCTGTCCTGGAACTTGGCCTTTCTGGTGGTTTGCTTCCACCTTCCAAATACAAAGGACGTATTTATGGTATGTATACATATGTACACAGACACATATACACATATATGTGTATATATATGTATATATATATATATTAATACATTTTCTTTTTTAATAAAACATTTTTAAAATGTAGTATATCACAGGCAATAGTATCTTGGTCAACAGTAACGTGGCATTAGGCATTGCACTACGGAATCATTGCTAGGAGACGCAGACTACTTCGTTATTTATATGGCTTATACTTTCACCTGATTCTATCTCCTATTACTCTCTCTCAGATTCATTAATACCTTGATGCTTCAGACAAATTAATAATTTGTATTAAACATTTCTAGAAACCAAGGCTCTTTACACAGTGCTCTAAAAGATATTTTTAATGATTCTAAGTGAGAAAGTTTACTGATACTAGGTTGTAGAAAGTATTGACTTCTATGCTGAACAACAACAAAAAAATAAAAGTGACTTGAAGAATTAAGAGAGATAGAGAGGAGTGTCAGTGAGTGAATGTGAAAAGAGGACAGGTCTAGGGAGGTAAAGTAAGACTACCTCTGACTAGCCATCCTTTCCAGTTTCACCAGCCTCTTCTGTCCAAAATCAGAAAATGGAGGTACACCTTAAGTTTATGCATTTGAAGTTATAGCCATGTAAATCCCTTCTCTTCACCTCTTCTCCCAGCCACACACACATAAAATATTAAGTCGTTGAGATGTCAGACTGCAAGTGTGTCCAAAGGCAATTTTTTGTCTGCATTTTGTGTGGAAATTACAGAAATTGCTTTGATGTCCCTCTGTTTTTCATACTTATACCTTTTCATTGGATGATATATTCTTTGTGATTGAAAAACTTAAGAACTGTCTGCTTTCTACTATGTAGCCGTTATGAACCAAATATTTAAAAAATATTTTTAGAATCTTAACTGTGTATCCAAGATTTTGTAAGAATTTTGATTGGAAATCTGAGATACACAAACGTGCTTTTAATTCTAAAAGGAGTAAAAGAAAGCTGATTAAAATGTAAATCATTACAGCTACCAATTTTTGAAGAAAAACGGTTTTATATAAAATTTCTACCCTGTAACAATTTTGAAAGCACAGAACAAAATTGGCCCCTTAACATTATGTGTATTATTATATATTTGGTGTTTTTGTATTAGAACTAGTACCAATTTGGGAATGGCATTATTTTCCTCAGTACAACAAATAATTTTGCATGTATTCTCTCTAAGGTGCTAACGTGGGGGCGTCTGGTTTGGACTGATCACATCTCTTCTTTCATAGTTTGAAATCATTCACTATTAACAGTATAGTTGTCAAGAAAAGTTTCTGTTCCAATTTCAGTGATGAAGAACGATACAGATATAGGGATTATGCAGAAAGAGGTTATGAACGTCACAGAGCAAGTCGAGAGAAAGAAGAACGACATAGAGAAAGACGACACAGAGAGAAAGAGGAAACTAGACACAAGTCATCTCGAAGGTTTGTTCTTTAATAAAATAGTGAATCTCTTTGAAGCTAAGAGAGAAACTGATTTGACTTCAGGAAGTAAAAACAAACATTTCCCAATAACCAGTAGAGCATACATGTTCCTAATTGGAAGATTAAGAATAATCTCTTGAAATGATTCCTTATAGGCTTCAACAAAGATTTTTAAATCTAACAAGACTATTTAATGCCCATAAACCAAAATTAGCATGAAATATAAAATAATATATGAGAGAATTAGACTTATTACGTTACTTTGTTGAGAGAGGGGGGAATCTGGCATATGAACCAGTCTTTAATAGTAAGTATCATTAAAGCAATGTTCAGTTTAATCAAAGGAAATTCACGGCCTTGTAGTCTCCAGAAAAAAATCAGTATTAAATTTTTAATGCCGATTGTTTGCTTAAAATCAACCCTAGAAAGTATTTCCTGTTCTGACTTAGTGCTTTAGTTTCTCGTTTGTAATTAGTCTTTCAGAATAAAGTATATGTAACCCTGGAAATGTAGGATAATATTGGTGAAGGTGAACCTGTAATGTAAATAGAATCTCAGCATAAAAAATTCACAAAAAAATTGATAACTCTTCAAAATGTTTTTGTGAGAAAAAGAATGGATTAAAATGTCTAAAATCCAGTATTGAGGATTTAACTATACAAAGTGGATTGATTTTTGTCACTACTTGTGTACTTAAACATTTTGAAGAACACACCTTTCTTTTTCTTCAGTAATAGTAGACGTCGCCATGAAAGTGAGGAAGGAGACAGTCACAGGAGACACAAGCACAAAAAATCTAAAAGAAGCAAAGAAGGAAAAGAAGCTGGCAGTGAGCCTGCCCCTGAACAGGAGAGCACTGAAGCTACACCTGCAGAATAGTCATGGTATAACCTTTTGTGTATATTAGGGCCAGAAATAGATGCTATAAATCTTGTTATTTTTCTGGATAATGTTGAAGAAATTTACCTTTAATCTTCTGTTAGTATGAACATTTTTTTTTTTTTTTTCAAAATAAAAGAGTGAATTTTTCATGTTAAGTTAAAAATTTTTGTCTTGTAGTATTTAAAATAAGACAGCGATAACTTTATATCCAACAAAGTAATGTGAATGAGTCACACAGCAGGGAATTTAAAGAGCTATGTTTAGCTATGTACATACCAGTATCTGATAAGAAAACTATAGCCAAGGTGGAACCTTGACCTTTGAGTTAATCAAATACTAGGGTCTGGTGGGTTGCAGTGCAAAAGGCACCTCTGAGTCTTGAGTCTTTCATCATTACTGCTGTGGAACTGTTGCTTAGCATATTAAAGAACTTACACAGTTTTGATATCCTAATTTTTTGATAGCCAGTTTTCAGTGTTCTAAATCTGGTTTTATGGTGAAATTAAATGAGGAAGTTTTATATCCAACTTAATAAAATCTAAAGGTATTTGGGGTGACCTCTGTGAAATACTTTACCCTATGTGTAGTTTCTAGCAGGCACATGGACACTCGTCACTGTGACACACATTTGAATTGCCTCATGGTCATCTATGTGAGCCAGGGTCAAGCTGGTTTGCCCTTTCTTAATGCTCTTTCCAAAGCTCCATTGGTTGAGCAGCATGCAGAGTTCTTATAGTTACTAACTATATTGTGACTAAAAATAAATGACGAGCTTTAGTCTAAATCTAAGAAAAAACAAGTTTATAATTCTGTGAGCATTTTAGGATTAATCTTTAGGAGGTATTTGTCAGTAATGGTAAAAAATGGTTTTGAATGAATTACTAGGATATTCTAATTAGTGATCATAGAAATGAATTTAGTATCGCATACTAAAAGACAACTATAATTTTTGAAAAATATTTATTTTTCATTTGATAAAAGGAACATTTTTCAGCAATGCACTTTTAAAATTCTCTGACTGTAAATTGTTTTTAAAGTACCCATAATGTAGCCTTTGCAGACCTCAGCATATACCAGAATTTTTAATTTAATTGTATGATTCAAGTTCAGTGGGGGCATACAAACCATTTCAGCTGTTTGTGAGTTTTTTATTGAATAGAAAAATATAAACTTAAAGTTGTAGAGTGATGCGAAATCCTCCACACTGAATAGAAACTATTAGTAATGTTTGTTTTGAGAATTATATTTTGAGGTGTAATTAGCTCTCATTAGATCGTACTTTTCCTGACATTAAAATTTACATTTTTACAATGTAACCTTTCAATACAAAAATTGACAAGATAAATATATTGTTTCAACTTAGCTTATTTGTCATTTCCTGTTTCTCTGTGACCCACCATTCTATAAAAAAGTGCCAGGCCAAGAAACAATAGTGAGCGTAATTTTTCCTTTAAGTTCTTTCAGCATTCTTGCCAAGCAAGCATGTGTCATTCCTGATGTACTTCTGCCATTGACAGCAAGAAGAATATCACCACATCTAAAAAAGTAAATAAAAAAGCAAGGTATATGGTTAACATTTTGATCTGTAACTGAAGCTAATGCAGGTTTTTTTGGTGGTCCTAGGTTTTGCTACATCTGTCGATTTTAATTACTGCTAATTAAGGTGTTCTTCCTTCCCTCTTCACTTAAATTCTGCAAAGTCCCTTTCCATTCAGCTTATGTTAGAAGGGATGCTGAAAGTATAGCAAGTTGCTGTATGGGACCCAGAGTAACTAATCATTTTGGATTTCTTAGAAATTGAATGCTACATAAATGTGTTTAATTTCTTACGATGATAAAAGTATAATAACATGACTTATTTCAAGTGGGGCCAAGCTTTTTTTTACATGTATAAAACAAAATTTTGAATATAAGTGTTTTGCTAAGTAGTTATTACCTAATTCTTCCATCATTGTAAGCTGGTGTTCCTTCAACAATGGATTTGATAAAAAAAGGTTTGTTCCCATTGTATTCTTCATAACCTCCTACAATGCAGAAGCCCAGACTTCCAGCTGTGTTTCTTCGCAATATAACATCTTTACAGTTATACAGGTACCTGAAATAAAATGTGCATGTACATTTGATTACATTTTTAAGTTGAACTCAGTTAATTATTGGCATTTTTAAAGATAAATAGCAGTAGATGGGTCTCACTTAAAATTGTGTCATAGCCCATTGACTTTTGTGGTGTTAGCTGGCTTTTTCTAATTGAACTGTTTTCCATAGCTAGACACCCTTAAAAAAAAAAAAAATGATACCATCTGTTTTGTTTATATCTCTACTGGGAGAGAGTCCTTTTTGGCTTAAGGATTTTAATGCCTCAGTTTTTATTAAAAAGTTGGACATGCCTAAATCCTTACTGATGAACCAAATTCAAGCATACTTATGGATGTCATATTTTACTTGTAGATATAAATAATTTTAATGAAGGCAAAAATTCTTTGAATAAATGATTAATCAGTGAAAAAAATTTAAACCTAGTCTAATGCATTTGCTGAAATTTTGACTTCTGAAAAATATCAGTTTATATGTAGTTCCACATACTTGATAAAGGTTGTAGAGAAGCCTGTAGGCATAAAGTAAATGAAAATTGTGCATTTAAAGATTAAGATAAAGATTAAGAATGATTCGTATTGGAGAAGAGAAAACTGGCAGTAAATGGAATAGCAGGTTATAAAAGAAATGGGAGAAGACCACAGGTCTTCGGTAAATGAGTAGCGCATCCCAGCTAAAATAGAAAATTAGATTGAAGAAATGATTTCTTTTACTGTTCAGTGGCAGTTGAATAGGTGCAGGCTAAGTAAACTGTTAGTTGGGACAGAGGTATGTCAGGAGATGGATTTGACTCTAAAATCCCCCAGTCTAGGAACCGGTTTGAAAGAAAATTAACATTTTCATGTTGCTAAAAATCAAGATATGATTGTTTTGTTTATAAGCTGTACCTTAAAATAACTACTTTTTGAAAAACCAATAAAAAGTTTCTCGTGAAATTTTTTGTTAAGTGATGAAGTTGGTCATTAACATTTGTTAAACTGTAAATTTAAATGTGAGTATGTGAGCTTTTTTCCTATTTTGAGCCCTCTAAATTTAGGCCAAATTGAAGAAGATTTGGCTAGTATAAAGATTAGCAAGGAGTTTGGTAATTTTTCCAAATAAGAAAATTATGATTATCTCTAAAATAATTTAAACTCCATTGAAAGGAATTGATTAGTATGGTGAAGCTTGGGTTGCTCTTGAAGCTATATGTATATTTTTTTGTTCTTTCACTGGCTGTTCCTTCTCAGTCTCCTTCAAGGGCTCCATTTTCTTCAACCCACTTCTCAGTGGATGTCCGTATTTTCACTTGAGCCTCTACCAAAGTGTGGCTCACAAATTATGTGCCTTACATGGTCTGAAGATCAAAAAATACTTTTATCATAATAGTAAGATACTTGACTTTTCACTCTCATTTTCTTATAAGCATACAGTGGCATTTTCTAGAGAATACGTGATAGATCATCTGATAACAGATTAAATGTTGAGGAGATCTGAGGGGATGGTTGGGAAACTCTTTCACTATATTATTTGGTACCCTCTGAATGTTGTACTGTGCTTACTTATTAAGTTATTGCGAGGAGAGAAAGAAATTAAGGAAACTTAAGAATTGCCAGGGTGACTGAAAACCAGTGTTGTCTTTGCTGGCCCTGCTTCACACTGCCTTTCTGCTCTTTCAAAGGACATGAGCAAAATCCAGACTGTACGGGCAGGAGGAAGGAAGTGCTCTCCCAAGGCAAAAGGTAGAGGGAGAGAAAGCCATTCATTCAGGTGTATTTGGAGTAAAAAGCATCACACATTTCTTCTGTCTTACACGAACCTTGATTATATAACAAATAACTTTGAAACACAAAAAATAAAATGATCTATATGGATAGGTTTCAGTTTCAAAAAGATTTTTTAAAAATAAAATCAGTTAAAGTAACACTCTCTTCTACCCAGATTCAATTCTAAAATGTTTAAAGATTTAAAAACTGCCTCAGTGCTCAGTTTTCAACTCTTTAAAAATGTACTTCTTTAAAATTTATCAGTTAGTGAGGGCTCAGCAAGGAAACTAAAGTATTTGTATTTGACTCAGGGTTTTTTGATTTTTTTTAAAAAAGCCTCATTTAAAATTTTAAAGAATGAGAGAGATCCAGCCTATCTCCACCCTCAAGAAAAATGTACTAAAACCAAACAGCCTGCTTTCATTCATTTAACCCTAGCCAGCACATCTTCAGTGACTCTAATATTTAACACTTAAATCGTTCATTTGGAATAAGACATTTTCTGAAGGCCAAGAGTTTCTGCTCTGATGCAGGTGAGCAAACCCCAATTTATGAGTATCTGTCTTACTGAATATTTAATTTTTGTATACAGCCATATAGCAAGGGTACCCCAAATCTTTTCCTGAAGTGTCTATGTGAGACAAACGGCTTCACTGTAATGCTCTAGTTACATCTCACTAAAATGACAATCCAGCTGCTTCCTGAAATGTTATACAAGAACCTCCCAAGAGTAGGAGCTCGGGAGGGAGAGGAGATCTGAGCCGTGTCCTCAGTCAGCACATGCTTCACCATAGGAGTGAAGGCAGTGTTCTGTGTTGCTTTATGTTTAGCTGGGGCTGCCCAAAAGCTAGAGGTAAAACCACAGAAGAGAGTCATCCTCCCGGCAAGTGCCGAGGGCTGCCACTAGCAAATCGGCAAGGTGAAGCAGACCCTGCTCCAAGGGTGTGTGTGTGAACACAAGCTGGATTTCAGCCCCTTCTCCATTAGCTGAGCTCCCGGTTGCCTTGACAACCAAAACCACTGTACATGGCAGACCTGTGAGCCCCTCAATGTGATGCCTAATGTTTCCACATCCAGGCTTTCATTCCTGCCCTAGGATTTCTGCGTGTGTTTTCAGACAAAATTATTTCAGGTAGTCCCATGACCAAGTCTGGGGTTCATTAAGATGCTAGTGCCATGAATCAGCCCAAGGGAGTAGAAGAGTGGTCTAAGAAATGCACTTGTTCCCTCCCACACCTCCCCAAGGATGTCACATTGGGACTCACCGTGGTAATTTCAGCCACATGACCCAGGAAGGAGACCAGTCGCCTGGTGGGGCCCTATTGTGGTTGGAGTCCAGGGCTGCT
This sequence comes from Rhinolophus sinicus, assembly GCF_057876585.1. NCBI lineage: Eukaryota > Metazoa > Chordata > Mammalia > Chiroptera > Rhinolophidae > Rhinolophus > Rhinolophus sinicus. The sequence continues at coordinate 143,507,609 of NC_142501.1, forward strand.
GGGCTGTTGCTGTCTTCCTGGGGCTCACATTGTTCAACTTCCAAAGCTTTAAGAACCATCGAGGAGGATGTGCTTTTTAATAATGCAACGGCCTCGCTCCGGTTGACCTCTGTTAGTTCAGTCCCATTCACGTTTAACAAAATGTCACCTAATAGCCAGAAAAGCAGAAGCTACCCTTAGTGAGAGCGCAAATAGGAACTTATGCATACAGTGCAAAGGGGCAGGGACAGACTGGGATGCGGGAAGTAGTGGCGGGTGGGGGGCGGCATGTCATTAGTCTCTTGCGGTGACATGAGGCTGGGTTCTTGGCAAATGGTGAACTATGTATGTCCCAAAGCATTGGTACGTCATGTGTGGAGGTGTCTAAAGCATACCCATTAGTGTTGGCTCTTGAGGGAGGGAGGAAGGGAAGGAAAGGAAGCAAAGGAAGATAAATTGTCCTCATTTACCATTTAGTCAAAGAAAATCTACATTTTCACTCCTTTTTTGTTTCCTGTTTATAGCACAAAGGGAGAGTACTTGGCAAAAGCTCCCAGCACCTGCACAGAGCCCAGTGTGTGGTAGGCACCCTTATTAAATATGATTTGAATGAATAAGAAACTACCCGAGTATCTGGCAGAGGAGTCTATAGCATTTAAGAAAAGTGGGCCTGCAACTGTTCTTAAAGAAGCGGAAAGGGTTAACAACTTTTTCTATTCATTGCAAAAGTACTAAGAACTACCCTTGGGTAAGCACCTACTATGTGCTGGACCATTTTCATACATCGTATCTTATAATCCTCTGCGCATGTTCTCTCACTAACAAGTGCTTCTTGGTCGACGTCATTCTCAACCCACATGCTTGGGTGAAAAAGAAAAGCAAGAAAAACTGAAATACGTACCTCCCAACCTCCATTTTCTATTTTCTCTCTTGCCTGATTTTCTGCCTATGAACATTATCTTTTTTACACAGAATAACCATAACGAGGAGAAAGATGGGAAAGGCCTTGAGTCCTTCCTGACTCCAAAAGAAGTGCCATTAGGTTGGCAGACTGAATCCCTTAACATGCCATCCCCCTGTGGCTCCACAGGCTGAGCAATTGTACTTCAGAAGCTTCAATTTTATCTTTGAATCTGAACTCTTAAATGACATAATTGCTTAACCATCTGAGCTACCCTTCATGTGTATTGACAATATTATTAAGGATATACATTTGACATCTTCATTCAAAGTAGCCCAGGACACATAAGATTAAAGTGATGAAATACTTTTCACCAGTGGGAAAGTACCTATAGCATGGCACTTTCATTTGAAATCTATCAGCCTCCTATCAAATTATTTCTCCTATCCAACCTATAAAATGGAACAATTCATGAATAGTTTCATCGCTGGATCAATCCAGCAAAGAATCATTTAGAAGAAGTAGAACAAATTATGCTATTTACCTAAGACAACTTGCTCATAACTAGCATTTTCCTATTCTTGGCATAGTTTGCAGGTACTTGCTTCACTACCATGTTTCTCTGAAAATAAGACTTAACCGGAAAATAAGCCCTAGCATGATTTTTCAGGATGACATCCCCTGAACATAAGCCCTAATGTGTCTTTTGGAGCAAACCTTAATATAAGACCTGGTCTTATTTTCAGGGAAACACGGTAGGTAGCAAGCAGTATGGCGCCCACATCAGCCCACCTGAAGAGGGGGTAAACAGTTCCACACCTATACTCAATCCAACCATGGTCAATGGGTATCAGATGTCTGGCCAGATCTCCCTTGCATTCTCTTGTTAATTCTGGAAACAGTTACTTAACCCAGCAAGCTGCTAATTCCTTTTAACATGCTGCTGCCCCAGAACCTAAGTCTGTTTACCTGTTTTTATTCTTCCATCTTTGCTTATGACTCCTCCGGGCTCAACACTGATGACATAGATCGGCAAATCCCACTCCCTATGTGATGCTCCCCCTGCAACGGTCATGCCGAGAGATTCGCTGGGGTCTTTTCGGACACTTACCACCTTCTCATGACAAGTGACCGCAGGATGGAGGGGCTAAAGACAGAAAAACAGCACATTTGTTCACAAATGGGTTGGTATTTCCTACACACAAAAACTACCAAAACCATAAATATATGATGATGGTGCTTGGTCTCAGAGAAAGATGTGTAGAGAATCCTTGCTTTGCCCCCCACCCTCAGAGTTACATTATCCCAAATTCCATAGGTTGACTCAGAAATTTTACATTTCAAACAGGACCAGTAAAAAGGAAAGAGGAACAGGGTGGAGATCACTGGAGGAATACTAAGCATACAAAGGGAACGATACCCAAAATTTTTCAAGTGATTGATTTATTCCTGTTAGTGATAAAGTCAACATTTCATAAAACTATTGTCATTCATGAACATCAGGAAGTTTTCTAACTTAAAAAAGTAAGCACTTAATTAAATTGTCCCAGTTTAATTTATGGAGGTAATCAGTTGTAGAAATACTCAGAAAAATAATGGATTTCATAGATACACTCGTTTTAAAAACTCAGCAATGTCTAGGTTCCTCCCAATTAGCCTCTTTAGCATCTGTAAATAATACATAGGTGTACTCTTTCATTTCATTACATAACAATGTAAATATATCAAATGTAAATATAAAAATATAGTATTCACATTGTATTGTGTACCCTGTGGACCAACTTTTGAAAAGTTAAGAACTGATTCTGATTCAACAACACTAGACTGAAAACATGCAAAGTTACATGCAGCATTAGCTTGAAGCAATGAGATAGAGAGTAGGTCAGGGCAGTGTTTATCGATGAATGCATATTGATACATACTTTTCTAAAAATGTGTTCTCCCTGCTGGTGCAGTGACTGACCTCTATGGGATTCAGACTAGGCATGTGCACTGCAAATAAAACACTTGATCAAACCTCGAAGAAGTCTGTGCTCAAAACATAACTTACAGTTTTATCTAAAGAAAGAAAATTTAAAAACATCTGATATAAAAAATCAAGATACAGAACAAAGTGTAAGTAAACTACCTTCTGTTTTAAAAAAGAGAGAAATGAGAAGTTTCATTTTCATAAAATCTGGAAGAAAAAGTGGTTTATGGGAGTAGAGGTGGAACCGGACAGATCAGTGAAGGTGAGAGACTTCTTAATAAATACTTTCTGTCAAAATATCTGTTCAACAAATCAAATGAGTTATAATTAAACTTCTGTAAATCTAATGGTTGACATCATATTACCTGCATATGCGGGGTCAATTTTAAATGCATCCATATGAAGCAAGATAAGCCTGGGCTTTTTGTGTACTTACTACCTCATGATTTCCTAAGTTACCTATGTTTTAATGGCCTTATTGTATACAGTAATGACATATTACTGTATCCTTAGCACTGAACACAACACTTAGCACATCGAAGATGGTAAGTACATGTTTGTTGAATCAATGGATAAATTGCAAATTGCTACAAATTGTGTTTGGTAGTAATAGGACAATAAATCACAAACTGAATAATTATGGCAAGGTGTATGTTACAATTAGTCCTTGTAAGTTCTGGGTTGTGTCTATATAAACACCAGAACTTTGAAGAGCCTTGAAGAGAATGGTTATCAGATGAGGGCTGTAAAAGTGAAATAGGACTTTTCTTTAGAGAGAAGTTTCAAAATAAGACAATAATAGTATGAACACAGTGGTCCTAGCATTCTGGCTGAGGCCAAGGGGTAGATTCAGAGAGGCTCTCAAGACCCATTCTCAGTACGTGACTTTTTCCCTTCTGAAAAGCAATTAGATTCAAGGTGTCCCTGTAATTACAAACATCTCTCAAAAGAGCCCCGCTTGGGGATGCAGGCAGTTCTGAAATGCCCCCAACTTGACAAGTGTTTTAAACCCAGAGACTCCTACTGGCTGCCCTTCAGCTATTCCAGGGGTATATTTGTAAAGCATTTACTCCTGATCTTCACAAAGAAGGGCTTACTCATTATTTCCACATGGGGGATGGGGTGTTGGAAGGGTAGTTGTTGAGTCTCCCATGGTGATGGTCTAAAACAGTATGGAATGCTCTGGGAAAGGTGTGTGTGTGTAACGTGCGTGTAGACACACAGTATCTCATGCCTGAATAGCTGCCTAGTACTTTGTGTGGATGCCATACCCCCCACTGATGACCACTGAGCTTGTCTACCGTCTTCCGCAAAATTAAACAGTGACACTGCAAACATCCTTAGGCATACATATCTTGTGCACTTGTGTAATTATTTAGGCTAATGTCCTAGAAGTATGGCTAAATCAAACAGCCTGGGCATTTTACATTTTGATAGATATTGATAACTTACCTTTGAAACAGTTTTATCATTTGTAATCTCACCAATACACTGTGAAAATGCTGATTTCCCACAATTCTGCCAATACTGGGTTTTATCAACATACACAATATTTTCCCAGGTGGAAAAAAAAGATTACAATAATTTAATTGCCTCTCTGTGGTAAGTTTGAACATCTTTTACTATTATTTGGGTTTGCAGTTAGTAATTAGCTTATAAGATTTGTAATAATGTAATCACTCAAGCTCCCTCTAACTTCATCTATGAAATAGGTAATGCCCACATGCTGCAAACGTGGCTAAAAGACACGCAACCAAATGGAAAATATGGCTTTTACCTGAGAATACTTTGGTTAAAAAAATGTTACTAAGTACATTTGAAAGTAGCATAATTACATGTCTTATGAAATATTCCAGAAGTTATACTGGCTGCTCTTCTGTCACTCCAATTAATAGGACTTAGTGAGGCTTTAATTATTTTGTTTTGAATAAATATTCCTTGAATAATGTACAGATTGTCCAGATACTCCTTCATGGAAAAGGAAGGAAATATAATATTATCTACTTACGTGGGTCAAGGCAGGCAAACCAAAACTCACCATTTAAAAAAAAAAGTCTGGTAAATGAAACACAGATGTTAGGAGGAAAACCCAGGATGTCTGACTCTAAATCCATGCTCTCCCTACCAAACCACTTTGCTTTTAGAGGTAATATTTAAACACATGATATAAATTAATCTATCAATTTTCAGGTATCTCAGAAAAATACATGAAAGAATTACCCATGTTTTCCAGAAAGAGTTTAACTATTTCATTGACTAGAGAAATCAACCCAAATCCAATTCTGTCAAATAAAATATATGACATTCAAGATTTGGAATGTGCAAACCTATGTCTTCCTGGCTGCAGAGACGTGTTATTTATGTTCGTAGATGCAAGTTACTGGAGAGCAGAATTGTCTTCCATACTTCCTTCATTGCTTAACAAATGCCTCGCTGCGCTGAGCAACGATGTTTGGCTGAGCGCCTATGGGCTCCACACACGACTGGAGAACCCCAAATAAGAAATGTGTCTAAGTGTCCATGTGCCCTGGGTCTCCTCCAGCATTTGCCTTCCCCACGAGAGAGACACCACGGTAGGAATGGAAAAACCCAGATGCCCCCATTAACCCTCCATAACCAGACTTACCTAACTTTGGTTGGGGAGAAGGAAAGTTAAATACCACAGAGATCTTTTCCATCTGTGTTTTCTCCCCATTCCCCTTCCCCCATTTCAGGATGCTCCTAATGTTTAAAGACATAGTTTATAATAAAATAGTTTAAGCTGATTAAAAAAGATCGGGCACCTGTGCACTTATCACTCAGCTATTAAAAATACATATAGAATATTTGCTTCAGATTTTGAAAATAAAGTATTTTAGACAGAAAAAAAATATAAAGGTGAACGTAACCCTCATGTTACGTTCAACGCAGTGTGAGAAGTTCCCTGTATACCGGTGGTTGCACTCCCTCTCTGGCCATACTCCCTTTCTTCTCCCCCAGAGGTAACCACACTCCTACGTTTGATGCCTATTATCCTTTAACTTTTCAATTTGCTGAAAACTTTTGTCTCACAAATCTTGATTTGCCTTCTTTGGTATTTCTTTGCGTAATTTAAACTCCTGTTTTCAAAAAGCCATGTTTCCTAAATAAAACAAAACTTCAGTAGGATCATAAAAACCTAAATCATCAAAGAGCCATATAGTTTCATTTTAAATAGGCCACATTTTGTGTGTATGTGAGAGCTATTTCAGAAGGCAGATAGAATGATAAAGTGAAAATAATTACAGTTTTCCACTAGACCAGTTTGTTCTGTGTTTTCCAGGAATTGAACACAAGACAGAGGGTTGCAGCAAAAATTTGATCAGCTCATCTTGGCTCTTTCCATGATTTATGCGAGTTAGGAGGAAGGGATTATACAACCACAGTGCTGGTGGAAGCCTCGTTCTTACTGGTTTAATGAACTAGAATAGAATATGGTCTAGTTAATTCAACTATAATTAATTAGACGGAAACTTTAATTAAGCAAATAAACTAGTTTTCCATTAATAGCGTTAGTTAAATTTAAACACACTAATGGTATTTATTAGTGAAAAGACACCAGTGAGTCCTTATTATCCATAAAATATTTTAGCAGGAGGTACTGGGTCTGCCTAGATTACTTATTGTAAATAAGGCTGGAATATATGGATTTATGGGGCAGGGCTGGCTGGAGAAAGGGGCGGGGCCTACAAATCAACAGCCTACAAAGCAGCAATGTTCCAAAATGAAATTTTTGAGTATTGTTTCTGCATACATTGTTCAAAAATTCAAAATCGTGAGTTATTCCAAACTGAAATATAACCTTATGTGAAATATAGGCATTCCTTAAATTTCTTTTGCAAGAAGAATGGACTACCTATAAGATTTCTCTCTCTCTCTCTCTGTCTCTCTCTCTCTCTCTGTGATGTAATGAAACCAAATCCCAAGAGAAACGATGGCTAGAAACTCATTGCTATCACAATAGGCTGCCAAGCCAAGGCTATAAGTACTCTGAATTTCGTCTAAGCAAGATTTGTGTTGCTTAGACACCCATCCAAATGGAGAAGCAACCACACTACCTCTAATATTAGCCTCAGACAGAAGCAGAAATTGGGCTGAGTCATATCATTTAAAGAGAGAACGCAAATTGGCAGCCTGAAAGATGCATTCTGCCTACAGATGCATTCTGCTTCATCCACAGTGTTTTAAAATTTTTCTGGATTTGAATTGCATGAGGTAGGACATGTGCTCTCTGGTTTGCCCCAATCCCCACCACTTCCTAATGTACATGAACTTTAAGTGTTTACATTATTTTGGGGGGTCCTTCTGCAAAAACAAACATACTAAAACTAGCAGGGGAATTATTAATTTTCAGGCAGACTGGGAACTTCAAAAACCAGAAGCCAAGCAAACCTCTTGTTTCATTTCAAAGTGAATGGAAAACAGTCCTTAAAATGACTATTGAAAAAACATGACATCTTTTTGGCTTAGACTAGAAAGTAGGTCCCTATATGAGGTCTGCAAGATCAGGTTTCAACACCCACCAGCACCTTCCTTTGTCCTGCTTAGATGCGAGACACCTGTTCTCTCACCAGGTCTGGAAGGTGGGATTTTGGGACAAGTCCAATAGTGTTTCAGTGACAAAGTCCGAAGATGACACAGAAATGTTAAAGTGTGAAGCCTTCCCAAGAAATAGCTCCCTCAGGAGCAGTGGACATACCCTGGCTGGGCCTCACCTTGGAAGTGTTGCTCCTGTCCCCTGGCCCCGGGGACCGGCTGCCGTTGCTGCTCCAGCCGGCTTCCTGAAAGATGTCAGGACTCTGCTGACGAACCTGGCGGGACACGACGAGGTGAACTTGCCTTTCACTGGCCTGGATGATAAGAGACAGGCGTTAGCCACTCTCAGAGCTTCCATGCAAAGCATCCAGCACCAGGGGCTTACCAAGACATCAGTTGAGTTTTACCTCTTTATAGAAAAAAAGTAGTTTCTAGTATTTTTCATGTCAGTACCCACTTTGTAATTTGACAAGACTATCAAACCTCTATTTCTTTTATTCCTTATCCAATGAATGGCTCCACTGCACACAGCCATGTCTGAAAAACTTTGCAGATAGAGTAGGATGTACAGTGTAAAGTAGTAGCCCAGTTAAAACCTACACCAACGGTCTAAGACCAAACGTAAACTATAAAGAAAGAGAAATGGAGTCGTGGGCAGCAACGCTACTCCTGCAGGAAGAGAAATCCTGTGTTTGACAGTCTCAAATATTTTGGGCTTTGGAAAGAAGAGCACTTTAGAAATACAGGGATGACTTACTATTAGGTTGGTGCAAACGTAATTGCGGTTTAAAAGGTTAAAATTTGCAAAAACCGCAATTACTTTTGCTCCAATCTAATAGGTTCTGACACAGCCCGAGTAAAGGCCTTTGTCTTGATCTTTTATTTTTTTATGTGACTACCATTAATTCTAACTACTAGTCCTCTGTTATATATGTTGATACTTAGAGCATTCCAAAGAGCAAATACATTGCTTAGTGGGAAGGTCCATTCCATTCCATAAACTGACAAGTTTCATGTGTGTTTGAGAGCATCGGTCATGATTCTAGAATTGCTGATTACTGAGGCTCCAGATCTGCAGGGCAAACAGACTAGATGTAGGACCTGTGAAATGGACATAAACAGGGCTCCCTGATGCCCCCACCTGAAATAGCCACCTCACCACACCCATCACTTTAGTAAAGGCTGCGTGTGGCTCGATTTGATTAGAAAGGTCCCCCAAAACAGACTAGGTTAGAGGACAAGGAAGGTAGAGAAGGTCTAGGCGTTCTTCACATCATCCCATCCCCTGACCACTTGCCACCGCAGCAGAGCTGGACATGAACCTGCCTGCCTTCTTCCTTTGCAGGCATGGTTATCAGACCACAGAAAAGTCAGGTCATTAAAAGAGGCCATGGAAAGTCCACGCTCTTCTCCATGAGCTCAGATCAGTGGGAGCTGAGTTGGGAGTAGAGGCTTCCTGCCTCTGCATCTTCCTTCCCACAGCACATAATTCACTCCCACGCTCAGGAACTAGGACCTTTGTTTTTAAAACCTTCAGCAATAAGAACCCCATCAATGAAATCAGATCCCCACTGTTGTCCAACATGGACCAGCTCAAACCTTCATGACTTTGCATCCTTATATTAATAAACAGCTCTCCTCTGGGCTCTCTCAAAACGTAGGGGTCATCAACCGGGTGGTTGTAAATCAGATGAATTTTCAAGACAACTGCTGAAGCACCATAAGTGTCTATTGTAAATGTTACGATAGACGGTGGGCCAGTCGAGGTGATTCATTTTACATAAATTCAGCAAACCTACCAAACAGGACCCGAAAAGAAAGTTCAAGAACTTCACTCACTTTCCTACACATAAAACCCAGTCAGCACTTCAGCTGGTCTACCAGTCATTTCATACGTGTTCTTCCTCTGTTCCTTTGCCTGTCTCGAATCCCCTGGTGTTTCTCATCACATATAAAGCCTGTGTCAGAACAGAACAAAAATAACAAGCCTAGGAAACAATAATGAAGCAAGCTGACACGAAGAACTATGGTATTAGCCAACTAAATTCAATTCTTGGAAGAATATTTTATAATCACTGTCTCTTTCTTTATACCGTAAGCTTCACTTACCCTAATGAGGTTATCTCTAGAAACTTTCTGAAGCAAAAATTATTAAGAGATAAGAAGTGGCAAACACTCAAGTCAGAACTTCAATGGCTGAGCCCAAATTTGCTTATCTTTAGGGAAACGCCGATGTTTTGAAGGATCTCGGTAGTGGGTTTGTCTCCAGGCCAGTACATTATATCACATTCACTTTGGACCAGGAACAGTCACATCCCCTAACCACCTCATAAAAGTTGAGAAAATTTGAGACTTACATGTTGAATCAACTTGCCAGGTAAAATCCAAAATGTCAAGGAGCAGCCTGCAAGAGCTATTTAATTCACATTTTCGAGCACAAATTTCTCACTGGGTTTTCAAATGCTGACTTTGGTATTAAATTGTTGGCAAGAATAACGCTCCAATAAATAACCCTAGTATCAATTTACGTGGAAATAAATCCCCTGCAAGGCTGGATCCATGGCTCTCACCAGCCACCTTATAAATTGCTCTCAGGGAGACTCTATTTGATGCACTTTCTCTCCTTGTGTTTGCAGTCTAAGGTGGAAAATGGGCTAATGTGTTTGTCCTGGCTCTAACTCTCAGGAACAGCTGGATTCAGTGTCGAGAAACAGCCCTCAGCACCAGAGTCTTTCTTTCCATGGACGTGAATCTGGTATGAAATTTGGAGTGAGTGTGAGAAGGGGGTGAGGGAGAGATGCGAAGAGACTGAATGAAGGGGAGAATGGCAAAAACTTGTTTCTTTGTTTTGTTTTTGTCTTTCAAACTTATTTATTTCATACCCACATAATATGTGCCAGGAAGAGAGGTGAAGTAGCCCTGCCATTTAAAGAACAAACCCTCAAGGGAAGAGCATACTACAGGACAGAGAGGTAGGACAGCGTCTCTCTCTCAGCTCTTGGGGATTCAGCAATTTGGATGAAAGCACTGTTTAACAGTTGTGGCTAGCTCACATAGTAGACATGGCAAGAGCTAGATCCTAAAGTTTCCTCTCCTCTCTCCCTTAAACATCCTTGATTTTGCTCTGGGCAAATTCTGGACACAGAGTTTACAAGTTGCATAACCTGACTGCTGTACCATATACTCCTTACTCTTCCAAGACTCCAAGCATTACACTTCCTCTCTCCTTTCTCTAAGTGAAGCAGAAGGGATCCTGATGGCACCACATTCTTCCCCGTGGACCTTAGCCTGTTGGCATTCTGTCCCCATGGCTGACGTGTGCTGGCTCTGGGCCAGGCCCTCACTAAGAGCCTTGGGGACATCCTACTTCAGGAACAGTCAGAAGCGGGTACCATGGAAGAGTTGTGGGTAACACAGAGTTTCCAGAGGTAGAACCAATTAGTTCTAGTTGGGAAAAAAAAAAAAAAGGAAAATTCTAATATTCAGAGAAAACCAGAGGGTTAAACCCGAGTACCATTTGTCATGGAAAGGCTTGTTTTTGTTGTTGTTCTGTTTAATGGCTATTTTTCTCCATGCATTTGAGATGTGACTCCAAACTGCCAATAATATTCATATGATGAGAGTAAGCAGAGGCCACAGAAGGGAACCCTCACCCGGCGGCCTCATTTCTATTTGGCCCATTTAAAAATAATAAAATCCCATCTCTAATAGCTGGAAGGAAGACTCTGGGAGTGCTGCACTGTGACGTCTCATAGGGCAAGCATCTTGTTCCATCATGCTCAGCCTGGCCATGGCGCTTTCCCCTACATAATGTACTATGGCTGATAAGCACTGTTCATATTGTCAGGATGCAACATGGAACAGGAACTTCACAGAGCAGAGAGATGGAAACATCAAAGATGCCACTGCACAAGAAGCCAGGAGAAGCATTTTGTAGAGCTGTACATTGGAACAGAGGGGGTTTTTCTACTGTCCCGGCATTGCATGGGCCCTGAGGTGGCTAAGAGGGTCAGCAATAACTAAGGCAGAACAAGAGCTGATAGAGCACCTGTAATTAAGGTGTGAACTTCTTAGCTAGCCAAAGCCTTCACCTATTTATTTGTAAAGAAGGACTGGAGTTAAACCAAATGCATTTGCTGCATGTGTGTGTGTGTGTGTGTGTCTGTGTCTGTGTGTGTGTGTCTGTATAAATAAAATGTTTGGTAAACTGTATGCATTTCATGTGGGTTCAGTCACTGTGTTTCTTGTATTAGCTTTATAAAGTTTCAGGTTAAGAGTTACCACACTCATGGCCCATTCCAAGTGCCCCAGGTATTATTCACAGAGACACCTGAAACAGGGAGACTCCAAATCGACTATTGGCCTTTGAGATGGTGCTGCTCAGAGAAGGCAAACCCTGTACACAGCACCCCTCAGAGCACAGTATAGGCCCAGAGGAGACCCATGCTTGACTGGTGGCCCTCTTGTGACAGAGAGAAGCGAGAACAGTAAATAGAACGTAAGCTGATATAAGCCGTTTACAGAACTTGTCTCTACTGAGCATTCCATCCATCAACATTGGAGGTTTTAATGATGACTTCTTAAAACACAAAACCACTGATGCTGCATTTCATTCCCCACTGGTTTCTTTTCCAAGGATCCCAGAGTGAGACAATCTAGCTGTGACTGATTTTCAATACGTACTTCTGGGAATGGTTCTTTCTACACTGCTTTGGGTTGTCCCACTGGACCTTCCCTTCCAGCAACTGCTCAAGTCATCACTCTCAGTTCATCCGTCTTGCGCTCACAAAGCCCTGGGGAAGTGTGGAGGACTGCGTCCATAGTCAGAAAGTCACAGATATGTAAGAGATGTCAGACATGACCTAATCCAACATTTTCTCTAGGCCATGCGTCAATTCCCCTACAAAATCCTTGCCATGTTGTCACCCAGCTCATGCTTCAGGGCTTCCAATAACAGTGAACTCACTGTGTCCCAAGGCAATTCTGGCCATTTTTGGATAACACTAATTAGAAAGTTTGTCCTCAGGTTGAGCTTAAATTTGCGATTCTCTTGCCTGTCCATTGGTTCTAGCCATGCCCTCTAGGGTAACCCAAAATCAATTTCCCTGTGACAATCCTATTTGAAGACAACTCTCTTGGCTCTTCTCCTTTCCAAGTCAAATACTCCTAGTTTCTTCAATATTTAACATGTTTTCATGTCATCTTAAAAACTTGAATTCTGGACTCTAATAGAGTAGGGTGTGTGTGTGTGTGCGCGCGTGTGTGTGTGCTTGTATGCATGTACACAGGGAGGGGGGAGGGAGAGAGTGACAGGGACAGAGGGAAAGAGAATTGGACCTAGAAGACAAGTTCTGGTCTGACCAGCACAGAGTAGGGTCTGGTTGCTGATGGACAAGCTGCGTCCAGGACGTCATTGATGGAGTGCCCATTTGCCATTTCATACATGCACAGGGGATTGTCTCTGTGTTCTATGAAACCAAGAACTCCATAGGTACGTCTTCATCATTACCCATCAATTCAAAGACGACAGTGAGGTTCGCAGGACCCCACTATGGAGGACATTACAGCAGGGCAGCCTCGCTGTGAGATCAAGTATGGCACACAGACCCTACATGACAGTACAGACAACGGGAGGCATCAGAACAGGATTACCTATTGACATGCTGAAAAATACAAAAGTCATTGGTTATTCCTGTTGACCTGGCAACATACTACACAACGAGGTGCAGAAATAAAATCCTCGCCCTAACCCTCCTTCTAGTGAGCACGACAACTTCTGAGAAACAGATGTACCTTTCACTGAGCAAAAAGTTGGGGGCTCCAGAAACAAATCCGGAATGAGCTAACGATACACTGTAAGCTGATATTGCCCCTATACAATGAGCTTGGTGAAAGCAAATCTGGTGTGTGTCGATTTTCTCACCATTGAAATTTTAGCACTTAGCATAATGCCGGGCACATTAAAACAACAACAACAACAAAAACTTGTATCTTCTGCTAGAGCAGTGACAGCTACTTCAGTGAGTTAAGAACAACCAGTCTGGCCAAGGAAAAAAGGAAATTAAGGAAGCTTTGAGGAAAAGAGGTGACTAGGACCCTAAGGATTTGACCAGGGTAGAGAACGTGATGTAAGATAGTAATTTGGCCTATTTTTCCCACTAGATTGTAGCTCCATGTTCGTCCTTATGTTCCCAGAAGCACATGCCTTCTAGGGGTTAAGAAATGAATGATGACAATGGTATGACATATACAGGGTTGTACAGACGTCAGTGACAAGGTCAAAATAAGCATTTAGTTCTTGAGTCACTGAATTGGCTGATTGCTGAGTCAGCAGAATGACCCCACGACTTTGTCTCAAACACCATTTCTTTTATGTTATTTAGAGGTTACTCTCATGATTGAGTCTCTTCCATGGTAAGAAAAACATGCATGTGGGGCACATGTGGGTTGGGAGGGAGGATAATGAAGATTCAAGATGCCCTAATATTTGTGGTGTGTAGGTAGCTGTGATGAGATTTACTCATAAAATCCTAAGCTGCACAGTTTACCATGTCGTGCTTTATCACAAATTCATGAAATTTGCAGTTCTATGTAAAAGTCATTTGGACTGTAGGAATTCCACTCAAGAACAATGTTTTTAAATTTATGTATTTGTTTAGTGCATGTGCATTAAATGTACTACAATACCATGCTAAGAAAATTTGTTTAAAGAGGGATTTAATTCTATATTAACTGTGGCTGATCTGTAAAAAACATCCAGATCTCTCAGGTCTTATTTCACTGACAATTCTTACTGATTCCAGAGGACTAAAGTTCTGCCTTTTTTCCAATTATGCAGTAGAACTCATGAGCTGGAATCATGTATTTAGAACAAAGATAAGTAATGTGACCAGTCCACTATTTGCTTTCTGGCTTTGTCAAAAGGCCTATCACATTCTTTTAAAAAGTTTGAAGAGCCTGATTGTCAGTTGTTCTTTGATGAAAAAACTTCTCATTTCAATATTAATTCATGTGAAGGGGGAGTAATACATGTCAGGATTAATGAAAACCCATCTTGTCACCACCTGTACAAATGCTTTTGGATTTTTTTAAGCTTCTTCATCAAGTCTGGGAGTTGATGAAGAGGACACTCAAATTTGAAATCCACACTTACTTGCTTCATTTATTAATTGTATATATTTGAACTCATAAATAAGTATGAACTCACTGATCCAGAATTGCAGATAGGTGAGAGCTTCCCAAAATAGGCATAACTCTCAGAATAAATCATTCTCACATTGAACACTGGATATATACAAGCTGAATCTCTAAGGTTGGGGATGCTGAGATGTCTTTTTTACCCTGGGGTCTCAAATCCTTCGTCCTTATTTCTTTGTTCTCTCATTTTAGGTGCGACACCAGACAGTTCCACAAAGCTCTTTCATTTATACAGTTACTCTAGTCATGGTGCTCAAGAAAACTTAAATTGACATGGGGAAATGATATAATATTTTACTCAGTTCTAAATAAGTCAACTGCTTCGTATTTAAAAATTTCTCCTCTTCAGGAGCTTGATTCTCCATCTCTCTAACTCTGGGGTCTGGTGCCCAGGGCTGCTGCTGAGTAAGCTGAGGTTAAGGCTCCACATATGTAAAGCTGGTCAAATTTAAAACAGTCATGGCTTTCCTGTAATAACCTTTCCCTGAAATAATGTGGAAACAGGCAGAATGGGGGTATTGTGGGAGAAAACATGACCAAAAGTACACGTTGTCTGGGAATTTCTTTGTAAGGCAAATATGATTCATAGAGTAGGTACAAGGGCACTGCAGTCAAGGATTGGTTGGAAATTTGAGTTTCAACCTTCGAAGTGTATTTAGTTTAACATCCCCAGGCTGGTGTGTGTTACAAGTATCACAGAATCCACTCTTGAGATTGCTTAACTGGGTTTTCCAAGCATTCTAGTTTTTCCATTTCTTTTCCAACTAGTTCTGCCTTTTTTTTTCTCTTTTTTTTCTTTCATCTTCTGCTTATAAAGCACATTGGCTTTGTTTAGTAAGCAGAAGAATCTTTTAGGAAGTCCCACTACTAGGCAAGATTTCATAAATTAACTTTCTCAGGGAAAAAAAGCTTCCCTTTCTGTTATTAATCTACAAAATTAGAATGCCATATGTAATCATATTTAGAATGCCAAATTTTTCCAAATGACATGAGTAAGAGAGTTTTTGTTTTGCCTACTGCAGTGTAGCTCATAGATGAGCACGAGAACGCAAGTTGCACTGATTGTCCTGCAGAGGGAGTTAACAAGTGTAACACTCACGCACAAAACCGTGCTTAGAGTACAGTTTCTATATGAAGAAAAACAACAAGGACCCTTCCTTTTTCATGGATTAATGTTTTCATAAACATTGTCTATTTTCTGTTCTCACCCATTGGCACTTACAGCCTGAAACCACCTTCTTAATGCTGGCTTGATTGCATTTGAGCTTAGACATGGGAATATATTCCAAGCTCTAGGAGGCCAGGAACTGACTGTATCAGTCTGATTCCCTGTTGTACCACACGTCTCTTGGCACTAGAAGGTGCCAATAATAGCTGAGCAAATTCAAGGGGACAAAAATTAGAGATTCTATCTTGGGGACAAATAACATGTAAAAGTAGATTTGGTGTTTGTTCTTTGGTAAATGGTTTGACAAAAAAAATCCCTATGAGATGAAATGTGTAAATTATATTTTATACATATTGACATTTTATAATTTGACTCAATGTATTCATTCAACAAATATGTATTGAGTGTCTACTATGGCAAGGCATTTCTTGAAGTACTTGAGAGACAATACTCTACTATATTAAATTGGCAGGTAATAATTAGTTGGTAGAAAAACAAAGTAAAGCCGATTAGAGGATACAGAATTGGGGGTGGGAGATGCTATTTTAAGTGGGCTTGGCAGTGAAGGCCTCTCTGAGGTGACATTTGAGGAGTTCTGAATGAATTGTGGGAGTGAGTTATGTAGATAGTTGGAAGATTTCTTCCAGGCAGAGGGACAGCAAGAACATCTGCCTTGAGGTGAAAAAGTTATTGAAATGTTTGAGGAGTAGTAAGAAGGCAATGTAACTGAGCCTGGGTAAGCACAGGGGAGAATGCTAGAAATTCTCCCCTTTGCTTAGGAAGTGAAGTTGGAGAGATAACTAAAGGCCAGATTAGGTACGGCTCTGCAGGCCGGTGTTAGGTTTTGGAATTTTTAATCAAATTGCCTTAGGAAGCATCAGAGGGCTGAGCACAAGAAGAGGGACATGACGGGACTGACTTTGTAACGTGGTCATTCTAACTGCTGTGTGAAGAGTAGAGGTAAAGGATCACGTTTGGAAGCAAGGAGACCAGTTAAGAGGTTCTTACAGGGGCCCAGACCAAAGTTGATAGTGGCTCGGCTGATGGAAGCCATGGAGGTGGTGAGAGATGGATTGTGGGAGGGGGATGTTGAACAGAGATTCTTTTTGGTTCAAGTAACTGGGTAAATGGTGGTGCAATTTTTAGAGACTGGGAAAGACTGAAGGAAGAGCAGGTTTGACAAGGGGTGGAGTGGAGAGAAGCCACGGGTTCAGGTTGGACATTAAATTTGAGATGCCTTTTAGACATCCACATGGAGAAATCAAGCAGGTAGTTGAATACGAAGTGTGGTGTTCAGAGGAGAAGTTGGGGCTGAGCATATGAACTTGGGACTAGATGGCATAAACTCCAGTAGGAAAATTGGCCCTGTAACTCTGCTCTTGTTCTCCAATTGCACGACCTCATGCTCTGTTGGGAAGATCTACCAGGCTGAGAATCACCTTGGAATTGGGACACCACTAAGAGCCACTCAGTTCAGGGGCCAAGGCACCATATGTCTTTCTGAGTCTAGTAGATGGAGCAAGCAGGGTAAGTCTCCTTTGTACTCTCTGCCTCAGGTCGTCTACATCTAAGATGTCAGTTTCATCCACATTTAGTTCTCCTCAAAGAAGAGGCATAAGACACACACAATAGTGAAAAGACTTACCAACACCTAGAAGAATTCCATGGCTAGAAGCCAAGCATAGGGAGATTTGTTTGTACAGTGGTACCTCGGTTTTCAAACGTAATCCATTCTGGAAGACCGGTCCAGTTCTGAAAAGTTTGAAAACCAAGGCACGGTTTCCCCATAGAAAGTAATGCAAAATGGATTAATCCATTTCAGACCTTTAAAATCAACCCCTAAAACTGCAAATTTTGCATGAATTTTACTATCTAATGATACCATAGATCCATAAAATTTATGGCGTTCGTAAACCGAAATGTTCGTCAATGGAGACGTTCGAAAACCGAGGTCCCACTGTACTTAGATAATCAAGTCCTTGTGGGCAGACTGTTTCGTGCCTGTCATCCTCCATGGAACTTGGTACAAGGTTCAGTCAACTACTGATGCTGATTCACTGTTCTTGAAGTCACTTCCGTCGCTAAGTGGAAGCTGACATGATGTGCCAGATAATTGCAATTACTTCTTGCCTCTACTCTTGCCCGTCTCCTGTCAGCAATCCACTGCCTCTAGAGAGATCCTTCTAGAAAATCATGTCACTTCCTTTCTTAAACTCTTCCAATGACACCCCATGGCCCTGGGGATAAAGTCTGAGCTCCTTAACATGGCTCGTAACACTCTACATGATCTGACCCTTGCCTACCACTCCTGCCTTATCTATGGCTGCTTTTTTTTTTTTTTAATGTACACCCTGCTCCAGGTATTAACCATTTCCTTAAGAGGCTTTTAGGGAAATGTTCTTCTGTGTTGTATCGCCTTAGAATGACCCTCCTCCCTGCCTCGTCCTCCTAGAGAACTGATTCCTCAAAGCTCCAGCTCAAGATCTTCCACCCCTGCATAATTCCTAGGCCCATCCAAGCAGAAATCTCTCCTTCACCTGCGCCAGCACGGTGCTTAATTTCTCCATTACAGAACTATCACACTATAGGGCAGACATTTAGAAAAACTCCACGTCCCTGATTAGATGGTGGGCTTCTTTGGGAGAGCAGCCTAAGAGTCCTTGTCTCTCTGTTCTCTGCACCTAACTCAGGGCCAGGCAAACAGCAGGAACTTAATACATATTGGCTAAATGAAGCGAATGAATGGTTTAGAATACAAAAACCCAAAACAAAGCCTGTCCCTCTAAGAATAAAGCTGGCAGCTCAATGAACATTAGAAAAACTCATGGTGACTCAGCCAAAGTCACCCAGATGCATGCTGGGCCTTGATGACGTCATACCAGTTGGAAAGTGAATTAGTTTGAACCAACGTCAGGCTATTGGGAACTCTATTTGCCTGAATGATCAATAATTTATTTACCCCTCTTATTAGGAGACTTCCTCTCAAATTCAAACCTGAGTTCCTGTGGGCTTTCCAAAGGGCTTGGACGTAGCCATGGAGATAAAGCTTAGCCTTAGCCAATCCTATAGTTGTCTCTGTCCATAAGACCCCTAGAGGGCACATGGTACAGCTTCTTATAGCAGTCAGGGATGTGAGGGCGATCTGGCTGCGATATCTGTCACCCCATTGATCGCCAGGGTTGATTCGGCTGATCTGGCTGGCTAGGTGGGTGTCCCCTTCCTCCCTCACCAATCCATGTGCGTCCCTCCCGAAGCTCGGTCGAAGAGGACGACCTTCCCTGATGGAGGAGAGGACCGTCTTCTCGGTCAAGGGTATACAAGTAGCTGCGCTCCCCTGCTAGAACCTCCAAACAAGCTCTTATAGCAGTCAGTACAATAGGATGTCTCAGATGTGTTCAGAATGTATCTGAATGACCCCTGGGCCTGCAACTAACATACCGGGTACAGGATGACACAACCCTGCTGACCTTGAGTGAGCTTAACCTGGTGAACTTACAGCACGTAGCCCATCGTGTTCACTCACCTCAGATTCCTTGGCTGGCAACACCTAGGGAATGTCCACGACCCTAAGACACATCAATTGCTTGAACAGTGTTCTTACCTGCCCTTTGACCTTGAGTCCTCGAATGGGAGGCCCTGTATGTCACGTGTGGTAGTAAACAGGTCAGGGTGATGGGCATTCCTGCTCATGCTGAGGATCTTAGAATCATCTGTGACCTACCTGAATCAGATGAGCTGCACTTTCTGGGCTGCCGTATCGAAGGTCATGTCCATTGATGGCTAACACACGATCGTTCTCCTCCAGCTGACCGTGTCGGGCCGCCACACCACCATCCAACACGTTGAAAATGAACACCCCAGGTTCGTCCACCTTGCGCACCAGTTTTATTCCAAGCTGCTCCTCAGGGCTGCTTTTGTTGAGAATCACATGGAAACTGTCTTCCCGGGGTCCACAGGTATCCAGTGCCTGCCCGTTGTTCCTGCTTCGGAATTTCTGCTCACGCAGCACAGTCAGCCGTAGCACTTGGCAGGGCTGCTGCAGGAGGCGCAAGGCGTAGTTGTGAGGTACGTTGCTGATGTCCATCCCGTTGACCTGGGGGAGGGGAACCAGCTGTCAGCTCTACCTGCCACGACTCTTCCTAGAATGCCCAGGCCCACAGAATCACCAAGACCCTTCCGTAAGGCCACTCTACTCTGTCAGCTTATCCGGTGTCCAAATATATCCATCTTTCAACATTATTTCACACCCTTCTTTGAGTGTCACCTGCACCGTCTTTTCAGGTCTCTCAGTGGGCACCATCTTTTTTCAATCTTGTCCTTACATAGCACCCCCAAATTTATTTACACAATCCTAACTTTCATTTCTCTTGCCAAATTTGTTTTTTCAGTTGGGGGTGGGGGTGGAGAAAAGGAAGGAAAAATAGAAAAAGGCGAAAGAGAAAAAATTTTCCTTTGAGCTCAAATGATTACATTAAAGCACTGTTTAGTTAAGACTGAGTTGACATTTTCCTTCCAAAAATCTCCAAATGAATTTTTCTCCCTGGGTCACCCACATTAGAATTTAAAGCGCTCACTACTCTGTGCGTGTGCGTGTGTGTGTGTGTGTGTGTGTGTGTGTGAGAGAGAGAGAGAGAGAGAGAGAGAGAGAGAGAGAGAGAGAGAGAATCAGGTTTCATGGTGGTTGCCTGAAAGGTCTTTTACGCATGTTCTCAAAAAAGAAAAAAAAAAAAATCTCTGCAATTTCAAACAAATTGATGTGAATAGAAGTTTCCAGGCCTTTTATTGAAAGGCTGGATCATTTTATGATGCTACTTAAATGTCCTCAAGCTCAGCCCTCTCATTTGTGCCTCATTAAAGACCTGCGGGACTGATCTGCATGGGCTTTCTGCTTTTAATTACCCTGGCTGGCTAGTCAGGCCCAGCCTGAAGGCTATGGCCCCTAGTGGTCGTCACTGCTCTGGAAGAAAACAATCTCCCAGCAGCCCTGCACTCTGTGCTTAAGGAGGGAGGCCCCACAGAAGAGAACCGACCTTCTTGAATTTCTCTGGTTTGGTAAGAGCTCCTGTACTTGCAGCCAACTGTTAGAAGAGCTTTGCAGGGAGATTTTAAAGGTCTTCCTGCAGCGTACAGTTGCTGGTTCTCTGCTGCCTCTACAGGGGTAGACAGAGGCTCCTTCCTGAACAGACAAGGCTCCACATTTGTCTGTGCCACTAGGGAGCTTAAAGACCTTGCTCTGCTCTGTCATTTTATCCTGTGTCTGCTTTCCCCCATCACATCCAGGCCAAGAAAAGGTCAGGGTCGCCTGCTAAACAGTCCTGGCAGCTCTTTTGTTTGCAAGAGCCAATTGAAGGCCATAAGAATCAAAATGTTGTATTATGTAACCCTCCCAGGCAGCATAGTTTCCACTAGAACTAGGAGGACACCATGTAGCATGTCACCGATTGCACCACTGACTGTCCCTTGAGGTTGATGGGTCCTGCTGTACTCCACCCTCAAAGGCCAATGGGAATTTCAATGTTTCTATGATAACTCCTTTAAATTCTTTCTCCTCGTATTCCAAAGAATAAGCACTTGTTGCCAAAGAAACAGCTCATGATGTGTCAGGAGCTGGCTCCTCAGAGAAGTAATGGGATGAAACTGTCATCTGAATATCAGACAGGAAATATACGACCAGGGAGGGATTTCTTGTCACTTTTGGCACATGCTTGACTTCTGTCTGATAAACAACATTTTCTTTACCCTTTCTCTTCTGAAAATTCCTCCCTTCTGCTCTTCCCCTCAGAGGAGAGTATTGCCTAAGGTATTCTGTTCCACCACCTGTCTCCCCTGGAATGTCTGGGGGTTGGAGGGGATAGCGTAGGGATTACTTTTTTTCAGGGAGGGCCATTAAGCTACAGGAAATTTACTTTAGAGTGGTGTGCGAATGAGAGTGATTAAATAAAATACAAAATGTTCCATTAATCTACTGTAAAGACAGTTTAAGATATGCTCCAGTTTTACGTCATTTTGTGTTATTGTTACTTAAAGTAGGAGGACAGAGTAGAAAGGAGAGAGAGGAGGAGGAGAAGGAAGAGAGAGGAGAAAAAGAGGAGGTGGAGAAATGGAAGGGGAGAGGATAGAAGAAGCCAGAGGGGAGAAGAAAGAGGAAGGGGGGAAGACGGAGACAAAATGATAGAGACGGAAAGACATATTTATGTACAGCAAGAAAGGAGAGTGAAAGAATGAGAAAGAGAGGGACAAAAGCCTATCTCAATTAAATTACAAATCTCAGATGAAGAGCGTAACAACATAGTAACTATGGAAAGAGACTACTCCACATTTATTTTAGTATTTCATCCATCCATCCACCCATGCATCTATCCACCCACCCAATAATTTGCTCTAAAGTGATTTTTATTAATCCCCTTTTCATGACCCCACCGCCGCAGTCTCTACCTTTAATATGATGTCTCCTGGCAGGAGCCGGCCGTCTCTGGCAATCACCCCATCACGATAAATGTGTTGGATAATGATATGGACCAGTGGGGTTTCGCTGCCTCCCACAAGCCTAATGGAGAGGCTTTCATTGGGATCCACTCGATTGATCCTAATGCTGGTAATTTCACCATCTGGAATCAGGTGATACAACCTTGGAAAGACTAAAATGGACCAAGACGGTATTTATTTAAGACGCCCACCCAACGCACAGTTCCAACCACTCTTTTTTTTTTTTTTTTGCCAAACTTTGGTTTCAGCCAAACTAAACTGCATTGTTCCTCATACATGTTTTCCATTTTCCTGCCTCCGTGCCAGCATAAGTTTCTCTGCCTGGAATGTTTTTCATTCTAGGACTAAACCCAGTTTTTTCTTCAAGGCCTGCATGAAATGATCCCTTCCAATTAAACTCTGCCCTGATCCATCTTTCCTTGCTCTCTCTAAACATCCCATTTCTCATAAAGCTTTCTCTCTATTTCTCACAGCACTCAAACTTCTATTATTATTATTCATGCCTGCTGCTTCCATCCCCCACTGGGCTCGAAGATCCTTCAGGACATAATTTCTGGCTATTCTGTAGCTCTCCACACACAGGACACTTCAGCTGATGTTTACTGAGTGAATAGGAATGAAGGAATGACTGGTCTTCATGGAATGGACTGCAGTTTTGTCACTTACTTATCGAGGGATAAAATATAATAACTTGCTCTTGTGTCCTTTCAGATCATTTTGAAGATTTCTTCCTGAAAGTTCCTGCTTTTCAGGCATAGGGACTCACCAGTCCTCTCTACCAGACACTGTTGTCAATAAAGGAAGTCAAACAGCCTGATCCATGGTCAAGAAAAGAGGCCCAGGCCTGGGTGGCAGCTTTTAGAGGTTTGTCCCTGATCTGCCTGAATCACTAATTCACTATTAGTGAGTCACTGAATCACTAATAGGACACTCAGAGATCCTCTAGGCTGGTGTTTTTAAGCTTTATCTTTTAACTGAGGACTCTTCTTTCCCATGAAGTAGCTCATGCCCTCCCCACTGCCACCCCACCAGGCCCCCACATAGGAGACCTGCTCTAGCAGTTGTGTAGCTTGATAGCAAGTCAAACCTTTATTTTACAGGTGAGGATACTTGAGCTCAGAGAGGTGAGATGACTGGTTGGAGGTCGCAAAGGTAGGTGGCCCTCAGAGCCAGGTCAGAACTGAAGCTGGTCATGACCCGCCCTCCTGTCACATCCCTCAGGTTTCCCTGAAGCCAGGGGTTCACAGCCAGGGGACAGTCCCATAGGGGACCTGTCCTATACACCTTAAGCAAGTAGCACTGACTGGCACTGTTCTCTACCTCAGTTTGAATAGAAGTACGCAGAGGGTCACCATTAAACGCTGGCCAAACTACACCTAGTTCAGTGGAAGAAACACCCCTCCTGAGTTGCTTGAGGCTTGAGTTTGAATGTGGAATATGGAGATGCTTCTGTGTCCTATAGCTGCTGACAGCTGCCTCTACCCTAAGATTCTTCTTAATTATGTCTTTTGGGAAGACGACAAGCCTGGTTCTGCATAATACACTCTTTGTGACTCTTTTCAAAACCCATGACCTTAGTCCATTTTCCCTAACGAACTGAGTCCATTAATGAGTACTCAACTCTCTAGGAATAATACAGAAATAATTAAAGTTATTTCTAAGTATTGTAGAACATGAAAAACAAAGCAGTTTAGCAGCCAGAGGAAGCCAGAGGCATTGTAAATGTGGGTCCTTAACCTTCACTGGGATTTAATTTAAAGTAAGTGATTGGCTTTGCTGTGAGGCTGTGGGCAGCCGTCTTAATCTGTCAGTTCCTGGTGCTAACAGCACTGGGGTGATTGAGTTCAATTAATGTTTAAACTAGTCTGATTACATTAAGTAGGGTATACCACAAGTATTTGTTGTAACAGGTCTGGTGACAAGGGAATGGAAATTAAAAAAAAATTATTCCGAGCAAAAAAGGATTTGGAAATAATCATCAAAGCTGCAGATTTTCTCTCTCCTCCCCACTCCCTTTCCACCCTCCCTCCCAACAGATTTACAAAAACCACACTCCCAAACCTAAACCACTCAAGGAAGGATGTTTGATTTGATAGTCCAAAAGACATACCCAGTCACACTTGTAAACGATATTAATAACAGCCACACCAGTGAGACCCTAATGAAGAGTTAAAGTAATGTTTAAACTGCCAAACTTGTCTTGTTCTGGAAAGAAATGAAATGGTTCAATATTCTGTCTTCACTCAAGGACTACAGGATATAATGTTATTTACTAAGAGTTTATTATACGCTGGGTGTTGAGCTAAACAATTTGCATGCACAATTTTTTGCTTAGTCCTCACAATCCTATGAAGTAGATTATTATTATCCCTGTTTTTTTAGATGATGAAACACTGAAGCTTAGAGAAGTTATGTAATCTGACCAACATCATGCAGCGGATAAATGGTAGAGCCAGTCTCTTTACTGATATAAAAAAGGATGGATGAACCATACCGTGAGAGTTCACCAGGCATCACTACCAGCCCCGCTGAATTTAAACACCTCACCCTATTCCAGAGTAATAGGTTCCTGGAGCATGGAAGGAAATCCATTCTCCCCTACTCTAAGCCCCCTGTGCGTATAACACGGCTGCCATCTTCATTTTCCTGAAACACAGCTCCAATCCTGCACTAACTCTACGCAAAAGCTTTCAAGTAAATTCACTGCTCCCAATCAAGTCCAGACTCCTAAATGACATCCAGGACCCTCTCTAATCTGACCTTAACCTTATCTCCCTCTACTTTCCAACACAGTGAAAATCTCAATGCCCATCCAGATCATAAATCATTCCTTAAACATGGATTACATTGCTCTACTTGGAAGTGATGCAGCTCTCCCTATGGCTGCCACTGTCATTTATTTATACCTCATTCTTTGGCATTTTATTCTATTTTAGTCTTGTGTGAAGCCAGGACTGGCTTTTGTAGTCTTTATATAAAATTATAGTCTAGGTTAGTGCCTTACTCATACTAATCTCTTATTAAAATTGTTTCTGCAATAAACATGCAAATAAATCATTCAGGCAGGAGAAAACTGTATACAGAGTATAATTAAGGAGGCTTTAATAAGGGAAGACTGGCAGAAAGGAAGTTCTGATCCTTTCACTTAATCATTGCACAAACATTCAGCAAACACTATTATGCACCAGAGTTTGTGTTTGGCCTTCAGATACAAAGACTCAGAAAAAGAACCCTTATCCTTATAGGTATAGTTACAATTAAAGATGATCATTGCTATAATAGAGATACAGGTGCTTCAAGAACACGAAGGAGTGGGGGACTGAGGGAATCAGGGAAGGCTTCCAGGAGGAGGCAAAGCCTATGCTGAACCTGGGAGGAGGCATTAGAAGGGCAGCTAAAGGAGAGTGGCAATGCAGGCTGGACAACAGCATGGAAGTGAGCAAAAGACAGTATTCACAGGACTGTAATAAGTTCAGAATAGTTAGACCAAGAAATCTGTGTATGTGTGCATGTGTGAGTGTGTGTATACAGGGTGAGAGGTAATAAGTAAGCAAGAAGAGGTCTTATAAGACTGCTCTAAATTCTCTAAAGGCATTCTAAGGACAGTGGTTTGACCAGTGGTTAAGAGGAAGGGCTCTGAAGCCAGAGGACCCGAGTTAAAATCCTAGGTCTGCCATTTTCTAGCTGGGTGACTGGGCTAGTTACCTAATCTCTTGTGGTCTCATTTCCCCATTGGTAAAATGAACATGATAATCCCTTAGCATTGTTGTGATATCTAAATGACTTAGAACACTAGCTGCGACACAGGAAAAGTTCAAGTTTTTTTTTTTTTTTTTTTTTTTTTTTTTGAGAGGGTAGCTATTATTAGTGCCCCAAAGTGCTAATATAAAATGAAGGAAAGAACAGTGTTTCCTCAGCTCCATTTATACTGGGGAAAACTCACAGGATCTAAGATCCAATAACAACTCCGCATGGATTCTAGAGCCACATTACCTGATTCAACATCTAGCAAGGTAATTTGGGGCAAGCTGAGGAACCTCCCTATGCTTGAGTTTCCTCACCTGTAAAACAGGGATAATAACAGCAGTGACTTCAACTTGTGAGGATTACATGAGTTAATGCATGGAAAACACTCAGAACCACACGCCATAGTCATAATAAGAATAAATACTTATATAACATTGACAGTTGACCCTTGAACAACATGGGCTTGCTGCACCAGCACTGTTCTAATTGCCTTCCACTTATTAACTATAATTGTTCTTTATATGAATTAAGCTAGTACCTGAAGGTAACACCTTTTCCCTCAGTCTATGTAAACAGATAGCTATACTTTCTGCCTGTAGTTACTAATGTGAGAAGTAAGCTAACCAAGATCAGAACTATTTTATACCCTTGGGAAGAGAGTTGTCATAGAAAGTCAGTGGGGGTTAAGTTGCCATCACCCCTGAAGTCATTCTGGAGGGCCAGCCCATTCCCAGTCTGCAGAGAATTCTTTTACCTTCAGGGGCAGTCGTGTTTTCAGAATTTTCTCTACCCTGGTCAGCTTGGTTGGCAACTACACTTCCACTCTTTGTCCTTCGAAGAACACTCAAAGCTCGATTTATTTTTTTAAAAGATCTGCTTCTGATAGAGGATCGCTCAAAGGGCCGTGCTGAGGAAAAGAGAGAAGTAAGGAACAGTAGCTACACATTCACAGAAATCCTCTTTTATGCACATCTGGTAAGACATGCGCAATAAAACGTGAACAGTGATTACTTCTAGATGGTAGGGTGATAGAATTTGGTTATGTATATTTTCTAAATTTTCTGCAATGAAATATATATGGCTTATTTAAAAATCTGCTTTTCTTTCTTCCTGGGATGGACTGAATATAAGAGCACTTTTCCTGAGCAGCACGGATGGGAAAGTACTGACATTGCAGGAGTGATGAATTAGGTCTAGCTTCAACCCCTTTCTTCAAGGCAGATTACACACATTTTTAATGATCTGAGGTACTCATGGTTTCATTTCAGTTTGGAGAATTGGACTTAGGTTGCTGCCAAAACTACCAGAGTGATTTCTCCTTAAAAAAACAACAACACAACATTTCGAGAACTTTCCACACTGAGTATTCCACAGAGGGCTATCTCAAAGCAAAGAGCCCGTTCCCAGACAACCAGCCATTTGACTCACCCCTAGTTCGGTTGCCCCGGCCAAAGTCCGATGGACTGTTTGCTGGCTGACCATCCTCTGCGGTGGACACATAGGCAGGGTTATCTAGGCCAGGCTCGTCTGTCGTTAAGGAGATGGTGGCAGCTGCAGAAACCTCTGGGGAGAGTGCCGTGGCTGTAAGGCTTGCACAGCCATCTGGACAGCCATCCTGAGAGCACCTCTTCCTGTCTTTGGTCAGGCCATAGTGGGAGGCACCTTTACAGCTGTAACAAAACCAGTGGACGTGAGAAATGGCTTTGGCTTTGTGCGTGAGTAACCAGGCTTCTTCACATAGGCATGCTTGCTACACGGGGCTTGATTTGCTCACCCCTATATCCACCTCCCTTTTCATATGTATATACTCATATACGCTTGCCAACCAAATGAACTGATAATTAGAGAAAACAATTTTTAAAAGATGCTTACTGCATTCTCTTGAAGCAATCTCTACACTGGCCTCTGGAATGCAAAGCTATGAAAGCTGTCATGGCATCTATGAGACTAAGGCTTGAGGCTGGCGATCTTCAACAATTTGGACTTGGTAATTCCTTCTTGCTGGTGTTTATTTTGACCATGAAAGTGCTTAGTCACACACTCAGTCCTCTCTTTTGGGTTTAGCTCCCAAAGCACTGAACATAAATTCAAAGCTCCTCCCAGATGCCATATTTAACTGTCTATGGAAACAGAGTCAACATCACCAAAAGCCACAGGAGTTTACTCAGCACCGCTGTTCTCGAGAGGCAGGCTCGCCGACTTTCCTTGTTCACCTCTAGGCTGGTCTCAGAGTGGCCAGGACGAGGGCCTGGGGGCTTCTACGTACTGAAAAATTTCATTCATTGTCATGTCTTCTAATACTGGGAGAGTAAAACAACATCCACAGTCTTTAGAAAAACAAAACAAAACACCATAATGGTCTATACCCATTCACCATCTGTGTTAAAGAGCAGGCCCAAGGGCCAGGAGACCAAGGTTTGAGTTGATCTAGGTCCATATTTTGCTATGAATGTACTTCCATGTGCCACTGGGCGAGTCGTTTCAGCTCTTAGGTAGGGTTTTGGTCAGAAAATGGTGATTTAACTATCTCATTGCGCTTTGGTTAGGAAATAGCCACAGACAGCCACACTGGCTTCCACAGTTGTTGTGAAGGCAGAAATAATATGGGTGAGCCCTTTTAAGATGTGGCTATTTGCATATAATGAATATGCATATTATAAATTATTTTTATCAATTCGTTATAGAAACCTTATATGTCTGAAGTATTTTAAACACTTGGTCTCAGCCAAAAGGCTGAGAAGTGACGAGCTAAATAAATAACCCATCTGAAAATGAAATGGCAGTCTGCAGTCAATATGCAGGCAGGATTTATATGGCCCCGAGAACTATAGAGCCTGTGGCTGGAAGGGCCTGTTGTCTGGCTCAGAATCCTTGCTGTGAAGCTTACCTAGCTGTGTGACCTGGGACAATTTTGTTAACGTGGTTAAAGTTCCTAATCTGCACATACCTCTTGGGCTGCTGTGAGGTCTGGCTGACATTAAGTCTTGTCAAGAGTTTAGTACCTTGCCAGATAGATAGTAAGTTCTCAATAGATGGTAGCTCCTTCCATAATCCATCCATTCTAAAATGCCAGTTTAGTCATACTTTAACACCTCTCAGGTTAGGATGCTTGGGTGATTAATTATATAGCTTCTGTTGCCAAGCCGCAGTCACCATGCAGATGCCACTACCCGAGCATGGCAAACATGGTCACCGGTATCCAACTTGTCACTTCCATTGAGTTGCATCCATTCTTGGTACTATGCCATTGAGTTTAACTGCCATTAAATGTCTTAGAAAAGATTACATTATGATTCAGTGTTAAAATGAAAAGTTACTGCATATATATAGAAAGTCTCAAAAACAGGGCAGTGGCATGTAAATTTGATATTGGTGAAATAAATATTCATCCTTAGAAGGAAGACAGATATTCCACATTTTCTTGCAAGAGACAAGCAAATGCTTTATTTGCTTAGAAAGAAAGATACTCCCCCGACCCCCCACCGAGATGAAAAGTGGTGTTAGATTTTGTTACTGAGATCATTAAAAAGGATAGACCTATTTCATGCCAAACAACACAACTAGAGGGCAGGAGAGGTCACCACATTTGTGTGAATGGATTTCAAAAGCCACACAATGTGACCCATCCACACATGGCAGAGATATCTTTCAAGGTAGTGAGATAATTTAACCAGTGGCAGATTTTAAAAATTTCTTGTTGGTACATAAAATATGATATTTCTTATGGCATCTTAGATTTGCTGAGATGTGGTTTTACTATTAGTAGAAACGGACTTTGATGGCACAACCCCACACTCTTGCCATAGAGTGTAGCTAGCAGCTTCTAATGCGGGTCTTTCCCTCACTGTAAGGGTTCAGGCTCCCTGTTTGAACTGATGAGGTTTTACTCTTCTAATTAGTTACGTTGGATTAGAATTGTTCTGCTTAAAAATAGCAAAGTGGTTGATATGGGAAACTCAAAAATTGAAAGAAACACTGTGTGATGGAAAAAATAAAAGCCAGCATGCATTTGAGCCGCTCCCAAGTCATAAATACATGAGTGGAACACTTCTATACAAGCCAGCAGTATTTGGTTAGCAACGCATGGGAAGGAAGTTCCTAGACTATTTAGTTGGACTGGAAAGTGTCTCAGCAGTGCCCTTGCCCTTGACCATGTGCCCTGCCAGAGCAGGAAATGAATTTTCCAATTGGACAAATGGCTGGCAAAGGCACAAACCATGGCTTTCTGAGGGGACCTAGCATATCCTAGTGGAAAAGGTGGCATCCTATTCTGCCGCCACATTTGTGAGGAGGGTTACCGTATTTAAAAATATCTGAATCCCAAGACTATACCATTAAGAAACCCATTGCTATTTCAAATCCTTGGAGTGCCAAAGACACGTTTGAGTTCAGGTAAGGAAAACCTCATAAAATACCTAAGTAAGGCTTCCCTATGGCCTCATATCGCGGCTATCCTTACAACATCTGGAGAGGGTACAGAATATAGATTTAAACGTTCAGACTCATAAGCCTTGGTAAAAAAAAAAAAAAAAAGGTTCTGCTAAAGCAACTCATACTTGTGTAATGGTGCTTGCTCCAGTTTCTTGGCTTAGTTTAAATCTG
The DNA here is from genome assembly GCF_057876585.1 of Rhinolophus sinicus. NCBI lineage: Eukaryota > Metazoa > Chordata > Mammalia > Chiroptera > Rhinolophidae > Rhinolophus > Rhinolophus sinicus. Next base: position 143,538,212 of record NC_142501.1, read on the forward strand.
AGGCACAGAGTGATCCATGAAGGTAGCAGCTTGTACTTACTAATTATCTCTTTTGTGCTGACTAATGCTGGGACCTCTTGATTTACTAGCACAGAAGAGGGGAGGCGAGGGGAAGAGCTGATTAGCATTAGCCAGTACAGGGACCTACGGTGAACCCTGGGTTGTGTTCAAAGCAAGCAGGATTTATTCTTCCTTTTAGTTATCCTGAGTGCTAAGTACTCTCAGGTGGTGATGGGCGACGGCCATGAACTTGAAGGATGAACATAAGGAACGTGAAAAACCATTTTTTCAAACCAACCATGTACTTTTGACATGCTGTTCAACAAAGCAAGTCTGAAAATCCTTTGTTTTTAGTTGTTGTTGTTTTGTTCTGTTTTGTTGTTAATAACAAAGCTCCTACATCCTACGCTCCCGTATTAAACTGAGTGGAGGGCAAGTCAGTCTTCATATGAGAAGGTTGACACTGGGTATACCACAGAATTTTTGTTTTTGCAAGCGTGGGGAGCAAGAAGAGATAATGAACCCCTTTCTTGAAAAAATTCCTGAGTCCATGACTTTGATACTAATGGAAGTTGACTTGAGCAGGATGGACCCCAGGCATAATTTACAGAGACTCTGATGGAGAGTTCTCCGCCGAGTTCAGCCAACCGGGCAACACAAGCTGGTTTGCAGGGGAGGGCTCCCTTCTGACGGTGAACTATGTACTTATGAGAGGAGAAGAAAAGTGGTCCACAAGAAAGTGAGCCTCAATACCCTTATAACAGTCGATATAACTACACAATTTCCCTTTGATCTAACTTCCCTCACATTCTTTCTTTCTCAGTTCATTTCTGAATTAGGTAAACAGCGAGTCAGCTCCTCACATTGAGTTCATTAATTGCCCAGTCTGATCCTATTTTAAACCAGGCTTGCAAACTCATATGCTAGTCAGGTGAGGAAATGAGGGAGGTCAGGCTGGGTGGGGACTATGGAGAGCGGTGCTTTAAGGGCGCAGCAGCCGGCAGACTTTGCTGGTCATTGTCTCAAGAAAACCAGCCTAAAAGCAATTAGGCAAGACATAAAAGACATCTAAATTGGAAAGGAAGAAGTAAAACTGTCACTCTTTGCAGATGACATATTATATATAGAAAACCTCACGGATTCCACCAAAAAACCCGTTAGAACTAATAAACAAACTCAGTGAAGTTGCAGGATATAAAAATCAATATGCAAAAATATGTTGCATTTCTGTACATTAATCATTTCTGTACACTAATAATTGTCTATCAGAAAGAGAAATTAAGAAAACAATCACATTTAAAATTACATCCAAAAGAATAAAATACGTACAAATAAATTTAACCAAGAAGGTAAAAGACCTACACACTAAAAACTTTCAAGACATTGGTGAAAGAAATTGAAGACACAAATAAATGCAAAGATATTGCATGTTTATAGATTAGAAGAATTAATATTGCTAAAATGTCTGTACTCCCAAAGCAATCTACAGATTCAATGCAATCCCTATAAAAATTCCAATGGCATTGTTCATAGAAATAGAACAAACAATCCTAACATTTGTATGGAACTGCAAAAGACCCTGAATAGCCAAAGCAATCTTGATAAAGAAGAATAAAGCTAGAGAAGCATTACACTTCTTGATTTCAACATATATTACAAAGCTATAGTAATCAAAACAATATGGTATTGGCATAAAAACAGACACATAGATCAATGGAACAGAACAGAGAGCCCAGAAATAAACCCACAGACATATGGCCAATTAATTTACAACAAAGAAATCAAGAAAATACAATGGGGAAAGGAGAGTCTCTTCAAGAATGGTATTGGGAGAACTGGACAGCACATGCAAAAGAATGAAAACTGGACCACTATCTTACACCACATTCAAAACTTACCTCAAATTGAATTAATGACATGACTGTTAAGACCTGAAAACATAAAACTCCTACAAGAAAACACAGGTGGCAAGTGCCTTGAAATCAGTCTTGGCAATGATTTTTTGGGATCTGATATGATGACAAAGGAAACAAAAGCAAAAGTGAACAATTGGGACTACGTCAAACTAAAAGTCTTCTGCACAGCGAAGGAAACCATCAACAAAATGAAGAGGGAACCCATGGAATGGGAGAAAATATTAGCAAATCATACCCAAAATATATAAAGAACTTATACAACTCAATAGCAAAAAAATAAACAATCTGATTTAAAAATGGGCAGAAAAAACCTGAATAGACAATTTTCCAAAGAAGGCATAAAGATGACCAACAGGTACATAAAAATATGCTCAACATCACTAATCATGAGGGAAATGCAAACCAACACCACAATGAGATATCACCTCACACCTGTGAGAATGGCTGTCATCAACACGACAACAACTAAGTGTTGGCGAGGGTGTGCAGAAAAGGGAATCCTTGTTTATTGTTGGTAGGAATGTAAAATGGTGCAGCTAGTATGGAAAATGGGATGGTGTTTCGTCAAAAAATTAAAAATAGAGCTACTGTGTTTCCCCGACAATAAGACCTAGCCGGATCATCAGTTCTAATGCGTCTTTTGGAGCAAAAATTAATATAAGATCTGGTCTTATTTTAATATAATATAAGACCAGGTCTTATATAATAATATAATATAATGTAATGTAATGTAATATAATATAATACCAGCTCTTATATAACATAAGACCTGGTCTTATGTTATGTAAGACCAGGTTTTATATTAATTTTTGCTCCAAAAGATGCATTAGAGCTGATGGTCCAGCTAGGTCTTATTTTCGGGGAAATTCAATACCATATGATCCTACCAGATGATCCAGAAATTCCATTTTTGGGTATTTATCCAAGAAATTGAAAACACAAATGCAAAAGTATCTACACTCCCATGTTCATCGTAGCATTATTTACAATAGCTAAGCTATGGAGGCAACCTAAGTACCCATCAATGGACGAACAGATAAGGGAAAGGACAGACACACACACACACACAATGGAGTATTATTCACCCATAAAAATTAATGAAATCTTGCCATTTGCGACAACATGGATGGACTTTGAAGGCATTATGCTAAGTGAACTTAGACAGAAAAAGACAAACGCCATATCATCTCATATGTGAAGTCTTAAAAAACCAAAACCAAGCTCATAGAAACAGAAGAGATTGGTGGTTACCAGAGGTGGGGGCTGGAGGTACGGGATGAAAGGGCTAAAGGGGTCAAAAGGTACAAACTTCCATTTATAAAATATGTAAGTCACGGGGATGTAATAATACACAGCCTGGTGACTAGTTAATAATACTGTGTTGCATATTTGAAAGTTGCTAAGAGTAAATCTTAAAAGTTCTCATCACACACACAAATTTTTGTATCTATGTACAATGATGGATATTAACGAGACTTATTGTGGTGATCATTTTGTAATATATACAAATATTGAATCATTATGTTGCACACCTGAAACTAATACGTTATATGTCAATTATACCCCAATTTAAAAAGACCAGCCAGTGTTGCTGAAGCAAGCAATTTGGAAGCTGAAATTCAATTTTTAATGTGAAATCTCTTGATTTTAAAAGTTGGAAACAAGTTCAAAATTTTTAAGACAGTTGTGTCGGCCAAACAAAACACATCTGTAGGCCAGATCTATCTCAAGGGATGAGAAAATTCCAACTTCTGGGAATTAAAAAAAAAACACAACTGCCAGTGTGGGTAAGTCAGACTGATTTCTCTCTTTTCAGTCCTCCACAAGCAACACTCCCACCCTCTTACTCTTTCCCCAAGCTCCCTCCCTCCCCATTTGTGGGAGTGTGTGTGTGTGTGTGTGTGTGTGGTGCACGCATAGGGAAAATGGCCCAAAGGGGCTTCCCTTTCATTATTTGCCCCAGCCTCATTTCTGATCCAAGGCAGAGAATAAGATTGAATTCTCAACTCTTTGTCTTTCACTCATGGGAGAGCTAATTACTTGCCCAAAGCTATTATATCATGGGAAAGGGAGACATTTAACACTAATAGACGTATTCACTTTCAGGCAAAGAGAATTAAGATTCGGGGGCTCCGGGGAAGCAAGTTTCCCTGCCAACAGCTGGGTCTTAGGCTTCAGCAGCTCGTGAACAGAATGAGTGACTGGGAAACTTAGCTCAAAGTGGGTACCAGGGGCCAGGCTGGGAGACTGCTGCAGCAGAGATGGTCCCTGCGAGCGAGTGACAGGCTCTCCTTTGTGTTCTCAAGCGAGGCAACTGGGAGACAGGCCTCAGGGAGCCTCAGGAATCCACAGAAAGTCCTTGTCAGGGTGCTGCTGACTCTGTAGGCTGAGGGTGGGCCTCAGTCATGCATGCCTGGCACCTATCTCCCTCTCCAGGGCCACCAGCCTGGCCCTCCTGACACCACACCTCCAGGGCTTTGGAACACACCCTAGCCTCTCTCCCTGCTCCCAGTCTTCCTCCCCATTTTCTCATCCAACCCATTGTGACCCCTCCAAACATAACTTCTTTTTACGCAAAACCTTCCCATGGAAATGCTTCCCACTGCTTACAGGATCGAGTCCCAAATCCACATGCTGATGTTCCAGACCTTCCCTGATCTGTTTCGATGATGGCCTCACTACAAGCATGCGATGCGTGCCCACATCACCACAGTCTGGCGACCCAGAAGGGGGTTGGGAAGAGGACAGCTTACATCGATTGGCCTACTATGCGCTGTATTATGCTTCACATATGTGGTCTTCTTTTATCCTCCCAACTGGCCTATGATATTAGTTAAACCACCTCCGCTTCACAGATGAGGGTATGGAAGTGAGAAGGGAAGAAGCTTTGTCCAGGTTCCCAAAGTGGAGCAGAGATTTGAAACCGAGCCGTGGGGTTCCATGCCTTCCCCCCTCGCATGGCCTTGCCTCCACCCCGGAGCCTCCCCTGCACTCCAGGCTCATCAAAATGCTCACTCCACATCTTCACTGATATGTCTCCTTTGCACAGGACTCTCGAGCTTCACATATCCAAGCACCCTAACCTTCCCTGCCAAACCAGCTCATCCGGTCTCTTCCCCGTTTTATTAAATAGCACCTTACATCTGTCCTGTTCTTCAGGCCAAAACCCTCAGAGCCATCCCTGATTCCTTTCTTTCTCTCGACACCCCAAATATAATCCAGCAGGATCTACACAGGATTCTACTACTTTTCATCACTTCCACTACCACCGCCGTGGTCCAAACCACCATCATCCATGCCTGGATTATTGCAACAGCCTCCTGAGAGGTTTCCTGTTTCTATACTCACTTCCCTTCCCTATCTAGTCTCAACAGAGCAGCCAGAGGACCCTTTTACAAGAGCTCGCCTTTTTACTAAAACATGATTCTCACAAGGCCCTGTACTTCCTGTCCCCCGGTTGCTCCTGCACCCCCTGCTGGTCCTCACCGCTGCCCAGCGCGTTCCTGCTGTGGCGCTTTGTGCTGTACTGATGCCCCTGCCCCTGTCAGGAGCACTCTTTCCCCAGATGTCCTCCTGCTGTGCTCCATCATCTCTTTCAAGTCTCTGATTAAAATCCACTTGCCCTGACCACCTTATTTAAAGCAGCAGCTGTTTTTCTGACACCTCCTGTTTCTACGCCTCCTCCTTGATTATTTTTTTCTCTATAGAATTCAAGCTCCAAAGGGTAGGAGCGTGGAGTCTAGTTCCATACATAAGCCAACAGAACCAGACTTTGAAACCTTTATCCGTCTAGGATCAAGGCGGCTTCCACATATTGGTGCCTGGGGAAGAGTTAGCTGATGGATTCCCATGTCACTCCTGGCTGAAGGTCAAGGTACATCAGCTCTTCCTCAGCTGACTGGTTAGCTCTGGGAGCGTCTTACTCCACAGGGTACTGGGGACTAGAGGAAAGGGACAAAGCTTTGCTTACCTGGGTACCTTTCAGAGAGTCTGCATACCAGACATATCTCCTAGGGCAGGCACTCAGCAAATGTGCAAAATTGAACTAAGCAGCAGCCACTCTATTAGTGTTCTATTTATTGAAATTACCACACTGGGAATTGACGGATTCACCGATAGGGAACTCGTATAACATAACTGTTGTGGTGGATTGTTTTGCTGATGCTCCCTTGCCCAGTCTCCCTTCTCTCTCAGCAAGCTCATGATTTTCCTTTTCATTTCCCCACGCTCCAACTCCAGGTGACAAAAATTAAAGAGGGAAAGTAAGACATTTCTTTCATTTCTGTTTCTTTTTTCATATACTTCCCTAATAACTTAGTAGGATTTTATTTGATCTGTGTTTTAAAACTATTATACATACTATGGGACTAAGAGTAATAATATATCCTCTTTTGCTAGATTAAGTTGGTACAGCAGAGTTTTTTTAAGAGTGATTTTAAAATACATTTTTTTCCATCAGCGAACACTTATGGTGGGAGTTGGAGGGGAGGGAGCTCGTGAGAAAGATAGCACAGTAGAGCAGAAAAGATTCAGACTTTCAAGTTTAGAACACCTGGTGTGACTCCTAGGTCTGCCACCTTGGAGCTCTGCCACTTTGAGCAAGTTCCTTAATTCCTCTGACCCTTGTTTCCCAGATGCAAAATGGACATAATAATGTTTACTTATTGTGAGGGTTAAAGATTCATGCAAAGTGCCTAACAGTAGCTGGACTATCGTAGTAACTCCAAAAGCAGTAACCAGCATAATTATTGTACATCAGGCATGATGCTAGATGCTATGGATGCAAAGACAAATATTGCATAGTGTAGGCACTCAAGGAACCTGACACGAAAACAGAAAAGCTGCCATGCCACGTTATCAGAGAGAGCTAGTGGTACGAGCCAAGTGTTAGAAGAGCTCAGAGGAAGGGGCCACTCATTACTCTGCGTGGGGGAATCAGGGAAGGCTTCTCAGAAGAGGTGAAATCTGAGCTGCATCTAGGAAAATGAGTGACACTGGTTTAGCAAACTGGGTGTGAATGCCACATTCAAAGACCCCAAGGATGCAAATGCATGGTAGGTGACAGAAATATTGGATTCAGTGCAGAATTTGTCCCAAGTGACACTGACGGGGGGAAAACATAGCTGACGTGAGACCAAAGAAGAAGAGAAATAAATACTGGGGGTGGTACTGGGGATAAAACCCAGGACACTGGACTGCTAGCCTATCACCCATTTCTGGGGTTCCGTAGGGCTAAGCCATGCCCTTGGGGGCAGAGACAAGTGGGCACTGAGAAGTCTGATGCCAACACAGGAGAGGCTAGGAGGGAGCAGGAAGGGTGAAGTTGACAACAGAAGGCTCAGCGTCACTTCCTCAGAAACTCCATGCCCATCAGTCGAAAGCGGACCACCACTCCTACCCCGCCGTCACCCACTTTCACTTTCTTAGCACCTAAATCTTTGGAAATTATTTTGTATCTTTATTTGCTTATTTGTTTCCCTTTTAAATGACTGTCCCCTCCCTCCCTCCGCCAAATAGACTATTGAAATAGCTTACGTTGAGTGTAAACAACTTGTCTTGCTCACCACTAAACCCTCACCGCTGCACAAACAGCACTCAGGGACTTGGGAGTGTCAGAGCAGCCTGAGAGATTCTGGGAGCAGCTATGTTTTTTCTTGCTCCTTTTATTAGATATTTTCTGTTTATACTTTTAACTGCGCTGGCCCAGATACGTTTTAATCATTGCAGGATGCCTTGATCCTTTTGTTTTGGAAGAAGGCAGGCTGTATCTTTTAAATACATTACTAATATTTCATGACCCTTTCAATGCAAAGCACTAGAAATCTTCATTGTGTATGATAAAAAATAAATGCATCCGTCATCATCTTCCAAAACAGTCCCATTTGAGATCCCTGAGCCCACCCTTGAGCAGGACACACCCTTGCTAATTAAGTCCTGACCATGTTACTTGGAAAAGACTCAAATAACAGTAATACACCATCTATTAATACAACGGCTCTGATTCTCAGGCAGCCTGCTGGTCCTGAGCACAGTACTCACTGGGGAACTTTCTAAGTTCAGATTGGATCATTATTTCCTACATCTTACTCACTATACCTGCAGCTTCTAAAGGCCTCTCTCTGGTCTAAGAACATTATGTCAAGTCACTCTTCCTTGTTTGGATTACTTTTTCTCCCCCTCTACGTTAAAGCCCATGTTCTCTGGGGTCGAATTACATGACCACTCACATAGCTAGCAGAAACCATACGTGGAAAAAAAAAAAGTCACTGGTCCTTTTGTGTAGTCATGGGTGAAATAAACATCAGTTAATAAGTAAAAGAGGTCATTGCTTGGGTAAGCCCACCCTCTGGGAGTCCGTTGAGGCTCTGAGGATGAACTTGAGCCTGAAAGGCCATCACCCCGGAGAGCCCTTAGACTTTTTACATCACCACCAACCACACACTCCTTCCTCTCATTAGCCCCTATCTTCTGCCTCCAAACCTCTGGGGGGAAATGTCCCCAGCAATCCCAACCCCTGGCTCACTTGTTAATGAATACCAGAAAGGGAAAATTAAAAACAAACTGGAAAACGATGTGCAAGCACAGGCCAAGTTTTGGGCAGATGGAACCCCAGTCTCTTGACGTGGGCAGGGTGAGGTGGGGAGAGGTACAGGGTGCTCTTAAGGTAGAATCAGCTCAGAAAAAAAAAGGATCCAATGTCAACCTAAGTGAGCACACCTGACTGAGCTTACCAAAGATGCCCATGTCCCTCTGGGAGAGATCAACTGTACTGTGCGGGCATGAGAAACAGCTGGCTTGGCTGCAGTGTCCATTTTTATTCTGGGGGTGGGGAGGCAGGGAAGTCGTGATATTCTTTTACCTAATGTTAGTGGCTCTCCTTTTCTGCCTCTTTTTATTTTTTTTTTATTTTACAGATTTAGGTCTGTAAGACAATTTGTGGCTACATCTTTCTGTCCTTCAAATCTCAATTCAAACGTAGAGCTTACAATTATAGCCAACATGGTACACTTATTATGGACCAGGCACTATTCTACGTGCCTCGTTCGTATTAACTCATGCAGTCCTCACGTCATCCCAATGAGGAAGAGCCCATCACCATTTTGCTAATGAGAAAAGGAAGGCACAGAGAGATTAAGTAACTTTACCAAGTTCACACAGCTGCTAAGTGGAGGGGCTGGGATTTGAACCCAAGGCAGGCTTTTAGTTGAGATGTGTGTGTACCCTAGGATGATAAGATACCATGCAGCCTGGTGGCTGATGATTTGGAGGTGACTGCAATGTAGGAGGCAGGGAAAAAGCAAGAAAAATTGGAAGCAGGTTATGCACAACCTTACGCTCTTTACTACAGACAGTGTTCACTGCCAGCTGAGTAGCTGCTCTGAGGGCTACAAACAGCATGGGCTGGTTAGTGTGGCCTGTTCTCATCGAACTGGCATCTTCATCGAACTGGCATCTTCAGGCTGCAGTGGCCAGGCATGAGCCAGGAGCGTCCAGTGGCCTGTGCCTTCACTTCTGCACTGTAAACAGGGCCATTTGTCAGTGGAGAATGCTGGGCGGGTCAGTGGGTGGAGAAGGCAATTGCAGTGGCCTTCTCATGCCCTTGGGCTTGCTGTCTCCCAGTCATTCTTCCTCTCAGGAAAACAACCTGATTAACTCTGAAAATAGGTGTGGCCCCAAGCATTCTAATGGGCAGAAGCTTAAAATGATCCTGTCTGGGTGTGGACTCCTCCAGGTGATTTATTCCTCCTCTAGGGGGAGCCCCTCAGTCCAGGCGTTCCTATCCCAATACACAGGATGAATACACAGCATTGTGGTGGAAAACAGGATTTATCAGGAGAAAAGCGGCAGACCTAGGCAGACCTAACCATCTTATGCTGGTTAGGAGTGTATCTCTCCTGCTAATCACAAGTCATAAGAGAAACCAGCAGAGCTGTTTTTTGTTCTGTGCTTTGTCTTTATCACCAGGCATGGCAGTTATCCTGTCAAACCCTGCCCCAGCAGGGTTATGCTATCCCCATTTCACAGATGGGGAAAATGACACAGAGAGGTTAAGGAATTTATCCAAGGTGACACAGCACTAAAGCAAAGTAGAACATACCTCTGAGATTTTGTTGTTGCCCCTGTGTATCACTGCCCAGTTATCTTACAATAATATTAATAACTAACACACATGGTCCTTAAATGGGTCAGCCTGTTCTAAGTATTTTACCCTGTACTCATTAAATCCTCACAACAGCCTAATGAGGGAAATGAGATTATTATCCCCATTTTGCAGATGTGAAAATGTAATACACAGGTTCACTTGCCCAGGGAGGGGTGCTAAATGTAGGGTAACCAACAGCCACCATTTACCCAGGACTGACTAGGGTCTTGAGATGTGGGATTTTCAGTTTTCAGACTGGGTCAGTTCCAGGCAAACCAGGACGAGCTGGTCACCCCACAAGTGGCAGAGACAGAATTAAAGTCAGTCGCAACTTCAAACAATATGCTCTTCACTATGGTATTTGGCTACATTTTTTTCCTTTTCTTATGTTTTGCCCAAAGATTTAATAGAAACAGAAGCAAGTTGGGTGGGGACTTTCGTGGTTTTAGGTCTTCCCAGTGTGTGCTCACATGACACACTTGTAGAAGGGCGTCCAAAAGGCCACCCCCAAACTGCTGCCTCAGCACCACCCCTCCCAGCAGCCCCTGCAGGTACAAGCCTATGCAATCCCAGGGCTCCCCAGCAGCTAGAAGACCCGACTCCACTGTCAGGAAGAGTCCAGCTGATAGGCAGGAGTGCCTGATAAATGCCAGCTCTGCTCCCCGGGGCGATGCCTAAAGATTCCAATCCTGAAACCAGATGTGCAGTTGACAGTGGTTAATGAGGGGTGGTTGAGGGCTCAGGCCCAGTCCACATGCCAGGTCAATCCTTCACAGAGACGTCAGGATAGTTTATCCATTCTCTGAGTCTTTGGAATCTTTGAGGTCGCTAAGATTTTTTTCCCTGGACACTTTGGGGGGAGGGAGAGCAGACAATTCCCATATTACAGATGATTTGAGCTTTCCGTCAACTGTCCATGGATTAGGGTGTATGTGTGGTGGTCACGGTGGTGGTTGGGGGGAAAGTGTCTTCTTTTTGGTTAACAGTTGGTCCCTGCAGCTCTTGGTTCCATTCAGAATTATCATCTTTACTTTTTACAACACTTGGAAATAACCATAGTCTAGCTGCTCATTTACGAGAAACCAGGCTACGGATCAACTGTGCTTTCTATTTCAGGACTGACTAGGAAATGTTTTTAGGGTAACTGGGAAAGGGTGGGTTGCATGGTGGTGAGGGTTTCTAAATATGGGAACTGACTGCCCAGTGAGGTTTTCCAAATGGCTTTAAAAGCATCAGCCTAGCTTTCTAGCCACCTGGATGCGTCTTATATCAGTGCCGTGAGTTTTTGTGAAGTCTGCACAACCCTAAGGACTGTCCAGAGGTTGTCACAGCTCAGCATGGTGACAGAGTGTTGGGGCTAGAAGAAGATGGCATGGCATTCAAGTAGAAATCATTCCCAGATGGCATTTTGAAGCATTTCCTTCATTCCTCAAAGCACATTCCATTCCAGCTCTTAGGATAACTATGAAATGTGTGAGTTTCTCCAAGACCTTTCTGGGCTGGGTGTCATGAACCCTCCTTGATGCACTCACTACTTGACGCTCAGATATTGGGAAAGGGTGTTCTTCCTCACTCAGTTTGAAAATGTGTCATACAGAGATATTTGCCTCTTATGCCAAATCTTTCTGCATGATACCAACAAAAATCCTACTTTTCTAGCTAGTTTCTGATGGTTAAATGCACTTCCTCTTCTCTTTCAACATATTGAAAGGAAACAACCTTCCTCCCTGTGAATCATATTTCATTTCTTTAAAATTGTGTTATGAAAATGGGGGAGGGAGTGGATGCTCCTATGTGCAGGAAATGCTGTCTATTATTTATTTATTGGATAACTGAAACCCTCTTTTTTCTCCCTCTCTACGGCCAGGCCTACCTTTTGGCTATTGCTCTGCTCGATTTCTTTGGTTTAGCAAAACCCGGTCACTGCGCTAGACAAGGCTGTCTGTCCTCATGTCAAACCCACATCTACCACAATTTGTATCCAAGCTGGCCTCTCACCTAGAGTGGCTGCTGTTCAAACAAATCCAACTCATTTTACCCAAAGCCTGCCTCTAACATCACTATCTCTAGTGAAGCCGCATAGTAATCTCTCTTCTCTCTGAGCTCATTCATCCATTTATTCCATAAACATTTGAATGACTACTAAAGTCTACCAACCATAAGGCTCAAGGCTCAAGGCTAGGGGCTGCTAAGACTCCGCCCTCTCACAGTTAGCAATCCAGCACAAAAATAAGACAGAAGACAAACAAACAAGCATGAACTACACTTGCTTTACCCTGGGACCTCAGTGTTTCATTACACAATGACATGGAGTGCTGACGGACACTGGTTGTGTCTCTTTGACTAGATTGCAATCTCCCCAAGACCATGTCTTTTGTATCCTCCACCATTTATACATACACAGTTGAGGACATGATGGATAGCCATGAAATACTTCTTAGTTTTATTAGAATCAAATAGAAATAGTTCCTTTTTTAAATTTCAAAACCACTAGAGGTTCAAGGAAGAAACTTTTTGAAATATAACAAAATTAAAAGAAGGTAAGAATAACCCACAACTCTATCTCCAAAGAACGCTACTGCTAATCTCTTAGTAGCTATTCTTCCAATCTCTTTTCAATGCATAGACACACACACACACACACACATTTATGCTATTGTGTTGCTTTTCCATAACTGGACCAAGTAAAATGAACATTTTTAAGGCTTTTAAGATATACTGCTAAATAAATCATCACTGTATCTACAGGTTTGTTTCCCTATCTAGTGGTTCTTAACCTTGGCTGAATAATAGAATCACCTGGGAAGATTTTAAAACTCCAGCCTACCAGGTACTTTAGATCAATTACAATTCCTGGGGCGGGGGGTTCTAATATTGGTGTCTTTATAAAACTCCCCAGTGATCCTAATGTATAGCCATGACCGAGAACCATTACCCCAATTCACTGATTATTTCAATTGATCGAATCACCCAATCTGCTTAAAACTGACTGCTTCACTGACCAATCATGCCGTGTGAATTCTTAAAATCTTTCATGTCATTGTTGATGTTGGGTGACCAGTAGGTGTCCTGGTTTCTAGGGTAGCTACTGAGTTATTCCCTTGTCTGTACCTGAAAACTATGCTTGGAAACAATCTGTGGATAAAGTCTGGGGTAGTGAGACCTAGTTGGTAAGTCTCTCAAAGCAAGAAGTGGAATAGGGATTTTTTCTCTGCTACAGAAGCATTTGGACTTCGAAAAGTGGAGAATTAATTCTCACTGTCATCCCCTTCACTGGAGAGTGTCCACTTATGCTGACCGTGTGTGTGTGTATGTGTCGGCAACAAATCACTGTTTTGTCTAAAATATCAGGAGTTGAATTCTTAGTTTTATTTATTTGCGCAATGTAATTAAGATATAACCAGGAAAACAACCCAGCAAGGAATGGCCAATATGATCACAAAGTATTCCCAAAACATACATAGCTCAAGGGGTAAATTGAAAGGCTATTTCAATAAACATGGTGATAGAGTCCTGTGGCTTAAAATAAGTCACATTAAAGTTTTTTCCCCCATTATCTTAAATGGTTAAAACTTTTAAATAGAATATATTGGATTCTCTTTAAGCTCTAACTATAAGCCTGAAATAATAAATCCCCATTGGGAGCTATGGGAAGTGCTTGATATAGAGTAGGCTTTCAATGAACACTTGTTCAATGATAACGCAGGAATATTTCAATAATTAGATTGTTGATTCCAACTACCTATGTAAAAATGTTTCTCTATTCCTGGTTAAATATCCTCATATAAGAATGGAAAGAACTTTAATACCACCCCCTTCTTTTTCACCATCCCATTCATTTCCACACTTCTCTCCTTCTCTCCCTCTCTCCCTCTCTCTCACACACGCACACACGCACACACGCACCATACACACTAAGATTTAAAATCCTTGAGGTGGGAACTGTCTTAAGGTACTACTTGCCCAGCATGAGTCCTTAATGAGTGATTTTCATTAACAGTTTAGGATTTTCATGTGGATTAAAGGGTCTGTCTCCACTACTGACCCTTCAACATTTCAGTGTCTAGCTTTGACTCTGATTACCCAGACTGAATCCCAAGCACGGCTTTAGCTCTTACTTTCTATCACTTGTGGGCCGAGGGTACCTTTTAGGTTTCAATCCATTTGATTCTTTTTCCTTTCACTTCTCTAGGAATTAGTCTCTAGGGAAGAGATAGCAAAGAAAGGAAACAGAAAGAAACATAAGTGAAACCTAAACTTTGGCCACTTGCCAACCATCCAATTTATCACTCAACCTGTTCATGACTAAAATCTATCACCAAAGAACTGCAGTAAAATTAATGGGGTCAAACATTTTAATCTGTCCAATTATTCCACAGGGAATAAACAGAGCCCCCAGATTTATTAGGGTAACATGGACTTCCAAGTTGTTCAAATCAAGCTTTTATCCATCTGCCAACAACGGACACTGGCGAGTGAAAAGTGAGGTATAAAGCATTATCACAAACATCGAGGGCTCATGTCTCCACACGATGGAATTTGGTGCTAACATCCTTTGGATCTGAACTCCTAGATACTTTAGATTTTTGCTAACATGTTAGGCATTTCATCTATTATGAGTTGTTTATCATAATATAAATACAGATGAATAATTACATAGAACTCCAGCTAGATTAAACAACAGGACCCTCCAGAAATCTTCCAAGGAAATGCCAACCCAGGGATGGGTTTATGTTTCTGACAGAGAATAAGTAAAGGATTGTTACAGCGAAAGAAGGTGATATTTTGAACTTTGAAAATGATTACCTCAAGCCGTATAATGAGTTTTCAAATATAAATATGCACATCTCACATAAAATTAGACAGCGATCTACTAGATGTCTACTACCTTGGAATTTCTGCTTCATAGGTGAACCTGAAAGTTTAGTGTTGGCCTATTTCAAATGAGGATAACCCTGATACATTGCAGAAGTCACCCAAGATTCAGGTAGTTTCAGACACTTGAAATAATGAGTAGCTCTCTTTACTTTGCCAATTGTCCTAGAATATGCTAGGAGGGCTCCATGCCCACCGTTCCCCCTCCTCCTGCTTGCTTAGCAGTAACAGAGGATTTGGTTAATTACAATATGGGAACTGATCTTTATAAGACAACTTTTCTATTAACTTAATTGTAATCTGGCTGGTCAGCCTATTTTTAAGTTGACCCTCAATTGGATTAAATAAAATTGACATTTTGAATAAGGGTCTTTGTTCCCCCAGAAAACCAGGAGATTGGGCTCACTAATGTCTGCTCTCTTAATGTTAATGACAGTATTGATGTATTTGGGGAAGATATGGTTTGATAAGAAACAGTCCTGTGGTTTAGGACTAAGAAAAACTGTGTTTTTCTTCCCCGTTTTAAAATTACAGTCAACAAGGCTTTCATTGGACCTTGGTAGCACAATGGCCGTTATCTCATTGAAATTGTGACTTGAAGAGCTAGTACTAGAGAGTAGAGGTTTTCTATCCAAGGAATAGCCCTAGAGCTAGGTTTGGAGGTGGCAGAAGCAGTGGCACACAGGGGTACAGCATTTGTTGAGCCCTGTACTACCCTTTCATATATGGTGACTTTCACATTTTTTGTTTTTAATTAGAGTTTGTCAGGGTCACAATGGTTAGTAAAGTTACATAGGTTTCATGTGTACAATTCTGTAATACATCAGGTATATATCACATTGTGTGTTCATCATCCAGAGTCAATTCTCCTTCCATCACCATATATTTGATCCCGTTTTCTCTTGTCTACCACCCCCTCCCCCCTTATCCTTGGTAACCATGAAACTATTGTCTATGTCTATGTCTTTCCTATTTAATAGTAACCATAAACTCTGGGGACAAACATGTTATTATTCTCCATGGCGCAGATAAGGAAACAGATTCAGAGATGCCATGTCACTCACCCAAGGTCACACTGAAGAAGGTCAAGATGATTTTCCTTGAAGTCATTCAATTCTAACAGAACTAGTAAATGGCAGATCAAGAAATGAAAATGGGTTTGTTTGTTTTTGTCTATGAGTTTTTGTTTCTCATTTGTCTTGTTCTTTTGTTGTTTTTGGTTTATATATATCATAGACACAGACAATAGTTTAGTGGTTACCAGAGGGTAACGGGGGTCGGGGGTGGGAGATGAGGGTAAAGGGGATCAAATATATGGTGATAGAAGGAGAATTGACTCTGGGTGGTGAACACACAATGGGATTTATAGATGATGTAATACAGAATTGTACACCTGAAATCTATGTAATTTTACTAACAATTTTCACCCCAATAAATTAAAAAAAAAAAAGAAATGAAAATGGGTCTATAAGACTTTATGACTATATCTTTCTACTGGTAAACATTACCTCCAGGACTAATCCAATTCCTGGAAAGTTCATTGCATTTCTGAGGAGACCACAAGTTTAGGGGACACAAACATAGATAGTCAGTTTGAGTACTGTACGAAGGTGTGCGACTGAATGCTTGAGGGGGTTGCCACTCAGCTAGTACTGTGTTTTCCAAGCCTAGTACCAACGGAGAATGTACCTGCCAAGAGGAAGGGACCCTTTCTTTGTCCACTTACCATTGGGTGCTTTCTTTTAATTTATACATGTTCTGAAGTAGGTCTCATATGGAGGGAATCTTAGAGTGCACAGGTGGAAATTTGTGCTTGATTTGGAGGCTTCCAGAAAGCTCTCACGTGTTGCCCAAATAGTAGTAACCTACATTTGATAGCTCTTTTAGCCACAGGGCCTTCACATACTTCACATGCCCTTACTGTTCTCTTTCACTCTCATTTAGAAACCCAAAAGCCACTCAGTGTGGGCTATGATTCCCCCTTGTTACAAATTAAAAATTAAATTAAAAAACTAATTAAAAGCTGTGCCACCTGCCCAAAGTCGTACAGCTGGTAAACCAAGAGGATTCAAGCATAAGTCTGTTCCTACCTGCTTCCTTTTATTTTTGCAGTTCTATGCTTTCAGCCTAAATAACCGAGCTTTTCCAGCTAACCACTAGGATGCCTTGGCTGCCTGTCTGCAACCCCAGCTCTATTCTGACCTCAGCAAATCCAATAAATATTTCTGTCCCTCAGTCAACAAAGCTCACTAACCAACACAGACATAGGGAGAGGATGGTCCATTAGGCTGGTGAATGGAAATAGCTCAAACGTTCAAACTTCTTAAAGGTAGACTCAGTCACGGAAGGTTCTTGGATCAAAAACAGGATAGGCAATGTGATTATCTTGTGTCTGAAACAGTTCCTCCCTTCCAGGGAGAGTACTCTGAAGGTCAGGAAAAGGGTTTGTCTTGGGGAAGGCACTGGCAAACTAGGCAGATGGTTAAAATAATGAAGTCTTTGTTAGCTCAGGCACATTTTTAGGAAATACCACCTGATCAGTGCTAGCATGTACCCTGTCATTTAATAAAATGGGCAAAGGGGTAATTTGCAAATTGGACTTTGCAAATTGCCAGTACCTATCTAATTACTGTTTAATCAAAATAATCACTTCGTCATTGGCATTCGATTTTTAAAAATACAGGCCATTTGTTTGGAAGCTGCCTACAGGAAAAACATTATAGCATGTTTGGGACTTTTAGCAAATATCTAATAAAGATTCCAGGATAATTTAAATCAAGAAACCTCGTCTAGTCAATGGTGATATTAACGACAACAACAAAAACCCCAATCACTGGACACATACATTATTAAACGTCCAATGTCATGTTTATATCAGAAATTCAAATTGGGGGATTTATAAATGTTGTAAAATGATGAGTACTGGTCACTATGTAAGTGAGACACAATAGCTTCTTCTGAACTATTGCCATAATACTGAGTGCTTATGTCTGCATTATCAACTGCTCAACTCCCTCACCTCTGGCACTAAATGGGAAAACCAACAAACTATTTTTCATATCAGAATGACTACCATAATGGAAAGACAGTACAGAGCTAGCTCTTTTCAACCCTCCTCCCTACATATTGGGCTCCTGGGTAGCCTAGTTGCAAACCAAATAAACTAGGTAGAACAATAATACTCGAATCCCTAGCTTGCTCTCTTGGAAGACTGACAACACCAAGTTCAAGGATACCAGGCTCTATCAGACAATGGCATGAAGTCCTAAGGGTGCAGGTATTTGGCTAGGTAGAAGCCCCAGCTTCTCCTGCTTTATTTCTTCTTCTCCATCTCCATCAATCTCCTTCCAAGGTTCTGGCATGAAATGGCCTCCCTGAGAGGCCTCGGAGGGACCTCTTGTTCATGTTCATATTTTTTCTCCCTCTTTCTCTCTCTGTTGCTCTGTCTCATTTTTTTCTCTTCTTTTGCACAAAAACATGCATGCACGTACCCTGTTTCCCTGAAAATAAGACCTAGCTGGACAATCCGCTCTAAAGCATTTTTGGAGCAAAAATTAATATAAGACCTGGTATTATATTATATTACATATTATATTATATTATATTACATATTATATTATATTATATTATATTATATTATATTATATTATATATTATAGACCCGGTCTTATATTATAGTAAAATAAGACCAGGTCTTATATTAATTTTTGCTCCAAAAGATGCATTAGAGCTGATTGTCCAGCTAGGTCTTATTTTGGGGAAAACACGATATACTGTATGGACTAAATTTTGCCCACCCCCTGTCCACAATACATATGTTAAAGTTCTAACCCCCAGTACCTCAGAATATGACTCTATTTGGAGATAGTGTCTTTAAAGAGGAAAAGTTAAATGAGGTCACTGGGGTGGCCCTAATGCAGGATGACTGATGTTTGTATAAGAGGCGAATATTAGGACACAGAAAGGTGCAGAGGGAAGACCACGTGATGCCACAGGAAGGAGACAGCCATCTACAAGCCAAGGATGAGGCTTAGAACAGATCTCCCCTTATGGCCGTCAGATAAAAACTAACCCTGCCAACACCTGGATCATGGACTTGTAGCCTCCAGAACGCTGAAGAAGTTCCATTATGTGAGCCCCCCAGTCTGTGGTACTCGGTTATGGCAGCCCTAGCAGACTAATAACACACACTACCTCAGTCTTCTTATTCTCTTTCTTCCAGTAAGTTCAACTAAACTGGCAATGGCTGAGAATTTTTCTCTACTTTTGTCTAACAAGAAGTGCTGTGGACACGAGGTAGAGGCCCCAGAATGGGCCCCAGAATTCTGTAATTTGAAGAAAATTGAGTCAGAAATTAAGAAGATAGGCCACCTGCCCTTTTCCTTCACCAGTTCATTGTGTTCTGTCAAGAAAACCACTTAAATTTTCAGGGCATCTTCTCATCTGTAAAGTGAGAGGCTTGAATTGGATGATCTCTAACGCCCACATTCTATACCCATGAGCTCCCTGGATGAGGCTCACAGAAACAGGCAGTGGTTAGGACAATATTTAGTTTTCAAAATGTTTTTTAGTATAAATTATTTTAGCTTGAAGCTAGTTGTTTGGTTTTGCCTGCTCTGATGCTTTCCCGCCATGTAAACATATAAGCTTGGGGGGAACGTAAAGGGGGGTGAATGAACTCATACCCGTTGTGTAAACCGTGAATGAGGATTAAACGTGAGACTGAAATACCCCACATTTGTAATACGTTTGAACCAAGCTGCGGGTAAGCCACACTTTCTGCACTTCATTTTTCTTGACATTGGACCATAATGAATGCTCGGAGTTCTAAGAGAGAGCTTGAGACAAGCCCTTCCAGATGTGGGTGTTGTTGCTCTTTGTTCTTTCACAACAACCTCCTGGCGATGTATTTATTCCTATCTCCTCAGGAATGTCTAGGAGCCAAGACACAGTATGGCCTCTTTGAGGACTGGAAACCACTTTCTGCCTCAGTTGCTCTTTTTGCTGGAAAGGAGTTAAAAGTGCTCTGGGGCTGCTTTGAAGACACATGCAAACCACAAGCTGACACCCTGGGCACTGATTCGTGTTTTCCAATGGAAAACAAAGGCAACAATATTTCTAATTAATATAACGGTGCAAGGCTTAAGTTCTTAAGAAAGGGGTAGACCATGGACATAAGTATCATTAATATATTCAGTGTCTGCTTGAAGAAAGCACCTATTGACACAAGATCATCGGCTACAAAAGCTGAAAGCCCCAAGGGAACCCACAGAGAGCACTGGTGCTGCCAGGCGGCAACCAGGCTTGTTTTTAAATAAAAGGTTTGTTTTTCATAAAGATCCCAGAGAAGGTCTTTCCTCCTTGAATGGACCAGCTCTTGCAGAGCACAGCACTTTGATAGTCCCCATAGCAAATTCTCCACATGCCAGTTGGAAAATAACATCCCCAATATGGCTGTTTAGGGAGGAAATTCCAACCACAGGAGACGGATGTGAAAGCATCCAAATCATTCATGCTAGAACACAAGCGTCAGATTCGGCTTCGCTGGAGCCCCACGTGTGCTAGCCTGTGGGCTGATGAGTCTCTGCTGACTCCCTTGCGAGTGGACTCAGGTCCAGCCTTTCCTCAGGGGAAGCTCCAGGCTGCCCAAGAAGCGGCTACCAGGCATCATCTGCTCCCAATATTTCCCCCTCCTGGAGCCTGCTACACTGATGCTCTCTTCTCCCCTTCAGGTCTAAAGATCTCACCAGGGGAGCCTATTTATTGTTTTCCTGGGTTGTACAACAACAACAAAAGGACCCTGTTATTTAGCACATGTGCTCCCTAGAGGCAAAGAGGGCCACTCCTGAGCACAGAGCACGATTTTGTTTATTTAATTAGTTACTTGCCTTCTGGGCAACACAGCTGGCCTGGCCTGGGAAGGGACGAGGTGAACTGTACCTGTAACACTTCTGTAACCCTCTGGGTGGCCTTGGAAGCAGGGGCTGAAGGGCACGGTGTGCTCAGTAAAGCACACACAGAAACTAGATTTGTCTGAGGAGCTTATTAAAAATAGAACTCTGGGCCCCCACCCTCCTTAGGAATTAGAATCCCTAAGACTAGTTCTCAACCAGGGGCAATTTTGTTCCCCAAGAGACATGTCTGAAGAAATTTTTGATCGTCACAACTGGAGAGGTTGCACCTGGCCTCTAGTGGGTGGGTAGGGGCCAGGAATGCTGGTAGGCATCCTTCAATGCCCCCCCCACCCCCACCCCCGCCGCCCCACAACAAAAATGATCTGGTCCAAAACATCAGTAGTGCTAAGATTGAGGAACTTGGCTCTGTGGGTTAGAGGGTTGCCCAGTACCTATGTTTGTAAGCTCTACAGGTGATTCCAGTGCACACAGAGGTTTGAGAACCTCTGCCCTTGCCTCTGCAGCCAGCTGACAACATCAAGATGCCAGGGCAGTTACAGTGGGTCGACGTGGACATGGAAGTGCACAGAATATGGTCAACTCAGTAGCACTAAAGACAATCACAGCCTACTTTACCAAGTTATTCTAAGACAGGCCCATGGGAGACTTTCATAATAGGATTTTCAAAGGCATTGTGGGCACAAGTAGGCATAGGTCCAGCTATCCCAGAAAGGCAAGGATATGGTGAGCAGTTGCACCTCCGAAATACCAACCTCACTGCCAATTTTCCAACATTAACTTTACAGCTTTAGTTCTTAGAGAGTGTTTGCCAGCCCTCTTCTCAAGTGCATTGCACTTCTGGGTAGGGCCCTATCTTCAACCCTAAGTGTCATAAGTAGATCATGGGAAGCAGTAGTTAATTCTAGGCCTTGTATGTGAGTCACTTGGTGTGCAACAGAAGGCAAAGAGAACCTATCTGTCTTTTGGGGAAAGATGTGAAAAAGTTCAGCAGAAACATCTCAACTATCTTCTAGTGCTCAAGAGAGTACCATGTTGAGAGTCAAATGATTTGTGTTCTACTTTTTGCCACTCTGCTCAGCAGCAATATACTTTGGCCAGGATTCTATCTCTGGGGGCCTCAAGGTCCTTGCCCATATTGATGCTTGACCCATCTAACTCACTGCATTGCTACAAGCATTGCCAAGGGAATGTCTGAGAAAGGGCCTTTAAAAACTTACAATGGAAAGAAATTATTGTGCTTGTAGGTGGAAGGAAAGAAACTAGCAGTATTAACCTAATGTAAATGGAAATGTTTGTCTATTAAGTCATGGAGTTAATGGAAGGTGTTTGCCATTTTCTTAGAATAATTATGAATGTTCATAGCTATAAAGAATCAGAAGAGAAATAGAAGCAGACTTTTTTTTCTGCATCACAATTTAAATGTTTAGACTTTTTTTTTTAAGGAACACAAAGGATATAATCAAAGTCATATGAGACTCACCAATACTGCCGTTTCCATTACACACTAAGCCTGTTTAATTAGGTCATGTAGACCCCATAAACAACAGACCAGATTTTGTTATTTTAGTTGCTTAAGGCATGATTCTTTCTGCACATTCTACTGCAATCATTGTCTTTCTCCTGAAATGTTATTATTTCCATTACATAAAACCTGCATGGTGATGTGGCCACAAGTGAACTATCTCCCCCTTCATCCAGAATAGCGAATTTTATTTTACTCTGCGTATCTATAAGAGCACATGAGAAATCAATCCAATAAAACAAATTGGCTCCTTACATTGTAATGAAACTGAACATTATTTTATGATTAGTTGTATCACTCTATTCACGAATCCTTTAAGACACCATATTAATGTCCTTAGAAGTAAACATTACTAGCAATTATAAAAAAAAAAACTTGGCAATCACTTGATATAGATTGGAATGACATGTGGGGGTGGTAAAAGCCAGGAAATATGAGTTGACTCAATGGTCAGCCTCCGATGCCTGAATCAACTCCCCACTCCCAGTGCTGTACGTACTCCAAGTACTTCCCAGTCAATCCCACCCCTCTCATTTCCTCTATTATTCCTCATTCATCTATTGGGTCAGCTCATGAGCACATGGGACTATCTTTACTTCTACATTTGGTATAGTACCTAATAACTATTGACAAAGGCACGACTACCTCCATTTTACAGGCGGGGAAGCTCAAATACCAAACTGTCAGACTTAGTCAAAGTCAGTACTTCTGAGAGATTTTCAGAGACTGCACCAATGTAAGCCTGTGGGTTAATCACTTGACCCTGGCCCCAAGCCTTCCCGCCTGTTTTCATTAAGCATTTTACAACACACTGTAACTGTCTTACCATTGTTTTATTAGTTATCCCACCTAACATGGCAGCATGATTTTTCTTATACTGAATAACTAAGGCTGTTTCTACATAAATGCAACGCCCTCCATCTGTGGACGTGCCTATTATGAGTATGTTCTCAAGTTTAAGTCAAACAAAAGTTTGTGGCAATCTGGTGGAAAATACCTAACAGGATTTCCTCTGGTAACTAAAGCCATCCATCACCAGTGACAAGGAGGAGATTTTCACTGAGGGCCTAGCTACCAAATGTGTCCCCTGAGGAACTCTGGCTTTGGAAGACAGGTACAAAAATGGTCATAGTAACATATCCAGAAATGTTACTGAGTGGAATATTGCGTGTATCACAAACAACTCCTGACCTAAAAAGGTTTCATCTTTCTCCTCCACCTTTGTCCTGGAACACAGAATGTTCCATAAATGTGCCTTATAAAGATGTGGTTAGCAGTCCTGCTTTACCCACTCTGGATTAGATCTCAGAACCCTACATTCCTAGTCTAGTGCTTCTATTCCCGTATCACTTCCTTACAAAGAGTTTTACAGATGCTGATGTGACACAGCTTCCTTGAACAAAGGCTCTAAATGTCTCACAAGAGCCTTTGATTACCCTGAGGAAGGACAAAATGTTCATGAGAAATCACTCCTTTGTTTTTCTATAATTAGCCACATCTCTTCCTCTTCTTGATTCTACACCTAATGATGCATTGATTTGGTTAAACAACAACACAAAAGACATGGCAGATTGCATTTATTACACCGTGATATAAATACTAGTATCAATGTGGAATATCTACTCCAACTCAGGATCATTATTTTATGTTGGCAGCAAAATCTAAATCTCTCGAACATGGTGTTAGCAGCCATCATTTCCTAATTACTTAGGACAATCTACCATTTTGTTTATTGCTTTATTTATAGCCTTTGCCAGTCACTATCCTGGCATGCCATGACGTGGAAAGCCTCACCTCTACGTCGGTTCTCCTTGCATTTTAGTGTGGTTGTTGGGAAGGTATACTGATTTTTCTGTCAAGTGATTTGCCTTAAAACATGGGAAAAAGGTATATGTGTATAATTTTTAAAAGGCTGCCAACTTGCATGAACACCTGGCAATTTTTATGGAGTCAAACACCCAGCAAATTATAAAAGAATTATGAGCATGGCTATAAATGTTTTGAAATGGTAAACACCACCCTTGAAGTCCTTTGCGCAAAATAGCCTGAGGTCCACCCTTATGTTAATTTAATCTTTTGTGTGAGGGCTGAGTTCTAACCCTTTCTATGTCTAGCCTTGTTTCTGGGTGGAGAAGGGAGAGAGGCTATAGTGCTTGTATCAACAGGTAGCCAGATGTTAGTTCTTTGCAAAGCATTGATTAGTTTTCTTCCTTTTCTAGTCACACACACACACACACACACCACTGTGAGTAGTTACAAAGCACTGGGATATGGCTACTGTTTAGGTTCCTTGGTATTCTCTCACCGTCTCTGCCTCTCCGTTCACTCTAGCCCAACTTTGCGCCAAACACCAGACTCTTACACGCGCCTCACAGGGCTCTCAGGACCACTTGAGCCTCACACAGGTGGGCAAACCTGGGCACCTTCCTTTGCACTATTCATCATCTGACAGGAGTCAAGCCAAACCACAGCCTCTCACACAGTTAAGGAAGAGAACATCTTTGTTATTGAAAATGAAAAGAAGAGGTTTCAAATGAGCAGCAGTCCTTACTCATAAAATACACAATCTGGTCCATCCAGTTCCTTCTTTTTTAGGTGACGATGTGGGGAAGTCAGTGATCAGGGTGAGCTGGACAGACTATACTAAGGCTGGGTGGAGCTTGGCTACTGTAATTGCTTCTCTAATTATGCTCACTGAGAATGTGAAATAGTAAGGGACACAGAAAGTATAATATGTAAAGAAATTTGCATAGCAATTGGTTTCAGTCAGCCATTGGCTAAATATGTCTCAAAACCCAATCACAAAAACCACACCAAAAACCTACCCCCAAGCCGGGCACCCAGAATACCCAGGGACTATAGGGTGGGGGTCTGGATTGCTCCTGGGGTGGGACACCACGGTATCTGGGTTTTAGCTGTACCCCTTTCCACCAGCCTGGCCACAAACCACTGTGTTCAGTGGGACCTCATCTTTACGCCTAAGGGCTAGGATCAGCAGGGACAGAAAAACACTTCTGGCAGCACCGTCTTTTGCTACCTAGACCAAGTTTCCTTATGATTTTGCTGCACTGGGGGCTCCTACTAACTCCAGTGGGAATGCAGGGAGGAGGCACACATGTAACTGGAGGTGGGGCATGAGATCAGAACCCGTAGGCTGATTTTCTAAGTTGATTAGGGTTTCTCTCTGGAAAACCACTAAACTGCAATTCAGGTCGAATTCATCTGCGTAAGTCACTTTTTAGACAACTCAGAATCAATCTGCTTGTTCTGCCAGATAGTTTAAGCCTGGAAGCATGGCATGTGTTTGGTCAAAAGCTCTTCCCCATGTAGCTCGAGTCTCCTTTGATGCATCTGTGATTCAAAAGCTGTGATTGAAAGAGCCTTCAAACTCACAGGTGTGCAGCTCACTGGGGACACTACACAAAAATTCAAAGTGCAGCAGCCATTGGTGTCCGGTCTCATTATTGTCACGGCCAGGAAAGGCCGAACATTGGAACGAGCGCCTTTCTGGGGTAGAAAGAAAAAAGAAGGTAACTGAAGACCCTCGATAGGGACAACATGTTCTGGAACTTCTGGAAGTAATCAGAGGGACCAAGCCAAGAGTGGATTAACATTTACGCACAATTTTACCTGGCCAAGTTCAGGAGATCGGACTGGTTGAAGGGGGTCCAGGAAGAGGATTTAACTAACTTGGTCCCACTGAACGTTGAGTCCGTTCCAAGGGCTGTTTTGAGTTTTGGGTTTTTTGTGTTTGTTTGTTTGTTTTAAACTTTAAATAAGGTAAATTTCCTTACTACAATCAGAGCAGCCCTGTAACCACTTTACTACATTAAAGGAGCTCTTGGTGCTTTACAGAAACCATGAAAGTCAAGGGCTCCCTGTGGTACAACGAAGGCCACAAGGGCCATTGGCCAAGTGGAGCTACCGGACGCCTGAGGTCAGGGTCTGGACTACAGAAGTGTACGTTGTCCCCTTCCCAGAAGGTCCCCAGCAGTGTGTCCTTCCCTTCTGGTCCTCTAGTCATGCAGAGTCTCAAGAAGTGGGGAACTCATTTTACCCTCTGTCAGTAGAGTATGTCGTATTTACCTGAGTGAGGTCTGGGACAATAAAATGGTCAGATGTTCCCTAGTTCCTCCTCTTCCAATGACTCATTTTTAAGTACAAGATTTTAGAATTTTTAAAAAGATTTTAGAACTTTGAAATTTCTCCCCTTGTCACTTGAGCCTATGATGCATACGGACATGTTCTTGTTTGCAGAAAATGATTCCATTCCAACTTGTTTGATTTAACCTGTGCTCTCATCTCTTCAGAGTGTATGTATTCACAGGTCTCCCAATACCCGGACTGCTGTCACCTAAACGGATGCCACCAGAGGCACTGCTTACTGTGCGATTTAAAATGAAAAGTATGCTTGCAGAGGACAGTGACAACAGCTTCTTGTCAGCTGCAGGGCGAGTCCACCACAGCTAGGCTGCTCCCACTTTGCAACCAGATGCAATGAGTATTTAATTTCTGCCATTCTTGCATGGGGAATCTCTGATAAAGGTTGACTTGGCCATGTGGTTAACACCGGGAATTTAGTATTTTTGATTGCTCCAGTTATTTTTGTTCAGGCTACCGATCAATATCAAATCTAATGCCATTTAAATAAAATAAAATGGCACAGCAACTACACTGTTCAGCTAACAGCTCCAAATGACAATGGGGTTCACTTGACTGTACTCCAACCCCAACCTCAGAATCAAGGGCCATGCCAGCTTGTAAAGCTTATTAAGAACAAGGGTTATTGCATGACAAACAGATCTTTCTGTCAGAAATGGCCCAGAGTGGTTACAGATTTAAGTGTCCTTGCTTATTGGGGTCAAACGTTTGTCTTTAAAAATAAAGGCACTGGATTACATGCTAAAAATAAATGCCAGAAATGTGTTCTATGGCTTCAGGATTCTCCAGTGGGTGGGTGGAGCTATTCACCGAGTTAGGATACAGATAGCAATTGAATACACTTCAGCAAAATGCTCTCGAAAATCATGTTGACTTGGCAAGGTTACGTTAAAGAGGTTGGGTTGAATAAAATGATTTCTCTGAGGAACAGAGTGAATAATTAGTGCCAAACTACTTGCACAGTGAAAAGCTGAGAGATCTGGTGGTTTCTAAGAAGCTGATCAGCATATTCCATTGCTTTTTTTTTCCCTGAAAGAAATTTATAGGTCATGACTTTTTTTTTATTCTAGTCTTTAACAATTTATATCAAACAGAAAAAGCAGACACCTATTCAGTTGTGTGTCAGAAACTCTTAGGATCACTGAACAGTTCTGAATACAAGAATAAAATGCTCAGACAATGGGCTGTATCAATTAAGCTCAGCAGATAAAAATACATATGAGTTGAAACAGGAGGATTTAACACGTAGCAATAGCTTTAAAATCTGTAAGCTCACCCTGAGTCATAAAAAATAGGCCGAGAAGCTTGAAAGGACACCGATTTACTAAGTTTTTAAAAGAGTCAAACACTGAAATAAAAATGTTAAAACAGGAAATGCTAAACTCCTTAAACATCTTTATAAGTATACATAAGTGAAATTTGGAGAATAAGAAACTCACGCAGATAAGTTTGGACAAAAAAAAATAGGTAAGGGAATATTTGGCAAACACAAACACACATAAATCAGGTACTCCAGATGACACATATCCTTGGGGAATAAAAGATTTTGACTAATATGCTTACTGAACATTGATGCAGTAAAGATGAATAATTAGTTCTGAAAAATTACTTTGCACACAGGGGGATGTCAGAGGATTGGAAAAAGACCAACCACATGTGATAGTGATGTAGAAAGAAAGCAGAGGAAAAAGTAGTGAAAAATTAGTGTGGGATATATGCAATTGTTGGTTTAACAAATTGCGGAATCAATATTAGAGACACAAATCTAAAGGGTTCAAAATACCAGGGATAAATAAACAATCTGCATTTAAATTATCACAGTTTGTGAGATTATCTTGAAAACTTTAGTACTGCTCATGTTTTAGTTAAGAATGTAAAAGAATGGAGACGGCGGGGTGGGGTGGGGGGGGACACAATAAGTTGAAAGTGCAGTGTCTTGGGAGGGATTTTATTTTCACTGTCAGTCCAAAGATTCAAAAGGGGGGCTGAAAATGGACAGAAATCACAAACAAACGTGGTATTAAGCCCAGTTGTGAGGAGGTGTTTCAGAGGGCATCTTAACAATCCGCCATCACATTGACTTGACTCAATACCCTGACGAATGACCTGCGACAGACAGAGTGCCATGAAATTTATGGATGACAAGTCAGGTGGGGTGTGCCACAGAAGACCCAAGACAGGAGGAAGAAGTTAAATATGTTAGACACGGACACATTTTCAGTTAGAGAGAATCCACCAAAAACAGATATGAACAGGCTGAAGAAATTTAGAAAGTACACAATTTAGGGATGAAAAAAATTAAACATGAATTCACACTGAACAAGAATGGGGGAGGTATGGAGAGGGAGGACATGTGTACTTGAGACTCCATTCTAAACTATATTTAGAGCATGTGACCCTGAGTGATGTTTAACCAGGTGAAAAATCCCTCCCCCACCCTCCTTCAGGAATAATCCAGCAAAGGTGAAAGCTGATGTAGAAGATCTCACATCCACCCAGCCTGCCGAGGTGCCAGGTCATTTCTCACGGGCCTCACTGACTGCTCACAAGAATTCTGTGCTGTAGGAATCATCATTCACACTTTACAGATGAGACAACTGAGGCGGAGAGGTCAAGGCCATGGGAGACACAGAGCTAAAAAGTGTCAGGTCTAGGGTTTGCCAATAGAACAGCCCGCCTCCAAAGCCCCAATCTCACATGCCCTCAGGGCTTCCTCCCTCACTTCCTTTTAATTTCTGCTCAAATGCCACGTTCTCAGAGAGGCTGTTTTACATAAATAAACCAGGGCAAGGTGATGCTACTTTATTTCATACCACTTATTTATATCTGACTACTATGCTTGCTTGTTTACTGCCCTCTCACTGGACTATAGTTCACTGCAGACTCCTCAGAGCCTAGAACATGCTTGATATTTCATAGGTACTTGATAAGTCTTTGTTATAAAATTATACATTTCCTAGCAATGAGTGCTTTCTTTTTACTATCCAAATGTAAATGTAATTCATCTACCAGTGGATTGCCTAGTTTAGAAAAATCACATTTATAAAACAAAACACTGAACAAAGGATGAGAACTTCTAAGAAGTGGGGAGGGAAACGTCTTGCTGGATTTTTTCAGAACATTAATTTACTTCTACTGGACAAAGAAGTCAATCCGCTTCTGTAAATTGCTGTTTTCATGAAGAGAAATTCCCTGCATTTATTAAATGTGAAACAAATAAAGAATCTGAAGGAGAATCAAGTCACTGCATTCCTTTGGGGTCCACATACCTCATCCAACCCCATCAACCACACCAAGAAAGTAAGAGGAGATGGATGTATGTTCAGAGAAACCAACCAAAAAGTGAAGTCAGTTCATCATTTTGATGCTGTCTTTATGATACTAAACAACTGAATTGGGGAGGGCGGAGGTTAAAAAACAACAACAACTCAAATCGACCACATTTCCCACAGAATAACCTAAACTGGGTGGTTATTTTGTAATTGAAGAAACAATGCTTGAGATGACGTCATAGGAATGGCGGCAGCGAGGTGGTCTTCTTGAGTTCTCCTCCGAAACTCACTACAAATTGAACATCTATAACCCATCAAAGGACACTCTGCTCATCACACAGAACAGCTAAGAGACTCGGCTGAGGACTATTTGAAGGTGGGCAAACTGGGCGAGCAGGGGAAGAGGGAAGGGAGCAGAGTGGAGACATGCCCGCATCTGCGGCTGCGGGGGCCTCAGGACACAGAACAGAGATCACAAGAGCCAGGAGGTGGGCTCTTCCCATGTGTCCCATAGCTGATCTCTCCTGCAGAGAGAACAGCATATCCAGCCTTTGAGGCAGTGACCTCAGCTGAGACCTCCAGCTGGGCCCGAGTTTGGACAAAAAAGGCAAAAGGCAAACTCCATACCTGGGCCCCTCCCCCCACTCTCCCCAGCAATCCTACCCTCGCCCTTCCAGAGCCTCAAGCTGGTCCTTGAACTGAAGAGTAGTGTCAGATTACAGAGGAGCTGTAGTGCGCAGGACATAGAAAAAGCCGCTTTACAGCTGTGACCTAGGGAAGAGGCTGGGAAGAATGTGACACTACTGGGCTGGGAGATGGAAGACACCTCCCTTCCCAGCCCCCATCTTTTCTGGGCTGCAGTGCAGGACAATTACAGCTACAGAGACACACTCAGAGGTCAACAGCAGTCGGCAGAGGCAGCTCTGGGCTTTCAGCAGCTCAGAAATCTCACGTCCTCCATACTCTCCTACAGAAGAAGTGCCCTAAGACTCAGGAGACCTGGGCACAGGGAATAAACCCACTTTCCAGTGGCTGGCTGTGGTGCTCTCAGACAGCGTTATGTGCAGACAAGAGCAGAAACTGCACTGCCTTTGTAGAAACTACCATCCACACCCCATAGCCCCACTCATCTAGATTGCAGTGCCAGGGACACTCTGGGAGGCTGGTGGCTGGCTCTGCCTCCACAAGATGCAGAGGACTCTTTGTACAACAGAAGACAACCTGGAGATTGTTTGGTGGGCTTAAGCCAAGACTGGTGCTACTTTTTTTTTTTTTTTTTTTTGTATTTTTGATATTTCTGCCTGTGTTAAGTGTGGGTTATCGGTTGTTTGTACATGTGAGAGTATCTGGTTTTTTTCTTTGTTGTTGTTGTTGCTGTTGTGCTTGTTGATTTGTTTTGTTCTGAAATTGGCCTACCAGGGCCCAGCTCAAGAGGCACAAGATTCAACACACCCAGAGGCAAACTCCACACCAAACCAGAGTACTACTGGGTTTGACCTACAAGTGACACACCCAGAGGGAATTCTCTACAGGCACAAGAGCCCACAGGGGCCAAGCCTCATTTGAGCGGTCAACCCTCATGCAGCAGTTCATTCACCGTGGGCATAGACAATTCTCACAACTAGTCAGCCTAGGGGTCAATCCCATCTATTGACAAGCCAAAAGCAATTAAAGCTCAACTTTAACAGGAGAATACACACAACACAAGGGTCACCTTTGGAGCACACACACAGGAGAATAGGGAAGTGGTGCAAGTCAAAATTAAAGACACATACTACGTAAGATCACCCAGCAAACACTGAGAACCCTAGGGGTTCTACCTAATACATCGAAGCAAACACAGAGAGTCAGCCAGAATGGGGAAACAAAGAAACATGTCCCAAATAAAAGAACAGAAGAACTCCAGAATTGGAATCAAATGAAATAGAAGTAACCAAACTATCAGAGACAGAGTTCAGAACACTGATGATAAGAATGTTTAAGGAGCTTAGTGACAACAAAAAGGATAGAGAAATCATAAATAACAACCAGTTAGAACTAAAGAATACAATAACTGAAACACAGAACACACTTGAATTACCAGCAGGTTAAATGAGGCAGAGGATTGAATCAGCAATTTAGAAGACAAGTTAGCAGAGATCATCCAAGCAGAACAACAAAAAGAAAAAGAATAAAAAACAATGAAAATGGTTTAAGAGACCTCTGGGATAACATCAAGCACAACAACATGTGCATCATAGGAATATCAGAAAGTGAAGAAAGGAAGCAAGGGATTGAGAACATATTTGAAGTAATAATGACCAAAAACTTCCCTAACTTGAAGGAAACCGATATACAAGCCCAGGAAATGCAGAGACTTCCAACCAAGATGAACCCAAACAGGCCCACACCAAGACACATTATAGTTAAAATGGCAAAGGTTAAAGACAAAGAGAGAGAATCCTAAAGGCAGCAAGAGAAAGACAGCAGTTAACATACAAGACTATCAAATGACTTTGCTACAGAATCTTTGCAGACCAGAAGAGAGTGGCAGGAGGTATTCAAAGTGATGAAAAACAAAGGCCTACAGCCTAGACTGCTTTATCTGGCAAGGCTATCATTTAAAATCGAAGGAGAGATAAAGAGCTTCCCAGAAAAGAATAAGCTAAAGGAATTCATTACCACCAAGCCAGCAATGCAGGAAATGTTAAAAGGGCTTCTGTAAACAGAAGAAAGATGAAAACAATCTAACTAATGAAAACCAGAAATACAAACAACAAAAAGGCATAACTATGTACCTATCAATAATCACTTTTAAATGTAAATGGCTTAAATGCTCCAATCAAAAGACATAGGGTGGCTGAGTGGATAAGAAAACAAGACCCTTGCATATGCTGTATACAAGAGACTCACCTCAGATCAAAAGACACACATGGGCTGAAAGTGAAGGGTTGGAGTAAGATATTTCATGCAAATGGAAATGAGAAAAAAGCTGGAGTAGCAATACTTATATCTGACAAACTTTAAAATGAAGAATATCTTAAAAGACAAAGATGGGCACTACATAATGATATAGGGATCGATCTGACAAGAGGAGATAACCCTAGTAAATATCTATGCACTCAACATAGGAGCACCTAAATATATAAAACAGATATTGACTGACATAAAGACAGAGATCAACAGTAACACTATCATAGTAGGGGACTTCAACACACCTCTGACAACAAGGGACAGGTCTTCCAGACAGAAAACCGATATGGAAACAACAGCCTTAAATGATACATTGGACCACTTGGATTTAATCAATATTTTCAGAGCATTTCACCCCAATGCTGCAGAATACACATTCTTCTCAAGTGCACATGGAACATTTTCCAAGATAGATTATGTTAGGCCACAAAATAAGTCTCAATAAGTTTAAGAAAATTGAAATCATACCAATTGTCTTCTCTGACCACAGTGCTTTGAAATTAGAAATCAACTACAGGAAAAAAAAGTGGAAGACACACAATACATGGAGGCTGAATAACATGTTACTAAATAATGAATGGGTCAACAATGAGATCAAGGAAGAAAACAAAAGATATCTCGCGACAAACGAAAATGAAAACACAATGACCCCAAATCTATGGGATGCAGTGAAAGCAGTCCTAAGAGGGAAACCTAAAGACACAAGAAAAATCACAAATCAACAGGTTATCCTTAAACTTAAGGGATCTGGGAAAAGAAGAGCAAAATAAGCCTAAAGGGAGTACAAAGAAGGAGATAATAAAGATCAGAATGGAAATAAATGAAATAGAGACCAAAAAAACAATACAAAAGATCAATGAATCCAAGAGCTGATTTTCGAGAAGATAAACAAAATCGACAGAATTTTAGTCAGACTCATCAAAAAAAAAGAGACAGAGGACCTAAATTAATAAAATCAGAAATGAAAGAGTAGAAGTGACAATAGACACCACAGAAATACAAAAAATTTTAAGAAATTACTATAAGCAACTATATGCCAACAAATCAGACAATCTGGAAGAAATGGACAATATTCTAGAAGCATACAACCTTCCAAGACTAACTCAAGAAGAAACAGAAAACCCGAATAGACTGATTACCAAGGAAATTGAATCAGTAATCAACAAGCTTCCAACAAACAAAAGCTCTGGGCCAGATGGCTTTACAGCGGAATTTTACACAACATTCAAAAAAGAATCATCACTTATTCTCTTTGAATTATTCCAAAAAATCCAGATGGAGAGCAGGCTCCCAAACACTTTTTACGAGCCCACTATCACCCTGATCCCAAAATCAGACAAAGACATTACAAAGAAAGAAAACTATAGGCCGATATACCTAATAAACATAGATGCAAAAATCCTCAACAAAATATTATTGAACAGAATTCAGCAATACATTAAAAAGATCATACACCATGATCAAGTGGGATTCATTCCTGGTGTGCAAGGTTGGTTCAGCATCTGCAAATCAATTAATGTGATACACCACATTAACAAAATGAAAAATAAAAATCATATGATCATATCAATAGATGCAGAAAAAGTATTTGACAAAATCCAGCAGCCATTTATGATAGAAACTCTTAAGAAAATGGAAATAGAATGACCATATCTCAACATAATAAAGGCCATATATGATAAACCCACAGCTAACATCATACTCAATGGGGGGAAAGCTAAAACCATTCCCCTTAAGATCACAAACAAGCCAACATTGCCCATTTTCTTCACTTTTATTCAACATAGTTCTGGAAGTTCTAGCCAGAGCAATCAGACAAGAAAAAGAAATAAAAGGCATCCAAATTGGTAAGGAGGAAGTAAAATTGTCATTATATGCAGATTACATGATACTATATATAGAGAACCCCAAAGACTCCACCAAAAAATTATTAGAACTGATAAATGAATTTAGTAAAGTAGCAGGATAAAAAATTGATATTCAGAAATCAGTTGCATTTGTATATACCAATAATAAAATATCAGAAGGAGAAATTAAGGAAACAGTCCCATTTACAATTGCTTCAAAGATGATAAAATACCTAGGAATAAATTTAACCAAAGAAGCAAAAGATCTGTACTCAAAAAATTATAAG
This sequence comes from Rhinolophus sinicus, assembly GCF_057876585.1. Lineage (NCBI taxonomy): Eukaryota > Metazoa > Chordata > Mammalia > Chiroptera > Rhinolophidae > Rhinolophus > Rhinolophus sinicus. Next base: position 143,573,102 of record NC_142501.1, read on the forward strand.
ACACTGAAGAGTGAAACTAAAGAAGATACAAATTGATGGAAGCACATAGCATGCTCATGGGTAGGAAGAATTAATACCGTTAAAATGTCCATACTGCCTAAGGCAATATACATATTCAATACAATTCCTATCAAACTACCAAGGACATTTTTCACAGAAATAGAACATGTAATCCTAAAATTTATATGGAACCATAAAAGACCCTGGATAGCCACAGCAATCTTGAGAAATAAGAACAAAGTGGGAGGTATCACAATACCTGATATCAAATTATACTACAAGTCTATAGTAATCAAAACAGAATGGTACTGGCATAAAAACGGACACATAGATCAATGGAACAGAAAAGAGAGCCCAGAAATAAATCCACGCTGATATGGTCATTTAAACTACAACAGTGGAAGCAAGAATTTGCGGTGGGGTAAAAACAGTCTATTCAATAAATGGTGCTGGGAAACCTGGACAGACACATGCAAAAAAAAAAAAAAAAAAAGAAACTGGACCATCTCCTTACACCATATACAAGAATAAATTCAAAATGGATTAAAGACTTAAATATAAGATCTGAAACCATAAAACTCCTAGAAGAAAATATAGGAAGCAAGTTTACAGACATTACTCGGAGTAATATTTTTACTGCTATATCCCGTCAGACAAGGGAAGTAAGAGAAAAATAAACATATGGGATTACGTCAAACTAAAAAGTATTTTCACAGCTAAGGAAACCATCAATAAAACAAAAAGGGAGCCTACTGAATGGGAGAAGATATTTGTCAATGTTACATCTGATAAGGGGTTAATATCCAAACTTTATTTAAAAACTCAGTCAACTCAACACCAAAAAAACAAACAATCCAATTGAAAAATGGGCAGAGGACATGAAGAGACATTTTTCTAAAGAGGACATACAGATGGCAAAAAGACATATGAAAAAATGCTCAACCTCACTAATCATTAGAGAAATGCAAATCAAAACCACAATGAGATACCACTTCACTCTGGTTAGAATGGCTATCGTCAATAAATCAACAAACATAAGTGCTGACAAGGAAGTGGAGAAAAGGGAACCCTTGTGCACTGTTGGTGAGATTGCAGATTGGCGCAGCCACTATGGAAAACAGTATGGAGGTATCTCAAAAAATTGAAAATGGAACTACCTTATGACCCAGAATTCCACTCCTGGGTACTAGTTCAAAAAAAATCTATGCACCCCTATGTTTATTGCAGTGCTATTCACAATAGCCAAGACATGGAAACAACTGAAAAGCCCATTGGTAGACGACTGGATTAAGAAATTGTGGTACATTTATACAATGGAGTATTACACAGCCATAAAGAATGAAATCTTACCATTTGCAACGATATGGATGGACGTAGAGAACATTATGCTAAGTGAAATAAGTCAGACAGAGAAAGACAAATACCATATGATCTCACTTATATGTGGAATCTAAAGAATAGAATAAATGAACAAACTAATTAGAAACAGTCTCAGAAACATAGAGGAAAAAATGAGGAATGATTAGATGGGAGGGATGGTGAGGGGATTAGAAAGCACAATCAGTAACCACAAGATTGCCACGGGGATACAAAAGTCAATTTGGGGAGTATAATCAATAATGTTGTAAAGATTTTGTAGGGTATCCAACGGACACGTCTCATTAGGGAGACCACCTCAGGGATGATGTAGATGCCTGATCACTGCACTGTACACCTGAAGCTGAACAATAATGAATGTCAACTACAATTATATATATATATATATATATATATATATATATACACACACACACACACACACACACATATATATACATATATACAATATAATATATATTATATATATATATATATATAAACAAAAAGTGGAGTACAGCATAAGGAATAGAGACAGTGGGAATGTAACAGTTGTATGTGATGTCACAGGGGTAGTAGATTGGGGGAAGGGGGTTATCATTTTGTGAGGGGTATAAATGATAAATGTCTAACTATTACAGTGTTTTGTACACATGAAATAAAAAAATATAAAAATAAAAGAAACAATGCTTGAGTTACAGGGAACACTTTGTTTTTCTTAGTGTCCTTTACCCTCCCCTGTTTTATGTTTGAGTCCTAGACACCATTTCTGCCTACTTGCCACTTGGACTTAAGTTCTCTGAAGCAGACTATGAGTGTTTGGAGGCTCTTTATGGAGCATTAGCACCTCTCAGGTGTTTAACCATTTTTTATGATGGTAAAAGGAAATATAATTCCCTGATGAGATTGTGCTGCTCTCCTGAGTAGACCCCTAAAAGAAGGGTCCCTCAAGGGAAAGGGTACCTCTAGTCACCAGACACCAATACACCACCAAATACCTCGTGGGTATCTTTTCTAGAGAGAAAAAATGTGCAGGGAGTGAAGAAAGGAAGTTGGCTTGTAGAGTAGGAAAGACAAAAGCATGAAAAGAGCTAGCATGGATCCATCGTGCCATGTGCCAGGCATGGTACTGGGCTGCGCGTGCGGGCCCTCATTCAGTCCTTACTAACTCCGTAACGCTGATCTCAGAGAAGTGAAAGCAGCAGCCCGAAGACACACCTAGTAAGTGGCAGAGCCAGGGTCTGACTCTGGCTGGCATCCACACTCATGATCGTAATGCTACAGACCTGCCCAGCCCTGATGACCCCTCAGACCTTCTACTTTTGATGGTGCTCAGGTGTTTTTGTATAAAAACTGCAGCAGCTTCTTGGTGGGAAGGCTTATTCCAGGTGCACTTCCAACAAGATTCCTTTGATCCTCTTGAATCTATCATCAATTAGCTCATGAAGCCAAAACATTTTTTGGCTGACCACTTTAAAGACACCTTGGGGACCACGCGCAGTCTGCCATCTTATGCCTACTTCAGTGGAAAAAATAATTATATATGCTAGAAAGCTCTGTCTGCAGCATAATGTTAACTGGCCAGAAAAACTACCCAAATATTTTGCCCAGAAAAGATTCCTCTGTAAAGCCATTTGTTTTTCTGGTTCAGAATCCATCTCTGTGGCCCTAGTGAATTATAAAGGTCTGGAGCAACCTGCCACACACCCCAGTAATGCCATCTCCATGGCAACAAAGGGAAATGCAGTGGAAAAAAGCCCTGATTCTAAAATTAAGATACCTGTGCTCCAGGTTGGCTGGATCCTCTAGGGGAGCTTCCTTACCCTCAATGAATCTTTGTTTTCTCATCGATAAGATGGGGATTCACTGCCTTTGCTGTGAGGTTCAAATGAGGTCATTTATCATTACCGTGGCTGTTGACAGTGTACTTATGAGGTTCCAGGAATCTACTAAGTACTGCATATGTATTACATTTCATTGTTACCCCATGAGGTAAGTACTATCATTAACAGCTCTGATTTAAGGATGAGAAACTGGAGGCCCAGCTGAAGTCATTAATCTATTCAAGGTTAACAGCTGGCAAGTGATGCACCAGGATTTGAACTCAGATCTGAGTAGCTTTTCAGAGGCCACATTTTTAATCACTACAAGCTGAAACTTAGAACTGCTTCATGATTGGCCTCTGCCCTGCCCCTCTGCTGCCATCCTTTGTGTATGAGGCCCTTGGAATTATACGCAAATCCTTGGAATACATATTCAGATGTAAAGTTTTATTACTGTCAAATGGCCCCAGGTTGCATTTGTACAAAATTAGTCAAGGAAGTCCCATGATAGCATTCTGAGCATGCCCAGATGGTCAGATACTCTCAGAGGGCACTCAGTTCCTAATAGGTGATGTGCAAGGTCACATGCATTATTGCATCACATCTATGTCATTGCTTTGCCCAAAGCTGTTAATTTAAAATTTTAATAACAAGCTGCAGCTTTATTGTTTCCTGAGGACACATTAAAATAATGAATGCATTTTCATTGCTTCTCCAAAAAAAATGTCATGATTCATTCACAGAGCTTGTTACTGGCAGGGCTGAGTTATTTGGGTAAATTACTATGCCTCAGTTTCTTCTTCTATAAAATGGGAAGATTGGGCTAGATCATCTCTGTGGCCTCCTTCAGCTCTAAAATACTATGACTGTGGGCCACCAGCTAAATAACACGCTGAATCCAGCCTTCCTCTTTGGATTGGGGAAGGGGGACGATGGCTAGGAAAGAAAGGAAGTAGGAGCTGCAATGTCAAGGTAACAAGGAAAGAAACCTAGTGTCTGAGGAATGACTCTGGGGAGGAAGGGTGAGAGACCAAGAGTCAAGAGAGAAGGTGGGTGTGACAGAGAAGGACCTCCTTACTGGTGGAAGGGGAGCTGCATGGGAAGCGTGGCCCTGTCCACTGACAAATGGCTCAGGTCTCCCTCTAGACTTCACCCCAAAATGCTAGTCAACCCTTTCTCAACTCAGGTAAGTTACTTACTTGTCTCTTCAAGGAAGGATGGAAGGAGGAAGGAAGGGACTACATGGTTTCAGCAATTCTTTAGCAATTCTATTTTCTTGATCTTGGCCCATCCAGGCTCTCCATGGATGAAGTTATTATCAAATTTCATCAAATGAAAGATTTCACTATTTTAGGATGCACCATTATTTTACCAATCACCAAGAAAGAAAAACACTGCCCATTATTTTGTATGGTGCCATTAACTGTAAGATACAGCCTGCTCTCAGACATTAAAATGTATTTCCCTCTCGTAATAGCTACATATGATATCGGAGGGGTAGTGGACTTGGAGGGGTTATCAGTTTGTGAGAGGTGTAAATGTCTAATCATTATGTTGTTTTGTATACCTGAAACTAATATTTAAAAAAAAGTATCTCAGAATACTAATATAAAAGTATCTCAGAATTGATGAAATATGTTCTTATAACTACTGCTATTACTTATAATAAAATCCGTAATTTAAGAGTTTTCTGTGATCAGGAACTATATTGAATGCTTTACATAATGCCATTCAATACTTACAACAAGGTGTTATGATTTCCATTTATAGACAAGAAAAGCCCAGAGAAGCTAAGTAACATGCCCAAGGTTGCCCAGCTGGCAGAGACTGAATATGAACCTGAGTCAGCCCGATTCCAGAGCATGTGCCTTCAATCACCACCTCATCTCACCTCCAACCTTCCAGTGGCTGGCCACTTGATTATTATGGTCCTCAGGATGCCAAAGGGACTTACTCATTGTCTTGGAGCCCTGGACTCTCCCGCTCATATTCTTCTGGGTAGAACTGCTAATGAAGGAAAAGGGTGGAGAAGGGGCCACAGGTAGTCACTGTCCCTCGGGGCACCAGGAAGACGGTTCTAGCCCTGGATATGCAAGAGTTAACCACAGAAATGGGCTTGGGGGGAGGGAACCAGAGTTCCAGAGTGGGGTGTTACCATAAGACCAATGAGTATACCTCAAGGCATGCACAAGCCTTTCTAAGAACCTGACCAGAGACCTAGCAAGTGTGAATTCATGACTGTGTCTTTTTAAAAGAGAGGACTTCTCAAATTCTACACACTTGTGGTTTTACAACCCTGGACCCTCCCTGGACCCACTCTTGGTGTTTATGAAAGCAGGTGTGGTTGAGGGTAGAGGAAGCTATAAGAGAGTGGGGTCCACATGGGCCCCACAAAGGAAGAGGTGATGGTCAAAAAATGGGAAGATGACTCAGAAAAACTGTCTGGTTCTTTGGCCAGCAAGTTTTGTTGACTTGCAGAAATGGGCCATTTCCTGTCCTATTTCTTCCAAGCCCAATCCCACAGACAGGCAGTGGGAAGTTTCCTGTTTACTTACAAGGGGTTGCATTTTAATGCCAATGAGTCCTGAGAGTCTGTTCCTCCTCGGTGCTTGCCAAAGTGACAGACACCCAGGAGGAAAGTGGGGAGACTATAACAGAAATCTTACATAGAATTTCTTATCCTTTTCTTATGTTTTATAATGGATATAATATAGTAATACACGTGTATAATGTATAACTAAACAACTACACATATGACAGGCACATGGATGAATTTATTGATATAGGTCTGTGATCAAAAAATGTTGGGAGATTATTGCCCTAGGAAGAAGAAATTTCCCTATTCTTTCTAAGTACCCCTCTTAAAGCTTCTGGGTGACAATGTCACCAAAAACACTCATCTTGGTTAAACTTGGTTAAATTCATAACATTGTTCAATGTTTTGGATCCTGCCCCCTTTACATTCCCTCAACTTGATAATCAATTAAAATAATTGCTTTCTTTTTACTCTTTTTCAGCTACTAGCCCAGTATTTGGAATTTGTCAATGCTGCATTCTTCAAATCTTACCTCAAGAACTCCTTTGCATCAGTGGAGTATGAAAGGGTACGGGGGCGGGGGGGGGGGGGGACTTGTGAGATACAGCAAACAATTGCAGTGTGCAGACCTTATTTTGCTCATGATTCAGACAAGCTGTTAAAAGTTATAAGATAACAGGGAAATTTGAACTGACTGGATATTTGATAGTAAGGAATTATGGTTACTTATTTTTGGTACGACATTAGTGTCATGGTTATATTTTTTAAGATTCTTTACTTGAGAGATAAATACTGAAACATATGCAGAGGAAATAAGATGCTTGAGATTTGCTTCAAAACAATTCAGGGAGGATATAGATGAAACAAGATAGCCAGTAATTGTTAATTATTGAAGAATGGGTAATAGGGTACGTGGAGATTCATTATACTCCTCTCTACTTTGCACTGAGGTTTTCATTAAAATTAAAATGAAGAAAATAAGTCAAACATGATGTAATCATTGAGATCTGCTGTTAAAGAAATACCCGTTTTGCCTTTCAGCCACCTGACTGGTCATGTGATCCAAAGAAAGGCCAAAGCAATTTGCTAAGCATTGTAGTGGTATCTTGAAACTCCTGGGTTTTTGCATTTTAGACCATAAAACAAATGGTTTGGGACTGAAGTTGCTTTACTGCTGGTAAAAGAACTTGCTGATTCTCAAGGAGAAAAAAAAATTAGACCATTAAACAGGACCATTATGCTCTTTGAACATCAAAGAATCATTACAAAGCAATGTTGTGATGAGTTAAGTGTAAATGAATCAGGAACATGCGGTTTCAATTTCCTTCTAAATACACACATTTGTAGATTTAAGGAAAAAATGCCCCATTAAACATATGCTGAACTGCAAGGCTTTGAAAGACATGAATAGAATCACTGAACCCAAATGGACCCTCACTTTTCTCCCCCAGACCGGACCTTTTTCCTTCTCTCAGTTGGAATGGTTTCTCCACCTCACCACACTTCCTCTGTAAAATCTACCTCCTTCCTTCCAGGTCCTAATCCAAACTTGACTTCAAATCCTTAAAATATATCACACACACAAAAAAAAAAAACCCAGAGATCAGCAGCATCTTTTTTCTTCTTTTCAATTTTGATGAGAAAGAAAAATTCTTTGAGACTCAACTTGGAAAGTGTTTACTGGCAAATCCATAGAGCTCACCCTGTTGGTTTAAACTTGGAAAGTATTGGGAGTAGTTAACACAGTGAAAATGAAGTGAGGAGGAAACGGATGCTGTACTCCTCTCACTCATCCTCCTCCCTCCTCATTCACACAAGAAAGAATTCAACTGCAACAACCTAGACGTGCCTCCTGCCCTGTGTGGATCTCCGCTGAGTACAAAGCTTTTTAAGAAGATGCTTCTCCAGGTTATGTAGTTCCTGGCCCAACACTTGGCCTGAGTCTGGCTGAAGTCAGCAGGGAGACAAAGGAGGAGTTACTCAGGCTAGTGTTGCTGCTGGGCCTTGATCTAGGGAAGGGAAAAGCGAGAAGGTGGACCAGGGCCTAACGAGTGATCTGCGAAACTAAGGCATGCCATCTTCTCACCTGAAGTCTGGAATGCCCTGCTGGGTGTGAGTGGAGGCTCTCTGTGGCCTGTGAGCCCCAAAGTGAATATTCTCGTTGTGTAGACAGTCCAGTTTTTCAGAGGTGTGTCTTGCAGGTTGGTTTGAGAAAGTTCTGCTAGGGAGGTGGGTGGTTCAACTTTTGGGCCTAAGACACTTGGTGGCTGTGCTGTGCCTCTGAGTTCTGGGCCTCACTCGACTTCCCAGGAAGGACACACACAGGGCTGCCTCCTAACTCCTGCTGCTTTTGGTGGTTTCTCTAGGAGACCTCGTCCTTCTGCAACCCTAAATGATTCAAGCTGGGAAATCAGAGTCACTCATTTTAATTTTCTGAGCACAAAACTCCTGTGGGAATAAACCTTTCCCACTGAGAACTACTATCTCTACCGGAGTCAGGGACTAGTGTGATTTTTCTCTCCAGACATTGGCACGAATACTGTTCATAGTGATGTCATTTACAAGCCAAAAATACTTGGCTATAAGCTAGAAAGAGAGCTGACATTTTCTGACTTCCTGAGAAGCCACACAGCTACAGTAGTAGCACTACTTTCAGAGACCTGTCATCTTCCAGGGACCCTGCCTAGCTGTCTTGGTAACAGCTGGGTCCCTAAAACAAAGGACAGTTGTCTTCACTGAAAAGTAGGGCTCCCACTCAAAACTCATTCAGACTTTATACCATGGGCGTAAACACGGCATCCACCAGAATATGACACAAAAGTGAGAAGTATTTCCAAGGGCGATAGGGCTAAAAATGTTAAAGGTAGAGGAAAGATGAAATGGCTTCGTAAATGGTTTTTGAGAGTTGGGTGTGTACCATAAAATGCATCTCACCACCCCACCAAACTCTAAGGTTTTCCTCTCAAATGCTGGCTAAACGAAATATTTAAAGAAATGCTACAAAAACCACAGGATATCATTGACCAGAGCAGCGGCCACCTCAGGTGGGCACGGTGCTCCTTTTTCTGCAACACCTGAGATGAAGTAGCTTACATCATTATTCGCAAAATCACACTCCCTTCCACAGACACCAAACAAGGGTCTTTTTTTTTTTTTTTTTTTTTTTCTTTTTTTTTTCACCATTGCTTGCGACGTTTAGGAATTGGCCAAGATGTGAGGCAAATCCATTTCACTCAGTTCAACTTAAGTCTGAACTGTGCAGAAGCTGGGTGTACAGAATTAACGTTTCCCAAGGTCTCCCCTGTAAAGACTGACCTGGTAGAGGAGACAAACACGAAGCCTGCCGATGAGACGCAACATGGAGGAGACACACAGAGCAGAGCCATGCTTTTCCACAGGAAGTCAGGGAGAATTGGCATCCAAGCTGGATCTAAGGGTTCTTAAAGTGTGGTGCCCATGAGGATCACCTGGGGGCCTTGTTAAGCGTGAAACTGGGAGGGACCCCATAAGAATCACCTGGGTTGCTTAAGAATGAAATAGTTGCCTCCCCACCCAAGATTTTTGTTTTTGTAGGTTTGATTTAGAGCATCTGCAATTTAAAAAATCAAGCCCAGCCCTCAAGTTCTTATGTGGGTAGCCCTCAGAACACAAGCTGCTCAAAGGACTTCACCCCCAAATCTTGTCATATGTAGGGCTATTCATAGGCCCAGAAAAATGAGAAAGTGATACTGCGCTCATGCCTATGAGACTGAAAGTCTATTTCCTAAATTCACTTTGGGGTCTAGGAAATCGAGAGTTCATGGGAATCAGGAGTGAGGGTTTTTAGGGAAAGAGCATTTCCCTTTATCCTATGGCATGCTCTTTGCAGCCACTCCGAGAGCAGGCCTAAACTCCCTGCTCCCTAACCTGTGGATTGGGACTTCACATCAAATACTCTGGCTTTAGGCTTCACTCTCCTCTGTGTCATGGTAACAGGCGGCAATGGACATGTTTAAAGAAGTAGCTGCCTAGGGTTATAAATTATTGACCCTCAAGGCCAAACTAGGTAAGCAAAATTGATCTCGTAGATTGGACAAGATGTTTTTTTATTTATTTTGTGTTAAATTGAATTTGAACGCCTTTAGACATATATACAAGGTGTGATCAAACAATACGGTGAATGTTTAAATGAAAACTTTATTATAGTAAAAGACACATTGCCATTAATCCCCCTCAGAATACTCCCTCTTGCTTCAAACACACTTATCCCATCGTTCTTGCCACTTTCTGAAGCAGCTCTGGAAGTCCTCTTTCATGAGTGTCTTTAGTTGCATTGCTATGGCTGCCTCGATGTCCTGAAGCATTTTGATTTTGGGGAAGAGCCAAAAGTTGCATGGTGCCAGAACTGGTGGATAAGGTGGATCAGGACACACCGTAATGTTTTTATTTGACAGAAATTGCCATATGCCAGAAGAGATGTGTGACACGGAGCATTGTCATGATGGAGGATGATTTACGGCACACTTTAGAACACCTTTTTCTCAACTGTAGCTCACATCCGACTGGCTGCACCGAACAAGTTGGAACTTGTCACTCACTGTCACTAAGGTTTGACATGCTACTTCCCGTATTGAAGATCCCTGCCTTTCCATTGGATGGCACTCGGCAGCAGCATTCATGGTATTTTTTTTATCATAACAGAAAGGCTCTGTGTCACACATCGCTTCCGGTACGGCAATTTCTGTCAAATAAAAACATTATGGTGTGCCCTCATCCACCTTATTCACCAGATCTGGCACCATGTGATTTCTGGCTCTTTCTTAAAGTCAAAATGACCATGAAAGGTAAATGTTTTGAATTGATTCAGGACATCGAGGCAGCCAGGACAGCGCAACGAACACACTCATGAAAGAGGACTTCCAGAACTGCTGCAGAAAGTGTTAAGAATGATGGGTTAAGTGTGTTCAAAGCGAGGGGGGAGTATTTTGAGGGGGATTAACGGCAATGTGTCTTTTACTATAATAATTTTTAAAACTTAAACATTCACTGTATTTTTTTATCACACCTCGTATATTTTCTGCAGTCGACCAGAGGACTTACCACTTTCTTTTGTGTTATACTCAAATGATTCACAAGTTTAAATAACTCCTGCCTGGTTCTGTAGGCATTTGAGTTTAAGACTCCCTGGGCCACATGCTAAATTTGTCTCCGTTTATTAGACTAGCTTCAGTTTTCAAGCTAGGCCCTGAGAGAACAGGACTCAGACTGAGAGTTGAAGATTGGCTTTCCAGAGCCTTCCCAGTTAGCTGACCTAGCTCTGCCTGCTTTGGAGATCCCAGCGGCCTACAGTAGTGAGAGAAGGGGGTCTCTTCATCTCAGGGCCATGCAGCCATGACCCCACAGCCCCTCTCCCAAGAATGCCAAGCAAACCCAGCAGTCCCACTTACTGCTCTCAATTGCTGTTTTCCAAAGCTTTGGTGACAACCACAGCCACCTCCCCACCTTTTTGCCAGTGCTATTTACCCTGCCTGAAATGCTCTCTTTCCATCCCTCATTCTGCCTAATTCCTCTCCAATTACCTCAAGATCCAGCTGAAACCCTCAACTTCTCTAGTCTGAGTAATTTCATTGAAATGGACCATGTCCACCACCTCTCAACTTACTACCTACCCTTCTTTTTAAAGACTTGCCCTCTTATGCCTAAGGTCATTGTTTATATTTCTTATGTGTATATTTCATCTTTCTCCATCAGATCGCCAACTCCTTGAGGGCAGGTAGCATACCTCAATCCTTACTGCTGTATTCCTGATAGCACCGGCCACAGTACCTGATACGTGTTATTAATTCACTGTTCAGTTCATCAGGTAATAGCTGGACAGACTTCTCTCATATACCATCCCCAGCAACTGAAAGCATCCCAGAAAGTCCTGTCAAATTCATTTTGGGACGTTGTCCTGGCAATTTCCTGGTACTGTGCTTCCTGGATTGCTTCAAATTTTGGAAAGAACAGCCTGCTGTGTCCACTTAGTTATTCAACAGAAAAGTTGCCTTTGCTTCATGTACTTGTAGAAAACTTTTAAGCCAGTATGAAGAGCCTTCCTTTAACCAGGCTATAGAACTGAAAGAAACTCAGTGGATAGGGTCCTCAGTAGCACCTGCAGTGGGCCCAAAAGATATGTCCACCTCGAACCTGTGAATGTGACCTTATTTGGGAAAAAGGTCTTATAGATGCAATCAAGCTAAGGATCTCAAGGTGAGATCATTCTGGATTATTCAGGTGGGCCCTAAGCCCAATGACAAGTGTCCTTATAAGAGGAGGAGAAGACATAGACAGAATTGGGGAGGACATAGAGAAGGTGCTGTGAAGACGGAGGCAGAGATAGGAGACACACAGCCACAAACTGAGGAACGACTGGAACCACCAGAAACTGGAAGAGGCAAGGACAGGATCCTTCTCTAGAACTTTCACAGGGAGCATAGCCCTGTTGACACCTTGATTTGAAGCTTCTGGCCCCTAGAACTGTGAGAGAATAAATTTCTGTTGTTTTAGGCCACCAAATGTGTGGTAATCTGTTTCAGCATCCGTAGGAAACCAACACAGTGATTAACAAGGATAGCAGATGGGGAGTGAAGGTGGGCAATGGGGTCTGGAGGGTGGGATGCTTAGGCACTAGACTGCAGAGATACCAACTTCAGCATTCATCAAGAGAGAGGAAGGGGACTGTTTACAATCCCAGTTAGTTCTGCCATTGTGTATTTTTTCTAGAAAAACTTCCACAGTATCATTATTACTACACAGACCTAAGTGAGATATTTTCTCTTTGAACCTTCTTATCTAAGGTGGACTGGGGTTACATTCCAATATGGGAGGACCAGATAATCGTGAAATGTAGAGTCCTCAGAATGAATGGTCTGCCTCCAAGGACCTAGGTCATTTGTTCTTTTCTCTATTTATCAAGCATTTATTGAGCATCTATTGTGCTAGACAAATTGGATAGTCTGGCTAATTATAAAAGAGGCCCTGCTTATCAGCACATATTTATGGGGGATCTCTACCTAAATATGACCAGCCAAGCTTTTCTAGTTTGGGCTCTGGAACTCTTTTTAGAGTCCCTCTTTTCATTTGCCCACTGACTCTAATTTACACATAAGCCAATTCTTGCTATTTTTACCAGTCTGGTTAGTAAGGAGAATACATTTCTGTAAATGCTTTAAACACTGAGGCACACACAGCAGCACTTTTTATATGATTGCTTGAAGCTGTTCACATCCGTCTGCAATCCTCCTTTAAAGCTTACTAACAAAAGGAGCCAGAAAAATATCCTTGTAGAGGTTGGGGACATGAGTCACTTCCTCTTATAAAACAGACACAGGTCATGTAGGAAAATGTCTTTATTTTTTTGAGAGGCATAGTGAAGTATTTAGAGGTGAAATGTTATGATGACTGTAATTTACTCCAAACCACTTTAGTAAAACATAAATAAATGAGGCAAAGGTGGCAAAATGTTCATCATTAAATGTAGGTGATAGGAAAAGTGTGTTCCCCACACAGTTCTTTCTGCTTCCTCATATATTTAAAAATGATCAAAATCAAAATAAAATGAATACATATGTATATTACATACAGGGCTATCTTTCCCCTGTACTGATACTCTCTCTGTTTTCAGGCATGGAGACAAACTGTCTCAAAAAGGGATGATATCTGTTTGCAATGACAAAATGCCCGAGAGAGGCTGCAGGTCTGAGCAAGCAGGCTGTGTTCTTAGGTTCTATTTATGGAAAGAAGAGAAGACACAGCTATTGAGGAAAAGCGGTGTTGGCATAGAAGCAGGAAAAAAAAAAGCCTCGTTGGGAAAGCACCGCAGCAGTACGATGGTGCTTTTTTGTGGAGTCACAGACAGCAAAGCCCTGCTTTACACTGCTGGCAGGGTGCTTTATCCAAGTGCATCTCGTGTATGTGGAATTTACTTCTCTACACAGACATACCAGCCAGGGAACGGCCTCAGGTCCCACCCCCGACACACCCAACACACCCACCCGGGCAGGCATGGTTAGAGGGGGACTCACAGTTCTGAGTACAGCAAGTGCAGGTTGCCCACATTGTCAATGTAGTTGGCAGGGCTGAGCCAAGGCAGGACCAGCAATAGAAGCGCCTTCATTTTCCAACCAGGGTGCTGCTTTCTTCGTGGCCACCTTCTCTGTCAGCTGCAGGGCCCCAGCCCAGCCCCTTTAAACAAACCTTGCCATGTCCCTGCAATCAGTAGATCAGGAGGAATCTGACTTAGAGCCCTGTGATCGAGCCACGCTGATAAATAAATCATGGGCCTGTAAGAGGACGGTGCCCTCCGATTCTCAGATGGGGAGATGTGAGAATGGAGGGACTCACCATGGTTGGCGAGAGGGCTTAGGCTGAGAACAAGCCGGCTGATGCCCTGGAAAGGGACCTGCCCCCTCCTGCAGGATGCCGACTGGTTCTTGAGAAGCAGCTGGTACATTTACATCACTGGCTGAGAGCAGATGGGCTGGAAGCTAAACTGTGTTGAGAAAGGGCATGAGCATGGCACATTCAGACTCCACGGTGTGAATGAGCAAATCACCAAAGCTGTCCTCCAGCTTGCTAGAGGAAGACACTATTAAGAAATTAGCATCTTGTGAACACAGCCTGGAGATCTGAGTTCCAAGAGAGCCTTCAGATTCTGTGACACGGGCGTGTGAAAAACCAGGCAACTCTACCTTTTAATGTGTATTTAGAGTATACATTTAATACATTTTACCCAGTCGTCGTCCTGACTGCACGGACAGATGTAAGCGAAGTGATGGCTTCCTTGCCAGTTCTGAAAATTGTCCCTATACGCTGCCATTCTCTTTGAGAATAACAAAGACCTTAATAGATATAAAGTTCTGTCCAAACAATGGATAGGCTCCTGTTTTGTGAGGAAAAAAGCACTCCATTCTTCCTTTTCCTGAGTAAGTGAATTAAGCTCTGACACTAGCTGTAGGACACAGGGCATTTTATTTAAGCTACTGAGCCTCAGTCATCTCATCTTTGAAATGGAGCTAATAAGGCCTTACCTGCCTCTGCTGGACTATATCATCTCTTCCAGCTTTAAGGCCTGTGATTATAGACTATATTATCTAACTTAACAGTAGGACTTCTTGCATGCCTAAGCTCTGGAATGCACAGAAGCCCCCAGGATTCCTCTCTTTCTACTCTTTAAGAAGATTAAAATCCATTTTGGCCAGCTTATTTGGCCTAAATCTTAACAGAAATGGCTCAAAGGAATTGTTTCATTAATGACAACCAAGCAATTACAGCAAACTACACTTGGTAGGAAGAAGACCAGAGAAAAAAGCTATGGGATGAGACCAACTGCAATAAACCATGTAGTAAGTAGGAATATGGCATCAGAGATCTGCGTTTACCTGAGGCGGCTCTAAGAGTTTAAATACAGTAGACCCTTGGAATGTGCAGATTTAACTTCTACAGTTTAGATCCTAGATAAGCAACGTTGACAAAATATGACATGTATTAATTCATTTTGTTGAGGTCCTAATTTGAATTCCATTCCCTTTAAGTCTGGAATGCGAGAGTGAGTCAGGGCTGATGAAGAGCAGTAAAAAGGAAGTTAGGTTTGGTATTTAGATGCTGGAGTCAAGCACGCTTGAATTTGAACCTGAGCTGTACCACATACTAGCTGTGTGACACTGAGCATGTTGCTTAACCTCTCTGAATCTCCGTTTCCTTCTCTGTAAAGGAAAAAAATAATAATGGGGCTTAACTCATAGTGTTGTTATGAAGGTGGAATGAGATAATGCCTATAAACAACAAAGGGCACAATGAGTGTTAGCTATTGTTATATTGTTATTAATAATTACTAATAATAGTGAATGAGCTGCTGGCAGCTTAGCACTTATCTCCAAGAGACTTTGTTATTTTCTTCTGGTCCTTTCTTTCCTTCCGCACTATTAGGGACATAACATGTTACAGTCTTTTCCTATATATGGAGTTTCACAGAGTAGTGGGACATGCTCTATTGTATAGCTACTTCATAAACAGCATGGCGTATAATAAAGCCTGTGGGCTCCACAGTGTATTGGAATGTATTTTTGATAATTTTGGACATGTCAGATTGCTTCTCCAAGTCTATGTGAAAAAAGAATGCCTGCCCTTTCATTTTTCTGCATTTCAAGGGGATAAAATTCATTAATGGATATGAATGCAATATAAAAATGATGGTATTGTTTTTTGTTGTTGCGTTTATGTCACTATTGCAAAAACTGCTGATTGCCTATCCAATATCTAATCTCTTCTTTCTTTTAATAGAATCCAGGTTTTGTTCGTGGTGGTAATGCACATAGCCTCTCTCATACATGGGGAGCCATGTAATACAAGAGAGGTCAATGAGGGATAAGGAGAAGTTAACTGGGTGAGGCATCCCAGAAAGCTCTTTAAGGGATGGAGTCTCAGTTTGCACATTGTATTTTGCCCTTTCTGCCTTGTTCTTCCTACCTGGTTATTTCTACCTGGAACTTGAATGTGATGCTGGAGTTTCAGCAGCCATTTTGAGACCATGAGGTGACAAACTTGATGACGAATGCTAATCTGAAAAGCAGGAGCCTGAATTCCTGATGGCAACATCACACTAGTCATAGACTTCCTACCACCAGACTTCGTGTTAAGTGGGAAAAAGAAAACTTTTACATAGTTAAATCAGTATAACTGGAATTTTTTGTTACCTGCCATCAGATGTAACCCTAAGTAATACAATCCCTTAGGAATAAAATCTCACTTTCAAATAGTCATGGATTCCTCTGTAGCTTCCTTGACAGTAAACACTTCTAATCCTAATCCTTTACCCCAGGTTTTACATAAGTCCTATTTCTCTTCTAAGTGTCATCTCACCATCACCCATCACTACCTGTTTTTTTTTTGTCTCTTCTCTTCACTAAACAAGGAACTCTGATCATGGTCCCCATCGTATCCTCACCACAATACCTAGAATACAGTAGATGCTCAACAAATATTTGTAGGATAAAAGAGAATTTGACTCAGTTAAAAAGTCAATTTTTTGGACTAACTTTGTCGATCAGAGACAAGTTAGCAAAACAGGACTTCAAACTTTGCAAGAGCCAGGGTAGGGGTTAAGCATTTATATCAATGGATAATAAATGACTAGAAAGAAAGGGAAAAGGTGAGGAAGATTTCTGGGAATGAGTACCCAGGAGAATGTTGTTTCTTTAAAGAATTGCTTGGAGCATCATCTGATGGAAATTCAATGGTTCTCTCAAAAAGCAGTGCAGAAAAATTGCCTCATTTCTTCCATGCCCAGGAGAGCTAAAAGTGTGGCCCTCAGCTAGGCAGGGAAAAAGCTGGGTTCAGGGTGGGAAAGTCACATGAAGGAAGTATGTCAAAGTTATAGTGGAGATGTTGAGCCAGACTGCAGTGACCAACAAGACTTGTAACCAACCCACCTTTTCTAGGGTAATACTCCCCCAGACCTGCACTCTGGCAGTAAAATCTTCACTGCCTTGTAGAGAGTTAGCTGAGCCTGTGTTCTATTGAACACACTATAGAAAAAGGCCCCTGACAGCAGTCAAGATCAAGAGAGGTTCCAGAGTAGGTCTTTGGAGAGGAAACTCCCAGGACACTGGGTGCAACGTTAATCAAGAAAATAACCCCAGACTGCCTTCAGTCAGGTGTGTCAATTACATCACATCTTCATTCATGGCTGATTTCAAAACATTGAACAACGATCTTTTATTCATGCTGGTAAATACTTAATAAGGGTCAGCTTTATTATCTCTCATTTTTATTATCTTCCATAAGAGAGAAACTGTTAAGGGCAAAGTGACTTGTCTTATGAAACAATTCAATGTGTGTGTGTGTGTGTGTGTGTGTGTGTGTTTTCAACTTCTCTCTTTTACTTTTAAAAAGTCATTTCCTCAGAGGCAGAAATAATAGCTTAGATGTATTTTTTCTTTTATTTAGGGTCTGGCCTATTGCAGATTCTTGATAAATATTATATATACAGATGATGAGATTACACAACAAAGAGGTTATCTTGAGCCTAAGATTAACTCCCACTCAGGACCAAGGAAGTGAAAGCTTCGCCTCCACACAACCTCTCATGGTTTGCTTCAAGACAGATGCATCGAATTGGCCCTCGTCAGTGCCCTGGCTATATCTGCTGGCAATGTCCTTTGGCTAGAAGGCTGCCGTTTGACTCAACAAGCCCATCATGCTTGTGGAAATTCTTTCTTTTTTTAATTAAAGTTTATTGGGGTGACAATTGTTAGTAAAGTTACATAGATTTCAGGTGTACAATTCTGTAACACATCATCTATATATCACATTGTGTGTTCACCACCCAGGGTCAGTTCTCCTTCCATCACCATATATTTGATTCCATTTACCCTCATCTACCACGCCCTACCCGCTTAACCTTTGTGGGAATTCTTTGCCATATACCCATGTTATGAGAGTCTGCAAGCATCTAAGAGGGCAGAAGTCAACAGAATTAGCCAGAAGATTCCAAACTTGAGCTCACACGCTCAGATTTACTCCCATAGAAGAGCTCTCTAGTCTGAAGTCAGAAACAGTTACCCAAGTAGTTGATAGTCTAGCCAGTCATGCGAACCCACAGTCAGCCCTAAATGTTTTACTTAAGGATTTACATTCAACTCAGGATCTGAAGTAGTTAGATAACAATGTTTACAAATGACAGGGATTCTGGAGAAAACAGGCAGCATTTGTTTACAGATGAGAGGCTGCCTGCCTGTATCCCTGACTTAAATGTACTGTTATTATTAGCATGGTCCTATGGACAGGCCATGAACCGAGACCTTGGCTGAGGGGGAAATTTTTCTCTACTAGATGTTCTTTTCTAGAGGGACAATGGCAATATTCTAAATGTGATTATGTCTTTAAGAGCTTTGTATTCAAGGAGCCAAATGAAATAAATTCCCATTTTAGAGGTGGAGGAATCCAAATATAGAGTTCCCCAGAAAGTTCAGGACTGTGAGCTCTCCTGGACCCACTAGAAGGGAGTATGTCATATCAGTCACATGGTGGTTTCAACCAGAATTAAAGCTAAGTTCTCCGTTATTACGTACACTCTCAGCTCGACCAGTTTGTATTCATTAGAGTGCCATAAGCCAAAGAATATTTTTTTTACCTCATTACATTTTCATTACTGAAACCAAGATGCAAAATTTATAAGCAAAGCTATCTTCTAGCACAAACGTATGACAACACTCCCCTACAAGCAGCCACCAATCTGGAGGCCTCATATAGAAATGTAAGGAAAATACTTGCCACTGGTAACCTCTTCGTTTCCCCAGTTCAAGAGACACCAGAGGTAGTAACTACTTAATCTTAATATGCCTTCTGAGGGCAGGCAGAGGTGGTCCACGGGCCCAGCCACAGGCCCAAGGCCTAGGAGAGCTCTGGAGTCAGGTTCTGGATTAGCTCCAAATTCTTAATCCTTGCCAATAAAATGCCCAGGGGAGGGGCAGAAGGAAAGGAAGTGTATATTAAGCATTTGATGATTAACATATACAATATATTTTTGGAAATGTTGGTTTCAACCTACTTAGGAAGCCAAAGTGTGGAGAGGATCAAGAGCAAGTGTTGAGGCCCCACACTTCCTTTATGTGGGAGTTTTCCCTCCACAGAGAGCTGCTGATGGGCGCCTGTGAAGGACTCTGAGGCCGCTGCTAAGAGAGGTGATTTCAATTAGTTTTGGGTTCTTTCCTCACAGTTGTTTTTCCAACGTGCATGTCATTATCAGCTGAGTGTTCATCAAGCCTTTATCCCAGGCTTCTTTGAGGTGTGAGGGCCACACAGCCTGTGTGGGCGGGTGAATGAAATTCCCACCCCGGGCAGCTGAGGTGCTCATGTCATCTCTCTCCTGGAGACCGAATAGGGCCCCAGCGGCCTTTTCCCAGCCCTCCCCTTTCCCCACTTCTGTTCTGGCCTTGCCCTCAGATCGATGTGCCATCTTATTCCTATTTTTAGGAATATTCTTGGGCCCAAATCAGTTTTAGAGGGGGTTGCAGAGGAACTGCTGCGTTTTCACTTTCTCTCCAGAGAGCACCTCCATTTCTTTCTTTCTCTCTCTTTCTTCTCTTACCCTTCCTCTGCAAAACTCCTATGGTGGGTAGAATACCCTCCCCATTTCAGGACATCTACCTCCAAATCCTCAGCACCTATGAATATGCTCCCTTACATGGCACAAGGGACTTTGCAGATGTGACTAAATTAAGGATCTTGAGATGAGGAAATGATCTTGGATTATCCAGGTAGATCTACTGAGTGGATTCCAATGTAATCACAAATGTACTTATAAGAGGGAGGTAGGAGGGTCAGAGTCACAGAAGCAGAGGAGAGAGAGAGAGAGAGAGAGAGAGAGAGAGAGAGAGAGAGAGAGAGAGAGACTAGAAGATTCTATGCCACTGGCTTTGAAAATAGAGAAAGGGCCACAAGCCAAGGAAGGCAGGTGGCCTCCAGAAGCTGGAAAAGGCAGGGAAACAGATTCTCCCCTAGAGTCAAAAGGAACCAGACTTCCCAACACCTTGATGTTAATACCTGGAGACCCATGTTAGACTTCTAACCCTCAGAACTATAAGATAACACATTTATGTGGTTTTAAGCCATTAAGTTTGTGATCACTTGTTACAGCAGCAAATGGAAACTAATGGAGCTCCCAAACACAAATGTATAGATTGCAGCACCCCAGGAACACAGGAATACGATGTGTGGAGGGAGCTATACCAGGGCCTTCTCTCCTCCTCGTGTTCCTCACCTCCCCTCCCCACCGTGGCCCCAGTCTTAGCCCTGGATCTGTACCAGCACCTGCAGTACCTACCTCACCTCTGATACCAGATCTGTTCCCTCCAGACAATACCTCTCCTAGCTGCGTAAAACTTTCAACAAAGGTCACAAATAGATTCCCTTACCCCCATCTCCTCCGGCCAATGCTCCTGCCAGTCAGTCTGAGAAGAGGGGCATCCTACTTTAAACACCAACAATAACAAAGGGTCAGAGGCAACCCACACACCTGAATTAGATGTATTTGGCTCAACATCTTGAGGGGAAAAAAAATGAGTTCATGTACATAAATGGTATAGAAAATATGTGTAAAGCATTACACCCAGGCCATTGCTCTGGATGCAAACTTGCATGTTAGAGAATTTGCATGTTTCAAAAGACAAAGACTCAGATTCATGACCTTAAGAAAAAGAACGTGACCTTTAGGAAAAAACGCCTGTGTTTGCCTCTCACCTTCGTCATGACTGAAACCAAGATAAACACCAGCTTCCAAATGTCTTCTTACAAAATAATTGTGGTATTATTGTTCACCCTTTACTAAGTGTCTTACATATTCTAAGGGAGCACCTCATGTGGAACAAGACCCAGGGCTGCCCTGAGGCCGTCTACACAGGAATGCCCAGGAACACGATAATGTAAATGGACTAAAGAGGCGGACAGGTGGAGCCGGTGATATTGGCCACCAGCAGAGGCAGTCAGTCAACCATCCATCACTCTGCTGCCAGTGTGTGTACCTTGGCCAAAAAGTTCACAGAATAAGTCACTTGAAGGACAAAAGTTTTCTGAATTTCTCATTTTAAAACTTAGTTGAAAATACCTCATATCACCTCAAAGAACAGTTGAGCCTTGCCAATTCCCATACAGAGGAAATTCTAATAATTGTGGGTCACATTGGGAGACTTTTTTTTTTTTCAACCATGAAAAGACAAGCAATGCTCACCAGAAAAATCTTTTTTGGGACCATGAGCCTCAGAGAAAGCCACTCTGCTCACCAGACCTTTCCAGTATCTTTCACATTTCAGAATGCACCCATATGAAATAAGCCAATCAAAAGAGGGCAAATACTGAATGAGTCCTCTTTTTTCGGTTCCTAGAGTAGTCAAATTCATACAGACAGAAAGTAAAATGGTGGTTACCAGGGGCTGGAGAGGAGGGAATGGAGAGTTTTTGTTCAGTGGGGACAGAGTTTCATTCTGGAAGATGAAAACAGTTCTAAAAATGGATGGTGGTGAGGGATGCACAACAACGTGAATGTATCTAATGCCACTGAAATGTACACTTCAAAATTGTTAAAATGGTAAATGTAATGTTATGTACATTTTACCACCAAAAGCAAAAAAAAAAAAAAAAAAAAAAAAGACCTATAAACACACACAGACACACAACAGAACTCGATCACGTGCTGTTTTCTTACACTGAACCATGACCATAAACACCTAAACAATGTCTTATTTTGAATGAATCCTTTCATTGGTTGCAAAGAGGAAGACAGAGAAACAGCGCCCAGGATACTGCCCTCAGGAGACAGGTGAGTCCCAGCTGCCCCCTCAAGGGCGGGGCTTCTCAGGGGGGCGGAGGAGGAGGCCCTACCTGGTTTGAAAGTGGTGCTCCAGGTCACAGCGCTGCAACACCTCAGTGCAATGCTCGGTGAACGGGCAGGTCACCAGCAGCTTGTTGAGGAGCTTATGGACCAGGATGCTGGATTTCTTGCAGTGCTGGAGCACCACAGGCTTGCGATCCACGGGGCAGAAGTCCTTCTCAACCAGGAAGTTGGTGAGACAGAGTGTGCAGTAGGTGTGTCCACAGGGCGTGTCAAGGGGGTCCAGCAGGGCTTGCAGGCAGATGTGGCATATGAGGTCATCGTCCACATCTTCCGTGTAGGTGTAGAAGTGGGTTTCCTCAGGGGAGTGCACTTGGCCGCACACCACACAGAGGGGTGCAGAGCTGGGATCGAGGTCATTGGCAGGGTCTGGCTGGCTCATGGTTGACTGGGGGGACAGTGTGACAGGAAACCCACCCAATCAAATTATATTTCCTCGAGAGCAAATCAAGATCTTCTAGGAGCCATCCGTAACCCTAAAAGAGAACAAGACGACTTATCTTTGTTTTCAAAGCAAACTGAAGACTCCATTTGTTATAGACATGAGACAGTGCTGCCAGCAGACAGGGACCTGAGCTATGATTCAGAAGGCCAGGCTTGAGGGATAGGATCTTGGGAAGGTGAGTTTGCCTCGTGATGCCTCAGTTTTACTATCTATCCCAGTGGGAATAAGTTTAGCTTGAACACTCTCATGGTGGTGTAGTACAATGCATTTGGGTAACATCTGAGAAATGCCTAGAGTACCTCAAAAGAAATATGCCCTACAAAATATAATTTGTTATAAAATTAAATGGATCCGTGATTTATAAAATTCTCTGTCAGATTAGGGCAAGAAAAAAGTTAGCACTGTAAAGGCTTTCTCTCACCTTTCTTCCCCATCTTTCTCCAAAACTCAGAAAATGGTAGGTCTTCCAAGCCTTCAACTAACTCATCTGAGAAGTAATGAGAGCTGTTGAGTCTGTTATGTTTTTACTGTGGTGAAAGCATTGTTTTTTGTATGCATTTCATTCACTCAATCAGCCAGTCATTTAGTGGTTAAGTGGGTTCTGGAGACACAGTTCCCGGGTTCAAATCCCACCACCACGGTGGACAATGATTTAAGTCTCTGTTTTCCTGTCTGTAAAATGGGGATAATAATAGCCTACTTCATAGGATAGTTGTGAGGATTAAACGTGATAGGATACACATAAGCTCTTAGAATTATGCCTGGCATATGAGGTGCTCAACAAGTATTAGCTACTATTCTTACATGTACTGTTCCTGAATTCATTTTCTCTCCCGTCTAGCTCAATTGGCCTGGAAACTGAAAGCTATAGTTCCTATAAGGGGTCTTTTTGCTTTGTTCTTTTACTCAATTATATATATATAATTCAAACCAGTAGCATTATCCAGTAGTATTAACCAGTAGTATTATCATGCTACATATTTTCCTTTGGTATAGGAATCAAAACTAATGGAGTTTTCAAGATACCTGATTAAGATTTAGGGAGTCTCCTGGATAATTAGCCAATATATATTTTTTGAGCACCAGCTCTGAGTCAGGTAGTGAATTGGGTATGGTGGAGCTTGACAGAGCTTTAAAGGACACGCCCCTGCTCTCATGGAGTCCCCAGTCCAGGGGACGTGGACATAAACACAAGTAATCAGAAGCCCAGATAAGCAGTGCAGACAGAGGTATGCGCCAGGAGAACCTGGATCAACTTTCGTGACAATCAAGAATCCCACACCCCACACTAAACCCCAACCCTAACTTTCTTCTTTTCTGAAAGTAAATGAAGACTTTAAGTGTTCCACAGGAATGTAAAGACACATGAATAACCCAACATGAAACTAGCCACGTTTGGAAATAGCATGGCAGTCATAGACTGTTATATCTTTTTTCTTTTCCAAATAAAGTCTGAGGTTTTTTTGTGCAAACATAGCCTTATCTCAAAAAGAAAATATATTGACTTCAAGCTTTCATTTGGTCAGCTTCGTGTTTACATTTCTGCACTGCGCTAATATGCCTAAAGGAACACTCTAGTCAGGAGGTCGAAGCAAAATACCCTGAATGTGAAAACATTTAGAAATCATAGCCTTTTCTTTAGCATCCAGAAGGATCACAGAAGGCTAAGGTAGAGGGTGCAGGGGAAGGTGAAGGTGTTCCTAGTTAAATTACCTAGCTGCTCTATGTCCTCAAGGCTGGTAGAAGGTTCTGGAACCACATAGGAAATGCTTTCAATGGCATGAAAAACAGTTGAAAAGTAAACATGAAAATGGAAACATTCCACCAAAAAGATTATCATCGACTATAGGAAAAAAATGGTTTACATATTTTAAACTAAAGCTCTAGACCTTTTAAAGTTCCTCTGTCAGAATTCTATCAAATACTCTCATGTGTTTTAGTCCTGTCCATTCTTTCTCATGTGCTGTACTAGAAAATAATAGGACTGTTGTGCTGGTTGTACGATGACAAAAAAGAAAAAAAAAAAGCCACATTCCCTTATTGGTGAAATGTAGAATAAAGCCAGATTTTCGGTTTTCTAACTAAGCTCTGGAAGGTGGCAGATGCCTCAGGTTCTCCCAGTGCAGGGAAGGAGAAGAGGGTGGCGATGTGACCACTGCTCCATCCCATGCAGCCCCAACTCCACTTTTATGTCTTTGACACATCATGTTTCTTATAATATTCTGTCTGAAGAACCCTGAAGAATCCTTGAGGGGCATAAAGCAAACCGCTAGACTAGATGCTTCAGAAAAAGAGTTCTATGATTCTATGCTAATAAAGTGGAGGTGTTTTGTTTTGGGTGATTGGCTGTTAAGGAAAATCCTTTTTTTTTTCCTAACAGTTTTTTGAGCATTGACTGTGTATCAGGCACTGTGCTAGGACACTTCTATATATTACTGAATCCTCACAAATCCCCAGTTTTCTTTTGTTTCATTTGTTCATTTAACATATGAGGAAATGGAAGTATGGCATGTAAGTAACTTGCCAGTCACACCAAAAAAAAGAAAGAAACCCAGACGGGGCTGCTGACTCCAATTTCTGCTCCTAACTATTTTGTGACTTTGTCTCTCAGCATCTTTCCTGATCATGGCTAGTCAGAATCCCAATACTGTAACTAACCAAATATAAGGGCACTTAGATAAGGGAAATTAGGTTTAAAATCTCTTTATACTCTACTGCAAGTAGGTTTTTCCAAGGTCTCTGAATAAAAAATTTCTTTGACTTTATTGAGTGCTAAAATGCCTGAGACAGAATGAACGGGGCAAGCAAAAGTGGCAGATTTTAGACCCAACTCCAGTGCGCTCTCTCTCTCTCTCTCTCTCTCTCTCTCTCTCTCTCAGTGATTTGAATTCCCTGGCACTTACTCATGTGCATAAACCAGATTCCTAATATACTATTAATGTAAACACTGATGTATATATTTTCTGACTTTGTCTTAGACTAAATAAAGCCTATATGAATAAACACAGATTATGAGAGAATTGACTGAACAAGCAGTTTTGGCTCTAAAGAACGAGGTAGACTTTTAAAAATATGATTAAGATCATTTACCTGACATTTCTTATTTCCAGTTTACGTCTTATAAACATGTATGATGTATCATGCTTTTAGACATAGATGTGCCTTGCTGCTGAATTGAGAAGAAATGATCAAAAATCATTAAGGCTTAAAAGGTAAACTATTTTCTCTCCCCAAAGTGAGCGAGAGGGCCTGTCAGCTTTGAGTTCATTTACATTACTCAATGTGTCTGGCCCTGGCTGAGGAAAGGAGAGAAAGCTGCAATAGGGCTTTTTTGTAGTTGGAAGAAAGAGTACAGAAGTGAATTCTCTCCTGGGGTGTGCGTATGGTGGTTGGGGGTCTAGGAACTCTTTTTCAGCTTAGGAACCCTTCTTTCTCCCTCTCCTCTGATTTGAGGTAGAATACCGTTTTTCCCTGGAAATAAGACTTAGCCGGACAATCAGCTCTAATGAGTCTTCTGGAGCAAAAATTAACATAAGACCAGGTCTATATAATATAATACAATACAAAACTGGGTCTTATATTAATTTTTGCTCCAAAAGACACATTAAAGCTGATTATCTGGCTAGGTCTGATTTTCAGGGAAACACAGTAGAAGCCTGAGGTGACTTTTAGAGATATGTGTAGCCTACACTCTGCAGTGCTGAGAAGTGCCAGGAAAAATAAAAATCTCCATCTCTGTTTGTCCTTAATCCCTGCTTCCTTTCCCACCAGCTTATGGTCTGGCCTGAACCTGTACAGAAGCTCTTCTACCTAACTTCGAAATTCTGAACTTCCGAGGCTGACAACAAAGATACATTCCAGAGCCAAAGCGAGTCCATGTTGTCCTCAAGCAAGAGGGTCGTTAGAAGTCATATGTATACTGTTACCTGTACAAAAATCTAACAGACATAAGAACAGCCTCTGGGATATAGCCTGTTTGGAAGTAGAAAAATTTCAGCAAGAGGTGACTTACCAGAACAATGGGGGTCCCTGGTGGGCTACTGTTCCACTAATTCTTTTTTAAACACACACTGACTTTATAGAAAATGGTTATCTGATGTAGTCACCAGAATAAACCATATACTCCACTAGAAAGGTGATGGATAAACATCATTTGGCATGCTGCACTGACAATTTCACATCGTCCTTTTGAAAGGACAGGACTTGACTCTGAAGCATCCCTTACATAGTTGCATGAGTCATTGAGTCACAGTTTTCCAACAATAGTAATGGGATATCATATTATTAAAAAGACTCCATTGCTACAGTCAAATGGCAGTGTGTCTGCATTGGTACTTTAACCTTGAGAAAGATGAAACATTGCAGCCATTGACTCTTCAGGTTGAAAGGGAGCCTTGAGGAATGGTCCTCAAATGAAACAGGACTTTATTACTTTATAAAACAGATCATTCTGCCTTTGGACAGCTCTGACTATTAGGGAGGGAAAGTCTGTATGTTGAGGAAAAATTTGCCTCTCTAGAACTCAACCACTCCCTCTGTGGGCGCCAGCATTATCCTAGGAGCTATTTAGAATATGTCTAGTTCCTTAAGCCCTTTAAATTATTTGAAGACAGACTCCACGCCCTCCCGCAGGTTCAGCAGCCTTAGGTTCATCTGGCATTCCTTCAGGTTTCCAGCCTCTCTGCAAGCTCCCTGATTTATCAGTTGTCCCTCCTACATTGTGTGGATGAATGAGCCAGGACAGAACAAAGTGGGAGTAAACACTTCCAGAGCCAAAGACTCTACCTGTTTTCTTGGTAGCAAAAAAGCAGCCATTGCTCACTGGTCCTGCCTGATGAGCTGAGCAGGAGACACTGCCCTGAGGCCCGGAGGAAGCAATTAGCAATAGCAATTCTTGGTCACAAAGTGGGGAAAAATCAAGGTTAATAAGGTAGAAAAGTAGGGGCTTTCAAAAACAAAAACAAGGACTGTGAACATAGCTTAGAAAATGCAAAGACATTTAGTGGCATTGGGTTGATTTATATAAACTGAAGAAAATCCTCAGTGGCTAAACAGTTTGGTACAGGAATCCTCGGTGTCTAACATGATCCCCAGAACAAATGGTATTTGGGGAACTGGGGCTCTCCCATCTGCTTGTAAGCATTCCTTTATTTTGATAAATCTTGTTGTCCTAAAATGTACTTGACAAAATAAATAACACAAGAAAAGAGAAATGGAAACCATCTAAACAAATCGCAAGTCAGAAATACTTTTTCCTACCCACAGTACAGACATTGATGAACTTTCACTCAAATTCACTAATAAATGAAAAAGTTAAATAGTGACAGGCCAAGGGCAGCTGATGGAGGGGCAACCGGATGAACTTGAAGTCCTGCAGCTCCAGATGCTCCTTACCACTTTCCACTCCCCTACTCCCCACCCCCCAAAAAAAGGAGAAGGAGAAGAAGAGGAAGAAGAAGAAGAAGAAGAAGAAGAAGAAGAAGAAGAAGAAGAGGAAGAGGAAGAGGAAGAGGAAGAGGAAGAGGAAGAGGAGAAAAGAAGAGGAGGAGGAGGAGGAGGAGGAGGAGGAGGAGGAGGAGGAGGAGGAGGAGCCACACAATTTCCCGAGAAGGAAAGTGGAGGACGTGTACTAGTGAGTCACCTTGGACTTCTCTTATCCAGGGGAGGGGCGTCTGCTGGAGAGACTTGCTTATGGAAAATTCCTACCTGGCCTTTGACAACCATGTTCAGAATAACCCACTGAAGACATTCCTAAATCACAGGTGCATTTATCCCACTTGTGCTGCGCTGATCCACGTTGTAGCCCGAGGCAAAAGGAAACCGTGTGTCCCGATATACATGTTTTTGTGTATATTTTAATGGTTAATTTTCCCCCAGATCATTAAGGTAGTTGAAAACAATGTGGGTAACATGAAAAGGAAGTATATTAAAACTTACAACATCATTTTAAGTTTTTAAGTTTAAATATTTTATTTACACTAAAAACAGAATTTAAAGAAGTAGTTCTGCTTTCCTGGCTTTAATGGAAGCAAGCGCATCAATATTTTCAAAACCTACCTCTTTGCTTATCTCAGTTTCAGTTGAGGAAATTGCTATATTTGACAATTCCTCTTGACTAAATGAAATAACTTTTAAATAACTTTAACTTACTGATCCTGTGTTTAGTTAAATGAATTTTGATTTTTTGTTCATCGTGAACTTTTTGCATTAATTTTGACTTTTTAAAATATTACTTACTGTGATTACTGAGTTTTTTGGTGCCCCCTTAAATTTTGCACCGAAAGATGAGTATATCGTTTGCCTCACCTTAATCATGACTCTGTTGATATTACTTTTAGAAACCCAAGTAGAGAGAGTGGGGTGTCAAGACTGTGGTTTGGATGCAACTCTGCTACCAACAACCTCTGTGGGTCTCGATCTTTCCTTGTACCTGACCTGGTTCCCAGCCACGCAATGGCAAAACTGGAGAAATACAAACTTGTCACAGATGCGCCACTCAATTGATTGTTGCTCAGCTGATTATTATACTAGACAGAGACGCCAGGTGAGCAGTTTGCTGAAGGATTCACGAGGCAAGAGGAAGAAAGGAAGAACTTACTTCAAATGAAAGGAAAACGTGTAACCTAAAGCCAGGTCCCCCAAAAGATCACAAAATGATTGGACCCTGAAAGAGCTTTGTCTTGTGAACACGTCAGAGAGGCCAGGCAAGTGACAGAAAAGTTCTCTCCCGCAAGGACACTGTGGATTCTGACATTTTAGAAACAGTGTGAGGCTCTGCCCTACTGTAGTTGAGACTGCTTTGTAATTTTTGCTGATTTATTTATTGTTGTTCAAAATCTTTCAATTCCTTCAACCATCCCTAATGTTTTACACTGTATCTCAAACACAGAAACTCTAAGAGCCCCTATATATGCAAGGTAACTTTTCGCTTCAAGAAACTGAGTGTTAAGGTTTTTAGTTGTCGATGTTTTAAAATGTGTATGAAGCTGCACAGGCAGCATGGTTGGTGTTGGTTTCAATCTGGTCACTGGGGCCACACCTCAGAGCACAGATCACAGTCACTTAGAAACACCATCCTGGACCTTGAAAACCAGAAGTACACCCAAGGAGGAACAGAATGGACTAGCGCCACTAAATTGGTGGCCTTGTCTCTCTTTCTAAAATAATTACCCAGCAGGCATGTTTGTCTAACCACTGCCCTGACCCTGGCTCGAACTCCTAAATTACATTATTTGGTGGAAAAGCCATTGCAGAAATTAGGGCAAACTCTATCTTCTATTCAACAAAGTAAATTTACAATTACATTTTAGATTATGAATACATTGAGTGAGATTTGCAGGTGTCAATAATTAATATAAACTTGGTGCCATCAATTTTTTTTTTTTTATAAATGCCAGTTGTTAAGTAATGTACGTAAGAAGATGGACAAATGCTCTGTGGGCTACTTCTTAGCTTATAGGGAGGAATTAGGGTCTTCAGTGACCTGAATAAAAATAGTCACACGTGGGATTAAAAACTATCTTCGAACCAAGAGAGGGGGCAGGCAGGGTGACATGGGGGGGACGCCATATACATTGCAGAAGAAAAGAAGAGGTAGCAGAGGGAGGGCAGGTGCTTATGGGTTGTTGCAAGGGTCAGGGTTAACTCCGCTGCTACTTAATATTTAAATCGATGATCTCCAACAAGAAGAAGGCAATTCATTGATGCAATCTGTGAATGACAAAGCCTTCATAACATGGCCAACACTAGAAAGGACAAAAACTATATATACATGGTCTTTAAAGAGGTCAAAATATGGTCAGGAAATTAAAGGACAACTAAACTAGAAGGAGACAATATGACACATCTGGAGTCAACAACTGAGAACATAAATATTCAGAAAGTGGGAAAAAAACAAAGGAAGTGATTAAGTGAACAGTCAGAAGTAGCTAGCCAATTAGATACAAGTTTAAGAAGCCAGGGCAGGTCTTCGCCAGCTGGTTAGAGAGCTTTGCCTCTCCTCCCAGATTTTACTGCCTTTTCCCTGGGGTGTGGTGGCACACCTTTCATACTTGGATTTATTTGTAAGAACTCTGTCCCAGAAAAGATGTCCTTCCATTTCCTCGTCTATCAATACAATGAAATGGAGCTGAGTCCCTGCCAACAACCAAAATGAAGGCAGAGTATTTTGCATTCACCAAGGGCTCTGTTCACGCACATAGTTTCCATAGAGTCCTGAAAACGTTGATGCCAGAGGAGAAGCATGGGGAAGAAGCAAGCTGGCATTCCTCCACCCAAGGCTAAAAAACAATTTTAGGAAATGCTTATGGTTTTTAAACAGGTAACAGAGTTTTATGGAGGGAAGAACAAGATGAAGGAAGGTATTTGTATTCTCAGCATTTTCCAGTTGTGTTTCAATTCTAAAGGTATTTATTAATCACTTATTACATGCCTGGCATTTGTCTTCAATTCTGTGAGTGTTTCCATAGGGAATTCAATTTTGTCTTGAATGAGTTAAAGTCTAATTAGGAAACATGGAGTGTACATATAGAAAAAAAATGTTAAAACACTGCAAGAGAATACACAAAAATATGACAATGAGTGTGGTCCTCCAAAATAGGAGCCAGGGACTAGTTTGGAGGAAAAAGGATAAGAGAGCAGTGTAGTGTGGCCCAGAACAGTCAAGGAAAGTTCATGGAATAGATGGCCCTCACAGAGGATTATAAAAGATAACTGGAATTTGGACAAGTGGGAAGAAATCCAGGAGGGGGGAAGAAATTCCTCAATCAAGGAAGAGGAGTAATAAACAGAGTGGTGTTTGGTGTTCCCACATGATGGTCTGTATTTGAGATTTTAAAGTTATTTCTCTAGAAGTCACAGGGTTTTGAGTTGCATACAGATCTTAGATTCTCACCAAGTGCAGGGGTCCTCTTTACAACATCACTGAGGGATGACCTCCCAGCTTCTGCTTAAAACAGCTCCAATGATGGGGAACTCATCAGTTTGCCAACAGCTGAATGCTTCCTTCTTATTACTATGACCCTTGTTCTGCCTTTAAGTGTAACATTCACCCCCTCAAAACATGACAGCCCCCAAAATTAAAGAAAGCATTAATTTGTGGTTTCTTTCTTATCTTTTCTTTGCGTCTTTGGTTCTTTCAGTTGTTTGTCTTCCTGGCTGTTCCAGGTGGTGGTAAATAGTCCACCTGGGCTGCCCTCTAGTTTGTTAAGGTCCCTTTGAAAACATGGCACCTGGAAGTGAACACTTATCCAGTTGTGGATTAATGAGCTCAGGATTCAGTGGAATAATCACTTCCTTAACTAGGACACTACTTGTCTATTAAAGCAACCTAAGATGGCCTTCATTGATTTGCTTTTGTAGATATATCCCATTATTGACTGAAAAAACTCAGTAGGACTTTAGAATATAAAACACTATTGTGCCTTGGACAAAGAAATAAATAATGGTAGTGGTGAAGGCTGCCAATTCTAACTCTCCTTACCTGTATTTTGCCCAATATTTCGGTGTCCGAGTAGACAAGGAATTTCTCCATAAGTAGTGGGAGGGGCCTGTGTGTATGCATGTCAGTTGGAGGATGTAGGGGGTAGAATGATATCCCCCCAAAAGATATGTCCATGTCCTAAAACCCAGCACCTGTGAATGTGACCTTATAAGAAAAATGGTCTTTGAAGATGTAATTAGTTAAGGATCTTGAGATAAGATCATCGTGGATTATCTCATTTACCCTAAATCCAATGACAAGTGTCTTTGTAAGAGACAGAAGAAGAGAAGACAGACACAGAGGAAAAGCTAATGTAAAAACAGAGGCAGAGATTGAAGTTATGCAGCCACAAATCAAGGAGTGTCTGGAGATGCCAGAAGCTGGATGAGGAAAGGAAAGATTCTCTTCTGGAGTCTTTGGAGGAAGCAAGACCCTGGTAACACCTTAATTTCAAACTTCTGGCCTCCGGAACTGTGAGAGAATAAATTTGTATTGTTTTAAGCGACCAAGTTTATGGTAATTTGTCATAGCAGCCCTAGGAAAAATAATACAGGAGCTATATATTTCCACGGGTATTCCCCTAGCGATGGTGTGAACCTTCCCAATGATGCACTCCAACACTTCTCTACATGGCTTAGGGATACAGAATGTACGTTGGGGCAGCAGCTAGGAACAAGCTAGTTAGACTTCTACATACTTAGGGATAGCAGTTCTGCCCTGGTATAAAAATAGAATAATTTCCTTTTAATCCATTACTAAGTTAGAATACAGATCTTCAAGAATGACTGTTAAACCACATTTGCAAGGGCCCCAAGTGGAAAAAAGGCCACAGATAGAATGGCTGAGGGTGTGTGTGTTGTTGAAGACATATTACAAGCATAACAATAATTCTTAATGAGGAGTTTGAAAACATTAGGTGACTCATATATTGATGTGAGTATGCAGGAACCTACACATACAGCGTTCTATTCAAAAGAGGCCATGTGACTGAGAAAAACAGTCACAAGCAAGTTATGCAAATCATCCCAACAGATAGCAATGACATATTTGGACCACACCATCACGCATGTGCTGTTGCCATGCATTGTGCCAAGAGGCCATTAAAGAAAATGCTTGGAGAGTTTCCATTCTGCTGTTGGTGAAGTTTTTTGTGGCCCCATGACAAACGCATCAAACACAAGAAGCAAATAAGAGTCACCAGAAAATAATGGTGGAATGTAAATCCACACATTCCAAGTTATAAATTAGTGATGTAAAAAAAAAAAAAACAAATGGGCCTTGTTGATTGGGACAGAAATTGGGACTGCCTGCCACTGTTAGAAATGTACTAGCCAATCCACCATATCAAGGAACGTGGCTTCCTAGAGCAGGGGGAGAAGTTCTTCTAGAAAAGTAGAGGGAGAAGGGCAGGGGTGAAGAGAAAAAGAACAGTCTATAATAAAAACTGTAAATTTCAAATTTCAAAGTCGTCTTGTCTACCGTCCACCAGAAGCAGGACTCCCTTCTCCCCTCTGCCTAGTTAGACTATAATATAAAATAAAACATAATAATTAGTACTATTTAATAAGCAATTCACTAGATACAAGATACCGTGTGAGATATTTTACATGTATTTTCTCATTTAATCTCTAAAATGATCCTATGAGACCAGGGATATAATCTTCACTTTACAAATGAGTGCATGTGCTGCTAAAGAAATACAGATCTTCTTTGGCATTCATTCATTCAATCATTCATTCATTCAGCAAACACATACCAGGTCCTAAATATACCAAAAAACAATCACCTTCAGTGACAGGGAACTCAGTACCCAAAAGGCAACCTACTGGATTTTTGGACAACTCTAAAAAATGCAAAGTTCTTCCTCATATTGATCTGAAATCTGTCTCTGGGTTAACTAAGCAATAGGTCCCTATGGTGTCCTCATGTCACTTAGAACAAAATGAGGTAAGAGGAAATGGTGAATGTAAGAAGTTTACAGGAGACAACCAATATTTTCTGTTTCTGATTTCAGCTCAGTGCAGTTTTTATACTTAGAAACTTGTATGGTTTTCATGTTATCTCTTATTCTTTGGGGACAGTGAATGGTTGCATCCCATTAACCTCAGAAGAGTGATGTAGTCTTCCTTCCAAAGAGTTTTGAAAAGCCCTCGATACTTTGAACGCACTGTCAGAGGACGATACATTTGCCACCCACATAAAAGTGAGTCTATGTGATGCCAGCACATAAACATCAGGAATCGTTTCATACATCCAGGAAGTCCATGAATACTGAGGCCGTGAGGAGGACACGTTTTAGAGCCTCCTTCTATGTCCTCTCTTGGCGTCATCTTACAGAATGCTCTTTTAGGTTGTCAGCATCCTAGCAGAGCTGATTTTCTCCACTCTAAGTGAGGAATTCAAATCTAAAAAGGAGACACTGGAAGCCAGGAAGCTGGGAATCATTGTACCAGGACAACTCACTGTTTATTTACATCCTACTGCCCACAGTTCTGCAAAAGACCAGGCATTGCAACTGGCAGCTACCCTGTTTCTTTGAAAATAAGACCTAGCCAGACAATCAGCTCTAATGCGTCTTTTGGAGCAAAAATTAAGACCCAGTATTATATTATATTATATTATATTATATTATATTATATTATATTATATTATATTATATTATATTATATTATAGACCCAGTCTTACAGTAAAATAAGACCAGGTCTTATATTAATTTTTGCTCCAAAAGACGCATTAGAACTGATTATCTTATTTTCGGGGAAACACGGTACCCTCCCTGGAACTCCAAGATAAACGAGATAGTCTTTGTTAATGGGTTTTCCTTCTAGACCTTAGGGGGCCTTTGGGGAAATTTCTTTTGTTCAGTCTTTGGCCCTCAACTTATTACTGTTTCCGTCATTATTATGTCCAGACTATAGCATGACCTAAGAAGTCTAAATGTAACGAATATAACAAATGTTTTCTACAATAATAGAACAATAGTTAAGATGTATATTTTACTATATACTTGGCATTTACATGAAATCATTTTAATTATTCCTCACAACAGCACTGGGTTTGATAAATATTCCATTTGCCAGATGATGAAACTGAGACAGAGATATTAAGTAACTTGTTTAGCTTAGGAATTACATGGCAGAACTGGGTCTTGAACCCATCTTATTCTACCCACTATGCTGTATTCCTCTCAAGAAAATAATACTAGTACAGGTAACCCCTGTATAACATGGTTGTTGGGTTCCTAAAAAATGCAGTTATGCGAATCCGTGTTACATGAAACACAGAACTAGTACAAAAAAGGTTCCAAAAATTAAAAAACATACTATTATATTTTTATAATTAAGATAAATATCTTTATTAAAGTAATTTTCACCAAAAGTATAACATATTAATATGTATTACATAATGTTTTCTTTGTCATCACTACTAAGCACCATTAACTGAGGGTGTTTTGTTTTTGGCAAGATATCTTCATCCTCTGAACTTAATACTGCATGAACAAAATGGATTTAAAATTCTAATAAATTTTAAAATTCTGCAGTCGAATCTGATATGATATCCACGCTTGAATGAAAAATTTCAAATGAGGTATCTTTTGCTCTTAAAATCTTTTATTATGTTCCATGTTATTTGGGGATTTCCCTAATTGCAAATGAGATATTTTTTGCTCTTAAAAGCTCTTATTACACTCTGTGTTGTTCGGGGATTTCTCTAATTGTCAAACCATGTTAGAGTGAAACCGTGTTCTAGGACGCCATGTTGTACAAGGGTTTCCCCCAATTCTTGAACCATGTTATAGATGTGCCGTGTTATATGGGGGTGGCCTGTAATAGCCATCATTGTGCCAGCTACTATTCCAAGCACTTTTTATATTTAAACTCATTTTATCTTCCTAATAACTCTATTTTACAGCTGAGGTAAAGCGGGATTAAATAACCTATCCCAGGTCACAGCTGGGTTTTGAACTCAGGCTATCTGATGCCAGAGACCAGACAACTATTCTAAAGCACTGGTACTGTTCCACCTTGAATTAAATGATTAATATTTCCTAGCAAGGCATTGCCCATCCCGCTGCAGTAAGTCTGACCTACTCTCCCAAGTGTGCAGCCCATGTAGCTTCTGTTATAGGACAGAGGTGGTCTGTGAAGTATACCATTTTAGCATCCTCTTTCGGGAAAAGGTAGACAAGGAAACTGACAGGCAGGGAGGTTAAGGCTCTTCCCCAGGGACCCTGAGCAAGCTAGTAGTAGGTTCAAGGTTCTACACTCCTGTTCTCAATCCACCAGGCTGTTATGTTGCTCTTGAATGATGAAAGCTTGCCTTATCTTTTCAGTATAGGGCGAGACTTGGAGGAGATTCCAGGGACTTGGAAAAACACTTGCTCTTACACAATGACTCAAGGTCATAGAAAGGCAGAGGATAGTCCACTAGGGGTACAATCACATCCAAAGGATCCGCAAGTCCCCCTTTCATAGTAGAGTAAAGGCTCCAAACCAGTTGCCTTCTCTTCCCAGTGACTTGGCAGGTAGCTCACCCAGGCTGCAGCAAACAGTGGTTATATGAACAATTGGAGGAGACCAAGCTCCCAATCTGCCCTGGAGAGAGCACATTTGCAAGCAGAAAGGGCTGTCTGCCAAATCAGATTACAGGAAGTGACAGCAGGATCCTTTTCCCCCAAAGACCTGGACCACATTTTGTAGTCTGTCATGGAATGACAGCCTTGAGGTGGGAGAAGGTTGGAGTAACAGCAAGAGCTAGAAACTCTTAAACGCATCCTGGGAGACTAGTGGAGACCAATCTACCTGATGTGTTTAATGACATAGTTTAAGCATTCTCCTGCCTCCTGCCTGTTTTTTTCTCGTATCTGTTAACATTGGACTTAATTACTTATAATTAATAATCATAACAATAACTATTAGGGTTCCTAATAGTTGTAACCACATAAGATCTTTTATCTCAATAGGGGTGACTATCTCTTCCAAACAACCCAGAAAAATGCCTTCAAGAAGGATAGACCTAGCCTTTATTTGACACCCACCTAGCACCGGCGTTGTCGCTCAATGCTCCATATATGTTACCTCATTTACTTCTCACAACTACATTATATCGTAGGGAAAATCATCTCCTGTTTTACTAATGAAGAAATTGAGGGTCAGAGAAGTTAAGTAACTTGCTCAAGGACATAAATGGAAGACATTGTACATTTTTCAACCAGACCTTATTGCCACTTGAACCAAGAGATGGAGTTAACTACAGGAAGGGTACCACTGTGGGTCTTCTTGTCCTTTCAGACAATACTCATGTGTAAATTATTCAAGAGACAAACTGCGTTCTAGATAACCTGACCCTGAATTGCTATCTCTATGTATTTTTTCCTTTATTATATCTGGGGGCCTGGTAGCCACAGCTTTGTTCCTTTAGTAGCCAGAGAGGCTGACATACAGTGATGAAATGATTTGTTCAATCATTAATTAACTACTGTGCAAAGAACCATGAACCATGGTAAACTGGTGGGAGAAGTTTGTGACTTTAAAGACAAGTTTTTATCCAGAAGATTCAGGGTCTAAGAGATATTTTTCTCTCCTCTGCTGACAGAACTCTGAATCAAGTGAGAACACTAATAAGGAACAAGCAGTAGCCAGCACCCAAACACACCAGCTCAGGGAAAAGAACAGACACAAAGGTCAGTTAAAGAATAATACAAGCCTCCAAGTACTAAGAGGGATGTTGACAATAGCACAGGGCAGATTCTCAGGGTGAGAAGCAACTGTTGGAGACAAAAATTTTCTCAGCTTGTTTCAACTTAATGCTTTTGAAGAATTGACATGCACTTTGAATTTCTGGGTGAATGAGTGTGAGCATAATTCCCAACAGGTTATTCTTTTGCAAACGTATTTGCTAACTGAAATCTCAGAAAACATAACCTATGAAGGAACCCAGAATGAAATGCCTGCCTGGAAGGTGGATTTCTCTCCCAAGTTCATCCCGGTAGGGTAGTGGGATTGGAGGTGGTTTCTTTCCGTTCTCTAACGACAGGATTGGGTGTAGAGTGTGGCTCTTGGGCTGTCAAGGATAGAAGTAGTACCGGCTGTGTGATCAGGAGTAAGAAAACAAAAATGGATCCTAGAGGTAAAATTACTTTAAAAAAAAAAAAAAAAAAGTCTGGTCCTGGCAGAACAATCTCCTTGGTATATTTGCTATTAAAAGAAAAAGAGAGAGAAAACGTGGACAAGTTCAAAAAAATCAAATGTCAGACCTGAAGTTACGTTTTTGTAAAGCAATGAGGAAATAGTCCATACTTTAACCCAAGGTCAACAGGCAGCCAGCGCAGGTCCGAAAGTAGGTAATTCTAACCAGACTGCAAAGTGGTTTAAAAAGAGTGTTCAACAGAGAACAAAGAAAACAGCAGGCTTGTTTTTTAGAGAAGAAAGAGAAAGGGAAACTGGAGTGGAGGGGCTTCTGAGTAGGGCAACAGAATTTACCTATCTGAGAAATAGACTTTCAGGGGGGGGGGAATTAAGAACATTTCACGGGTTTAGATCGAAATCTAGTGTGATGAATGAAGAAAGTAAGGCAAAATAAAGCCGTTAAGGCAATTCTGTATTCAGTTGGCGCTGGCCTCCCAACCCCCATTAAACGGGCTGAACTGGTCTGCACCTTTGAGTTAAGTTTCAAAAAAGTCTCTACTCCACTCCAGGGTTAAAAAAAAAAAAAAAAAAAAAAAAAAAAAAAAAAATCAGATCAACTTCCCAGACAAGCAGAAGCTGGATTAATGATTAAGAGAAACAAAAAGGATTAAATATCTGGCCTGGGAGAACTTTCCTGTGCAACGAAAATGTCAAAGGCATCCCTCTGCTCTTCCCTCTCAAAAGGGCTTCTCCCTGTGGGACAAACACCCAGGGCTAAGCCATCCAGCTTAAATTTTTCATTCAAATTCCTGGTTTGGATCCCTCAGGGGCCAGTGGTCTAAATTCCAAGGGAGAAAAAAGGAGTTTCAGCTCACCTTTTAAGTGTCTGTGTGGGGCTCTCAAAACAGTAGCAGCCCTGCAGCTCTCATGCCTTGTGGGTGAATCCAGCAGCTCCCCGAGCCGGCCGAGCTGTGACCAGCCTCAACCTCTGTGTACAGGTGCCTAGAGGAAGGAGGAGGGCATTGGTCGGTGGAGAGCAGGAAATGTGTGACATCACGGGAGCCTGGACAGATAAAACATTGCTGGGCCCTTAGCTATTGAAACAGTCAGTAGGTCCCGCCCACCTGTCATTTACCTGAATACCTGCGAGCAGGTAGGTGGCGTCTCTGCGTGGACAAATGAATCAGTTAGAGCAATTTGCCGGATGGAATGTACTTTCTTTCCTGAGCATGACACGTGGCCAGCCCCGTGGACAGATCTGAATTTATAAGCCTGGATGCTTCCTTGGCCCTCTCCTCCCACCCGCCTCTCAATAGCTGCCTACAAAAGAGTTTAAAAGGAAGTTTAAACATCCAAACGCGACAGCAGTTTAGTGGGCATAAAAAGAAAGAGTGTGAAGATTGACCTCTTGGGAAATATGTGAGATTTAGACCCAAATGCCTTTTTGAATGGCATTCGTTTGAACCCCAAGTGCTTCTCTGTTACAATATAATAACACATTGGAGGTGACGTTTCAAATTCATCGAAAAAAAAATCTAAGTATGGCACTTGTCAGCAGTTTCAAAGTCAAGTTTGCAAACGCTTTTCCCCTACTCCTACCCTCTTCCAGCATTTCATTCCATATTCAGGAGTCTCAAACCTCAGTCATTCCTACCTCTGCTGGCCCGGCAGTTAGAGTCACACGGCAGTTACAGTTCACCATAGGCCTGCAATTAGGAGCAATTTAAATGATTCAGATTTGAATGATAGTACAGTAATAATGTGGCGTTGTCTGCTGGTTAGAGCCAGGAAGGAGGAGTCAGAATTATTTCTGTCCCAAGCTTGGAGTGTGACACTGTACAAGTCACGGTGTTGCTTCAGCTTTTCCAGCAGGAGAGGACAGGATAACGCTACAACCCAGCCAGCACCACAGCTGTGAGCTATTACCACTGACTGTTAAACCCTTTGGCATCT
Organism: Rhinolophus sinicus; assembly: GCF_057876585.1. Classification (NCBI taxonomy): domain Eukaryota; kingdom Metazoa; phylum Chordata; class Mammalia; order Chiroptera; family Rhinolophidae; genus Rhinolophus; species Rhinolophus sinicus. The sequence goes on from NC_142501.1 coordinate 143,613,233, forward strand.
TCCAGAGGATTGTAAACAACTCCCATCATTGGATTTAAATGTTGTGTATTTCTGTGGCCCCTGTCCAGCATCTCTGGACAATTTATTCACTCTCTGGAATGTGTTACCTGGGGAAATTGTGGCTTCTCCTTCCCAGGAGGATGACCTGCTTGCCCAGCGACATCTCTTCCCCCTTGAAGAAAAAAAATGTTGAAATTCCTATTTTTCCCCACTATACTGTCTCCCTCTTTCCCCTTTCCCCCTCCTATTGATATTGGAATTGCTTTGGTTCCACAGGTTCTAATATTGTACTACTTTAGAGGGTTTTCGACCAGTTGGTTGGTTGATTGGTGTTGTGGCTTGGCGAAGGGTGAGGAAGCAGACAGATGAATGGGAGGGGAGAGAAGAGGGGAGGAGGGAAGGAAGCAAGGTCTTGATTCGCTCCCGAGGCCTGGACAGGGACTGGGTATAGCTAGTCATTCAATACCATGTAAAACAACCAGGGAGGAAAGGAGGAGAAATTCTAGTCAAGGGCGCAATGGGGTGGGAGGTGGGGGGGTTTGTGCAGGGCAGGCTCTGGTACTTCTCTTGCAAGACTGCTGGCTCCTCGCCTGAGCCACTGAGCCATTCCAGACTGCTCTAAACTACCTTCCTCACCTGGAAACCGGGTGTGCATCGAAAAGAGCTGGAAGCTTAAAAAACAAACAAAATTCCCCCATTCATGTTTTTATCCAATAGAAACGAAGGTGGGTGTGGCTACTCTTTAATTTTAAAAACAACACAAAGATGAAGGCAGCAAAGACTTTATATGCAGGTCTTTCAGGGGAAAGCACCAGTCCTCCAGTTTGATACTCCACTGAGAAACATCAGCAAAACAAGGCTTCCCCTTCACTGGACAGGGTTTCCCCTGGGACAGGAGGAGGGGCTGGGCAAGCCTGCCAACCTGATGAATCATCTAGAAGGTTTGCCTCCAGCAGCCTGCCTTCCCTGTGTGTCAATCATTCACCTTTTCTGAAGGGCACCAGGTCCAACTTGGGAGAGGGGAATCACAGTCAGGTTTGGGGCTGGGAGGCTGGTGTGCAGAGGAAAAGAATTTGCAAGAAGTGACAATGCATAATGCTTTATCCAAAGGCCTCAAGGCTATGGGGTCTCACTTACTATATTCACATACACACACAACCATCTACATATAAGTTCTGATGAACAAAAATTAAGAACAAGAGTTGGACCAGGAGTGGAGTTCACTCCCAAAAAGGGTTTATAAAAGAAGAGGGGGGGAAAGAGATGTATTTCACATAATCGGCCATCCCAAGTGAGATGTGTCTTGGTACTCCTGGATTTAGAATAATCTTTAAAGGTTTAAAAAATCAATATGAGTTTCATTATTTTATTCGGGCTATTACATTATTATGGAAATGATATTTCTAAAGTTTTGGTGAAAAAATATAAATATTCATAAAGAACTAACTTTGAATAAGTGCTTAGCAGGTGCCACTTACTGTTCTAAGCACTCTACACCACGTCTATAAGTTAGGCACTATTGCTATTTACATTTACAGCTGGAAAAAGCAAGGCATAGAGAGGTTGAGTTTGCTTAAGGACAGCACAGCCAGCAAGTGGCAGAGCCAGAGCAGTTTTAGTCTCTGGAAAGAAAGGGGAGGAAGGCTTTGATTTCATGCTCACTGGGCAACTTCCTAAACACTATGAAGCTTTTTACCTATCCTCTATTCAGAAGGAAGTCCCTTGAAGAAGTGGCCCTGGGGAGTATAGTGTCTAGGAAGGAATGTCTCCAATTGCAAATGAACCAGTAATCTGGTTTATCCATTGAGTGTGTGTGTGTGTGTGTGTGTGTGTGTGTGTGTGTGTATCTAGAACATATATATATAGAGAGAACATATATATATATATATATAGAACATACATGTATATACATATGGATATATATACATGTATATGGTGTGTGTGTGTGTGTGTGTGTGTGTGTAATGAGAAAACACACCAGGAAATCCATCACCCCTGGTGTATACTTGAAATCTTTTTGAGGCCTATCAAACCAATCCCAAGAAGGGAAAGCCAACTTGAGGGGCCCCTTCAGACTGATCAGTTGTAGCTCTCTATGACCTCTTTTAAGGTTGTTTCTCTCTGCAACGTCATCAGTCTATCCCCTTTAAAATCTGAAAATCTTATCAGAACAGCCATAAGAACATGGAACTTCGTAGAACTGGATGATGTGAGACAATATAAAATTAAATTCCAATATGAACCACTGCCCCGATGGATGGTTTAGACCAGGGTTGGCGAATACTAAACACATACCGCTCCATTGCCACCTCCCATACCATTCTCACAGTCTTCGCCCAAAAGTACCCTTGAGCCCAGAGGTAACCTCGGAATCTTCGAGATGTAAGTCCAAACACAGTGCAATTTCTATCCCTAGTTTGACAGTAAGTGGGAGGGATTATCAGAAAAGGAAAAGACTGGTGTTGGCTAGTGCCAACGGGAAAGATTTCATGGAGAATGGAAAGTGAATTGGACCTTGAAGGATTTGGAGACAGTGAAAAGGGCAAATGGTTCCAGCGTAGGTGGAGGCAGGGGTGACCGTAGCCATCATAGCCTGTGTGTGTCGGGGAGGAAGCTGTGTGGTGAGGGGAGAGGGGAAATACCACACAATGAAATATTCTTCCTGCTGGGCTGAAGAGGATCCATCGCACACTAAACTGGGATGGGTAAGGTGGGACCAGATTATAAAGACCCTCAAGGACTGATTGCTTCAGGTCTTCACAGTACTGCTGGCTACTTCTCTCATAATGATTAAACAGTTTTTGTTTTGTTTTTTAAAAAGGAAGAATGAAGGAAATTCAGTATCTTGGGCATGGGGTAATGTATTAAGAGTGACAATGTTTTCAGTGTTAAGTAAAACTTCCATGATATGCCATTTCGGTTATCACATGAGCATCTTTCTGTTTAGAAGCAAGCCTCCTTTGCAGTCACCACATCCTGTCAACTTTGTTCCTTGGAGAGGCAGGTGGAATGCATTAGAAAGCTCTCTGAACTCAAGGTTGGGCCTGTCCTACTTAACCAGCCAGCTCACTTGGGCGTTTTGATTAGTTTGAATTCTTTTATGTGTCTTGACAGGGAAATCTAAAGGGGGAAAGGAGGCCTGTTTTCAAAGCCCTTTCCTTCTAAATCACCACAATGAAGGTTGGCATTCTCAAGGATTCCTCCTGGCAATGAACCTGTTGCTAAGCCCATGCCTCATGATTCGTTAGAATTACTTTACCCCGTGTTTGCTTCCTTCTTTTTTTCATGGCATATTTGTAGAATTGTCTAAGAAGACTGAATGCCACAACAAAAAACATATTCCATCTGATTTTAATAAAAGGCATCTCTAAAAAAATCCTCTTTGGCTGAAATTATTTAGCATTATGAGATGGAATTGCTGTATACATTCCATCATATTGGCCTCAGTTTTTTAAAAACCAGCTTAGCTCCAAATCTTTCATTGTCTAATTAAAAGTACTTAGAATGATGCAAATAAGCAGATCCCTGAAGGGCAATTATGGAAAATAATAGTAATAATCACAATATCAGCTGATGTGATAGATGCCATCTGGTTCTGTATATGTGGAAGACATTACATTTCTCCCACAAACTCATACTCTGTCTATTGCCTGGTTTGCATATGAGCTTCTAGAATATTCTTTAGGTCTACAATTTACAGCAGACATTTCTCTGGTTTGTGTTCTTTCTGGGGTAGAGGGAGTATTATCAGTTAGTAGAGATGGTACACATTTTAAGAAGGTTTATTACACACATTTGTGGCCAGCACACTTGTATTTAATAGGAATAAAAAAAGAACTTTATTGTTTCTGTCTCTACAATTGTCACAAGGCCTCTATTCCACAACTGTATAAATACCTTTATTTTTCTATGAGTCCATCCTTGCATAAACCAGGTTGGTTATTCAATTTTTTCTTTGGTAATGGCTGTAGCTATTTTGGAGGTTGTCATATTTTTTTTTTTTCTTTATTGGCTCCTTCATATATACTCACCCAATACCATCTATCAAAGATGTGAAACGTCTCTTCTCCTTGTGAACTTTGGCCCCATCCTGAGGGCTTCCAGATCCTTCTCGATGACCCCTCTAGCATCCTTGACCTCCTCAACTGTAAGGACATTTATCTCTATTCCTCTTAAACTGCCCATTCTCAGGGCCACCCCTTGGATCTTTCTATCATCCCCAAATCTCCATTTCAAAAAAAAATCTGAGAATGCTACTCTCTTTTTTCTCACCCATTCAGGGTTTTCACTCCCTTACTCAAACTGTGCCTTCTCCTCTGAATTGGTTGTGATCTCTGGTTCCTGGAGGTGGCCCAAGAATATCTGTTCCCGACTGTTTTCACTTCAAGCCTAGCTGGCCCGGATCCCTCTTCCTTGCCAGCATCCTCAACTTCCTGATGACCTGGAGGAACCATGGTGCCAGCCTTCTCTCTGCCTATAAGCATAAATACTGGTGCCACTAGGTATGCTCTGCGATGCCAGCGGCACTTGTTACTCACCTTGGCACTCCCAGTCAGTGCCTCTTCCTTTCCTGTCAGTGGTCATCTCACCTTCAGTTCATTTGCATTGCTTGGCATGCGGGGCTTTTCATGATTTGGCCCCTGCCTGCCTGTCAAACCTCATCGGCATCTCCTTATCCTTTCCATCCACACACTATCACCACCCCTTAGCTCCCTTGTCCTAGTAATGCTGTGTTAGAGGGGTGTACTCCCCCACCCACCCCGATTTGTACAGGAAAGTTTCCAAAGCAAACCTGACTATACTCCACCCTTTACTCATTCTGCTCCCAGGAGTCCCTTACTGGAAAAATGGGCAAGCATGGTTTTGCTGCTCCCTTTCCTGTCTTGAGAGTGAGCCAGCCTTTTCCAGTGCTGCTCCATGCTCTGAGTCTTGCTGGGCAGGCTTCTGTTTGTGAAGCTGCCATACCCACATCTGCCCGGTCTGGGTAACTTCAAACTCTGTTTTTCCTTGTTCCAGGCTTTGTTTTCCAATTTAGCCATGACCATTTAAAAGGTGATATTTGGGCTTCCAAAATTACGCTTTTGAATTTTTCTCAACTCACTGTCAACCCAGGTAGGAAAGAGAGGCACTATTTCTGGAGGGAACCCCTTGGATACACCAAAAAACCTGACTGTATGGTTTCCATAACAACCAGGGTCTCTCACGTCTAGGCTCTTAGCCTTACAGCACCATCCTAACATTTATTGTTCATTTACCTTTGCCTGGATTGGTTTCACGCACTTCATCTACGTTCTCTTACAGAAGCCTGGCAGAAATCCCATGAGTGAACTCTACTTAACAGATGAACAGACTGAGTCTCTTAGAGGTAAAGTAACTTGTTCAACATGCCCAGCTAGTCACAGGCAGACCTGAGACACAGGTATTACTCCTCCCTCAGCCTGAGAAACACTCACTCCATCTTCCGGACTCAGATCAAATGCCATCTCCTTCATAGAACCTTCCCTGTCTTCCCCAAGCAGATACCTGGGCCTGCTTTGTGCTCTCCACGCACTCTACTTCAGCAGTTATTTTACTGATTGCAATTTTTAAAAGACTATCTCCTTTCCAGACAGCCAGGTAGGGAACACAGCTTTTCATAGATCCTCGGGATGTAGCCCAATGCCTCTGAGAAATGTTAGTTAAAAGAACTAAAGATGAACATAAGACAAAGGGAGAAATGAGGGAATGGGAGGAATTCGCATTAAGTTGAATCGTGAGATATCCCTTCCTTTTCCCAGGATTCTAGACCTGTAGATATTAGGAAAGGAACTAACTTTATTATGTTTAGTTTTCACAATAATGCTACTATCTAGATACTCATTATTCATTCATTCACTCACTTATTCACAAATTTATTAAACACCATTAATACGCTAGTCAATGTCAAGGATGAGAAGAATCTGTTTTTCAGGGACAGAGTCAAGGCAGAAGCAGAGGTCAAGACTGACCATTAAAGGAGAAGGTGTGAATTGCTATAATGGAGGAGTGCGGTTGCATGAAGGAGGGAAGTGGGCTTGTTTCTTCCAATTTAACTGTTCCAAGTTGTTAAAAAGATATGTGTCCAAGTTTGCCCAGCTAGTAAATGACGGAGCCGACACTGGTGTACAGTTCTGCTTGACTTTAGAGCCTATAGTCTTCCCAGGTGCCCACACAACCGCATAGAGTAAGGCCAGGCAGAGCAGGAGGCCCCCGGGAACAGGGACCTAACCTGCTTCTAGATTCTGTGTGCGTCACCCCAGGGAACCTGAGGTCTCATCTAGCTTTATAATTTTCACAAATGCAGAGGCAGTTTCTCTGAATGGATAGAAAAACTAACTGTTTCTCAAATGTGGTCTCAGAGTTTCATGCTCACAGTCAGGACTGACTGGCCCCTTGGGAGAAGAACTGGAAAAAGACCCATGCTCTGCAGGTGACAGTGATATCGGTATTTAGATGAATTAAAATTCCTTTAAGGTGGAATTGGCAACTTCCAGAAACCTCAAATCTTATAAGCTTTTTAAGAGTCATGTCATTTAGATTCCATTTAACTCTATTTTTCATATCTTCAGTCCTCAGTGGAGAAGAACAAATGATCATTTTCCTCACAGCAACCCTCCACACACTTGCTGTGTGACAGAGTGCTTGGTCCAGGCCTGAGAGCCCAACTTCTTCAAACTTTTTCCTGAGAGTGTTGAAAATTCATAATAACTAGCAACATAAATTGGCTCACAAAAAAATGTCCGAATAAGGGATGGAGTGGAAAAGGCAAAAGCAAGAGGAGGATCATGTTGCTGGCCTCCTCAGACGTGAGAGCACAAGAGAAGCCAACTTTCTAGGTGTGGAAGTGTTTTCCTTCCCAAGCAGCTTTCACTTCCCTCCAAAAAAGGGCAGGTCCTCAGTAAACAGGATCCCTGCCAAGAAGCCATCCTTTAGTTCTCCCAAGTCAAAGAATACAGACTAATATAAGAAAGAATATCACGAAAACCATGAACAAAATCTCAGCAAAAGAAAGTTCAGTTGCCTTTTCTCGCAATGAATCTGGATGGGTGGCTTCTCTTTTCAGCCCTTCTTAGAGCTGAATTCCCCATGAGCACCTGCCACTAATCTATAACAAGGTGCCTGGAATAAACAAGGGTCATGAAGCCACCGCGAGGTGAAGCAGTGGACATGAGCCTGGTGAGGAGAAGGGAGGGCTTCTCCATGTCCAGTTCTGATCATTCTGGCCCCAGGAGCAGCCATCTCCTCCCAAACTCAGCATGGAAGCTGAACTTCTAATCCCAAGTTTAAATTATCACTGAGTAATGAATACTTTCCCCTCCTACTATCCTTTGCCAGTTATGCGAGTATGATCAGCAGGAACCTTTCCCGGAGCCCCCATCACTGAGTAGCTCAACTAATCATAACTGGAAATGTTGACTTCAACGGCAACCAAGGGGCCAGAGTACAGGTGAGATGCAGGAACTCATTCCCCCAGGATAGGCCTCTGAGAAGAGGCCTGCATTTTATTTTAAAATCCATTCAGCTCAGTTCAATGAACATTTATGAAGCACTAAGAGCTAGGAGCAATGTTACTAACCTGTCTGGGTAATAGAGGCCCCAGATCTCCAAGTTTCCTGTTTGTCCTGTCTTAATATGAGGCTTTCTCCATATCAGTGCCGGTCATCAGCCCAGGGCGGCTAGACTGGTTCTTCCAGTTGCCGTTGTCCCCCTAAAGTGGCATGGTCCATTTGATAAGAGCAGAGGCCATCCTTCCAGTCCTCTCCCACTTTCTCTGAGTCGCTCCAGGAAGCGGACTGGAAGTGCAGCTTTGACAAGTCCTGCCACAGGCGGGTTCACACCCTCATGTTGGATGACTCTCGCTAAAGTGTCTCCCTGGGGTAGCCAATTCTTCTATGTGATTTGGCTGTACCTGGATCAACACTGTTCATGCTCCATCCACCTGCCCATAAACTAGCAGCTGGAACTATGGTGTGAGTGTGGCAGCAAGCCAACTGTACCATGGATGTTTGTTCTTCAAGGTCCTGTACCTGTGTGGTTGTGGCAGAGAGGACAATGTTAGGTGTGTCCCTTCCTCATCTCTGCCCCTACAGGCTTCTGCATACACATTTGAACTTGAAGTTGGGAGAAGATCTGTGAGTTTCCTGGTCTGTCTTCAACCCATCTCAAGGTAGCATCTTCTCCAGGATAAAGGAACAAGGAACCATGAGCCAGAGGTCACCAACTTGCCAGTCACCTCAAAGCAAACTGTCCAAACAGATTACCATTATTTCTTCCTGTCTCCCACCCTCCCTCCTACAAATCTTCCCATTCTACAGAATCTGTATACCACCTACCTTCTTTACCCCTGCTTAAATGGCTGTCTTCTGTTAGCACCATTTTTCACCCCTGGAAATGATCACATGAGATTTCATAAAAGGGCAAAAGTGGATTCTCATCAGGAAGCCTTAGGATTCTGCTTGTATGATGGAAAGAGGGACAGAGTGAGAAACAGAAATCAGGTTCTGTCAACGCCCAAAACGATGGACATGAAGTTACCCTCTGCAATGATACAGGGATGGATCCAGATGTAACAAGTGAGCTCTGCTGTCTGTGATCTTGACACCATCATTAGGGGTTAGTCTGGGTCCTACAAGAAACAGATGCTGAGATAAGATTGAACATGCAAGGACTTTATCAGGGAAAATACCAGTGTGAGCGATAATGGGACAGGAGTTGAGAAAGGTTGGGAGAACACATGAAGAAGCTTAATAATGTCTTTGTTGAGTGAATGCACAAATGAACAAAGTACAGTTTGGAAAGGGAAAGAGAGCAGAAGCATTTGGGTACAAAATGATGTGGATTAGCAGAATTGCTATGGGGTTATGGACAGGGTAGGTATTCACTCCTGACATCTGTTCTGACTGATCAGGTCTATTCTGATTGGTTGATGCTTGTGCTATACTGATTGTTAAATATTTTGAAAATCACCCCAGTTACATGGACTATAATATTGCCTGGAAATTTTGGTGATGGTTTTACAGATGGAAAACAATTTATTTCTGATGGCCCTTCCACTGAAATATAAAATCACCATACATACTAACAGTTCTTATAGATTAATAGTGGTGGTCAGAAACAAAGGGAACTTCTGAAATCCATTTGCTGTTAGGAGAATTTTATGAAGAGTTATTTATCAGAATGATGGTATGTTCATTTGAAGTTGCTGATGATTTTTCTTCTACCCTTCCTAGAAACTAATTTATACTACTCTTTTCCCATTGCACCACTAAAAATATATTAGCAACTAAAGCTGGTGCACTCCTTATCACAAGTACAGTATGTTCTCCTTAAACTGGACAATGTTGGAAGAAAAAATAAACGGAGACCAAATGAAAAGTGACCTAGCATTAAAGTCGTTATTACTCACAAGATGCTTGAAGTCAAGGGAATGTTTGGGGAAGACTAGTGACATGTCCAGACTTCAAGTTAGGTGGGCAAGAAGCAGAACTGGCAGAGTCTGTGCTGATCTGGGAGTGTGGAGACAAGGGGAAGCAAGGGAACACAACCCAGGAATTCAGAGATTATCCTGAGGACTCTGAATTCCCATGGGAAGTGCTATGAGGTTTCAGGCCAAGTTTAACTAGATCTCCAAAAGGTGTGCCAGGAGGCATGCCTGATATCTGGAATATACTTAGGCTACCTGGATTTGTTTGCTTCTTGCAACTAAAAGTGAATTATGAATATCAGTCCAAAGTCAGAGACAGACTAATTTGTCTTTCATGTAATTAACTAGAAGGTAAATGTACCAGGACTAAGGATCTGTGCTCATGTCTGGGATGGGGCCGAACCTCTAGAATAGGGATGGCAGGTCACAGGTCACCTCTTCCAAGAAAACAGGAGTGGAGGGGCAGGAAACTGGAAAACATGATGCTATGGATGTATAGAATTCCAGAGGAAGTGACATGTTATTTTATATGCGTTTAAACTTCCTTTCCATGTTAATGGAGTGGTTAATTTTATGACATAGGGCATAAGCTCTCTTTCTGTCCGAGTTGGAATCATTGCTTCTCTCCTTCTGCAGGGTAATGGCTCTACCCATCCCACTGAAACACACACTCTCACTAGCACTGAGTACTATACTATCCCCAGTGCTCACCTTTGGAAATACCAAGTGCGCTTTTTTCAATGACCTGATTTGACAATAGCACCTGTTTCCTGCCCACACTGACACAGTCACCCAAAGGCACACACAGCTCTCTTCTTTCTTCTGTGCCCTGGGCCTGCAAGAAAGAAGAGGTAAAAATCCTTGCCTCTTCTAGTGCCAGGCAAAGACAGAAATGGGATTAGGGCTAGACTGCAGAAAACTCAAAGAATGCACACTGAAGATATCCTGTCTTGGGAGCGATCAAACTTGTGAAAATTAGGAAAGAGAAAAAGCACAAAAAATAAAGTCAAACCAATAATAAACAAATTAGAGAGAAAAAATAGAATTAAGTATATCTACATCATGCTAAATGAGGAACATGGCATTTCCCTGCCATTCCATCAAAACTGTGCCCTCGAGTACTCAGCCTGTTACCAACAGCCTCCCTATTGCCAAAGCCATGATGATTTTCAGTCCTAATCTACTGCTTTCCCCTTATCACTCTATTTTAGCCACACTGGCTTCCTTACTTTTCCTTGCACATGCCAAGCATACCTCCACCGTATGACTAAGTATTGGCTATTCTTTCTACCCGGCATATTTTTCCCCCAGAGGTCCACATGGCTAGCTATCTCCCACCTTTCATCTTTATTCAACTGTCATCTTCTCAGTGGGACCTGTGATGACCACCCTATTTACAATTGCAACCTCCTCCCTTGCACTCACAATCCCACATACCCTGCTCTACTTTTATTTTTTCCACAGCATTTAGTACTTCTGACATGCTATGTTAATTGCTTATTTATCATGTGTATTGTTGATTGTCTCCTCCTATAGAATTTCTTGAGGTCAGGGATCTTTGTTTTATCCACTAATGCCTAGAATAGAATCTATGACAGAGTAAGTACTCAATAAATATTTGATGAATATGTAAATAGCAAAGGCTTTCAAATACAAAATTCACCTAAATGCCAATGTGATGAAGTAAGAGAAGGAAAGAGGCAAATGCAAAGATAAAAATAACTGAAAAAAATATTAACATCAGTAATGGTTGGATTTAAGTTTAAAATTATTAAACAGGATAAAAAAGAACATTGTTATTATAAAAGACACTTTTTATAAAGGAGATGTAATAGTCACAAGCCTATTTGCATCAAAAAAAAGTATGTATCAAATCAATAATGATGTAAAGATTTTGTAGGGTATCCGATGGACACGTGTCCCATTTGGGAGACCACCTCAGGGATGATGTGGATGCCTGATCACTGCACTGTACACCTGAAGCTGAAGCTGAACAATAATGAATGTCAACTATAATTATATATATATATATATATATATATATATATACATATATATAAGTATATATATGTATATACTTACAAGAAGTGGAGCACAGCATTAGGAATGGAGACAGTGAAGATATAATGGCTCTGTGCAATGTGGGAGGGATAGTGGATGGGGGAGGGGGATTCATACAGTGTGAGGGATATAAATGATAAACGTCTAAGTATTACTTTGTCTTGTGCACCTGAAACTAATAATAAATAAATAAATAAATAAATAAATAAATAAATAAATAAATGTCAACACTTAAACTATCAAAAAAAAAACACAACTATATGAAGTTTGATGTAAATACTATTAGAAATATAAGAACAACTTGATGTTTAAAAAATATAATTCTAATAGGTAACCTCAGGATGTTGTTAGAATTGTTTTGGAACTGTGACCACAAAATCAGACAAGAGAGAAGATATATGCAAAATTAATGAGCGATAATTTAGTGGTCTATAAGAGCTGTTGAAAAAATATGAAAATATTTCAGAATAGAATCAAGTAACAAGAAAAAAAGAATTGACTCTAAACAAGAGCTAAAACAACTTCTCCCTTCTCACAACCCCTGTCTCATTTGCATACTTATCAGAGAATTAAGGGAGATTTATCAATACATTTAACAAACTCAAGGGAAGAATCAGTGAACTTGAAGATAAGTTAATAAAAATTATGTATTATGAACACAAGGAGAAGGAGTGAAAATGAAGCAAAACAAAACAAAATAAGAGCTGTGAGATGATATCAGTCTAGCTTACATATAGTTGGAATCCCAGGAGAATAAAGACAAAAAAGGGACAAAAGAAAAATTACGAGATAATAGTGGAGAATTTTCCAAAATTAATAAAAGACATCCAACCACCGATCTGTTCTTGGTTTTCTGACCTTCTGCTGAGAGAACACCAGGCAGGATAAATCCCTACCTCTCTAACCCACAAAAAATAATATACCCTTAGACACATCATGCTCAAACTTTTAAAAACCAAAAATGAAAAGAAAATTGTAAAGGAAGTCAAAGAAAAGAAGACACATTACAGTCAAAGGAACAAAGAAAAGAATGACAGGAGACTTCTCTTAAGAAACCATAAAAGTCAAAAGGTTATGGAGGAACATCTTTGAAGTGCTGAAAGGGGGGAATGCTGTCAACTCAAAATTCTGTACCCAGTGAAAAAGTCTTTCAAATATAAAGGGAATTAACACCTTTTCAGATATAAAAAAATACTGAAAGCATTCATTACCAACAGACTTGAACTACAAGAAATCTTAAATCTTCAGGTAGAAGGAATATGATATGAGACAAAAACTTGGATCTACAAAAGTAAATGAAGAGCACTAGATACGGCAAAAATGAACGGACTGTGGAAGTCAGTACACCTGACACCATTTTAAGGGCATGCATTATCTTCCCTAATCTGCTCCGAAGGAAATCTAGCATTCTAAAGTATACCAGGAATGGTTATTTATGTACTATTTGGGGTAAAGGCAAGTTAGTTAAGGAAAAATGAGATTGGGACCAAGCTCATTAAAGGGTAAAGAATTTTTAATTTTGTGTGGTCAAGTGTAAAAAAAAGTAAGCTGTGAAGAGAAGAAAAATTCAAGGAAGTAAGATGAGCATTGAAACTCTAAAGGAAAGAAAAGCTGGGGAAGCACAAAGTTTTGAAATTTATCACTTTAATAGTTTAAAATGTAATTTAAAAATAGTGCCAGAATAATGTTTTAATCCACAGCCATCCTCAAAAATAACAACAACAACAAAACCCCAATATATTAACCCAATATATCCTTTGGACTCTAAAGAACAATTCTGTAAAGAGAAAGAAATCAGGACATAGATGAATTGACTAATTCCTTTTATTTATATAACAATTAATTATACAGCATTTGTGTATGCTTATTTCTATTCTAAATGCTTTATGAATGTTAAGTAATTTAATTATCACCTGGTAGAGTCAAGATTAGAAGATAGACGTATTTTTTCTGAAGTCCTTGCTTGTAAATTCTGTGGCATGCATCTCCCCAACAAAATAATTGAATAAAACTCGATATAGAGAATTCTTGATATAGAGAATTTTCATTATTTTCATGTGTCTGCAAAATATTTATTAAGACTGACCACAAAACTGGCTACAAAGAAAACTTCAGCAAATTCAAAGGGTAAAGATTTTATAGTTTACATGATCTGATCCTAATTCAATAAACAAGGAAAAAATATTAAAAGATGACCCTGATATTAATCAATTTGAAAATTTAAAAATACTTATAAAATATTTGGCTCAAAGAAGAAATCAAACAAAAGGGAAATTATTGACCATCTCGAAAGCTATGAAAGGGAGAATTTTATAATATACTCTAAGATTCTGTGAAATCTGTGAAAATTGTATCAGAAAAATTTATAGCCAAAATGTCTTCCTGTGAATGGATGAAGATGTAAAGTAAGAAACTAAATCCACCTAAAAAATTAGAAAATGAATGATAAAGTGATTGGTAAAGGTAATTTGAAAAGCTTAAATTAATGAAATTGAAAGAAAAACAAGTAGTAAAATATATAAATAAATTTAAAATCTTGTTTTATTAAAAATCTATACATTTGACAAACCAACTTGATTTTTAAAAATGAGAAAAAGCAAAATTATAAGAAATCAGGAAGTAGAAAGATCAGATATTAAAATGACTAAAAGTATTAAAAGAGATAGAGTATGAAACTTTATGGCAACAAATTTGAAGACTGGAAAAAACATTGGAAAAGAGGAGGAAAATGATCTATTTTTGAAGGTGATGTAATTGTAAACCTAGAAAACCCAAAGGAATTTAGTAACAGTCTCCTAGAATTAAGAAAAGAATTTGGTACAATAGATGGATCCAAAAATATGCAAATAATAATAATAATAATAATGATAATAATCACTAGCATTTTTCTACTCTGGCAATAAGAATCGGAATGGAAAAAATTCCCTATGAAATACTTAGAAATAGATATAACCAAAAAGAAAAAAAAAAGGAAACAAACAACAAAGTCATACTAAAATAAGTAAAAGGAGAAATAAAGAAATGGAAAAACATACCACATTTTTGGGTGAGAAGAATCCGTGCCATAAAAGTACTACATTCTTCCAAATTTTGTATATTAATTATTTCACTAAAACTCAAAACAAATTGGGTATTTCTGGTTTGTTTTGGCATTTGGATAAAGTTATCTTAAAGTTTCTAGAGAAAAACAAATGCCAAAGAAAAGAAAGTAATTTTGGAAAACTAGAGATAGGTCAGGGGACTTTCTCACCAGTTTATTAGAACTCTGTGTAAAGCCATTATATTCAAATCAGTATCTCATTGGATCCCAATGTTATTGTAAATCCGAGGATACAGTACAAATATATGCATGAAAAATATAAAAGGTAAAGTAAAGCAAAGCTCTTGCAAGAAAAGATTATATGTACTATGTGGTGCAGGAAAACTTTCCTTATCAAAACTGAGAAGTCAAAAGCTCTGAGAGAAAAGACATATTTAACAATAAAAATTGTTAACTTTTAAGGCAAAGATATCATAAAAATATAATAGACTATGGTAGATTTGCAGAAATATACATAATGGAGATAATATATTTAATTTTTGTAATATACAATGATTTACTGTAATTTGACAAGAGAAAGAAGAACAAACCAACAGGAAAATGGGCAAAGGAAATGAATTGGCAATACACAGGAAAGCAAATCCAAACGGCCAAGGCACATGGAAAGATCCTCAAATTCACCAACAGTGAGGGGAATGCAAATTAAAATAACAATGAGATATCATGTTATTGATATCAGATTGCCATAAATTTAAATGATCTATTACTTATTGCTGTCAGGGTTGCAGGAGAGGGAGCACTTTCGTGCAGCATGGGGAGGATGAGAAATGCTACAGACTCTTGGGGCTGTAGTACGGCAATACCTACTAAAATATAAAATACATATACTCTTCAGGCCAGCAACCCTTTTCCTAAGAATATCTCCAATAGAAATAAGTCATGAGAACATAAAGTTGGGGGTTTTTTGGGCGGAGGGAGGGAGGAGTTGTTTTGGTTTTTTGCAAATTGTCTGTAAAAGCTACACTGTGTTTCCAGCAATAAGGGAATGGCTGAATAAACTATGGCGTATCCATCTGATGGGACAATATAGCCATTAAGAAGAGTGCAGCAGAGTTGTGCTGGTTGACAGGAAGAATTTCAGAAGGTATTGCTGACTGAGTAAAGCACAAGGCAGAAAAAAAGATGTGTGATATGGTTCTATTTTAGTAAAAAAGACAATGATCAGAAATCACTAGTGTGTGTATCTGTATGTGATTATATAGCCATGGGTAAAAAATAGGAAAGCTACATACCAGACTATTAATATGGGTTATCTGGGTAAGTGGGTGGGTTGGGAGTTGATATGTGTGGGAAAGAAGAGGAGATGCCAAGCCAAAAAAGAGAGAACAAACAAAAAGACCACCCACACATGACCACACATATGTACCTATGCCTGAATTGATCATATATGTGCATTTGTGGAAATGTATGAATGTGTGATGCTCAGACGTAAAGAACTCACCTGGCTATTTAGAAGGATTGTCTCACAGATAACTTCTTTATTTCCAGAAAAATTGCTATTCCATTTATACCTCTGCACCAGCACATTCTCCAGGAAAGAATTTCTGATTCTGGGATTCCCATACTTAATTCTAAGTCTTCCCTTCCCATGACATAGTGTTTCATCTCAGGAACAGCACTCAGAAATTCTCCAGCATCCTTCTGGAAATGCCTATCCTCTGGAGTTTCTACCTTTATCCCTTCTTGTTCATATTTCCTTTCTTGAAATGATTCCCAGGTTAACGTTTCTAAGTAAAGCAAATGACACATTTTGGGCAGATTCTCTAGGGGAATGAAGCCATGGTTCTTCTCTTTCCACAACAGAGAAGCCAGAAGGCGAAAGGTTCTACTAATGGGGACCTGGAAAATTGACTAATTGGTCTTGAGGTCATAGGCCTTAGAATTCTAGAGTTGTCTAAACTGTGGGCTCCTTCAGGATCAAATATGAAGTCAAACAGAAGAAGGTAAGAACATTAACTTGAAATGCCTTTAGTCAGCCCACGCTGTTTACTGCTCATGAGCCCATCGCCTCCTTGGTGTTTCCAGAATGTTTACCAGTTTTACATTCCATGCTCACATCTGTCTGCCTCCTTCAGCCTTCTTGTAGTGGTGCAAGATCCTTCACTTCAAAGGAAGCTCCAGGTGCAGAGAAGACACTAGGGGTGTGGCCCTGCCTTAGAATCTGGCTCCTTTTCTTTACTAAAACATATACTCTCTTCATCTTATCCCAAGATGACTTTTGGAGCCATTCCTAAATTCATTCATCTGCTTTTGAACTCCAAGAGTGAGAAAGAAATGTAGTTTTCCTTTTTCCTCAAATCATTGACCCTAGTTTGGCCATGACACTTCAAAAGGATTAATCACAGAAAGAAACAGGAGGAGGGATAAACATGCCACTAAAGAGAAAATGCCACAGTTTAAAGAGTGGCTAATCAGCTGCGGGACATGAGTATAATGAGGGCTTCCAGTGAATCATGGAGAAATAAAAAATCGCTGTTTTAAGCCATCAACTTTTGGGGTGGGGTGTATGCAGCAGTAGTGAACGGATACTGTGTCCAACCCCTTGGCAATGTGATATGCTTCTCTCAACAAGACATAGGGACTGTTTCCCCACCGCCGTGAGTCTGCGCCTCTGCTGGCCTTGGTTGGGGTGGGCGTTCCAGAGCCTAGGCACTGAGAGACTTTGCAGCTTCCCCTCCTGCCATCTTGGAACCTTGAGCTGGCCATGCTGAAAAGACGCTCAGGGTAGCCTACTGGTGCACGAGAGGCCTTAGGAAGAGAACTGAGGCCTCGTCAATAGCCCAAACATGTGAGGCTGTCTTGGAACTTCAGGCTGAAAGCAGCCTCACAAGTGATCTCAGGCAAAACCAGCAGAGGAATAGCTTCGCCAACCCCCCAAATTGTGAGAAATAATACGTGATGGTTGGTTTAGTCACTGAGTTTTGAAGTCGTCTCTCACGCAGCAATAGCTGATTAACACAGAGGCATGGACATTTTAATTTAATATCTATCATGTCTTTCTTTTTGCATAATGAGGCTCCTATTCTATTCCCCCCCCCCCCCAGAAACCTAGGAAAACATATTCCCTACATGGAAATAAATAACTCCTAGGTACTATGCACTTAAACGTTCCTAAAAGACAGAAGATTGCAAAAGCAGCCTGTGGATCTAAGTCTACTCTTCAATATCCTGCCCCCAGCACAGCACCACAGAGCCAGTGGGAGGTCAGCATGTGTGGACCAAATTAAGTACCTCATGGGACACCTGTTGCCGCTTTCATCTCATTTTCTTAGTATTTGCCTGTGTCACAAAACGGATAGTCTGGTTGACTTGGCTTACCTGGCCACCTCTGCAGATGTTTCCTTGTTGCCTCACTTTTCCGCATAGATAGCCTGGGAGAAGAGAGTATTTCTCCAGTTGGTGAAATACTGGCCAATAGCACAGTGGTTATACTAATATTAGTGGCAGGAGCAGCAGCCAGCATTTATTGGCACCTTATCAATATGCTGATCATTATGCCATGTACTTTGCATGAATTAACTCATTTAGCTAGTTTGTTATTATTTCCATAAGGAAACTGAGGCACAGAAGGGTTAATTTATCTGCCCAAGCTAACACAGTTAAATGGCAGAACCCTGGCTCTTAAGCAGTATTCTGGCTCTAAATATGGCTATTTGTGTAGTTACAGCTAGAAGGTTTAAACTAAGGAATATTAAACACATTCATTTATAAAACTGTCTAACAAGAAATCACGTATGACTTACAATCTCCAAAACTTTTCAATACCACTTGTACTTCTCATTAGTCAAGAAACAAGTATATATGCCTGCACCTGTGCACAGAAAGTTATAAAACATATAAACTAACACACACAAAAAATAATATTATATAAGGATCTTGGCTCTACAGGGACTTAACAATATTTTGAAAAGACCAGACTGATGCAATGAAATGATCAGAGTAAGACAAGATATAATTAAAAAAAAAAAAAATAGTACAAAAGAGTTCTAAGACCTCACCTCTTGGAGCGAAGAGTCTGAGTCCTATTTCAAAATCTTCCTTTCTCCTTGAAACAAAACCACAGCTTTCATTTTGGGATATCACAGCACTGAAAAATGGTTCACTAGGCCAGACTAACCTGTGTTAGCAACTAGAATAATCTCCAGAAAAGAAAATTTACTTTGGGATTCAAGATGATCAAAACTGATTACTTCTCAAGAGGCTTAGAAACTCAAAGCTGTAAACACAGCTGGGGAAACACTTAAATGTGGGTCCATAAAAACTCTATTGAATAATCCATCCTTCTGCCGCACGACGTGGACACTACACCATGTACGTGAGCCTACAGGAAAGCAGTAAATATTTTTATACAACCTTGTTGGTGAAGGGGAAAAAATGTAGAGACATGCCCACCCACATCTTCTGTGTGTGTAATGTAAATATCTTTCTTGTTTTATTGAAGTAAAGGCTAAAAGATTACATGCAGCCGAGCCACTAAATTTAACACAGGGGTTTATGTAACCAAACATATAAAAATTGGATTTATCATCTCAAAATTTAGGGAGCTTATTTTGATTGGATGAAGAAAATGAATGTTCTACTACTTGTTAACAAATAGTCAATAATAGAATTTGGACCAATTTTCTCAATGTAGAATAATTTTGACTTATCGAGACCTTTTTTCCCCTGAAAGATAGACATCTATTATCTCTGGCAGGGTGATTAAGAGTGTTGGTTATTTACTTCTCTCTGCTTTTTGGTGATTTTGGAAATTTTCAAAATAACATATATGCTGGAAAGATGTGATTTTTCAAAAGGCAATCAACCTGCTTAACTTTTTTATTGACCGACATTCCTACATTATTTAAATAATTTAAATTATTTAAATAATTCCTACACTTTTTAAATAATTTAATTACTTCACCTACTGAATGAATCCTTGTCTTCAGCTCCTTTAACACCAATTTTCCCTTCCTGGAGAATTCTTATGATCAATTTTCACTAATATCTAGAAATACATGTCATAGCCAAGAATATTTTGACACAAGTCTCGAGCCTTGGAAAAAAAAGTGACTCTGAAGAGGAAAGAAATTATACCTTAAAAATTCCTTTTTCAGATGACTTGCTGTGTAGTTCATTAGCAAGAGACACAAAAAGTACTTTCTAAAACAATAATGGCCCAGAACCTTGCTCTTTGAGATAACAAGGCTCTGTTTTTGCAGGTGGCTTTCTACTCAAAGAACAAAAACTGGAAACATCCATTGAATTGCCCTGTTTACATGTGTTGAGTCATGCTAATGGAACAGAGCTAATCAACCCCTGGGTACAAAGCGCTTTATGTAAAGGAAAAAGACCAGCCTCAGATTTACTCGCCCCCAGATGCAAACACTTTTATGTGCCTCTACAAAGACATGAACATACTGGAGAGGACCTCGAAGTCAGAGATGGCCACTAGAAAGATAATGGGAGCCACGATGGGAGCCATGTACAGAATTTTAAATTTTCTAGTAGCCATACTCTAAAAAGTAAAAATAAACAGTAAGTTAATTTTAACATTGCATTTTGTTTAACAAATATATCCAAAAATAGTATCATTTCAATTTTAAAAATGTATTTAGATAATGTACATTCCTTTAAAAAAAAACAAAAAACTAAATGTTTGAATTCCAGTGTATATTTTATACTTACAGTACAACTCACTTTGTACTAGCCACATTTTAAAAGCACAAGAGCCACATGTGAGTTGTGGCCACCTCATTGGACAGCACATCTGTAAGATGAAAAACTTATTCTCACCAAGTAGGAATATAGGGTCAGACACATGTTTTTACATAAAAATTGAGATATAATTCACATAGTATGAAATTCACTCCTTTCTGCGTAAAATTCAGTGGGTTTTAGTGTATTCATAAGACTATGCAACCATCATCACTGTCTAATTCCAGAACATTTTTATCATTCCCCAAAGAAATTTCATACTATTACCAGTCACTCCCCATTCCCTTTTTTCTTTAGCCCTGGGAACACTAATCTGTGTTCTGCCTCTACGGATTTGCCTATTTTGGACATTTTATATAAATGGAGTCATACACTGTGTGGTCTTTTGTATCAGACTTCTTTCATTTAGCATAACGTTTTCAAGGTTCATCCATGTTTTGGCATGTGTCAGTACTTCATTCCTTTTTATGGTTGAATGGTATTCCATTTTGTTTAGTTATTCATTACTTGATGGGCCTTTGGGTTCGTTCCACATTTTGGCTACTATGAACAATGCTACTGTGAACATTCATGTAAAAGTTTTTGTAAGAACATACATTTTCAATTCTACTGAATATATACCTAGGAGTGGAATTGCTGGGTCATATGGTTACTCTATGTTTAACATTTTGAGGGCCTGCCAAACAGTTTTCTAAAGTGGTTGTACCATTTTACATTCACCAGCAGTGTATGAAGGTTCCAATTTCTCCAACATTTGTTAGCCTTTCTTTTATGGCCATCCCAATGGGTGGTCAGCTGGTGTTTTCACCAAAAAAGAAACTATAAAAACTGCGGTAACAAAAATGCAACAAGAGCTATGATATTCCTACAGATTAAAAAAATTAGGGATTAAGCTCACATTTACCAAGTTTGTTTGTAAAGAAACACATTGCAGCTTTGTTAAAAAGCTGTTCTATTCTCTTTGTGCCATGAGCAAGTAAGGTGAGTTTTTTTTTTGTTTGTTTTTTTTTTTTTTTTTTTTTTTTTTTTTTAGCAATAACAATTAATATGTATTTGCCATTCCTGAGGGTTTTATATATATTATCTCATTGAATACTCACATTAGCCCTAGGGGGTAATCGCAACATTATTTTCATTTTATGGATGAGTACTCCCAGGTCTGAAGAAGGCAACTAATTTGCCCAAGGTTCCACAGCTTAGAGGCCATGCTTTTAGCCATTAACTTACTTTATCTCACTTGTTAACACTGCTTGGTAAGAAGTAATCAGTGGTCTCGTCTAGACCAGTGGTTCTCACAGTGTGGTCCCCTGACAAGCAGCATCTGTGTCACCTGTGAGCCTGTTAGAAATGCAAA
The DNA here is from genome assembly GCF_057876585.1 of Rhinolophus sinicus. Taxonomy (NCBI): domain Eukaryota; kingdom Metazoa; phylum Chordata; class Mammalia; order Chiroptera; family Rhinolophidae; genus Rhinolophus; species Rhinolophus sinicus. Next base: position 143,634,887 of record NC_142501.1, read on the forward strand.
CTCTCAGGGTCCACCCAGACTTACTGAATCTCAAACTTTGGGGCAGCAATCTCTATCTTAACGAGTCCCTCTCCCCAATGATTCTAATGCACACTAACATTTGAAAACTACTGATCTAGAGCCAACATACCACATGACCAAAGTTTATGGGAAAACCCCTGTGGATCAGATACAGTGATAAGCTTGGGGTGCATTCAGTTTTAAGATTCAAAACTGAAAAAGACATAAGTGTCCTTCCAGTGCTTAGAGTCAAGTGAATTTGATAGATGAGTGAATCGGCATTACCTTCCAGTGCCACCGGCCCTAAGGGAAGGGTGAGAAAGCTTCCTGGTACAAATGACTTTTGAGCTTCCAATAAACTTAGAAAACCAGTATTAGTGTCAAGTTATTCAAGTATATTTGTTAGTCCTGTTACTTTCGGGAGAGAATCCAAATTCCAAAGCATCACCTTCAAGACATTTTTACTACCTGGCTCTTGCTACGTCCCCACCTTCATTTCTCTGTAGCTCCTTGCTACTCAAAGTGGGGGGCACAGAGCACATTGACACCACCTGGAGCTCGCTAGCAATGCAGAGCTTCAGAGCTCACTCTTGACCTACAGAATCAGAATCTGCATTTTATCAAGAACCCTGGGTGATTTATGTGCATATTAAAGTTTCAGAGCACAGCTCTAGTTACTGTGAAAGACCTAGCAATTCTCTAAAACTGCTAAATTATATTATCTGTGTAGCACCCTGTGCCTGGAATGCCTTTCTCTCCTTCGACTTCTCTGACCCCCAGAGAAGTTGGACAACCCTTCATGACAGCGTGCTGACAGTGGGTTGTTTATTTACACATTCATCTTCAGTCCTAGAGTGGGAACTTCTCAAGGGCAGGGAGACTGTTTCATTTCTCACTGTAATTTGCATGGATTGGGGACCTACTTGCTGCCATGCACATAATGGGTGCCCAGTAAATGTTCATTTAATGAAATGTGTGGATGAGGGAAATGTGCCAAATACCCAATGGAGGTGTCACATCTTCAGGGAATTTCACCTACATACATACGGTACATTTCACTTTTCACGGTCACATAATTCTAGTCAGTTGTCTGGCTCATTGGCATCAAGAGAATCAGACAGAGTGAGGGCAAGAGGAAACCGGAAAGTGATTAGGGGTTAAAAAGAAAATCTAGTTTCTAATTTTGAAAAATCTAGTTTCTAAAGTTCTTGTCACATTATGATTTCTCATTATATTTTTATTTACCAGATCCCACCTCAAAAGACAGAAGCAGTGACATGAAATGAAATGAGCATTGGTTTGAGAGCTTGGTTCTAAATACAGCGCCGATCAGCGGGGAATTGCTTTGGGCCTTTCATTTCACCTCTTGGGCTCTGTCTCCTCATTAATAAATGAGGGAGTTGGAGTAAGCAGTCCCAAATGTCCCCTTCCCCACCCTGCCATAGATCTTTTTAGGCACTAAAATTCTAATATTTGTGGTATATAGGCAACTTTTGGAAATTAAGGCTTTATTTGAAGAGGCCTCTAGAGGATAAAAATTAGTTTTCAAAATCTCTTTTACAGGCAAGTTACACTAAACTATATGTTTCCACTATTTCCTAGATATGTTGTAAAAACATTATTTATTGTACATTTAGTTTTTCATGAGAAGGAAACTATTGAATGGGATCTGCTTCAGAAAGACTGTAGGTATGTCAAGCCAGGAAGAGCGGATTTTGATCAAGAAAGTTGGCATTTGCAATAAATCCAACTTTGTTCTGAGTGGCTAAGCTCTTTAGAAAACCTATTGACATGGCAAAGAGTGCGTAGATTAGAAAATACTGACAATTTTCAAAACACTAGCCTTGCATTTTAATGCCCCGGTGTCGTGGGAGTGAACAGTGAACTACTGTTGGTGCACACTGGGCTACTCTCACACGTGAAGTATGTCAACCGGACCAGCCTGTAGAGACTACAGCTCTCCTTGTTTCCTCCAACTCTCCCCTACCCAAGGGCTAGCAATGGACCATTATCTCTCATTCTGACATCTGAGAAGAGAATCTGAATGCCAGGAAGGAAGTTTTCCAAATCGGTATAAAAACAAAATCCTCTTATTACAACAGGATACAGTAAAGAAAACAAAGAAGGGAGCTTACAAGAGGGAAAAGGTTTAAAAGTGTAAATGAAAAACGTTCTGAAAAAAACCCATAAGATATCCCCAACACAGTGCAGTTACTTGTATTTACTGGGAAAAAAACAGCATTGCTGGAGAGACTAGAGTATGGGAGTGGAGCCGATACATACGCTGTTGGAAAGATTGCTTACCACTGTCTGTGTCACAGTACTTTACAATCTTAAGGTAACTGGAAGTCAATAGCATTTTCTTTCACATTTTTTTGCTTTTGAGTAGTAACTATTTATTTTGAGGACTTTTCGGGGTGACCATGTAATTAAAAAATCACATTGGATAGCATAAATCAAAAATTATTTTTGGTTAATTTTAATACTGCATGAAAGAGAGAAACTCATAAAGATCACCGTTGTTATAGTAGTCAGTACCTTTTCAGTCTTCTGCTGTGCATATTTTGTTACTGAATGCTTTTTGAAAAGAGGTAGTTTCAATTTTGACCACTCGTGTTTACTGCAAAAGCAGTGTTAGGCGTGACTTCATATTTCAGAAGAGCAGCAGTCGCTATAAAGACTTTTTTGCCCATGACTTAGAAAAGCTGTGCCCTTTATTAAGCCAAAGCATCAGTGTTCTAAATGCACTGGATAAATTTGGGATTGACTGGATAAGTGTTCAATACTATTAAAGGATTAATACTATACTGTGAGCCATGATGCTTTTCCAATGGGCTATCATTTTCTGGTTGTCATCTGCTGGCACTGCTCATTTGCAGTGGCTGCAAGAGAGTTACAGTGGATTCAGAAAGTACCAGGGATCCATTCAAAGACAGTAAGATCCCTAGAAAAAAACCAGTGAATGATTCTCTCCTATATTCTCAATAAATTGGCTCAAGAAGGCAGACTGATAGCCAATCACTTCTATTTATTTCAGGACATAATAGACTTTTTAGACCTATGGGTGATACTGATAATTATAAGCCAGTTTAAATTATCCAAAGGGTATTTTATTTTTGCAAAGATAGGTTATAAACATTATAAAGTAAGATAGATTAATAATAATACACATATCAAAATTAGATTAAAAATGTAGGTCATGGCTCTCATTCACTCTGTCCTGGCATTAAAGATGTTATAAAAAAAAATACATAGAATACCAGCAAGTATCCCAACATTTACAGACATACATGTTGTCAAAAAGGTTTTTAGCAAAGAGAAACCATCCAAATTTTATTCTTTAGTCTACTGATATGATTTAACTTTGGTACATGGTATTACTATTGCTCCTACTGTAACAAGTTCTAGTTTTCTCAAGGCCTTTCCCCCAACTTTTCTGGAAATAAAATATCATATTTCCAACCTTCAAATTAAAATGTTATTCTCATAAGTATATGTACCAGGTTGGTATATTCACATATATCCTTTCCAATTTCAGGCTAAGCAAAGACATGCATTTAGCACTATATCAACATTATTAGAGCAAAAGACAATCCAACTCAATGTCAAGAGAAAATGTGACCTTCCATGCAGTGTTTGATGTAGAAAATACTGATTTTGACATATTTTATTCAAATACCAGTCTGATCACACATGGTCCAAGAACATTCAAATAATAAACCCAAAAGAAACAGATGTTAAAGATTGGTCTTCAAACCTTATAGCCAATGATGCCACGCTTGCTTACGGTCTCGCCGACATGAAACCACATCCCCACCTCACTGGACACCTCCTTCAGCGGAGCTTCCTTAACTGTGAGCTGTTTGAAGCTACCAGTTTGAGCACTAATGACTTTTTTTCCTAAGCTCTGAATAGCTGTAAGGATCTCAGCAGATGTTGGAGGAACCAGCTCAACCTTGGCATGGCACCAACATGTGGCCAATTGAGGCTTCGACTAAGTCACAGCACCGTTGACCAGCACCAGGGCCTTCTCTGCGAGGTTATGGGCAAATTGGGCCATGGTTCTAGGATGGAAAAATCCATGGCCTTGAACAGCTAGCTGAACCTTCTTTCATAATTTTATTTCTCTTAGAAGTAAAATATTATTCTTTAGGAGGAGAGTTATAATGAATTTTGCCCAGAGTGACTACGGTTGCACAAGAGAGGCGGAAACAGCTTGTTCTTTCATTATCCAGAGATTAGGGAAAATGTTGAATGGCAATATTCAGTCAGAAAGAGCTTTAATAACTTATCCTGGAGGAAATTTCAAAATGGTGTGCTGAGGTCATCACTCAGGACCCTTCCGCCTAGCCTGAGCTCGTGGTGCTGTATACATTATATGGCTACACGGCATCCAAGTCAGCCAGTGTGCATTGCTTGACTAAAATGGGAGCTAACTTCATCTCAGTCACCCCAGAGGATGGGAGGGGAAAGAGATTTGACTCCATACAGCATGAGTAAAGATAAGTCAAGAGCAACCCTTATACAAACTGTATGTGCTTCTCAGATATTTGTCAAGAGTATTGTGACTAAGTTGTAGGAAAAGGGCTTTCAATGAAATAAAAGATAATTTCAACCAATTGAATTCCCAACTGAAGTGATATGGATGTGTTTAATTTTTGTTAGAGCTACTGAGAATATGTAACTATCAAGAGATTTATATGTAGTCCTCATATAATCTTCACACAAACAACCTGATGATGAAGGTCTATTTTTATTCCCACTATATAGAAGAGGAAACGGAAGCCTAGAAGAGTTAAATTGCTTGCCCCCGATTGCACAGTTAATAAGTAGCAAAGCCAGAATTTCAACCTAGGTCTGTCTGCACCTGAAGGTCAAATTCTAGGTTTTGAACGTCTTTTAGTTTAAATTACAATCTTGAATTGAAAGATCTATATATAGGTAGTTATTCCTCAAAGAAAAATAAGTTTCTTCTGATTTCCAAGTTACTTGTGTAACCTATGCTCTTAACACCATCCTTTCTGCTTGCCTCTGTTCCCTGGGCTCTCAATCTCTCTTTTTCTTGAGCTCCCGCAGGCTCTGTTTTTTACAGGCGCTCTTTTCTCAACACATACATGCTTATATTGAATAATCCTTTATTTGATTATTTTCTACCTTTTAATAATTATCCTATTTCTCTCCTTTCCACAACAAATAATCTCTTGAGCTGAGACTTCATGGCCCTCACTGCCTACCCTCCCCCTCTGCTGAAATTACACACTCACAGCTCTTGTGATCTCTAACCACCAAACCCCCAAGGTCTTTCTGGGTTGTCCTTCACCTTGACCTTTCTGCAGCATTTGGCCCTGCAGACCACCTACTTCTTGGAAAGCTGCATGTGCACATTAGACACAAAACTTAATTAAATGATTGGCTAAATGAAACATGTAAACATTTTCTAAATTCTTAAATACAATGTATAAATGGCTAAACACCAGAAAATACTTTACATATAAACATCCTTATATATATTTAAAAGAATTCATGAGAGAATGATTCTAGTTAAGGGAATTGCCCAACAATGTAACAACAGCCCTCTTTTGCAGAATAAGGAATAAATTCAATTTTTTTTAAAGATTGATATATTTTTAGTTTAATTTTTAAAAAATATAGGTATGACATATATAAAAATTAACTCAAAACAAATCATTGGCATGGTGACTATAGTTAACAATACTGTATTGTATATTTGAAAGTTGCTAAGAGAATATATTTTAAAAGTTCTCATCACAAGAAAAAAAGACTTTTGTAAGTATATGTAGTAATGGATACTCATGAAATTTATTCTGGTAATCACTTCACAATATAGACATATATCAAATTATTATGTTGTGCACCTAAAACTAATATAATATTGTATGTTAATTATATCTCAATATTAATAAAAGGATCATTGGCCTATATGCAAAAGCAAAAGCTATAAAACTCTTAGAAGAAAACATAAGAGTCAATCATCATGACCTTGAATTAGGTAGAGGTTTCCTAGATATGACACCAAAAGCAAAAACAACAACAACAGCAACAAAATGGTCTTCATCAAGACCATTTTTTTGAGTTTCAAAAGGACACCATCAAGAAAATGAAAAGATAACCCATGGAATGTGGGAAAATATTTGCAAATCATGTATCAGATAAGGGACTTGTATTCAGAATATATAAAGAACTCTTACAACTAACAATAAAAAGACAAACATGCCAATTAAAAACTGGGCAAATCATTTGAATAGATTTTTCTCCAAAAAAGATATACAAATGGATACTTAACATCATTAATTATTAAAGAAATGCAAATAAAATTCATGACATACTACTTGTGATTATCCACTAGGATAGCTAAAATAAAAGACAGACAACACAAGTGTTGATCCACAAGCAGATAGAACTTCAGACCTATTAGGATGGTTATTATAAAAAATAACAAAAATGAAATAAACAAACAGAAAATAGCAAGTATTGGCCAGGATGTGAAGAAATTAGAACGCTTGTACATTGCTGATGAGAATGTAAAGTGGTGGACGTACTATTCAAAACAGTATGGCAGTTCCTTAAAAAAACAAACATTGTATTACCATATGATCATATATATATATATATATATATATATATATATATATATATATATATCCAGAAGTGGGATTATTATTATATATATATATATATAGAATTGAAAAGAGGGGGACCAAAAGAATTGAAAGCAGGGGACCCAAACAGACATTTGTACACCCATGTTTATAGCAGCATTATTCACAATAGCCAAAGGTAGAAGCAATGCAAGTGTCCATCAATGGATGAACAGATAAACAAAATATGGTATGTCCACATAGAGGAATGTTATGCACCGATAAAAAAGGCTATGTGCTACAAATGGATGAATCTTGAAAACATCATGCTAAGTGAAAGACATCTGACACAATAGGTTTTATATCATATGCTTCCATTTAAAAGAAATGTCTGGAATAGGCAAATCCATAGGGATAGAAAATAGATTAGTAGTTTTCAGGAGGTGAGCAGAGGAGGGAATGGAGAGGGACTGTGACTGGGTCTGGCGTTTTTTTGGGGGGTGGTAAAGATGTTCTAAAATTTGATAGTGGTGATGGTTGTGTAAACTTATAAATATAAAACCACTGAACAGTACACTTTAAAAGGGTGAATTTTATGGTATGTGAATTATAACACAACAAAGTTTTTTGTAAGAAAAAAAAATAAGTAGGGATTAGCTACCTGCAAGCTAGTATTCATTTTCTCATTCATTGATTTACCAAATCATTGTGGAACATGTTTTCAGCCAGGGACCGTGTTAGGTGCTGGGTATACCAGCATTTTGAAAAGATCCTCCACCTTCAGCATGGAAGCCAGATTGGAAGGGCACCAGAAGCCATATGGACAGTTGACAAAATTGGGAGCCAGCTAATATAGAGAACCATATCTCTTCTTAGTCGAACGTCATTTCTTTACATTACTTTCACCATAAAAAAGCAAAGCAAAAACAGGAAACAAGCTCTTCTTCAGCCCTTTTGTGATCCGAAGAAAGCTCTGCGGTTTCTTAGGGGCTTCAGAAAAGAGCTTTATAATCATAATAACCAAAGACTTGAGTATTATTTACTTTTGAAATCTAATAACATATCATAAGCTTATCTGTCTTTGGCAAGAGTTTGAAATGGAAAGTGAAGCTAAGAGCACAGCAAATAGTCTGGAAGATGGAACATTCATTCCTCATATTTCCTTGACAAGAAACTCCATGTAAAGATGGCCGAGGATCCAAGTCAGCTTGTTTGGACAGGAGTGGTCTGTGGGAACACCAGATACTTCAACAGGAGCTCCTCTTGTCCCCTTCAGCCTAATTTGTCCCAGGTCCACTCACTGGGTTTTAACAGGGCTGTAACATGGAAAAGTTTAAACTTTATTCCCAGCCTTTGTCTCAGAGGCTAGTAGTGTCTTCAGGGAGAAGGAAAATTTAGCTAGTGTAATAAGATCCCACAGGATGCTGTGAAAAGGACCAGATTTGGAGTTTTTGATTACCTAGGAGATTTCCCATCCTCTTGACTCTCTTACCATGGTTGGTCCATGAAAGTGAAGAGTGGTCCTCAGGGTGTATTTATCATGTGAACTGCTCATTAATGTTAACAATCAAGTTTTGTTAAACTGATCCTAACAGAGCTGAGCAATGTTGTTGAAAGTTTAATTCCCTTTCAAATAACTTGGGTTGACTCTGACATTATTCCCATGAGAATTCCTATAGTAATGGCAAGATCTTCTGTTGAAAGGACTCAACCACAGATCAACAAAACAGGATTTTCTGCTTTGAATTAATGCCCCAACTCCAACAAAATGAAATAATCACAAACTGAATTCTCCCAACCTAAAGAAAATTGAGCTATTAAAAAAAAATCAAATAATTGTTGAATGAATACATGGAAGTGAAGTCATTTATTTCTCTTCTTTAAATGACTTATGGATGGGTCAGTCTTGAGTTAACATATCTCTGAAGATGGATGCCACAATCTGTTCAAAATGATCTGAGTTGAACCAGAACCTATTAAGCCTCCAATGCCATTGCTACGCCTCCGAAGGATCTGGAAATACTTGATTGAAGGGCACTGCACTCTCCCATTGGCCAGTCCTCCTTCTGCACTTCCCAAGGAGGAGGATTCCAGGATGGTGTTCAATGGTTGTGTTCAGTGCTGGGGTAAGTGGACCCAGGATTTATATAATTCTAACTTCACAAGTCTCAGAGGGAAACCATGTAGGCAACAACTCAAAGGGTATCAGCAACCATGGGTGTCAGTTTACAACACTCAACTTGAAGGCAGTTTTCTTTAGCACCTCTTTAAGTTTTCAAGTGGGAGTGAAAATTGAATTCACTATAAACAGTCATCTCCAGGGTTTCTGTTAGGCAAAGCTTGGATGCGGCCGTTCGGGTGGAAGGATGGGGGCTAGCAGAAGACTTCTTGAAGTGTCCACGAAGCAACCATAGAGGTTTAGAGTGTTTGTTGGGACTGACTAAGGGGCTACTTGAGATGGGAAGGGTGGGCAAAGCCCCCTCTTCCCTGCCTCCAGCATCCCTCAGTGGGTCCACAGACAGAAACAGGACAGGAAGCGGTCGCTAGCAGAAGCCAGAAAAATGACCAGAAGAATGGCTGCAACTTCTTCTCCACCAAGAAATAAAGTTCATGCTGACTTTAGTGAAGGGGCAGAATATCAGTGCTAGGAACTCACCACAGTGCCTTCTGCCTTTGTGTTTCTGGCCCATCCTTAAAAAATGTTCAAGGCAGTGCCAAAGACGGACTTCATTCCAAGACCTGGAAAGAAAGTGTGTTGTAAAAAGCCTGCCTTTCATATGGCCTATCTGCACACAGGCCCCAGGGATGTAGCAACAGAGCTAACGGGGAGGCTAAGAGACAAGCTCAGACATGGGAGATGGGAAAAGGCACCACTCTCTGTGTTTGCTCAGTCTTTGGGGTAATTATGGTGGTCATGGTTAGTCTGTGCCTCTGCCCAGTAGATCTCAGCTGGACACACAGAGGCCAATACCCCAGGCTTAGAAAGAGCCCTTTGTTTTGTTTTGTTTTTATATGACAGGCATATCTTTAATTTTTTTAAATGGATGATACCATTTTGAAAAACAATTTCTTTTAAATCTTCTCTATGTATCCACAATAAAGACCACAAATACGTCTATTTTTCTCATTACTCCAAAAGACTGTTCCAGTGAAAAGCCAAAATCTACACAACATACCTATATTATTTCTTCTATTGTTTCATTGGACCAGGAAAAATAAACCAACAACCTTCAATCATCTTTGGAAATATGAGTAGTTTCCCATGAAAGCACTTTCTTGGTTAAAAGAAAAAAAAAAGGGTAACAGTATTGTGTGAGTTTTCTCTTCATCTGAGTTATATAATATTTCAGGAGCTCTTGCTTAAAACAGAGGCTTTTAAATTAATAACAAGTGATTAAAACATCTTGTCACTCAGAACTGGATGCTTACACAGTTGATCCTCATTATTTCTGGATTCCACAGTTGTGAATTCACCTACTTGCTTACATTTATTTCCAACCCCAAAATCAATACTCCCCGCATGTTCACAGTCATGTGTGGACATGCTCAGACACATCTGCTTTCTTGTTTCAGCTCTCCTCCTGTCAATATGTGTCCTTTCCATGGTCTATTTAGTGCCATATTATTATTATTTTTTTCATTGTTGTGCTTTCTATTAGTTATTTTACTGTTTAAAATGGCCTCCCAGGCATGGTACTGAATGTGTTTCTAAAGTACAAGAAGGTTGTGCTGTGCCTTACAGAGAACATAGATGTGTTAGGTAAGCTTCATTCAGGTGTGAGTTATAGTGCTGTTGTCTGGGATTTAAACGTTAATGAGTCAATAATACAGATTAAATAACGTATCTTTAAAAATACACATGAAACAAGGTTATATATTGATTGGTTGTTGAAAATGTGTCCAGAAGCTTGCGGGAAGCTAACCCTACAGTCCTCCTAGGAGCAATGGTTCAGTACTTGCTAATTCAGTGTTTGCAGTGACTTTGTAGAATGTAACTACAGGGAATACTGAGAACCGACTATATCCGCTTTTATAATTTGGAAGGGTAAACCAGCATAGGGCATGAGAACCACCCACCAGGGTGGGTTAGGGCCTACCTGGGTGCAGGGGTGGGGGACCAGTTTTGGGAAGCCAGTCCAGATGAGTCAACAGCGGAAACTAGTGAGAACTCTGCAGTAAGGCCCACGGGCTAGAAGTGCAGTCCTATGGATGGGGTCAACATGGAAAAGCGTGAAAGAGAGAGAGAGAGAGAGAGAGAGAGAGAGAGAGAGAGAGAGAGAGAGAGAGAGAGAGAGACATACGGGTGGGGAAGGAGGGCAGAGGGTCATGAATGAGAGGGATATAGCTACTTAGAAACAATGCCAGTCCCCAGTCGCTGCTCTTCATGGGACCTGCATACGTGGTGGGGTGAAGGATCAGGAGTGGGGTGGGATAATGCCTAAACTGTGTTGACTGGGTAAATTAATTCTGGGTTTAATCTCAGGTACAATAATCCCCTACTTCACCCACCATTTTTGGGAAGACTCTCCTTGTGGGCCTCCAACAGAAAACTATTAAGGAAGACCTGAAGAAACAAAAAGAATACTCAAAAATCTAGTTCCACTTTACGTTTGATAGGAAAGGTAATCAAATCTTTGTCCAATGAGTAGTGAGAGTCTCTTCTTTCACCTGTGCTTCTATTGTCCACCGAGGCCACTTTTCTCCTCACTAGGACTCTGATCCCAGCATAGTTCCAAATCTCCCCATCCTGGTGTTCTTCACCATGGCACAATTGAAAAAATCTCCAAGCCAGTATTTCTCCACCTTGGCTGCACGTTAAAAGCATCTGGGGAGCTTTAAAACCCAAGGGTCAGACCCCTCTTTCAGAGCAATCAAAGCAGAATTTCTGGGCAATGGGGTCTGAGCATGGCGACCTCTAAAATGCCCTGGGTGATTGTAATATATCGGCCCAAAGTGACAGAGGAATGCCTGGTTACAGCAATCCTCAGTCCTGGCTGCAAATAGAATCGCCCTGGGACTTAAATCCCAGGTTAATAGATTCAGAATCTCCCTGGAGGTGGAGGGAGCCTGGGCTTTTTGATTATGAATATATACATATATATTCCTTGAGAATCCTTGGCTTAATGAGATTACAAAGTTATCATGTTTGAATTTTTTAAATAAAATTGCTGGAGAAAAGCAAAGAACAGAGGGTAGAGAAGTTGGTGATAAATATGTGAATGTGATAAAAGTGAAGTCAAAGTTCCTGGGTCCCCTGATTCTTCTAAGCCATTGACTCCTGACCTGGAAGGGAGGCAGGTGGGCTATCGAGGGGAGTTAGGTGGTTTGCAGAGCAGGCCTAGGGTCACATTATCACAGGAACTGCCCCTGTGTGAGCTCGGTTGCTTGGCTGTTAGATTGGCTGCTCCAGAGGCCAGGCCTTTGAAACTGACAGTGGCAATCAGAGTGGGCTGTTCAGTGACTTCAATGACAACTGGGGCAGTGGTTCTCTCTCTTCTGGTGTCCCCATTCTCCCTTCCTTTGCACAGTAAGAGATAGGTAGCAGATTGCAGAGAAGATGCTGTTGCCTGGCACAGATCGCCTTTCCTGGGTTGGTGCGCCCATCCCCCAGCTGCTGCGGCTGCTGACAGCTTTCAGACACCTCCTCCAGGCACCTTCTTTCTGCTAAATAGCCGCTCCCCTGAGATGTTACATCCCCCCCACACCTCTTTCCAGCCTGGCTAAGAGGGAAAGCCCACAGACAATGGACTGAATGGCACAGGTGCCAAAGTCTAAATAATGCAGGTGATGTTGGATCTGCCGGTAGTTTCTGAGTGTGGGCCGGAATCGTGTCTCGTGAAGCTGAAAAACGGAAACACGGACCAGGGAGAGGCACATAGTTTTAAAAAGAGGATAGTTCATTAGAGGCAGGAGAAGAGGTTGCATCTCCTGAGTGGGAGGGGGTCCCGAATGGGGGGTGCCCCATGTCTGAGGCAAAAGCTCTTACTTTTATACCTTCCCTTGCCTGCTTGGGGCAGGGGAACTTTTTGAAGAAGGGAGCTTGTTTGAAGAAGGGAGCTTGTTTGAAGAAAGGAACTGGCACCTTCTAATGAAATCTGTTTACCAGGTTTGTTCTGCTTGCCCATCCTAAAGGAATTATTAGCAAAGTAACCCACTCTTATCTATCAGATCAGCTCCGTTTGTCAGGCCAAAAGGAATTTTATCATTAACCTCAAGACCTTGTTACATTATGTCCTGGAGCTAAAGGAGTGATTTCAAAACCTGAAGTTTTAGGATATGGCTGTCTTTTTTTTATTCCACCTGTCTACCGAGGAACATGCTAGGTAACCTGTATCATCACTCCCTTGCCTCAAGGCCAGGTGAATTCTGAAGGGCAGTTCATGTTCCCTAATGGATCAGGCTAAAGCTAGAGCAACCGAGGCTCTATCCTTGCTTAGAATTTTCCCCTGCCTTATCCTGCTTTCTTCATTCCCCTTCTCCCAAGAGCAATTAGATAGTATGTGCGTGATGGGGAGGGGAGGGCAGAAAGAATATGAACTTGGGAGTCAGATATATCTGGGTTCAGCCCCAACGTCATCACTTCTTAGCTGCATGAATCCATCAAGTTACCTGGACTCTATTATCCTCTGCTTCCATCTCTATATAATATGGGATGGCCACACATCCCTTGCGAGGATGTCATGATGATGATATTAAATGAAACAAGAGAATTGATGTATAAGTCCATGGCGCATAGTGAGGATTCAGTAATGTCAGCTTCCCTTGCCTCCAGGAACTTTCACGCCACCTCTTACTAAACTTGGTTCTCCACGGTTCTCTTTGGTCCCCCATCACAACAATTTTTAAGTCTCTTTACACTCTCTTTCTCCTTCTTCCTTTATAGCTTCCTTTTACTATCTCCTTTTCCCATGGTTTCTGCACCTCATGTTTTGTAGTGCTTTTTACTTCCCCCAATCATGATAAACTAAGAAAAATGCACAGTAGTACCCAGAAATACAGATCTTTATTCTGTAGGCCATGGCCAGAGAAGCTGGAATGAGATTATCAGTTTTTGCCAGCTCAGCAGTTATGTTTGATTCAGTTTTGTAAATCGGACTCAGGGGGCTAGTTTATGGCTTTGCCTGAGATAGTGTTTAGCCAGGAAAAGATAGACTGTTTTCCTTGTAAGATGAAAATAAAGGCCATTAAAAACCAATCACACTAGCCCTTGACAAAAGAACCCTCATTAACATCAATTTTTCTCATCTGGTCTGAACGGTGGAGCAGAAGGGAGCGAATCCCCACAGCCACGATGTAAGACAAGAGTTTACTGGCTCGGCCACAAACTGGTTGTGGGACTTTGGGGAGATTGCATAACCTCCTTAAAGCCCAGTTTCTCCATCACCAGAAAGTCTTTACAGCATAATATGTGCCAGCTACTTCACAAGGGACCTCCTAGAATTCATAAAATATTATTTGGGAAACTCTGGAACTCTGTGCAGAAACTGATTGAGAACAATGTATTTTGTTACTAATATTCTTGTTAATAACACTATGAAACCATTGCAAATCAACTCACTAGATCATGCTGTATACTGTAAACCATGTCTGTCATGAAGATGGTGGGAAATCTGAAAGTCACACGTTAGGCTTGAGCACCCAGTACCAGCTGTTCAACTGGATTTTTATAACAATTACCATAAGCCCAGTGGAATAGGCTGTTAATTGATACTTTTTTGCCTACCCAGCTCATTTCTCTATCCCTCTTCTGGCATTGGGACACCCTTTCCTCCGGGGAGCTCCTTCTCCACTCCCTGGTCCTGATGGGGCTGCGATAATGGGGTGTCATTGCCCAATCAGCTCATCCCGACACCTGACAAGAAGGGTGGGCACATGACGCAGCCTTGGCTGAGCATAGTCCACGTCTATCGAGTCACAGGAATTGGTCCAAGAGATGGTCTACTCATCAAGTCAATCAGAGTCCTTCCCCAGCATTTTGGAATAGGATGGGGGGAAGGGTAGCACTGCCACCTTTTTGAAAACAAGCAGGTAGGATGAGGCCTGCCATCCATCTTTCCATTTAGATAGATGTCTTCCTTCCTCACACATATTAAAGAATATGTGTGATTCTAATAGAATGAGTCCATCCATTGTTAATATATTCCAATTTTATCATAAAGAGAAATAGAGCTAATATTTTGGTATAAGTTATTTATAATTTAATAGAAAGCACGTCTATTGGGAAGTAGGGGTATGACTTGATCAATATTTTATCCAATGCATTAAAAACAAGCTTTTACGACTTTTTCCAACATGGGATGTTTTAAAGCATCATGAACTTGGGAAAGCTGCCATACAGTGAACACTTTCCTCATCCTTTTTCATCAGTGCACTTCTAAGTTGGCCACAGACTATAGATCTTTTGTCAAGCTTTCTGCTTGTACTCTCTGCCCAGAACATTAAAGAACAACCAAGAGATTGAAAAAGACAAAGTAGGACCAAATCTTGGATCTCCCAGGTTTTAGTCTGGTACTTTTATGATTAGGGGTGCTACGTGTCCGTTTAATTCAAGTTTATGTTTCTCACATCTGTTTTACATGCATATACATTTATATGAAAGTACTTCTTGTTCTAACTGCAGCTGGGAAGATATTTAAAACAGTAAATATTTACTAAGTGTGCATAAAACACCAGTGTGGGCTGAATTGGCCAGTGAAGGGGAATGAGAGTATGGGCCCCACTTCTGGCTCCATTGCTAAAGCCTGTGTGACCTTGGCAGGTCAATTAAAATCTCTGTGTTCCAGCACTACTTTTAAGAAAAAGGAGATACTAATCTTTATTGACTTGGCACTCCCAAAGTAATAACTCCTGAGGACAATACCTGCTATTCAGAACAGAAATCAAAAAGGAATCTCATTGAGACTGCCCATCTAAGACTTTTTCTTTTGTTTTCTTTTCTTTTCGGAGAGGAGGAGTGGTAGAGTGAAGGTTGTATCCTTGTCTGGCTTGAGGAAAAAGGAAACTTTGTTTTGAAAAAATTAGCAAGTACCGGCTTATGCATCTCACTGCAGTAAGAAGACAATTTGAATAAAGTAGCCAGGTTTGAAATTCCCCTCAGAGAAGAAAAGTGGGTGGCAGAGGAATTGTAACAGCACCTCTGGGACACTGGTTAGCACTTGTTGCACCTTAGAGCAGAAAGAGCAGGGCTTTGTGACAGGACTTGGGTGTTAAGGTGCTTCCGTTTTGTACTTCCGGCTACTTTAAACAAATCATTTCACCTTCGAGTGTCGGTTTTGATAACAGTAAAATGGAAATGATAATGCCCATCTTTAGGTGTGTGGAAACAGTTATACACAAACCTCTAACAAAATGGCACACAGAAGCAGCCTAATGAATCCCGGTTTTTCGGCCATCTTATTCATTTACTTGGATAGAAATTTGGCACTAGGATAGCAGATAAAGCAATCGCCACATTTTGCTTTCAGGGAGCAAACGCTCAGCAGGCATTTAGCCCTATGCATCCAATTAGCTGATCCCATCATATGTCCATATTTAGACACCAGAGCGATGTCTTGCATTTATATTGTCCCTTTACATCAAGGGGCAAACAAACATGTACAAGGAAACATAATCAAGGGCTGTAGTTTAATCAATTTGGAGTTGAAGGAGCTACAAGCTTTCTCTTGTACACAGGTGACCTCTCTCTCCCTCCCATAAAAAGGTCAATTGAGTCAATCACCTGGATGAGGTAAATGGAAGAAGCTTGGGTTATAGTAATAATTTAGGACTGAACTATTGTCTCAATTGTTTCATTTTCCTTTTACTGCCGAGGGGACAGAACATAAGCAGCAGCAGTTTTATGAGAGGAACCCCTCTCGTAATGCAAATAAGAGAACACCAATAACAAGGCTTGCATGCAACCTCACTGTCGCAACAGCATACATAAGCTTGGAGAAAGGACTACGCTGGCCCCCGAGAAACTTGAGTTTTGCTTTCCTCAAAGCAGGAGTTCTCAAACTCTTTTTGGAATCTATTTCCAATGACAAAAAAATTTTATCACCCACTAAACTAATCTGTTTGTACCAATCGTTGCATGAAAAATATAATCAGAGTGGTAGGGGGTCGTGCTACAACTTTTATGGTATTTCCCAAGGAACTTCAAAAGTAAAAGCTTGATCTATTCCAGGAGCAAGAAAATACTCCCAGTCATGCTAATAATTCCTTCATTTGCAAGTGCTTTGCACTATACATATGTTTTCACATGTTATTCACTTTTTCACCACAACCCTGTGAAGTTGTAGCATTGCTCAGTCCTCACAGTACCATGAGGTAGGTATCATCATTACTGTATTCCATCACTTCTAAGATGCCAAAGGGTGGAAGATGCACCTTTATTTTATGAACCACCCAGAAAGAAAACAGAAAACTGACAATGAAACCATGACACATCATCAATTGAAAATCAAAACAAAAAGACCACGCAATTTCAGATATGATAAAATGTGAAAGACTGCATTAGAATTGATGAACTATGGACTTTCCCTCTTATAGATGAGAAAAAGTTCTTTATTCAAGGTCAGGCTGCTCAAGGAGACTGAAGCCAGAAGCACCACTCAAACGCAAACCTGACTTTAACCCAGATTGACTCCACTCAACCAGACCTACAATCATGGAGACAATCATGGAAGCAAGACAGAAGGCTCCCACCAGGTATTCCTGAAACCACCACTTTAGAAGGGAATGATGTATCATAATAGGTGGCCGCCATCATGAAAGCATTTTTAGAAAGAAGCAACAAACTATTTTCAAAGGGAAATATGAAGGGCTATCACTGCCTGTCTTCACAACATACTGCATTAGTACAATACAGATGTAGTCAATCCTCCTTATTTATGGATTCCATATTTGAAAATTTGCCTACTCACTGAAATGTATTTATAACCCCCAAAATCAATACTCATGCACTTTCAGTTATTCATGGACAGGTGCGAGCAGCGAAAATTTTAAATTGTCTGACACACAAGTTCCCAGCTGAGGTCAAACAAGACGATGCTCTGCCTTCTTGTTTCAGCTCTCATACTGTTAACAAGTGTTCTTTGCATGGTCTATTTACGGTCACATGTTTTGCATTTTTGTGCTTTTTGTTGCTTGAAATTTGGCAACTCAGTTTTCATTGTTCAAAATAGCCCCCAGTACAGCACCGTGACTGTAGGTAAAATACTGTATTGAATATTTGAAAGTTGCTAAGAAAAAAATTTTTGTAACTGTGTACAAAAATTTGTGATGGATTTTTACTAGACTTACTGTGGTGACCATGTTACAATTAATACAAATACCAAATCACTATGTTGTACACCTGAAACTGATATAATGTTATACGACAATTTAAAAAAGGCTCCCCAAACATAGTTCTGAAGTGCTGTCTAGTGTTCCTAAGTGCAAGGAGGCTGTGATATGCCTTGTGGAGAAAAGAGGTGTGTTAGATAAGCTTCGTTCAATCGTGAGTTATAGTGCTGCTGCCTGGGAGTTCAATGTTAATGAATCAATAATGTATTTTAAATAAAGGGCCTATAAAGAGAAACACACATGAAACAAGGTTATGAAGTGATCGATTGATGAGTCTGTTGTAACCCGAGGCTCACAGGAATCTAACTCTGTATCTCCCCAGGAGCAGCTGGTATTCACTAATGAGAAAAGACTGCTTTTGGATGTAAAAGGGTCAAATGGACTATTTCCTCTGTTGCTAACTTATTAGCCATTCATATGTCATGAGTGAGAACCCAGTGGAGAAGTCAAGTTAGAGAAATAATCAGGAGATACACAGCACACACACCCATACCACCCCCACCATCACCACCACACATACATGCACACACACAGTGGACAAAAAAGTATGTGCAATGACAACATCTGGAGAGAAACAGAAAAATAATATGATAGTGGTGCTGGGAATACAGATTTTTAAACTTCTTTTGTTAACATTTCCAATTGGTGGGACCTCTTTGGAGATTTTGTTCTTCAAAAACTAGAAAGTGTCTCAGGAAGTCAAGGAAGCAGCCCCTGACAGAGGCGGTGCTGGTGGCAAAGCAGCCCAGAGAGCCCAGCAGGTGATGCCCCTGAAGAGGAGTACGTCCTTTTCCCCTGGAGCACGTCCTGTGGAACAAACTTCTCAAACTTCCTAGCCTTCTCTTTAAAACAGTCAATAAAAGGAACATGAGGAGTGAAAGAGGAGGAGGAGGAGTGGAGAAAATGAGTCTGTGGTCTTAGTGTTTTTCTGCTGAGGATAGAACATTGGGAAGAACATCAAACACATACCTCTTTGCTAAAAATAGTCACAAGTGCTTTTGTTTTAAGCCTTGATGTGATATTAATGATACAAAAAACCACCAGTCATAGAGGGACCACCCTGCATCCGTAACCCTGAAAAAATACATCAATTTAGAGGAAACCCTTGTCAATGGTAGAAACAACCAATATGACTGTGCTATTACAGAAATACTGCACCTTGCTGGTTTGCAAAAGAAAACTACCCACGATAATTAATGGAGGAAGTAGAGGGCCTTGGAAGGTGGTTTGTTTCCTTGTGGCCAGTGACTGATTTTCCACAAAATTGTGCATTGGCTAATTCTCACGAGAGGTTTGGAAAATAAAGCTAGGGTTTCAGGTTCGACTCACAGAAGCTGCTTTTCTCTGGACAGTCTTTGTTTTCCCCAGTCTGGTCGGCAGTCCTTCCGGGGCCTTCCTCAATCCCTGGCGGGGGCTGAGGCCCAGCCGTTGTTCGGGATGAAAAGGTATTGGAAGGCCGGCTGCTCTAATTGGAGCTTGCACCTGCAGCCCCCAGCCTCAGAAGCGGCTGGGTGAGTGTGTGTTGTGTGTGTGTGTGTGTGTGTGTGTGTGTGTGTGTGTGCATTTGATTTCCTCAGTGAAAACTGGGACACTGCACAGTTTTTTGGTCTGAATATGCTGGAGGGGATCCAAGCTGCTCAGACACTTTCTCCGTTCTGGGGAGGAGACACCCTTTACTCTCTAAGAAGGAGGGATTTTCAGCCATGCAAATATATCCAGTGTATTTTGATCTAATCTCTTCTGGCCCCAAGAGGATTTACCCAGATAAAGGGTGCCCTTCAGGTAGCATGAGAAGGTGCCACAGCAGGGCTTTCACCCACCAATAAGCTGCTGCATTTTTAATGAGTTTCTCACACTTCACTCTTGTAACACTATCCAGCTGGTGCTGAAGAGCAATGGTTACAACATTCTGTGCTCAGCTGAGGAGAAGGAAATGAGAAATCACCAGGTGGATCTAAGTAATGACTGGACTTCTGTCTCCCTCACAGCACCCAGGGCTCCATCCTAATGCACATCTTTGATATATATAATCTTATTGATTCTGGTATCCAGATATGCCCATGAAATTGTCACCACAATCAAGATAATGAGCATGTCTACCCCAAAAAGTTTCCCTGTGCTCCTTTGTCATCCCTCCCTCACTCCTTGCTTCACCACCATATCCCCAGGCAACCATTGATATGCATTTTATAACTATAGATTATTTGCATTTTCTAGAATTCTATATAAATAGCATCAGTGTGTATTTTTTGGGGGCAGGGGGTCTGGCTTTTTAAACTCAGCATAATTCTGAGATTCATTCATACTGTATATATCAATAGTTCATTCATTTTTTATTGCTGAGTAGTATTCCCTTGTACGGTTGTACCACAGTCTGTTTATTTATTCACCTATTGATGGATATTTGGGTTGTTTCCAGCTGCTATGAATATATGTGTATAAGTCTTTGTATGGATAGAAGAAGCTTTCATTTCTCTTGGGTAAAAACATAGGAGTACAATGACTAAATTATATGGCAGGTGTACATTTAACTTTTTAAAAAACTGCCAAACTGTTTTCCAGTGGTTTACCATTTTACTTTCCTACCAGCAGTTCAGGTTCCTACATATCTTTACCAACATTTGGTATAGTCAGTCTTTTTAGACTTAGCCATTCTGGTTTTAATTTTCTTTTTGCTAATAACTTTTGATGTTGAGCATCTTTTCCATGTGTTTTTTTGTTATCTATATATCTACTTTTGGCAAAGTGACTATTCAAATCTTTTGACCATTTCTTAAACTGACTTGTTAATTTTCTCATGATTGAGTTTTGATAGATCAGTACACATTCTCCCAGGGAAATTTTTTATTTAAAGAAAAAGAAACAATCCAATTTTTTAAAAATGGGCAGAGGACCTGAGTTGACACTTCTCCCCAAAAGACACACAAACATCCAATAGCTACATGAAAAAATGCTCAACTTCACGAGGTATTAGGGAAATGCAAATCAAAACCACAATGAAATACCACGTCTGGTTATAATAGCTCTCATCAACAAGACAAATAATAACAAGTATTGGAGAGGCTGTGGAGAAAAAGGAACCCTCATATGCTGCCGGTGGGAATGTAAATTGGTACAGCCACTATGAAAAACAGTATGGAGTTTTCTCCAAAAATTAAGAATAGAATTACCATACAACCCAGCAATCTCTCTTCTGGGTATCTACCCAAAAAAATCTGAAAACATTTCTGTAAAGATATATGTACCCCTATGTTCACTGCAGCATCATTCACAGTAGCGAAGACACGGAAACAACCAAAGTGTCCTTTGGTAGATGATTGTATAAAGAAGATGTGGTACATATATACAATGGAATATTACTTAGACATAAGAAAAGGTGAAACACTGCCATTTGCAACAACATGGACGGATCTTGAGATTATCATTTTAAGTGAAATAAGTCAGACAGAAAAAGTTGAGGACTATATGACTTCACTCATATGCGGGATATAAAACCAAAAGCAACAAATGAACAAGACAAACAGACAAAAACAAAAATTCATAGACACAGACAATAGTTTAGTGGTTACCAGAGGGTAAAGGGTGTAGGGGATAGTAGCAGAGGGTAAAGAGGGTCAAATATATGGTGATGGAAGGAGAACTGACTCTGGGTGGTGAACACACAATGTGATATACAGATGATGTAATATAGAAATGTGCACTTGAAACCTATATAATTTTACTAACCAAGATCACCCCAATAAATTTGATAAAAAAATTTTTAAAAGAATTATCCTATGATGGAAGACATTGCATAGAAAGTTTTCATGAAATTTTTAGCATTAATCAGAGCATGTCAGGAACAATTTGGGAGCCCAGGGCCTTCCAGGCCCTGGAGATCACACTCCCTACGTGCTGTACTCTGCCTTGTAATGATGAAAGCAGGCCCTGCCAGAAGTCAAGACAGGCCTAAGCCATTTTCACTTTTTGAGTCTCTTGGGGTATTAAGAATGAAAGAAATTCCAAAATACAAATATGAAAATCATGATATATTTTAAATGTATACATTAAACAAGTTAGTTCTTTTGAACATTTGCAAAAATTCAGCACATATATAACCCTGGAGCTGTTGTCACAATTTTAAAAATTGAGGCATAATGTGGGGCCTGTGACAAAGGGCTCTCATGGCCTTTGGCCATCTTGTGATAGGCCAGGAGAGGCCAGCACCACCTTGGGGCACTCCTCACGTCCTTGTCTACCCCTAAAGTCATATCTGGTATGGTTAATCTTTGACCATTTATGCTTGGGGTCAAATGAATGGTACAGAGATGGCTATGGAAGAAAGGACCATTTCACAGATATACACAAATGTCCTGTCAGATGGTGACACAGGAAGGCAGATCATGGCCATTAGGGCCTTTTGGAGGGACCCCTTGCTCCACCTCCCGGTAAGCCTGTGGAGCCTAAGGCTTCCTTTGGGCTGGTTAACATCTTGGCCTTTTCCACTTATTTTGAGGTCAAAATGATGCTGTGACTATGAGAGGGGTTACTTCACTTGAAGAATTCCCAGACACCTCCCAGCCATACCCACAGAAGCTCCCATCCTCTGGGGACGTTCATCATCACATCTGTGGAATTTTAATATCCTTTTACCTCTAGTGTGGTGGTTCTCTTTATGGGGTGGGTCTACCCCGCAGGGGACATTTGGCACTGTCTGGAGACATTTTTGATTATCACAACTTGGGGGAGAGGGTGTTACTGGCATCTAGTGGACAGAGGCCAGGGATGCCGTTAACATCCTGCAATGCAGAAAGCAGCTCCCCACAACCAAGAATCATCCAGCCCCAAATGCCAGTGTTGGGGAGATTGAGAAACCTTGATCTTGATTCAATCAGGTATCAACCAGAATGGACGGAGAGTGTAACAGATGAAGATTCTGAAAAAGCAGTTCTTTGTTCACTAATTAGATGAGCACCCCAGTATGGATATAGAGAGTTGGTCAGCAAGCACAGGGGGATGTGACGAGCTGGCTGCTCAAGACCGTTCATTCTCTCCACCCTTCTCTGCCTTCCCTTCTCCTTCCTGTTAAGAGCTTTGGAGTGTAAGAGACCTGGTTTCAAACCGAGGTCCTGCTTCTTGGTGACCTTGGACAAGTTATTTAATCTCTTTAAACCTCAGTCTCTCCACCTGAAAATGGAAATAACCATAGTACTTTTCAGAATTATGAGAATTAAACAAGATAAAACAAGCCGTGCAAAGAGTTTGACAGTATCTGGCAAATGAGATGAACTCAGTCGGTGACTGTGATTATTATTCGCTTATGAATTGAGCACCTACCCAACACAAAGCAGCTTGCCAGGTGTGTTTCCTAGCCACTCACTGCCAGGTGGTAACAAATTTTTATTAGTCTACAAGAAAACATTTACTCTAAAAATCTTAATAACGATAATGCTCGCCCCTCAGAAACAAAACAAAACTTAATGGATATGTTGAGGTTACTGTGCTTTGTACTTCACTTTAGTCATAAAAAGTAATGAATGAAAAGTGATTTAAGATAAAACAATATATTGTATATTGAGTTATCTATGCACAAGCTCAGATATATGCCTATACATTTGTTAACTGTCCATGATGAGAAATTTACACAATGAAGTTTGTCAGACGCTACAACACTAACCGGGCCTCTCATAGCAAGTCCTTGGGAACTCACAGCCTGTCTCATTCCAGGGCTGAGCGGGATTCCATGTCAAGTGACTTGGATAACATCTCGGGTGGGGTAGGTTACTCCGGCACCAGCAAGACCTCGTTGCCAGATGGCGAAGCAGAAACTGTGAGGCTTGTGCCAGAGTGAGCTCAGAGAGTTTCTGGAAGGTCATTGTTGCAAACCCAGAGAACCAGTTCTGTGAGGTTGGCTCAAAGGGGATATTTAGTCAGAGTAACAGAGGCGTGGTAATGGAGTGGAGGAAGTCTGGGTAAGGATTACAACCAGCAAAGGCAAATTGCTCTTCTCCGTTTTCAAAAGACTAAGGGAGAAGTAAGGTTTTGTCACTGGCCCTCAGACAACACCTTGTTTCTTGCCAGCTGCAGGAGAGGGAGCCCACAAAATCACCAGGGAGTCAAAAGATAATCCAGGTGATAAGGTCTCAGCCAGGCAGCACCTAGGCCAAAACATAAAAACAGAAAATTTGGCTTACCTATATTTCTGCCTGTGTGTTTCCCAGGGGGAGGGCAGGAGTCGCATTTAAAATCATAGATACACCCTGCACTTGGAGATACACAATGGAGCTGACACAAATTAAGAATCCTTTGGGGGGCCAGCCGACACAAATTAAGAATCCTTTGGGGGGCCGGCCCAGTGGCTCAGGAGGTTAGAGCTCCGTGCTCCTAACTCCGAAGGCTGCCGGTTCGATTCCCACATGGGCCAGTGGGCTCTCAACCACAAGGTTGCCAGTTCAATTCCTCGAGTCCCGCAAGGGATGGTGGGCTCTGCCCCCTGCAACTAAGATTGAACATGGCACCTTGAGCTGAGCTGCCACTGAGCTCCCGGATGGCTCAGTTGGTTGGAGAGTGTCCTCTCAACCACAAGGTTGCCGGTTCGACTCCCTCAAGGGATGGTGGGCTGTGCCCTCTGCAACAAGCAACGGCAACTGGACCTGGAGCTGAGCTGCACCCTCCATAACTAAGACTGAAAGAACAACTTGAAGCTGAACAGAACCCTCCACAACTAAGATTGAAAGGACAACTTGACTTAGAGAAAAAGTCCTGGAAGTACACACTGTTCCCCAATAAAGTCCTGTTCCCCTTCCCCAATAAAATCTTAAAAAAAAAAAAAAAAAAAAAAAAAAAAAAAGAATCCTTTGGGCTCCTTCGGCAGGGGAACTCTTATGAGCCTTTGGACAGTGGAGCCATGAAAAGAGCTGGCAAGGAGCGTTCTAGAAGACAGGCTTGATTTCCTGGCCTTTGGTTATCAGCCCGGGAGTAAGCCAGAGTCCTTTTAGGTGGGGGTGAATGACTAGACCTAGGAATTTTCTTCCCTTTGGTGGGTTGTTCTCAGCATTAAAAGGAACCAGTATGCATAACCATCACTGTTTCCCCACTGAACCATTCCAGAAAAGGGAAGGAGATTTACTTACTTAAATCAAAAAGTTCAAGCGCCACAGAAATTGCCTTTTAGTAATAGGAGTGGCTGTCACAAGAACTGTTCATTCTAATCTTTACTTTCTCTCTGTCTGCCCAATGGAGAAGATAGATTTATGGAAATGAAGATAGTTTGAGTGACATGCATTCCCTCTATTCTTCTAAATACTTTGTGAATTGAGATCGGCGGGAGCAAGGGGTCTGCACTGCATTACCTTGACCCCTTATACAACAACCTTGTCTGACTTGAATTTAGATGAGGTATGCCCTCATCTCTTATCTATGGACACTGCGGGGGGGGGGGGGGGGGAGGGCGGGGGGGATGGGTATTTTTGCATCTCCAGTGCTTATGTTATTGTCTTAGTAAAGGTATTTTGAATGAATGACTGAAACAGTAGGAAATACCGTACTTTTTGTGCCTGGTGAGGATATGGATCACTGATAACACTCAGAGTTTCCTTTATAAAGCCTGACGTGGTCAATTTCAGGTGAGGAAAGCTTTGTACTTAGAAAGGAATGGTTTTATTTCCTCCTTTCTGAAAATGAGAATGATGTCATTGGACATGTCTCTCATTTGATCTGGTTGCCAGGAAGCTCAGAGTTAAAGCTGATGCCAATGATACCAATGATAAAGGCTATTACGGGATCCATACTTGGTCTTACTTCCTCTGGTTTTGTCATCCGGTTCTTAATTTAAATTCTTCATTATATTTTCCATCATCTTATTGCAGAGCTCAATCTCAGCTGCCTCCAGTTGCTAGGCAGCAGTAAATGACTAAAGTGAGTGGTGTAATAGGGCATGGTGTGGACTGTGGCAAACTGAGAGAGGTCTTCTCTGGCCACTCTACTAAAATAGCATCATCCCCTCACCACATTGTCAATCTCTAGCCCCTACCCCTGTTTTTATCATGACATTGATCATTTTCTGTAATTATCTTATTTGTCTGTTTACTTGATTATTAGTGTGACTTACCTCTGCTATATCCCCAGCACCCAGAATGGGGCCTGGCACAGAACTATCACCCAATCCACATTTACTGAGTAAGTGAATTAGCGAATGAACGTGGGACCAGTGGGATGAGATTTTCCTCTTTCAACAGCATTTAAAATTTGAATTTTTATATGAACTCTCCAGATTTTTTGATGTTGGTGGCTAATATAAAAAATTAAAAACGCTGTACTGGCCAGATATGGGCATGTTAGTGTGTGATCACTGTTCTACTTTCTATTCTCCAGTTATAGCCACCATAAATAAAATCACACATCTGTTTTATGGTTTGTAAAGCACTGTTGCCCAATAGTATTTCATTATTGTTCCAATTTTACGGATGAGTACATTAAAGGCCCTGAGAAGATGAAGTGAACCTGAAAGCTTAAAAGTGGAGGAAGCTATGAACGGCAGGACCTGCCGCAGCAATCAGAGCTGGCCTCCTGGTAAGCCATTCAGGAAAGAGGGAGGAAAAAGCCCTTCTTGATCCATTTCCTCACTTCTTCCTGTCCCAGAAACCAAGATTAGGCAGATGCTTCACCTGACACTCTGTGACCTTGAATTCAGATTAAGTCTCATGCTGACTCTGTTATTCCACCTCTCAGTGTAGAAAGGAACGGCCAATATGGAAGTCTCTTGGAATCCTCTCACACACAACTTTTGCCACCAGTCAAAAATTGCAAGCTTAAAATGTTTTAGTAACACACACATACACAATTGAGTAACCAAACATATGCATAGAGTCTCTTTCATTTCTGTATCTTCAATACGATGTTGGTCTTACTTGTTTTAGGAAATAATCTCCTTGTGTCATTGGTAGAATTGAAGGTTCTTTGTGATTTAGCAGAGAATATCTCAGTCAGTCTTTGAGAGCATGACCGAGTTCTGACCAAAACTCATTTTCTTATGTCTTTATTTTCCCAGAGAAGAGTTTTTTTAAAAAAAATTTAAGTATTAAAATTTAGGTCTCTAAATTTTAATGTTAGGTCTCTAACATTTCTAGCAAATTCTGAGATGTGGAAATTTTCTCTGTAAAGTACGGGATTTTTTCCTTCTACCATTCTAACCATTTCCCCAAGAATCAGTGGTCCATCTTGTTAAGCTAAAAATCCAGGCTTTATTGACATTTTTAAAAATTATTCTTTTAAATTGTGATAAAATACATGTAACATAAAATACACCATTTTAACTGCTTTTAAGTGTCCAGTTCAGTGGCATTAAGTACATTGACACTGTTGTGTGACCGTCACCACCATCCATCAGCAGAACTCTTCATCTAGGAAAATTGAAACTCTATACCCATTGAATGATAACTACCTATTCCTCTCTCCCCCGGCCCCTAACCTCCATTGTACCTTCAGTCTCTATGAATTGGACCTCATGTAAGTGGAATCATACAATATCTGTCCTAT
This sequence comes from Rhinolophus sinicus, assembly GCF_057876585.1. Taxonomy (NCBI): domain Eukaryota; kingdom Metazoa; phylum Chordata; class Mammalia; order Chiroptera; family Rhinolophidae; genus Rhinolophus; species Rhinolophus sinicus. Next base: position 143,662,327 of record NC_142501.1, read on the forward strand.
TGTGACTGGTATATTTCACTTAGCATGATGTCCTCAAGGTTCATCCATGTTGTAGCAGATGTCAGAATTTTCTTCCTTTTTGAGCCTGAAAATATTCCATTATATGTTTATACCACATTTGGCTTATTCATTCATCTATGGATGGATACTTGGTTTTCTTCCATCTCTTGGCCACTGTGAATGATGAGTCTATGAACATGGGTATGTAATTATCTGAGTTCATGGTTTTAACTCTTTGGGGTAAATACCCAGAAGTAGAATTGCTGGTTCATATGATAATCCTGTTTTCATTTTTTGAGAAATCACCATACTGTTTTGCATAGTGGCTAAACCATTCTGCATTCCCACCAACAGTGCATAAGGATTCTAATTTCTCCACATCCTTAACAACACTTGGTATTTTGTGGATGTTTTCTTTCTTTTTTTTTTTTTTTTGATAGCAGCCATCCTAATGGGTGTGAGGTCACACTCCATGGTGGTTTTGATTTACATTTCCCTAATGAGTAGTGACATTGATCATCTTCTCATGTGCTTATTTGCCATTTGTATATCTTATTTGGAGAAATTTCTATTTTGCCCATTTTTAAACTGGGTTATTTGGTTTTTATTGTTGAGTTGTAGGAGTTCTTTATATATTCTGGATATTAACTCCTTACCATATCTGTGGGTTGCAAATATAATCTCCCAGTCCGTGGGTTGCCTTTCACTGTTGTGTCCCTTGATGCACAGAAGTTTTAAAGTCTGATGCACTATCAGCATTTCTGAGCTTCCGTTTTGGGTTCCCCGGGCTCTCAGGGATAGGAGGACTGCTCACTGCTCCAACAAAAGAGGGCTAAGAGGGCACTGCTGAGAGGCTGCCAGCTTCTGTTTCAAAAAGACTTTTAGGATGGTTTCAAGAAACCCTACTCTCCACCCTTCACCACCCCCCTACTTCCACAGTCAGGGTGCAGAATTGTTTTAACAATAACTGAATTTCAAGATGGTCCCCCTTCAGCTTTGGCGTAGCCTTGGTTAGGCCTGGGCTTGTCAGAACAATCATGACCATTACCATTGGCATGGAACTCAATGTGTGTGTGTACAACAACAGCTTGTGAGAGACTTCAGTGGATGGGAAACCAGTAGAAGAAAGAAGGTCTCTATAACTTGTCTTCTCTGTAACACTGGGATCTTTAGAGACCAAAACAATGACAAGATTACGGTGGTCTCCCATCCCCTGAAGTATGTCAAAAGGAAAACAAAGTAAGCCATAAAATTAGCTTACATAAGTGCAGCACAGTTCTGATTTTTCTCAAAATAACGACGTCAGAATTGCTTTTTTTAATTGTGATATAATTGATTTATAACATTATGTCAGTTTCAGGTGTACAACATACTTTTGATATTCGTATATATTGCAAAATGACACCACAAGAAGTCTGATTAATATTCCATTACCTCACAAAGTTACAATGTTTTTCCCTAGTGATGAGATAGCTTCTTTTGAAAGGCCCACATCTATTCTTTTAAATTTATTTTAATTAAGGATTTTTTGTTGTATGGGCTTTGCCAGTGCCCTAGTCCCTTTTGCGCCACCTATTGGGAAATAACAATAATACCTAATGTTTATTATATGCTTTTTATATGCTATGCATTTTTCTGTGTCCTGTGGCAAAGAATGAATTTAATTGTATCAATCCCATGAAGTGAGTTGCTCCAAAAGATGCATTAGAACTGATTGTCGGCTAGGTTTTATTTTCGGGGAAACATGGTAGTATAATTTCTAGTTTTATAGTCACAAGTAGTAACTTGCCTAAGATCACAAAGCTAGTAAGTGGCAGAGCCAGGATTTGAACAGCAAAAGTTTGTCTCCAGAGCCTCTTGTTGTAAAGTCTAGAATCCAACCATATTAGCCAAAGAAGCATGTGGGCCTCCTCAACCAGCTTGCACCTGCCTTTCTAGCCCCTCCCTTTGCCTCTGGCATTGCACACACCACGCCTTCCTTTGCCTCCCTCCCAGCTTTTCCTGACTTTGTTAATCCCCACCTATTCAGGATTCCCCTCTGGCATCTCCTCTCTTCCTGCCGCCTTTGGGCTAGGTGCCTTCCCCAGGCACGCTGTTGAGAAGCTAACATTGCACTTTCCGGCAAGGAATTGTAACTGTCTGACTCTTGTCTGCTTCCCACAGTGGACTGAGAGTTCCTTGAGGGCAGAGACCAAGGTTTTAAATCTCTAAGTCTCAACCTAGCCAAGTTTCTGGTACACAGTAAGTAAGTATCTGGTTTTGAGTAAATAAACGAGGGAGAGCCTAGACTAGGACTTAGAGTAGAGAAAGGAGCAGTGATTGCCCAAATAGTAGTTTCACCCTGGAAATGTTGGTACCCTAGCAAATAGTGAGCAGCCCATGTCCTTTAGATCAGAGCAGTACTGAATGGAATACCATCAGCGGTGTGAACCTTCCTCCCTTAGGCCTGGAACTGAGCACACGTGCTCTAGCTGAATGGAGGAGACTGCTCTGCTCCTCACAAATCAAAGACAGTGACAACACATATACGTGCACAAATGTTATCAGGGGTCACAGTGCCTTTTTGAGTTTTTCAAAAATGTCAAAATTGAATCAATATCCCTTTCCCTTCTCTTCCTAAATAATTCAGTTCTTAAAGCCATTACCTAGGGCCGATATAATGGAGGTGCCAAAAAAATGTATACACATGACTTGTATTCATCTTTTGTTATTGGTATATATTGAATATTACAATTGTAATACAGTTTTCCTTTCTTAAAATGTGTATACATTTTTTGGCACCCTCTGTAGTCACTAGGGTGGGGGGTAGAGAAGATGTGGTGGCCCAGATAGGGTAAGGAGGTTAGCCACAGAGGAGGGCTGCCCAGCACAGGGCCAGGGCCTGGATGGAAAGAGGAAGGTGTTCCTCTGGAGGGGCAGCCAGGAGGGTCAGAATCCAAGCAGGATGAGGAAGGCATCTGCCTGGAGAAGCGGGCGGTGGTCATGATCACAGTTGCTTACATTCAGGAGATTGATCAAATAAGCAAATATGTTAAGGATAGTGGGGGCCAGTTTCCCTTAGTGTTAGAGAAGGGGCTTACACACATGGAAAGGGGGAAACTAGAATGACCACAATGGTGCCGACTGGAATTGGAAGTACCAGGGTGAATTTACGATTTTTAGTACATATAGATCAATATATGTATATGTATACATATGTGTGTATACATATAGATGTTTACACACACACACACGTCCTAGCTCTGTCCACTGAGAGACTCTGGGAATGGGGAAACTCCAATTAGCAATGAGCATACTAAATAATTCACCACTAAAGTTAACTAGAGCTCTTGGGAGAAATCGCTGATTTTAAGGCTGCAACATCGTATTGTACCAGGAAATACTCAGAGGACGATGGGAACATGTCAAAAGGGCCCATTGAAAGTCTGATTAAGAATGAGATATTTACGTAATTTCAAAGTACTTCTCTACAGAACACTTGTTAATTAAAAAGTGGAGAAGACTATCTTTACAGTAGAGGACTCTGACAGACACCAGTGATCTCAGTGAAATTTAAAATCATTTGCCACTTGATAGGTTTCAATGAAAAGAACACAGCATCGTTTCTGTGCTACTCTTGCCAAAATTGTCTAACTTGAATTTAAATATGGGGAAACTGAGACTAACCCAAATTGAGAAACATTCTATAGAATGACTGGCCTGTATTTTTTAAAGTGTCAAGGTTATGAAAGGGAAGGAAATACCAAGGAATGGTTCCATACCGGAGCAGACTAAGGATATGTGGCAACTAAACATACAACTAAAAATGCCTAATTATGAAATACTCTTGCTATAAAGGATATTATTGGGACCATTGGCAAAAAACGTGAATTGGTCTGAGGATTCAATGACAATTGAAAACACATTGGAGTCTGAGGATTAGATAGTACTAATGTATCAATGTTAATTTCCTGATTTTGTGGTTATGTAAGAGAATGTCCTTGATTATAGGAAATGCACTAAATGCACTAAAGTATTTGGGTATGATGAAGCATCGTTTTGGCAGCTTACTATCAAAGGGATTAGGAACAATATAGTATAATAGTCTTTGTATTATACTGCACATGCAACTTTCCTATAAGCAAGATTTTTCAAAACCACATACATATATACATATGTATACACATACTATACATACACATACACTATGCTACACATTTTTTCTAAATCTCCATCGATATCTACATGTGTTATGTTGGACCATAAATGTGTTATGATAGAATTATAATGTTTTCTAGATTTTCCAGGATCCAGAGGCTGCTTTGGGGGGACAAAGCTTGGAGTGGCTGCCCCAGAGGCAGAATCAGGGTGTATCTGCTGAATATTGGTTCCCTGCTGAGGTGCAGGAGATGGGTATTCTCACCCCACTCATTTAGTAAAGAATGGACAGATTCCTGAATAACTAGAAAAAGATAACACACAGTATCTGTAGGGCTGACCATGCCGTCCATTTGACTTATCTGATAATGGGCTGGCTCATCTGCCAGAACCAAGAAGCAAAAACACTGAGGGCTCCTTTGTCCTCTCAGGAAGTCTATGGGAAAACGAAAGGCTAGTTTTCCAGTGTTGATCTGGAATGTGGATTGAGCAGGGAACCCCATGTTCATCTGAGGTTTGGCCCGCAGTGCTAATAATAGTGACAAGTACCTATCGGGCACCTTCTGTGGGCCAGAAACTGGGATAGGCAATTTATGTGTTCCTTTTATAATCACCACAATGGTTCTCTTTGTTAAGTATTGTCCCTAATTTACAGATGAGGAAATGAGGCTCAGAGAGCAAATATGTTCAGCAACTTGGCCATTGTTATGGGCTAAGCGGTGTCCCCTCAAATTCATGTTTAAACCCAATATCTCAGAATGTGACTGGGTTTAGAGACAGCCTTTAAAGCAGTGATTAAGTGAAAGTGAGGTCATTAGGGTGAGCTCTAATCCAACCTGACCCGTGTCATTATAAGAAGAAGAAATTTGGACACACAGAGAGGCCGCAGGGATACAGGCGCACAGAGGGAAGACCATGAGAGGACACAGCAAGGAGGTGCCATCTGCACGCCAAGGAGAGCAAGCGAAGAAACCAAACCTGCTGATTCCTCGACCTAGGATTTCTAGCCTCCAGAACTGGGGGACAATAAATGTCTGCTGTTTCCGTGACCCAGGATGTGTTATTTTGTTAGGGCAGCCCTAGCAGACTAAGACAGTTATGTTACGCAACTGGTAGAGGATGAAGTTGGGATTCAAAATCAGATCTGTGCAGCTCTTTTCACTGTCCAATGCTACCTCCCCCCACGCAGGGCCTCTGCTGTGGACTGTCTTCCCACCTCCCCCAACAGGCTGCCCAGACCCTCACACAAAATCTCAGGCTTAGCAGATCCCTCTTCCGTGATCCTGGAGCACTTATCACACGTCATGTAGTCAGTTGCACACAATTAACTCACAATATCCTGGTCAAATCAAGGGTAGGCCTCCTCTTGTCTGTATTCCCAGCATGCTCCAGGCACATGGTCATTACAATAGTTAGTATTTATCAAGTATTTATATGCAGCAAAGTCTTCATGTGCATTATCTCATTTAAACCTTAAGACAACTCCCTGAGACAGGTATTACCATGATTCCCATCTAACTATCAGAAAATGGAGGTCACAGGGATTCCCTGAATTACCCAAGGACACAGAGCTAGTAGGTGGTGGAACCAGGACTCAAGTCGAGATGATCCAGCTCCCAGTCTGTGCCCTTCACCCCCAGCTCTGAGCACATTCCTGTTTGGGGAGTGGTGCGGGTCTGAAGAGCTCTCCCTCAGTCCAAGCCCCCACTTTATGCCAAGCCCAAGTGTGAAGCTCACCTGCTGTGGAGTCTCCTCACACACAGCCTCTGCCCCCCGCCCCTACTCTGCCCACCTTCAGCACTCCTTGGGCATATAGTTTGTACCACCCCCTGACATGTGACCCAGTGTTGGGCACAGGGGACATAGTTTATCAACATTTGTTTAACTGCATTCAATGCCCGTGGATGGACGTAAATAGGGATAAATAACAAGGTGGCATATTGTACCTGGATACTGTGACTATATCTTTCTGGGTTTTCCAGGAGAGTTCCAGCTTCTAAAGTTCCATCCTCTCATCAGATCATTTGCCAGTCTATATGGCAGAGAATGTAGTATTTGGTTTAGAAAACAGGGTCCACCATTCCACTGAAAAGAGGCATGAATGAAGATAAAATATACTGTCTGTCACTCACCTACCTATGTTCTTTGGTCATGTCACAATTGCTCTGACCTAAGTCTCTCTGTGAGTAAAATTGCAATGACAACACCTATTGCTACTGTAGGAATGAAACAAAATAAATGACTGCATTTTGAATATCAATGAAGAATAATGTTATAGAAATCCAGTCAGTCACCATTAGTGGGATTGCTTACATTTTTACTGACCTGTTTGGCCAATAAAAAATTAAACAAAGCAGTTTTAATTTTTGAAAGTAAAAGAATCAAGTTTTCGTGAAGACCAGTGCAGAAAACAATCGGACATAAAGACAGCCAATGTCCTAGAGTTTTGAAAAAGACAGAACTAGATACTTGTATTTCTGTCTTCTAGGTTCTCAACAACTTGGAGTGTGTGTGCGTGCGTGCATGCGTGCGTGTGTGTGTGTGTGTGTGTGTGTGTGTGTGTGTGTGTGTACGCACATACTCGTGTATGTGTGGTAGGGGTGGGGTGGGAGTAGTCAGTGGGCAAAGTTTTCTCAAATTGCATGAGATGCTACCTGGGGAGGAAAGAGGCCTCTTACCTTTGCTGCATTGTGGGTCAGTTCCCAGTGGTATGAGGCCTCGGGGGAAAGTCCACATGGGAGCTGTCCTTTTCTGACTCAGCATCAACCCAGGAAAATAGTCTTTCTCTTTCTTGTGTCCTGTCTTCCACACATGAGGAAAACTACTCCACCTTGTACTGTCAGGGGTTAATCAGCTCTCTCCCTGCCCCTTCTGCAAGGCTCCTCTGTGATTCTAGGACAATTATCACGCTGCATGTACAACTAACTCACAGTATCACAGATAGAGCTGATCGCAAACCTGAGAGCAGCTTCCAGGGAGTTTCCAGGAAGAGCAGGCCCCCAGAGCAGGCCCTCATTTGTGTCTATTCTGATTTGGGTGGGGCTGAGGCCACCTCTAACTTCTTTCTGTTTTTGCCGAAAGCCAGGATCCTTTTGTTCACCTTTATGGCTGCCGCACCCCTGGATGTTGTTGTCCTGCAGGCAATGGGAAAGTAAGGTCAGAGCCAGGGAGGGAAATCAACAACGAAATAAACACACCATCACTGGATCTTCAGGTCATCATGAGGTCTGGGACATCATCAAGCTGGGACCTGGATGGGCCTCAGAATCCTGGGCACCTTTCTTCCTTTCTCTCTTTCTCTCTCTCTCTTTCTCTCTTTCTCTCTCTTTCTCTCTTTCTCTCTTTCCCTCTCCCTCTCCCTCTCCGTCCCTCCCTCCCTCCCTCCCTCCCTCCCTCCCTCCCTCCCTCCCTCCCTCCCTCCCTCCCTCTTTCTTTCTTTCTTTCTTTCTTTCTTTCTTTCTTTCTTTCTTTCTTTCTTTCTTTCTTTCTTTCTTTCTTTTTTAATATGGAAAAAAATGTGCACTGAAATCTATATCAGACCAATCAAGCGATTTTGACGTGTTCCAATGCCTTGCCAAAACTTTCCAAGATTTTCCATAGGCAGTGTCTCTTATAACTGAACATTGGCTCATGTTTGCAGGCAAAGAAATAGAGCACGTTTATGGCAGACACCAGTTAAGATTTTTTAACTCTAAAGTTACAGCATTATTGTTTAAATAGGATTTCTTGTACTTTCTCTTCAAATCATCAGCAGCATCTTTGCTAACCTTTATTCAGTATTTACAGTTGGCCAAGTCCTATGCTAATTACCTAACCTGCATTATTTAATTCTCAACATAATCCTATAATTTTCATTTCCATTTTGTAGATGCAGAAATTGAGGATTAGAGAGATTAAGTCACTCCTGCAAAATGACTCAGCTAAATTTTAAAAATGTAAAAATTGCCTTTCTGGAAGTGTGCTTTTCTGAGACTTGCTTTTCCCACCCGTCAGTTTAAGTTCTTCTGTGGACTGACAGCTCTGGTAATGGCCAAAGGGCTTATTTAAATAAACTGTTAGCTCTGAGACTTGAATTCTAGACAGACACATGGGTGATTGGTTAGTTCAGCGGTCTCTCCTAGGAGCTGTAAATCAGTGTTGTCTTTCTGTGGCCTGTCCATAGGACACTCCAGCCCAGGCACCCTCTCTTCTCTCTAATCCACGGCGCTGCAGGCTGCTGCTGCCTGGCTCTCCACTGCGATTCTGATTTACCAACAAGGAAGTGCTCTGGGAATCTCTTGGCCTGTGTGTGTGCTTTGGTCATGGCCTGATGGCAAGTTTGTCCTTTTGACTTTAGATGCCTAACAGTGACAGGCTTCTTTGAATCAATAATCCACGGAATGAATGACACTCAGTTCCCAGCCTGAACATTTCTGCTTGGTGAGAAGAAATCATGTATTTTCAGTCCTCGGGACATCCTGCAACTTTCTATTTTATTTTATTGTCCTCAACTTTACTTGAACGGTTAGCCATTAGCTCCCCTGTGCCATGGCAGTTCCCATGGCAGTTCCCATGGCAGTTCCCATGGCAGCTGGCCCCTGGTCAAGGAAAGTAAAACCGTTAATTAGGAGACAAGGAGATGCCTCCCAGCACAGTCCAAGTTGTCTGTTTTTGTAAATACAAAAGTTGCAACATCAGGGCAGTTACTCACCCCTGTTACCCTTGAACTGGCTTTGGTGGAGCTTTAGGGTATTTTGTTCTGGGGCCACATAAGCCTTTAAACTTGAGGTTGGTCAGCTTTTCATTCTTAACAGAGACACAAGAATTATTGGACTTATGGCAATAAAGAAGATTGGAAAGGGGCTGGGTGTTTAGTTAGATAACGTTTTATTTTTCCCCTCAATGGTTTATAACTAAACACAGTGTCCAGATATGTTTATAGATGCTAATCTTGGAGTTCTTTGATGAGGAAAGGCAATTTATAAGAGTCAAATGGGGCTTTTCAATCTTACGTGAAATGAAAAACCAAAACGTTGGAAAGGAGCTGATGTCATGGAGACTTTCATGTTCCTCATCTGCTTCACAGCTTTTCACCACCAAGGAATAAAGCGAGCAGATTTTGGAACTGTTGGAAGCTTTGGGCTTTTTCATTCAGAAAGGTAAGATACATGGGCTCTAGTTCTCCCTCCTTTCCTGTCAGCATCTGGATCAGTACCGATTAAGTTGGTTCCAAGCATTGAGTCCATTCTGGGGTTGACAATAAATACAACTCTAAAAATATATATATATTTTTTTTTTGCATGGTCATGTAACCAAGGCAGCTGACTGTTTAAAACTAGAAACAGAGAGAGGTCATGGATGAAAAAACAGGACGTATTAATTTAGCTTTACAAATGTGCCCTTCCCAAAGCCAGAATTACTCACTCCCTGGCAGCTCATGGTGTGGAGACATGGGTCTGCTCAAACTCGATGGCGTTAGAATGTCCTTTCCATTTGGTGTGGGACGTTCCAGGTGAGTGACAGGCTCCAACTCAGCAGAAATGTCCATATGCAATCAAAATCCTAATCGTTATGTGAAAGCAAACATAGCATTATCATACAAAAAAAAATTTAAAAAAAAAAAAGGCCCGTTGTTTAGAGTGTCCCAGAAAAGTAACATGCCCTGTTATGTGCAGAGAAAATGTCCTCATTTTTGGTGCATTTTGAGGGAGGGGTATTAAATCTGAGAAATGTGCAATTATAGAGGAGCCATTTCAGTGTTCTGTGATAAAGAAATCAGAACCTGAGCTAGTTTTCTCTTGGGCCCATTTTCACTCTTATAAGACGCTCTGGATGAACATGGGTTTGTCACAATAGGAGGTAGGTAGAAAATGGTTTCTTTGAACCACTGATTGCTTTCCTTTTTGTCCTCTAAGCATGTAAGTGATAGTTTGCCCACCTGTACATACAAACTGGAAGGGCAATGAAAAGCCCAAAGCCCCACCCGAGGCTTTAATACCATCTCTGTGGCAACAACTCCCATATTTGTACCTCTGGCTCAGACCACTTTTCTGAGTTTCCAACCACATTCTGTGTCTCACAACCATCTTAGACGTCACACAACCAAAGCCAACTCTTCATCTCTTCTCAATATTCTTCCTTTTCTCATCTCAGCACATGGCCCTTTCATCGACTCAAGTGCTCCAGCCTGGGGATCACTCTTCCTCAGCCTCTCCCTCCAGTCCCACATCCAATCCCTGAGTACCGTCTGTCAATTCCACCTCCAAAATTTATGTCAACCACAAACACTGCCTTCCATTTCCACTACCACAATTGCAGAACCCCGTCAGCTCTCACCTGGATTGCTGCAATCGTCTCCTAGCTGGTCTCCTGGTATTCCTTCTTACCTCCAGGCCCTCTACAAAATCTGTACTCCACATTCCAGCATGACTAGACTTTTAAAACAGTACTTCTGATTATGCCATTAGTCTATCTCAAAGCCTCAAGGCTTTCCATTCATGAAGGAGGAAATACAAAATTCCTGACTTGGCCCACTAGGTTTGGCATAATTTGGTCTCTGCTCACCTCTCCAACATTACCTGGCCAACACTCTTCCCCTTCAGCACACTCCAGCCACACTAGTTTGTCGTCAATCTCTCGAACACTGCAAGCTTTTCTCTATCTCACAGCTTTGCTGTTTCTGAACTGGCTTGTACTGACCTCCATCCCACCCCCTTTCAAAACTATACAAACCCATTCTCTCTCTTACCAACTCTTGCTCATCTTGCAGGTCTCAGCTCAAATGTCTTTTCCGAGAGACACTCCATTTCCTGTGTATAGTACTTGAAATGCTTTGTAAGTATATTATTTATTTGCTTAACTTATAACTTACAGAGTTTACCCTGCTATACCCAGCCCTCCACCAATTAGTAGGTTTCCTTCCATGGAGGCAGGAACTGTGTCTATTTTATTCACAACTACATGTCCAGGGTCTGGTACATAATAGATTCCAAATTGAAAAAAAAAAAAGTTGAATAAAGGAATGCGTAATTGAATGAGAAAATCTTTTTTCTCTCAATTCAGATCATTTAAGGAAGAGTTTCTTAAATAGCTGTTGAGAGGTACTTACCTGTTCTTATTCAGATAGAGACTGTTTCCTTAATGTATACCTGGAGAATTAGCAAATAACTGTGCTCTTAGAGAATCTAGCCAAGTCCCTTCCTGAGGCGCCACTTTCTATGGCTTCTGGGCGTGTGGTTCCTCAGCCCAGGGACATGGATGGGGGAGGACTAAGGGTGGACTGGTATGGACCCAGGACTAGTGTGTTTCTGGCTTTCCATGTTCGATTTTGTAGTTCGTTTCCCACAAAAACAATATGGCAGAGTGGAAACTGTACTGTTATAAAAATGTTTGGGGGCCAGCTTTGGGAAACCAAACGCCACTTAGATTTAGAACATCAGTTTATGGGGGGAAATGTGTTCCAAATTCTAACAGCCAACATACCAAAACATTTTTTTTTTTCTCAGAACAAAACTCTTTCTAAAAGGAAGTTGCCTGTTTTGTGTTTTATATGAATATTCAAATACGTGATGACTCATCACCAGCCACACCTTCCCCAACCTCTTATCTTAATTTAGGTGCCAGTTAGCATGCTGTGACTACATTGGGAAGGCGTATGAGATAATTTATTCACACCGGATTTGTATTTATTTACATTGAGGCAGAACCAGGAAATGTTTATTTTCCTGTTCATATTTCGGAAGCGACTTCTGATTCATTCCCCAGGAGGGAGCAATATGGAACCAGGCTTCCAGCCACCTCCCGGAGCTCCTCCCAACAGGAGGAGTAAGGTCCAATATGATTGGCCAGACAGGGGGAGCATGTCCTTCCCTGGGCCCTTTACTCAAGGTACTGGGCTGCTGCATTGAAAAGCAAGGGCGTCTTTTGTTCTGCCTCTTGGATGTTGTGTGCCCAGACTTGGACGACAGGAAGGAGTGCCTGTGCAGTCTCTAGTCTACCTGTTTCAGGCAGGCTATGCAGGGATACCAGGCCAGCTGACACAAGTCTCTGCTTTCTGGCTTCCATTTTATTCCCTCTCACTTATTGGAGGACTCAGACTCTTGTGGATTTCATAGTTCAGGGAGGGTGGCATAAACTCTTTGCATCCTTCTCGGTCCAGTTCCTTATCGTATGCAGATACTTTTTTCTCTATTTCTTTCCTCAACTAGAAGGGACATCCCTTTCCCCCTAACTCCAGAAATTTGGGTTATATTTTAATTTGTTTCTCTCATAAACAACTTTTTTATACCTATATATAAAACCATGTAAAAATAAATCTCACACTGGAATTAGAAAGTACACAGATTAGTTGTTTGCCATGTCTCCAAAACCAGTGTTAAAATGAAATTTTCCTAAATCCTAGATTTTTCAACAAAACCTAGGCAAACTCTGAGAAATTTTATATTAAGTGACTTTGCCCTTAAGTCAACTCAATCAAGTGCACACTGCAATGAAATACCTCGACATGTAGGATTTCTGTTCTATATTTTTGTCATCCATATAATAGTTTGATAATGCTTTGCTCACAAACAAGTATCATGTCATCTAAGCGAATAGGCCTGGAAGGGTGTAGGGGGCTTGCTCAAAACTACAGTGAATGCTGGGCACACAGGTTAGATACCCAACCCTGAAACCCGCTCTCTATAAATCGCACATTACCTGGCAGTGCTATAGTTCCTCCTACCTGCTTGCCGGGAAAACTCAGTTTGCAACCTCTGGAGAAATGCTTCTACCCCTAATGCTGTAGACTACTGTGTGGAAGGAATTTGGGGGGCAGAGATGGCTCTAAAAGCAATGGGATAAATAAAATGAGTTGTTACATCAAGGAAAATAAAATTTTTATTTGCAATATCTCAAAGTTTTTCATCAGAATAGGAAGAACATATACAGAGGGTGCCAAAAAAATGTATACACATTTTAAGACAGGAAAACTGTATTAACATTGTAATAATATACAAGGTCTGACAATTAAGTTCACGAACTCATCCGAGAAAATGTGCTACATACCTCATTGTTGAATATCACTATGGCCACCTTTGAAGTACTCCCCTTGGGAAGTTATGCACTGACGCCAATGCCGGGTCCACCCTTCAAAGCGATTTTAAAACTCTTTTTGGAATGGCCATCAGAGCTGTTGTCATATTACCCTTGATGTCCTGAATGCCATCCAAATATCTTCCTTTCAATATTTCCTTTATCTGCAGGTAAAGAAAGAAGTCATTGAGGGCCAGATCAAGTGAGCAGGGAGGATGTTCCAATACAGTTCTTTGTTTACTGGCTAAAAACTCCCTCACAGACAGTGCTGTGTGAGCTGGTGCCTTGTCGTGATGCAAGAGCCATGAATTGTTGGCGAAAAGTTCAGGTCGTCTAAGTTTTTCAGGCAGCCTTTTCAGCACTTGCAAATAGTAAACTCAGTTAGCTGTTTGTCCAATTGGTACAAATTCATAATGAATAATCCCTCTGATATCAAAAAAGGTTAGCAACATTATTGCAACAAGTTTGTGAACTTAATTGTCTGACCTCGTATACTGATAACAAAAGATGAACACAAGTCACGTTTGACTTCTGCAATTACAAGAGGTGCTCAAAGTGGTTACCATCAGCATCCAGACAATTCTGATTATGGCGAACTACTGCTTGAGCAACATTAACCAAAGTGTCCACTTGTAGACATTTTTTTTTTTGGCACCCCCGGTAGATTTAAACTCTTCTATTAAGTTACAAGTATTAGAAATTCTGAGTAATTTAGTTATGTCCCAGGAGTTAGAAAGATGTCATCTTTACACATATATTTCTTTATTTCATGCTTTTTTAAAAATCAGGGATATTTCCCTTTGAGGTGAAACTACCTTTTCCAGGGCTCTGTGAAATGCCCTGAGACGAAATATTGTACATTTGGGACAGTCATGAAGAAGAGAAACAGTTATCGAATAGGCAAGGACTCTAATATTCTCCAGGATTTTGATTCTAGCCAGAGGATACTATCAACACTTAATACATAAAAACAGGAATAATGACTATTATGAATGGAAAGAATAATATGAGGGGTACTCCAGATTTCTTATAATCCAGGGAAAAATTCATGGGTTACTTCAGACTTTGGAAAAAAATCCAGATACTATGACATTTATCTCTATTTTCAGGAGACAAAGTGTTTAGATTCCTTATTATGAAAAGACCTGGTCAATTGCACTGATTAATTGATTGGGTCAGTTGATTTTTAAACCCCATTGCAATGAAAGCAATTAGGAAACATATAGGAGCATTTTGTCTTTAAATGTGGAGTTCTCTAAACTGGTTCAGACAGCTGGACCCCATTTTGTGTTTGTTTTTTCAAACAGATTCTTAGTGTCCTAAACGAGATCCAGCTGTATGTACTAATTGCATTTCAGTGACCAGATTGGATGTTGTCTTCTTGGGGATATTTCATTTAAAAGAAAAACGGATGCTTAAATCTCATTGTAGTTGCCTTATTACTGTAGTCTCAATGCTATATTTGGTCAGAGAGCATTCATCTCCTCACACCAAGCCTGTGCTGGTGTTCTGGGGGCATGTTGTACATTTACTGGACCTTAAATGTCCAGAGCAGTCATGCCGATGGCCTCTGAAGACTCTCTCGTGGGTTTGTACCTCCCTCCTGACACAGTTGCTCATATACATGTGCACATACAAATACTTTGAGATGTCAAGAGAAATTATGCTTTACTTAAAAAATTATAGAAGTAAAACACTCCTAGAGAAAAAACAAGTATGTAGAAAACAGGACCTCAAGTAAAAAGTATAAGTCTGCCTGCCGCTCAGTGTCCAACATCAACAATATCACACACACACACTCACTCACACCCTCATCCCAGTCTCCAGGAAAAAAAAAAAAAAAAATATATATATATATATATGTCAGGGGTGCCAAAAAATGTATACAAGTATACAAGTGGACACTTTGGTCAATGTTGCTCAAGCAGTAGTTCGCCATAATCAGAAGTGTCTGGACGCTGATGGTAACCACTTTGAGCACCTCTTGTAATTGCAGAAGTCAGATGTGACTTGTATTCATCTTTTATTGGTATTTATTGAGTATTACAATTTTAATAGTCGTTTCCTTTCTTAAAAGTGTGTATACATTTTTTGGGCACCATATATATGATTTATATCATGTATATATGATATAAATCATATGTCTATCTATATATCCATGTATATGTGTGTATACACACACACAGAAGTCACAAATTATTTGCATCTTGTATTCATTATCTAATGCTGCACTTTAAAACTTAGTGGCTTAAAATATGCTAATAATTTACTATCTGTCACAGCTTTCGTGGATCAGAAATAAGGGAGTGGCTTGACTGAGTGGTTCTGGGATTGGGGGCTTTGGGGGAGCTTATGAGGTGGTAATCAGATGTTGACTAGGACCGGAGGATTGACTTCCCACGTGCATCACTCCCACTGCTGACATACTGGTGCCAGCTGTGGGCAGGAGGCCTCAGCTCCTCTTCCTCTGGGCCTGTCTATAATCTCCTTGAACTTCCTCATGGAATGGCACCTGACTTCCCCCATACGGCGTGGTCCAAAAGAATAAGGTGGAAGGTGGACTGCCTGTTGCAATGTAGCCTCAGACATCACACACTATCCCTTTTGCCAAACTCGTACTGTATTATTGGTCACATAGGTCAGTCCAGGTTCAGTGTGGGAGGGACTATACAAAGGCACGAACGCCAAGAAGCGAGGATGCTTAGGGTGGGGTGTTTTGGATGATGGTTATGATACAGCAACTTCCCTTAAGAGGTGAAGTCTGTTTCCCACTTCTTTGATTTTGGTCTAGCCTTACAATTTGCTTTCACCAATAGAAATTGGCAGAAATGACATTGTGGGGACCCTAAGCAAAAGCTGCAAGATTTTCCACGTATGGTGTCACCTTCTTGGAATGCTGCTGCTATTTGAACAGCCTGGACTAGACTCCTTGAGGATGAAAGAACAGGTACAAAGGCCAGGTGGAGAGACCTGTCCCAGTCCCGGCTGTTTAAGCCTCAAACATATGAGAAAGTCCAGCCAACACCACATCTAGCAAAGACAAGTTGTCTTAGCAGAGCCCAACCCAAACTGCCAAACCACAAAATCGTGAATAAATGATTGCTGTTTTAATGTACTAAAGTTTTCAGAATGGTGTTACGCAGCAACAGAGAACTGATACAGTATGATGAACAATGGTCTATATTTTGTTTTTAAACTCATATTTAAAATGAGTGAAAATATACTGTGGGCATCCTTTTATGTCAGTATGTACAGATCTTCCTCATGTTTTAAAAAACGTTCCAATATGGAAATTTCATAATATGGAAATGCCATAATTTTTTAACCTACTTAGTATTAATGAACACTAGGTTGTTGACAACATTGTTATTAACGCAAGCAATGCTTTTTGAACTTTATTGTATTTATCACGTACATTTATAGAAGTGGAATTGCGGGGTTAAGAGAGTTATGTGTTTAAACATTTGATATGTCAAATTGCACTTCAGAATGGTTGTGCCAATTTCCATCCCACTAAATGTATCAGGTTTCAAAGGAAAATGCATAGAGCTTATTGATGCTCTCTTCACAAATGTGCCTTTGTTCAAAGCCAGGGGATTGAGAAACAGAGCTGAGAAGAGGTATGGGACTGTGTGGCACTAGTACTTTCTCTTAAGCTGTGGTGAGAACAGTCCGAGGAACATGATGTGAAAACACCAAGGGTGACTGCGTGAGAGAGGAGTAGATGGAATCTCAGAGGAGGCGTCTCCTCCCGTAGGACCCAAAGACACTTTTTCTATCTGTGAGAGCTTTTTTGGAAATAAGTTTAATAGACAAAGCTGCCAACGAAAAGCTTTTTTAAAAATTATGACAGTAATAAACATTAAGTCTGAAGGAATGGAGTAACAAAGTAACTTGCTTAAATTTACCGTGGTAATAAGTAGAGGAGCCAGCATTCTAATCACGTTGATCCCAGAGGCTCAGATCACATCAACTTCTATGTGATAGACCTGTTGGCTGCCTACTCTCACTATTCTTCCTTCCCTGAAGAGGCGGGGAGTGCATTGTCTTCCCAGCATCCCTTGTATCTAGAACATGCAGATGTGACCCAATATTGGCCAATGGGATCTTAGGAGAAGTCAGTTGGGGGAGATGTAGGAAGAAGTTCTGTCCTTAGTGATGCTCCCAATCTGCTGACCCAACCCAGCCTTGCGTGCTTACCTCTTACATTCTGGTTTGCTGATACTATTAAATTCCTTTTTGTTGAAGACCATTTTTAATGGAGGTATTCTGTAACTTATAGCTGAAAGCAACCTAACAGGTTGACATTATGCTGCCTCCCAGAAAATTTACTTGAATGTAACCTGCGTATTTTGAAATTGTATTTTAAACAAAACTAAAAAAATCCTGAAAGAAGAATCTAGAGCACAAATTCCATATATAATAAAATCAGAGGTCTGCTTGATTCTACTCTTTTAGCCACCAACACAGGAAGGGTTATTAATGACAAGTTTCATCATTTTAAAATGACTCATTAACAAAAAATAGAAAGGGAGAATGCTAATTCTTATTGTAAGTGAGGGGAACCCTCACTTCAACATAACTGGCTGTGCAAAAGCCCAGTCGTTGTTGAAATAGGGGAAAATCAGAAGTATGAGTTGAAAGTGCCCCCCGAGATGGACCAGGAAACTTACATTGTATGATACCTTTTTACCATGACTAGTTTTCAAAATTTTATTTCTCATAGAAATGGTCATCTGTGCTTTGAAAGTTTAAAAATTCAAAATGGCCTCAATTTCTGCATGCCTCCACTGGAAAATATCATTCTCTGATATTCCCAGAAAGGATATAATTTAAGGGAAAGCAAGTCTTGAAAGCAGTTTGGGTGGAGAACAAAAATGTTTTGCTTCAGATTACACTGCCATTATAATAACCTCACTGAGGGTAAATTAGCATGGGCAAATTTCACACCATCAGGTGAGCTGCCAGCACCTGCTGAGGTGGCTGTTGGGGGGAGAGGTGGAGGGTGGTGGTTAAGGATGGATAGTGGTGGAGGGAAAGGAGGCGTTCCTGTTGCTGCCCTGAGACTCACTGCAGCTATATGGCAACAGTTTATCCTGCTAATTTCCCACTTCTTCATTTCCCCTCAGGAAGAGAAACCCATGGGAAATGTGAAGGGCTGTACCCTGAACTGGTGCAAAGTGAAGCTGTGTGGTGTAAGGGGTGGATGGAGGTGACCATAGAGGTTCATGTTGTGGGTTGCATTATGTCCCCCCAAATTCATACATCAACATCCTAATCTTCAGTTCATCAGAATGTGACCATATTTGGAGATAGGGTCTTTACAGAGGTAACTGAGCTAAAATCAGGTCATTATTCGATATGGGCCCTAATCCAATGTGATTAGTGTCCTTATAAAAAGGAAATTTGGGCACACATGCATACGGAGGAAAGATGGTGTGGAAATCCAAGAAGAAGGCAAACATCTCTAAGCCAAGGAGAGAGACCTGCAATAGATCATTCCTTCATGGCCCTTAAAGAAAACCAATCCTGCTGACACCTTCATCTTGGACTTCTAGCCTCCAGAACTGGAAGAAAGTAAATGTCTGCTGTTTAAGCAACTCAGACTGTGATATTTGTTATAGCAGCCCTAGCAAACTAATACAGTGCACCACTCAGATCTCCCTCAAGAGAAACTGCTGTGTGGACTGCTGTTGACTGACAGCCTCCTGCTGGCCCACCATGAGATTCACTACAGCATTCACACCAGGCCAGGCTCCCCAGGGCTGCTCCCGGACATGACTGAGTGCTGTGGTGGGTGGAGGGAAGGTGACTTGGCCATTCCTACCCAATGCAGGCTTCTCTAATGGGCTGCCTTTGCCCAAGACTCCCCATCAGCCTGGCAGAGACTTTCTAAGAGCTGTGCTGCAGGCTGAAGATCTTCCTACCCAATCCTCCTTCCATGCAGCTCTTTATTCACATGTTTTACACTTTAATTGTGCTATCTAAGGCTATTTCCATTTTCCCAGCAACAGATAGATAGATAGATACATACATACATACATAGATGGAGATAGGTGATAGATAGATAGATATCTACCAACCTATCTATTCGTCTGTCTGTCTGTTTTTCATCATCAAAGTCTTTTTACTAAGCAAAACAAAGAACTCAAATCTCTGTCTGTCCAGCACTGAGGGCGAAGGAGGGGAAAGTTCCAAGCTGGCCTCATGCTAATTTTAGAATTGCAGAGCCCAGGACATGAAGCAAACCAAAGTCACACAAACATTACGGGTAAACAGTGCCACGCCAGCTGCTTTGGACACAGCTAAACATATGGCAGGTGAAAGCGATCAAGATTTCTTCCCAAACATTTGTTTATTATTTTTACAATCTTTGTTTTCAAGAAAAAAAATGAGATTGGCTAGAATTTTGGATCCATGTGTTTATTTGCTTATTTATCTTTAGGTCACTTTATTAATTTTCTCACTTTAAAAGTTAAAGCATTCTCATCAAAGAAAAAATTTCCAACAACCTACAAGTGGATAAAGGCACAAGTGAAATTCCCTCTGTCTGTCTCTTCCCCTGCACCTGCCTCCATCTTCACTCTACTTCTGCCCTCTCGCTTCTTGTCCCACTTGTAAATCATATTTGTAACTAGTGGATATGTGTGGTGGTTTCTTTGTTTTGTACAGGGATAGTCCCACTTAGTCTGACTATTAGTCATTTGGTGTATATCCTTCTAAACTTTTTTCTGTGCGTGTGAAAGGAAAAGAGACAATTTTAAAAGAAAAATTCATTGCCACCTGTTCTTGAGGTAACCAGTACTTTGTGTTAGCACTCACAAACGTCTCAGAAAGAAGAAAAGAGGTGGTGGTCCTATGCTAAGGACTATTTGTGTCCACATATTCTCCTGTGACTCCATAACTCATTTCATTAACTCCAATTGGCACAGCCACATGTGGCTGGTGGCTACTGTATGGCACAGTGCAGTTCTAGGGAAAGGAATCTTTCACTAAGAAGACCTAATTCTCCAAAATGGAAGGAATCTAACCCACACCCACCGCTCACTTCACCTTGGTCTGCTTTTCAGAAATCCAGCCCTGATCCACTGTATAACGTGGACCCTGAAAACTACGACCTTTAGATGTAAGTGATGAATTAAAAATGCCACACGCATTGGAAGTCAAGATAGAGAGGGAGAATTAAGTCACCAGTTGCTGTTTTCTCTTGGAATAAAGTAAATATGCACTCTTTGTAACCATAGTTTGGGAAATTGATGGAGTCTATTTCTTTGCCTTTATGAAGTTAATCACCCAAACAAATCCTGCTAGATGTTCATGTATTTATTGTTAAGAGGCCTCCAAAGAAAGAAACCTCCAGCTTGCCTCAGTACCACAGGCCAAAATTTAATCAGCCTCACTCTAAATTACTCAGGGGGCATTTTCATTCTTGTCTACTTTGATTCTTGTCTGCTTACTTCCCGGTGCTCAGTGTGGAGTGGTCATCATTTTTCTTCTCGGATTTTGATTTAGAAAAACCTCACTCAGTTTCCCTATTTGTTCTGTGAGTTTCTCATACTAGGTCCTGGGCAATCATAATTATCTGTAAACAGCCCCGTTTGCCCTAAGGGGCAGAGACCAAATAGCTGGGAAGCCTGATATCCCATAGAGACATGGGATATCAGACAACCTGTTTTTTATAGAACCAGAAAGGGTATGATCTGTGACAGGTATAACACAGTTGCACTCTGAGATTCAAAACTGGTGCAACTGTGAGAGGCAAGCTGGAGATCTTCTTTTCTTCTATCTCTTCCCAGATTGTTTGTGTGGCCAGAGGGATACTATTTTGCACAAAGAGAGGCAGCAATCATATTTGAAGCTACTGGATATTTGTGGTGGCTTGTTTCCTAAATGACAACAATACAATTTTTTTTAAATCTCTTTTTTTCTGATTAAACAAATTTCTAGCTCAGTATTTTTACAAATACAAAAAGTTGAAAGAAGAAAGTGAAAATTACTAAACCCTTCCACTGAAAGATCACAACTAGTAATAACATTGTTGTGACTATTATTTCAGACATTTTTTTTCTGCATTTATTCTCAAATATATAACTCCATTCTTAGGCCTGCAACATCTGGAAGGTTATGAAGGCAAAACCCACTTTCCATAAAGAAAGAAATCACATGGGTCCAGAAGATGGTTCAAATGTTGCCTTTCCCTTGGAATCCTATTTCAGGACAAACAGAACCATTTCAGGTGGGCACTGGTCCCGGAGCACCTTCTCTGGTCAACCTTTCTCTTCCCTCCACTCCACAGAATCCCCGCAGTCTTTTCTAGGCCATGTTTACTTCCCAGAGGCCCTGCTCCATTCTGGAGGTTGAGGGCCTTATCCTGCTTCAATCCCAAAGAGCTCTTCTTCCTGTGCAGGAAAGAGCGTGGCCTTGGTGCTGCACAGAGAGATCAGCTACGAGCGCTAGCACTCACCATCGAGGTCACTTTCACAGCCAAATCCCTGTTCACTTGTCTCTGCCTCACACACTTGCACCATTCTGCACTGGGAAGTTATAAAAAGAGGGGAATGTAACTTAGCACTTTGAAGATAGAAAGAGGCCTCAATAAAACTTGAATTCCAGCATAATCTTTTGGCGATGAGGCCGCACTCCTGCCCAGGGATGTTCCCTTTAAGCCTGGGTGTTTTTATCTATAAAATGGGGATAACGATATCTATTTGACCAGGTTGTTTGGAAGATAAAACGAGATGCATGTAGCAATTTAAATAAGGCCAAGACTAAGACAGACCCCTAGATGTCTGGCTTAGTGCTCTCCAAAAGTCCCTACAAAGTGTCACCACCTTGATGTCCAGCATCTGCTCCTTAGCTTTGTATATCCAGAATTTGGATTATTAGTTCATCCAGATAAGGCCCTGGGATCGGAGGGAGTATTGTGCATAATTTAATTTATGCATTTTTTAAAGTTGAATTCTCACAGAGTACTCTTTCTAAGTTCTTTGGGGGATAATACAATTTACACAACATACTGAACACATGATGGTTGGCTTAGAGAAGGCACCATATACACTTTTTTTCATCTCCCCAACCAACGCATAAATCCTAATGAGGACAGGAAATAGGAAAACTCAGAATGTTGTTCTTCTAAACAGCCTCTTGACCCTTGGGCAAGTTGTTTATTCTTTGGACCTCAGTTTCCTCATTTAGAAAATCAGTGGTTGTATCTAAGGTGCTTTCCAGAACTCAGAGTCTTTTATGTCTAAATTTTACAGTATCTAGAATGGCACTGGAACAAAGATAGCACTCAGTAAATGCTTGTTGATTGAAATGGGGCCAAGGTAACAAGTTGCACTTTTCAAAAGCTGTTCCATGCATGCCAGAACAAAGTGTTCCCATGAAGGCGTAGAAGAGTAAAAGACTAATGCAAGGCGTTTGGGAGACCTTAAAGCAACAGACAAGAGTCCCCAAAAGCAGAATTTGGCTAGGTTACCACAGGAGAAATGGCAGGAAATTGCACAATTTTGTAGGGATCAGATTAAAAATGCTAATGGAAGGAGACATTCCACTTTCAAGAGACATGAAGCAGGATGCAAGAGCCAGTTGTTGTTTGGAGTGAAATAATACAGGAAGTCAACTGGCTCTAAATCCCTGTCCCCTACAAAAGGTCTACCTTTGGAGATATTTAAAAATAGTACAAAGAGTTATCCCTCCTACCAGCAGACAAAGTGCTGTAATGTTTCCATCTTAGCTCTCTTCTTTGGCTCTACATTCTCCCCTAATTATCCTCGCATGGCTAGTTGCATCATCACCTCCCATGTTTTATCTCCTCATCCCCAACGGGAAAGAGGTCTTTTGGTATAATAACACATCCAAGTCTCCTATGAATGCCATAAAAAAGCTTCAGCTGTAAGGATGCACCATGCTCCTTCCAGGTTGCACTGAGTGGAACCAATTCTCTGGAGAGGAAACAGAGTAAAAAAGGCGAAGTGGAGAGAGAAGGTACAAAATGGAGATACCAATATGATTATACCAGGCACTAGAATATTCCCAACTGTGGCTGACACTGCTGGTTGTCATCTATCATCTATTCTCCCCTTCTGAATACAGAGTTAAGCTGGGCACATGGAAGTTCCACTAAAGACACTATCCCAAACTGCTTTGCAGTTAGGTGCGACCATATGACTAGGATTTGGCCAATGGAATTTGAGTGGAAGTGATGTGTAAATTTCTTGCTATGCCCTTAAAGGGAGGAATTGTGCCCTCACCTTTTTTCTTCTCCACTTTCTGGCTGGAATGTGGATATTATGGTGGGAGTTAGAGGAGCTATGTTGGGCCATGTTATAGAGTGCATTGTATCCTCCCAAAATTCATATGTTGAAGCCCTATCTTCCAATGGGACTATATTTGGAAAGAAGGCCTTTAACAAGGTAATTAATGTTAAATGAGGTTATAAGGGTGGGGCCCTAAACAAATAGGGCTGGTGCCCTGATAAGAAGAGGAATGTACACCCAGAAATAAAGGTTTATATGAGGACACAGTGAGAAGACAATTATCTACAAATCAGGAAGAAAGGCCTCACTGAAAACCAACCCTGCAGGCACCTTGATCTTAGACTTCCAACCTGTAGAACTGTGAGAACTAAACTTCTGTTGTTTAAGCTACCTAGTTTGTGGTATTTTGTTATGGCAGCCTGAGCAGACTAATACAGGCCATGAGACAAAAGTCATATGTGAGGATGACAGGACAATAATATTAGAAGGAGTCTGGTAGTTGTGATATTGCCATTCCAGTTCTGGGTCACCTTCCTGACCTTTCACATGCGACAGCACAAACTTCTGTGAAATCACTGTTATTTGGGGTCTTTATTAAATCATCAAAGCTTGTATCCAAACTAATACAGCAACCCTCCAAGGTAAAAAAGGATTGGTGGTCAAAACTGAAACATTCCTATGTTGTATGTTCGTAATTAGTTATAATTTTTAACTTAACTGTATAGTAATGGGGTTAATAATTTATCCAAAGTGAAGAAAACCTTTTTCCAACATTTGTTTTGTCTTGCAACCTGATTAAGATTCCTAACTGGATACTGATTGAATACAGTTATTTGAACCAAGATGATTTCCATTAAATATATGTTCTTCAAACTGCTGTTAGCACAAGGATGTTGTAGTACGTTTTTATAGCTCTCCTGCTCCCCCATTTTTTCATTAGATAGAAGAGGAGATGTCAGTGGCGATTCAGAATGTCGATCTGAAAAAGGGAGAGGTGCCCATTATGTCTGTGACACTTCTGATTTTATAGGCTCATGGATATCAAGAAATTAAGCAGAGAGATGAAAATTAGGATCTACCACTGCTATCAGAAATATCGGACAAAGAATTTATTATTATGATAAGGATTTTGTGATGAGCCTAAATTCATTCTACTAGTTCGTTATCATTTTTAAAGAACTCAGAGTCTGAATCAGTTTATCTCTTCCCTTAGACTGTGTAGGCACAGACTCTAGAAGTTATCCCTTAAAGTTTCTTAAAAGCAACAAAGTTAATGTTCTTTAAATGACTTTGCAAAGAAGATAGAAGGGATATGTTGAGATAATTTGTTTTTCGTGTATGGAAACTTCTCCTATATCACGATTCTGAAGAATGGCTTGGCGGCCTGTGAAATATTTATACAGTGCACATGTGTGTATATACAATACACTTACAGACTCCGTATGCTATTTGTCTTCCACCTCTCAAAAGTCCTCTTCAGAATTGAAACTACCTCTGCATTTGCTTATTTCCTGTGACATTTGCTATTTCTCTGCATCTGGCCCAGTTTCTTTCCTTTCAGTTTACAATAACCATCCCACCCGTTAAGGATATATGGACAATCATCGTCCCCCCCCCCCCCCCCCCCCGCTTCACTGTTAATACTGCTCTTAAAACGGATGGCAATGTCTTTACTGAGTATTTTAAGGATTTACAAAATCAAGGTTAAACTTTCAACTTGTCAGTCTTGTAGTGTGGGAACCTGACCTCTATACAGGCAATCTCCTATCCTTCCATTTCAAAGAAGTTTGTTTTCTTCAACTTTCTTTTAAACCTACAGTTATTGAGCGTCTATTATGGACCAGATGTCATAAGAACTTCTTTTCCATACACTGGCTCACTGAATATTCATGGAGCAGTCTCTGTTGATATTGTCTATCCAATATCACATCCTCCCTTCTTCCTTACTGACAAAACCTGTATTTTGTTTGCAGAGGAAATGGGCCCAGATAAATACTCACATTCCCATATTCACTTGCTTCTAGAGGTGACCAGCTAGCCAATGAAAATACGCAGAAGTATACTGATGGTGTGAGGAGGGGTGGTTCTGGAACTGCATTTGCTTTCCTGATAAAGGGGAAAGAGACAGCCAGCATTGCCCCCACCTTCTTCCCCCCTTCTCCTGTCTGAAACCCAGATGTGATGGCTGGAGCTGTGACAACCATCTTGCAATGGTGAAACTGTCAGCCCTAACATCAATCAGTTACTGAACCTATGTCAGCAACTGTCAACTTCCAGACTTATGTGAAAAAAACAAAACAAAAAATACCTTCTTTGTTTAAGCCACTATAGTCAAGTTTTCAGTTATTTACAGTAATGTAATCTTTTTTTTTTTTTTTTTTTTAAATTAAATTTATTGGGGTGACAATTATCACTTTTTATAAGGGGAATTGACAGCACATTTCAGATTTTTTTTTCCCCAAGTGTGTTTCTCCAGAACCCATCAGCTCCAAGTCAAGTAATTGTTTCAATCTAGTTGTGGAGGGCGCAGCTCACAGTGGCCCATGTGGAAATCGAACCGGCGACCTTGGTATTACGTGCACCGTGTTCTAACCAACTGAGCTAATCAGCAGGCCCAACAGTAATGTAATCTTAATTGATACAATGATTCTGAAGTTGGTGTTAATTCTGTGCAGTCTTTTTTCTTCTGTTCTTTAACTTTACTGTATTCCCCCTTCAGCTCTGTTTATCCTGATCCCCTTTTCATCCAGTGTTTCTGCTTGGTTTTATTTTGAGTTTTTTCCTTCTACCTTGTTTCTTCCTGGAGTCTGTTGAGGCCTGTCCACCCATTGCCTGAAGAGATCAGACTCAATCGAGGAAAACAGTGACGTGGCTTTGGTGTATAACAGAAAGGTTGGGGGGAGTATGCTGTGGTTTTAACCTATTTTCCAATGGCATCTACTCATTTTCTACACACCTGGGCCACTGAGGGATGCTCTCTGGTCTCCTGCACGGCCCTCAATCTTTGGGAACAACCTTTGGAGACTCATGGAGAAGAGGTTGAGAGTGACAATGCCCCTTGTATCTACGGCTCCCAGTTATACTGCACTGGTACACCAGCCCACACTGCATTTTTCGCTTGTTCTTTTCATTCATTTCTGTGGCAGCCACCTCTTCTCTCTGTGTCTCACCAAAAGTAGAACAGGGTGTGTATCTTTTTTCTCCCAGGGAACCTTATCACTTTTTTGAATTCCATTTCTTTGATTTTCCTTGAGACCTCAGCTTTCTGATTGGGCTCAAGAAAAGTTATGGTTTTCTAGATTACCCAGATTTTTCTCATTGCTAGCATGGGAGAAACATATTCTTGTGGTTTCCTATATCCTAATGGGAAATGGAACTTAGAGAAATCTTATGAGTTTTAAATTTAAAATTTGTCCCCAATCTGACCACATTTCACCATCTTTGCCACTTTCCCTCTGGTCTCATCTATCATCATCTTTCTTTCATATTATTACAGAAGTCTTCTAACCAGAATGTCTGCTTTTCATGTAGTCTTTTCTAAACAGGTCAGCCAGACTGATCCTTTTGGAACATAAACCAGATCATGACACTTCTTTGCTCAAAATTCTCCAAAGGCTCCCCACCTAAAATAAAACTCAAAGTCCCTCAAATGCCCTCCAAGGCTTTCCACCATCTGTCTTCATTTCCTACCGATCTCTCCCTTGCTCGCTGCTCCAGTCACTTTGGCTTGCTTGCTGTACCTTGAACATCTCGGGCATGTTCTAGCCTTAAGGCTCTGCAACGCTGTTCCCTCTACCTGGATACATCATCCCTCAGGCATCTGCACGATCATGCTCTCACCTCCTTCGAGTCTATGCTCAAAGGACTATGCTGACAAACTACTTAAATTGCTGCCCACAATGCCAACCCTGCTTATTCTGATCGACTTTTTCTTTTTTGAAATAACATCACCTTCTAACATACTATGCAATTTACTTCTTTATTAAGCCTTTTTGTTTATTTTTTATGTCCTTCTGCTGGACTGTGCACTGCTAAAGTAGAGGACTTTTTATCTGTTTGTTTTCTGATACATTCTAAGCGCCTAGAACCGCACCTGGAATATAGTCGGTGCTTATATAAATATTTGTTGAATAAATTAATTCATGTTAGCGTTATTTGTGGATTGAGTTGTTGAAGATGACCTGCATATCCACCCTGGGGACAGTGGAGGAGGAAATGTTGCGGCTGCACATCATACAGTCTATAACACAATCCAGTGTGCAAAATTAAAATGCATATGCACCAGAGCACACGTTCATTTCAGAAGCACACATGCACACAAAAATACATGTCAAACACCTTAGAACAGATGGTGGTGTAGAAGGGAGGTAAAAGGAAAGAAGTACAGAAAGAAAAGAAAGAAAGAAAGAAAAATGGAAGGCAGAAAAAGAATGGAATGAACTTCCCAAGGACAAGTTATAATAATGCATTGTGAAACAAGGAATGTGAATTAATCTAACATTAGGCATGTCGGGTTAAACAAAAATGCATTTCAGAATTTTTGCTAACTCAAATTGTTCTTCCCCTCCATGAACCAGAATAAAGAAGGCTAACTGTGATTTCACTCCTCAGGTGGGGACCTGTAGCTCAGGTTGTGTAAATAAATACAGAGTTAAGACTGCAAAGACCTTCATGCCTCTTGAGTGATGTGAAGTCCCTTGTCTGGAAGGGACTGATAGCACAGCCATGAAGCTGCGTCAGCCAGCTCTGCAATTTGTCTTCAAGTTCTTTTCCCAAGACAGACAGGTTTTCTGTGTAGCATTAACTGTTGCTCTCCCTATTATATGTTCTACCAATAAAATGTTTTCAATCCAAGGACAAAATTCTCAATTAACTCTCTTTTTGGTGCTTAACAATCATGATGGGCTTTTTGAGAGTTTATGAAGCTACCTACCTACATAAAACAATGAACAACTGAATTAAAACAAATCCCAAAGTAAAGAGACATTGAACAGAAGGGCTCCAGTCCCAGGTGGTTCATATATTCTGGAGTTTTCCTGGAATGGAGCTTCACATTTCTCTGAACAGGAGACACGTAAGAATTTATTATGAAACTCTTCGAGGCTGACCTACATGGGACAAACATTTTGTTTCTAATAACACTGAGCAAGTCCTTACCTTGTCTAACTCTTTGGGTGTTGGTATTTGACATTATTTTTAAATATCCCAAACTCTAAAAGAAGCATCTACCATCTTCCATTAAGAGATGCCCCAGGAAGAGGTGGTTAGAGATGGGAGGCAAATCTCTGTTTAGGGGCCTGGGGCTGAGGCTGTGTGTGTCCTTCATTTAAGGCATGCGGAGGGTTGGGAGATGGGTCAGTGCTTTGAAAAAGAAACAACACCAAAAGTCACTGGTGAGCTATGATACTAGATTGGAAAGGAGGTTAGGACTAAATTGAAGGACTTTGTGAGTGAAACTGGCAAAAGGAAATGCTACTCATTCGAAGAGAACAGGTTGAAAGGTCTCCAGCTTTTCTTCTCCCTCACATGCTGCTTACAAAGCAAGTCTTCTCCAGGTTTTCAGGATAAATGGGCCAGAAACATATGGATTATATTTTCCCAGAAACTCAGACGTCTTTCACAATGAAGTGGAAAACTACTCTGAAAATACACACCAGAGGTTACCCTAGGTCCTCAAACCTTCCAAACATATCTTATACTATGTTGCTGATTTTAAAAACTAAGTAAATTTATAGACGTGAATATGTCCTTAGCTCTAATAATAAATAATAACCAATGGTATGTTTTAACCCTCCTTGGCAAAATTCCCTGGACTCAGCAGGCTTGGCCAAGGCCCGGGCACCCACAGCCCAGGGAGAGTTTCTAGGAACTCTAAGTTGTTGCTGGCATCTTCTTCTTCCTGCTCTCCTGAGCCCCTCTCCCCTCCACTGTAAGGGTGCCATATGTGCAGCTTGTGACAGAGGGAGAATTCCTGAAGAGAGGAGGTGAGAGGTCATTCATTCAAGAGTGTTTGTTCATGCATTCATTTATTTATCTAATAAATATTTATTGAACACTTCCTATGTGCCAAGTACTTTTCTAAGTTCTGATCATTTCATCTTCTCTGTGCTGTGAACTATAGCAGTGTGCTAGGGCTGCTATAACAAAGTGCCACACACTGGGTGGCTTAAACAACAGAAATGTATTGTGTCACAGTTTGGGAGGCTAAAAGTCCAAGATCAAGGTGTTGGCAGGGTCGGCTTCTTCTGAGAGCTGTGAGAGAGAATCGGTTCTATGCCTCTCACCTAGTTACTGGTGGTTTCCTGGCAATCTTTGGTGTTCCTTGGCTTATCAGTATTATCCTAATTTCTGCCTTCATCTTCACATGACATTCAACCCCTGCATGCAAGTCTGTCTCCAAACATCTCCTTTTTATAAGGACACCAGTTGTATTGGATTGGGGTCCACTCTGATAGCCTTATTTTAACTTGATGACCTCTATAAAGACCTACTCTCCAACTGAGGTCACATTCTGAGGTCACATTCTGAGGGTTAGGACACAATTTAACCCACAAAATGTACTAAACGATATCAAGCTATCTGCTTGTACCTCTTTTATCTATCCCTTCTAGCTGCAGAGCTCCATACACAATTCTGCTTTCCTAAACCTGGGATCTAGGAGTTCCCAGTAATTCTCCAGGAAGTACAAAATATATCTAGGAGGCCCATTTGGACTTAGGGATCACTTTAGTGGCTTCCTGAAGAAGACCATGATGCAGAACCTACATCCCAATTTGATTCAGAAAATTAACGGGTAGCATGATGTCTCCATTCCCTTTCTAAGACAGGAGTGAGAAGCACATAGTTGGGGGCAGTATTGCCTCAGTGCCCTAGCCTATCATCATTTTGTGGCATTAAGTAAAACATGATTTGAATATAATTCTCTTTTTCTCTAGTCAACAAGTCATTATAATTTGGTCTAGGAGAGCGAAGGTGAGTTTAACAATGTATCTATTACCTAATGGAAAGAATACTAGTCTAAAATATTTCTTTCAGATTTCTGTAGCCAGTGTTAAAACTTTATATTATGTTCATGGATTCAGGAATTATTAGAGCTGAAAATGTCTTTAGAAATCAACTCATTGAACCTTTACATTTAACTAAGGAAACTTTCCATTTAACGAAGAAGAGATTTAGTTGAGGTAATGGCCAAGCTAACTGTCGCTGTATGCTTGGCACACGCTCAGCATGCTCCATAGATTATCCATGTTTTCCTCCTGGCTAGTAAGTGATGGCACTGAAATGTGAACGCCGACACTGTGACCCCAGAGCCAGACTCTTAACTACTCTGCAATCGTGGCTTTGTGGCAGAGCTGGGTTTTGCAGCAGGGCCTCCTGCACCTGGTCCAGTGTTTTTCCACAATCCCACTTCACTCCCTACCTTGCCTTCCTCCCTCCACACTATGTACACCACTGTTAGAACAATCTCTGAAAAGTACAACCCTAATCATAACACTTTTTCTGCTTATACACTTGCGATCTCTTGCCTACCAAGAGGTAGTACAAATCCCTTACCTGATATGTTGAAGGCCCTTGGCAAAACTTGTCAGCCTTGTTTCTGAGCATTCCCTTGTAGGCACTACTAAACTCTGCAGCCAAACTTGGCTACCTGCTGTTCTCTACAAGAGGCCCATCTCTTCTGCCCTTGCCCAGACTGTTTGCCACACCTGGAACACCGTCCTGCCCTTTAGGATAGTCTAAATCCTTCTTCTATGTACTTTGTTCTTATAATTTTCATGTAAATTTCTGTTACCTATTAATACCCACTGTCCCTTTCTCCTTTTAGAAATAAAATCCGTGTTTTAGCTTGGCCCATAGCTTCCTGGAAGGAAGACAGTCCAGCTTCCTTCATGACTTGGTGTGGCCATGTGATTAGTTCTGACCAAGGGCCTGAGAGAAGCAAAGTGTCCGATGACTGCTCTCACCTAAGAGGACCCAGGGGTTCCTCTCTCTTCCTGTTGCATGAAATGCACACCCAGTGGACGTGGTGGAGAGTAATGAGATCTATAACCATGTAGATAAAGGCAACACCATTAGGGATGGCAGAGCCAAGAGTTAGAGGGAGCCTGGTCCCCAACACGATGGAGCTGTCACATCCGTCCTGGACTGCTTATGCTCAGACCATTAAGTGAGACAGAAAAACATTTCCATCTTGTTTAAACCACTGTTTGGCTTTGGTAATTCTTAGTTCTCTTTGTTAAATCAGTCTACTGTATTCTTATGAATGCATTCTTATTTCTTTGAGCATCTGCAGCCATTTGTGTTTTTTCTGAGGCATTTCTTCAATTTACCCCATAGCAGAGAAAACATAGTGTTTTACATTAGATAGCCCTGGCTTTGAATTCCAGCCCCACCACTTATCAGCTGGGTGACTCTGGGCTACTTACTTAGCCTCTCTGAGCTTCATTTTCTTTACCTATTAACACTAGAGACAATGATACGTGAAGTAATTTTCCACTGTTCTGAGCTATCTCTCTAGGGTGATTTTCATTAGGCTATCGGGACCTAGTGAGTCACTCTTCTCCGCTATAGGAAAATACCAACCACAGAAACCAAAATGTTCACATCTGCTCCTCAGGCAAAATCTCCCACGAAGCAAGCTGGAAATGCTGACACATTCTCCAGCTCTCCGTTTGCTACAATCTGGGCAGACCACTGCCCCTCTGTTTGTAGATGCATGGCTATGATTCATCCTTCCTCTATCCAACTCCTTGCGTAAAGAAATTAGTATAATTCCAAGTTCACAGCTCATTCTGCTTAGAGTTACAAGGCATTTGAGGGTCGTGTGGTCCGATCTTTTCTACGAAATCTGTGGGGTTCTGCAAGGACCTGCCTCACCAATGGCCACCTGGCCTCTGCTGAATGGTCTTCACCTTGTCATGTGTCAGCTTGTTCTCTTTTTCAACAGCACAATCATGATAAAGTTCTTTTTGATATTTTTATTCTGTCCCATTTCATTTCTGTCTCATTTCTGGAAGACTAGTCACTTAGAAATTTTAGTTCCCAACACCAGATGGGATAATTCAGGGGCTAATCTAATTCCTTATATATGTCCTCAACAGTGTCAGTTTGCAGAGGGGTGGTGGGGGTACTTAACTAATATAAACCCTCTTCCTTTACTATCTCACATGTGGCTCGTAGTTTCCAAATGCTTTTGATCAAGGACCTCCATCAGTAAATGACTTTGCACATGCATCTCCCAACATATACCTATTTACTATGTAATAATGTGTGTATTACTGTGTTAACATATTATAAAATGAATAAGACCTATAAAGATAGTTATTAAAGAAGAAAAGAAATATGTAAGTGGAAGTTCAAATATTTTCTGCCCACATACCAAAGGACCATCTTACTCATCCCTGGGCTGCACATGTCTCTCTTTGGAAACTTCCAAACGACACACAATGATTTTCCTCACCAGCATGCAAGCTCCGTATGAGGGCAGAGATTCTGTCTTTTGTTCATGGCTGTGTCCCAGTGTTTAGAACATCGTCTGGCACACACGGGACACACTCAGTCAATGTTTGTTGAATCAGTGATTCCCAAACCTTTATTTATAACACATTCTCCTCCTTTCTAACCCTCTACCAGACAGCTTCACCTGGATCTCCGTAGATACTTCAAACTCAGCACATGCCAAGCCGAACTCTCTTCCTACCCCACAACGTCTCTCTCCACCAAAGCATCATCATTTGTTTTTCTCTGCTGACTTTACACCTGCTCCCATGTGGCTAAAGTGGCTGGAGTTAAACATCCAACCAGAATGACTGACCTCACTTTAAATGAACGACCATATTATTCAGCCATGAGAAAGAAAGAAATCCTGCCATTTGCAAGAATATGGATGGATCTTGGGGGCACTATGCTAAGTGCAATAAGTCAGACAGAGAAAGACAAATATTGCATGATCTCACTTACATGTGGAATTTTAAAAAGCCAAACTTATAGAAACAGAGAGTAGAGCTCTGGAAAGCTGGAGGTGGTGAGAGAATACTGAAACTCGTGAGTATCTTCTGGCTCCTAATTTTGCATGCTCAGCAATTTGTGAATGCTCAGAAATGGAAACAGAATAGGAAGATATACAGAGCTATGTGAATATGGAATGACAACCTTTTTTTCTTTCTTTTTTAGGAAATTAGAATGTATCCATTTGAAGCTGCCCATCTCCACGGTTGTGTTGTCCTGTTGCATTATCCACTTAATTTACTGTTGATGACGACAACAAATGCTTTTAGAACTAATTTGGAGCTGCCAGTTTGCAAGTTACATAATAAAATCTTTCATTAGAAAAAGAAAGAAAGAAAAATAGAGAGTAGTATGGTGGTTGCCAGTGGCTGGGCTCTGGGGGACACAGGGAGATGTCAGTCAAAGGTTACAATCTTGCATTTATAAGATGAGTAAATTCTGGCAATCTAATGCACAGCATGGTGAATATACTTAACAATTCTGTATCACATACTTGAAAGCTACTAAGAGAGTAGCTCTAAATACTCTCACCACAAAAAAAGAAATGAAATTATATGACATATAGGAAGTGTTAATTAATGCTATTTATTAATCATTTCACAATATATAAGTGTATCAAATCAACAGGTTGTATACCTTGAACTTACACAATGTTATATGTCAGCTATATCTCAATAAAGCTGGAACAAATTAAGGACTGTATATCTTAGGTGACCACTTCCCATTGCCTAACAATCCTAATACACCTACTGTCCAACTTCCTCCCCTCGTCTGGTGGCTACTCTTCATACCTTCTCCCCTGCTTCTCAACCGCTTCACACCCAGCTGAATATTTTTCTGAGAAGGTAAGAACAACAGAAGAGGACTCTTCCTGGTAGGATCAAGCCCCGGGGCTCCTATGTGCCACCATTCCTCCTTTCAAAGCAGGTGGGAACATACCTGTAAGACCAGCCCCTCCACCTGTGCACTATATCTCATCCTCCTGCTGAGGCAAGTATTGAATTTGATTCCTATAATTCACCCTTCTTTCTCCTGTCTTGTTAGTTTTCCCCTCTTCTGCTGAAGAATTCCCATCTGCAAATAAATACGCTATAAAAACAAAAATATTTTTTTTAAAAATCCCCTTGACCTCCTGTCCCCATCCAGCTGTCACTTCATCTCTCTCTCTGTACTTGTTTAAAGCAAAGATTTTTGCAAGAGTCATCTACGTCCTTATTTTCACTTTCTCACCTCCCAGTCTCCTTGTGTTGTCACCACCATTTTGCCAAAACAGCTTTTGTCAAGGTTGCCAATGATCTCCATCTTGCCATGTTCAATCGTTAATCCTCACTTCTCATTTCACTAGACCTCTCAGCAGCGTTTGGCATAAAATATCACTCCTTCCTTCCTTCTTGAAACAATGTCTTCACTTGACACTTGGGACACCACCCTCTCGAATTTCTCTCACCGTCATCCTCTTCTCCTTCATGGGCTGCTGCTCCTACTCCACTCAATGGCTAGTATCTCGAGTGAACAAGAATCAGTCCTGGACCATATTCTCTTTTCCTGTCTGTATTCAGCTCCCTGGTGAGCTCATTCAATGTCATAACATCACATACCTTCAAATTTTTATCTCAACACAAATCTGACCCATGAACTCCAGACCTTGTATCTAGCTGTCTTTCCCAATCTGATCTTGGATGTAAAAATAAGCTTTCCAAGTGAATATGTCAGAAACTAAACCTTTGATTCTCTTCTCCTTCACCTTAAAACCTATTCCTCCTCAATGCTTCTCAACCTCAGTAAAGAGCGCCAACATGCACCTACTTTCTCAGGTGAAGAACCGAAGAGTAATTCTTGCATCCCATTTTCCCCCACATTTAATCCATCATCAAGTCCTGATTTTTTTTACCCTCAAAAAGATAAAAGGGCTATCCATTTTCCAACATTTTCACTGCTACAACCCAAGTCTCACCTACCATTTTCCTTTGCCGAGGCTATTGTTTTCATTGTTGCATGTCTTTATTCATTCCATACTCCACAACCAAAATGATTTAGCAACAGCAACAAAAATAACAATAAAAACATAAGTCAGATTATGTCTCTCCCTTGCTCAGACCCATCCTATGGCTTCCCATCACACTTTGGATGAAATTCACACTCGCTATCGTGGTAGACAAAGCTGTAAGAATCCAGCCCCTGCCTACTCTCCTTTTTCCTGTTACTTAACTTACTGAGCTTCAGCCACAATGACTTTGTCATTGTTTGTCAAACAAGCCTCCCTTGTTTCAGTCACAGCTTCTTTATGCTAACTATTCCCTCTGCCTGGATATATTTCCCCCGAAATCTTCACATGGTTTTCCTGTGCTCTAATATCATCTCTTCAGAGAATTGTTCCCTGACTCCTGTATAAAATAAACATTGTGTGCCATCTTTTTACTGTGTTTATTTTTGTCATGAGGCTTATCACAATCTGAAATGATATTATCTATTTATTTACTGACAGTCTCTTCACTTGGGCCTTTTCTATGTTGTTCAAAGCCATAGTCCCAGTGCCTAGATTAGTCTCTGGCACATAGTAGGTTCTCAATAAATACTTGTTGGATGAATTTATATATTTACCTCAATTACCCAAAAGATACTTGGGGGAGTCATTCTAGTCTTTCTCTACTTGAGCCAGTTCCTTCTTTCCCCGTCCCCACCACGGGTGTCAAGTCCATTAGAGTCTGCTGCCGCAATACCTATTACATCCGTCCTTTGTCACACTCACAGTCACTGTTGCGGGTCTTTCTCATCTTCCAACAGTTCTACTTCAGTTCTACTGAAGCTGGTCTTCCTGCCTCCAATTCCCAGCTTCCCGCCAATTCTTTCCCCATAGGATTTCTAGAGAAATATTCTTAAAACATAAAGCCAGGGGTGTCTCTCTTCTGCTTTCTAGCCTCCAACAGCTCCCTGTCATCTGAAGAAGGCAGTGAAAAATCCTTAGCTGGACATGAGCTGGAGTTGGTCTGCATTTCCAATCTCATTTCATGCCACTGCCCTCTCCATATACATCCTATGCTCCCACTGTACCCAAAGTACTTGCAGTTCCCAAACAGGCACATTATTTCCCTCACACTGTTCCCTCTACTTGAGCACCTTTCCTTTTTTCTTCATCAGGCTAAGTGCTACATATCCTTTGAGGTTAATTGCAAAGTCACCTCTCTGAGTCGGCCTTCCAGTTTCAGCAAGCAGAAGGGAGTCTTCCTCTGTGTGCTCAGAAAATCATACCCGTGTAGCATTTGTCTGTTTTACATGAATGTCTTTCAGTCACTTATTTATTAACAGAATGAATTCTTACTGAGCAACTACTATATGCTAGGCACTATTCTAGATCCTCCCTAGTTGGGTAAAAATCAGACAAAATATTTACTCTCAAGAAGCAAAGGGGAGACAGATAATGAAAGCAAATAAGTAAAATGCACAGATGATGATGGTAAGTGCAATAGAATAAAATAATTCCGGGAAGAGGCATATGAAGGCTCAGAGTGGGAACTGCAGTATTGAATGGAGCAGTCAGGGAAAGCCTCCTTGAAATGACATTTGAGTAAAGCCCTGAAGGAGGTGAGGAGTGAACCATATGGACCGCTGCTGGACGAGCATTCCTGGCCTACGAAATAGCAAGTGGAAAGCCACGAACAGGGGAGTGGGCTTGGCCTGCTTTAGAAAAGCAGAGGAGGTGCATGGTCTGACATGTTTAAACAGGATCCCTCTGTCTCACGTGTGGAGAACGGAGGACAAGAGGAGAGTCAGGGAAAACAGTTAGGAGGCTTTTGCATGAGTCCAGGCAAAGTGCTATGGGAGCTTCAGCCAGGATGGTTGTCCCCATTCGACTGGGAGTGACTTGAGAGCTGGAACTAAATCCCATTTATGTTTTCATGCCCCGCTGCCAGCACCGTGCCCCACACATAACATAGCAGGCACTCAAAGGCATTAAATAAACAAATGAACTAAGTTGTCCAATCAAGAATCTAGAGCTGCTAAAGTCAGCACGGTTTGTTTATCTAGGGCTAGAGTTTGCAGGATTTTGTTTCCAGTGGGCAAGCTTTGTTTTCTGTTTTTCCTAATTGAATGGCCCATAAGGCCACATTCTGAGGACAGCGTGGGTGTTTACATGGGGGCAAAGACAACCAAAATCTGATTGTGAAATTGTTTTTAAAATTACCTTTATACATTTGAAATGCGTTTTTCAAAAATATAAGTAAAAACTACACGTTTCTCCAAGGCAGGTAATCAAGACCCCAAGACCATAGGGTGCATCTTAGAATACAGTCAAAACTGGTTCAGAACCTAAGTCAGGCCTCTGACTATCAAAACCCATCTTTCTGGTTCTAATTTAAAGACTGAAAAGAAAAAGGCAAAAAAAAGGAAAAAAAAAAAGATCCCAAAACCACATTTGGATAAGCTAATTGGGAAGAATTCGTGAACATGTGAATTAATTTTTTTAATAAAGGGAAAGACACAGGGAGACATTGAGGGGCCGGGTAATAGTGAGTAGTTCCTTAAACTCATTATAAAATTGGATGATTAGCTGGGCTCCCACAGTTGTACGGCTTCGATGAGGTAACGTACCTAAGACTCCCATCCTCAGGCTTACCATAGAGTGGCTGGCACTCAAGAAATGCTAATCCCACCCTGCCTTTTCCTTTAAAAATTCCCCCAGCTGTTTGCCACTGCCCCAAATGCTCTCTATCTACCAGGCCTCTCATGAGTGATAAGGTCATCGTCTTAATCTGGTAACAAACAGCATCGACATGTGACTTTTGCAGTCCCCTTCCTTCTAATAATATAAAAATTAAAAATTATTGTTGATTTAACGAAAATACTTCAATATTTTATTTTTTATTTTAGGGAAAACGTAATAGATTTTCATAGACCTGAAAATTCTTTGCTGTCAGACAAAAATAAAAGCATTTTTTAATCCTAAAATTTTATATTTTTCCTTTCTGATTTTTAAAAATATGAAAACATTTTTGTGGGCCTTTAAAAGCATTGCGGGCCCTGGGCACCGTGGTGGAAAGAGAAAGAGAAAAGGTGAAGGAACTTGAAGCTCCTTGAGAAAGGGTCTCGATTCTATGGGAAGTTGTATTTGTTTCCCAGATGGGGTTTTCCTCTTCCTTGACCCTTCAATCCCTTCTAACGGGCGGGCAAGGGGAGGGACAATATAAGATTTGTCCCTTGAAACTAAAGACTAACAAGGGAGGGGTCTGTGACAGGGTCCGTAAACGTTAGCTAATGTGAACCAGAGCACAGGCCCCTCTAACAAGGAAACTAACTATTCCCAGACACGCTCGCCCAGGCCTAGTGTGAGTCCTGCTCCCCTCGCCCCCCCCCCATCAGTAATGAAAGCTGAGCACCCCTCCAGGCTGTCCAGGAAACCACCCACCCCTTGTCCAACCTCAGGGGCCTCCAGGTCACTACCAACAAGGGCAACGCAATGATGGCAAACAAAACTGAAAGACTGAGCCTGCTTTGAGGGACAGGTGATTCCTGGACAATTGAGTATTGAAAAGAGATTAATGGACCAATGGGGGGAGAGGGGGGCCTCTGTCCACTTTTCCTACAGGACTGGGCTACCCTCAGCATCTCTAGGGAATGTCATGAATTAGTGCTTCAGTGGAGAGACAGTATGGACAGAAGCTTCTGGGACTGAGCTAACCATGATAACCTTTTTTTTCCAACCTCCAAAGGTCTCTGGAGGTCACGTCTTACCCTAGGGATGAGGCGGTGCTGCCTCACTAACATTCTTACCTAGGCTCTTTTCCCAGTATTCAGAGGCTAGAACAATGAGAAAATAATAAAAAATACTGTTCTACTAATAACTCGTCTAATCTTTTAATTTTAGTTCCTTTGTTTTATTATCAGTTTATTAACAGCAGGCATGACACCTATTCATTCATTCATTCATTCATTCAAGAAATGTTTATTGAGGACCTACTACATACTAGGCACTGTTCTAGACACTTGGAATACAGTGGTGAACAAAATAAAGATCTCTCCCCATGTGAAACTGACGTTCTCAAGGGAAAAACAGACAAGAAACAATACCATAAGACTACAGTTTGTCGTCTTTAAGATGACAATGGTGCACTAAAGCAAGAACACTACTAATTATTGTCAATTATAAAACACACCCTGATTCATATATGTTAAAGTGTGAAAATAAACATGCAACTTAGAATTGGTTACATATGCAAATAAATTGCATAGTATTTTAGAAGGTGATTATGAGAAAAAAGAGTGGAGCCCACAAGGAAGGTTTGTGGGGCGGGACAGTGGTGAACAGACTTGAAGGAGATAGGGCTGCTGAATTCTTTTAAGACTATTTTTTATAGCACTTTTAGGTTTACAATAAAATTAAGGAAATTTCCTACATATCCTCTTCCCCCACACATGCGTAGCCTCTCCACAGTGAATTATTAACATCATTCACCAGAATTGCGTATTTGCTCCCAGGATAAACCTACAGTGAAACATCATAATCGCCCAGACTTCTTTTACCTTAGAATTCACTCTGGGTGTCGTACAGTCTATGAGAATGTGTAATAACATGTATCCACCATTAAAGTATCACACAGTGTAGTTTCACTGCCCTAAAAACCCTGTGTTCCACTGATTCATTCCTGCCTCCCTCCCATCCCATCCCATCCCTGGCAACCACTGCCTTTTTACCGTCTCCATAGTTTTGTCTTTTCCAGAATGTCATATAATTGGAATCGTACAGGATGCAGCTTTTTCAGATTGGCTTCTTTTCACTTCATAATATGCGTTTAAGATTCCTCCATGTCTTTTCACAGCTTGATAGCTCATTTCTTTTTAGTGCTGGATAATATGCCATCTACTTTTACTTAAACAGCTTTATTGAGGTATGATTTACATACCATAAAATTCAGCGAATTTTAGTAAATTTAAATTTACAGAGTTATGCAAGCATTATCTTAATCCAGATTTAGAATGTTTCTTTATCTTTTTTTCTTTTTATTTTTATTGTGGTAGGAACACTGAACATGAGATTTACCCTCTTAACAATTTTAAATGTGCTGTATGTCATTGTTAAGTATAGGTGCTTTGTTGTACAGAAGATCTCTAGAACTTATTCATCTGGTATAATTGCACCTTCATCCTTGTTGAATAGCAACTCCCCATTTCTGCCTCTCCTCAGCCCCTGGGGACTACCATTCTACTCTCTGAATCTATGAATTTGATACTGCTTTGATTCTTCATATAAGTGATACCATGTAGCATTTGTTCTTCTGTAAGTGGCTTATTTCACTTAGCATAATATCCTCAA
The DNA here is from genome assembly GCF_057876585.1 of Rhinolophus sinicus. Taxonomy (NCBI): domain Eukaryota; kingdom Metazoa; phylum Chordata; class Mammalia; order Chiroptera; family Rhinolophidae; genus Rhinolophus; species Rhinolophus sinicus. The sequence goes on from NC_142501.1 coordinate 143,703,091, forward strand.
TGTTCATCCATGTTGTTGCGTATTGCAGGATTGCCTTCATTTTTAAGGCTGAATAATATTCCATTGTCTGGCTATACCACATTTTCTGTATCCATTCATCTATCAGTACACATTTGGGTTGTTTGCACATTTAGGCTATTGTTGATAATTATGCAATGAACATGGGAATGCTAATATCTCTTTGAGATCCTAATTTTAGTTCTTCTGGATAAATATCCAGAAGTGGAAGTGCTGGATTGTATGGAAGCTCTAGTTTTAATTTTTTGAGGAACCTCCATACTGTCTTCCATTGTGGCTGCATCATTTTACACTCCCGCCAACAGTGTACAAGTTTCCAATTTCTCTATATTCTTGCCAACACTAATCTTTCGTTTTTTTAAATAACAGCCATACTAGTAGGTGTGAGGTGATATCTCATCATGTTTTTGATCTACGTTTCTCTGATGATCAGTGATGTTGAGTATCTTTTCATGTACCAGTTGGAATAGCAGCTGTTTTTTGAACAACCGTGAGCTCCAGGAGGGCAGAGACCATTTTGTTCACCTCTCTGTCCCCACTGATGCTGTCTGACACATGGTAGGCACTCAACAAATATTTTTTGAATGACTAAGCATATATACGCCAGGCACTTCACAGATATTATGTACAAATTCTTATCAAATGTTCATTATCGTTTCCATTTTACAAATGATAAAACTGAGACTTGGAAAAAGTAAATAACTTGCTTGAAAGCACATAACCCAGCAGGGAAGATCTAGGACTCAAATCTGGGTCTCTCTGGAATTCACACGCAGACCCTTCGTCTACATCTCACTGGCTTCTCTGCTTCTGGCCATTTTAATATCCTCGTAGTGCAAAAACCAAAGGCAAATTGGGACAGCAGGCAAGCAAGGCCTCCAGATAAAAACCAGACTCACAGAAACCAGAATGAAACCTCTGGGAATAGAAAACCCAATCTGCTGCCTGGGAAAAGCTGCATTTTGCAGAACTGTGAGTAGTTTGGCTTATTACCTCAGATCTCAAGTTCTAGCTGCCTTCACTTTAAAATTTATTATTTGAGGGAATTAAATCTCCCTGCCTCCAAAGATATGATTTTTATAAAAACTCCTCCTCCTGTTACACAGTGTAACCCAAACTGGCAGCACAACTGTTAAAAATAAACTCACTTTGATACTCTACAAAGTGTAAGGCCAAATCACAATGACCGTGGAAATCGACCGCAATCTTTCTAGGACTTAGTGAGACATCCTACATATAGAAAAAAACATCTTGGGTAAAACCTGTTAAGCCAATATTGGCTTAATTCAAAATTACACCTAATTTGAAACAACTGCTTTTTCCTTAGCCAGTTGGCTATCCTATTGTTCTTTAATAAAAACAATAGAAAGTCCAAATTCGAAGTCAATTTCTCCCCCCAAGAAGGCTATGTTTCATATTAACAAAGCTCTCCTGGAAACCACTTATGCTTTGAGCTGGAGTCTCCATCACCACCCCAGAGCGGCAGGACTCTCAGTGGTTAGGCAAGGTCCTGAAAGACTTGAAATTTTGCTTTCAAATGTGAGGGGATAATTAAACTTGATCTGAATGAACCAACCTTTGGGGTGGTCTAGGCAGAGTTTATGAGTTCCAAAGTCCTTTGTTGTTTTGTTTCATTCGTAATTTGCTCAGGGGAATACCCAGAATGGATCCTATATACCAGTAGCCCATTCTTTTTTATTGCAACAGAATAGTCCATTGTATGAGGTTACTTATATAATAAGTTCACTTATCCATTTTTGTGTTGATGGATGCTTGGGTTGCTTCTAGTTTTGAGGTATTACAAGTGGTGTAGTAGCTACCAGCCAGGCGCTAGGGGAGGAGAGAGTGGTGGCAGTGCTGTGGAATGAACTGTATTCCCCCAAAATTCATGTGTTAAAACCCTAGCCTCCAATGGGACTGTCTTTGGAGACAGGGACTTTACGGAAGTAATTAAGGTTACATGAGGTCATAAGGGTGGGGCCCTGATCTGACAGTATTAGTGTCCTCAGAAGAGACACCAGAGAGCTCCTCCTCTCTCCAGGTGCACAAAGAGATCCTGTGACCACAGTGAGAAGGAGGCCATCCGCAAGCCAGGAAAAGCGCCCTCACCAGAACCTGCCCATGGCGGCACCCTGATCACAGACGTTCAGCCTCCAGAACTGTGAGAAATCAATTTCTGTTGTTTCAACCACCAGTCTGTGGTATTTTGTTAAGGCAGCCCTGGCAGAGTAAGACAGGAAGATTGGATGTGAGCAAATTATTGACTAGAAAGGGACACAAAGGAACTTTTCACACAGTGGTGAAGGAAATATTCTGTGTCTTGATCTGAGTAGTAGTTCATGGGTGGTTACGTAGGGAAACAAATTTAGCACTGTCCGTTTCAGATTTGTACATTTTTGTGTATGTAAATTTTGCTTAAACATACAAAGGCCTTCTTATCATAACCCTTCCCTACTGTCTTACTCTTTAGACCGATATAACAAAATGCCATAGACTGAGTGGCTTACAAATGACAGAAATTTACTTCTCCCCTTCCTGAAGGCTGGAAGTCTGAGATCAGGGTGCCAGCACCCACAGTAGGGCTCTCTTCTGGGCTGCAGACTTTCTGTGGTATCCGTACATAACAGCAGGGGCCAAGGAGCTTTCTGGAACCTCTTTTACAAGGACACCAATCCCATTCATAAAGGCTCCACCCTCATGACCTAATAATCACCTCCCAAAGGCCCCACCTCTTAATACCATCACATTTCAGAGTTAGGATCTCCATATAAGGATTTTGGAGGGACACGTGCAGACCATAGCACCAAGGAAACTCGTGTTTCAAAAAGATAACAGTATAGTCCTAATGCCTTTGAGCAAGCCTGGTAGGAGGGAAATTAATATATATTATTTATCTCTGATGCATTTATGTCCACTTTTACATGTAATAAATAATGCGGGGGGATTATGCAAGTTGCCCTAGATCAAACAACTACCAAATGGCAGGTCTGGATTCCGACCGATGCTGGCTGACCTCAGGTATGCCCCTTTCCCTAACCACACTGGATCTGACAGTGAACCCTTCAGCTAAGGGAATGTGCAGGAAGGACACCCTGAAGCGTCCTGAGGCTGCATAGTGGCCAGGGAGCCCAGGGTCAGAAGGGCAACTCTCTGGGGTACAGAGCCCAAGGCACCACCTCTGAGGGACAATTCTGTCTGTGTTGCCCTGTAGGAAGGGAGCTGAAGAGAGGGCGCCTGAGGAGCAGACAGCTTGGAAGCCAACGGCTCCAAGAGAGGAGCCACACAAACAGCTGGGCAGCCAGGCCAAGAACAACAGGAAGCTCGCAGCCGCACCCCTGCTCGCTGCAGCCCTGGCCTGGAGAACTGGGGTTATTTTCTCCAAGGAGCCTGTTGCAGATGTTACATAAACAAAACCTCCATTGACTCCAGTTGTGGGCCTGGCCTAAAATAGCCCACAGGCTTCCCCCTATTCCACAACTGCTCTTCCATACCTCAAGGGCCCCAGTGTGGGTGAGCTGCCTCCCTGTGACCACATATGCAGACATCAAGCTACAGTGTCCCCAGGAGGTTTCCCCAGGCAGCGAAAGGCAGCGCTCATTTGCTTTCCCTGGCAGGTCTGACACAAGATGTCTCTCCAAGACCTTTGATGGCTACTGAGCCAAGGGACACATCTCCCCTCATGAGGGAGTCAAGAAGCAGTTTCCCAGGGACAGCCAGCTGAGTTAGCCAGCCGCACGCATGGTGGGGGCCTCTTTCGATCTCTTTCTCTCTCTCTCAATCTCCCTCTCTCTTTCTCCCCTATTCTTTGTAGGATGGAGTTTCAGTAAGATCCCAAGAGCAAACTCTCCAGGTAAGAACGTGAGGTTTCCTTGTCAGGGTTTTGTTTTGGGATTTGGGGGGTTTTGTTTGTAGCTTGATTTAGCAATTGAAGCCTCTGTTCCTCACTCTTTCCCTGACCCCATTTACACTTCATCTTCATTTTTCAGAAAATCATTCTACTGGTGAACATCTGGAGATTCAGAGCTGTGACACAGCATGGGACCGCACTGGGCTTTACCATTTCATCACAGGCCCCTGAAAACCTATTATAACCCCCTCCCCCGCTGTCTGCACTGCCCCAGAAGCTTAACTCATAAAAAGAACAAAAATAATATCTACAATGAAAAAAAAGTTTATGTTAAATACTTATTATGTGCCTGATACCACGCTAAGCATTGTATGTGTTGTATTTTATTTTATTCCCATGGAACAGTCCTAGGAGATAGGTACAACTGTTATCTCCAGATGACAGAAGAGTAAACTCGAGTTAGAAACAAACATTATAGGACTTGTCAGAGAAGCTGCAGAAGTGGAACACAGACACAGGTCTGACGGGCTAGTTCTCAGGTCTTAACTGCCGCATCACATACCCCCACCCGAAAAGTTAATAGGTCTTATGGCACCTCTTTTCTACAGTCTTTCTTCATTCAAAGTCCAAACTACCGTACCTGTTATTAATGTCATTAGACATGTTATGTTGACCAACTAATTATCCAACCAGTATTTATTATGTTCTCTGAGCAAGATGCTATTTGAGTCTCTACCAGGCCAAATAAATAAATAAATAAATAAATAAATAAATAAATAAATAAATAAATAAATAAATAAATAAATGTATGATGTGTAACATGAATGTTCAGCTCTTACTTTATTAACAGTTGTCCTTTGGTTGTGAGAGGGTCTTATTTCCCCAGGTTGGAGACCCCCAAACCAAGTCCCTAGCCTGAACCTAGAAGGTCTGCAGCCTAGAGGAGGAAGAGTGGGAAGCAGTAGGAACATAAGGAGAGCTGGGCGAGGCCTCCCAGGACCCACAGGAAAGTCCTCCCTCAGGCCAAGGGGCCTGAGCCAGGCTACACAGATCCAGCGAGGCTAATGGAACCTGGAAAACTCTCTGGTATTCGGCAGAATTTAGTTTAGATCCAATTCTCTTCACTCTGGTGGCCTCTGTGAGGGTGACTGCTTCCAGGGTTGTTCTAGGATAACCCTTAGGCCTGAGGCAGCTTTGCTCTTAGACTGAGTCAAAGCCTTAATTTATCTCTAGAAAATAAAGCCCAACTTCTTTGGGTTCCCACAGTTTTAGTCTTTATTCATTTGTTTCATCCACCCATCCATCTGTCCATCTGTCTGCCCATCCATGCATCCATCCATCCATCCATCCCAGAAGCATTCCTACTATGAGCTAGTACAAGGTACTAAGGATACAGAGATGCATTTTAAACACAATGCAATACAATCTTGCCTTGCAGGAGTTCAAGTGTGAATGCAGGAAGTAGAAAAGAGAATCAGCTGTGGTGCAGAATGATAAGGGCAGCGACAGATGCCAGCAGGCTACGAAAGCCCAGTGTGAAGCCCTGACTCAGTCTTTGTGGGAGGTGCTGGTGGTGTGAGTCAGTGCCCTCTCCTGTACCCGCACAGAGGGAAAAAGGCTGAGGATACACAAAGGTTTCCAGAGGACACTGCTCGGAACACTTATTCCCTTCCATGTGGAAACCGCCCCTAGAGCACCACTCCTGGCATCTGACCACCACTTGATTCATGACCCAAGGGGATGAGGGGTGACTTATTTGATCTGTGAATTCAGGAGAGGGAAGTGGGACAGTGGGAGTCAGTCGTTCCCTGGTGAGACTTCTGCTCCTCCGTGTTGTAAACTTCACAGAGGTAAACTTTTGCCCAGAAGGTGCTTCTTGTAACTGGGTGAGTAAGTTCCGGACAGGAGTAGAGGTTGAAAAGCCCACTTGGCTAATATATTTAAAGTCACATTCTCCAACCCAGTTGTTATCCGTACAGGCCTACCTCAGAGATATTGCAGGCTCAGTGTCACACCATCACAATAAAGTGAATATTCAATGTTTTGGTTTCCCGGTGCATGTAAAAGTTATGTTTGCATTACGCTATAGTCTATTAAATGTACAGTAACGTTATGTCTGAAACAACAATGTATATGCCTTAATTGAAAAATACTTCATTGCTAAAAACTGCTAACCAGCATCTGAGCCTGTTGGGAAAATGGCACCTACAGACTAGCTCGATGCAGGGTTGTCACAAACTTTCAATTGGTAAACAAGGAAATATCTGCAAAATGTAATAAAGTGAAGTGCAATAAAATGAAATGTGCCTGCACTGTCATTTTGATCTCCATTTTCCTGATTCCTGTGACAGGGAAGACAGGTGTTGTTTATTGCACTTCCTCAAACCCCAACACAGACGATGTTTACGTTAAGTCTGGGTGGACATGCCTAAGTGTGTGACAGGGGTGACTCACCACTCTGGCTCGGCTGAGAGCAATCTTCCCTCTGTGTGCAGAACTGAGCCCAGGATGATTCTGAGATCTGGAGAGAGCAGAGGCACATTTTCAGAGACTTTGACTGCCTCATCCCTGCTTTAGAGCTTTCTGTTAACCCAGCTCTGCAGCAAGAGGGGAAAAAGAGAATGCAGGATAAAAAGAAGCAAATCTTGATTGTCCTTTTGGAAGAGTCTGTAGCAGTTCAACAAAGGTCATGAACAGCCTCTGGTCCAAGCCTGGATTTCCCACTGATATCCCAGATAAGACTCTCGGGATAGCTGTCTGCTTTCCTTTCAGCCTGTCTTTATTTTGGAAGGGCCTCTTTTGTAAATGTGTTTTGGCTTGCCTTTCTGGAACATTTTGCCCTGTTGTTTCTCCTGCTGGTTGACTTCCTGTGGGGCTGAACTTGGGATCATATTTGTCCCTAAAAGAAAACACTGTAACTATATTATCCTATACCTCTTGGAAGGCTGGTCAGGATTACTGCCCCTTTTTTCTCAGATGACAAGTTACCGAGATGCAAAGAGAGACCTAAGATGGCAAACTACACAAAAAAGGACTGGCAAAAACCCAGAGGGTCCCATTTATACCCCCCTTAGTATTCTCACATCAGACAATGCCAATTCCTCATTGATTCTATCAGCTGGTTCCTCAGTGGGTAACTGGGTAGGTTGGTTCTTTTTCTCCTGAAAGCATCAGAGTGACTAATAGCCCAGTAGAGGGAGCTATACCAAACAAATTCCTCAAGCTGAACAGTAAAATGCTTGAAATTAGCCAAGCAGGTGGCCCTATGTATACTTTGGAAAGTTCATATATCAGTGGTGTGGTTGCCCAATCAAAAGCTCTGAGCCAGAGCAAAGCTTTTGCAAGGTGGTATCTTGGGTTTTGTGGGCTGCCCAGGATTGTGAATCTTGCTTCTATCAGCAGAGCTTGGTTTTGGCTCAGTGTGACAGTTGCCACAATTAGACAGGCTCGTAGATTCCATAGGCAGGTCCCGGCTCCAGCATGGGAAGGGAGGTGGGCAAGTCTGCTGACCTTGCCCTCACACACCAGGCAGGGATGCTCATGCTCACAGTCTCCAGAGATAGAGCCTGTGTCAGAGAAACCTGTAATGGACGAGATTTATTAGCAACAGGCTTTTAGGGCAGTGGCTGAGAAGGAGATGAAGTAATAGGGGAATTTGGCAAAAGCATGTGGAGCTCATGTTTACCCACCTAGCTCCCTGTGGGACCTCGGACTGGGATAAATTCAAATCCTGGGCAGCCCTTGGTAAAAGACCCTTACTGAATAAAACTGACCAGGACAGTTATGAAGTGTGGAAAATGCCAAGCAAAGGCAATATGTGTGTATTCGGATTCATGTGAGAACAGGAATATAAACATTGATTGCAGGTCATGAAAGATACCTAATGGCAGAGACAGGACAGCTGGCAAACATGAGCATCTTCGGGGACGCACAGTTGCTCATAGGTTAAAAGGACAAGCAAATATGTTGGGAAATAAGAAGAAAACAAGATGGTACTTTACTATGTGTGTTAATCAGCTAGGGCTGCCATAACAGAATACCCCGGACTGGGGGGCTTAAACAAGAGAAATGTATTGTCTCACAGTTCTGGAGGCTGGAATCTAAGATCAAGGTGCCGGCAGTGTTCGTTTCCTCTGAGGCTTCTCTCTCTCGTTGGCTTGCAGATGACCACCCTCTTGCTACCTCCTCACATGGTTGCCCATTTGTGCACTAGCTCCCCTGGCGTATTTCTCTTCTGATAATGACCCATTATATTGGATTAGGGCCTACCCTAACAGCCTCATTTTAATCTCATTAATCACCTCCTTATCTCCAAAGCACAGTTACATTCTGAGGTACCGACTTCAACACATGAATTGGAGATGGGGGGGATGGGGGCGGGCACAATTCAGACCATAACACCATGAATGTCTACAACAAAGAAATTATACAAATTGTCATAAATAGTACTAGCTGTTATAACAGATAAATCCTAAAGTCTTGGGGCTTAACACAATAAAAAATTTATTTCTCACTCACATCAAAGTCCATTTCAGTCAATTAGAGGCTGTGGGATGGCTGGACAAAATGCAGTCAGTTAGGTACCTAGCTGCCATCCTCAACACATACTGTGTCCAAGGATACTTTGGAGATGTTAGGAGGAAAGTATGGAGAGGGCACAAGTCTTAGTGGCCTTGCCCCAGAAGTGACACATCACCTCCACTTATATCCCATCAGCAATAGGTAGACTTACTCCCCCACCTGGGGAAAAGGGGCCCTGGGAGCTGTAATTTGCATCTAAGCCCAGGATCGGAGGGGGTTGAGTGAACACCTATTAGTTTCTGCCACAGGAATGAAGCAAGGTTGGCCAGTCCCAAATCTAAAGAGGCCAGTTGTTCTGGGGACTGATGACCAGGTTCAGAAATCAAAAGATACCTTGAGACTAATGAAAAGGAAAACAACAACAACATGCCTGAGGATAAAAGCGTGAAGGGACGCTTCGAGGTTCCCAAAGCCAGGAACCTTGCTCCTCAGTGGCACTCTCCAACCTTTTCCATGTCATGGCACACACCAAAAGTGATCATTGTTGTGCTGTGTGTTAGACTATGGATGAGGCTATTCGAGGCCAGAGGTGGTAGTTCAGGAGGCCACCTGGCCACCGTGAAGCCTGAGGCTCATATACCAGCATCCTGTTAGCAAGACAGCACTGTGCTGGGCCTTACATGGGAGAAAGTTTGGTCTAAAGAACAAAGCAGGTGACATGTAGTTCAGACATGTATTCTTTGAAGACAAAACCTACCGCCACCATCATGGGATAAAACCCAGGAGGGAAACAGGTGCTATAAAGGCAGGGGGAGCAAAATTATCCTGAAGGAGTCTACAAGGTGACAAAGTGCTGAGACTACAGACTTTCCCTTCATCTGGAGTCCCTATTCAGAGTGGGACACTCCCTCCTGGTAGCAAGGCGGTTATGCTAGGTTCTATTTGTAGCAACTCTTCTTTCTCTGTCCTGAAATAGTTAATCAGGGAGAATTATCAAAGAAATCCAGACGTGGACATTAATACCCATCAGAAGATATAACAAAGGATAAGAAAACAGAATGTAGGTTCTTGAATATTGAGCTTAGGCTCAGAGTTACAAAAACTATATACATGCCATCTTTGTTTTAGTTTAAATCATCTCCACTTCCAACTAGCAAATATTTAGCTTCGTTTATTAAAAAAAAAAAAAAAAAAAAAAACTATTCAGCTCATGCTTACAAATTATGGGAAAACCTACTTAGACTACAACATAGTGGAGAGGCGGGAGGCCGGTTAAAAAGCTCATATGTTTTTAACGGACACCTCACTGAAGGAAATCAATTTGCATCTCTGTGATTATTATGCCATCAGAGAATCTTCGCAATGTTATCAACCCTGCACATCTTAACTTACAAATGCCAGGTGGCACTTAAAACTGATTTACAGTGCACCAAGAGATTAAATGGTGTTTTGCCTGAAAACCAGCTCTTTCACAGAAATTATTCTTGCTTTTCATGAAGATATAAAAAATAAATTGGAGAAATCCTTTATTAAGATTTTTTTAAAGCAAACAAACAGCTTTCAGGATACTATCCCAATCCTTTGTCATTTCCCGTCTCCATTTTCATCAAATATGGGAACGCTTAACCACACAGGAAGAAGTTGGTGGATTTGGAAAATTGCTGAATTCTCATATTTGGATCAATCCACATTAAACACAAGCTGTTGTTTTATTAGTAAGTGAAGGAGAAAACATAACTTATGCTGAGTAGAACATGGAAGACAAGACCAGTGAACCTGGAACAAATGAATGATTCCAACAGAAACCCAAGGAGTGAAGCATTTTCCTGAAATTGGGTTGGACCAAACCACCCATATATCAAATCTGTGTCATTCACAAAATCCAGCTTCAAAGGATCACTGGCTTCTGAGAGCTGTGCACCATTGGAGGATGCATGAGGTGGATTAGGCGGTATAAAGGTGAACGATTTAATTTTAACAGTAATGTATTTAAATTAATGCGTGTTACAAAAAATATATCCTGCACAATTAAACCATGATTTCATCAATATTACCAAATGAGAGTAAATATTTAAATTACAAGAAGGGAGGCAATCTTAAAAGTACAACTGATCCTCATTATTCAGGGATTCTGAATTTTTGAATTTGCATACTTGCTGAAATTTACTTATAATCCCAAAGTCAATACTCACAGTGCTTTCACGGCCATTTGCAGACATGCAGAGTGGCAAAGAATTTAGGTTGCCCCACCGCACATTCCCAGCTGAGGTTGAACTAAGAGACACCCTGCCTTCTTATTTCAGCTCTCATACTGTAAACAAGAGTTCTTTTTGTGGTCCATTTACGTAGTGCCACATTTTTTGGATTTTTGTGCTTTTTGTTGGTGATTTTGCTTGCCTAAAATGGCCCCCGGATCTATTTCTAAAGTGCAGTCTTGTCTAATGTCCGTATGAACTACCGTGTTTCCCTGAAAATAAGACCTAGCTGGACCATCAGCTCTAATGCATCTTTTGAAGCAAAAATTAACATAAGACCCGGTCTTATATTATATTATGTTAGATAAGACCAGATCTTACAGAAAAATAAGATCAGGTCTTATATTAATTTTTGCTCCAAAAGACGCATTAGAGCTGATAGTCCGGCTAGGTCTTATTTTCGGGGAAACACGGTAGAAGGCTCTAATGAGCCTGATAGAGCAAACACAAAACAGGTGTGTTAGAGAAGCTTGGTTCAGTCATGGATTTCAGTTATCCGCCATGCGTTCAATGTTAATGAATCGACAGTATGCATTTTGAAAGGTGTTTTTTAAAAAGGAACAAACCTAGAATAAGGTTACGTATTGATCTGTTGATGAAAATGTGATCATAGGCTCACAGGGACCTCACCCTGTATTTCCCTGAGGAGCAATGTTTCAGTATTTGTTAATTCGGTGCTAATTGACTGTGAGTAGTTGCAGAAGTGGTTGTGGTAGACACCACCAAGCGCCACCCAGGTTGCCGTTTAAGGAAGGCCTTGCTGTCCAGCTGCGGGGAGTGTGGTCAACAGACAGCCTTCAGCTGGCAGCTCATTCAGGATCCGCCTGAGCAGCAGAGAGCTGCTCAAGGTCATGCCCTTCCTCAGTCAGCCTGAATTTGATGGGCGTATAATGGCCCCCACCTTCTCAGTCCCTCTGAAGGGCAGGATCTGCTCCAGACCCCCACCACCCCTCCCTTACCCACCATGTTGGCTGAGGCATTGTCTAGCTTGCATTGAACTTTGGCTTCTCCCTCTATCCCATTTTGCTTCCTCCCTCTTGCTTTCACAGGAGCTGATCCCTAATAAATGTCTTATATCCCAGCCTCCATTTTAACTTCAGTTTCTGAAGAACCCAGCCTGCTATGGTGGTTCACAAACATGACAAAACATAGAGGAACACGCTGCTAAGACCCTCTCTCCTTCCTCTCCTGCCCTACACGGATATCAGCCTACTTGCTCTCGTCTTCCGGGTTCTGGACTCAGTCTATACCAGACTCAGACACCCACCCTCAGCCCAAGGCCACTTAGGGCTGTGAAGTCCAGGTCCTGCTCAAGGACCTGTTGGAGGAGAGGGGTGGGGAAGAGAGAAGGCTGAAATCAAGTGTGTGCTCCACACCAAACTGTGGATCCTTGTGACAATATGTGGTGTTTGGGAGAAGGAGTGTCCATTCCAAACTGGCTCCCAGGAGACATACGGCGAACAGTGGCCAGGGCTGTATCCCCCTCTCTTCACTCCACTCCCTGGACCTCACTCTTTTGAGTGTTGTTGGCTTTGGCCCTCACCTCTCACCTTAGCATCTCCCATTGTCTGGGCTCCTTTCTTGGGCCCAATCTTGAATCCCTTCCTCCTCCAAGAGGAGGAGATCTGATGAGCCAAAGACAAAAACATGTTTCCATTTCTGAGCCTTCTGAAAGCTTTTCCCTTTCAGATGCAGTGCTCATACCAGCAAGCACCTATTAGAGCTGGCTCATATTTTCATCCACATCCCACCTCCGTCCCCCAACCTCTCTAAATTATATGTGTTCTGCAGGATAAAGTCAAGATAGCATAACCTCTCACTGGGATGTAGTTCCAAATAGCTGAGAGAAATTTATAAAAACAATAGCTAATGTTTACTGGGATTGACTACATGTCAAACACTCTGCTGAGTGCTTTATATATTTTATGTCATTAACCCTCCTAACAGCCCTAAGAGTTTGGTTTTAATATTCCCATTTAACAAGTGAGGAAACACAGGCTTAAGAAATTTGCTTTGCACCTAGGAATCGGCAGAATGGGGTTTCAGAGGCTATTCTGTCTGACGACAGAACTAGGGTAAGCTCTCTCAGGTGTGATGGTAGAGAAGCAAAGGCTCCTGCTACCAGAAAGAGCAGAGAGACAGCAAAAGGTAGGCAGACAGACTGCCCTCCTTTTGGAGTGAGGGGAGAATGGTGCTTCTTCTCCCCTCTAAAGGATTCAACTCAAGCTTAAAATTAAACCGATGAAGGTCTCAGCATTTGAATTTGGTTGGCTTCATTTTAATCATGTGTGTAATCATTTATCATATTTAAAGGTCATTTCCACTGCACCTGTATCCAAAATGCATCCAGGGTCCAGTGTTTTAAGGAAAAATTACTCAGACCCTCTGTTTTGTTCCTTTTCAACCCATGTAACCCACTCCTGAACTGTGTCACAGTTTGTGGATTTCAAGGCCTCTAAGGATTGGGAGGGTGGAAATAGGGAGACATGAAGCTGACCATTCCTAACCACTTGGCTTCTTGAAATTTCAGGGTAGGCGGCGAAACAAATAGTTGAAATGGGGTTATAAAGACTGAACTGTGGATTTCAGTTATAATTTATATCATGTTTTTCTGGGAGAAACATGAAATAGATAGCCTTTGACATTTGTGCTTGACATCTTCAGAAATAAGTTGAATCTCATCCTCAGATTCTTAAGATCTAATCTTCTATGGAGGCATAGTGATGGGCAACCTGACTCTTATATTCCTCCACGATTTAACAAAAAGAGCAGTTTCTGCTGCTGAATAATCTGATTTATTAGCCCATCAATTAGAGACGCAACATGGATGTTAGTGGTATTCCAAGCTTCAACCAGATACAAAATGAAGTTTCCATTTGGCTGTCTGGTATGCTGGGAGCTCTGAGGTCATTTTTCTTGAAGATCCTGGGATTCCTGGGACCTAACATTTCCAGCCCCCACTCCCTGATGTTTAGCTAGCTGATTGGCTAAGGTGCATTTCATAGACCCTTCCCACCCAAGTCCAGCTTCTAGGGAATTGCCTTAACTCTCAACCATCTTTGCAATATATCTTTTCCCGTTTAAAAGAAGAGAATGGAGGGGCGACGGATTTGCTCAGTGGTTAGAGCGCAGTGCTCATAATACCAAGGTTGTCAGTTTGATTCCCACATGGGCCAGTGAGCTGCACTCTTCACAACTAGATTGAAAACAACAACTTGACCTGGAGCTGAGCTGCACCCTCCACAACTAGATTGAAAACAACGACATGGAGCTGATGTGTCCTGGAAAAAACACACTGTTTCCCAATATTCCCCAATTTAAAAAAAAAAAAGAGAGAGAGAATGGAAAAGGCAGCAAAATCAGAACTTATCTCTAAGAATTCTGGCAGTGGAGCCTGGAGGCTTAGATCACCACTTTGGAGTCAAATGGATCAGAATTGAAATCTTGCTCTATTACTTATTAGCTGTCTGACTTTCGGACCATTTACTTGACTTCTCTATAAGCCTCAATTCCTCATCTGTAAAATAGATATACTGTATATGTCTCATTTCACTGTTGTGAAGATGAAGTGAAAGTATGTATGTAAAGCATTTCAACGTAGAGAGAGACACTCAATGTGTGGTAACTGTTAGTAGAGAAATTCAACACAGCATCAAAAACTCTCATCTAGAAACTAAAAACATTGCTAACTGAAGGGGACCAGATTCAAAAGACCACCTTTTGCATGATACAATTTATATGAAATGTCAAGAATAGGCAAATCTACGGAAACAGAAAGTAGGTTAGTGATTGCCTAGGCCTGGAGGATTGGAGGAAGGACGACTAACTGATAGTGGGTGTGGTGTTTCTTCTGGGGGTAATAAAAATGTTCTGGGAATAGATAATAGTGATGGTTGTAGAAATTTGTGAATATGCTAAATAAAACCCACTGAATTGTGCTCTTTAAAAAACGAATTTTATGCATGTAAATTTTATCTCAAAAATAGTTAATTTTTTAAAAAGAATTATTGAGTTAAAACCATGGATTTTAGAGCTACTTTGTTTCGTGGACTCTCTCTACCTCTTCAGCATTGGAAGTAAAATTAACTGTCATCTCACTGAAAGACTGTGTCTCTTGCTAGATAAATCATTTGTTATAGGATCACTGCACCATAAATGTCAATCCATTGCAAGTTTGGCATTTGTGGAGATAAGTAACACACATTTCTTTTGGCATTTTGTGAGAGACTGTTGAGCAGCTTGCATTTACAGGCATGAAGAACCAACCTACCACCTTATTGGGAGGTTCTCTATATCTCAGTTCATTCAAGAGATGTTCCAGGTGGTCAATGAGATGATTTCCCTCGATCTGGGATGGAGAAACAAAGATAGGAAACGGAAATGAAAGTCTATCAGATTAACTGTGAATATTTTGTTGTATCATAGCCATTTGTTGTAAACTGAAGATTTGCGTGTGTGTGAGTGTACTTGTATGTGTACGTGTGGGGGAGGAGGGGGCCTTTGCCAAAAGGAAAGACTGGAGGAGTTTTGGATTAGTCAGTGCTTATTGCAAAACTGGAGTGGACTAATTCTGGAATTTCATTGAGCACATTCACTTCCAAAGCATAATTTTAAAAATACAGTGTTTTCAAATTCACATCTTAGACAGGGTTGTCAGCATTGCTTAGGGACAATTTCTTCTGGTGTGAGTAATGTTACAAGATTTTGATAAAAATTGTTTCTTCACTGTTTGGAATGTCTGAATAGATTTGTGGTCTTTCATTTTGCTTTAAAACATGATTAAATATGCTTTAAAAATCAAAGACTTCTGTCTGCTTTTTTAATTTCTTCCAGATTTATAGCTATTATTATGTATGTCATGCTGATTTTTTTTTTTTTTTTTTTTGGTTCAATAATGCCAACTAAGATTCTTTCAAAAAAAGGGGGGGGGGGGGTATAAAAGAGAAGGACCCAGCTAAACAGCAGACACAAAACAAGCCTACAGGTTTGTAAAGGGGGTAATAAATGCTTATTATTATTTTTAAAAAAAGAGAGAAGGAATCATTTATATACCACATTAAGACCTCAAAAATACTGCCAAAATCTTTCTCAGGAACATTTAGTTTTTAAAACTTTTTGCTGGAACTTCCTGGCGGAATATTGGGAGAAGCTGAGAGAAATCTCAGGACAGGAAAAGAATCCAAATGAAGGTAAGTTTGAGGAGGTTCTTCTTGGATTAGCGTGCACTGTCATAGATACACTGGAATCTTTTATTCCCTTTTTTATAGAGAATGTACCGTCTAGTGAGACTTAGTTGAGACTGAAGGTCCTACATGATGTACTGTGTACTAACAACCTTTACAAGACTAAGCAGGGAGTCTTAATCAGCATGGGCTGCTATAACAAAGTAACCATAAATGGGGTGGCTTAAACCACAGAATGTTATTTGTCAAAGTTCTAGAGCCTGAAAGGCAAGTTCAAGGCACCAGTCAAGTAGGTACCTGGTGACAGTCCTCTTCCCAATGTGCAGACAGCCATCTTCTCATGTGTATGTATCCTTACATGGAAGAGAGAGCTCAAGTCTCCTTTTCTTATAAGGGCACTAATCACATCATGGGGCCCCACCCTCATGACCTCATCAAAACCTAAGTATCTACAAGACCCCATTGCCTATTACCATCACATTGGGGATTAAGTCATCCACATATGAATTCTGGGAGGACATAAACATTCAGTTTATGTCCACAGCACGGGGGAGGAAAAATGCTCCCCCAGCGATGACCTGAATATTTTAAAAGCAGCAAATAACAGATACCTTATATTGATCATTTACTATATCCAATCACTCTACTGGGAATTTCATTCACTTTTCACAAAACCCAGTGATGTCGCTGTGATTTTAAAAAGAAGGGACCAGAAGGCCTGGGAGATTAAATAATCTTGGGCCCAAGATCAAGTAACATGGACAGTTTGTCCAAAATTTGAACCAAATCTGTTTTGTTCGTGCTTTGATTATGCCAAAAAATCTGGCATGTAGACTTGCAGCCTTGACATTGAGTTAATAACCTGTTTTCCAGAATCTTTCATTGCTTAGTTTTCATACGTTTAATTGTAGTCTCCCTTTTGCAGCGTGGTTAAACTGCTCCTTCTAACGTCTTCCACTCATGAGCAATGCAGATACTCAAGTGAGAACGCTGGAAGTTATTAAAGTGCTCCCGTCTCAGGCAGCATATCAATAAATTGAGTTCTAGAGGTTCCACCCCCTCAGTTTCCTTTCATGTCCTCTAACTCCATATCTGTTACTGTAGTTCAGAAGTTCATTTCATTGCATCACTTATCAGGCTCCTAACTGCCCTCCCTGACTCCAGTCTTGACCCCTCCAATCCATGCTTCCCAAGGATGTTTTTACTGCCAAGAGTGATTTTTCAAAAAAATGTGAATCCAATCTTTTTCATCTACTACTAAAAATAAGTCACTCTCTTTGCATTGCTTCAGGAAAAAGTTCAAGTTTTTTTTATATTCCTTATAATGACTTTACTGTTTTGACTTTACCTTTTCAGCTTCATTTACTTTATAATATTCCCTGGATCAGGATTATATTTGGTTACAAGTGATAGAAAACTAAAAATAACAGTGGTATCACTATAAAAAGCTGATTTTCCTCCTTCCCATATGGTAGTAGGTATGTTTTCCCAGTTATCCAAAACCAAAGTTCTTTCTATATTACTGCTCCACTTTCTTTACCATGGAGCTTCCACACCATTGACCAAGATGGCTGCTTGAGATCCAGCTCTCAGATCTACAATTTTAGCCCTCAGGAAGGAAGAAGGACCAAAGAAAGTCTTTCCCACCCCTTGATGGTTCCTTCCAAAAATTTCCACTTAGGAACTTCCATTTAGGTCCCATGTAACTTTGTCACATTGTCACATTTTCTGCAAAAGAGATTGGGAAATCTCGTCATAATTTTTGGTGGCCATATGTCCAGCAAGAAATTGGGTGTCTTATTACCAAGGAAACAGGAATAAAAGGAACTGTGGACAACTACTAGACTCTGATCCTTTCACTTTCAACTATTTGCAGTAGCCTCTGCAGAAGCTGTTCTTTCTGCTCTTGGTGTGCGTCTTGCCCCCTAACCCCACGAAGAGCACTTACAATACACCACACACATGGATTTTTTTGGGTGCCTCTCCATCAGTCAGAGAATTCTTTGAGGCCATGAACAATTGCCTGGCACTCGAGTTCCAGGGTTCTTTTTTTCTTTTCTTTTTTCTTTTGTTTTCTTCTCTTCTCTTCTCATTTCTTTTCTTTTCTTTCTTTTAATAGACCACTCTACTTAGCTTAAATGTAGAAACAGCCATAGATGTCTGAGAATGTGGACACAGTTATGATTCTGCACAAGAAACATCATTGCAGGAACACCCCAACTACTGATAGAGAGACCTCTTTGAGGAGGTGATAGTTGAGCTGAGACCAGAATTAGGAGAAGGAGATCATCGTGCAACAGAGAGAAGAGCCTTCTAGGCAGAGTTCAGCTAAGTCAAAGGCCTTGAGTTGAAGCAGGAAGGGGCTTGGCTTTTTTAAGGACAAATGGAAGCAGTGTGGCTAGAGAGCAATAAAGAGGGAAAGTGGGAAGAGCTGCTATGGGAGCGATGGTAGGGACACACCACATGGCAGGTGAAGGTGGCACAGCCCGGGGGTTACAAGTGTGGGCTCTGGAACAGGACACTTGAATAACCCATGGTTCTACCACTTACTAGCTGTGAGACCTCGAGTAAGTTACTAGTCTCTCTGTGCCTTTGTTTTCCCATCTATAAAATGGTTATAGAACAGTATCTTTATAGAGTGGTTAAGTTTCAATGAGTTAAAGTGTGTAAAGCACTTAGAACAGTGCTGGAAACATTCAGAGCACTCAGTAGGTCCTTTACACGTACATACCTGCTCCTTCCAATGTGCGTCTAGCTTCTTGCCTCTCCCAGTTTATACCCTTATACACAAACCTTAGCTCTTATCACCCCCTTGCTCTCTACGTTCAGTTAGTTGCTTTCTCTGTTAGGATTAGGTCTGACTGCATATAGCAGGAGCAGTCAAAATATAGCAGTTTGAAGTTGAAGCTCAAAATATAGCAGGTTAAGCATAGGAAATTTATTTTTCTTTCAAGTAGAAATTCCAGGCAAGCCTGAGGTGGTGGCCCTGGGATGTTAGAGATCCTGGTCCTTCCATCTTTCTTTTCCATCATCTTTTTCTCTGGCTTCAGATAGTTGCTAAACGGAATTTCAACCAGTACGTCCATATCCCAGAAAGATGAAAGATGGAAGTAAGGAAGAATAAAACTGCGTACTTCTTTTTAAAACTTGTCATGAAGCTCTATCCAACAACCTGCCATCATCACGTTAGCCAGAATTATTCACATAGCCACACCGAGCTGGAAGAGGGGCTGGTGTAGGTTCCCGTCTCCAACCCATTTTATACATGAGCAGTCTTCAGAGGCTCCCATTTGCATCAAATAGAGCCTACAAACTAGTGTCTCACAAGTTGAATCCAGCTTACAGTCGTATTTTGATTGATACTCATAGTATTTTGGGAAAAAAAAGAATTGAATTATGCATCCAAATTTAACACGCCAAAAATCTCTCTAAAATCCTGCATTTCCTTCTTTGAGAGCAGAGGTTCTGGACCCACATCCCTGAATGGGAATAACTAGGTGTGGAGGATACATTACTCACTATTTTGAGTAGAGTTTGGGATTTCCAGTTTGACCCAAACCCCCTCTTCCTCTTACCTCACAGCCAGACCACTTCTCTAATTTACATTTTCTGACTTACCCCCTGGAAGCAATTGAATTTATGAGTCTTGATTGAAATGTAAAATTCCTTGCCTTCTGTCCAATGCCCTTCCACGGCCTGGCCTCAGCTCACACTTCCAGCCCAGCTTCTCACCATTCCCTTCCTGTGCTCTGTGCTCCCAACACTCCTCACACTGCACCTGTGGACTATGAGCTCCCTGAGGCCACAGACCATGTCGATTTTGTTCATTAATCTACTCCCAGTACCTATGACTGTGCCTAGCTCGTAATGAATGCTCAATAATTAATAGTTAAATGAATCAAAACTTGTATTTTGCCACCTCCCTGTTTATACTCATGTTCCCACTCCCTAAAATGACCTTCTGTTATATCCACATAATAGGCGCTTAACCATCCTTTAGAGTCAAATGCCCCTCCTTTGTGAAGCCTCCCCTGACCCACTTGCTGGAAGTGACTTTCTCCTTCTCTGAACTCCTACAAAATCCTTTAGGAATCATGGAGCTCCCAGGCCATATCCTAAAGTGTCCAGGGCTTACTCTGGAGGGGAACCATGTTGGGGAAGATGCAACAGAGCTGAGAAGTTATATGCGAGATTACTCTGGTAGCTGTGTCAACAGGAAAAAGAGAAAAGGAAGATACTAGCTTTCTGAAGCAGTCCAAGCAAAAAATTATGGGAACTTTGGCTCGGGGTTGGAAGGGAGGATGGAAAAATTAAATGGATCGGAGAGATTATTAGCACATAAGAGTGTCAGAACCTGCTGATATACTGGAAACGATAGTAACGGGAAAGGGAAAGGGAGGATTTCAAAACTGACTATTTGATTGCTGGCTTATCCTTCAAGGCCTGGTTTGAACATCACTTCCTACGGGAAGCCCTCCCAGACTCCCCAGACAGAGTGGATCATTTTGCCCTTTGTGCTTTCACAGCGCATTTCACAGTATCTTTCTGTCAGAATACTTATTGCAATTTGTTCCTAAGTCTGTTTCCCTCAGAGTGTGAGCGCCCAGAAGCAAAGAGAATGGCTTATTCAATACTTTTTGAATAAACGTCAAACTCAGATATCAGCTGGGGTCTCCTGGCCCTTAAACTCTAGATAAAATTGATTCAAGTCCTAATTCCATAGATTCCTAATCTATTGTTGACTCAAGTCTAATTCCTAATCTAATTCTATAGATTAGGGAAACCTAAAGCACTTCCTAAGAACTCTCCAAATTCTGGGGAAAATGCTTACAGTCTTACAGTTCATTCTGTTCTCACATCCTGACTTTGTCAAAATCTGTTC
Organism: Rhinolophus sinicus; assembly: GCF_057876585.1. Taxonomy (NCBI): domain Eukaryota; kingdom Metazoa; phylum Chordata; class Mammalia; order Chiroptera; family Rhinolophidae; genus Rhinolophus; species Rhinolophus sinicus. The sequence continues at coordinate 143,723,797 of NC_142501.1, forward strand.
TGCTGCATGTCTCATAGCTATCGTTTCAATTCTGCTCTGGCATCAGCCCCTATATAACAGCTCCTTCTCTGTGACTCTCTTCCCACCCCAAAAGCAACCATGAAAATAAGGTATTTTACTGAAGACCAGATGATCAGAGAGAGGGGTGACATTGTATGCCACAGAGCCAATGACTGAAAATCACATATTTGATCTTTGTGCAACCCTGATGCCACCCAATGTTGTCTTCCTACCTCTCAAAAATTCCCAGCTCTTCTCTCTCCAGTCCTTTTCTGTAACCTACTCTGTTTTCCCTCTATGTTTTCTTTTTTTTCCCCAGGAGCCCAAGTGCAACATTCCTCTCTTTTGTCACATAGAAGAGTGCATCTTTTCCTTTCTGCTTGGACTCCCCCAGACACCTATACCACAAGGATTCCCCAACCCCAACACGTAACTAGATTTTTTCCCATGCAAAAACCAATCTAATTGCCGAATAGTATTCCATTGTGTATATATACCACAACTTCTTTATCCATTCATCTATCAAAGGACATTTTGGTTGTTTCCATGTCGTGGCCACCGTAAACAAAGCTGCAATGAACATTGGAGCACACACGTCTTTATGGATAAATGTTTTCAGATTTTTTGGGTAGATACCCAGGAGAGGGCTTGCTGGGTCATATGGTAATTCTATTTGTAATTTTTTGAGGAACCTCCACACTGCCTTCCATAACCAAAAACAACAAAAGAACAAGACAAACAAATGAGAAACAAAAACTCATAGACACAGACAATAGTTTAGTGGTTACCAGAGGGTAAGGGGAGTGGGGGGTGGGAGATGAGGGTAAGGGGGATCAAATATATGGTGATGGAAGGAGAACTGACTCTGGGTGGTGAACACACAATGGGATTTATAGATGATGTAATACAGAACTGTATACCTGAAATCTATGTAATTTTACTAACAATTATCACCCCAATAGATAAATAAAAAAGAGAGAGACCAATCTGAGACATTCACAATGTGGGGTGGTAGAAGAGCACAGATTTTGGAGCCAAATAGTCCTAGATCCAAGTGGTGAACCTGTCTAAGTGTGGCCTTGGACTAACTGGTTACCTCCTGAGTCCAGCTTTCTCACTATAAACTGGGTTAATGAACGTTTCACCAAGCCATGGTGACTATTCAATAAGATAATATGTAAAACACTCATTCTGGTGCCGGACACACACAAAAATAGTATTCTCCTGTTTCCTATTTTCCCCCTCACATACCACCTGACTGTAAAATAACATTGCATTCATTTGGTTTAAAGTAATTCCTGAACAAAAGCGACTGCAGTTAAGATAATATTAAGATTAGCACACACAAAAGATTTAGAGATTCTGTTACAGTGAGCTTCAAGTGCACTGCTAAATTTGCATGTTGTACTTTTGTTTATAAGCGGCATGAAACCAAGGCACAGTGACTTTTTAAAAAAAATATTTATTGGTTCACATAATTAAAAGGTCCTGGGTTGGATCTTTGTACATGGTGGGTCCAGAAACTCAAAGCGTGTCATTGGGAATTCGTGTTCTCTTTATCCTCCTCCTGGCAAGGCCGTCCTTTAGCAGTTTCATTCTCAGGCAGCCTCTCCCCACACAGTGGAAAATGCCCTGAGAGCTACAGACTTACAGTTTCGCACAGGGGTCCCCAAACGATAGCCCTCGGGCCAAATCCCACCCGAGACCTGGTTGTGTACAGTCTGTGAGCTAACAAAACTTTTTACATTTTAAAAGGTAAAAAATGCAAAGAAGTCTATGCGACAGAGACATATGGCCAGCAAAGCCAAAAATAATTGTCATCTGACCCTTTACAGAAAGCATTTGCCAACATAGCGGCTCCAGTTCAAAAGAGCTGTTCTGATACATTGTTTCCCATAAAAGATCCAAGGTTGCCTTCTTGGGACCATCTTGTTTCCCTGATCGCCTTCTGGAAAATTTCCTCCTTTTTGTCTCAGTCTTCAGAGAGGGCTGGACTAATGGCTTTACTGATTTTCTCTTCACTGCAACTTGAGTTTGTAACCTTGTTCATTTCCCAAAGTTCTATTTAGCACAATCTGCTTTGTCTTTTTGATGTTTTCTTTTTCTCTCATTACTTCTTCCTTACCTTACATCACATTAAATGTTCTTATTTTATAGTCTCTGTCTGATACCTGAGTTTCAGAAAGATTTATATGTTATATTGACAGGCCTGCTGGCAGTGGCTCATATGTTTGGGGCTTCTTAATTCTTGGATTGTGAATTCATTTCAAACGCAGGTCAATCCTCAGGAATTCTAATTTGGGGGTGTCTCTCCAGTGAGGCGCCACCTCTGTTTTTGCCAGGAATTTTGGGAGCATCTAAGAACCATTTCTCTGCTAATTTAACATCCAGGGGTCACCAGCACCACAGAACAAGTGCCCCTTTGAGCCCCAAAGCTAGTGAGGGCCAGCCTCGGGTTTCAAATTATTCCCCGCGTTAGAGGTCATGCAGAGGAATGCAAGATTGCCTGTCATTTCCCTTGGTCTTTTGGGGTCTTTTTTTCTGTTTATCCTTTCACTAAGGCTAGCAGCTTTATGTGGAACCTCGATTTTTCCTTCTCTCCCTGAGGAACCATTACACCCAAGCTCCTTAGTTTCGGAGACCATCAAATATCCCCAGGCAGCCCCAGCTTAGTTTGCAGATTGTACTCTGGTTTTAGTTTCCATTTCATTTTTGGTCCATGGGATTCCCTTTTCCTTCTTTTGAGCCCAGTTGGACATTTAAAAGGAGGCGAGCTCTATTCGTAGTGCATTTCCAGGTGTTTCACAGCAGGAGAGTTTTGTGTAATGCAATCCATCACGTTGCTAGAAATAGAAATCCCATTAGACCTGTGAGATCCGTGTAAGACAACGCCACCATCATGTGCTACCTACAGAGAGCTTCCCCTGCTTCTTTTGTCACCTGGTGAGGTGCTCACAAGATGTCTACTGGAGATGGTCACGTGAGTGGCTTATCAGGAGAGCACAGCAGAGTCTGACGGTCATGTGCTTTATGGGTAGGTGCTCTGTACAGTGACACAAAGGGTAGCAGCATGGTGTGGAGTTTAAGGGTACCAGCTCCAGAATCAGACTGACCAGAATCAAATTCAAGTGCTGTTTCCTAGATGGGTAACTTTGGGCAAGGTATCTAACCTTCAGCACTTTCATTTCCCACATGTGAAGTAGGAATAAGATAGAACCTACCTCAGGGAGATGCTGAGAGCACAGATGAGGTAATATATTCAAAGGGCTGGCACACAGTATGCTCTTGATCAAGGTGAACCTTTGCTAGTTTACGGACAAGGCCCTGCACAGGAGAAGAGATCTGTTTTCTCTAAGCTCCCACACACAAGGTCAGTGATGAAAGGATAAAAGCTCATCAGGAGAGATCTGCTTCTTCCCAGAAGTAAGAAAGGGAACGAGGATGAGGGAAAAGCCTGAGGTGATCATTTTTGTAACTGAAGAGAATTTTGACACAGTCCTGCGGGGGGGGGGGGGGGGGGAGATTCTAAGAAAGACTCTTTGAAAATGTGTAATTGGATGTGGATTACCTAAAGTTTGTGTGTACTGACTTAAAAATGAAATCCGCAGAAGGGCCTTAAGGCCTTCACCCAGAGATGTCACCCTTTCTTCTAAGGCTCTGGGAAGAAAGAGCAAAGTGCGTTGGCTTTCAGCACAGGCAGAGGTGGGATTGAGGGAGCCGTGGCTCTTAGCCTCACCACTATGATTCCACACTGCCCTTGTGGCCTCATCTGCCTCTTATCTAACTCCTGACTGTCAGTATGGAAGTGCCACCCAAATTCCTTAGGAATATTTACTCTCAAAAGGAGAGCAAAAGACGATCAGAAGCTCCCAAGTGTTTTTGAGGGAAGTTTGAGCTAATGCAAAAACGTCTGTAAAATATAAATGCATTTCTGTTACAGACTAGAATGAGCATTGTTGAAAAGACTTTTTTAAAGCATTTTTAAAAACATCTGGCTACAAGAACAGTTATTTGTCCAAACAATATTTCCAAATGGGTCGTTTGGCACCACCATGCAGGGCTGTGTAGATTAGGAAGTGGTCCTTGGGCTGTTTCCTTCTGAGAAGTGGTCTGAACACTGGGAAATGTGTTTCTCACTCAACAAGTGCTTATTCAGCAGCCTGAGAGGCAAAGAGAGGTGATAATAGCAAGATATCAGCAACACTCCTTTTATTTTTTTTTTAAAGGTTGTCAACATTTATAGGAGCAACTAACTATAACTTTGAACAAGAATTTTGTAGGATTCAGTTAAATTCCTATAAAAGCTTGTTACAAAATTAACCTGACATTTTTACAGTTAAAAGCCTTTTTTCTGCTGTATGTTTTGGGGGCACAAACAGAAAACAGTTCACACAAGTTATTGTGATCTGTGTTCCTATATAAGCACACGAATCATTTATTTATTTTCTTTTTAGAATGTCAATGTCTTTGCATCGTGACAACTTTAAATGTTGTCCATTGTGCTACCTGCTAAACAGAGCAGAACTACAACCGATAGGCTGCAGTGCAGGAAAGCGCCTTTTGCCTTAATATATAGAGTTAATTACTAATTCCGAGAGCTGTTTATCCACCAGATAATGGGCTTTGTCAAGGAGTGAGTTCCTGTCACAGAGAGTAGCAGAAGCCATCGTCAGGAATGCTGTCGGAGCATTTCTGAGTTGTGTGTAGCATTAAAACACAAAATCAAGGTCTACGCCAATCTTAAGATTCTAAGATTTCCTCTTTTAAAAATAATGTTTGCATCATAGTACTTCAAAGTTTATAACAAACTTCACATGATCTCATTAAAAATGGAGATCACTTTTTTTCTGACTTTATAATAAGTGTAAATAAATACAAACAATATAGACATCTGAAGGAAGATAGCAAAATGAAAACAAAATAGAGATTCTCCTCTCTCAATGTCTAAAATATGAACAGAAATAATGAAAACCCACAAAAAGAAAGGAAAATCAACAGGACCAAGCAAACAAGGAGATAGGTACAAACTAATGCCATGTACTTCAAAAAGTGGAGGACAAAAAGAAAGAAGTTTTCCGAGGGTGCAGCTTCTAACCCTGTGCTCACCCTGGAAGACTTGAATTATCAAAAATCTTGAGAATTTTCATCAGAAGTTCCAGAAGTGGTAAGAAGCAAACTAGGGGCATATTGTTTCCCCTGAGTGTTTTGGATTATGGAACAGGTCAATAAAAGTATGAATTCAACATACTGGGGCCCAAAGAGAAAATGATGAAACAAGAGAATAATCTGGGAAAAAGTGGAGATCTCAGTTTTATAGAAACAAATTAAAGATCAAAACAACATTATTATAAAACTAATAAATACATATAATAAGTAAACTCAGCTCATAATAAAATTAGAGATACAGGAAAACCACTTGAGATAAACATAGTGAATACATGTGAAAAGCATAAAGCAATTTAAGCCTAGTTATGGTTCCTAAAGTAGAGAAACTACACATAGGACAGACTGAATATGCAAAGATATAAAACAAGAAAATTGCTCTGACGAATGAAACAAATCTGCAGATCTAAAGAACACACCAAGATACTTGAAAACAGATACTGAATGATCAACACAGAGACATACCCTCTTTAACTTACTGAACTTTTGGGACTCAAAGAAAAAATGTCTTTTGGCACAATGACATAAAAGGAAAAGTCAATTAGGTTGGCTTTTAATTTTAATGATCAATATTCAATATTCAGAATACAGTGAAGCACCATCTAGCATTTCCAAGGTTAGTGTGACCACAAGTTCAAGTATAAAGGCAGCAGAACAACATTTCGACATGTGAAGGAATTCAGAGAATTTGCACTCATGAGTATTTCTTGAAAATATTATTCAGTGATGATATCCAGTCAATTTAGAGATGAATCAAATGAAATTTTTAGGAATGGACAGGCTGGGGTAAAAAGAACTTGTCATGAACATATAATTCATTTGAACATGGAATTCATGATATTAAACAATTATAGAAGTAATGTTTCCACAACACAATGTGAATGTTGTAAACTATGATATTGTAAAAACAGTAACAGAACCAACATTGGGAGGTGAGGGGTAGGGAGATGGGAGGAAGTAAAAGTCTAAAGATTTACTCATCTTTTATATTCATGAGTCATTCAATACTGTCTAAAATTGAAAACTGCTGTTAAAAACATAATGACTCCAACCTTTTAACATTTTTCATAATTTCTTTTCTTAACCTTATTTCCCCAAAGAGAATTTTAAGGAATTAATGTCTCTTGTGGTAAAGATACATTCAACTAAACAATGTCTTCTGTTTTACTTTAGTTTTACTTTTCTAATGTTAAATTCAAGTCATATTAAGTCTATTGTTTTATTTTAAACAACATGTATAAAATGCTCTTATTTCTGTAAAAATGTTTCTGGCACTGGTGCAGCTGTTATGGAAGGCAGTGTGGAGGTTCCTCAAAAAATTACGAATAGAATTACCATATGACCCAGCAATCCCTCTCCTGGGTATCTACCCAAAAAAATCTGAAAACATTTATCCATAAAGACACGTGTGCTCCAATGTTCATTGCAGCTTTGTTTACAGTGGCCAAGACATGGAAACAACCAAAACGTCCTTCGATAGATGAATGGATAAAGAAGTTGTGCAAAATGGAATACTATTTGGTGGTAAGAAAAGATGATATAGGAACATTTGTGACAGCATGGATGGATCTTGAGAGTATAATGCTAAGCGAAATAAGTCAGACAGAAAAAGCAGAAAACCATACAATTTCAGTGATATGTGCTATATAAACCAAAAACAACAAAAGAACAAGTAAAACAAATGAGAAACAAAAACTCATAGACACAGACAATAGTTTAGTGGTTACCAGAGGGTAAGGGGGGAAGGTGGTGGTAGATGAGGGTAAAGGGGATCAAATATATGGTGATGGAAGGAGAACTGACTCTGGGTGGTGAACACACAATGGAATTTATAGGTGATGTAATACAGAATTGTACACCTGAAATCTATGTAATTTTACTAACAATTGTCACCCAAAAAATTTTTTTAAAAAATGTTTCTGCCTATCTTTGTCTGTTTCTCTTACAATCTCATACATTCCCCTTTCCTTTCCTCTCCCTTCCAAATAGTACCCTGATTTTCACTCAGGTGTCATCTCCCCACCAGGCCACCTGTGTACTTTAGGGGACTCTGAACCCAGCTCCAGTTCTGGGGTGGCATGACTGGCCCCAGGATAATCCCATTTCTCCTTATCTCAGGGAGCTCAGGGCAAAGCCAAGCAGAGTGTGGTATACTCCTGACACAGAGTCTGGATGGGATTGTGACCCAGCTAAGGCCACCAAAACTTGAGGGAAGTCTTCCTGGGGACATCTGGGGAAACTGGCTTTTAAAAGACGGTCACCACAGGAGGCTCCCCCTCTCCCTCTGGATCTGGTGGTGGGAAGTCACAAAACCTGGAGCTGCTACAGCCATTTTTACCACAAGTGAAGCCAGCTTGAGACGTATGTCCCCCACACAGAGGGTAGATAGACTCGCAGAAAAATGAAGCTGGGTCAGACCACGCCATCTCTGGATGTAAATGACGAGATTCAACACATTTTCATATGTGTTAAACCAATTTGAATCATATTTTATCTATATTCTGGAGCTAAAAACATTGTAATTGATATATCTACTTAGAAAGATGTGAACTATCATTTACCTAATGATAATCATTTGGGATTATTAAAAATGTATGTTTCTCCATTCCTTAGATACATTATAATGAGCAAGTTTCATTTTTATAAGCACAAAGAAATTATTCTTCTTGAATATTAAATTGTTAAACATAAAAGCAATATATACTCATTGTAAAAAAAAAAAAAAAATTTAGATACTTTCTCTACCAGGTGCTCCAAATAGAATTAGGGTGAGAAATATTGTCTGACCAGAAAATATAATAAAAATGATTTAGAAATAGTTAACATGTTTATTATGCTAAGCAGTTTACATGTATTATCTCATTTAATTATTATCTCAGGAGGCTGAACAGCTCTCTTGGACCATGAGAGTATGAAAGGGGAGGTACATTTTGAGGGTGACAAAGTAACAAGATAGAATCCTAGTTAATTGTAATCTCACAATTATAGCCTTGGACTGCCTCCCAGACTTCTGCATGGAGGAAAATGTCTATTTTTTTTTTCAGTTGCTGTATTTTGGGATCTCTTAGAAACAGCAGTCTGGTTCTTACCTAGTATTAGTCAAGTACGGACACATTCTAATAAAAATCGTAGTTACCAGGATGGTAAAATCATTAACATTTCTTTAATTCAGTTCTTCATTTTTATTTTATTTTATTTTTTTAATTTCTAGAGACTCAGCTGGTTTGAGGGAATTCATTGGGTCATATGATAAAAACTCCAGAGGATTTGGGTCCAAGGAATAGTTAGATCCAAGGGTTAAACAATATCGGTAAAACTCAATCTTTCTCTCCATCTCTTGGCTCTGGTTTTCTCTGTATCGGGTTGATTCCCACGCAGGACCTCTCTCTGTAGCTGAAGGTCCTGCCTTACATTATCCTTAGAGATAGTAGTTACAGTGGGAAAGAACTCCTGATGCCCAGAGTTCCCATAAAATCCCCAAGAGTGACTCTCATTGGACTCTCATTGGATCATGTGTCCATCTCTAAACCAATCGCCGGAGGCCCCAATTCAGGCCTGGGACAGGCGCCCACTGCTGGAGCTGGGGAGAATTCAGCTCTACTTGAGCCAGGTGCACTGAGAGTAGGAAAGGTGGGGTTCCTAAAAAAAATTTCCAGGTGCTCTTAGGAATGACCGACCATAGGTAGGCAAAAACTGCAGATACCTACTCCAATTTATTTATTCCTTGATTGAATAAATATTTATTAAAGCATCAAGAATAGGACTGGCCTTATCTTAGGTGATGGGGACACAGAATGAAGAAAACACACAAAAATTCCTGCCCTCCCAGAAGTAATGATGAAGCAGTTTCTTGTGTCCTCTTAAAAAGCTCATGCAAACCTTCTTCTAGGAATATTATCAAACTCACCAGGGGCTTTAGAATAAAGCAAACAAAGAAGTGATTTGGGCCTTTTACATTATAGGAGAGGGTACAAAGTCTGGGTGGTGTTTCCCTTGTAAGGATGAGAGGCACTAAGAGAAGAGCCAAGAAAAGTACAGGAAATATCCAAACCGTAATAATAGGTGGAGTCTGGGCATTTTCAGGTGAAGTCATCTCATTCCAAGGAGAATTCAATTATTCTTTTTTATTTCCCCTCCATCCTAATCCTACAGCTGAGTTTAAAAGGCTGAAAGAAATATTAGTATGACATATGGGCACCAATTAGGCTTTTAGAGGTCCAGGAAATAAAATACTAACTTTTATGGTTGTTCCTAGTGAAAATCGCAAAGTAATTTGTCTCCTGGAGAAACATGGAAGCACTTGCAGTGGTTTCCTGTTTTGCACACTGTCTCCCACCATGCCAGCTTGTTGTCTCGACAAATTTATTTTCAATAGCAGTAGGACATATGCTTATAATTTTAGGAATAGAGGTACTTAAGATAAGGTGGAACCTGTCTGTCACTGAAAAATGAGCTCCAGTAAAGTTTCTTCCTAGCACCATATTTCAAGATACGTTGGTTAGCCTCCAAAAAGTGCCTAAATCAACAAAACTGATTCAAGAAGCTTTGTGCAAATGTCTGACACAAGCACAGACCATATTTTATATGATGAGTAAACATTTGCTTTGTACCCCAATTCCTCAGAGCTGGCACTGCTCTTCCCCACCCAGCCACCACAACTTGGCAAATACTGCTAACCATAAGGTTTTTATTTACTTAAACACATATCTGGGGAAGAAAGAAAATGGAAATAATCAAATTTTGTTGGTGGTTGGGGGTGAAGGTGGGGGAAGAGAAAAGACCATCAATGAATTTCATTGGCCCCCAGTATTCACTAGGGTGACCTGTTATGTCCTTGCCAAAAGCAAGACAAAAGGGAAGGCTTGATATAGGGGAAGAAAGTTTTTGTGTATACCCTTTCACCCAACTTGTTCAAACCAAACTGGTCTCTTGTATATGTGTTTACAAGTTATTTCCTCTTCTGAGCTTCAGTTTTTCTCATCTGTGAAATGGGGTTAATAATACATAGCTCCTAGGGTAGTTGGGGGAATTAGTTGATATGTACTATGTAAAGCACCAAGTATGCTGGTAGCACAAGGGAGTACTCAGTAAAAGGTAATGTCTCTCTCTCTCTCTCTCTCTCTCTCTCTCACACACACACACACACACACACACACACACGCAATGACACATTTATGGCGTTGTTTATGTGATGTTTAGAGAGTTGGTGGTCAGGCCTGAAACTACAGTCCTTCCACATACAGGCTACCCAACCTGCAATGTGTCTGACTCAACTCAGGACCCACCCAGGCATCTGAGTAACAAGATTGTTCAGAGAAACCCACTTAAAATTTAGACAAAGACAGCTCTCCTTGATGGCTCAAGCATCTATTTTCCAGCCCCCAGTAGGCCATTTAGATAACAAAGACAAGTCTGAGATGTGAAATGGCTGATAGCAGCCCCAAAATAGAGCAGATCTGAGGTGGAATAAAAGGCCTCTGCTGCCCATCAGTGTCAGCGGCACCTACATGTGAAAGGTGGGTGCTGCCAGAGCAGAGTGCTGGAAGCTTCCCATATAAGGCCGGAGATGGGTCTTCAGAAGACAAGGGAGGGTTTGGAAGAGCTGCTGACCTGGAGAAGATCACTGCTCGGGCCATCAATATGACATAAACCTTGAAGAAACCTCTCCTACAGCTTCATTTCCCAAAGAAACCGAGGCTCACACAGGTTGAGTTGCCTGAGATCACACTGGTAGATGGAAGCAAAACTGAGAACCCAGTCAGTGCTTCTTCCATTGTTTCCTGGGGTCATCCAACCTGATTGGAGCTTGAGTGATGATTCTGGGTGACATCCAGACTGGAGAAGAAGAAAGCCTCCATGAAACAGGAAAGAACCGAAGAAGGAGAAAGGAAGATTCTTTTTTTTAAAAGCAGGAGACGGAGAAGAGGAGAAAGAAGTGCGTTTTTAACATATAAAGTGGATATATGCTCACAAAAATAAAAAGTAAAAATCTCATGCCACTTGTCAAGCACAGCCACCCCCATCACACACCCCAGAGGTAAAAACTGTTAACAATTTTTTTTATGTCTTCCAACTTTTCCATACATTTATATGAACACACACACACACCTTTTTGTTTAACACAGATGAGATTATACAATGAATATCAGAAATTTCCTTTTTTACTTAATAATACACTATATACATCTTTCCATGTCAATGCTTACAGATCTATCTCATTGCTGTGTTTTTGTTTAATGATCACTTTTAAAATTGTTCAGTTACAGTTGACATACAATATTATATTAGTTTCAGGTGTAAAACATAACTATTAGATATTTATATAACTTACAAAGTGATCACCATGATAAATCTATGCTTCTGACACCATACATAGTTATTACAATATAATTGACTATATTCCCTATGTTGTACTTTACATCCCTGTGACTGTTTCCATAACTGGCTATTTGTACTTCTTAATTCCTTCCCCCCTTCCTCCATCCCCCAAACTCCCCTCCTATCTGGTAACCACCACTTTGTTCTCCGTATCTCTGAGTTTCTTTCTGTTTTGTTTGTTCATTTATTTTGTTCTTTAGATTCCACATATAAGTGAAATCACAAGACATTTGTCTTTATCTGACTTACTCCACTCAGCACAATACCTTCTAGGTCCATCCATGCTGTTGCAGGTGGTAAGATTCCATTCTCTTTTATGGCTGAGTAATATTCCATTGTCTATACATACCACCTCTTCTTTATCCATTCATCCATTGATGGCCTCCCGGGCTGCTTCCACATCTCGGCCATTGTAAACAATGCTGCACATGTAAATGATGCTGAACACAGGGATGCACATGTTCCTTCGAAGTAGTGCTTTGGGTTACTTTTGGGTAAATACCCAGAGGTGGGAGTACTGGGTCCTCTTTTGTCTCTCGTTATAGCCTTTGTTTTAATGTCTATTTTGGCCAGTATAAATATGGCTACCCCATCTTTTTCTGTTTCCATTTTTATGAAATATCTTTTTCCATCCCTTTACTTTCAGTCTGTGTGTGTACGAGTATTTCCATCTGAAGTGAGTCTCCTGTAGGCAGCATATATAAGGGTCTTGTTTTCTTATTCTTTCAGCCACACTATGTCTTTTGATTGAAGCATTTAATCCATTTATATTTAAAGTCACTGTTGATAGATATGTAGTTATTGCCATTTTATTATTCATATTTTTCCTCCTCCTCCTCCTCCTCCTCCTCCTCCTCCTCCTCCTTCTCAAAATCCTTTTAATATTTCTTACAATACTGGTTTAGTGATTTAGTTGTGATAAACTGTTTTAGCTTTTTCTTCTCTGAGAAGCTCTTTATCTGTCCTGCGATTCTAAATGATAGCTTTGCTGGGTGGAGTAATCTTAATTGTAGGTCCTTGCTTATCACAACTTTGAATATTTTGTGTCAATCCTTTCTGCCCTGCAAAGTTTCTGTTGAGAAATACCTGACAGTCTTATGGAAGCTCCCTTGTAGATAATTAACGGCCTTTCTCTTGCTGCTTTTAAGATTCTCTCTTTGTCTTCAACCTTTGGCATTTTAATTATGATGTGTCTTGATTTGGGCCTCTATGGATTCATGTTGTTTGGGACTCTGCACTGCCTGGGCTTGTATGTCTATTTTCTTCACCAGATTAGAGAAGTTTTCCATCATTATTTCTTCAAATATGCTTTCAATTCCTTTCTCTCTTCTCCTTCTGGTACCCCTATGATGCAAATTTTATTACACTTGATGTTGTCTGAGAAGCCCCTTCAAATATCCTCTGTTTGGGGGGATTTTTTTTCTTCTTTTGCTGTTCTGATTGGGTGTTTTCTGCTACCTTATCTTCCAAATTGCTGATCTAATTCTCTGTTTCATCTAATCTACTGATGATTCCCTCTAATGTATTATTTCAATTATTATTTTCTTCATTTCTGACTGGCTCTTTTTAATGTTTTCTATCTCCATTTTTATGTTTCATATCTTTTTGTTGAAGTTCTGACTAAGATCACTGAGCATCCTTATAACCAGTGTTTTGAACTCTGCGCCTGGTAGATTGTTTGTCTCCATTTTGCTTAGTTCTTTTTCTGAGGCTCTGTTCTGTTCTTTTATTTGGGACATGAGTCTTTGTTTCCCCATTTTGGCCCCTCCTTGTGCTTGTTTCTGTGTATTAGGTAGAGCTGCTATGTCTCCCAGTCTTAGTAAGTGTGCTGTGGGACCCAATGGCACTGTCTCCCTAGTCAGCTGAGAAGGGTGCTCCATATATGTCACTTGTGTGTGTTGTGTATGCTCTTCTGTTGTAGTTAATCCTTGGTTGCTGTTTGCACATCAGTGGGAAGGATTGACCCACAGACTAATTGGTTGTAAGGAGTGGCCATGACTACTATGGAGGAGCTGTTGTGGAGGGGCACTTTAGCAGGGCTCTGGTGCCTGCCCAGGATGCCTTTTGGGTGTTTCATCTATGGAGATGGACTTCTGGTACTCCAGTGTGGTCCAGAGCTAGCGATCAGGTGTGCAGGCCCCGGGGCCTCCTGGGAGAGGCCCCACCACACCAAGTTCAGCCGCAGCCTATGCTCTGCCCAGGGCCACTTGGTATGAGCCACAAAGTGATCTACAAATGTCTTCCATCCATGCTGGGCTTGGATGTGACTGGGAGAGGCTAAACTATGAACCAAGGCCAGCTGCCACTAGTGCCAGGCTTGGGGCTGCTTAGCAAGAGGTACAGGTCATGCCAAGGCCAGATTATCCTTGTTTGGGGTTTGTGAACCTTTGAGAGATTTAGAAAAGTCCAAAGCATGAGCCAAGATAGGCTGTGTGTATGGGAAAACCAGTGGAAGCAGCTTGGGTGGTCCCACAAGTTGGGTCGGGGATGTCTCAGGGAATCACAAGGGCTGGGCAAACTATGTTAGCCAGGTTGATGGAGACTCAGATATGTTGGCCACTTGCATCTACATGCTGGGAGTGGGGAGGGCTCAACAAAGAAATAATGGCTTCTGCCAACACTTCCATCTGGGAGAAAGCTGCCCCTCCAGCCCTTGCTCTGCAGCCAGACAACTCAGTTCCTTCCCATATTTCCCTGGTACCTTTCAAGCTGCTGTTCCAGTGCTGGAGCTCAGAGCGAGTGAGTCCACCAGTAAGTTTGTGCACAGGCCCTTTAATAGGAACGCCTGGGACTCCAGCAGCTCTTTGTCTCCTTAAGCCACAATTTCCACCAGTTTTCACAGCCAGAAGTTGTGGGCATTTCTCTTTCTGGCACTGGAATCCTGAGCTAGGGGGCCTAACAGTCAGGTATTCCTCCTGAGTTTTAATCGCCACATATGGGTGTGCAGTCAGTCCATTCTGAGTCTCCACCCCTCTTACCCATCTCAATGTGGCTTCTTCTGCACGTCCTTAGTTATAGGACTTCTGTTCATCTAGATTTCAGGTGATTCTCGATGATGGTTGTTCTGTAATTTAGTTGTAATTTTGATGTGGTCATGGGAGGATGCAAGCATAGCATTTACCTATTCCACCATCTTGACTGGTATCTCATAGTTTTAAGATGCTCTAAAGCATCATCAGACAAGTATAACATGATTTGTTTAACCAGTTCTCTAATAAAATGCATTTAGATTGTTTCCAACCTTTTTTTCACTAATACCAACAAGCCCACAATAAGCATCTTGTTCAAATACCCCGTGCGAGCATATCTTTCATAAATATTTTAGAGATGGGTCAAAAGGCATACACATGCTAAGTTTTGATAGATTTGACTAACTACACTTTCTATAACTGAATCAATTTGTATTTCCACCAAGAGTGCAGGCCAGTTCCCGTTTCTCACACCCTCATCAATGTAGCATCATCAATGTTTGTACTATTTTCCCTGTGTTGTTTTCATGTATATTCTCCAATTCTGAGTAGGGTTGAACATCCATGTGTACAATGAATAGCTATTGTATTTTTGTGTGTGTGAGCTGCTTGTTTTTATCTTTTTTCCATTTTTCTGTTTGGTTTTCACCTTTTTTCCTCTTGGCTTATAATAGTTCTTTGTAAATTAAATAAATGAATCTTTGTTTATGATATGGGTGGCAGTTACAGTTCCCAGTTTGCTTCTCAGCTTTTTTTGTTTTGCTATTTAAAATTTTTGAATGGTCAAATTTTGAATGGTATTTTTTTTATACCTCCTTGTTCTAATGTCATGTTCAGAAGAACTTTATCATTCCAAGAGATAAAATTCTACCTTTACTCTAATGCTTTAATGAATTTTTTTATGTGTTTCAAATAATAGATCAAAATGATATTTGTATTAGAAAGGAATGATATAGGAATACAACTTCCTTTACTCCCTTTCTCTCTCTCTCTTTCTTATCTCTGTTTTTCCTTTTTTCCCCAGATCACTAGTCTATTGTCCCAACAGTATTGGTTGATTGATTGATTTGTCCTTTGACCACTTACATGAAATACCACTGTTTTCATCCAAATTACTATTCATTCTTAGGTATTTCTCTAGACTTTATTTTATTCCACAGATCATTCTGTTCATTAATGTACTAGCTCCATTCTCTTTCAAACACAGTTGCTTTATAATACATTTTTAGTTCCTATAAAGGTTAATCTCCCCATAACTCTTCTATAATATAAAGGGTTTTTGTTGTGTGTGTTTTTAAAGAACACTTGATTACACCACAAAGAAAAGACATAGTGTTATATTTTACAAAATCAACTCCCATACATAATCATCAAGCCTCTGCAAATGCAGAATCTTGTAAGGTACGATAAACGCTATTTCCTCCTAGGTCATCATATGTTCCTGACCCTTGGGGTATTTTGAGATTTGATCCTAGTTATTGGTCCAGTGGGGCAATGAGGGGTAGCTGAGGTGGGTCTTGAGGAGAATGAACATCCCCTTGTAAGTCTTTTGTCCTCGGTGAGGTTACTTCAGGGTTTTCAATCAAAGGAAAGATAGTCTCCTCAGACACAGGAAGACAACCTCCTTCCAGCAAGGGAGGTTCAAAGTGGTGTTAGAGTGTCAGTGGTGGTGGTGTTAGAGTGTCAGTAACAACTTAATGTCTTACTCCAAGTTTCAGCATCTCATTCTTTTCCAATTCTCTTTTACATTAGAAACTTGATAAGGCTGTGAATTCAACTGACATTGCAATTCTGCAACACTCCCTATTAAATTTTGTTTGATTTTTAGCAACATAAGCCTTTGGCTATGATAAATAAAATATGCTTTTAGGGCTGTCATGGAAAATTTCTGGTTCTCAGATTATGACTTGAATTGAGCTTGTCATTTGATTTCTGTAAATGCTCCATTGCACTTCGGAGAATCCATCCAACACCACAGTCCTTGTTTTAGTTTGTACTTCATCACAATCACTGTAGTTTAATTCATTGTGAAACCACTGAGTGCCTTGATTATGAGTATCCCTCTCTGACTGGCAAGGAACTGACCACTGCACTCAAGCCCATACACATATGTGTGTGGGGGAGGAAGATTTATTATAAGGAATTGGCTCATATGATCATGGAGGCTGAGAATTCCATGATTGTCTCCAAGCTGGAGACCCAGAAAGGTAATAATATAATTCAGTTCAAATCAAGGGCCAGAGAAGATGAGCTGAGATATCCCAGCTCAAGCAGTGAGGCAGGAAAAAAAGGGGAGAATTCTTCCTTCCTCTGCCTCTTGTTCTATTCAGATCCTCAAAGGATGCCCACCCACCCACATTGGGGAAGACAACCTACTTTACCGAGTCCACAGATTCAAATGCTAATCTCATTCAGAAGTACCCTCACAGCACACTCAGAAACGATGTCTAATCTGGGTATCCATAGTTTAGTCAAGCAGACGTACAAAATTAACCATCACATCCCTTCATCAGCCTGATACTTGATTGTCTATAGGGCCTCTCCATATATCAGTGTTTGAAATCTACAATGTCAGCATCTCTGGTGCTCAGATTCATGATTCCTTTGCAGGAAAAACTCCTGAAATAAATAACCTCTTTGTAAAAAAAGACAGAAACTAATAAAATAATATAAATCCCAACAAGGCAATGAGCCTGACTAGAGCATGGGATGTGAGACCCTGTTTCCTTGAGCACTAACTTGAAACCACTATCTTGTATGTAAGACTTTGAGCTGAAGTCACAATGTCCCCTGCAACATTGTGAGTGGGATGATGAACATAAAATGTTTCCCTCTATTCCTATGATGAGAAATATGACTCTTAATTAAGATTTTTTAACCAAAATTCAAGACAGTAAGAAAAGAATTAGGCATATTCAAGGATAGATCAGTGCCTACCACTAATACAGTGGACCTCAAAATATGACCCCATAGCAGTAGCGTCAATATCACCTGGGAACTTATTAGAAATGCAAATTCTCAGACCATACCCTAGACTTACCGAATCAGAGACTCTGGGGCTGGGGCACAATCTATGCTTTAACACCCCCCAAAGGATTTGATGCATACCAATGTTTGAGAATCATAGGTTTGGATAGATCTGAATTCAAGCCCTGGCTTCTCCGCTTTTAATCCGTGTGACTTTTGGTGAGAGTTTTAATCTAAGCCTCGGTTTTCTCATCCATGTCATCTGGACCTTAATGGTAGCTACTTTATAGGCTAGTTGTAAAAAATTAAATAATAAAATGGGTGTTACAAAGTTTAGAAAAAAGCTGCTGTACAGCACTCAAAATCTGTGAGTTGTTTTTTTTTTGAACTATCTCTTAGGGCTGTAATGAAAATTAAAGGAACTAGTGTTATTAGAGTCTAGTAAACACCCGACACGTAATAAATAGTATGTGTTTAATAATGCTAGTTAGTAGTTGCATAGTGGTTGTGATGTTGGTGGTGGTGGTGGTGGTCGTATCAATAGTAGTAGTAATAGTGGTAGTAAAACAATAGTACCTATATTGTATTTATCTTGTACTAATCATGTTTGTAAGCCTTTTACACTTAAAGCAACCCTATGAGACAGGTATAGCATAATTATCAGCACTTTTGAGATGAGGGAATCAGGTACAGAAAAGTTAAGTTTGTCACCCAATATTACATAGCTATTAAGTGATGGAACAAGAAAGGATCTAAAACCAGATTGTCTAGTTCCAGAGTCTGTGCGCTTCAGCAATAATATGAGAAGATATGAAAAAAATGCTGAGATGGGGAGGGAGAGAAGGAGAGAAGAGGGGAGAGCAGAAGAGAGGAAGGGAAAAGGAAGACGCATTTTAAATTTATTCCAGTTTCTAAAAATGGAATCCAGATTCTTGCACCATTTGCAGCCAAAGAAATGATGGATAGTATTGCCGCCAGCCTGAGGTTCTAAGGAAGAGAAGAAAACTGCTCGTCAGGAGCCCCCAGGGGCTGGGGGTTGGCCAGTTCTGGGTTTACATCTTTTTCAATGGTAATGATCTGGGGAAAAGGAAAACATGACCTGTCAGTATCATTGACGTTGGTGCTGTTGGGAAAGTCCCCAGAAGGCCATCAAAAGAGTCTAGTAGAGAGAAATTTAAAATCTTGGCAAACTGGGGCCAAGACATCTGTAGAAAAACAATCTCAAGCAGATTGGGGGGAGTGGCAGGTAAAAGCCCAAGGTCCTTTTAGTCCACTATCATGCTATGGAAAGAAAAGCCACGGCTCCCCACAAAGCCAAGGCTACCATAGGCAGAAATTGGAGAGGCAGCCCCTAGAAGGTGAAGAAGGAGGCAAGCCCCCTCTTCCCACACAGCCCGCAGGGACACACCTGGAGAGTGGCCTTTTGCAGGTGCAGGGAGACTTCAAAGATATCTCCAGTTTCTAAAGATCTGAGGAGGGGAGCAACCACTGAGGAACCAAAGAAAGAAATTGTTATGTGTGAGAAATATGTAGGCTGCGAATGGCTAGAGAGCAGTGAGACCCGTTTTCTAGTGTATGAAAAGGTGAGCAGGAGAGTTTCAATTCAGTTGATCTAGTATTTATTACATGCCTGCTATGTGTTAATTTCTCTCTGGGTTTTGGTGAAACTATTAAACAAAACACAGTCCTGTCTTGAGACGTTCTCGGTCTAATGCAGCAGAATTATAAACAGATAATTACACACAGTGTGAAAAAGGGCCATTCAGAGGATGTCTTGAGAACACAGAGTAGGATTATATAACCCAGTCTAGGCCCAGAAGGGAATATGTATCAGAAAAGATTCCCTGGAGGGCCTGATCCTCAAATTGAATCTTAAAAGATAAGGAATACATCAGGTAGGATGCCCTTGGCTGCATGCAACAAAAAGTCTAAACTCAACTGCCTCAAGTGATAAGGGAACTTATTATGTCACACAAAACAGAGTCTAGAGACAATCCAGGTTAGTTAATTCAATAGCTGGACAATGTTATCAAATACCTAGTTTCTCTCCATAACTCCCGTTTTGCCTTTCTCACAGTGTTAGCTGTGTTCCCAGATTACCATCCCTTAGTTTCAAGATGGCTGTGGCCACTCGCGACATCACACCTGGACATACCCATACCAAGAGGAAGAAAAACGTCTTTCTCTTTCTGTTTGCCTTTCTTCGAAGGAACTAAATCCTTCACAGAAACTTTCCCATTAACTTTCCCTTATATCTCATTATCCAGAGTGGCTATTCATGCTGGCACCTAATCTAATCTCTATGGGGGAAAAAGGAATAAAACCACCATAATTAATTTAGACCATATGGGACCCACGGCCCTGGATAAGTGGTTATCTGGACAAAGGCAGTAGGGCGCAGATCGTGGAGGGTGGTGCATGAACTGTATTTGATAGGACAGGGTTTCACAACAACCCCCTTTTTTCTTTAACAGCTTTATTCAGGTATAATTAACTAATTAAAAATTTCACATATTTAAAGTGTACAATTTGATACACTTGACATACATGTGTATACATTTGTGAAACATCACCACAATCAATATAATGAACATAACCAGCACCCCCAAAAGATTTTTCCTGCTCTTTTGTAATCACTCCCTCAGGCTCCTCCTCACACACCCACCCCATCTCTTTGCCCCCTAATTAACTAATATACTTTCCATCCCTATAGGTTAGTTTGTGTTTTCTATGGAATAATCGTGCAGTATATACTCTTTTTTTTCTGGTTGCTGTCACTCAGCAGTCATTTTGAAATTCATCCATGATTTTTTTGTGTATCAATAGCTCACTCCTTTTTGCTGCTTAGTAGTAGTCCATTGTACAGATAGACTGCAATGTATTTGTCATTTGTCCATTCATCTGTTTATGGACATTTAGGTTGTTTCCAGTTGGGCAATTACAAGTAAAGCTGCTATGAACATTCATTAGAGGTCATTGTATGCACAATGCTTTTATTCCTCTTGAGTAAATGTCTAGAAAGAGAATGGATGAATTATATGGTAGACATGTTTCACTTTTTAAGAAACCGGCATACAGTTCTCCAAAGTCGTTGTACCATTCTACATTCCCACCAGCAATGTTTGAGCATTTCAGTTGCTTCATGGACACTTGGTATGGTCAGTCCTTCTAATTTTAGATGTTCTAATAGGGGTCATCAACAACTTTTTGTAATAAATGCCTTGTAACACCCTCTCTATTATCTGAAATAAAATTTATTGCTATTATACCTACCTATAATGCATCATTTAAAAAAACCAACACAATGCCCTAACTATAAAGTCAAAGAGAAATTAGAAAAATAATTTTTAATAAAATAATATGTGTTTAGTATGTAAATAAGTGAGAATAAATTGGAAGCCATAATAAAACAGTCAAATGTTTACACCTGCGTGTAAATGCTTCAGTGACAAATACAGGTCAATGCAGGTGTGTTGTTTGGCAACCCAAACCCCATAAACAGCATTGCCATCAGCGATGTGATTTACAAAACTAGTGAGCAACTTGAACTAAATTCCCAGACAAAACAAAGTACATTCTTCCTTGATTTGCCCAGTAATGGCATTTGTGTAAAATTTAATGTTTACTAAAACTGGAAAAATTGCTTTGCGTT
Source organism: Rhinolophus sinicus (assembly GCF_057876585.1). Taxonomy (NCBI): domain Eukaryota; kingdom Metazoa; phylum Chordata; class Mammalia; order Chiroptera; family Rhinolophidae; genus Rhinolophus; species Rhinolophus sinicus. The sequence continues at coordinate 143,744,926 of NC_142501.1, forward strand.
TACTTATAAAGTTAGATTCTAGGTTCAAATGCAAAGTGATTTGTTTGTTTCTTTTTCACCTATGTGAACATTCAGTGGACATCGAAAGCTATATGGACAAGATCTTTGATTATATTCTTGATTTTTAAAAAACCTAGAAAGAATATTATTGGCACAATTTGGAAAATTTATAAAAATGTAAATTATTAACATAAAATAGAAATCATATCAATGCTAAGTTTCCTGTGTGTAATATCTGTAGTTATGTAAGAGAATGCCCCTGTAATTAGAAAAGATAAGCTGAAATATTTAGAGGTAAAGTATTAGGATGTCATGTAATTAGCTCTTGCATGATTCAGCCAGTGAGAGAGATTTTTTTCATATACACACACAAAGAAAATAATAAAGCAAATGTGACAAAATTTACCAACTGGAAAATATAGGTGAGATATACTTGGGTGTTCCTTGAATTATTCTTGCAACTTTTCTGTAGGTGTGAATATTTTCCAAAGTAAAAAGTAGTTGAGGATGGGAGAAAAAGCTTTTTGCTAGCCTCTGAGCTTAAAGAAAAGATATGCAATGCAGACAATTCTGTGCCACGTGTGATAGCCCCATGATTTCCAGAACATCTAGCACTTCTTGGGCCTCAGCCTACTAAGTGTCAACATTAACTCTTTTGCTGTGGAGTCCAAAAGTGCCCCTACAAGTTTCTATATAAAGGGCGACACAGACAGAGAGCCAGCTAGGGCTTCGTATCTTCTCACTGCATTGAGAACCACCACCGGAAGGAGCCCCATGTAGTAATGTGCACTGAGTTAGGGGTCAGGAGAATTTGTAGGCTTTTAGAGCTAAACAGAGACGATCTTGTTCCTTAAAGCGTGGACCAGCAATACCAGTTTCCCTGGGGGCCTTGATTGAAATGCAGAATCTCAACTCCTACTCTTCTCCACCAACTTCTGAATCAGAATCTGTGTTTTAACAGCATCTAGGTGATGATAATGCATATTAAATTTTGAGAAGCACTGTTTAGATTGTGGATGTTAAGCTGTGCTTTCTGAGCATGTCCCTTGGGGGGAGTGGAGCGTGGGGAGGGAGCTGCCCTCATTCCTGCTCCAACCAGGGGGCTCAGCTCCTTGAGTTTCCATGTAAGCTTAGGGTTGAAGAAAAGAGTAGGCAGCTAAAAACATTTGAAAACCCCTCTCCAACTGTCACTCTACCAATGAAGAACCGGAGGTCCCTAGGGGTTAAGTGACTTGCTAATACGCACGGGATGTGGTTATGACAGTCAGGACTCAAATCCAGCACGCACCGCAATGAGAGCAATGCTTTTCCCACAAGTACTCTGGACTTGTGTTTCTTCAGTGACACAATAAGAGGCTAGACTATGTGACTGTTCCTGTCCCTGAGCACTGACAGACCCCAGCCTGGCCCTCACTCCCACGCTGGAAGCTGGGCAGCAGACCCCTGCCCCAAACCCGACCCTGTGGCCTGACTCTCACCCGCTTTGGTTTCCACTTGCAGATGCTGGGCCATCTGCCAATACTTGGTAGGTTAGCCCAAACCACCAAGGCTTTCATTGGAATCACGAAACAGCCCCCCATCCCTGCCCAGTCTCTGTGCGGGTCAAAAGAAACAGTCTTCTTTCTAATCAAAACTGAAGTTAGCGCTGGCATCTGAGATTGATTTGTTCCATCTCTCACAGTAATAAGCACCTGGTCCCTGAGCACCAACAGCCCACAGCTTTTCTTCCCCCAGGTTAGGACACAAGCCGAGGTATTAAGAGAGTCTGACTTCAGCGCTTAACGTGCTTAAACAACACTGGACACTGTCCCCCACCTACTGGCTAAAGGACCGTTCACCAAGTGATAACACCAATGACAGTCTCAATCTCCTTAGCTGGAGGATGGGCTCATAACACATGACCTGTAATATTGTCCACCAGCCAGGGTACAATGGGTGCCAAAAACCTGTGGTCCCCACACTCCTTTCCTTTTCCTGGCCCACCTCCTCTAATTCACAAGGTTATAATGCCTTTTTGAGAACTCCATTATGGAGGCAAGGGTGGAAGACCGGGGATGGAGGAGAAGACAGGAATGAGGGGGGAAGTTGGGGAGGCTGCTCTGAGCAGCTCCATGCTTGCACAGGCAGCCACTAAGAAGCATGTCCCATTTGTCCCCACCTCAGATTGCAGCCAAACATCCTCTTGGGCCTTCAGAGCCCCTGTGGCTTCTCCTTCCTGGGGACTCCAAACTAGGCCTGGAAGAAGCAGGTCAAATATGGTTTTGGTCCACCCAGAATCTCTGGTACAGCCTCCCCTCTCCCCTCTTCTCAAGCCTTCTTCTCTGCAGGGCCCTGTCCAAAGAAGGGCCAGACTTTAAGAATAAAGGAGAAACAACTCCCAGGGCTTAAGCTGCTAAGAGCAGGATGAACAAATCTTGAATGGCCAAGTTCAGGAACTGTGAGGATAGCAAGTGAGCTAACTTATACCAATACAGATAGAGTTAATCAAACAAGTCTCTGACTTGTTTCTTTAAGAAAAGCCTATATAGCCTTACCATGTGCCACGTATGTGCTAAGCCTTTGATAAATATTACCTTATTTAAACCTCAACAACCCGATGAGTGACCAGGGCACAGAAAGGTTAAGAGTCTGTGGCGAGCACAAATCAACCTCAGGCAATGAGCAACTATAAGAAAGTGATAGCTCTCTGGGACCCCAGATTAGAAGGTGATTCTTTTTCTTTGGTGCTAAATGCAGGTGCATGTGGGGGAAACAGACAGACTCGATGATTGAAACTCGAGCCCCTTCGGGTCTCGTCTGGGTTGGTTGCAGGCTCTCAGCAGCTTTGCTGACCCAGCTGCCAGCCTCAGAGTGGAGCTTGCTTGACCAGGGCAAGGCTGCTGGGAGGGAGTCTGGGTCCAGAGAGGATGCTCCCAGGGGAGAGGTCAGTGGGTCAAGCCTGGAGATAACCCTGCCCATGAGCCCCTGCCCTGCAGACCCCTGAGAGGCAGTATAGATCCCTAGCCTGGCCCCTACCCCATGGCCCCCACCCCCTGCTGGAAGCTGGGCAGCAGAACCCTGCAGCATAACTGACCCCCTGGCCCGACAGACTCTGACCTGCTTTGCTTCTCATAGTGTTTACTTGCAGAATTCTGGGCCATTGACAAATACCTGGTATATTGGCCCAGACCATTAAACTAAGGCTTCTGTCAGAGACCTTCCACACCATCTCCCCACAACACCATGAAACAGCCCTCCATCCCTGCCCAAAGTCTGTGTGAGTCAAAAGAAACAGTTTTTTTTTCTAATCTAAACTGGAATTAACTCTGGGATCTGAGACTGGTTTGTTAAATTTCTTACAGTAATAAACGAGGGCTATCACAGTGCAAGTTATTCCCAATAGTTTTACGCCCTAAGGGCTGTCTGAGACATTTTGTCTGCACAGGACTTTACAAATTATCATCTGCCTCTTAGGCAAGCCACCTTTATTAACTCCTGATCTGAAGCATTATTCATTTATTATTTGGCATTGTGTAGTTACTTGTCTTAAAAAGGCCAGCAATTAATCACATCTCCCTGCCCCAAGACTCTTGATTTAACTTCCTTTTATGTTTTTAAACTTATTCATGAGTTTGAAATAGTGAAATGACCCTAAAGCATACATGAAACCTCAAACTGGTTTTTTACATGTTCAAAAAGTATAGCAAAATCAATTTAAAAGGAAATATTTTCATCTAATTGGAAAAGGTTATGGCCCAAGCTTTATATATTTGGATGCAGTCTTTCCTCCGCAGGGCTGGAAGTGTTCTCCCGAGTAAGGTATGTTAACCAGACACTCAAACTAAATTAGTAAATAAGCTGATCCAGTTTTCTGGTTCCAGTTGATTGATAAACCCAAACTAAACAAAAGCATGAAAGCTAAAAAGCAAATTGGGAATGAATATTCTTTTGCTTTTATATTTGCTGCTATTGTTTACTAACTTAGGGAAGGGAAATCATTAAAGAGCCCACTCATAATTCTACCTTTAATGACTTTTAAAATGCTATCCTGTTTGTACTGGCTCTAGATAAATCAATGGTCAATGATTAATCTGCAGGTCATTCAAATTAGCTAAATTAAAAACTATGTAGATTGATTAGCTACTACTGCCTTGTAATTGATTCTAAAAACCTCGCTGTTGGGCCACACCATGTGTGTGCACTGTCTCCATTCTTGTCTCAGATTCATGCAGTGAGGCCCAAAGCCTAGGAACACCAGTATTTGGGTTTCATTGAAATCCTGGTTGGCCAGTGTGATGGGCTGAACTGTGTTCCCCCAAAATTCATAGGTCAAAGTTCTAACTCCCAGTACCTCAGAATGTGAGGAGATAGGATCATTAAAGAGGTAATTAAGTTAAAACAGGGTTATTAGGGCAGGCCCTAATCCAATATGACTGGTATCTTTACAAAAACAGGAAATTTGTACAATGACAGATACAGAGGGAAGACCACGTGAAGGCTCAGTGAAATGACAGCCATCCACAAGCCAAGAAGAGAGGCCTCGGAAGAAACTAACCCTGCTGACAACTTGAACTTGTACTTCCAGCCTCCAGAACTCTGAGAAAATAAATTTCTGTTGGTTAAGCCACTCAGTTTGTGGTATTTGTTATGGTAATTCTAAGAAACTAGTACATCTAACTTTCTTTCAGGTCTTAAATTTACTATTTAAACTAAAAAAAAAATAAAAATCTACCTTTGGCCATGGAAAGTTACGTATGCTTGTAGCAAGTAGAAGTAGACATAATCTGAAAAGAATTTGGAGATCTTGGCGGGCCACAGAGCAAACTCCTAGCCATCAGGTAGCCAAATTTTTTCCAGTGACTTGGTAATTGGATGGTTGGAAGTCATACCCTTAAAATGGGCTCCTCTTCTTACAGGTCAGAAATTATGCATGAGCTAGAAAGGTTTCTCTGAATTTCCTACCCAAAGGAACTGAGGTAGCACCATGAACATGGGCTCCAGGTAGAAGAAATGTGGTTTGATGATATGAATGAAAGTACATGCGTATCTCAATTGTTGGTGTATTAGGATAATTAACATATGTTACTACACAGACAATCCTCAAAACTTCAGTGCTTGTATATGAAAAAATTTGAAGTGTCTTTAAAACAAAATTTGAGGTGTCTCAGCAAGAGTTCTCCACATGGTGACTCAGAGATCCAGGATTCCTCCATTTTGTAATGAAACCATTTCAACATAGGGCTTTCAAGGTCACTATAGCAATGGGAGAGAGAGAGGATACACATCAGCATTTAACTGCCTCAGCCTGATGTGACACATATGTTCATGGTCCATTGGTTCCAACTAACATCGAGAGAAGTTGGGAAATGTTAGTAGAGCATATAGAATGTTTGGTTAGCTCAGACGGTCTCTGTCACACTTTTTGAACTTTCATTCATTATGCACTAGCTATAGTGTTAAGCACTTTCTATAGAGTGCCTTGCTTCATCCCTTTTTTACACATGTGGAAACAGACTTAAAGAGGTTAAGTTGCCCAAAGTCATGTAAATATAAGTGGTAGAACCCACATGGGAGATTTGGATATGTATATTTCCAGACGTCCATAGCCATTAGGTTATACTGATGGAATTTTTTTACTAAAAATCTCAAAGCCCTTATCTTTTTTTTTATTTGTCTTCTGAATCACTCTGAAAACTGAGGGGAAAATGAAAGGGCAAAATCCTGAAATATTTAAAATGATTGTCTACACTGTCCAAATTATCTGAGTGACTTCAAAAGATGGAGCCAAGATTTAAGACTGATGATACTCTCACTGATCTTATAAGTGTATCAAGTGCAGCATTTTATTTTAAATGTTAAAATTTTGACTGAGGTAATATTTCTTCACAGTGTGCTTTGCTTTATTTAAAAAGGAAGATATTAAGACATTGCACATACACTTGACAGTCCTAAAATGTCAAGGAAATGACTAATGAAGTAACAAAACGGCACAAAGCTTACGTGGTTGAATTTTTATGTACACCCCCAGGAAAGGAGACGTTGCCCTCAAGATAACCTGTAACTCATAAACTAAGAAGAACTGTGCAATGTCGAATGGTCAAAAAAAGTCTAAAAAAATACCAAAGGAGGGAAAGGTCACTGCCCCCTAACAAATCAGACCCACCCAAACATTGATCAGAGCCATGCCCTCCTCATGGCTGAAGTGAATTCTCTTTGCCCATTTGCACTGTAATGGATTATCTTTTAAAATCATTGGTCGTCTTTAAAATATGGTCTTTGGTTTTGGCCTAAGACCCACTCACCCATTCGGTTTGAACAGTCAATAACTTCAGTAATGCAACAATTTTATTTTTAAAAAATTATTTAGAGACACATTCATATGGCTCAAAATAGAATATTCTGACCTGTGAGACTTGCCCTTAATTTGACCTTGTTTCCAAGAACCTTACTGGAGACAATAGGGAAACCTCAAATATTCAGACTAATTGTGTGGTGGGGAGGATTGAAACCAGATGAAGCTGGTGGAAGTCTGAGTTATAAAAGATTATAAGAAATACCATCCTATTTTTTTCCAAGCTATATCTGAAATCAAAGTGTTGCTCATAAAAGACCAATGAATATATACTCTGAAATATTAGGTCTTGCACTGGAGCCAGTCAGCAGTTTGGGGCCCTGTTTTCACTGGTTTGAAGCAAAATGAGAAAAGCAGGAATCATGATTAATTCATGGAGTTAAATTTAATCAGCGTTTAAATTCTAAGACTATTTCATTCTGAATTTTTTTATTATTTTTAAGTTCTTTCTTTAATGAAATGATGGTAAAATTGGCTTTTGAAAAAAGGAATTGTTTATTTAGCAAAGCCAAATCTTGACACCCCTTTGTCAGACTCCCAAATATTTTTAAATTTTTACCCATCTGCAAAATCTAGCAATGTTGGTCTCACTATCTTTCCTTTTTTAATGAACAAGTTAACAGGTTGATAAATATTTGGATATCAATACCCTTTACCATGGGGGCTGTGGAGAGTAGTATTTAAAAGCATGGGCTTTGTTCTTACACCATATGCAAGAATAAACTCAAAATAGATTAAAGACTTAAATATAAGACTTGAAACCATAAAACTCGTAGAAGAAAACATAGGCAGTAAACTCTTTGACATTGTTCTTTGCAATATTTTTTTGGATATGTCTCCCAGGGCAAGGGAAACAAAAGGAGAAATAAACAAATGGAACTACATCAGGTTTTTGCACAGGAAAGGAAGCCATCAACAAAACTAAAAGACAACTCCCTGAAGGGGAAAAGATATTCGCCAAGGATACATCTAATATGGGGTTAATATCCAAAATAAATTTTTAAAAAACTCATTCAACTCAACACCAAAACAACCCAAACAATCCAGTTAAAAAATGGGCAGAGGACCTGAATAGATATTTCTCCAAAGAAGACATACACATGGCTAATAGACATATGAAAAGATGCTCATCATCACTAATCATCAGAGAAGTGCAAATTAAAACCACAATGAGATATCACCCCACACCAGTCAGAATTGTTGATTATCAATAAATCAACAAATAACAAGTGTTGTTGAAGATGTGGAGAAAGGGGAACCATTGTGCACTGTTAGTGTGATTGTAAATCGGTGCAGCCACTATGGAAAACAGTATGGAGATTTCTCAAAATATTAAAAATAGAACTACCATATGATGCAGAAATTACACTTCTACATATTTATCCAAAGAAACCCAAAACACACATTTGAAAAGACATATGTACCCCTTTGTTGCAGCATTATTTACAACAGCCAAAATACAGAAACAACCTAAGTGTCCATCAATAGATGATTGGATAAAGAAGATATACACAATGGATATTACTCAGCCATAAAAAAGAATGAAATTTTACCATCTGTGACAACATGGATGGACCTAGAGGGTATTATGCTAAGTGAAATAAGTCAGACTGAGTGATCTCACTTATTTGTGGAATCTAAAGAGCAAAATAAACAAAAAAACAGAAACAAACTCATAGATACAGAGAACATTTTGATGGTTGCCAGATGGGAGGGGAGTTGGGGGATGGGTGAACAGGGGAAGGCATTAGGAGGTACAAACTGGTAGTTACAAAATAGTCGTGGGGATGTAAAGGATAGCATAGGGAATATAGTCGAGAACATTGTAATAATTACGTATTGTGTTGGATGAGTACTAGGCTTATTGCGGTGATCACTTTGTAAGTTATATAAATGTCCAATAACTATGTTGTACACCTGAAACTTATTACTGTAATTTTAAAATGTAAACAAACAAATAAATAAATAAGTCATATTTTTTAAAAGCCTGGGCTTTGTGAGCAGTTAGACCTCAATTCCAACCTCGGTTGTACCACCTACAGTTGTGAAACCTTGGGAAAGCCGTGTGATGACATCTCTAGACCTCTTTCCTCATCTGTAAAATGGGGATAATAATAGCACAGTATCTATGACTTAGAGTTAATGTGAGAAGTAAATGAGAATGTGAATGTGAAGCAATTAGCACACAGTAAATGATCAATAAATGTTAACCATTATTATTAACATTATTAATAAATAAATGACTGCTTGAAAAATGTACTCTTACCAGGGCAGTTTGGCTTGTATTCTTCTTTATATTATGAATTTGCCAGGCAAAACCTATCTACTGGGATGTTTTCAAAATGAATTGATTTGGTCCCTATTAAAATGAGCCCAACTTTCAGATTATAGTACATGAAGTGTTGAAATTGTTTTTGCCTGTTTCTCCTCCTTGCAAGAACAGTCCTCTCTGCTTTCTCCACCTCATCTTGGACTGGCTGGTATCAGATGCCTTTGCTGCCATGCTGCCTCACAGATGCCCCCCCATTTTTCAGGTTCCACAGAGACACAAGGGAAATGGAAGATGGACAGTGGTGGCAGCCCTCTGGGCTCCAACCATAGCCACACACAGACTCTCAAGAGAGATTAGAGACAATGTTTGTCTGACCCTATCATTTTATCTACGTATGAGGCAACCAGAGTCGAGGTTGTTGAAGAGACATTGCAGTAAAGTTAGTGAGTCAAGGCTGAGTGCATGTTCAGAGTCATTATTTCTTCCCCTATAAATAACAGCACACTTTATGACCACAATAACTTCGTTCATGGGGCTACAGCGGTTTGCACACATGTACTTGGCCATCACTGAACATTGAGGGAGAGTGAACTTGAGGGATCGGGTTGAATTTTATTGAGCATTTAGCACCATCTACCATGCTGAGCCCTGCCCTGCTTCTCTTTCAGCATCTCTTTCCGCCCCACCCACACACACCCAGGGCCCTCAGATCATTCCATTCCAGCCCCCACCCCTACTCCATTCTCTGTTCTCAGAGCACCTTGTACTTCTTTCCCAGATCTTATCACAGTTCAAATTTTACTTCTTCTCTTCTAGACTCTCAGAGGGGCTTGGTCTGTTTTTGCTCAGCATTGCATCCCAGCTTCTAGCATGATGCCTAGAATATCATGGGCCTTCAATAAATATCTGTTAAGTGGATGGATGGACGGACGGACGGATGGACGGATGGGGTGCCCAGACTACTATCATCCCGTGGAATTCTAGGATTAAGATCTCTCCCCTCTCTTGCTCCATCAAAATGCATTGTTCTGTTTTCCATGTTTTCATCTCCCTGTTCTCTGAGTCTTTAATTCATTAAACACATCTGAATAAATGCTCTCCAAAGCAGTGCACATGCATTTTAATAGGAGCCTTGTCAAAACAAAATGCCTAAGGAGTAACTGTAATGGTGAGACTTCAGGCCTTGAGGACCTGGGGAAAAGTAAGAGATTGAGTCAGGATTTGTAGACCACGAAGTAAATTAGGGAGCCCGTATAGTGAACTGGGAGAGAGGCTCCCAGAATCAGACTGCATGGAGCTGAACTCCAACTCTGCCACTCGGTAGCTGGGTAACATTGGGCACGATACTTAACTTTTCTGTACTTCAGTTTTCTGCTCTGTGAAATGGAGATGATACTATCCAATCCAAGGGGTTATCGAGAGTACTAGAATAAGATATGCTATCCAGACAGAATAGTACCTCACCTGCCTCAGTAAACATCAGCTATCATTTTACCCAAACTTGTGCCTGGTTTTTCCACCCCAAACCACAAACTGGGTGAACCACTTGCTTCATTTATCAGATTTCAACTTCTGTCTCAAAATCCAAGCCAACGCTTAGTTTGCCACCATTGAGAAAGCTCACCAGATTTTGCCTTTGCTTAGAGGCCTGTTTAAAACAGCATTCCAGGGTGGCCCCATGTGGACAACATGATGTCCCCATGGCATGATGACTTTGAGGAGGGCAACCCCCGTTTGGAAGTGTAAATGCTGGAATGCGTGCTACTTAGAATGCCAGCTGCACAAAGGAGGTGGGCTGTGCTTAGCTGGGGGAATATCTAAGGAGCCCGGAGGTAGTAGATGAGGACTCACAGACCCCGTGCTCCTTCCAGGTTTGGGGTTCCGAGGCCTGTTCCTAAGGCAACTCTGGCCTGACACCTCTGCTGTTGGCCCCAAGATCACCAGCGATCTGTGCCTTTGGCCTCTCCCCCTGCTGATAAGCCTCTCGCCGGGCCCTCTTGGCCATGTTCCCATTTCAGAGTGTGTTTACCTTTACGACAAATGTACATCTCATTATTAATGGAGGCTCCGAGTGGACAAGCAGCTGTTGTTTCTCACTTTGCTTTACAGGCTTTAGAAGGCTCCATTAAACTCGTTGGACAAAAGTGTCCAAAGGGCCATGGCTCACAGGCCATTCACCCCATCCCCACAAAATCCTTGTTTATGTAGAAAGTAGAGCAAAATGGAGAGAGCCAAAAATGGTGAAATTCAAGGAATCAGACACTGCTGCTTTGATTAGAAGGCTTGTCAGACATCAGACCCTTCCTCCTGTGTGTGTGTGTGTGTGTGTGCATGTGTATGAGGTCTGACAATCAAGTTCACGAACTTGTTGCAATGATGTTGCTAACCTATTTTGATATCAGAGGGATTATTCATTATGAATTTTTACCAACTGGGCAAACAGTTAACCAAGTTTACTATTTGCAAGTGCTGAAAAGGCTGCATGAAAAAAATTAAACGACCTGAACTTTTTGCCAACAATTCATGGCTCTTGCATCACGACAATGCACCAGCTTACACGGCACTGTCTGTGAGGGAGTTTTTAGCCAGTAACCAAATAACTGTATTGGAACACCCTCCCTACTCACCTGATCTGGCCCCCAGTGACTTCTTTCTTTTCCCAAAGATACAGGAAATATTGAAAGGAAGACATTTTAATGACATTCAGGACATCAAAGGTAATACGACGACAACACTGATGGCCATTCCAGAAAGAGTTCCAAAATTGCTTTGCTTTGAAGGGTGGACTAGGCACTGGCGTCAGTGCAAGCTTCCCAAGGGGAGTACTTGTAAGGTGACTGCAGTGATATTCAGCAATGAGGTGTGTAGCACTTTTTCTAGGATGAGTTCACGAACTTAAATGTCAAAGCTTAATGTGTGCAGCACATATACATATATGCATACATATATACACACACACACACACACACATATATGTTCTGTTTCTTGGAGAGCAACCTGTATTAATTCAGAGCCATGGGCACGATATGTAGAAATGGCTTCTCTTCCAAGCTGTTTAGAAATATGTCCCCACGTTAACTTCGAGTGGGACTGGCCTGAAGAATAGATTGTGTTATAGTGGGATCTGGGCTGGTCACACTGAGAAAGATTCAGGAAAACTTTGTGGAGCTAGACTGTTGCAAAAATATGAAGAAGGTGGAGTTAGTCTTTCCCTCATCTCCTGTGTCTTACATTTTCCCTTTTGTGTCCAGTATTCATGTTCTCATCTGAATTTCTTCGATCACAGAGCAGGATTTACCACTTGCTTGAAGATAAAACTGTATTTTGGTCCTTGTACCTAGTAGACACTTGATAAATATTAGTTAAATGAATAAACTATTTTCCCTGATAGCACATATTATTCACTAAGTCCATCAACTCTTTCCAAACCTCTTTCATTTTCATTACCTCATTTTATCCTTAAAACACCTGTCTCAGGTTTGCCACCACTGGGAACATGGCATGAGGGACTTTAGTACTGCCATTTAGCAGATGACAAAAACTCAAGTGCACTTGATCAAGGTCACTCTGACAGTATTTGGAGGAGCAGACATATAGCATCTGGGATCCTGGCTGGTTTTTCAGCATCTGGGATCCTGGCTTGCACCCAGCCAGGATGCCTCACTCTCGAGATAATAGCTAATATTTATTGAGCACGTAATGTGCCAGACATCATGTTAAGAGTCTTATGTATGTTATCTTCTTTAATTCCACAACAACCCTCCAAGTAGATATTATTATTATCCCCATTTTGCATACAAGGAACATAAAGTAAAGAAAGAGGGGGACAAGGTAAAGAGAGGGGTAAAGTCACATAGCTAGTAAATGGTGCAGCTGGGATGTGACCCCAAGTTGTCTGGCTCAAATCCATGCACTTAACTGCTATAAAATTAAGTCTTAAGATGAAAGTGATATAATATTATCCTGCAAAGAAGTTTTTTTCAAGAAAAACCATAGAAAGAGGGTATATTTAATCAAAAGGATGCCTCCCTAAGTTCCCATAAGACTGTCAGCTGATTTCTCAACAAAAACTTTGCAGGCCAGAAGGGAATGGCATGAAATAGTCAAAGTGGTAAAAAGCAAGACCTACAACAAAGATTACTCTCCCCACCAAAGCTATCATTTAGAATCGAAGGACAGATAAAGAGCTTCCCAATCAAGAAAAAGCTAAAGGAGTTCATCACCACCAAACTAGTATTACAAGGAATGTTAAAGGGATTTCTTTAAGAAAAAGAATAAAAGATCAAAACTGAATAATAAGGTGGCAATAACTATATATCTATCAACAACTACTTTAAATGTAAATGAATTAAATGCTCCAAACAAAAGACATAGGGTAGCTGAATGGATAAGAAAACAAAACCCTTACATATGTTGTCTATGAGAGACCCACTTCAGATTGAAAGACACAGAGACGGAAAGTAAAGAGATGAAAATGGAAACAAACAAACAAAACAACATCTGGTGTAGCAATACTTATATCAGACAAAACAAAAACTCTCAGACAAAAAAGGACCCAGTAATCCCACTTTAGGGTATTTATCCATAGAAACCCAAAACACTACTTCGAAGGGACATGTACATCCGTATGTTCATTGCAGTATTGTTTACAATGGCCAAGATATAGAGGCACCCTGGGTGTCCATCAACAGATGAATGGATAAAGAAGAGGTGGTACATACCTAATGGAATAGTACTCAGCCATAAAAAAGAATGAAATCTTGCCATGTGCAACATGGATGGACCTAGAGGGTATTGTGCTGGGTGGAATAAGTCAGACAGAGAAAGACTAATGCCATATAATTTTATTTATATATGGAATCTAAAGAATAAAATAAATGAACAAAACAGAAACAAACTCATAGAGAACATTTTGTTGGTTGCCAGATGAGAGGGAGGTTGAAAAGATGAGTGAAGGGGGGGGAAGGGATTAAGAATACAAACTGGTAGTTACACAATAGTCATGGGGATGTAAAGTACAGCATAGAGAATATAATCAATAATATTGTAATAACTATGTATGGTATTGGATGGGCACTAGACTTATTGGGGTGATCACTTTGTAAGTCATATAATATAAATGTCTAATCACTATGTTGTATACTTGAAATGATTATAATATTGTATGTCAACTGTAATTGAAAAGTAAAAAAATATTTTTTAAAAAATGGCTCCCTAAAGGTGTACTCTCAGGTATTTTGGGACAAAAGGAAGCATATGGGGGCAAATAGGACTCTATGGAAACTTCTTTGCCTCAGAGCCCCCAGCCTTTGAAATCTATTTGATTCAAGTAGATTTTATAGGAAAACACTCAAATGTATTCTGGTTTAAAGGGAAGTTTTAGAATGCTGCCTCTATTTTTTTTTTTAATTTATTTTTAAAATTTATTAGGGTGACAATTGTTAGTAAAATTACATAGATTTCAGGTGTACAATTCTGTATTACATCATCTATAAATCCCATTGTGTGTTCACCACCCAGAGTCAGTTCTCCTTCCATCACCATATATGTGAACCCCCTTACCCTCATCTCCCACCCCCGACCCCCCTTACCCTCTGGTAACCACTAAACTATTGTCTGTGTCTATGAGTTTTTTGTTTCTCATTTGTTTTTCTTGTTCTTTTGTTGTTTTTGGTTTATATACCACATATCAGTGAAATCACATGGCTCTCTGCTTTTTCTGTCTGACTTATTTCGCTCAGCATTACACTCTCAAGATCCATCCATGTTGTCACAAATGTTCCTATATCATCTTTTCTTACCACTGAATAGTATTCCATTGTGTATATATACCACAACTTCTTTATCCATTCATCTATCGAAGGACATTTTGGTTGTTTCCATGTCTTGGCCACCATAAACAAAGCTGCAATGAACATTGGCGCACACGTGTCTTTATGTATAAATGTTTTCAGATTTTTTGGGTGGATACCCAGGCGAGGGATTGCTGGGTCATATGGCAATTCTATTTGTAATTTTTTGAGGAACCTCCACACTGCCTTCCATAGCGGCTGCACCAGTCTGCATTCCCACCAACAGTGCTGCCTCTATTTTTACCAATCCTGGCTAATCTTTGTGTTGTCCAAGGGAGTCATCTCCAATAAGGAACCTATTTTTATTCTCAGTTCTAGTGGATTTCACTAGTTGTACCTGAGCCATGTCTCCGCTCTTTTAGTTCTGTCTTGATTACAATAGAGAAAATAATATTGATCTCTTAGCTCCTTCTTTCCTTTCTAATGATACTGCATTCTATGGTAGGTTTTACTTAAACACAAACAGAACAATGTTCTTACTATGAGTATTTAAAGAATCACAATGACTTTCCCTCATAATATTATAGGTATATGCTTATTATAATTAAAAGTAAATTTGGACTGGATATAATTTTAATATTTTAAGAAAAAGGAAAAAGAATATTTCTTGTATGTGTCAGTACTTTTAAGGTAGACAGTGAAAGAAATGCAAAATGAAGGAAATCTATTGGTTCATATAACTAGAAATTCAGGGGTCAAAGGGCCTGAGAAACTCACAAGATTCAAATAATGTCATTTGCTCCCTCTCTCCCTCTCTCCTTCTCTGTCCCCATTGCCGGTCTCTGCTTTTCTTGATGTTTGGACCTCAGTTTCTCTCATTATGGTTAAACCTCTGCCACGGGCAGAGGCAGGATGAAAATAAATATGGCCTCATAGCATAATCATTCCTAATGAAAATTTCCAGAGGAAATGGTGTTTTTCTCTCTGAGCATATAAATATACAATCCCAAGAACCCTAACTGGTTCTTGCTTGGTCAAATGCTTAATGCTCTGCCAATCACTACAGCCATTGGAAAGGTTTTAGATTGGCCAGACAGAGAATACATACTCACTTCTGTGGTCCAGAGGTAGGTACTATAATTAACTGCCCTTCTAAACCATCAGGAGTGACAGTAGGTGTGGTTCACTAGAGGGCGTTGGAAGCTGTAAGTGGAAACTGGTTAGTGTCATGGGGCATTCTATGACCCTGGCAGAGCATAAACCTCCATCAGGGTCAACTCCAATCTAGCCTTAATCATTTGAACTAAATTGGGGATTTGGGTTAGAAATAGAATAAATTATTATGTTGCCAGAACCCACTCTCCCAATGATACGCACAAAATACTCAATACACGCACATAAATGCAAATTGCCAACAATATATGAGAAGGACACAGAATATTGTGTTTAATGAAGTACAGACTCTACCGCTAATAAAACATGTGCTGTTGGACAAGTTACTGTTCCTTTTCTTACTTCAGTTTCCTCGTCTTTAGTGGGAATAATGATATTCCAAACCTCATAGAGTTATTGGGAGGATAAATGTGTCAGTATATGTAAAGCAATTGGTATATCCTGGGCTCATAGTAAATGCTAGATAGGCGTTTGCTGGTTTTAGTATTAATATTAGTGTTATGTGATACTGGGAAGGTTGCCTCACATGTCTGTGCTTCAGTTGCTCTCTATAAAATGGGAATAATACATGTATTTCAAAGAGTGAAGTTTAGATAAAATGATACATATAGAGCACCAAGCCTATTGCAAACAAACAAGCCTAGCCATCATCAGGTGGAAAGTGTACAAATATACCTGTTTTATTGCATTTCACTTAATTGTGCTTCACCGGTGTTGTGTGGTTTTGTTTTTTTTTACAAACTGAAGGCAGAACCCTTCACTAGCAAAAAGAGTATGAGTCACTTTATTACGAT